>NC_133109.1:2891868-4200261 GCF_022965805.1 Primulina eburnea | reverse complement strand
TACGCAAACGTCGCTGATTTTCCAAGAAAGAAAGACGGGCATATTGATTAATCGAACCATGAATCAAGAACGAGGAAAATTGCGTGCCGAGAATTGGAATTGGATTGAATTTGGTAGAATTGAAGTGAAAAAAGTAGACAAGAGATGATTTAGAAGAGTAGCAATACTTAGATATCCCGTTGGGCTTCACAGATAATTAAAGAAACGCACCAAGAATTTGACAAGAAATAGATTTCGCTTATACTGAAGGAGGCGCGTCATTTTGCTTGTTTGGTATCGATATATTTATAAATATAATTTTTGAGTTTCAAAAAATAAATATAATTTTTGACCGTCGATTCGATTGGAGCCAACGGCTTGATGGATGGTTTCTGTGAATTTGATGTAAAATAATTTCATATTTAACAATATATTTTTGGATATCAAATTTAAGAGATTTCGAAAAACATTAACATGATCGAAAATAATTGTAATTTTAGTTTTATATATTTTATTTTTTTTGTTTGTAATTTAGATTTTTTTTATTTTGTTAAATGTTAGTTTTACGTTGTTAATTTTGTTTCTTTTGCAAACATGATCATTTTTCGATTATAGCAATTGACTCGATGTTCATGTGTGCAGTGTCGCATCACATTAAGATGAAATATAAATGAAATTATAAAAAGTTGGAAGATATACACTCAATTTGGACAACATATAAAATACAAAATATAAAATATATAGATGTTGTAAATTACAATTTTCCCAAACAAATAAGTACGTTTAGGAAATAGAATAAATTTATTTTAATTGATTATATAAAATGGAATGATAAATTTGAATATTTGAAATAGGATTGGTTAAATTTATTTAGGAAAAAATAATCCTTTTTTTTTCTTTTCAACGTATTTATGAGTTTTCGAAAAATAATTTGAATCATTATTGAAATCTATTAACTCAAATGCAAAATTATGTAGATTAACAAACCATCAAAATTATCCATGAGGGGGTGTCCGTGTTATCGGAGTATGTGAGCACTTTGAGCAATAGTTAGAAGATCGATTCTCTCCATAAACATGTTTTTAAATGAGCTTGCCACACAGAGTTTACTCAGTGCAATTGACATAACTAAAATTTGTGATAGTTTTAGGATTTATCCAATACGTATCTACATATCGTCATAAAAAAATAATAAATAAACAAACCAACCATAAAAATTTATAATACAGATATTATAAATATATGTATATATATGTATGTATGTATGTGTTGGACCCAAATTCTGAAGATTGATTTGGAGCTCCCATCATTTGGTTTAAAATTAAGATTTCACATTTGTCAGCATCTGGTGCCTAGCATGGCATACACACGGAAATTTTGTGATAAAAAAATTGACACTCTCGGTGGGACACAATGGTTCCAAAATATACTGAGAATGGCAGAAAGATGATGCAAATTCCAGTAGGTTTATGAATCATCGTAAGGGAATTCACTCAATAGATACTTGCAATGAAGGACCTATTGATACTAATTTTCCAAATTCATATTATTATAGTTCACATGATGAAACTTGGATTTCTCAGGCAACTTTTGTCGAGAAAAGATTGAGGGGTGGGCAGAAAACCCGAAATACCGAAAAAACCGACCGAGCCGAATAATTTGGTTTAAATGGTTTGGTTTTATCGGTTTTTCGGTCGGTTATGGTTCTAAAATTTATGAAATTCGGTTTTTCGGTTCGGTTTTCGGTTTAATCCCCGAAAAAACTGAAAAACTGAACCGGCCATATTATTGTTAAGTATAAGGTTTTTATGTATAATGGGTCATATAATTTTTAAGTATAACACTTTTTATGTATAATGGCCGGGCCTATTAAGATTTAAGAACTTAGTATCATTAACTCTTAATTTTCAATCGGATTGTTTTTCTTCTTTCTCACCAGTCGAAGTTTTCTTTTCTTTTCTGTATATATTTCTTTAATTTTTTATAAAAAATTAAGTCTCACACATTAAATGTTTGAAAATACTATGATTTAGATTTTAAAGGCATAAAGTGACGTATAATTTTATTTCGTAACAAATTTTATCTAGCCGTATATAACCGGCCGTATAAACCGAACCGTACTACAAAAAAACCGAACCGTAATAAAATGGTTCGGTTTTGGACTAGAGATATTTAAAACCGAAAAACCGAACCATTGTAGAGTAAAACCGGACCAAACCGACCGTTGCCCACCCCTAAAAAGATTGAAGGAATTAGATGATTAATACCATTGGGAGATTTCATTGCATCTAAAATATTTATTCTTATGTTACATGAAAAAAATGGATGAAGAAATAAAATTAAAAATTGAGATTAATTTATTGATGTATGAAAATTTGAAAAAAAACAATAAAATCCTATTTTTTTGTGACGTGTGAGTTTTGATTTCTGAAACTTGATTCTCGCTCAACAAGAATATAGTGAGATTCTTCTCTTTCTCAACTCAAACACTTAGCTATTACTACAACAAAAATGGTTTTTCGCAGCGCGTAAATTCTCTTTCCGTTGCGCACATTGCAAGCTGTTGAAAGTTCAAGATTATCTATGACGTACATGTACACATTGTTAATACTATCATCCGCGGTGTGCATATGTACGTCGTTAATACAATTATCCGCAGCGTGCAATGTACGCCATTAATGTTCATAAAACATCTAAAATGACAAACCGTTGCTAATTAGTGACAATTAAAAAGCGTCTCTGTTGTCGCTAATTTAGAGACTGTTTAAAACGGTTTTTAAAATTAGCGATGGGTCTACATTTCGCAACAATTCAAAAACCGTCGCTAATTTTTTTGTTAAAATAAAAAATTTACTTTTATAATTTAATAATTTTTTAAAAAAACTTACAATCTGATTATGATAACAATACTCATGATCTTAACTCTTAAAAAATTAACTAAAAATTGAAACGAAAAAACGTACCCTAAATCGAAACTAAAATCGTCTAAAAGAAAAAAAAGTTTAAGTGTTGTGAAGTGGTTTGGAGGAAAATGTATCGAAAATACGGATATTTATAGACAATTTGATACGGTTTTTGGTTTAACCGTCGCTATTCGCGAAGATTTTTAATTAAACCGTTAACTGTCGCTATTCGAGATGATTTTTAATTCAACCATCGCTAATTTAAAAATTGCAATTCCGCGCTCATTTTTTGCAGCGTGCTAATATGTATTCCGTGAATAATAATATTGACGGCGTGCTATTAATGTCTGCCGTTAATGTCTAGACACGATTTTTTTTAAATGATTTACTTTTGACATCGCACATAAACATGTACGCTGTTAATAATACTATTAACTGCGTGCCTTTATTGTGCGTTGCGAAAATTGCATAGGTTGTTAACAGCCATATATAGCTGCACTCTGTCGTTTATATAATTTATTATCAGCACACATTAATGCACGATGTGGATATTACTATCCGCAGCGTGCTTTTAATGCAGCCGTTATTTCTGTCAAGTGCAACAATATTAACAGCGCACATATGGGTGCACGACGTTAAAAGTAATATTCGCAGCGTGCTTTTAATGCATGTTGTTGATGACGTGCTGCGGAAAATCATTTTTTTGTATTGTATTATATATACTAGTAAATTATGCACAAACATTGTGTGTGTAAAATTATAATAATAATTTATGTCAAATTTTTTCATTCATTAAATGATTAATTTCATGTTTAATTTAATAATAAGTGATAGAAAACAGTGAGGGAGTTTTAGAGCAATTTGAGAAGGGTAATATTGAAACTAAGTTGTGGCAATTTTGAAAAAAAAAATGTTGGTGTTAGGGCAATTTGGAAAACAAAAGATTGTTCAGATTTACAATAAAAATTAATACTTTTGACATAAAAATTAATGCTTTTTCGTGAGTAACCCAAATAGAAGATCTTTCTCAAAAAAAATTAACTCGTGAGAACGTCTTACAACAATTTTTGTGTTGTAATAATGAAAACATTTTTAAAATTTAAATAAATATACTGCCTAAAATATTTATTCTTATTTTACATGAAGAAATGGATGAAGAAATAAAATGAAAACTTGAAATTCTAATTTATTGACGTATGACAATTTAAAAAAACAATAAAATTCTAAATTTTTTGTGATGTGTGAGTTGTCATTTCTTAAGTTTGATTCTCGCTCAACAAGAATATATTGAGATTTGAGATTCTTCTCTCTCTCGACTCAAAAACTTAGCTATTATATATACTAATAAATTATGCACAAATGTTTTGTGTGTAAATTAGAATCCTAATTTATATAAGATTTTTTTCTTATATAATGGTATAATTTTTATATAATGGTATAATTTTTTTTTTCTTGGTTTTAGGCTATTTAGGTTGTAATTTTATCTTCAATTCAGGGGACATATCTTTATTTTGGAACATCTTTTTTTTTTTTATAATATGCGATCTGTATATTGGATCATAATTTCAATTCTATAGAACTTATTCATAAACTATACATTATTTAAATTAAAATTTCTATTATTCTTTGAGTTCAATGAGGGAAAAAAGGGATGAATATGTGTAAATATTTATATTTACGTGAATATAAAACGTAATTTTCGAAACTTAAGACCATAGAAATGTATAATTTATCATAAATAAAATTTAAATTACAAAAGTATGTATATTATTTTGAGAATAAAAAGCGTATATATTATTAAAAATTAATTTAATTTAAACTATTGTATTGTTTCTGTAACGCCCAAAAAATTTAAGGTTCACGCGAACCACATGCGCAAGTTATTAAATTTTTGAGTGAGTCTCATGTGAGACCGTCTCACTAATCTTAATCCGTGAGACGGGTCAATCCTACCCATATTCACAACAAAAAGTAATACTCTTAGCATAAAAAGTAATACTTTTGTATGGGTGACCCAAATAAGATATCTGTCTCACAAATACGACCCGTGAGACCGTCTCATACAAATTTTTGCCTAAATTCTTTGTGTATTTCAATTAAATGTTTTGATTGTATGGATTAAATATGTTGTGCATATTGACATGTTTAAAATATATTTTTCTATATGGTTGCATTAAAATGTATTTTTAAAGGTTATTCGAGTTGCGATCGAGGAACGGAGACCGATGACTGAAAAATAAAAAAAATTATTAAATAATTGTTTTTAATTATTTAAATTAAGAGTGGTGCTTTTTCTTATTTTTGAAAATATGGGGGTTTGATGTGATTTTATACGTCAGGACGTAATTTTATCTATGTTGGATTTTCAAAAGAAAACATGAACGTTTTGGCAACCCGACTAAATTCACAAACTTTATTAAACACACAAACAATTTATTAAGCAAAATAAGTTTTATATTTCAATTAAACACTAATGGACCTACTTAACTTCACTAATGGGCCTAAGCTTGTTTAGTTATTAATTAACTATATAATATTCAAAACTCACCCCATAACCTACCCTACAAGTACAACCCCACGCCCACTCTCCTGTTGAATCACAACTTCTCTCCATGACAAATACACGGCGCACACAGTAATTTTGAAAGGAAATTTCGAAGCTTCCAAAGGATAATCAAGCCAACGCCCTCCTCGTCGTCGTTCTTCTATCGGCAACGATTATTCGTGCGATAAATACGCAAAAGTACATAATATTCTTTCTTTCAATCATCCATCATACCATCGTATTTTTTTAAACATGTTTTGCATAAAAAACAAGTGACACTTTGTTATATTTTCGTTTATGCATCGAAGGGTATTTTTAAAGCTTGATTTTTGTGCCAAAAACATGTTTTATACGTATCTAAAGGGGCTGCCATGAATTAGGATGTTAAGTGGAAAGTTTTACACAAGTTTAGGGGTCGTAGAACACACAAAAAATGCTGCAAACGAAATAGAAACAAGCTGGAACCACCGTGGAAAAGAAAAAGAGAAAGCGTGAGTTTGTGTTGGTTGTGCAAGATGCAAGGGTTCGGTTGTGTTGCACGGGGGCTTGGGTCTCGACCAGGTCTGGGGTTTGGGTCCTAAGGGTCGTGGATAGGTCCTAGGAAGAGTCCTAGCATTGCTAGGACTCGTGGTTCAGGCTGGGGAGGAGTCCACGAAAGCTAGGACTCTCCCCAAGCAACTCCCGATCAGCTGCTGTGCAAGGGGGCTGCGGCTCGGTAGGGGCGCGGGCTAGGTGGTCTAGAGGGTGCCTTAGGAAGTTCCAGGGAGGGTAGGAAGGGCTGGGCTCAGGAGGTGGCTCGGTTGGGTCCTGGCTCACGAAAAACGTGAGGATGGCAGCAAGGTGTACGCGCAGGTTGCTGTCCTTGGTTCGAGGGGTTCGCAGCTTGGGTTCTAGGGCGTGGGATGGGTCGGGGCGTGGTCCAGGGATGGTTAGGGTCAGGTGGGCTCGGCTGGGAGAGTCCTTGTGCCACTAGGAGTCTTTGGGGCGAGAATCTCCTTGTGCGCAAAGATACACCAGTGGTAGTCCAATCGATTTTTAATATTAACTCACAATTTGGATATGTGAACATAATAATATTATTTATTCAATTTATAATCTATAATTGAATTTATAAATAGATCGAAATTATTAGTTTTTAATTTTATTAATTAATTATTTAAGAATATATAAACACGAACTCAACTTAGAATCCCTCCAAAATTTAATTCTTCCATCCAAATTCAAATAGGATTCATACTAAATTCAAACTTCGTTAAACTATATCTCGATATCTAGCAAATTTTTTCCCAGCTATTGAACCCTAACTTTCAGAAATAATCGGCTTTGACAGATTCGGTAACTGAAATATAATTCTGAGTTCCGATTCTTTCCTTTGTCTCTGTCTTTTTTTTTTTATATTTTTACGTGTGCATTACATATTCGTGGTGGATTATCGCCAAAAAACTCTTGTTTTTCCCAGCTATTGAACCCTAACTTTCAGAAATAAACGGCTTTGACAGATTCGGCAAGAGAAATATGTTTCTGAGTTTCGATTCTTTCATTTGTCACTGTCTTTTTCTTTTTTAATATATTTTTACGTGTGCATTACATGTTCATGGCGGATTATCTTCTTTGTTCGTTCTCGTTTTCTTTTTTTAGGTTTTAATTCGGATCGATATGGAATTCTTGATTGAAAAGCGTTGTTGTATATATACATGTGGTTCTTGAATATTTCTGCTACGATTCTTTTTGCAACTATTAATTATTTTCTTGGGGCTGGATACTTAGATACCTGAATTCTGGTTGAATTTAAGAAAGATGTCTGGTGCCGACTTGATTCGATTGATAAACCAAGTAAGTATAAGGCTTCTGAAAGATCATATCTATATTCCTTGTTCAAGAAAATGAAATTTTGTTCGAATGTCAAGAGTTATACTAACATTTGATTCGTCCTTGCATGTATGTACTAATTTCAGGTGCAGAATCTTATAGAGGGGTGTATCCAGCGTAGCATGAACAAATCAGAGTGCATGCATGCTCTCCAGTTTGATCACAAGATCCATCCGTATATAACCGAAATAAGTAGCTACTCTGATCGTTTTTCTGCAATTTGAACTTAATTAAATTGAGATATCGGAATCAAATAAATCATATTTCGGCCCATGAGGTCATGACGACGTTCTATACGTCCTAGACGATATTTTTAGACAAGAATTAATCTCATCTAGCCTACATGTAGCTTCCCAAAAACTTTAAATAGTGAAATTGTACTGGAGATGATATTTGATTTATGGTTTGTGTTGCTGCAGTTTGGCGCCGGCTTGAGCAAGAAAACGAAGAATTTTTCCGGGCTTATTATTGTAGATTGGTGCTGATAAAACAAATAAAGAAATTCAACATGTTTGTTGAAAAACAGACGACCTTGATGTATATTGTGAGTAGGTTATGCACGATGCACACATTCGATCCATCACCCGCTTTAAATAGTAAGATACTTTTCTATTTATATACCTCCAAACTTTTCCATTTTCCATGTAAATCTTTTTATTTACTAGTTCTATTATAAGTATCGATACAATATATTAATACTATATTTAGAGTCGTCCCTTTGATGTTAACACTTGAAAGACTATATTTAAAGTCAGCACAAGGATTAAATTTAATTTGACATAGAAATTGAAATGTGTTTCCAGGAAATATCAACACTTAGATCATCTACTACTATTATATCTTGTATAGAAAATAAAGAGAGAGTGTAAAATGATGTGATGAAAGTACTTTTTGTGATACCCTTGTCCCACATCGAAAAAATCAAATATTTAAAATGAGTTTATAATGACTTACAATGGACTTCTATAGCAACTTGGGTTAATCATTTTCGTAAAACGATGACGAATACGAAGTAGTTGCTATAGGGACCCATTGTACAGTCAGTGCGGGCTCGGGGCGTGACACTTTTGCCCTGTGATTGTTTAAATTCAATTGATTGCAAGTTATTTAATAATTTCATGACAAAAATATGTTATTTTCAAACATATATATTTATACACATGTGAATTAATCTTGGAAAATATCTTTATCATGTTTTCCAATTATATAAAGAATCTATTAATATTAACCAACAAATATTTATCTATTTGAGGATTATATTGCGGATGCACATAATATAGTATGGCTAAAATATGTAAATCTATTCAGTCAGTAACTCAACACACACACACACACACACACACAAATATATATATATAATGAATAATATCTCCTGTTTTAAGCATTACTTGGTGTATAGGGCAGCAAGAATCCCCAAGTGCACCTCCATTGAAAGCTGAGGATATGCAGAAACCACATGTGTGTCACAACTTTGTATCGTCAATCCAGCCATCTCCAAAAGGATTTGTTAATACGCCGTTTTGTGATGGACAAAATATCAAAATGCATTCTGTACGCTTTGATGATGTACCCTCTGCTGCTCCACAAAACATAGTACCTTTGAGAACAGTGAATATGCAGCAGCGACCCGAGTTTGGACCATCAATCCTGTCATCACCGACTCTAAGAACCGGTTATGTTTCCAATCCTGTTGCTCCACAATATCCCATATCTTTTGGTGCTGGACCGTCAAACCCAGGGTACTTTGAAGAAAATGTTTCTATGTCCGGTTATGATGTAAACTTTGGAAGTCCTCAAAACTTAGTCGATCCTCAAAACCGAGATGCCATGATGACTAAAACTGAAAGTGTTATCACTGGAGAAGCTGGTTATGATGACAATCTGGCTTGCAATCCTGCTCCATACAGATATTTTGAGGACTTGTCTCCTCTAACAGGTGATGATGCATCCATCACTGCTTTAAGCAGCAACTGTACATCCATCACGTCTACACCAACAAAACAAAATAACCTATACTTGGAAGGTAATGCCTTTTCATTTCACATTTCCTACATTTGGGATAAATATCCAACTATAATGGTCTAACAATGCCTCTGCTAACGTGATCACTAGCATCTACTCCTTTTTGTCCAGAAGACACATACTGGTGAGTTAGTTTAAGTGTACGTGTCTACTTTATTGCAGATATATTTGGTGTGTGAGATCATTGACACTAATTGTTTTTTAATCATTTTCTTCATCAGGAATAACCACGGTTTGTATCATGAACTTGGGAGTCCAGAAGTATGAGATAGCTTCGCCCTGGTGACGACTGGTATATCTTTTTATATGTGTCAAACAACAATGTGGTTCTTCTCTCTGTTTCTTTTCGTGCAAAGTTTTCCGATACCTCTGTGGTTTCTAGGACTTTACCTAGTTCGGCTACATTTTGTGCTAGGATCTGTTTTCACCTAACTTGGTGGTAGCAAAATCATCATCTGTGATAATTGAGAAATCTTTCTTTCACATTTGGAGATGAAGCATTTGATTATTAGTGCGGTAAAGTGGTATTTTGAAACTATTTCTGCTCATATAGCGAGCATCAGTTGGTTGTTATGATGGGATAACAATTTGAAAATAACTTACCATTTGGCTCATGAAATGGGATGAGATGAAAGATGTAAGAAATAAGGATCACAAATCAATATATATGAATAATAAGATGATTTATAACTCAAATTATTCATAGAAAATGAGTCAAACAAGGAATGAAACAAACATCTGTAATCAACTAAAGTCTCGTCCTTTACACATTATTATACCATTACCTTTATGTTAATATTTATTCAGCAGTCATATTCTCTATCATACTAACCAAACATAATGACAGCCGCACTCAGAAAAATGACGTTTTATACAAATTTGATTCGTTAATTCAGTTTATCTTGACTATTTAGGCTATTTCGGTTTGGCTAGTTTGGTTTCGTTAAAGTTGGAATCAACCATTTTATAAACTTTTAGTAATTTGGTTAGTTCATAAAAATTTTCGATTTGTTAAAAGCTAAGTTTGTACAATTTTTAAAAGTTCGGCTGGATCAGTAGCCGAACCCTGTTTACTTCCTTGTTCTATGAATTTAGATTGCATTTAACCATAGAATATGATGTTCCAGCACCAAGTAACCATACATCAAATATTTTTTAAAGTTCCATGAAATTTTCACACAGAAGTTGGTAAACAGCAATACACAACATGATATTCATAGATATAATAACACAAATGGTGGGAGAGTAACCAACCTTACTAATTCAACAAACTTGTACTTCAAAGATGTCAATGCATCATTGTTACTATTCTTCGCCTTCCTCTTCGTCATCTGCACCTTCGGCACCGACTTCTTCATAGTCCTTTTCGAGAGCCGCTAAATCTTCGCGGGCTTCGTTGAACTGCCCCTCCTTCATTCCTTCACCTACATACCAATGAACAAATGGGCATACATGAGATCAAATTTGTAGTCAATGCGTGAAAAAACTTCAGCGACTGCTATGTTGTCGCTGATCATGCACACTACTCGTTGCACTTTAACAAGATCACCTCCAGGCACCACTGTTGGAGGTAGGTAGTTGATTCCACACTTAAAGCCAGTTGGGCACCTGTCGAGTCCACGGGCCAACCGATTTCAGAACGGGTAATCTTATGTAACAACTCATTGTAATTATTCGTGGACATTGCAACATCATAAATTAGAAGTGAGACGGTTCAACAAACGCAAATTGATAATTAAGCGCCATCATCAGCTACCATTGTCCAAAAGCTACAAGAAATTTACTTACCAGTCAACAAACTGAACAGTATGTTTGGTTTTAATGGCAGCAATAGCAGCTTTGACATCTTTGGGGAAAACATCTCCACGGTACATCAAGCAACATGCCATGTATTTCCTGTGTCTTGATCACATTTTGCCATCATACTCGATGGCTCAAAAACTGCATTCGTGAACCCAGGGACCGAAAGCTGTTCATGATATGCTTTCTCAGAGGAGATAACGGGATCATAAGATGATAGCATGAAATGGATCCGAGGATATCGTACGAGGTTGGTCTGGAACTCAGTAATATCAACATTGACGTCACCATCAAATCGTAAAGAAGTAGTCATGGATTACATGATTTGGAAATCAATTGGTTCAAATTGGTATATGTAGGCCTTTCTATGTCTAATGACCTTCGGCATATATCATAAATGGCTTCATTGTCCAGGAGCACAACCACATCTGTATGCTAAAAAAGGGAATGAGTTGCGAGAACACTGTTGTAAGGCTCCACAACAGCAATGTAGACCTCCAATTGGAATGAAACCCGAAATTACAATTTTATTCATCTGTCTTAAAGTCCATGCTAAGAGTTATCGGACTTAAAGCGTGATGATACGGTAATACCGATACAAGGAGTTCAGATTGTAATAGCTAACGAATTAAAAAAAATTATCTCTAGAGAAGTGACATATTGCTCTATACATAATTTCAAGAAGAGAGGTCCACAGAAGGAACCCCAGATGAAATGAATCAAGAACTGCTTCAAGGCATCTGAGGTGATGGGTAAACAGTGAATCCAAGCTTTGACTTCTTTCCTTAGTACACTGAAAAACGTTCCAAACGCAGAGAACCCAATCCTGAACCAGTACCACCACCTACGGCATTAAAAATAAAAAAAAAAAACCCCTTGCAAACCTTTGCAGTTGTCAGCCAACTTCCTCACTCTAGCCAGACAAAGAACAACCACCTCCTTTCCTACTGCAAATACACCATTATTACAAAATCACATTAGCACTGGCTTGTAGTTAAATTGTGTATTGCCAATCAAATTCACCATATTAAGCCTGGATATTAGATACGTATAAATTACCTAAACTAAAGCTATCAATCATGTGAGAAAGACGTCATCGTTAATATGTCAGTGAAAACAGGAATTATTAGCTATGCAAATAACAATGCTATTGCTACTTTACCTGTATGATGGCCCCGAGTACAGTTGTTGGCTGCATCTTCTATTCCGGAGATGAGCTGTTCTGGGTGGAAGAGCAGGCGATAAGTCCCTGTCCAAACTTCATCAATAACTGTGGGTTCAAGATCAACAAAAATTGCTCTTGGGGGATGCTTTCCGGAGCTAGTCTGGCTGAGGAAGGTGTTGAAAGTATCATGTGCCACACCAACAAAAGCGTCGCTGCAAATCCACAAATAATTTATTTCAAAAAATTTTAACTTGAAAAACATTTGATAGCAAATAAGACAAAAATGTGATCATCTCAGATTCAGAAAAATGGTTAGCTAGCTTTGTGGTTGATTTTCACTTGGGGACAGAGGATAAATAAGTTAAATTCATCCCTTTTCCAGCCCACATCAGACTCAACGAGAGACCACTCATCCATCAATCAATCAATCAATCAATCAATCAAATCATACAAAAGAAGGGAAATCATATGGTCGAAGAACAAGATTAAAAAAAAAGGTAAACGTTTGCCTTTCCGGAACATAAAACATCAAAAATCACGAATCAACACGAAATTATGTTAAACGCGAAAGACCCAAACGTAAAAAGCAAAAAAGAAAAGAACATGGGCATCATCCAATCAGGATGAACGCCGTGTTCAAGGAAATAGAGCTCCCAGCATTAATTCCCAACTTGAATCCCCGCTTGGCCGATGTGTATGCTAATCATCTATCTCATCTTTCAGAGTTATTCCTCCTCGTATTCGATCGGTGATAGATTGGAAAGCAAAATATCCACGATCGTCTACACTACAGAGAGAACCAGAGAGAAAAGGAGCAGAGATGGTAAGATGGGAAATGACAAGCTGCCCATTGTGGGTCCCAAACAGCTTATCTAAATTCGTTGGATTGGCCGAATATCTTGATATTATTTTTAATCCAATTTTTACCAAATTGTATAAATTCAATAAAGAGTTGTCTAAAGAAGATTTTGAATTATTTGTAGTGATGTCTTGGCCATCTGGTATGAGCTATGTAAGATTACACACTCTGTTAATAGATTACAAAAAGAGTTGAGAATTGATTGGGCGGTTGCATTGTTGGATGCATAACGAAGCGCAAGTATACTAGATAGGTAATCACAGTTGGATGGATCTTTGGCTCCAGACCATGTGTGGCATCCACCGATACCAAATCAGTTGCGATTGGATCGATACAAGAATTATGATCTATCGCGACGCACCTCATTTTGAACGTCGTCTTATTCTACCATTTGGCGACGCATAATGTGCTTAGCGTCGCTGCAATAGCGAATCGTGTGTTTTCATTTTCCCACCTTTATTTTGGTTTATTTGGCGACAAGACAAAGCTAACGCGTCACGAAATGTAAGCATTTGACGACATAGAGCACACTCACCATCGCTGATACGTAGCGGGAAATTTTCCCACCAACTTTCTGGGTCTTTTGGCAACATGACTCAACTGAAGCGTCGCAGAAAGATAATCTGAGAGCGTCGCAAAATCGGTAAATCATTTCACGACGTGTAGCAAGCGTTGCCGAATGTATTTGATGGAAAGTCATTTCATTGGTACATTTCGCGACGCATCATACACTCAACGTCGCTAACGCGTGGAGTGTCCTTTCGACTCCTTGGCTTTTGTGCGTCGCCAAATAGCTTTTATTTTTCAACCAATGTGAAGGAATGTAAAAGATCTGAGTTGGGATACAAATGCTAAAAATGAAATTTAAATTATTAGATTTCAGATTATGTGTCAAAACCGAACAGATAAAAAGTATCTAAAATTTTAAGTTAATACTTTTTTTAATTTTTATATAGATTATATATATATTATAAAATAAATTTTAGTGAATTATGTATAAGTTTGTTAATTTTTAGTTAATTAATATTTTTTAAATTCATTTCGCTTTTAGATTTTAATGTTTTATAAAAAATTAAGTTAAAAAATAATATCTAAAATTTTAAATTATTATTTAATTACTAATTTAAATAATTATCCAATCTGAATAAATGAAATAGAAATAATCGAACCATTTTTGTATAAAACAAATCAAACCGAAGTTTTCAGTTTTTAAAATCGAAAACCAAGAAACTGAAATCACATCGTGTCAAATTGAACCGAACTGAACCGAACCGACCAACTGATTAACATATATCAGATATTATATAGTGAAGTTCTCAACTCGACTCATATCTACAATAAAAAAATAATACGTTTGACATAAAAAAATATTTTTTATGTGTCGGATCGAAAAAAATATTGCTCACAAAATTGACTTGTTGGACAATGTAATGAGAGTTTTTACGTTAAGATTTTTGTGCCAATTATTTTAAAAAATTTAAACTTGTTACATTTATAATGAAACATCTCCCACGTATGATAAAAACTTTTATTTCATTATTATTTTGACTCATTCAGTGTTTGTTTGGTAAAATTTATTATTTTATAACTTAATTTTTTTATGTGTAATATATGTATATATGTATTATATATATATATATATATATATATATGTATATATATATAGTTATATATAAAATTATAATTTATATTATTTATTATAAGTATTTTCATCATCTCACTCTTCTCCCCCAAATCCCTAGAATCCCCAAATCTCTCCCGCCTCCTAGAATCCTCACGTTCTTTTCTTCTGTCGAGAAGTGGCTTCCAGTGACGCATTTTCAGAGAGCTTTTGTTAACAGAAGAGGCAGGGCCGGATTTCATCGACATCGAATCTGTTGAGGTGAAGAAAGCTGCTAATTTTATTCTCCCATTCTTTGATTGTCAAATTTTAAACATTTAGATTTAGTATACAATTACGCACTTTCTATTTCAAATATCAAACCATCTACCGAAGATTATTGGGCAAATGATTACAATATTAGTGGGATAATGATTACTGTTAAGGGTATTTGTTGTTATTCTTTATGTTTTGGCGATTACGATATTTAATTTATTTTCCCATTCTTTGATTGTCAAATCCTCTGTTGCTTCTTGAATGGTTTATGTTGCATCCAAACATGAAAGTAACCCGATTCAAGAAATATTTTGATCACACAGTTAATCTTGAAGCCTTTTTTTTTATCACTTGACTTTTATTTCAGCATGTTTTGCTTCTTGTTTTCTGCCACAGGGAGGAATATACCGAATCTTTCCCAGTAGTTTTAAGGTTTTGATTCAACCAGACTTTGGAAAAAAATAATAAACTTTCATTGCAAGCATAAAACTTGAAACTGTGAGCATGATAAAAGAGAAGCAGAAAACATAGCACTTACACAGAGATGAGATTATGTTTAAAACTCTAGATTTTCTGGATTCCAAAAATCAAGACTTGCCACCATCAATGCAGAATCTCAAAGATCCATCCTTCCCAGAAAACAAAAATGCTGTTTTATTTGGGTTTTCTCACAGAATCAAGAAAAAAGGTGATGTAGATTAGAGAGAACACAGTTTTTAGAGGGAATGTAGTTTGTGCAGGTAATATATATATAAATGGTAAGTGTTTCTTTATTATATTTTATTTTTTGAGGAGAGAATCTTAGTCAGATGTAGTGTGAATATATGGGACATAGTTTCACTGGTCATATTCTTTGATTTCCATGTGGATCATGTAATGTGGGTGGGGTCAAGATATGGAATCGTGATATGCAATCAATTGGTGATCTCTTATTCTTTTCCTTTTGTTCTTTTAAATGGCTGATGGTGTACGAGATTTTTGTTGGAACTTATGGTTTAGCGAATGCAGGCTATGATGATGTCTGATTAGAGTCTCCGTGTCCTTAGGGTTCGGAAATTTATGAATGGTAATTGTAATGTAAATAATTTGTTTGGATGTGATGTATTTGTTAGGTGGACAATAATATAATGTATGGAATCTTGTTGATTTTCATGTCATTGAATGAAACTTAATGTATATATTCGTTGACTCTAGTTTTTTCAGAATGACGATTGACAAAAGTGGGATGAGTGTGACAAATAGAATCTCTCTCGAATATAAAAATGGTGTTCGGACATTTGTAACACGAGCTATCGAGTACGTGAATGAAGAGGGGAAAATAAGATGTCCATGTAATACTTGTTTGAATCATCTGTATCAGCCATTGCGCTTAGTAGAGATACACCTGATAAAATATGGGATACAACAATCATACAAAGTGTGGGACTACCATGGTGAGCGGTATGAACATCCACCGATAGAGCATGAAGTTTTATCTGATATTGATGCTCAAGATGAAATGATTGACGTTCTGGCTGATTTGACTGGACCGGTAGAGATAGGAGAATCCAGTGAGCCTATTCGGCATCAAGGTTTGCAAACTGATAATTTCGATGATATGTTGAAGGGAATTGAGAAAGAATTGTATCCAGGATGTGTAAATTTCTCGGCGCTTAATTTCTTGGTAAAATTAATGCATGTGAAAGTACTGAACAAATGGAGTAACAAATCTTTTGATATGTTACTTAAGTTATTGAAGCAGGCATTTCCTCAAGCATTATTACCTGGCTCACACTATGAGGCAAAGAGAAAGCTAAGTGAACTGGGATTGGGGTACGAGTCAATTCATGTATGCGAACATGATTGTGTTCTTTTCTGGAAAGAGAATGCTGGGCTTCAAAATTGTCCTGTATGTGGAGTGAGTAGATGGGTTGACAAAAATACGAAAGGGAAAAAAATACCAAGAAAAGTGATGCGATACTTTCCCCTAACTCCTAGATTAAAGCGTTTGTATAGTTCTAGGCACACTGCAAGAGAAATGAGATGGCATGATGCTGAGCGGCTAAAAGATGATGGTGTTTTAAGGCACCCCGCTGATGGTTCCGCTTGGAAGATGTTTGATGTGAAATTTCCAGCATTTGCAATGGATCCTAGAAATGTGCGTCTTGGTTTGGCAACAGACGGTTTTAATCCATTTGGCAGCATGAGCACGACTTATAGTATGTGGCCTGTTATGGTTGTTCCATATAACACACCACCTTGGAAGTGTATGAAGTCAGAAAATATGATGTTGTCTTTATTAATACCTGGGCCGACATCTCCTGGAAAAGACATGGATGTTTTCCTTAAGCCACTAATTGAAGAATTAAAAACATTGTGGGAAGGCGTGAATACTCGAGATGCATCGAGTAATGATACTTTCTTAATGCGTGCAGCAGTTTTGTGGACCATCAATGATTACCCTGCATATGCTTTAATGTCTGGATGGAGTACAAAAGGGTATAAAGCATGTCCAAACATTGCACACAAACAATTTTCACAGAAGCACGCTTTTCTCTCCACAAGCAAGCCTTGCGGCTTGCGCCTTGCAAGAGGCGTGCGTCTGGGCTTGCCTCTTGCAAGGTCTGTCTGCACCAAGGCGCGTAGGCGCAAGGCACACATTTTTTACAATTATGATTCCAATATTTCATTTTATATTCAACTTTGATTTCATTCGTTGAACACATAATAGGAAAATTGAAATTGCAACATTAAACTTGTTTCAACTAGGCTTGATACGAACTGGTGACCTTCTCATGAAGCTCATCAAAGAAAACAAGTGCTCAAGATCTTTGCCGGAAAAAACAAGTGGAGAGCATTTGTCACCAAGACCACTAAGAATTTCGAGAGCATGCTCATCAATATCACTTTAGCGGTTTGCATGTACTCCATAATGTTTTTCTCACCCTTGTTTAGATGGCCCAGGATTTCTTTGAGAGACATAATACAACCATAGGAGGAGTTTGTAAGTGTCGAACTTCGAAGTGGGTGGTCCAAGAGGCTAGTAACATTGTGAGAGTGGCAATGGAGGGGTGATGGTGTTAAGAATAAGCTGATCTTGGCAAAAGAGAATATTCAGGATTTGGAGTTGGTCCATTTGCTACTGTAGATGAAAGCAACAAGGTCATGGCCAACGAAGAGGGTATTAAATCGCATGTCCCCGGTGGAATAGTTGGCATGTTTTTATTTAAGCGGGGATTCAGCAGCCAACATTTATGGTGATGAGGTTAGGCACATCACAAATGGTCATGAGCCGAACTCCGGAATGATCACAGTTGGGTCTAGAAGAGACAGAAATGTAGGTGGCATCAGAGGAAGCTCTCGGAGAAAGTAGTGGATCGAGGAACAACGAGAGGCGGATACCATATAAAATACTGATTTACATATTACATATAGTAGATTTCGTCCTAAACGCATAATAACTGGTACCTCTCGCCAATAACAACAATTCCAAATAAATCAAATTTAGACTCAATAAGCTAAAATAAGACCAAAAAGACTACGTCGTTGACTGCATTCATTCAAATAACCAGAGAGTTCATTTCAAAGGACTTTATAAACACATCAACTCACAATCCCATCACGCTAATTGCGAAACCCTAACCCGATAGTTGCGTTATCAATCGAGTCAATCACGTAAGCTAAAAATTCCCAAAATTCAACATCACTACCAAAACTTGTAGAGACACAAATCATGAACGTCAAGTAATGAAATCTAATCTTGCTGAATAGACTAAAAGTATAAAATGAAATTAATCAAGAATCGGTAAGAGGTAAAATCTCCCACCTGAAACGTAATTGCGAAGCGCCTCCGGTTGGACTTGTCACTCCACTCGAGCGACAATTCACTTTTTACGGGAATGGTGAGAGCAACGACGTCGTATGGCTGTTGACTTTTGTCTAAATTGAGCTCGTTTAACAGATTGGGCCACACCACAAACATCGGTTGGAACGGCCCACTAAGGTTTCAACCCGATAAATTAATAATGTGTGGATTAAAAGTATTATTATTTAGAAGAGGTATTACTAATCAAACAATTAATTTATGAAGTGAATTTTTGATCCAATAATAATTATATAAATATATCTATGTATATATTCAACAAAATATTGTATTATTTAGTTTAATAAATTTCCATGTGAAGAAATACAAAATTTTCTAATATTTACGAAAATCATTTATATCGATCTAAAAGGTGTTCAAAAATCACAAATGAACAATGAGATGTGTAAACATGGAACTATAGTAGATAAAAAGTTATAATAAAAACATATTTTATGATAGTATGATGTTTAATAATTTTTATACCTTTAAATAATTTATTAATTGTATCATAAAGTTGTTTAAGGGTTTCAAGAAAAAAGTATTATCTTATTAGTTTATAAAATAATAAAAAAAGTATTTTTTTATCAAGTGAAAATATATCTAATAGAGATAATTAGTTCTCTAATGCATTAGTTTAGAAGATATCTTGAATGATCAAATGTTCGAATTTTTATATTAAACTAGTAACAGAGTCATATCACTTGGTTAAATGTGATTGGGTGGAAGTAGTAACTTGAGTCCAGATTTCCTGTTCAGATTCGATAACTGAATACGTTTTTAATTGAGAACAATAAACGCAAAATCAACAAGAACAACCGAATACGCAACACACAAGACTTACGTGGTTCGATCAAGAATATGATCTACATCCACGAGAGGTGCTTTCACTATATTGAATCATTATACAATGAACAATTTACAATCGCAATGTAATCTCTCAAATCCACTATTTTCTCTTCTATGTATTACAAAGAAAACTCTCTGTGTTTTGAATGAGAAACTTGTTGCCTCTTGTTCATTTCTTCTCGGATGATCTCAGAACTTCTTTCGCATACCTTCTGCATGATTCCATCTGCTTATATATCTCTCCATACCTGAGGCAATCCTCTCGATGGCTATAAGCTGTGATCAAGTGCCAGTACTGATCTTGTTCAACCACTCATCCTTATCCAACCAACTTTTAGTTGTTTTAACTGATTCTTCAACCGTCCAATGGATAGCTGACTTGGTTGCTGACATACCACAGTGTTGCTCAGCTACAACAATCATCTTCTCTTCTCTCCACTTGGGATTTAGCATTTTCTGTTGTTGATTGATTATGTTGTTAAATCTATTGCCCAAGCGGGGTGACTAGTCTCCTGAAGTTGAGCCTCATTCTAGATTATCTCGTCAAAATGAGTGGGAGAGGGTGCTGGTACCTGCATGCATATAAGTGACATGATCTAGTGAAGGATCAGTCAGTAGAGATAGCCACTTGGGCAATAGATTTAACAACATAATCAATCAACAACAGAAAATGCTAAATCCCAAGTAGAGAGAAGAGAAGATGATTGTTGTAGCTGAGCAACACTGTGGTATGTCAGCAACCAAGTCAGCTATCCATTGGACGGTTGAAGAATCAGTTAAAACAACTAAAAGTTGGTTGGATAAGGATGAGTGGTTGAACAAGATCAGTACTGGCACTTGATCACAGCTTATAGCCATCGAGAGGATTGCCTCAGGTATGGAGAGATATATAAGCAGATGGAATCATGCAGAAGGTATGCGAAAGAAGTTCTGAGATCATCCGAGAAGAAATGAACAAGAGGCAACAAGTTTCTCATTCAAAACACAGAGAGTTTTCTTTGTAATACATAGAAGAGAAAATAGTGGATTTGAGAGATTACATTGCGATTGTTCATTGTATAATGATTCAATATAGTGAAAGCACCTCTCGTGGATGTAGATCATATTCTTGATCGAACCACGTAAGTCTTGTGTGTTGCGTATTCGGTTGTTCTTGTTGATTTTGCGTTTATTGTTCTCAATTAAAAACGTATTCAGTTATCGAATCTGAACAGGAAATCTGGACTCAAGTTACTACTTCCACCCAATCACATTTAACCAAGTGATATGACTCTGTTACTAGTTTAATATAAAAATTCGAACATTTGATCATTCAAGATATCTTCTAAACTAATGCATTAGAGAACTAATTATCTCTATTAGATATATTTTCACTTGATAAAAAAATACTTTTTTTATTATTTTATAAACTAATAAGATAATACTTTTTTCTTGAAACCCTTAAACAACTTTATGATACAATTAATAAATTATTTAAAGGTATAAAAATTATTAAACATCATACTATCATAAAATATGTTTTTATTATAACTTTTTATCTACTATAGTTCCATGTTTACACATCTCATTGTTCATTTGTGATTTTTGAACACCTTTTAGATCGAAATAAATGATTTTCGTAAATATTAGAAAATTTTGTATTTCTTCACATGGAAATTTATTGAACTAAATAATACAATATTTTGTTGAATATATACATAGATATACTTATATAATTATTATTGGATCAAAAATTCACTTCATAAATTAATTGTTTGATTAGTAATACCTCTTCTAAATAATAATACTTTTAATCCACACATTATTAATTTATCGGGTTGAAACCTTAGTGGGCCGTTCCAACCGATGTTTGTGGTGTGGCCTAATATGTTAAACGAGCTCAATTTAGACAAAAGTCAACAGCCATACGACGTCGTTGCTCTCACCATTCCCGTAAAAAGTGAATTGTCGCTCGAGTGGAGTGACAAGTCCAACCGGAGGCGCTTCGCAATTACGTTTCAGGTGGGAGATTTTACCTCTTACCGATTCTTGATTAATTTCATTTTATACTTTTAGTCTATTCAGCAAGATTAGATTTCATTACTTGACGTTCATGATTTGTGTCTCTACAAGTTTTGGTAGTGATGTTGAATTTTGGGAATTTTTAGCTTACGTGATTGACTCGATTGATAACGCAACTATCGGGTTAGGGTTTCGCAATTAGCGTGATGGGATTGTGAGTTGATGTGTTTATAAAGTCCTTTGAAATGAACTCTCTGGTTATTTGAATGAATGCAGTCAACGACGTAGTCTTTTTGGTCTTATTTTAGCTTATTGAGTCTAAATTTGATTTATTTGGAATTGTTGTTATTGGCGAGAGGTACCAGTTATTATGCGTTTAGGACGAAATCTACTATATGTAATATGTAAATCAGTATTTTATATGGTATCCGCCTCTCGTTGTTCCTCGATCCACTACTAATCTGCGCAGCCTTATTTTTTTCTTCTCTTTGCAATATCAATTACAGTACTTATATATTACTTCTTTAATTAGTGCATTGCTCTCTTTATTTTTTATTTTATAAACACTTAAATATATTAGCAAGCACTCTTTTTCTTTATGTTTTTTTTTACCGCAATTTAATTCCAAGACCTATCCAATTTTTCATCTAACGTTTTCTTTAAGAAGACAAAGAGGGTTAACATTTAGGTAATTGATGTTCTTAAGAACATTACAATGTATGTTTGTTAATGAATTTTTTATTTTAATTATTGTTTAATATTATGTGAAATCTATTTATATGTATATAAATTTTAGTTAAATTCAAGTTAAATATGTGAATTCTAACGATTTATGCTTAGTGTGAGGGCACTTGTGCGCCTTAGTGCACCTTGCGTCTTAAGTAACTATGACTGGAATGAAATATCATATATGGTAATTTTAGTTTTCCCAGAGATTTACTGTTTACAAGGTTTCCTCTTCCTCACCCTAGCAGTGCTAGTAACAAAACTCTCAGAGAACAGAACAACTTCTCTCCCACTCATTTTAATCTTCTCCTTCCCTTTCAAGTTTCACTTGCACTGTGATGAACTATGGAACTCCCTGACTTGGACCTTGATACTTCTCTCACTAAATCTTGTAACTAAACCTCCTTCCGCGCTTTCTCGGCCCTATGTATTTGAGTACGTAATGATACCGCCCTCTTGGACACCAGTTTTGTCCTCGAGAGTCAAGATTGAAACTTAACTCTGATTGTCTATGGTTTAAGCATCCACAGCAGCCTCAATCCTTAAACTTGGAGCATATAAGCCAGCAACAAGGTCAGTCCCTTCACGAAGAGCGTTGGTCATTCCTTTAGTTATAGATAATTGAAGTACAAACCAAATTTCGGGCACTGAGGCAGTCTTTCCAATATGCAAAATGAAAACGATTAAATAAATGAACCAAGACAAGAATTCTGATTTTCAACTCTAGGTTGAACGCGGTTCACCTTTTCTGGAACTATTTACTTTTGAACCTTTTTCATTATCCCAAATGAATTACTCTTTACAGCAGCTGTTAGGTTCCAAATCTCCCCGTTCCCTCTTAGCTTTTCATATCCACTTATTCATTTTAGTTTACTCTTTCAGATGTATAGAATTAGAATTATTAAAATGAACTAGGAGTACCGAAGAAACTTTCAACTTAGGTTGTTGATGTTCTTTTTATTCATCGTTTAATCGGGTAGTTGTGCATTTTGTTGCTTTTCAGATTAATCTGTTATGAATTTATATATTGCTTTAGAGTGACCTTTTCCTCTCTCCTTCTGGTTGGATTATATTTTCCTGTCATTCGAGAGTTTAATTGCTATTATAGAATTCGACTGCTTTTTGTTTGTTCAAAGTGCTGTGAACTGAAGGCCTGCCAACGCTGTAGGAGCAAAAGATCCAGTAATCCAATTTGTGGGTGGCACTTGTTTGGAAATCAAGCATGCCTGGACAAAAGATTGAGACTGGCCACCAAGATGTTGTTCATGATGTGGCAATGGATTACTATGGTAAACGTCTCGCTACGGGCTCGTCTGACAATACGATCAAGATCATTGGAGTTACGAACTCGGGATCTCAGCATCTTGCTACTTTAACTGGTCACCAAGGGCCTGTTTGGCAAGTAGCATGGGCGCATCCGAAATTTGGGTCGCTTCTTGCTTCTTGTTCGTATGATGGAAAGGTTGTCATTTGGAGGGAAGGAAATCAAAACGAGTGGATACAGGCTCATGTTTTCGATGATCACAAAGCATCTGTCAATTCGATATCTTGGGCACCTCATGAACTTGGCCTATGTCTCGCATGTGGATCTTCGGATGGTAATATATCAGTTTACATGGCAGGTCCTGATGGTGGATGGGACAAATCACGTATAGACCAGGCTCATCCAGTTGGTGTAACATCTGTCTCGTGGGCCCCATCAACCACCCCTGGTGCTCTAGTAGGCACTGGCCTACTCGATCCTGTTCAGAAACTAGCATCCGGTGGCTGTGATAATACGGTGAAAGTGTGGAAGTTTGACAATGGAACTTGGAGATTGGATTGCTTCCCAGCTCTGAGCATGCATAGCGATTGGGTGCGGGATGTTTCTTGGGCACCAAACCTAGGACTTCCCAAGTCAACAATTGCAAGTGCTTCTCAAGATGGAAAGGTAATACTATGGACTTCTCTGAAGGAAGGTGATCAATGGAATGGCAAAGTTTTGAAGGATTTCAAGACTCCTGTTTGGAGGGTCTCGTGGTCGCTTACCGGAAACATACTTGCTGTGGCTGATGGGCAAAACACTGTGACACTCTGGAAAGAAGCAGTGGACGGAGAGTGGCAGCAGGTGACTACAGTCGACTCATGAAATTTTTAGTTCCTAATATTTTTTTATACTAGATCGTTTCCGGATCTTCTTTTTTAAGGCTTTAAGGTATATCCTGTTTCCATATACTGCTTTTATGAAGTCGATTCCAACTAGCTTGAGACTCAGGGTCGGGATATTTCACCTGACTTCTTTTTATTGACTAATTTGACTTGAAGAAGCAGACTTCTGCAACGCAATTAACTAGAACATTGATGGGACATCATTTTCAGGCTGTTTATTCACTTTGTCTGCGCATATTCAGTACTATCTTTTCTCAGAGACACAAAAATAGGTTTTTGTCTAGTGGCCGAACTCCGAAGTTTGCTAATTGATAATGGTTTCGTTTAAGCTTCATGTGTTCAAGAAATATTGGTTCGTACTGGACCCTATTGGTAAGAAAATGTAACTGGATATGTATTTGTGAGTTTTTTTTATCTAAAATTTACTCTGTAAAAAACACGAACTCATTATCGGTAATAAATTACCAGTGTCCATCTCCGCGGTGATCACTCCTTTTAGAAAATGTCACTGTATAGGGTTTGTCAGTCTCATTTTCCTGCATGGTTCCCTTTTTACATCCAAGTTACTGGCATTCCGTCTCATTCATGAGGTTTTTTTTTGGAAGTGTCTTTTGTTCAAGATGGTATTGTGCATGGTTGAAGATGGTATTTCCTAGAGTCTTGAAATTCAAGTATTAAAGTGACAATCTTTGAGTGTTAGTGTGTTACTTTAAGTGACTATTTTCTAGACAAGATTAGTTCACATAATCGAAAATGGCCTTTTTTATTTGTGTTTTTTTATAGGAGAAGTAGATTTTTATGATTGAGTTTCGAATTCGAAATCTCGTCTTGGGACATTGATATCGTATAAAAACTACAAATTAAACTACAAATTATTGAGAGCATTTGGACTATGACCCATGATAGGTTAGCCTTTAAGGAAGAAATTCAGTGCTAAATAGTTGCATGTACGAAGAATCGTTTTACGTTATTTTATAAGAAATAATAAATAATAAATAATAAATAATAAATAATAAAATAATCGAGAGCAATTTGATTTATTTAAAGGCCTATCACTGTATCACATGATGGCTGACAAAGCAACCTCATCTTTGTCACGTGGTTAGCTGGGCCCCACGAACTAAAATTAAAAAGAGATATTTTTTTATTGTTATATTATATATAGAGTGTGTCTAATGTGAGATAATATGTGAGACGGGTCAATCATACCCATATTCATAATAAAAAATAATACTCTTAGCATAAAAAGTAATATTTTTTCATGGGTGACCCAAATAAGATATCTGTCTCACAAATACGATCCGTGAGACCGTCTCACACAAGTTTTTGCCATATATAATATCAATATTTAATTTCTGGAAAGTGGCGGCTCCGGGAAAGAAAACAGATATGTAGAGTTTATAGTGAGATTTTTTTATACAAAGGAAAAAAAAAATTTTAAGGGGATGATTGGCATTTGAAATTTTCTCAATCTAGATATCGGTTTAATTTGTTTGACTCAATATATTCATCCCAAAATAATTAGCCATGTTTAAGTAAAACAAAGTTATCTTATTTTTAAAAAAAATGTTAATATTGATATAACAAATAAATTTAATCACATATAAATACTTAGTATAAATATTGAAACAAATGTAACAAAAAAATAATATATTGAACATATGTTAGATTATTGGCAAAAACTTGTATGAGACGGTCTCACATGTCGTATTTTGTGAGACGGATCTCTTATTTTGCTCATCCATGAAAAAATATTATTTTTTATGTTAAGAGTATTACTTTTTATTGTGAATATCGGTAGAGTTGACTCGTCTCACAGATAAAGATTCGTGAGACCGTCTCACAAAATATTTACCCTAGATTATTATATAACTAAAATAGTTTGATTTAAATTAATTTTTTTAAAAAAAAATATTTAAAAGAATAAAGAAATCTTGTACATATTTAGTCATATTTCTACATCGATTGGTTCGTGATATGTCTTTCTCATATTCTTATAACTATAATATTATTTCTATTTTTATTCAAACTACAAAAAAAAAAAGAGTAGGTCTCATGTGAGACCGTCTCACGGATATCAATCTGTGAGACGGGTCAACCCTACCCATATTCACCACAAAAAGTAGTACTCTTAGCATAAAAAGCAATACTATTTCATGGATTACCCAAATAAAGATCCGTCTCACAAAATTTGACCCGTGAGACCGTCACACACAAGTTTTTGCCAAAAAAAAATTATTCTACAACCTAATTACAAATATTGACGAAACAAAAATAAATTAAAAACAAAACTACGATCGAACAAGCAGACAACACGTGCTCTAGAGTACTAGTATATCTAATAACACGGAAAAAGAAAATTAAAATTATCTAAAACTAATAATTTTTTAGAAATTAAATGATTCATATAAGTGAAAGATTAATCTCCTAATTTGGAGCATATGTCATGTCATATGTGGGACTTGTAATGGTAAATGCACATGAAATTAAATGAAACATGTGATGTAAATTGGCCAAATAATAGACATTGTAACTATTCAAACTAAGCCAAAAGTGACCTTTCATTCCATGTCATGGTGAACCAACACTTTTAATGTATAAATTGACACCAATAACAAGAATAAATCAATCAACAAACTCTTTTATTACACCAAACGTTTGTTCTAATATGATGTTGAAGTAATTCAGTCATTGAAAGATAACTTTTAAAACTGTAATCGGCCTGATAGACGAAACGATGCAAAAACCTGTAGATAAAACATGCGGGAAATACAAATATTACAAACAACCAAAGGGATCCTACATTCCCTCCATATGAAACCACCTTCTTCACCCCGGTATGTCATCTCCTATCATAAATAAAGAATAGGGATCACCACCTCCTATTCCGACGTTTGATCCTACTATGGGTAGCTAACCCATTTTTGAACCCAAACAATATCTGTTTTCTCGTATATTTTGAATTTCACTGGATTTTAAGACGACACGGTAAACACTCAAAAACAACGGTGACCATATCATTAGATTAAGTACAAGCTGTACCCATCGTGCTTAAACGTGGGTCAAGGAATATAATAACATGAGTAAATATTAATTATGGGTTTGTCTAAAAAAACTAATTAAATAAAAATAAAATGGTCAAAGTGCTATTTTTTCTGGCTAAAATAATTAGAGAGAGAATCAAGCTGTAAACTTGGACATTAGTGGTGTAGTCTCGTGGACAAAACATGGGAGATCGATTCTCAAGGGTAAAAGGTTGAAATTTTTTTTTTTAGTAATTTTTTGCTCAATCAATTTTCATTAATAAATTATTTTTCACTTGAAAATTAAAAATTTAAATTAAATATACTTGCTTATACATACATACCTGACATATAAGAATATATATATAATATTTATTTTATATTGATTTACCTAAATAATGCATGAATCAAGTGCAATGTTTTTATTACATTTGCTATATATATTATATGCACTAGCATGAAATGCAAAATTTAATGTAATTTTATATTAAAATATTTATATAATTGGAATTAAAATAGAGTATTCTAAAAAAAGAAATAAAAAAAACTAATATATATAATTTCCACATTTTATTCCTTGCTTGCTAGTCTCTCGCAAAAAAAGTAGGAGTAAAAACAAAAGGGATAGAATGATAAAAACAAGGAAAAGAAAAGAAAAAACAAAAGGGTATTAAAGTAAAATTAAATATATTTTTAATTTTTTTATAATTAATTAATTTTATATATGAAATACAATTTCATTTGATTATTAGTTATTTTGCAATTATCCGTGTAATCGAAATTGAATCATTTTAAAAATAAAAATATTAGGTCTATTGTGAGACAGTTTCACGAATTTTTATCTGTGAGACGGATCAACCGGACAGATATTCACAATAAAAAGTAGTACTTTTAGCTTTTATGGATAACCCAAATAAAATATATGTATTACAAAATACGACTCGTGATACCGTCTCATACAAGTTTTTGCTTAATAAAAATGATTTAAACAATGTAAACGGGTAGGTTAAATGGGGATTATTTCACCCTGCCCGTGTAGGCAGTGCCTGCACGGGAAGGGAACGGCCCGGATCACTCCACATGAGTGATCCGGGCCCACCACCATGTATTAAAAAAAAAAAAAAATTGGCTCGGAAAAATCCGAGCCGTTAGATCTACCCTGCGGGCAGTGCCCGCAGGGGTAGGATATACTTTACCGTTAAATGGATATTGAATGCACGCATTTATTAATTATATAAAAGAAAAGTAACAAAGTTTATTTATTTATTTTTTAAGTACAAATTATTCATTTAGTATTGAAGTGAATTTTTAAATAATATTTTTTTATATTTCCCGTTTTGCCCCTGGTCTGACTCATCAAAAGCCCACCCTCCTCACCCTCGCTTTGAAAACACGTACTCTTCTTCTACAAAAGAAGCTCTTTCCCTTTATTCTCTCTACCGTTGCTCTGTTTTTGTCCATTTCGATTTCTTAAAATTTATACAGAAAATCGGAGGATTGAATTCATACATTCATGGAGTATTTCGTTGGTAGTTATGGAGAATTTTCTTCTGTTGAAAACGGAAATTTGAACAATAATGGTGTTCATTTCATGGTGGATGATTTGCTGGATTTTTCCAAGGCGGATGAAACTGTGACCGACGTGTTTTTCGACAGCTTGGGAGGGAATTCCGGTGATTCATCCACCGTCACCGCGGTTGACAGCTGTAACTCATCGGTTTCCGGAGGCGACGGCCAGGTTAACGGTAATGTCAGCTGCCGCAGCTTCAACGAGTCGCAGTTTTGCAGCAATGAACTCTGTGTTCCGGTAATTGTTGTTTAGATTCCCTTTTCTTCGATAATTTTCCAGTATTTTGCGATTTTCTGCATGGAGAATGTGTTCCGTATGAGTTATGCGCGCGTTTTTCACAATTTTTTGTACTCACCGACGTTGATTTTTCCTGATACAAAATGTTAAATTTCAAAAAGATGTAGCCGCGATTACAGTAATGAAAATTTCTTCCACAAAATTTTAATTCGTATTTGACATTTTTTTTATTTTTCATTTTTTCCCTCTACAGTATGATGATTTAGCTGAGCTAGAATGGTTGTCGAATTTCGTGGAAGAATCCTTCTCAACCGAGGAACTCCATTTCATCCCCACAAACACCACAGCGCCCGCCGCCGCAGCCGCACAAAGCGCCGCCACCGACACTTCTTCTTCCGTCACCACCACACACTCGCCACCAATTTTCTCCACCGATGTCTCAGTCCCAGGCAAAGCCAGAAGCAAACGCTCACGCGCCGTACCCTGCGACTGGTCTTCCCGCCTCCTCCTCGTTTCCCCTTCCCCGACCCACAAAACGACACCGTCTATCAAAAAACAGCCCGCAGACACTCCAGGCCGGAAATGCCTTCACTGCGCTTCAGAGAAGACCCCACAATGGCGAACCGGCCCGATGGGCCCGAAAACCTTGTGCAACGCCTGTGGGGTCCGCTTCAAATCGGGTCGACTCGTGCCCGAGTACCGACCCGCCGCGAGCCCGACTTTTGTCACCACAAAGCATTCGAATTCGCACCGCAAAGTGATCGAGCTCCGAAGGCAGAAGGATCTCCAAAAACAGCAGAACCAGAATTTGCTTAGTCAAGTCTCCATTTTCAACGTATCCAACGGCTGCGATGAGTTCTTCGTTCACCATCACGACTTTATCAACGGTCGTGACGTGAGGCACATGATAGAATGAGTGTGCCAGCACGTATTAGATTACTAATTTTTTTTCCCCTAATTCACCATGCTTTAGATATTTGAATTTTGAAGTAGAAGTTATGATTCATTTTATTCCTAGCTTTTGCAATCAATGCATTATCATGATATTTAAATGCGCCTCGATACTCACAATAGTAACAATATTTCATAACAAGAAAGGTGAAATATAAGATCATTACAGACGGGTTAACGAAATACGACCCGTGAGACCGTCTCACACAAATTTTTACCTTGACAAAAAAGAATTCTTTTTCAAGCCCATTCGTTCTCGCCACATGACTGGCGCTACGAGGACGGTGTTTGATCGAAGCATTCTCTAGATTCGAGTTGAGACCGTGGATGTAATTCATCGCAGGAGTTTCCAACGAACAACGATGGAATTGATATATTGCTTGAACTGCTAAAAAACATTTGATTCGATAAAAAAAATATTGTCTCAGCCCAATCCTATGACACTCTAAAAACATGAATTAATGATAATTAACTCAACCAGACGAGGAGTAGAGCAATCTTGAAAGATAGAAAAAAGAGTGACGATGAAGAAACACGAAGCTGGAAAGTAGTTGCTTACAATCATGGGAATGGGTGCAAAGCTTTTATCAGGGAGCAATGGGCCATGGGATTGCGGGGAGATTGTGTCTATTTCTTCAAAGTTTGGGAATTTGCACATGGAGGGCCTCTGTCTCTCAACCAAAAAATCAACATTTCTCCTCCTATCTCCATTCTAAATAATTTTTGTATGAGTGGGTCTCATGTGAGACCGCTTCACGGATCTTAATCTGTGAGACGGGTCAACCCTACTGATATTTACAATAAAAAGTCATACTCTTAGCATAAAAAGTAATATTTTTTCGTGGATGACCCAAATAAGAGATTCGTCTCACAAATACGACCCGTGAGACCGTCTCACACAAGTTTTTGTCATTTTGAGTGGGTCTCATGTGAGACCGTCTCACGGATCTTAATCTGTGAGACTTATTAATTCTACCGATATTCATAATAGAATGTAATAACGTGTGTCTAAGTAAAATCAGAACTAATTAAGCTTGGTCTTTATTGTCGCGGTATAACTGTCTACCAAATCCTATACATTTTCCCCTTCCTCAGGACCCACAATTAATATCCTAGTCAACTTGGGAAAGCTCCATTTTTTTATTGCATAACTAAAATATTAATTAAATTCCAACCAATTCGATTTGTATAACTTTTTTTTAAATAAAACAGTAGATCTATGTTAAACCAAATTAGGTAACATTACATCATGAATTACGTATAGAGAATAATAATTCGATCGCTCTATCAAATATGGACAATTATTGAACCAACACATGTTTTGTAGACATCTACTCAAGGTACACTCTATGTGTTACACGTCTTTGTTTTTGTTTTGTTGTCGTAGAATGTTTAAGAAATTTAACCACAATACATATTTGAAAAGTTGTTGGAGACTTGTTCGTGGAACTATATTTCATCTATAGTTGTTTGATTATGTTGGTAATAGATAGTTTGGATGCACTTTAATCCTTTGATGTGTTGTTATTTATTAGCATTGTTTTTGTATAAACTGAAAATATTTTTTTAGTGAATTTCTTGCCATTAGGCACCACAAACATATTTGTACATAATTCTTTGTGTCTTAATTTATTTATGTTGGGATACAACCAAAGTCCCACATTGGAAGATCTAGAGAAAGATCATGGGTTAATAAAGATTGAATGATATCTCCATTGGTATGAGGCTTTTTGGGTGGTTCCAAAAGCAAAATCATGAGAGTTAAAACCCAAAGTGGACAATATCATACCAGTGTGGAGATATCCGGATTCCATTGGTCCTAACAATTTACGTAAAGTTTTTTGTGTTGAATTTTTTCGCTACATGTTATGTTAGATGTTATAATACCACACACAACACTTACCACTGAAACACAAGTACCTCTATTACACATTACTTTTTACGTTAAACAAACACATTTCACAAGACATCGACAATTAAGAGAGCGTCCGACTCAATGATTATATTTATTCTTGAAATATTGCATTTTTTATCTTCTAATATGGATGTTTTTCTCTTTCATCATGTTTCTTGACAGTTCATGATTTTTCTATTATACTAATTTGCATAAATTTTTTCAACATCAGAAGTAGACTTGTCAAATTAGGTTAGGTCTGGTTCGTCCCGCTATAACAATTGAACGGATTGAGTTGATAAAATAGCCGCTCGTTTGGAGGCGGGCCAAATGGGTTGAGTCCGTTTGGGTTGCGGGTCAAGATGGATCGAGCCCAAACGGGGCAAGCTGGCCCGCCCCGCTATTTCATCATGTTGGACTGGATTGACCATTTAGAGGTCCTTCCCGCCTAATGACGAGTTGCGCCCCGTCAGCCCATTTTGACATATCTAATCAGAAGTGACATTGTAACATTATGATTTGGATTTTCGAACCATAAAATGATGACGTGTCACCTAGCATCGTGAATATATCTTACGTCACGTCAAAACTCGTGAAAAAAACTAAAATTGTGAATTAACTAATAAAAAGATTAAAAGTTGAAAAATACAAATTACGTCACAAAAAATATAATTTTCCCTATTTATTCTAAAGTATCGAAATATTATCCATATGCACTTCACTATCTCTCTCTTTTTTTCTTTTTCTTTTTTTACCGCGCGTACTAATTGATTTTTGACCTTAGATTTGTATCATCTTCAATCACATTATGAACTTTTGATATTTGTATTTTTATTCGTAAAGTCAAAATGATATAATTAGTGTATTCTTCATATTAAGCAAAAATACTAATTAATGTGCACGTACAATTATTAGTATTATATAAAGTGTGTCCACTTCGCAATTTTAATAAATGAGACGACTTTTTTTTAGATCCAAAGAAAAAAAACTCCTATGTGTCGAAGAAGTTGATTTAATTCGCTAACCATAGATCGAAGGTTGAATATGTATTTTCTCAACGGGTAAAACTTTATTCAATTACATGAAATTAATTTTTTTTTCCTTTTGAAATTAGACTATTTCCAAATGACAATATTGACGTACTTTCCGGTACAATGTATGTGCACATATAAATTCCAAGTAGTACCCAAAAAAATTCATATATATATATACACACACACATGTATACAAATATTATATGCATAAACAGATACGTACATACACATATACAATTTTTGGAATATTATTAGTTGGAGGAGATTACATACATGTGAAGTCGGGGGGGGGGGGGGGGGGGGGGGGGGGGTTGGGTGGTACCACATGCGGTTGGTTATGTGATGTGGAGGATGCTTTGGATAATTTATATACAAGTACCTAAGAAGACATGGCATTGTTGTCTATGTCTTGGGATCTTTCCATGTTATTTGATCAATGGTTGCTATTATTGTTGTCTCCCCTGTTGGACTTAGAGGTTTATTGGGCTTTGGGCTTGATCTTTGAATGGGAAATTAGATAAGCAAGCAAGGTCTAATAAATGGCAAGTGGGAAAAATCCCACATTGGAAAATGAACATAGCATTGGTGAGCTTATATTGAGCTGCACTTTATGGTGGTGTAACAATGATTTGTCAAGAAGCTCTCTCTCGCGCGCACAGGCGCAAGGGGGGTGCAAATCATGGGCTCGATTTGCAGTGGAAAAAGGCTTGACTTGTGTGCAGGCGTACGTGCGCGACCTGGGCGCGTCGAATGTCGGACCGATCAAGGCAAAATTTCCCACCGAGGCTCACCTGGCTTTTGCTAATTTTATTTTCGGAAAATTATATTGTGGAACAGTTTCAGCTGGCACAGCTGGCGTTCCAACTGGTGTTTCAGTTGGTGCTCGAAACTGAAATGACCCTTGGTGTTGTAACTGCTGACTTTTTGGTGTTCCAGCTGCTGACCTTTGACCTTTCGAATGGCCAGCCGTAACCGTCCACATGAATGCCTATATGTAGGTGCAGCCTCAAGTCATTCAAATAATCCAACACACTCTCTGCACTCCCAAATTTTCGAAGCTTCGTTTGTTCTGTTGTCTCGGCTGCTGCTGTTCCTCTGTTGTTGTTCTACTCTCGTGATAAAGTTCAGGTACTTTTTCAGTTCGCCGTGGTGGTGCCTTGTGCTACGGAACTACTGGTTTTCCGTTGTATCCTGGGAAACAGACGTCCACGTTCATTCTCGTAGCACACACCGAAGGGGACGAATCTGTTTTAAGGACACTGTATTTCATACAGGCCTCGGTTTGATTTATTTTTGCACTGTCCTGTTGTTTTGCTTATTGCAATACTACTTCAGTTTTCTTTGTACCTTTCAGTTTGTGCGTACATATTTCGACTAACATCCCCTTCCATCTTTTACTATTTATTTTAACACAACACACACACACACACACACACACATATATATATTTATATACTCACGGAAAATTTAGGGTCTGATTCCATCAAGTGTAACTAGTCCAGACGCAGGTTTCAAAATTGTCCTAAGCCTGAAATAATGAAGAAGACCATTAGAAGGGGACAAAGAAGATGTCCCGACGTAGTCCCTCCGACGCTCAAGTCAGAGACCGATGATATAAGTGGAGATCAGCCAAGGGTGTAGCTGAAAAATAATACCGTGAATGAATCATACGCTCAAACTTGATATTTATAGGAGAATATCTGGGACTGTCATGAATCTTCCACCTTGGTTGGAGATGGGACAGGCTCCCAAATTTGGTTTGGGCCTAGTGGGAGTGGGTCCATCCATGGAGTATCATGTATACATATATATATATATATATATATATATATATATATATATATATATATTAAAATGATAGATAATAGAGTTTGTCGAGATTTGTAATATATAGCCCGATATACTTGGAAAATAGAATCAATTCTGGATGACATGATTCGTGGTTGATTTCATCTCGAACGTCTACTCTTAGTGTATCTGGAGTTACCTGGAAGATGAACCTAGGGACGTGGGAGGTCGTCCTCTCACAAGATTAATCGGGTGAAACCTGGACACTTGTTCTAACAGTTTTTTTTCATTCTTTTAACAAATAAGCAGAGTTAATATATTGAGTGAGTGTTATGTGAGACCGTCTCATGGATCCTAATATGTGAGACGGGTCAACACTACCGATATTCACAATGAAAATTAATACTCTTAACATAAAAAGTAATACTTTTTCATGGATGACCCAAATAAGAGATCCGTCTCATAAATACGACCCGTGAGACCATCTCATACAAATTTTATCTAACATATTACGGGCTTCAATTTTGAGTTAAGTGGAATTAGGCTGTTGGTCAAAGTACAGAATTAGGTGTATTTTCATGGTGACAGCTCCAACTGAGGTAATGTTGTGAGTTGTTAATCTCAATTGTTTGAATAATATTTGAGCACGATTTGGTAATTAAATAATTTAATTTATTATTTATATCAGCACTCCTAATTATAATTCAAAGCTAGCTACATTAATTGGTAAGAGTCCGAGCAGGCCAAATTCAATATTTAATATGAGTTGAAATATACAATAAAAGCAATCGAGTCAAATATGACTTAACATCTAATTTTATATTCAACTTCGAGATCAAATTCATACTCCAAAATAAATCATTTGGAGTAGGTCTCTTGTGAGACAGTCTCACGAATCTTTATCTGTGAGATATGTCAACTCTACCGATATTCACAATAATAAATAATACTTTTTCATGGATGACCAAATAAGATATTCATATCACAAAATACGACCTATAAAACCGTTTCACACAAGTTTTTGTCGAATCATTTGAGGTGTGGATTCAGATTATTTGAGCTTGATATGTTTAATATTTGAATTGGTGGAAGGATTTCAAATCAATTGTATGAATTTCAAATGACTTGATTAAAAAATAGATTCGAAATTTTGTTAGAATTCTTGGGCTTAATTATAATAGGCATTAGAATGTGTGTGGGGAACTCATTTGTCAAAAAAAAAGTGTGGAGCCCAAAATAAGAGGTCAAGGAAGCCCATTTTTAATTTGGGCCCATTAATCTACATTTTGAAGGTTAATATAGTCATTTCGTCGAATTTTGAAAAATTTCAGACAGAACTCATGCCTGGAGCTCACGCGTTAACTTCAAACGAAGTGTAAATTAGAAATTAGGGTTTCCTCAAATTTCCCTCCTACTCTGCTCTCCAAGAATTGAAAATCCAAATCATTCTTCTGCATTAAAGCTAATATACGAGCTTCAGGTATTCTTCCTCTGTATTTAGTATAGTTGCGTTCGTAATTTTGAATTATTATTTCTATTTTTAATATTGTTTCGAGGAATTCAGCCATTTGAGCTTTATTTTAGCTTTATTTTTTGTATATGTATGTGTTGCATTACTCAGTTTATGTTTTATATCCATGGTCGTTTAATTTCATATAGTCTTTTCTGGTTATTTCGGATTACTAAGTGGATTAAGCAATTAGTATTAGCTACTCAGCTCATTGTGCAGCTGTTTCTGTATTGTTGTACTTTAGAAGAGTTTATGGATGCGAGTTTGTTGATTTATCCTTGCGCTTGTGTTTGAGCAAAGTAGGTCGCTGTTATGAATTCTCACGTGCATCTTAAAAAAGTTATTGTAGTGAATCTGTGATAATTGGTGCTTTATGTTAAACAACATGGAATCAACTATTTTGGATAAGAATTTGGAAATGACCTAAATTTGTTATGCTGGTTGTTCGATGATAGTAGACATGGTTTACCTGCTGGTATGAAACATGATATATATTGTTTATGGTGGTCTTATTTCTAGGATGTTTAATTTTTTTGTTTTATAAATTTGTGTGTATCTAGGGCCCATAAAGAGAGATGAGCACAAGTGCCCGAAGAAACCCCAGATCTGGGCGGCAATCTTTGTTTTTTCAAGATTTAGCATCCCCTGTTTCATCTCGACGATCTGGGGGAAAATTCAGTACTCCCGGCCATGCAGCTACAGTTTCTGCCTTGTGGCGTGAAAATTTTGCCAACTCTGATCTTCCTCCTCCACCAGTTTTTACTCTCGAGGACCGGTCTGACTTTTCTCCTGAATCAGGGATTCTGGAATATGCAGTGTCCCCGGAATTAAAATCATATCCTAGAACACCCGGGCAGCGTATGAGCAGGGAATTTTCAACTCCGAAGAACAAGTCTGAGGTAAGCACTTCGTATGCTGGAACCAGCAAGCAGCCACTGCAGCAGAGTCAGCAGAGTCCTGTGATGAATTCTAGTTGGTGGTCACCTCCGAAGAGTGTTGGTGTCGGAGAGCAAGAGGACAAAGGAAAGGGTTCTCCTGTTGAAGGTCTGGTTCAGCCTGGTGCCTTGTTAGTGCTGCCACCGCCTAAGGAGGTTGCAAGACCCGAGCTGAATAAAAGTTTGGTACCTGTGGGGAATTTGAACGAGGAAGTTTGGGTTACTGTCTATGGGTATGATTTTGGTCCTTTTTTTATGTTTGAGTGGCATTTACATTATATGTATCAGGTTCTTAGGAGTTTATTATAATCTTTTGGTTATCATGCAAGTGTATCTGATAATAGCTACTAATGATGCCGACTTATTATTAAAATGCTTTAGCACCTTGAATGCACTGTATATCAATTGGTAAACAATGGACTTTGATTTTATAATATGCTGATATTTGTTGTTCGAGATGCTGTATGTTAAATTTTGTTGAGATTTTTGTTATTCAATATGTACCTTGTCTGTCTTCCCTGGGATCAAGCTCAACTTAATTGATCAAATTCTGCTTTTATGTGATCTTGTTATTCTGGTAAATGGAACCTTTTGGCCCCTTGTTTTGAACTTCCACTAATATCAATTGTGTCACTATAATTATTTATATCTTGCAAAGTAGCTTCAACCTCTTTGTTATGACTTTGTGTTAATTAAATTTCAATTTTTAAGTAATATATGTACGTTGTTGATCTTTTCAAATTTTTAAAGAGTATTAATTGACATGAATTAGCATGACATGGATTTGTCCACCCCATTGTATACAAGGAGACTGAGGTTGATGTTTAAACAATTCTAGATTTGAAAATATCATTTTTCTGTCATTGCCTTTTAGTGTTTAAAGTTGTGATCAAGTTCGAAAATTTGTTTTCCAGATTTTTACCAGCTGATACCAATATTGTTCTTCGGGAGTTCGAAAAGTGTGGCGTGATTCTGAAGCACATTCCTGGGCCGAGAGAAGCTAATTGGATGCACATTTTGTATCAGGTTATTTTCCTACTATTACTAATGCAACATGTTTTCTAGCTGTGTTATACTTTATACATTTTCCTCGAGACTGTTTTTAGAAGCTAAACTAGTCATTTTTTGTTGTTAGATGAGCAGGTTGTCTGTTGTCCATCATGTTTTTAAATTCATTGGCACAGTTAGTTTCACATTTTAGGTAACTATTGGGGAAGACATGTGATTGTGTTGAACTGTTTGTAGAAAAGTTGCAGCAGACACTTACATTCTGTTATTAGTTTCAGATCATTAGCTCTTTGGAGTGTCTGTGTGCTTCACTTTTCTGTTTGAATGAATTATCCTTCTTTCTACTCTTGTCATTCCCTGGCTTGATGTGAATGAAGGCTGCTTAGCTTGGTTATGCACATCTGAAAATGTATCCTCTTATCGACATGGTCTAGGTGAATTTGCTGTTGTATTAGCATTCCGTTTGACATAACTTTGAGCTTTAATTTAAATCTGAGTGGTCTATTCTTTTTGTGAGAAGGCTTTTATTTGATTCACAAACTTGAAACCTTTCATGAGAACAATGTTCTAAAATGCGTCCTAGGCGCCCGCCTGGGTGCTAGGCGGCGACCTACCGCACCGATAAGGTGCTAGGCGGCCAGCCTAGGCGCCTGGGTGCTCCCGGGTGGGCCTAGGCGCTCCTGGACGGGCCTGGGCGCTCCTGGGCTGGCATAGGCTGGCTGGACACCCTTAAACAGGCCTGATTTGTTTTGAAAAAAAATTGTTTGGGGTTTTAATATTTTAAAGCCCAATTAAAAGCTGAAAAGAGGTTGCCCTAAATCTAACGCAGCACCAAAGAAATCGAGAAGCAAGCCTGATGGGAAATATTTACATCTCCCGTCTTGTGGAGCAGCAGCGATGTCTTTCTTCTACCTCTTTTTTCTTTCGGTTTCTTGCATTTCTTGATATATCTGCCTTTGCTATCTCAAGTACATGAAACAGATTTGAAGAATTTTCATCACTGATTCTGGTACCATTTTATTAAGCAATTTCCTCTGGTTTTATCGTTATCTTAATCTCCTCGTTTCATTCATCCGTGCATCGCACGGGTTAAATACTAATTATGCATAATATGTTATGGCTCTTAAGATATATGTGGATGTTGGTGGATACTAATTATGCAGTACTAATATATGGCTCTTAATATATTACGGCTCTTAATGCATAATTCTTTCTCTTTATTTTGCTTCTTGGAATCAAACAGATTTGGAGAGTAACAATAACAAGCAATCCATCTGAATTTTTTCTCATTTTATTGAGATGACACAATAGATTATGTAGGGACTATTTTGAACGCATTTTAAATTTAATGTTATTGTGTTGAAGTTCTAGTACGTGATTTATTATGTTGATACCGTAGAATCTGATTAGCGGCGCCTAGTCCACGCTTAGGCGCTAGGCGTTGGTCTGGCGCCCGACTAGCGCCTAACGAATTTTAGAACCTTGCATGAGAAATATCTTGTTATTCTTGTAAAAACAAGGGTTACTTCTATTGTTTTGAGGTTGAAGTATCTGAGTTGTGTTCTACATTTTGACATCGTGCAATGCATAATAGTTATCTACTCAAAGTAGATTTTGATTTATTTTAAAAGCCAGTACACTTCACTCAAGTACAGTATTTTTGTATGTTATTCTAGCGCACTAAGCAGTGGTGCACTCTCCTTTTTTCCTAGATTATATGCTATGGATGAGTGTAAATAATACTGTTACAATGAGTAAGACGGGCAAAGCGTTAGGCAGTTGTTCGAGTTGATTATCATAAGCTTTTTGCCTTCTGAGTTAAAATGTCGAGATTCGCTTTACTGCTTTTATTCGTACTTGAGAAAGTAGCGTATATTCAGTTCAACTGCCAGTGAATGTTATATCTAATATGCATTGCAAATATTTACGCAGAATCATTCCGATGCTCAGAAGGCGCTCAGAAGAAACGGCTCAGAAATAAATGGAGTTCTTATCATAGGAGTGAAGCCTGTTGATCCAATGCAACGTCATGTACTGAACGAGAGGCTTAAAAATCAAGGGTTCATGACATGTACACATACACCTTCAAATACGATTTCAGAATCAAATGGCTTCAAAGTCTCCCCTTATCCACACTATCTCCAGAATGGCAATCCCAGTGCTCGACAATCTGCTGGCACCATAGCCACTCCTGCCAAATCAATGGTGTCAAAAATTATGGACTTAATATTTGGTGTCTAGTTTTTTGGTTTTGGTAAATTTTCGGTCCTTGTTTCTTCAACCAAGTGAGGTGGAAATTCATTACAAGATTGCTGAGCGGTTAAAGTTTCATTTCTGTGTCACTCGTATGATTTTAATTCGGCAAGCGCTATGTGAACTTAAAGCCTCTTGCAAGAATTAAAAAGAAAATTTTACTAAATTTGAAGTAACTGTATTAATCGTTAGTAGCGGGCAGATTGTATAAACTCGTTAAATCGATACTTGAAAATGGTAAATGATAACCAAAATATTGGAGCGAAAAAATTACTTTACACTTTAATAAATAAAATGACATTGAAAAATAATGTGTATTTAGTTGGATTTAATAACAATAATTGTACTTGAAAGAAATTTTATTTAAGAGTAAAATTATTATTTTTTTAATTGGATCATTTATCATAGATCATACACCAATTAAATTATGGCAAAAACTTATGTGAGACGGTCTCACGAGTCAAATTTGTGAGACGGATATCTTATTTGGGTCACCCATAAAAAAAGTATTACTTTTTATGCTAAGAGTATTATTTTTTATTGTGAATATGGGTAGGGTTGACCCGTCTCACAGATTATGACCCGTGAGACGGTCTCACATGAGACTCACTCTTAAATTATTTACAATCTTTCATGTATCAATTTCTTAATAGTTGTACCAAAATAATTCTCTCTATAAATTTGTTTGTTTGACATACATAAAAAGATAAGGATTTCCTTAGGCAGTGCATGAAAATATTTTTTTATAACATATAATTTTTTATATAATTAAATATTTCTGCTCATGTTAAGTAAGAGTTAATTAAAATGAATAGATTCGATTTTCATTTTTGTTTATGACTAAGTTTGAATTTGAAAATTGAAATATGTAGAATGAATTTGTGTTTGACATTAAAATTAAAATAATTAATTATCATCTGCTCGATTTTGCACTCTTATGTATGATTAGAAGTGTAAACGAACTGAGCCGGTTCACGAGCATTTCGAGTTAGCTCGAAAAATATTTGATTCGATTCGAACTCGAATATGTTCGAACTTTTTTCGAGTCGAAATCGAGCTCAAATTATTTTTTTTGATACCCGCGAGCTTTAGTATTTTATTAATATTATGTAATTATATATTACATAAATAAATATTGAGCTTTTCGAGTACCTATTTTGAGAAATAGTTTTTGAACATATTCAAATCTTTCGACCCGAACTCGAACTCGAGCTTTAATTCGAATCGAATTCAACAAAGGTTTTATAATTTTCGGACTTCGAATCGAGTTCAAACTCATATAAAACAAATTCGATCGGAATTTGAGCTTCAAATTTTCGTGATATGTGACTTGATTCGATTCGTTTGCACCCATATGTGTAACATGAATTGTGAAGCTTCCCAACTTGTCTGATTGTTGATTATCATACGCTCGAATTCGCATTCCTATATATAGACCTCGTCACGGGTCAGATTTAGTCCGATGAGAAAATTCCCGACCCTTAACTAGGCCCGTTCGTGGCTCGTTAAGGGCCGGGTTATGGAACCGATGGTCCTAGTTCGATTCCGATTGACTTATGAGTCCTGGTCCTGGTTCCGCCTGATTCAATTTAATTTTTTTTTACAAAATTTAAAAATTATTTCTTTTAAAAGAATTAAACATTTTTAAAAATGATTGCATTGATTTGATATTGGAGTTGGTTTAATTGACTATTTATTTATTTAATTAATTTTTTTTCCTCGTGAAATTTGTAAAAAGAGCTTTGGCCTTTGAGTGTCCAAATATTGACTATATTTACCGCAAGTTATTACTATTTTAATTTTTAAACCTACCAATTCAATGTGTTTAATTTTGGATTTGAGATATATTATTTTATTATTGAGATTTCGTGAGATTCTTATCTCTACTGTCAATAAATAGTTAAGAAAATAATCTGGTGAAAATACAAGACTTTAAGATATAGTAAGTATTTTATTAATGTTGACAAATTATTTAATCATGTTTATTTAATTGCATTGAACAATTTATAAAAATAATCTAATATCAAATATAAAAAAAATTGCGTTATAAAAAATCAAAATCAAACAATGAAACAAGAATTTATGCTAATTTTTTTTTAAAATATATAAAAAATGCCAAATCGACGAGTTAGCCCACCAGGTTTCGGATCCATAAATCATAAACGACCCGCGATTGGGTGGTTATGGTCACGGAGATAACCCGGTCTGTTGAATACATGCAAGGTCTGATTTGAGTCTGGTTCAGACATGAACCATGGCCAGGTTTACTATTTATAACACGAACTTGAAGCTTCACAACTTGTTTGATCTTGTTATGTTCGTAAACTACTGATAAATATACATATTTTGAAATACATTTCGTTTGTACATAAGTGATCTGCCTCTGTCAAAGGCGAGGCAATAATTTTTTCTTAAAAAATGAAACTTCCCACCAATGATAGAGGCGGAATATGTAAGTATCAAAATTTTAGGTTCTATTTTAATTTTTTTTTTTTTAAAAACATATTAGCTAAATAATTTTTTTGAAAAAAATATAATAAATAGTGAAAAAAACCCAAAATATTGCAAGATCAAACATTTATAGATTTATCAAAATTATAACTACTATAACATTTACTTTAAATCTTTTAAATTGTACAAAAATGTAAGTGACATACATGTCGGTCTCCGATTAGATACAATTATTTTACCAATAAACTTGCTATGAATAGTTGCACCGTTTGTAATTAATGATGATCTAACAATGATGACTCTCATACCAATTGTATATAAAAACGTATGTTAATTGATAAAAGTATAACTCCAATTATTTATGTTAGTGTTTTTAAAACCGAACCGGTCGGTTCGATCGGAAACGGTTACGGGTCTGATTCGGATCTAGTTTATAAACCATTTTTACAGTCAAATTGTAATGCCCGAGAATTTGATTAACATAATCTGAGATGATTTATTGATTATGAATTGATGTGATTATACCCGGGGCATTCCGAGATCAGATTTGGGCAAAGAATATGGAATGTATAAATTTGGGCCGAAGGTGTGGCGCCCGGGCGGAAGTTTTTGACCGCCCGAGCGCCAGTGTCTAATGGGAGAAACCCGAATCTGTCGCGCCCGGGCGGAAGTTTTTGACCGCCCGAGCGCGATTGTTTAATTTGCGAGGGCCGAGTGTTTCACGCCCGGGCGGAACTTTATGTCCGCCCGAGCGCGAGACGTGCTGCGTTAAGAGACGAGCCACGTTTCTTAATTCATGCATGTGAATATATATACACGTATATACAAGCAATTTCCCTCAGAATCGAGAAGGGAAGCACCGAGGAGGCTTCACGTGAGATTTGAGATTTTCGAGTACTCCGTCCGTCTGATTTTGAATCTGAGTACAGTACCGCGTTCCTATCGACGACAGCTACAACTGGACGTAAGTTTTGTTACGTTTTGACATGCTTTGAAATTATGGGGTTGTCAAAATTGAATAGAATTTATATATAGTGTGCTTGTGACATCAGACATCGTATAATCGAAGTCAGATCGGAGAACAGATACCGTATGAAATTGTTATGAATTTTTCAGAATTGATTTGATTGTAATTATACCGATTTGATATCAGAATTATGGTATTATCGAGTTTATAGTACTGGAATTGATATCTGATTTATACTGTATCACTGGATATATTGATATTAGTCAGAGTTGAATCAGATGAATTGTTGATTTGTTTGTACTAATATTGTATTGCCGGTATTGCGGGACTGTACAGATTTGACATGAGATTTTGGATTGATATTGATTAGACTCAGTAGTGATTGTGATTATATCGTGATATCGTCGATATGGATTAGATTGTGTCTTGATTCGATATTGATCAGATTATGTTTTGATTGTGTATTGATCAGAACAGGCTTTGAATTAAGCGGTATATTGACACGATCTATTCGATATTGTTATTTCAGATTGATATGGACAGATTTGAATTCGAGACTTCGTCTTCGTCCGACCGAGAAGATAAAGGTATAAGTCAATGTGTATTGGGACATCGACTCAAGTAGGATGTACTTGAGTTTCCCTAAATCACATACTTATTAATTGTTTATCATTGTGTTTAATGATTTGATCAAATGCTTATTCTATGGATTTATAGGAATATGCATTAGACGAGTAATCTTGTGACAGAAGTACCTGATAGTGGCAGGTAACCACGGGTACATTGCACAATGTCACAAGATAGTTTATTGGCGATAGACCACAGTCTATGACGGATGCGTCTGGACACTGGATGTTTGGTTATATCGACTTGGATAGAACTGGAGTCTTTTCTATTACTGTTTGTCGATATAGGAATGCCACATCTGGACACCGGGATCCCTAGGCTAGGATTGAGTCTAGTCTAAAATGTGGAGTCATGAGTTTAATTGACAATTATATTGATTTATGTTCCTGATAATGGTACATGTCTAGAATAGGAGTTATTCTTGAGATAGATTTATATTCTGATTTGAATATATGTTATGGATGTTTATTATATGCTTTTATATTATTTATATGATTGCATGTTTCGTTGATTTATACTGGGAATATAATTCTCACCGGAGTTATCCGGCTGTTGTCTTGTTTGTATGTGTGCATGGCAACAGGTGGGATAGAATCAGGGTCAAGAAAAGAACGAGGCTGGACTAGATAGCGTGGAGATCCGGGCTCAGAAGCAACTTAGGATTCAGCACTGACGTGTAGTTGAACCTAGTTAGATTATTGTAGATAATACAATAATTGTATGTTTATGTTGAATATGTAATTTGAATTTAATTACATTACGTTTCCGCTGTACATTTTAAAAAAAAAAAATTTAAACCCTGTTTATTATAAATGATTAAATATTCCTAAAGACAATTAAGGAATGAATTAGCGTCCGGGTCCCCACAACAGGTGGTATCAGAGCATTAGGTCCTAGAACTGTAGGTTCTTGAGACTGAGATAGAAGCTAGTGAGCGGGGTAGAATGAGTTTTCTTTCCTTGCATGTGATTGCTAGCTTGTTATTGAGTTATTATAATGTGGAAATTACATTGTATATGTTAAGGTTTCAGTATGTTTTTATTGTTTATAAAAGATACATGTTATCTGAATATCTGAGTTGATTTGGTAATGTGTATTATTTGAAACTGGATCAGAACCAATTCTTGATCAGAGGTAAGCTGATCAGGATTGGGATTGAGACGGATTTGTCTCCTGTTACTACTAACATCTGTGATTATCAGATATTCCTCCTAGAAGAATTCCAGAACGAGGTAATACATCGACTGATCAGATGGATGTGTCTGAAACTTTGATGGAAACACAGATGATAAGGTTTCAGTCGTTTCAACCGCCGGTTCTGAGGGCTATTGAGGCACCAGCTGATTGTGAGAATTGGCTGGAGGATATATAAATGTTGTTTGAATTTCTGGGTTTCACAGATGATTGTAGAGTTAAACTGGTTGGGAATCAACTACGGGAAGTCGCAAGGAGTTGGTGGCTTGTAACCAAGGAAGCTATGGTACAGAGGGGTTCAGTGATTACGTGAAAAATTTTTAAAGTTGAATTTTATCTAAGATTTGCACCTCTATCCTATAGAGAGGATAAAAGTGCGGAGTTTGCAAACTTAAGACAGGGTCAGTTGAAGATCGAAGAGAATTTGGCCCAGTTCTTCACCTTGTTACATTTTGCTCCTCAAGTAGCTAGAAATGATATAGCTATATCTGATCAGTTTATCCAGGGATTGAATCCGGAGATACGTACACTGGTAAAAGTGAAACAACCGAATAACTTTGTTGATACACTGAATCGAGCCAGGAGAGCAGAAACCGTTCTGATGAGACAAAAGAAAGCTTTATATGTTCTTCCAACACCGATACCACAACAACTGCCTTCCAGAATAGAGATTGGCAGCAGCAGTGGTGGAAAGAAAGAGCAGTTGAAAGTTCAACAGAAGCAGTTTAAGAAGTTAGGAAGCAGACCAAGTGGTTCATCTAGCTCCAGTGGTTCTAGCCCGAGTTATATTGGAGTTTATTGTAGAACTTGTGGAGGGAGACATCCCATAGAGCAATGCCAGGGAGTGACTGGTAGTTGCCGTATCTGTCGACAGCCTGGACACTTTGCTAGAGTTTGTCCACAGAAAGGCTTCCGGAGATTTCATGGAGCTGAATCATCAAGTTGTAAGGATCAAGAGACAGACCCAGGACACACGCGATGATACAGTGGCAGGTACTGATATTTTACGACTACGTTGCATATGTATCGATATATACTAATGCATTCCATACGATTATCTTTGACTGAATTGCATTGATATATGTTGTATATGTTGGGTCTGTGTGTACTGTAGTATTGAGTCCTTTATCTTTTGGAGGAAAAGATTGTTATCAGTGAATTCTGTGAATATCATATACTACAGTAGGATGAGAATGAGATTGGATTAGATGGTATTATAGCTTGTGTTGTACTTGGGTTGTCGGATTTTGACTGCATGATGGATATGGTTTTGCTGACCAAATCCAGAGCCTTTGTAAATTCTTGCCAGGAGATGGTAAGATTCGGACCTGAAATGGCCGAGGAAGGACTTAATATGCGGTAAGGATTTTGATTTATAATTCCTTGGATACCCATATTATTTGTGACTTGAGGATTATCGAAAGGAATGGAGTAATTCCTTATGTATTCAGTGATTACTGACGTTGAGCCTATCAGGGAATGTGATAGGATCGGTTAATAGACTAAGAGTGTTTAGAAGGGGGGGGGGGTTGAATAAACACTTCTCGATTTTGTCAAATTCTTTGAAGAAGAGAGTTCAGTTTTGTTACAAACTGAACCAGATATCCCAACGATCAAAAACAATCAGTTAAACTGAAAATACAGTTGCGGAAAATAAACTGAATGAATGATAGAGTATCTAACTGAGAATGAAAAACTGAAGTAAAGATAACACGATATGTTTCTGGATGTTCGGAGATTTGAATAACTCCTACGTCACCCCTTCTATCACGAAGATAGGATATTCACTAAAAGACTTTGATCAAATACAAACAATGTACTGACCCACTTCAGTATGGACTTATCACTTTGCCAAAACTGAAACTCTTAGTATACAACTTTTGACAGATCGTAACTGATCTTAGTACAACTTATATAATTTTATCAACGATTACAATGTGCTCTCTTTAGCTCGATAATGTAGTCTGAAAACTATTGATAAAACTGGTAAGAGTGAGCTTTTGATTTCTGAGTGTGTTTTTGCAGCGTAACAGCAAGTAAACTGAGATGAATAATAATCGATATGTCTTCAGCTGCTATCCTCGACTATTTATAGGCTTTCCTTGTAATGGTAACATTAAATAATGTTTGAATATTCGAACCGTTGTTTGCCATGTCGACACGCTCTGATATTCGTACACTGCTCATTCTGAAATGCGGCGATCCACTACCAGTTCGCAGAAGACTGTACTATTTGTCGGTTGTCGTTTTCACTTTATGACGTGTACAGCTGAAAGATCAGCTGATCAGTTGGCGAGAATGAACTGGCGAGAATATCTGCTGAAATATTATATGCTGAAATATCAGTTAAGCTTGGTTCAGTTAAGTCGATCAGTTGGTAGCTTTTAGTTGCTGAATTCAGTTGAGTCTTTTGTCAAACGCCGGAATTAAGTTTCCAACAATTTCTCCCTTTATGGTGTTTTGACAAAACTTGGAATAAATAACTGAATTCTGCATAGTAGATAAAATAAGATCAACAACTGAAATAATAGAAATCTGATACAATCAATACTGCTGTACTACTAAGAATTCTTCTGCTCTTCCCCCTTTTTGTCAAACTGCTCCATCTTGTCAGATAGCTTGCGAACGTGAGAAGAAAGAACCGTGACAGAGCATGACATATTTTCAATAGCAGTAGACAATGTGACTTGCAGTAGATCAATTTTCCGAGACATAAGCGATTCCACACTGTTGACGCGTTGATTAATAAGTTCTTGAGTGGCAGTCAGACTGGATATGATACCTCTATTCTTCTGAATGTCACTAACTGCAAAAGAAAGAGCGGTAACAGCAGATTCGATATCCTTCAGTCTTTTGAGGGATTCCTGATTATCGTCTAGCTTCACACTGTGCGAAAGTTGCGTATTTTGAATTTTGGAAATGGCAGTAATTATTTGATTCATGCTGTCCTGCATATGTTGGACTTCCTCAAAAATGAGATCAAAATCTGCTGAAGATGGAGGATTGGTTTGATGAGAAGTGCTTGGTTCACTTATTGTTTGCTGAGAAATGACCAAGACTTGGTCAGTTAACTTGGTATCAGCAATTGGCTGAACTGAAGTATCAGTTCCAGTTATTGTCCCTTGAACCGGAGTCTCATCAGCAGTCTTTTCTTCTTGATCTTGAGATGGTGAGGGAGGATGTTGGACAGTTGATGGTGACACAACCTGAACTGATGCCTCTAGTGAATGATCGATTGATTCAACTGGCATATCAATTTGTAAGACCTGATCAGCAGATTGGTCTGGTGGAACAATTTCGACTGAAGTAATAGTGACCTTTGGATTGGTTTGATCAGCAGAGTGATCAACTGGATCATTAACTGGTGCACTAAAGTGGGACTCCTCTACCACTGCTTGAATCACTTCATCAATGTGAGCAAGAGATAGCTCAGCTTCAGTATATAGTAGTTGTTCAACAGGTGGGAAGGAAGCTTATCAGAAACTGGTTCTCCAGTTGGAACCAGAACTAAGGCGGATGATGGTGCTGTTTTGTCAGAGGATGCTTTTTCAACTTGTTCCTCATTGTCATCATCTGAATCTCCTTGGTAGACCACTAGTTCTTGATCCGACTCCCAAAATTTGATTCGAGATAGTATCCCCATAAGATCAGTGTCAAGCTGAGTGATTACAGCTTGATCAGCATATGCAGTAGGGGCAGTTGGCAAGTAGTTGTTTTTAAGTTTAGCAACAATTTGAGCCAACTTCTTTGCTCTCAGCTGATCAAAGAAATAGCTTTTTCTCTCCAAGGCTTGAGCAATAGATGCAGCTTTGACCGTGCGGAGAACGAAGGCCTCCAGCTTGATGAATTTTCTCAGCTCGGACTTCTCCTTCAGTTGCTTGGCAAAAACTTCAGTACGATAGGCTACCCAAGCGTCATAGGACTTAGTCTTTGCAGCAGCAAAACTGTTCACTTTTGCCCATACGAGATCAATATGAGTCTGAATTGGGTTTGTGGGTCTGGGTTCCACAATTAATTTCTCCTTCCCTTTATCACCACTCAAGATATGAGGGATTTCCAGTCCTGTTCGAGTTGATTCTACCGGTTCTATAAACTTTATCCCTTTAGGTCTGGCAGGTGCCACACCAATTGGTCGAGATATTTGAGTAACAGGAGCTTGCGTCCTAACCGATTTTTTTATTGTACTTGCTGAATCATCTTGTGGAATAATCTGCAGAGGAACTGCTTCTATAGGTTGCTGATCAGTGAAGGAAATCATTTTGTCAGTCGGAATGGTTACCTCAGAAGTTGTTTTAACCCTTTGAGTTCTTGGCTTCTTCACAATGTGAGGTGATGGAGTCTTTTCTGATTCTGATGAACTCAAAACCAATTTTCTTTTGGCAATCTTCAGTTGAGCCAACGTTTTGGTTTTCTTGACTGATTTTGGAGCGGCTGACTGAGTCCCAATTTCCTGTTTGATTTTCACAAACTGAGTAGTGGTCAAGTCCATTTTGGATTTGATTGGCATTGTGTTCTTTGCATTGAACACCTTAAATTTCGATGTTCTCTCAGAGTCCTCAGCCACTAAGCCTTTAGCTTTCAGTAAATAACTGATTTGAACCGCAAAACCCTTGGATTGTTTAGAAGACAGAAACATATTCTTCAAAACATTAAAAATGAGATGCTTCCAGTTAAATTTGTGACCAGCCATAATAACGGTAATGGCCTGAAATTTCTCTAAAGTTAGAGCAGCGAATGATCCTGCTTTTGCCAAAATTCCTTTTGCAATCACATCAGCCAGCAGTTGAACTTCATGTTTCAGTTCTTTCTTAGGATCTGAGACCTTAATCTTTCGTCCATCAATAGAAAGAGAGACTTGCATCTCTTCAATATCAGACGCCTTGACATCTGAGAGTTGTGCCATACCTTCAGAAGGTAAAAGAAATAAATCACCAAGAGAGTCTTCAGAAATGATCAGTAACTGATCATTGATAGTAGACTTGATATTTCCCTCAGAATCAATCACGCCAGAAGAGTAGAAATCCTGAAGTTCTTTGGGATAGATATCCTGAGAAGATTGTCCCAAAAATGTTCTTAGACCAGCAACTTCAAGCTTCTGAAATACTTTCTGAACTTCAGCATCGCCGAAGGATAATATAGATCCAAAGTTGATGGTCATAGCATTTAGCATGAAAGCGGGAATTTGAGTTGCCATTGATAACTGATAAATTTCCTGAAAGAAAATTCGAGGAATGAGGTAGTTCTTGCCCTAAGGAGAATTTGAAGTAGTCGAAAAGTAAGACTGAAAAGAGACGGGTAATAGTACATATGTACGTGACCATTCAAGTTCTGGACACGTGTCAGTCCAAAGAATTTTTGAAAGAAACAAAGTATGTACGTGTGCTATAATCGTGTGTACGATTTGAGTGGTTAAAATAAATCCACGTAAAGAAAATCAAGAGTCATTATTAGTTTAGCAGACGGTCACGTCATTTGATTTGGAATAAAATTGGTTTAATTAGTTAACTTATATGAGAAGATTAGTGAAAAAGTCGACTGATAGGTCAGTTGATAAGACTGAGTTCTTTCAGTCGAGAATTTACTAACGACTGTCTTCTCAGTTAACCTCTTGAACCATTATTCCCCCTTAATCTATTAAAGCAAAATGACGGCAATAGACAGTAAATATTAATGATGAGTATGGTGCTTGGTATAGCAAACGTCACAGAGAGATGTCCTTTCGTTTCCCTCCTTTTGTTTTGCCCTATAAATAAGAGTGAAGGGGTTAGCCAAAATTCATCTCAGCAAGTAATTTTTCAAAGATAAAGAGAATGGCAGAAGCTGGAAGCTCAAGTGACGCTCAGTTTACTCTGCAAGCTAGGAAGCAGTCCATAGAAGATGAAGTCTTCTACACTAGCCTTCGTTACTGGGAAGAGATTCAGGAGCTGGAGTTCCTGTATTACTCTGGGCGGGTCTCCACTTTCAGGCGGAGGGCCCAACTTCGAGAGGTGCGGGAGCTCCTAGAGGTTCCTGCGGGGGTGGACCTTTTTAAAGAAGGTTATCTCTAAAAGCTCTTTCTCCTGAAGGAGCTGGAGATCCTCCGCCGCATCGCTGCCTCCCATGATTTCTGCAAAACCTCTTCCTCAGCACTAGCTGCATGGATGAGTTTGTGGATAGATTCTGTGGAGGAAAAAATTGTGACATTGTAACCGGCTCCTCTCCTTATTAATAAAATATTTATTATGTTTTATCGTCGTTGTTCTTTTATTTCTGCCTGCAATGATTTGTTAGAAACATAACCATAAGAACAATACACACTTGCTGACATCAGTTAAGAGTTCATAAGAATAAGCAACTCACTTAAATATTCAGTAAAACAACAATAAAGCTTAATCAACAAATTACGAACAATGATCATTAATTAAGATAAATCAATTAATCCAAGTATATTGCGGAAGTGAGAAAACTTAGTCTCAGCCAGTGGTTTGGTGAAAATGTCTGCTGCTTGTTGTTCCGTTGAGACATATTCTAATCTGATGTTCTTCTTTAGTGCATGATCCCTGATGAAGTGATGTCTGATATCTATGTGTTTGGTTCTGGAGTGAAGAACTGGATTATACGTTATAGCGATTGTACTCGTGTTGTCACAGAATATCGGTGATTCCTTTGCATCAACACCATAATCTTTCAGTTGTTGCTGAATCCAGAACAGTTGGGCACAGCAGCTTCCAGCAGCAAGATATTATGCTTCAGTTGTGGAAGTTGCTATAGATGTTTGCTTCTTACTGAACCAAGAGATCAGTCTGTCTCCTAGAAACTGACAAGATCCACTTGTGCTTTTTCGATCAAGCTTGCATCCTGCATAATCTGCATCTGAATAGCCAACTAAACTGAAAGATGAGTCTTTAGAATACCATAAGCCAACATTTTGCGTGCCTTTAAGATATTTCAATATACGTTTGGCAGCAGAGAAATGTGACTGCTTAGGATTAGCTTGGAATCTTGCACACATGCATACAGCGAACACAATATCAGGACGACTTGCAGTTAGGTACAATAATGAACTTATTAAACCTTTGTAGAGTGTCGTCTCAACTGATATTCCCCCTTGATCAGAATCTAATTTAACTGATGAACTCATTGGAGTGCTTGCTGCTGAACATGATTCCATGCCAAATTTCTTCAGCAATTCCTTGGTATATTTGGTTTGACTGATAAAGGTTCCTGAATCCAATTGCTTCACTTGCAAACCCAGAAAGAATGTCAGCTCACCCATCAAGCTCATTTCGAACTTATCCTGCATTAACTTGGCAAATTTCTTACATAATTTGGGGTTAGTTGACCCAAAAATAATATCATCTACATAAATTTGAACAAGTAAGATATGATCATCCTTAGAAAATTTGAACAAAGTCTTATCAACTGATCCAACAGAAAAATCGTGATCAGTTAGGAATTTTGAAAGGGTTTCATACCAAGCTCTTGGAGCTTGCTTAAGGCCATACAGTGCTTTGTTCAAATGATACACATGATCAGGAAGTTTATGGTTGATAAAACCTGGAGGTTGTTCGACGTAGACTTCTTCCTGCAACTGGCCGTTTAGAAAGGCACTTTTCACATCCATTTGGTAGACTTTAAAGTTCTTGAAGGATGCATAGGCAAGAAATATTCTGATTGCCTCCAGTCTTGCAACTGGTGCATATGTCTCGTCATAATCAATTCCTTCTTCTTGCCTATAGCCTTGTGCTACCAATCTTGCTTTGTTGCGCACAACTGAACCATCTTCGTTCAGTTTGTTTCTGTACACCCACTTGGTACCTATAATAGTTTTAGAAATTGGTCTTGGAACTAAGTTCCAGACATTGTTATGGGTAAACTGGTTTAGCTCTTCTTGCATGGCATTTAACCAATTTGGATCAGCAAGAGCTTCGTCAGTTTTCTTTGGTTCTATTTGAGATACAAAAGCTGAATGAATGAATAAATTAAGCATCTGATTTCTGGTTCTTACTGGATCAGATGGGTTACCTATTACCAGGTTTGGAGGGTGTGATTTCTTCCATTTCAGTTCAGCATTTGGTGCTTCTTCATCAGCAACTTCTTCAATGGGTAACTGAGTGTTCTCAGTTTCAGTTGGGGCTAATTCAGTTGGTAATTGATTCGTACTAGTTGGCTCTACTAACTGATTGTCAAGGTTTACTCCCAATTCAGCTGATTGATCTAATATTTCAGGTTCAGGTGTTTGGAGATTGCTTTGATTAACGTGAACGTCTTCTTCATCATCATCATCATCATCCAAGCTTATGTCTGTAAGTCTATCAGCTAGCTCAACTATATTAGTTGGCTTATCAGTTAGAGCAGATTCATCAAATACAACATGAATAGATTCCTCAACATTCAAGGTATTTTTGTTGAAGACTCTATACGCTTTACTTACTGAAGAATAACCAAGAAATATTCCCTCTGCAGATTTAGCATCAAAAGTTTTTAAATGGGTTTTACCATTGTTAAGTATAAAGCATCTGCAGCCGAATATTTTAAAATATGAAACCACGCTTTTCTTTCAATGCCAGATCTCATAAGGTGTTTTCATATGATTCTTGTTAATCATTGATCTGTTTTGAGTATAACACGCAGTGTTCACTGCTTCTGCCCAAAATCTTTGAGATATACTAAAATCAGCAAGCATTGTTCTAGCAGCTTCTTTGAGAGTTCGATTTCTCCTTTCAGCTACACCATTTTGCTGAGGAGTTCTAGCTGCTGAAAGCTCATGCTTGATTCCGGTATTCTCTAAATAATTTGAAAGAGTTTTATTGATAAATTCAGTTCCTCGATCGGATCTGATTCTATCAATTCCAACTGATTTTTCATTTGATAATCTTTTGAAAAGCTTAATCAGTTGATCAGCAGTTTGGTCCTTGGATTTGAGAAATAAAACCCAAGTGAATCTTGAAAAGTCATCAACAACCACCAAGGTGTATTTCATTCCCCCTAAGCTCATCACCGGTATTGGACCAAATAAATCCATATGTAACAGCTCTAAGCATCGGGAAGAAGATTTACGACCCTTGTTCTTAAAAGAAGATTTGATTTGTTTACCAAACTGACATGCTGAGCAAATTTTGTCTTTGATAAAATCCATTTTGGGCAGTCCAGTAACAAGATCATGGTTACTCAAATATGCAATAGATTTGAAATTCAAGTGGTTTAACCTCTTATGCCATAACCAGTTTTTCGAAGATTTTGAAGCAATAAGACATACTGGTGCATAAGGTTGATCATTCCAGCTGACTTTATAAGTGTTTCCACACCTTTTTCCAGTTAGAATGATCTCTTCAGTTGAGCGTTTGACTGAACATGAGTGTTTGTCAAACTGAACTGAGAATCCATTATCGCATAACTGACTGATGCTTATCAGATTATACTTAAGATTCTCGACTAACAAAACATCATTAATGGTGAAGTTACCATGGATAAGCTTATCCTTACCCACAGTTTTACCTTTCGAGTTATCTCCAAAACTGATGTTTGGTCCAGTGTATTTGACTAGTTGAGATAATAACCTTGAATCTCCTGTCATGTGGCGTGAGCATCCACTGTCTAGATACCATATAGATCCAGTGCTTGTACCTGTTACCTGCAGTCAAATACAAAATAAGATTGTGGTACCCTTTGTTTATTTGGGTCCAAAGTTGATTAGTCCTTTAGGAATCCAAACTTGGATCAGTCTGACTGACCGTCCAGTTGCTGTATTCCATATGGTCCTTCCTTGTTTGTGTGTGTGTGGTATGTGATGTGTGGGTGATACAATATGTGATTTGCCCTTTTTCAACTGATTGTTCAGCCGGTATCTTTTCTGAACTGGCTTACTGTTGTAGTAGTTTGAGTGCCCATTTAAATAGTTTCTGCTGAAAGTTTTTGGTTGCTGACTCCATGAGTCAGTTTCACCCTTTGGGCTATACCCAATGCCACATCTCTTGCCCTTGTTCATATTCTGAGATGGCTGTTCAATCAGTTTACTCGGCTCTGCTTGTTCCTGTTCCATAACTGATTTTACAAAGTGAATATATTTTCCTTTGTTTATATTCAGTTTTGGTCGAGTATCTTGGGAAGACGAATCATCTTTTCTACAGAATCCTAAACCAGTTTTATCATCAACTGATTTCTGAGAATTCTGTAAGACAGTTAAAGCATCAGACGATTTGTTCCAAGCCTGAATAAGCTCATTGTGCTTTGAATTTTCAAGCAACAATTTTTGAATCATTAATTGATCCTTGCTTCTTTTATTTTTGAGTTCAGCAATTTCCCTTTTTAGACTCAACATATCAACTGATTCATCAGTTTGTGTTTTATTGTCTTTGGGATCATCTTGCTTTGCTCTGGCTTTATCAAATGATAGAGCAAGCTTTTGATACTCGCTGACCATGTCATGAAGAGTCGAAATAAGCTCTTCTCTAGTGAAATCAGTTGAGCTAAAGTCGAATACCTGCTGATTGTCTGATTGATCTTCTGTCTCATCAGCCATCAGACACTTGACTTCTTCCTCTTCTTCACTAGAACTGTATGAGGTTTCTGCTTCTGACTCATCACTGTCAGTCTCTGCCCATTTGGCTTTGCTATCCTCAGCTAGGAGTACTTCATGCTTCTTTCTGTAAGGCTTCTTATCGTCCTTAGATCTTTTCTTATGCTCATACACTTTCTTCTTTCTCTCTGTTGAAACTTGACTGTCCTTTTTAGGCTTAGGACAATCAGCAATAAAGTGGCCTGGTTTTCCACAATTATAGCATGCACTTGACTCTTCTCTGGAGTTGTTTCTTTGATAGTGTTTTTGAAAATTTCCTTGATTTTTCCTCATGAATCTTCCAAACTTCCTGATGAACAATGACATAGCGTCATTGCTTATTTGATCTGCAGCTTTCTCAACTGAGCCAGTTGGTTCATTTCTTACAGCGGTTAAGGCCGTAGTTGCTGCTGGGGTGGATGGTTCTCCTTCTCTGGTTTGTAGTTCAAACTCATATGCCTTTAGGTCAGCAAATAGATCGTGCAGTTCAACTTTGTTCAGATCCTTAGATTCTCTCATTGCCATAGTTTTGACATCCCATTCTTTGGGTAATCCTCTGATCACTTTTAATGCCACTTCTTTATTTGTATACACTTTTCCAAGTGCATTTAGTTCGTTGATGATACAACTTATTCTTTCATCATATTCGTGCATTGTTTCTCCCACCTTCATTCTGATATTGTCAAACTTCTGCACAGCAACTGAAAGTTTGTTTTCTTTGGTTTGTTCATTGCCTTCGCAGAGTTGAATTAGCTTCTCCCAAATTTCTTTGGCAGTCTTGCACATTTTGATTTTACTGAACGTTACTTTGTCCAGTGTCTTATACAATATGTCCTTTGCAACATTATCCAGATTCGCTTTTCTCTTGTCTTCAGTAGTCCATTCATCTCTTGGCTTCTCTATACGGTGAGGTGCTCCTTCAGTAATTGCTACAGCTGTATTGGCTTTCAAGATCTTCATGGGTCCATCAGTTATGACATACCACATGTCATCGTCTTGTGCAGCTAGATGAGCCTGCATCCTGATCTTCCAATCATCGAAATCCTCTCTAGAGAACATAGGAATCTTGTTGAATGAAGACATAGTGAGCAAGTTGAGTATAGATAGTCTTTGATAGGATAAACCTCGCTCTGATACCACTTGATAGGATCGGTTAATAGACTAAGAGTGTTTAGAAGGGGGGGGTTGAATAAACACTTCTCGATTTTGTCAAATTCTTTGAAGAAGAGAGTTCAGTTTTGTTACAAACTGAACCAGATATCCCAATGATAAAAAACAATCAGTTAAACTGAAAATGCAGTTGCGGAAAATAAACTGAATGAATGATAGAGTATCTAACTGAGAATGAAAAACTGAAGTAAAGATAACACGATATGTTTCTGGATGTTCGGAGATTTGAATAACTCCTACGTCACCCCTTCTATCACGAAGATAGGATATTCACTAAAAGACTTTGATCAAATACAAACAATGTACTGACCCACTTCAGTATGGACTTATCACTTTGCCAAAACTGAAACTCTTAGTATACAACTTTTGACAGATCGTAACTGATCTTAGCACAACTTATATAATTTTATCAACGATTACAATGTGCTCTCTTTAGCTCGATAATGTAGTCTGAAAACTACTGATAAAACTGGTAAGAGTGAGCTTTTGATTTCTGAGTGTGTTTTTGCAGCGTAACAGCAAGTAAACTGAGATGAATAATAATCGATATGTCTTCAGCTGCTATCCTCGACTATTTATAGGCTTCCCTTGTAACGGTAACATTAAATAATGTTTGAATATTCGAACCGTTGTTTGCCATGTCGACACGCTCTGATATTCGTACACTGCTCATTCTGAAATGCGGCGATCCACTACCAGTTCGCAGAAGACTGTACTATTTGTCGGTTGTCGTTTTCACTTTATGACGTGTACAGCTGAAAGATCAGCTGATCAGTTGGCGAGAATGAACTGGCGAGAATATCTGCTGAAATATTATATGCTGAAATATCAGTTAAGCTTGGTTCAGTTAAGTCGATCAGTTGGTAGCTTTTAGTTGTTGAATTCAGTTGAGTCTTTTGTCAAACGCCGGAATTAAGTTTCCAACAGAATGAACTGTCAATAGCAGGAGAGTTGCTATAGTGTTCCAAATGAAACTCCGGGTTTGTCTTATATCAAGGAGAGCGATTTTAGCTTTGATTTGATATCAGGTATGGGTTTCATTTTAGAATTCTGTACAGAATGATGTTGATTGAATTGAAAGAATTGAAATGTCAGTTAAAAGATTTACTGCCTGAGAGTTAGAGTTACATCTGATTATGTGTTTCTCGGTAACATACTTCAGTTATGTGTAGGAGTTGATAAATCTTGTTTTCAGAAGTGTTCTGATGACTTTATGCTCGTTTTATCTATGATATTTTGATATATTCGCAGCGTATGATTGAATTGAATCGACAGTTGAAATTTTTATTGAATATTCTGGGAACTGAGATTGTTGTATACAGAATTGTTCGGATACAAATCTTGATTTCAACAAATTGTATTCAGAGTCTGTGATATCTAAAGATTATATACTGATTGATTGTAGCACATTTGAGACCGTGATCAGTGGCTGAAAACGACATTGGAAATGGCAGAATTTTAGAAATGTCAGGAATTGTGTATTATGAGTTTACTAGATTAGTTTAAATGATTAGTATTTTGTATCCGATCCGATATTGCTGTTATTCTGAATCCGTATTTGATATCAATTGTTATGAATCGTCGGGAATTATATACAGTTCAAGCCAACTCAGAGCTGATTTTGAAAATTACAACAGTTCAGAAATTTGATCAGACTGTTCAGAACTTGACTTCGATAGTCAGAACAGGGTGTCAATCAGATTACCAGGTAGGTAATGCTTTATATTATATAATTAATTGATTGTTGGTGTCGGATATTTCGAATTGGAAATGACAGGTATTGTCAGATGCACACAGAAGTAGATTCAGTACGATTCTGGTAACAGAAAAAGTGTGATAATTCGAACAGACAGTTTTGATATAAACAAATGAAATCAGTTATTTCAGAATTTGTATTGAAATGTCTAAATCACTGGCAGATGAAGACAGAAAGATATAGGAATGCCACATCTGGACACCGGGATGCCACATTCCTAAAGATAATTAAGGAATGAATTAGCGTCCGGGTCCCCACAACAGGTCAATCAAAACTATTAAAAGAGGAAAACTGCACTTTTGATCTAAAACATCTTGCACAGACAGACCAAGTGGTGAGGGACCACACAAAAAACAATTTCCACGGGAACCTCAAAAACAAAAGATTTTCTGACAGAAATAAATTAAAAGACAGGTGGGATGTGAATCACCACCAAAAAATTATATGTCCATTAATTAATGGAATATTGGACCATTAACTAGTGGATCACTCACTACAAGATACCGTCAGCACCAACTCACAAGTTCAAAAAGTTATATACAATTTTTGAAGTCTGGGTTTTGAATCCAAGGAGAGAGAGATTTCTATAAATACAAGAAATAATGAAATTGAAGTCATGGACTATTTCTTCAATTTTCTTTCAAATAAATTTGTAATATTTCTTTGTAATATCGTAACTAACAAGTTTTCCCTCCTCTACAAAAGATTATTATGTAATAATATTATGTATGCTTGAGTAAAAGAACCGAGACTTATGTCTTTCTCGTGTATTATTTTGAAAATAAACTTATTTATTGTATACCCTAAAATAAGAAACGTTAGAGTTATGCTAAGTGCTGATAATGAAATTTGACTAGAACTCCAAAATTTATTAGAACTCTGAATTGAATACACCCTACTTAAAATGATATATTTTTTTTCCCAAAAAAGTGGATTGTTCTTTAAAAAAATTTATAAGAGAAAAAAAATATGGTTTTTCAGCTCTTATACAATGTTTCTTTTGTCAAATATTTATATATTTCCTAGTTTTTAAAAAATGGGTTATTTATGAAACGGATAATTTTTGAAGCCCGATGCTCCTATATTTATTGGGCTCAGCCCAATTAAAGAAGTTTCGAGTCGCCCCAGTCAAAGCCCAACACTAGCAAACATGACCCCCTCGTTGCAAGCCCACAAAATGCTATTTCGCCACCATCTCTCCCCCTCTCTACAACGGTGCTTGTGCTGTCGTGCATTTAAAATCTTGGTGTGGCGGCGCGGCGCGGCGGAGGAGGTTGCGGCGGCGTGTTGTGACGAGATTTTTTTTTTACCCTCCTTATACCCAGATTGTTTACCGAAGACCTCAAATTTTGTAAGTGGGGTGTATTCAATTCAGAGTTTTGATGACTTTTAATGACTTTTTTAAATGATAGACTTTTATGGATTTGATAAATTTTTATTGACTTTTATGGAATCTCACAGATTTATAAACAGATTTATGTTGATTTATGTAGACTTTTTTGCAAGATTTTTATAGACTTTTGTGGATTTTTTTAATAGAATTTTATAAATTTTGTACTTAACTATAACATATTACTTTTTTTATTAATTTCTTTGAACCAATAATTAATTGACATATATAACATATTCAGTTTGAAATTATTTTCAATATTTATATTAATAAATAAATTTACTTATTTAAAAGTTAAATCGTTTAATCCTTACATGTGTATATATGTGGATTTATATGCATTTTTGTAAATTTTTTAAAATACATTAATTGATTAACATGTAACATTCTTTTTAAATTGATAATATACATGTGAAAATAATATTATTTATTATTGTGTGAATATAATTTTGTATAAAAATATCATAGCTTACATATTAATTGAAAATACTAAAATGAATTTAAAAAATAATGGTTGTTACGAGACTATTCAATTATTAAGAATTAAGAAACAATTTTTTTATCATCTTTTATTATTATTGAATATTACATTAATTTGTATAAATCATAAATTAAAAATCACAAAATCAATTCTATAATTCAAAATTTCCCGTGTTATTAAAATAAAAAATTATTAAATGAACAATCAACTAAAAAATGAAAAATTTGAAAAAGAAAGATGAAAATATATATAGAGATGCACTTCGAAAATTTGAAAGAGTGATAGAAATAGATGAGAGGAGAGAAGATAGGAAGAGATGTGATGTGAAGCGACAGAGAGAAAAATAAATAGCTTGTGTATGAGTTAGAAGTTTTAAAAATTCATTCAAATCTTTGGGCTGAACCAAATACAATTTTTTTACAATTTGTAGTTGTACCTTAGACTTAAATGTTTGTATGTCAATGAATTCCATGGAGTTATTAAAAGTCCATGAAAAATTTGAATACCTATAGATTTTTATAGAGTTTATAAAAGTCAATGTTGAATACCACTTGACTTTTTAAAACTCCATGAAAGTCTATTTTAAATACCACAAGACTTCTATAGAGTACGCAAAAGTCTTGATTGAATACATCTAGATTTTTAAAATCTACAAAAGTCATAAAAAGTCAATAAATTTCTCACGTTGAATGCACCCCCTAAGTTTATCTCGTCCACTGAAACTAGACTCCAAAACCAAGATGCTTCGATAAAGGGGCTAGAGAATCAGATTGGATAGTTAGCTAAGATGATAGCAAGTAGGGAACCGGGCACCTTGCCAAGTAACACAGAGACCAATCCAAAAGAGCAAGTGAATGCCATTGAGTTGAAGAGTGGAAAGATTTTAAAGTCTAGAGGGACAGAAAAAGTTCAAGTACGGGATGAACAAACTGAGTCATCAAAAGGCAAGTCTTCTAACTCTACACCAGCACCCACTGTACAATAAAAAATTGTTATACCTCATCCCTTCCCTGCAGCATTTAAAAAAGCAAAACTTGATGCACAATTCGGTAAGTTTCTTGAGGTATTTAAAAAATTGCATATCAATATTCTTTTTGCCGATGCTTTGATGAAAATGCCTAGCTATGCTAAATTTTTGAAGGATATCTTAGCAAACAAGAGAAAAGTGGAGGATCACATGATGGTAAATCTAACTGAAAGTTGCTCCGCTTTGGTGCAAAACAAAATCCCACCGAAACTTAAAGACCCATGGAGTTTTTCTATTCCTTGCATGATTGGTGATGTTGTTTTTCATAAAGCTTTGTGTGATCTTGGTGCGAGTATTAATCTTATGCCTTTGTTTGTGTTTAGGAAACTTGGATTGGGAGAACCTAAGCCAACAAGGATGTCTTTACAGCTAGCAGACAGATCTCTCAAGTATTCACGAGGGGTGATTGAGGATGTGCTAGTGAAAGTAGATAAATTTAATTTTCCTGCAGATTTCGTGGTACTAGACATGGAGGAAGATATGGAGATGCCTTCGATTTTGGGGAGACCATTCCTTGCAACTGGCAAGGCCCTAATTGATGTGCAAGAAGGAAAGTTGAGATTGAGAGTGGGAGAAGAGGAGATTACTTTTGACGTTTTTAATGTTCTTAAGCACACTGCATTCTGATAGTTGTTATAGAATTGATGCTTTTGATTATCTTATGTCTAACTATGTACATGATGCTCTTAGGGACCCTTTGGAAGCTACTCTCACTACTGAATTGAGAGAAGACGAATTGGATGCAGAGAAAGCCAAAATATTGACATACCTCAATGCCAACCATCAATAGAAGAGGCCCATGAAGATGAAATAGAGGACTTGGGGGATCGAAGAGACTTGATCCCTCAGAAGTCAAGCCTAGAGGAACCACCAACTCTGGAACTCAAGTCATTACCTCCACATCTGAAATATGTCTATCTAGGTGAGAATAATAAACTTCCTGTGAATATTTCTTCTCATTTGACAGATGTGATGGAGGAAAAACTGCTGAAAGTCTTGAAAGCGCACAAGAGTGCATTTGCATGGAAGGTGAAAAATATAAATGAGATCAATCCATCAGTCTGCATGCACAAGATATTGATGGAAGAAAAGTACTCACCTCTTGTGCAACCTCAGAGAAGATTGAATCCAAAGATGTAAGAGGTAGTAAAAGTAGAAACTATCAAACTACTTGATGCATGTATTATCTATCATATATCTGAGAGTGCATGGGTAAGTCCTGTTCAGTGTGTGCCTAAAAAAGGTGGTATTACAGTGATCACTAATGAAAAGAACGAACTTATTCTCACAAGGACGGTCACGAGGTGGAGATTGTGTATTTACTATAGGAAATTAAATTATGCTATGCGTAAAGACCACTTTCCCCTTCCCTTTATTGATCAGATGTTAAAGAGACTAGCGGGGCATGAGTTTTACTGTTTTCTAGATAGGTATTCCGGGTATAATCAAATCATTATATCACCTGAGGACCAAGAGAAAACCACTTTCACTTGTTTTTATAGAACTTTTGCTTTTCGTCGTACGCCTTTTGGTCTTTGTAATGCCCCTGCTACATTTCAGCGCTGCATGACTGCCATATTCCATGATATGATTGAAAACTTTCTTGAAATATTGATTGATGACTTTCTATCTTTGGTGCAACTTTTGATGACTATTTACAAAATTTGAATGTGGTGTTGATGAGATGTGAGGAGACGAATTTGGTACTGAATTGGGAAAAGTGTCATTTTATGGTACAAGAAGGCATAGTGTTGGGGCACAAGATATCACAGCCTGGAATAGAGGTGGATAAGGAAAAAGTGGAAGTTATCAAGAACTTACCACCGCCGACATCCATAAGGGAGTTAGAAGTTTTCTAGGCCACGTCGATTTTTATCGGCGTTTTATCAAAGATTTTTCAAAAATTGCCAAACCTCTATCTTCCTTACTTATGAAAGATGTGCCTTTTGATTTCAATTATGACTGTTTACAGGCATACGAGGATTTGAAGGAGCGCTTGGTGACGGCTCCTGTCTTGGTGGCACCAGATTGGGATCTACCCTTTGAGGTCATGTGCGATGCCAGTGATACTGCGGTTGGTGTTGTCCTTGGCCAAAGGCGGAACAAAGTATTTCACACTATATACTATGCAAGTAAGACTCTAGATGAAGCACAATTAAATTATTCCACCACTGAAAAAGAATTACTTGCAGTAGTATTTGCACTTGACAAGTTCCATTCATACCTTGTTTTGTCGAAAGTAATTGTGTTTGTGGACCACTCTGCCCTTAAATATCTGCTTGCTCAGAAAGAGACCAAACCACAATTTCTTAGGTGGATATTACTTCTCCAAGAGTTTGACCTCGAAATGAAAGATAAAAAGGTGTAGAAAATGTGGTAGCTGATCATCTTTCTAGGCTAGAGCACGTTAGTAAAAATTGTGAAAACAATGAGATAGATGATTGGTTCCCGGATGAACAGCTGTTAGCGGTGAGAAATTGTCCTTGGTTTGCAAACTTTTCAAATTTTCTTGTTACAAGCTCAACACCCCCCCCCCCCCCCCCCCCAAATTTAACATTTCACTAAAGAAAGAAATTTTTTTCGGACGTGAAATATTATTTTTGGGTGGAACCCCTCTTGTTCAAAATATGTGCAGATTCTATGATCCGAAGGTACCGAAGGTGTGTTGCAGAGGAAGAGTTTGGTGAAATTCTCAATCATTGCCATGACCGTGAGGTAGGTGGTCATTTTTGACCAACAAAGACGGCATCTAAGGTACTTGAATGTGGCTTTTATTGGCCCACCCTCTTTAAAGATGCTCCTTCTTATGTGCTTACCTGTGATAAATGCCAGCAGACATGTAACATCTCTAGCCGTCATGAAATGCCATTAAATAATATTCTTGAGCGTGAGGTTTTTGATGTGTGGGGGATAGACTTCATGGGACGTTTCCCAGTTCGTTCACGAAAAAGTATATTTTGGTGACGGTTGACTATGTGTCTAAGTGGATAGAGGCAGAAGCATATGCTACTAATGGTGCTCAAGTGGTCCTGAATTTTTTTTTTAAATTTTTTTAACAGATTTGGGACACTACGAGCAATCATTCGTGATGGTGGCACCCATTTTTGCAACAAACTCTTAGAAAAACTTTTGAGAAAATACGGTGTCACATATAAGATCTCTACCCCCTATCACCCCCAGACGAGTGGTCTAGTGGAAGTGTCGAATCGAGAGATCAAGCGGATTTTGGAAAAAGTAGTAGGTGTCAGTTGGAAAGACTGGTCAGTGAGGTTAGATGATGCTCTTTGGGCATATAAGACTGCTTTCAAAACACCTATAGGCACTACACCATATAGGTTATTGTTTGGTAAAGCATGTCATCTACCTGTAGAGTTAGAGCATCAGACATATTGAGTAACAAAAGCACTAAACTTTAACTTTACTGATGCAGGTGAACAACGTCTGCTTCAATTGGATCAGTTGGAGGAATTTCGGAATCTGGCATATGATCTCGCACCGTCATACAAGAAAAAGACAAAGAAGTCTCATGACAGGCGGATCATTGAAAGGGAATTCAAGGAAGGTGAAAATGTCTTACTCTACAACTCCCGGTTGTGACTATTTCCCGGAAAATTGAAGTCACGATGGTCTGGTCCATTTGTGATTTCTAAAGTATACCCATCGGGAGCCGTAGAACTACAAGATGGGACATTTACGATCAATGCCCAGAGACTGAAGCACTACATGGGTGGCTTAATTGAGCTACAACTTGGAATCTCCTGGTTCCAAGACAATCCAAACTGAAACTGACCGACAGTCCTGCTCTCGACTATAAATTGAGAACTACCTCTTCTCCCTACTTATTTCTATTTTACTATTCTCGTTATTTATTTATTCTACTTTTTTTCGATTTAAAAAAAAATTGGGGTGCAGAGAACGAGGTCCGCCCGGGCGGAAACTTATGTCCGCCCGGGCACGCCACTTTTCAAATTTTTTTTACAAAAAGCCGTGAAGCATGTCTGCCCATGCGCGTCCCTTTTACAAAAATTTTCAAAAAGTCGCAACATATCCGTCCGGGCGGAAACTTATGTCCGCCCAGGAGCGCCCTTTGTTTGAAATTTTTTAAAAAAAGCCGCAACACATCCGCCCGGGCGGAAACTTATGTCCACCCGCACGGGTCGCGGAAATTTTTAAAACACAGACTTTCTTTTCTTCTCCCCCATTCGAAACCTAGCCGCCTCCTTTCGATTTTCCGCCCCTTCTCTCTCAATCTCACTCAAATAACTTGTTTTGTGCAAATTTCAGGTACAATCTTGTATTAGCACCTTCACCAAGCATCAAGAAGTCCATTTTCCGGCCACCACTTTGTTTTCCGGCCACCGCTGAACGAATTCCTACCACCATTTTGTTTTCCGGCCACCGCTGAACGAATTCCTACCACCACTTTGTTTTCCGGCCACCGCTGAAGCTGCCGGCCACCATTGACTTCCGACAACACGCCTCCTACACCGAGCTTCTTGTTCTTCACAAATCATTAACGATGGCGCCTAAGAAAGCTCCGGTAAGTCACGATGCTTTTCGTCATCATCTCACAATTCCCAGTTATTTGTGAATACTGATGCTAGGGAACGCTATGAACATGCAAAAATACATCGAGCTCCGATTCGAGAACGTGGTTTCTAGCTTGTGCAATACATCTTTATTATAAATCAAATTGAGAATAGAAAATGGGAAAAATTTTGTAGCCAACCGCAAGCCACGGTGGTGCCAGTAGTGAGGGAGTTTTAAGCTAATTCGGCTGAGAGGAGCGATCAAAAAGCAATTGTGAGAGGAAGTTGTTGGATCTTAGTTTGATGGAAATTAATAGGATGCTTGAGACATCGGTTGTGGATGATTCGGTGTATATGGCATGGGTTGCAGAACCCGACTTAGACTTGATGATGCGCAATATCTGCTATCCGGGGTCTCCGTGGAAGACACATGGATCGTACACTTGTTTCGCCGAGAAATATTTGTTAGTTCTAGCTGTGATGTGGTATGAATTTTTGGCCACACGATTGATGCCAGTCGGACACACTAGCAAAGTACAGAGGGAGAGGGGAGTGTTGCTTTACGCATTGATAACCCATATGCCAATCAATGTGGGGAAAATTATTCATTCACAGATCCAGCTGAGTATTCACAATCCGAATGTGGCGTTATTCTTTCCCCACATTATAACCGAGTTGTGTGCGGGCGCCGTGGTTGTTTTTCAGGATGATGATGAATGGTTGCCACCGACCAAGGCCCTTGATGATGCTAGCTGGCTACAGAAAATGGCAGTACGGCGGAAGGCTTTCCCGCATTTTGGCCCTATTTGGGACAGCTTGAATTTCGATCCACTGCCACAGCAGCCCCCACCACCGGCCTGCGACCTCGACGTCGCCTTCTTCAGGATCAGATGGAATAATTTGCTGAATTCGCTGACCATCAGTTACAGTGGCAAGCTGTGAGTCAGACATATCAGACCGCTACTGATGTCATGCTGCATCTGTCCCTGAGCCACATTGGTATTGACCCGGCGCTCATGCCACCCCATATGCCAGCTTTCCCGCCACCGTTTCAGTTTCACTATGCCGATGCACCTGAGCCGAAAGCTGGCGTCATTCCCCCAGAGGAGCATGAGGAGGATGATCATTGAGAGGGGAGTCACTTCTGTCCCTTCTTTTTATTTCTTGCATTTCATTTAGATCATTTTAGTTATTTCTGTTTCTGTTGCATGTTTCAGCTATGTTGCATTCATTTTGTTATTGTAGTGACCCGTTCCAGAATCACCTACTAGGCAAGAACTAAGCATGCAATTAACTTAATTAACAATAATCAGAGATAACAGCGGAAAAAGTCAACAAAAATACCGATTATACAACTCAATCGAAGTCTAGAATAACTCAAAATAAAAATACCCAATACAACCATATCGAATCAAAACAATACCGATAAACTAAACCAACCAGCTACTCAACGTCCTCCTCCTGCTCCTCCTGAGCTGTCCAACCTGAGGCCTGCCCCGAGGGAATGGGGTGTCCAAGAATAAACAAAACCGAGGACGTGAGCGATAAGAACGCCCAGTACAAAAGTATGAGTATACAGACCTATATGAAATGCACATGCTATGATCATGATACCGGGGTAGTCAAGAAACAGGAATCACAAAAGGATCTCAACAATGCTCAGTCTAGAGGCGCCAAGTGGATAGTGCCGCGCGGTCCAACCTCTGGGTCACTGCATCCACTACAAGACAGACGTGGACCTAAAATGTCCCGGACCACCGAAGCCCTCCCGACCCGTCGGCCACTGTGTACTCTCGGTGTCCATGCGTCCACAAGACAGGGCTGAGCGGCCCCAAGATATAGCTTATCTCGAAAGAGATACAGCTCAACAGTAAAGGCTATCTCGAAGGAGAATACGGCTCAACATGAAATGCAACGTGCAGTAATAAACGTGACATAATAGCATGCATCATATGACATATATCAATGCACCACATAATCATGCAACACATATATGAATGTATACTCAACCAGGATATCTCGGATAGTACTTTCGTACCTCTATCACAGCAATCCTAATCCACTGGAACAACCAGACAACAGGTCTAAACCAAGCCTATTCATCAAGTGAAAACCATCACTAAACTTATCTACCAGACTTAACTAGATAATCCTGAGATAAATACTGATAAAATTCCAAACCTTCGTCCGTCGCTAGCCCGCTGATGCCGCTAGCTCCTAACTAGAGCACAGCTCTGCTACAAGACCAGCAGCTCCCCGCTAGTGCCCAAATCTCGGAACAAGACTAGAACCTGTCAGAAACGACTGAAATGCTATGGAATTCTCTGAATTGGCGAGTCAAAATGAGGAAATCCGACCACTATTTATAGGCCATGTTCGGATCGTCCGAACCCTCTTCGGAACGTCCGAACTCTTACGTGTCCAATGGCTCTTGACAGCTCATGATCGGATCCTCCGATCATACACTTCGGACCGTCCGATCATGCACGTGTCCATCGACTCTTGACACCTCATGTTCGGATCCACCGAACTCACTTCGGACCTTCCGAACACTTCGTTGCTACCGAACCATCTTCGGTCCGTCCGATCATGACTCGGTCAAAATTACACATTAAACCTTCTTAATCACCAATAATCCGTTAATTACCCAATTTGGGATTCGGGCTACTACATTCTCCCCCCCTTAAAAACGATTTCGTCCTCGAAATCTAGGCAAGAGAATAAAACACCATTGTAATACACTGCAAATATTCTTCATTACAACTGTATAACAATTACATCCCAGGCTGATCCTGGTTCAGCGCAAAAACCTGACCTTGGGCACGAGGTCGAAGATTCGAACTACCCACTGCCTGACCCTGCCTTCTCTGCTGAACAGTCGTCTGGGATCCAGAACCAGATCCTGCTCCACCTCGCAACTGAGGACAATTCTTCTTAATATGCCCCATCTCTCCGCACTGATAACAAGCTCCTGCGGCTACTCGGCATTGCTCCGATGGATGGTTCTTCCCACAATGCACACAAGCATCCTTCTTCTCACCAAAGCGAACAACACCGCTAGACCTTGATCCAGATCCAGAAGAAGAAGAACCAGATTTCTTGAAAGACTGAGGTCGAGGGCTCAAAGTATGCGAAGGTCTAGAAGAAAAAATAGCCCTACCACGCTGGAGACTGATCTCTGCCTGGCGACACCGGTTCACCAACCCATCGTACGAAGTAGGATTATCACAGACAGTGACTCGATCAAAGATCTCCTGGTTAAGGCCCTGAAGGAAATGATCATACTTGGCCTCAGAACTGCCACTGATATGAGGAGCGAAGGGTAACAACTCGAAGAATTTCTGCTGATACTCATCAACAGACATACTCCCCTGCTTAAGGTTCAGAAGCTCAATCGTCTTGGCCTGGCGAAGGGCTGGAGGAAAGTACAGCTGCATGAACGCTGCACGGAAATCGGCCCACGTCGCTCTACCCTGCGACTGAACTATCGGCGCAGAAGTCGATCGCCACCACCTGCGAGCACGGCCCTCAAGAAGAAAACTAAGGGTCTCCATCTTCTGCTCCTCGGTGCACTGGAATGCACGGAAACAACTCTCCATGCGTTCTATCCAATCCTCAGCATCATCGGGAGTCTCACCGCCAACTAAAGGCTTAGGCCCCATCTGCATGAAACGATGCATATCAAAACGCCTAGGACCATTCCGTCGATGACGATGGTCACGATGCCGCCTACGATCGTCCTGGTCGCCCCAACGACCTACACTCCCCTGACTACTCTCATCACCAAAGTGGTCAGCCATCGCTACAAGATAGAATGGGAAACTAGTAAAATGGTCAACGGAAATCCCAAAACAGAATCTATATTCCAAAATCATACGCATGCTCTGATACCATAAATGTAGTGACCCGTTCCAGAATCACCTACTAGGCAAGAACTAAGCATGCAATTAACTTAATTAACAATAATCAGAGATAACAGCGGAAAAAGTCAACAAAAATACCGATTATACAACTCAATCGAAGTCTAGAATAACTCAAAATAAAAATACCCAATACAACCATATCGAATCAAAACAATACCGATAAACTAAACCAACCAGCTACTCAACGTCCTCCTCCTGCTCCTCCTGAGCTGTCCAACCTGAGGCCTGCCCCGAGGGAATGGGGTGTCCAAGAATAAACAAAACCGAGGACGTGAGCGATAAGAACGCCCAGTACAAAAGTATGAGTATACAGACCTATATGAAATGCACATGCTATGATCATGATACCGGGGTAGTCAAGAAACAGGAATCACAAAAGGATCTCAACAATGCTCAGTCTAGAGGCGCCAAGTGGATAGTGCCGCGCGGTCCAACCTCTGGGTCACTGCATCCACTACAAGACAGACGTGGACCTAAAATGTCCCGGACCACCGAAGCCCTCCCGACCCGTCGGCCACTGTGTACTCTCGGTGTCCATGCGTCCACAAGACAGGGCTGAGCGGCCCCAAGATATAGCTTATCTCGAAAGAGATACAGCTCAACAGTAAAGGCTATCTCGAAGGAGAATACGGCTCAACATGAAATGCAACGTGCAGTAATAAACGTGACATAATAGCATGCATCATATGACATATATCAATGCACCACATAATCATGCAACACATATATGAATGTATACTCAACCAGGATATCTCGGATAGTACTTTCGTACCTCTATCACAGCAATCCTAATCCACTGGAACAACCAGACAACAGGTCTAAACCAAGCCTATTCATCAAGTGAAAACCATCACTAAACTTATCTACCAGACTTAACTAGATAATCCTGAGATAAATACTGATAAAATTCCAAACCTTCGTCCGTCGCTAGCCCGCTGATGCCGCTAGCTCCTAACTAGAGCACAGCTCTGCTACAAGACCAGCAGCTCCCCGCTAGTGCCCAAATCTCGGAACAAGACTAGAACCTGTCAGAAACGACTGAAATGCTATGGAATTCTCTGAATTGGCGAGTCAAAATGAGGAAATCCGACCACTATTTATAGGCCATGTTCGGATCGTCCGAACCCTCTTCGGAACGTCCGAACTCTTACGTGTCCAATGGCTCTTGACAGCTCATGATCGGATCCTCCGATCATACACTTCGGACCGTCCGATCATGCACGTGTCCATCGACTCTTGACACCTCATGTTCGGATCCACCGAACTCACTTCGGACCTTCCGAACACTTCGTTGCTACCGAACCATCTTCGGTCCGTCCGATCATGACTCGGTCAAAATTACACATTAAACCTTCTTAATCACCAATAATCCGTTAATTACCCAATTTGGGATTCGGGCTACTACAGTTATTCACTCTATGTCTCTTTTTCTATCGTCTATTGCATTGGGGACACTGCTCGACTTTAGTATTGGGGGTGGATGGGTGTTGTTTCGTGTTTTTATTTTTGGTGTTTTGTTTGTTTTATATGTTGGCATTGAGTTTTAGTCGTTTTTTGCATTGGTGTGTGTCAGCCGACAGTGTTCGAAGTAGTTCTTGTTAGCCAATGATGATTAAGAGGTTATGAGACATGCCCTGTCTGTCGTGTAATCGCCTTTCTTTAGCACATACTGTGGTAAAAACACATGTTTTATTTAAAACGTTGAATTCTCTTTGCACGAATATTAGAACTAGAAGCATGCATGATAAGATGGTGAAAATTACAAACTAAAGTGGGGAACAAAGATGTTTGAAGGTATTTATCAGCAGTGTTTAAAAAAAAAGAGAAAGCTGGAGATGTAAGGTGTGGGGGAGCCGAATAAAAGAATGAAATCCTATTCCTGGCTAAAGTTGGAGATGTAAGGTACCGGGGAGCCGAATAAAAGAATGAAACACTATTCCTGGATAAAAATGTAAAACACATGGATTTGAATCTGAAGTGAAAGGTTATAACATAGTCCTTTTATTACTGTATTCCAATTCAGTCAAAAAAAAAGAAGAAAAATTATAAGGCGCTGCTGGTGATTACTGAGTGCAGAAGAATAAATGAGAGTAAGATTTACACTAACATGATGATTTAAATATCTGACAATGGTTGAGAATGGATCCCTCTATCATTTATGATGCTAGGACTAACGACACACACATACACGTTCAGGTTTTATTTGAAATAATGTCTTGATCAAGGAAAGTGCGAAGAGTTGTGCTTTTACATTGATTGATAAGGGAATATGTCGAGTTTCGCTGAGGCAAATTGATGACTATGAATTCACTGTCGAACTACATTGTGTCATGTTTTGTTTTGTCATGTCGCTTGTTTTGCTCGAGGGCGATCAAAAGGTTAGTATTTGGGGGTTGATATATGTGGATTTTACGTGTTTTTCTTATTATGTGATAGCTCATTGTGTTGCATTTATCGTTTACATAGCATGCATTTTGTGTTATTTTGGCATAATTTATGTTTTCTTGTTGCTCATAAGACTCTTGGTTGAAAATACAGGTGAGTTGTTAATAAATTGAAAATAAAGGGAAAAATCCGAGAGTCATCCGCCCGGGCGCACATTTATGTCCGCCCGAGCGCCTTCAAGGTGTGAGAAAAAGATTTGTGCGAGAGTCATCCTCCCGGTCATAAACTTATGTCCGCCCTGGCGCGTCAAAGAAAAATTGAAATGCAAGATTTGCGCAAGCCATCCGCCCGAGCGCGTTTGTAATTTTGGACAGATTTCTTGACCGATTTCTTCCTTTATTTCTTGATATGGATGATATGGAAGGGGAGATGGGACGTTTTTGGGGGTATTCAGACACTATTGAGCAGCCACCACGAGCCTTGGAGAGGATTTTGCGCTTGAAGTTGAAGATTCGAAGATTTCCGGGCATCGTTCTTCGTGTTTTTCATCAAATCTAGTATTTATAATTTAGTTTTTATCTTTTAAACATTGTTGTGTTTATTTTTACTATGAATTCGAGTAGCTAAACAACAATATTTGTTGAGATTTAAGGGGATCCTGTCCCAAACTATAATTTAGTTAATTCATATTTCAATTGTTGGTTTCTTCTTGATTGTGCTATTGTTTTCATTATAATTATTAAAGTGTAGCTAACTTTAATAATAATCTTATAGTGCGAGTAAGTTCTAGAGAATAGCTTGTGATAGGATCGAGTAGCATAGTTCGTGGATCTACAATTTACATAGACATATTGATATGAATCTGGCTAGGCACCGTGTGCAAACGTTTGAGGGAAGATTTAAGATGTGTTGTTGCTTCAGACTTTCAAGCTTGATTGTGATAAAAGATGATGAATCAAGCATATTCAAGCAAGTGGTGGAGTTCAACAAAGAATATACCGAAGGACCTATAACGAGGGGACGAAGCAAGAAGTTTAAAGATGCACTTCAAGGACTCATGATGAGCTATCAAGGAAGTCCTACAAGTTGGATGTCTAAATTAGAGGAGGTTGGGATTCATGGGAATAATATTGGAGGTCTTTGGAATGTTATTCAAGTGAAATTGCCGAAGGTCTAGCGCACCCGCGCTCAAAACAGCGCCGCACCCGAGGTCTTGCAAAAAAAAAATTTTTTTTTTTAATTTTTTTTCCCGAGACTGTTCCGCACCCGCGGTCCTTTGGCGCACTTCCGTGTCAAATTTGCTAGTTATCTTATTTAAGCCTTTTCACACACCTTTCTTGTTTTGTTTTGTCTATTTAATCATTGTAAACATTATGAACGAAATACCATTGAATGATATAAGAAAATCTTGAGGTTCTCTCAATTTTCAAAGCTTTTAGCTTTGTTCTTCACAAGAAGAAAAACAAATCAAACTTATCAAAGATTTTCATCTTTGTGGCGTTTGTCGATTGTTCTTCGCACGGATTGTCAAAACAAGTTCTTTTAAGGTTCGTTTGAAATTCAATTGTTTTATCGTTGATATTTGTTGCTAAGTTATAATCGCTTAGAGGTGAATATCACAAAATCGTTACTTGTTTCAAAAGATCGGGACAAAATAATCGTTCCTTGTTTGTTATTGAATTGAGGGTGCGATTTCGATAATCGTGTTTGCTATTCATTCGTACTTGGCTTCGTATCATTTGGTATCAGAGCTTTGGCTCATTGAATTCAAGTAAGTTATCGTTGTTGTTGTTATTTTCAGATCTGTCTAAAAATAAAAAAAATATCCGTTCTGTTATCAGATCTGTGTTATCCTTTTTGTTTCTATCGTCAAATATTTATATATAAGAAAAGAAAAACATAAATTTCGTTTATGTTATCAGATCTTTGTTATCCTTTGTTATCCTTTGTTCTGTTTTCAAATCTGTGTTATTCTATCGTTCTTTGTTTTGTGCAGTCCAAGTGAGACAGTTGCGAGTGTCCACGAGTTGAGTCTGATTGGTTTGATATACAAGTACAAAGCTTGAGCACATCTTAGAGAGAACTATCAAATTCGAGTGAACACACTTGAGTGAGAGTTTTATTTCTTTGGAGTGATCGGTGAGTATTTTGTAGTGAGAAAAAAAAATATTCGAGTGAATTTTCATTGGAGTGACCAGTGAGGATTCGTGGTGAGGAAACTTTTCTTTTATTGTTTTATACTAACCTTTTCTTGCATGTATAATGGTTGACGATCGTCAATTTCAAACAATGTTAGAAGGGTTGGATAAAATATGGGAGAAGGAGTTTAAGCCTCTACGTGAGAGGTATAGGCGGAGTGAAGAAGAGGAAATACATGATAGGCAATATGATGAGGATAGGCGACGTAGAAGATTTGGAGGGAATAGATCATTGTATTTGCATCGTGATGATGATAGGGGATGTGAGGAGAGTAGTGGGTATAGCAACCGGGGAGAGAAAATCATTGCTAGTCCAATGGAGCAGTCGAGATGTGAAGCTAGCAAATATGAATATCAAGGTACAAGTAAAAACTCAAATTCTAGTACTTTAGATATTATATGTTGTTGGTGTTTAAAATTTGGGCATGATACTAACCAATGTCAACGTAAGGAGCTGACAGTAGTAGAGTCGTTGGTTGAACTTAAATCTCAAGTGGAGGTTGAGATTGTTGGAGAATTTGAACATGAATTTGAGGTTGTGGTTGAGAAAGTTGTTGATGATAGTATTCCACTAGTTGATGAGTCTATTGATGTTAAATTGTGTATAGTGGAAAGTGAATCATTGAGTGGTAAAGAAATGTGTGATTTGTCTACTATGGAGGAGGAGAGTAGGAAAGGAGAAGTTATTGTACATAAATTTGTTGAGAAACAAAATATTTCATGTGTTCAATTGAATCCAAATGTTGTTCTTGAGAATCAATTGAAATTCATTGAATTGAGTGAAAAAGAAATTAAAATGGCCGAAAGAAAGAGAGATCAAAAGAGTGAGATGGTCCTAGAAAATAAAAAAGAGAGAAAAGAAAAAGAGGCCAAAGAAAAAGAAAAGAAAAATGAATTAAAGGCCCAAAAGATTAAAAAGAGTGAGGTTGAGACTTATGTATTTTTGAATAAACCCTTTAAAGTACCTTTGTACAAAGTGGTTTATTGTCATTGTGATGATATAGCCGGTTCAATCCCGAGCGATGTTAATTCTTCTTTGAAGGAATCTGATGAAGTCATGATGAGGAGGCGAGATAGTGTTATTGGTGTGAGAATGCAATGGGATGATCCATATGAATTTGGAACTAAGAAAGGTGATGTAAGGTTAGTTGCCAACGCAAAAACCATGAGGTATGACTTTCGTCTTTATCTTAATTCGTTGTTGTGTTGTATTCAAGAATTTGGAGTGAGTGTCAAAAATGTGATGTACAAAGGATCTAACTTTGAATTAGCGTTTTTGTCGAGGAGTCATGGAGGTGAGAGTGGTGTGGCATCGATCGAGTTTAGTTTCAAATGTTACTGATTTTGATTTCTCAAAAGCTTTCAAATTGATAAAACTTAGTCATGGCCATGAATTGTATGCATTATGCTTAAATCTTCATGAGATGTTAAATGATTACATGGATAGTACATTTAGTGTGTTTTATTTGCATGATTTATGCTTGTTTGTTGGTTTTGAGATGCGCAAGGATGAGCATGATAATTTCTATGTTCACGATGAATGTATTTTTAAGGAGAATAAAATGTTTATGTTATATTCATTGAATGAATTATATGATGGTGAAGCATATCGTAGTGATTTGATAAATAACATATTGCATGAGTTGTTACTTGATATTGAGGCACATGACATTTGTTTGATTGGTAGCCATGAAGTAACTAGAGCCATAGATATGATGCATGAAATTTTACTATGGTTGCATATGAGAAGGTATATTGATTGGAATTGTGAAACATGCATTGCACGTAAAAATTTTTATGAAAATAATGAATACAATTTTGAGAAGGATAAATTGTTCATTCTAAATTCATTACATGAGTTATGTACTGGTGATGCATATAGTGGTGTATTTATCTTTGATAAAACACATGATTATATGTGTTGGTTGCATATGAAGAAATATGTTAAGTGGTGTAGTCAAGGGTGCATTGGATATGGGGAAAGGGCATCTAAGTTTGATTTTTATGTGTTGCATCAATTACATCTTATTCCTAGTGAAATATGGTCGAACAAGTGTATGGAATTAGTTATGTTGCTAACTAGGTCTAAGAAGGGAAGGAATCTGATATTTGTGATCCTTAGTGATATTTTATCATTTGGTGTGATTTGTTATTTGATGTATGTTGAGGTTGATGAATACATTTGGAAGGCGACCGTGAAGTTGTGGTTTCTAGTGCTGATGGAGCGAGTAAATGAAAATGTCTATAATATTGAGCTTAAAGGTAAGCATGTTGATAATATACTTCTTGTTATTATTAACTTGCTTCGCTTTTGTGTAGGTAAACAAGATTTGAGGACAAATCTTTTTGAAGAAGGAGAGTATGATATGAATCTGGCTAGGCACCGTGTGCAAACGTTTGGGGGAAGATTTAAGATGTGTTGTTGCTTCAGACTTTCAAGCTTGATTGTGATAAAAGATTATGAATCAAGCATATTCAAGCAAGTGGTGGAGTTCAACAAAGAATATACCGAAGGACCTATAACGAGGGGACGAAGCAAGAAGTTTAAAGATGCACTTCAAGGACTCGTGATGAGCTATCAAGGAAGTCCTACAAGTTGGATGTCTAAATTAGAGGAGGTTGGGATTCATGGGAATAATATTGGAGGTCTTTGGAATGTTATTCAAGTGAAATTGCTGAAGGTCTAGCGCACCCGCGCTCAAAACAGGGCCGCACCCGCGGTCTTGCAAAAAAAAAAAATTTTTTTTTTAATTTTTTTTCCGAGACTGTACCGCACCCGCGGTCCAGTCTGCAGCGCACCCGCAGACCTTTGGCGCACTTCCGTGTCAAATTTGCTAGTTATCTTATTTAAGCCTTTTCACATACCTTTCTTGTTTTGTTTTGTCTATTTAATCATTGTAAACATTATGAACGAAATACCATTGAATGATATAAGAAAATCTTGAGGTTCTCTCAATTTTCAAAGCTTTTAGCTTTGTTCTTCACAAGAAGAAAAACAAATCAAACTTATCAAAGATTTTCATCTTTGTGGCGTTTGTCGATTGTTCTTTGCACGGATTGTCAAAACAAGTTCTTTGAAGGTTCGTTTGAAATTCAATTGTTTTATCGTTGATATTTGTTGCTAAGTTATAATCTCTTAGAGGTGAATATCACAAAATCGTTACTTGTTTCAAAAGATCGGGACAAAATAATCGTTCCTTGTTTGTTATTGAATTGAGGGTGAGATTTCTATAGTCGTGCTTGCCTTTCATTCGTACGAGGATTCGTATCACATATGAAATTGGATACGCGCCGATATTCATAGTTCAGTCGGGTGAAAACTAGGGGATTTCATTGATCGATATGCGATTCATTCTTGACAAATAATTAAAGACATTTCATTACTTCACTGAGTAGAATTAGTTTGGCATAGCTCGAGAGAGTGTTCAATGGAATAGGAAATCATTTCTGAAGCGTAAATCACTATCAAACGAATTAGTTAATTAACGAGGGGTAGGTAAACCGATATTCCCAACAAATTAATTTTCCACTGAAATTTAATTAATCGTTTTAGCCTATATGTTTCAGCATTTAATTCTTGAACTTGGTCATTGAGTTTTATTTAATTTTAGTTGTAATAAAACAATCACTCAAATTTTGTTGCTAAAGATTTGATAACTCGAAATAATAATTGTCAAATATAGTCTTCAGTGGAATGATACTCGTACTTGCGTACATTATACTATTACTTGACATCGTCCACTTGCGATTAATTTTTGAGCATACAAAACCATATTTTTATTAAGGATTCCACAGTGCAAGTTTTGCTCGATCACCTTGACTGAGGATCAGGCAAAAGAAGCTTCTGGCAGTGTTATTGCAGGTATTTGCATGCTTTGAGATTATCCTGCACGTGTTTTATTTGATACAGGATCATCTCACTCATTTATATCTCATGCATTTGTTGCATCTCATGATATTATGTGTACTCAACTGTATGATACTTTATCGATAGCCACGCCAGCAGGAAAGATTATTCTGTCTGAATAAGTTGTACATAATTGTGTATTGATATATTAGGATAATGTGATATTTCTGAATCTGATTGACCTTTCAATGCACGACTTTGATTGTATTGTTGGCATGGATATCTTGACAACAAATCGAGCAACTATTGATTTTTTTCATGGAGTGGTTCGATTTCGACCAGTTGATGGACCCAAGAAGAATTTTTATGGCAAGGGTTCCCAAGCTAAAATTCTTTTGGTATCCTCTTTGGAAATGTTCCGGCTTTTGTTTAGCGGGGATGATGGTTTTCTTATATATGTTGTTGATGTTTCTAAGAAATAACCATCTTTATCTGATATTCATGTTGCTAAAGAATTCCCGGATGTATTTCCCGATGAGATTCATGATTTTCCTCCTCATCGAGAAGTCGAATTTAGTATTGATCTTATACTGGGGATTGCACCTATATCTATAGCTCCTTATCACATGGCACCTCTAGAATTGAAAGAATTGAAAGAACAATTAAAAGATCTTCTCAATAAGGGATATATTCGACTGAGTGTATCACCTTGGGGAGCTCCAGTTTTATTTGTTCGAAAGAAAGACGGTACTATGCGAATGTGTATTGATTATAGGCAATTGAATCGGGCTACTATGAAAAATAAGTATCCACTACCTCGTATTGATGACTTTTTTGATCAGCGTCACGGTACTTCTGTATACTCTAAGATTGATCTTCGTTCTGGTTATCATCAAGTACGAGTTCGCGAAGAAGATGTGCATAAAACTGCTTTCCGTACCAGGTATGGCCACTATGAGTTTTTGGTTATGCCTTTCGGTCTCACGAATGCTCATGCTGTATTTATGGATCTAATGAATCGTTCTTTTTTGAGATTTTCTTGACCAATTCGTTATCGTCTTTATTGATGATATTCTTATATATTTGAAATCGAAAAAAAAAGCAATGCTGAACATTTTTGAGACTGATACTTCAAACTCTTCGTAATAGACATTTATATGTTAAATTGTACAATTGTGAATTCTTGATGGACAAAGTAGTATTTTTGGGCCATGTCATTTCAAAACATGGAATATCCATTGATCCTGCGAAGGTTGAAGCTGTATTGAATTGGTCGAGACCTACGAATGTCCCTGAAATCCGTAGCTTCATGGGTTTACTAGTTATTGTCTTCATTTTATTGAATGGTTTTCAACAATAGCTAAACCTATTACTCAACTGATCATACAGAAGAATCAAAAATTCATTTGGTCGGATGAATGTGAAGCTAGTTTTCTTGAATTAGAGACGAGATTGACCACAACACCTGTGCTTACTATTCCCTCAGGTACCAGAGGATATGTAGTGTGTACAGATGCATCCAGTAAAGGTTTGGGCTGTGTTATGATGCAACATGGCAATGTGGTTGTTTATGCATCTCGTCAATTGAAATCTCATGAAATTCGTTATCCTGTTCATACTTGGATTTGGCTGCCATTGTGTTTGATTTGAAGATTTAGCTCCATTATTTTTACGGAGAAAAGTTTGTTATTTATTCAGACCACAAGAGTCTGAAATATCTCTTTTCGCAATCTGATTTGAATATGAGACAACGCGGATGGATGGATCTCTTGAAGGATTTTGATTGTGAGATTCAGTATCACCCTGAATCTGTGAATTTTACTGCGGATGCCCTTAGTCGTAAGGTGCATGATTCTGTTTTAGCTTCTGTTTGTGTCGCCAAAGTACACGAGGATATATGTACTTCTGTCTGGACTTTTCACTCGGAATTCTCCGCATTCCAAATTGAGCCGAACTTGATATCTAAAATACGAAGGCCCAACGAAGCGATGCTCAGATTCAAAATTCAAAAGAACTTGTATCTGCAGGACATCATTCTGGATTTCAGATTGCTTCTGATGGTTCTTTACGACTTAATGGTCGGCTGGTAGTCCCTGATAATTCTGATTTGAAATATGCCCTTCTTCGTGAAGCACATTGTAGCAAATACGGTATTCACCCTGGAGGCCGAAAAATATATTTGACATTGAGACCTCAATTCTGGTGTGATATATGAAGAAGGACATTGCTGAATTTATTTCAAAATGTCATATCTGCCAGCAAGTGAAAGCCGAGAGAATGAAACAGGGAGGATTACTCCATAGTCTCGAAATTCCAAAATGGAATTTGAGAACATATTGCTATTGACTTTGTGACTCATTTACCTCGTTCGCCCAAGGGCTGTGATGCTATTTGGGTTATTATCGACCGACTTTCGAAATCTGCACATTTCATTCCGTATAAGCGGATTTATCCTTATAAGGGAATGTCGCATTTATACATCGAGCATATTGTGAGACTGCACGGTGTTCCAGTCTCAATTGTATCAGATCGTGATCCCATGTTTGCTTGTAAATTCTGGGGTAGTTTCCAAGAAGCGATGGGCACGCGTTTGGCTATGAATACTGCTTATCATCCTCATACTGATGGTTAGACTGAGCGTACAATTCAAACGTTAGAAGATATGTTACGTGTGATTGTGATGGATTTTACAATTGGATGGAAAGATGCCTTACCATTGGTAGAATTTTCTTATAATAATAGGTTCCAAAAGAGTATCGGTATGGCGCCGTTTGAAACCTTATATGGGAGACGATGTAGGTCACCGTTATTCTGGGATGAAATTGATGAAGGACAAATGACTGGACCTGAAATAATACAGGAAATGAATGACAAAGTTTAGTTGATTCGACATCAAATGCAAGCTGCTCAGAATCATCAAACGAGTTATGCTAATAAACGAAGACGACCCCTAGAATTCAAGAAAGGTGATAAATTGTTTTTGAAAATATCTCTTTTTAGAATTACTGTTCGATTTGAATTGTGACGGAAATTATCTCCTCGATATGTTGGTCCATACGAGATCCTTGATCGAGTTTTGGATCTTGCTTACCAGTTGACATTGCCACCAGCTTTATCTGCCATTCACGATGTGTTTCACGTTTCTATGTTGAGAAAGTATGAACCAGATCCATCACATGTGCTTAGACCTGATGAGGTTGAGCTTGATCTTTCTATTTCCTATGTTGAACAACCTGTTTGCATTATGGATCGGAAGGAAAACATATTGCGTAATAAATCGATTCCTTTAGTTCGAGTACAATGGACATGACATGGTGTGGAGGAGTCAACGTGGGAATTGAAAAGCAATATGTGAGAATCATATCCGTACTTGTTTGATTCTATTCCACCCGTTTCATTGCATTCAATGTATGATTATTGATTTACTGATTTTAATTTTGAGATGTACTATAACTGGTAATGTATTATATGCTTGCCAACATTATGTATCTATGGATGCTTGAGATTTCGGGACGAAATTTTTTAAGTTGGGAAGAAATGTGAGACCCCATGATCTGATTAACATTAATTACGTATATTATGGGCAATAAATCAACTCATAATATAATTGTAATTGGAAATGGATTTGAAATAGTTTATACAAATGAAAATAAACTATACAAGGTGAAAATACTCCTTATTTTTTAAAAATATTGCATTAAAATTTTGATGTCAAATGTGTAAATAAATTGAAAAATATTCAATTTATTTTGATGACAATTTCGTAAATAAATTGAAAAATAGTGAATTAAATTTTAAGGGCAAAATGGTAATTAGTGATTGAAAAATTAGAAATGTCTACTAATGTCTATGTGTCAACACAATTGCAAAGATTAGTGGACTTTCAGGAGAGTCACATGGAGGTGGATTAGGAATATAAGAATAATAATAAAGGAAAGAAACATAATTAAGAGAGAATGAGAAGAAGAATTAAGGGAAAAGAGAGAAATTCAAGTTTTATCCCTCGAAACTATATTGAAACGTTGTCCAAACGCAAAACAAATTATACATTCGAAATCCTCGTGTTGAGAGCGTCCTTTTGAGGTAACTTTCTCCTAGATTCGGCACCTTTAATTATTGAATTGATAGAATTGCATGTATTTGAATTTGATTTCAATATATGGAATAGAATAACCGACAAAAAACTTGTATTCAAAGTCGGAATTGAATTATGTTCTGATTTCGATTTGTTATGAATTTTCAAAGTTTCAAAAGATATTTGAAACTTATATGGTTGAATTTGAATGAATTTATTGATTGAAATGAATATGTTATTGGTGTAGATATAGTTTCGATATTGAATTGTTAAAGCTACATTGACTGGAGACGAATAATTGAGGTATGTTGCGACCGAGTAACATACGATATGTATCTGTATCATATGATATATGTTTGATTGATTTGATTGAGAATATGTGTCTATATGCCTTATTTGTTGAGTTGATGTGGAATACATGACATACATGATTGGAGTATCAATGTAAATTAAATATTTTGTTAACACATATCGTTTGATGCATACATCAATACATGACACACGTTGAGCTATGATCCTTGGATACCCTGATATGATTGGATTTGATTCTGGGATTTGTGAACACGATGTTATTTTTGGAATTATATGGCCCTTAAAGCATAGTCATTCGTGGCCCCAATGACTGATTGAGATTTGAGATTTGATGGTGCTTTACCGATGCTATTATACAAGTATCCCTGATTGAGACCAGTGTGCCATCTCGAGAATTGATTTGATAGTGATTCGATTGATTCATATATTTACTGATGTGAATCTAGCCAGCCACTATGCGTTCCAAGAACCAATCCCGAGAGGACGCTTGAAGATGTTGAATGTTGCCCTTCATCCAACCAATGAAAGCTTGGAAACAAGACTCGAAGGGTTCGGGTTGCATCACAATCAAGTAGAAGCTGACCGAGTCTACACGGACGTGTACACGGACCTGTACACGGGGTCCGTGTCTCATACATTCGAGATTGAGATTTACAGAGCCTACACGGACCCGAGCACGGAGGCATACACGGGGTCCGTGTCCTTTACGACTTGGAGAGAATATTTTTCTTAAATTAGAGTTTTAATTATTTTGGTTAGAGTTTTAATTATTTTGGCAAGTAGATTTGATATCTTTAAATATGCAATTTCTAGGTTTAGATTTTCCTTTATCTATATATATGCTAGAAGACCATGTAAACTTTCAACTTTTGTTCATTATTGATTTGATATCAAATTGTGAGATTTTCTCTCCAATACACTTAGGTGTTTTTCAAAAATCAAACTTATCAAAAGATTTATCTTTTGTGGCGTTTGTCGATTGTTCTTCACTCGGGTTGTCAAAGACAAGTTCTTTGAAGGTTCGCTTGAATTTCGATTGTTTACCTTCGTTAATATTTGTTGCTAAATCATTCGTGATTTAGAGGTGAATATTACACAATTACTTGTCTCAAAGATCGGGAAAACAACAACGATTCTTTGTTCGCAATTGAATAGAGGGTGCGATTCAATTTTAATCGTGTTTGCTATTTATTCGTACAAAGATTCACGTCATTTGGTATCAGAGCTCAAGGTTTTTGATTCAAGTAAGAGTATCCATTCAATTCTTCGTAGGATTTTCAATACCGATTTTCGTGTTGCGATTTCTACGGATTTGTTGAAAAAAAAAATAAATAAAAAAAAATCGTGAATTACTGTTCATAGCCGGAATCACTATTCATCGGCGATACTATTCATCCGACGGTACTGTTCATCGCGGAGGAAACACTGTTCATCGCGGCGGAAACACTGTTCACAGGTTCGGATTTACTATTCATATCGGAGAGTACTGTTCTTCTGACGTACTGTTCATACCGGAAAATTACTATTCATCGGAAGTACTATTCATTGCCGTTGTTACTGTTCAGCTGCCGGAGTTACTATTCATCTTATCGGTACTGTTCACGGTACTGTAGCGTACTGTTCACCCGGAAAAAAAAATTTAAAAAAAAAAAAAAAAAAAAAAAAAAGAGCAATATGCTTGATAGTGAGTTTCAGTCTTTGTTTGAAGAATTTGGAAAAAGAATGGTGGAAAAATTTAAGCCTTTACATGAAAGGTTTGATAGGCTTGAGTGTAGCGTTAAAGAAAAGTATGGTCGAGTGTATGATATTGGAAGGATGAGTAAAGAGGAGAGACGTACGACGACACCAGCAAGGAGTTCAAAACGTGGATATCAAGGTACATCTAAAACTTCAAGAATTAGTACTTATGATATTCAATGTTTTTGGTGTCTAGAGTTTGGGCATGATATTAGTCATTGTCCAAATGAGGATGTGAAGGTATTGGATTCCACTTCCAACTTTGAAGCCAAACTTGTGGATGATTTGAATGTTGATGTTGAAACTCCAATTGTGTCTAATGCGGTTATTGAGTGTTATGCTGTGGAGGGTGAGTTGTTAGATGATATGCAAGTTGTTTCTTTTGCTCAACTGTCTACAAATGTAATATGTATTGATGAATCAATTTGTTATGATTTGAGAGAAAAAGAAAATGAGATGGCCGAAAAAAAGAGTGGTAAAAAGAGTGAGATGGTCATCGATGAAAATAAAGAATTGTGCGAAAAAGAGGCCGAAAAAACAAAAGAAGAAATTATATGTATGGCCCAAAAGAGTGAGGATGAGCATTTCTTTATTTTGAATAAGCCACTTCATGTACATCTGTGCAAAGTTGGTTTATTTTATTTTAATGAAATAGCCGGTTCCATCCCGAGCATTGTTAAACTCTACTTGCAGGATTGTGGAAATGGCATAAAATGTGTTGATCTTCCTAGCTATCAAGAAAGACAAGATTTGAGGACAAATCTTTTTAAAGAAAGGGAGAATGATGTGAATCTAGCCAGCCACTATGCGTTCCAAGAACCAATCCCGAGAGGACGCTTGAAGATGTTGAATGTTGCCCTTCATCCAACCAATGAAAGCTTGGAAACAAGACTCGAAGGGTTCGGGTTGCATCACAATCAAGTAGAAGCTGACCGAGTCTACACGGACGTGTACACGGACCTGTACACGGGGTCCGTGTCTCATACATTCGAGATTGAGATTTACAGAGCCTACACGGACCCGAGCACGGAGGCATACACGGGGTCCGTGTCTTTACGACTTGGAGAGAATATTTTTCTTAAATTAGAGTTTTAATTATTTTGGTTAGAGTTTTAATTATTTTGGCAAGTAGATTTGATATCTTTAAATATGCAATTTCTAGGTTTAGATTTTCCTTTATCTATATATATGCTAGAAGACCATGTAAACTTTCAACTTTTGTTCATTATTGATTTGATATCAAATTGTGAGATTTTCTCTCCAATACACTTAGGTGTTTTTCAAAAATCAAACTTATCAAAAGATTTATCTTTTGTGGCGTTTGTCGATTGTTCTTCACTCGGGTTGTCAAAGACAAGTTCTTTGAAGGTTCGCTTGAATTTCGATTGTTTACCTTCGTTAATATTTGTTGCTAAATCATTCGTGATTTAGAGGTGAATATTACACAATTACTTGTCTCAAAGATCGGGAAAACAACAACGATTCTTTGTTCGCAATTGAATAGAGGGTGCGATTCAATTTTAATCGTGTTTGCTATTTATTCGTACAAAGATTCACGTCATTTACTCAGTGGACGGGCATTTGACCTGATATCTCCACGACATACATGCGTTGCATATCATATATCATTGTGTAGATATTTGTTTTATATATGATGATTGTTCTATACGGAGCTTTGCTCACCCCCAAGGAGGGATGTTGTCTTTGTTTGTGGACAATGACATGTACTCTAGGATATCAGGAGACCGAAGAGGGTACTTCTGAAGAGAGTCACATATGAGTTGAGGTTTAGTGGTCTATCCTAGTATGTATATGTATTTATATAACGGGGCATGTCCCGAAGATATGAATTGTTGTATGTAGTTGATTTTGTTTATGTGAGGGCATATTTGATGACGTGATATGATATACTATTTTTAGTATTCTAAATATAATTGACATATTTTGGGCTCATTGTAAAGAAAATTTTAACTCGTTTTCCGATGTAATGAATTAACCCTAATCAAATTGCATTTTAATAATGACTAGGAGTTCAGGGCCCCACAGAATGTTTTCATGAGATTTAATAATCATAATATCAAAAATATAATTTTTTGACATAGTGCTTGGCATCTTAATAATCCAGCTTTCTCAAGTTTAGATACAATTCTATTTTTTAAGAAAGCTTTTACTGTGTGTTATCAACTTTTAAGATAAATTTCTTTGCTATTAAGAATAATGGTCATTTTTCAAAAGTTCTTTTTACTGCATAAAATTCTTTTTCGTTAATATGTCATCTTATGGCTTCTGTTTATGAGAATAATCCATTGCAATACCTGCATGGTTGTTCTCTTTCAGGTGTGAGCTTTGTTAAAACTGCTACCCATCAATGATCATTGATATCTGTGAATAATACCAGATCATCTTCATCTTGAGTAATAGCCATTTTTGGAATATTTTTTCAAATATCCTTTAGTTAGCTAAGTCTCTTTGTGTGTTCTTCTGTCCATATAAATCTTGCATTTTTTAGCAATGGGCTAAATACTTTCCCGTGTTTTGCAATGTTCTTAATGAAGATCTCAACAAAATTAACAACTCCTAAAAAACTTTGAAGTTGTTTTTTTTGTATGTTTGGAAAATTTTGCACTTTTTCTGTTATGTTTTCCAGCAAAATTATTCCAAACTCATCGATTTCTATTCCGAAGAATTCAATCTTTCTTGTAACAGTTATTGCTTTCTTTTCAGATGAAGCTAGTATTTCTTTCTTACAAACTTTAGAGAAAATCTCTAAATTTTTAATATGTTCTTCCATATTTTTAGACGCTATTAAAACATTATCAATATAAACAAACATAAATTTGAAGTAATCTTTAAATAGATTATCCATTTTTCTCCGAAATATATGAGGTGAATTAGCGAATCTCATTTATAAGACTTCCCAAATATAGTGTCCATATGGTGTAAAGAAAATTGTGAATTTCTTGCTTTCTTCATGCATCCGAATCTGATAGAATCCAGATTTACAATTAAATTTAGAGAATATTTTAGTATTGCGTATGCAACTAATCAAATGTTCTCTATTAGGTAAGAAATACCCATCAAACTCTAGAATTTTATTAATTTCTTGGTAATTAATAACTAATCTAGGCTTGTTCATGTTTATCTCATCATGATTTCTTACAAGAAAGCCTGGACTGATGTATGGTGAAATTTCTAATTTGATTAAACCAAGGTCTAGATGTTTCTTGATTATAATCTACATATCCTTTTCATCAATTATGTTCATCGGGATAGATTTACATCTGACAAACTAACATTCATTTCGTTCCTTAATTTTAAGACTGACTTGGAGTTGATTATTATCCCACCATGTCAAAGGATCTTCATTGAAATTTTCTTTGATCATTTTCTTGACATTATCTAGGGATATTGTTGATTACAAATTCTACATCATTCTGGCGTAGAGCTATCTTGAAAAATTCTATTTCTTCTGGTTGGAGGTCCTTATCTCCTCTATATTGGAGCATTGTTTCGCCAAACAGTCTAGAATCCTTCATTTTTGGGTTTAGAAGTTTTTCTTCATCACTACGCTTGCTGCAAAATTGGATTGATAATTTTCTATAAAATGTCTTTCTTAGTCTTTGGACTATGACTTTGTGATCACATGATGTTGTGAAGTGTGAACACTAGTCTTCTAGTCTAATTTTCTTGTGTATAGGACTTAAACTGTAGAACCCGTAATTAGACTACGTATAAGCCATGCATAATTCTAGTATTTTAAATTAAATTGACTTCATTGCATGATTATTTTAATGCATTTCTTTGAAGTTAATTATTGTAGCCAATAGTTTAAATTTTATTCTTTTCAGTTAATTCAGTGAGGCCGGACCGGAGTTGGAGTAAAGAGATAAAATCTAACGTTAAGAACACATTTCCTGAAATTTATTTAAGATAAATAATAAGTAAATTTATTGTAAAAGAAGGTTTAAAGAATTATTTAAATAAGTTGAGATGAGTAGTAAATAAAGTTCAATAATTAAATCCTTTAATCTCTAAAATATTTAATGAGTAGATAAAACATTAGAGATTTAAAATTCAGTATTTAAGAAATATTTTCCCTTGTATTTCCTTAAGATTTCGGCCATATTAATAAATTTAAAAATTTAGTAGTCAACTCACAAGTTAGTGGAATTCTTTCCTTATGCATTTCTTGAGAGATAATTATATCTCAATAAATCTTCTATGATAATTAATTGAGCAAGAGCCCACCCCACCTAGCTAGATAGAAAAAAATCGGCCATATGCTTTTTTTAAAAAGATTTAATGGTGATTTTCTTTCAACCCATTCTTTATTTATCCCCTTAACTTTTCTAGATAGATTTATACTCCCCATCTTTTAAATCACTAGCAACATTTAATTAAACCAATTCTCCCTTTGTACCTAGACCTTAAAATCACCCATATACACCTCTAGTATCCCCAAGAAAAATCTTTGATATCATTCTATTTCCTTATCACTCAAACTAGTAGATGGAAAGAATATTTTCCCTTCCCTTTATCTTGTATCTTCCCATTTAATTCCCTATACTCCCTCCCTCTCCACAATCTCGAAAATTTGAGTCACCTTCAGCACAAAAAAATCGTGTGAGACTAGGGAAAAATTTAGGAAGCAAAACAAGAAAGAAAACAAGAGAAGCAACTCCGTCTCCTCCGCGCCGTATCGTCTATCCTTTTTCGTTTTTCTTTCAAACGAAACCAGGCATGTCTAGATTTCTTTCAAACCTCAATAAAGTCCTATTATCATTTATTTAACATTACATGATCATCATTTATTGCAAAAACCGAAACACACCATGAAACTTCAAAAAAATAAAAGTGCAGATTTCAGCCCTTCCTTGTTCTACTTCACGGTTTTGCTTGTTTTTGTGTATTCAGGTGGTTGGCTCGACTCCAGGCTCACTAGGCTACATCTAGACACATACTAGGGTGTGTCAAGACCATCATGGTCCATTCAAACAAGCCCCATGCATGACAGAAATCGAGATTTACAGCAGCTTCTCATTCTTCCCCATTTGTGCTTTCGAAAATTCTGTTTTGATGTCAAGGGAAAGGATCTGATCTGGCTGCTCTAAGGGCTTATAGCCATTGTTAGAACTCCCTAGCATGTCTAGGACGTGACCAAGATGCCCTTTCATGGCTTGGTTAACGTACCAATCGGTTTCAAACAAAAAGAACAAGAACAGCCCCCTCCCCTTTCGGCCCCCTTCATTTGACAGCAAGTGTAGTTCGATTTGTTGTGGTGTGGTGTGAATCTTGGTTGGCCTATGGCCCTTAGCCATGGTTCATACCATACCCCAAGAGGTCTAGATTGTTCCATGGTCAACCAAATGGCCACTGGAACGAGTCGAGACAGCAAGCGAAGCACAACACCACACACGCACGCATGAGGGCCCTCGGTAAGAGTTTTCTGATGTTGCTGGAAAAATCCGAATGGTGGCTGGCCTAGGGCCCTTAGCCATGGTTCGAATCATTCCTTGGGACGTTGTGGAGAGGCTTTGGTCGGTGGTTCAAGCCCCAATGGCCAAAAGTCTCGCAAACGACGCGATGCAAGTAAGGTGGCAGCTGCTGGAAAATTACAGCAAGTTTCTGTGTCGGTTCGGAGGCTCGTTCGAGTTCTCGGTCGGCTTTTAGCCCATGGCCTTGGACCGGACAGTGCCCCATTGAGTTAGGAAGGTTGTGTTTTTGACCGTTCGTGATTCGGATCATTTTTGAGGTCGTACGAGAATTTACAGTGCGATGTGCCAAATTGACTCTCGAAAGAGCGTTTCATGTTTTGGCCTCCATTTCACCTAGGTTTCGATTCTCATCATTTTAGGAGCATTAGTTCATAATTTTAAGCGTATTTTAATCATGACCATACGTCGGTTCAGTGTCGGTTCGGGTTGGTTCGGAGTCATGATTAAATACGAAGTCATTAGGCGTCATAGTCGCATTTTTGAACTTAAAGCGCATATTTGGTCAAGTTTAAGCTATTGCATATTTTTCATGACATATTTAGGTTGCAGCGAGCCTGAAGGACGATCCAATCTAGTTGGTAAAATAATACAGGATATTACTTTTTGCAAATTAATTTTTATTACGTGCATAAAATAGAAAATACTTATTTTTGAGATTTATGCGATATTGCTTGTGGTCGATTCACTATCATGGGAGTATTATTTTACACGGTCGCCAGTGACCGATCAGTTCAGTTTGGTACCCCGATCGCCAGTGATCGGACAGTTCAGTTCAGTGCAGAGACCACATGCGTAGACCATAATCTCAACAGAAAATTTTTATCAGTCATTTCAGTGCAGGGCTCCAAGGAGCAAACATTTTTACTATGTTATTTAATTCAGTTATGCACGTAATATAATTGCTCAGTACAAGTTATTTTCAGTATGCCTCATGACACGATATTTTATCCCATGCAAATTTTACTACAGTATTTTCTCGTTATCTACGATATATGCATGTTGAGTCTTTAGACTCACTAGACTTGATTGTTGTAGGTACTGATGAGCATGGGGCCGAGGGCGGGGACCAGTGAGCCAGCTTGGGTCGGCAGTAGTGACACCCGAGGACCTCAGTTTCAGCACTTGCCATATTTTTTTTATGTTCAAACATTTATCAGTCGTTGAATATTCTTAAACTGTAATTTTTGGGAACTTTATTTTCTTCCGCTGCTATATTTTTTAAACATTGAACTTGATTTATCAGTTGATTTTATGAATGAGGCAATTTAAGTTCTTAAAAAAAAGAAAATTTTATATTTTCCGCAAATTTCAAGCAAGGATTTACGGGCCTTCACAGTTGGTATCAGAGCCTATGTTCTTGTAAAGGGTTACACTACTACTGACCACGAGAAGCTCACGAAGTCACGCCTTCGGTCTGTAAGTTTTACATTTCACCATTTTATTTCAAGCATGAATTATTTTGACAGCATGCTTCCATGAAATAGTTTACGATCAGATTTTCAGTATTTCAGTGTTTATTTAAAATAAATTATGGAATTATGCATGTTAGTTACGTATGGGTTATGTATGGAACAGTATGCCCCCTAGACGTCAAGTAAGACGCCCGAGAGGCGGTGGTGGGCGCCGTCATGAGGACGGGTTTGATCAGAGACAAGAGAGGCAGGCACCTCCTCCTCCTCCACCTCCACCTCCACCTCCACCTCCACCCCCACCTGACATGAATGCCCAGATGCTAGCTGGGATGACGTAGTTCTTCGCACAGTTTTCGGGGAACAATGCCGCAGCCGCAGCCAGGCCAACAGGGCCCGAGGCTGTTTATGAAAGGTTTATGAAGATGCGTCCGAAGGAGTTTTCTGGGACGTCTGACCCCATGATTGCTGAGGGATGGATCAAATCCCTCGAGGTCATCTTCGAGTTTATGGAGCTGGGAGATGCCGACAGAGTTCGATGTGCCACCTATCTGTTCACTGGAGATGCCCGTTTATGGTGGGAAGGAGCAGCAGTAGCCCTGACCTTGGCTACACTGTCATGGACACGCTTTACGGAGGTTTTCTACTCCAAATATTTTGCTGAGGAAGTGCGCACCCGGTTGACCACTGAGTTCATGAGTCTGAGACAGGGGGATATGACGGTTACGGAGTTCATCCGTAAGTTCGATAGGGGCTGTCACTTTGTGCCCCTGATAGCGAATGATGCCAGAGCTAAGTTGATGCATTTCCTGGTGGGTCTACGACCGATCTTGCGCCGGGATTTTAGGGTATCTGACCCTGCTACTTATGAGATTGATGTCTCCAAAGCCCTAGCCGCAGAGCAGGATCTGCGGGATATCGAGAGGGATCGCCAGGGCAAGCGCCCAGTCCAGGTACCACACCGCCCTCTTCCTCATCAGCATCAGCAGCAAAACAAGAGGCCATTTCATGGGCCGCCTAGAATCAGAGGCCAGCAGCAGCAGCAACAGCAGGGGCGCCCAGCCCCGAGGACTTTTGAGCACCCAGTCTGTCCCAGGTGCTCACGCCGCCATCCCGAAGCGTGTAAGTCTGGCTCAGGAAAGTGTTTTAAGTGTGGCAGTCCAGACCACATGTTGCTGCAGTGCCCTCAGAGAAATCTGCCTACTCAAGGCAGAGTTTTTGCTCTCCATGCCGCGGAAACAAACCCGGAGACTATGTTGTTGACATGTACCTTTAAGCTTTAAGTTATTATTTGAATTTCCGTGTTTTGGGAATCAAGATTAAGATTTGAACTTAGAACTGCGATAGGATTGCATGCTCTACTCAGTATTATTTTGGGGATTTAAGTTAGAAGAACTCTGGCCTTTGCATGTCTATAAGTTTAGTTCTTGTAGCTATTGGATTCAACTTAGAGTTCTGATCTTTCAGGGAGAATTTTTATATCTGGTTCCGCTACCAAGGCCTTGATAGATTCAGGGGCCACTCACTCGTTTATTTCGGAGGTCTTTGCAAACTTTCTCAAGATCAAGACCATTGGGCTAGATATAGCCTTTTCAGTAGTGTTGCCGTCAGGTGAGGAGATGTCAGCTACAAATGTTATCCGAGATATAGATATGGAGCTGCACGGTAACCTTGTTTATGCGGATCTGATCGTGCTACCGATGCCAGAATTTGACATCATCCTAGGGATAGACTGGCTATTGAGGAACAGAGTGTTGATAGACTTCCAGCGGAGATCTGTTCTTGTCCGACCGCCTGGGATGGAGCAATTCTTATTTGAGCCGGACAGGTACTTTCCTTTACCGCGCATTATTCCATATGTTTAGGCTAGGAAGCTCATGCATAGAGGGTGTCGGGCATTTCTAGCGACCTTTTTATCTGTCCCCGAGGAACCCAGTCAGTCAGCCTCAGATGTTCCGATTGTCAGAGATTTCTTAGACGTTTTTCCCGAAGACGTCTCTGGTATGCCACCCAAGAGAGAGGTGGAGTTTTCCATTGAGCTTATGCCAGGTATGGCTCCGATATCCAAAGCGCCGTACCGGCTAGCACCGACAGAGATGGCAGAGCTTAAGAAGCAGATTCAGGAACTTCTCCACAAGGAGTTCATTCGCCCGAGATTTTCACCATGGGGCGCGCCAGTCTTGTTTGTGAAGAAGAAGGATGGCTCGATGAGGCTTTGCATTGACTATCGGGAGTTGAACAGGGTTACAGTGAAGAATAAATACCCACTTCCGAGGATTGAGGACCTGTTTGACCAGTTGCAGGGAGCTTTGATTTTCTCCAAGATAGATCTGCGTTCCGGTTATCACCAGTTGAGGGTGAGAGATGCTGATGTCTCGAAGACAGCTTTCAGGACTCGTTATGGCCACTACGAGTTCCTTGTGATGCCGTTCGGTCTGACGAATGCGCCAGCGATCTTCATGGATCTCATGAATCACGTATTTCAGCCGTACCTTGACCAGTTTGTGATAGTGTTCATAGATGACATTCTCGTATACTCCAAGAATCAGGAGGATCACATCAGACATCTGACCACAGTGCTGCAGACCTTGCAGAAGCACAAGTTATTCGCAAAGTTCAGTAAGTGCGAATTCTGGTTAGAGAAGGTGGCGTTCTTAGGCAACATTGTTTCTAGCAGTGGCATTGAGGTAGACCCAGCGAAAGTCGCTGCAGTCAGAGATTGGGTTGTGCCGCAGAATGCATCCGAGATCCGCAGTTTTCAGGGGCTAGCGGGATATTACAGGAAGTTCATTCAGGGATTCTCCTCCATTGCCATTCCACTCACATCATTGACAAAGAAGAATGTGAAGTTTGTGTGGACCGATGAGTGCCAGAAGAGCTTCGATAATTTGAAGCAAGCTCTTATTTCAGCACCAGTTTTGTCCATGCCATCAGGGCCCGGTGAGTTTGTCCTTTATACCGACGCTTCGAAACTCGGTTTAGGTGCAGTTTTGATGCAACATGGGAAGGTGATAGCATATGCGTCTCGACAGCTGAAAACTCACGAGATGAATTACCCTACCCATGATCTAGAGTTGGCCGCCGTAGTTTTTGCATTGAAGATCTGGAGGCATTATTTGTATGGAGAGAAGTGCCAGATCTTTACCGACCACAAGAGCCTCAAGTACTTTTTTACGCAGAAGGAGCTGAACATGCGTCAGAGGCGTTGGTTGGAGCTTGTGAAGGATTATGACTGTGACATTAGCTACCACCCGGGTAAAGCTAATGTAGTGGCGGATGCGTTGAACAGAAAAGTCGCAGTGATGGCTCACTTGACAATTCAGAGACCTCTTCAGACTGAGATGCAGAGGTTCGATCTCGAGACTTATCCTCGAGGTAGAGTTCCCCGTCTATCTACCTTGACCATTCAGTCTTCCCTTCTTGACCGTATTCGCAGTGGTCAGTCAGCAGATGAGCAATTGGCACAGTGGAAGAAGAGAGAGGAAGCCAAGGGCAGTGTCTTGTATACAGTCACCGACGGTATTGTGAGATACCGAGACAGGATGTGGATTCCTAGCAGTGGTTCTATCCAAGCAGATATTCTAACAGAGGCCCACATGGCCCCGTACTCTATTCACCCTGGGAGTACGAAGATGTACAAAGATCTGCAGCTATTGTATTGGTGGCCGGGGATGAAGAAAGACATCAGGCGTTTTGTATCCGAGTGCCTGACTTGCCAGTTAGTGAAGGCCGAGCATCAGAGACCAGCAGGTTTGCTCAAGCCTCTTCCTATTCCCGAGTGGAAGTGGGAGAACATTACCATGGATTTTGTGACCGGTTTACTGAAGTCAGCCAGAGGATCGAATGCCATCTGGGTGATAGTAGATCGTCTTACCAAATCAGCGCACTTCTTGCCTATTAAGACGACTTTCACCATGGTTCAGTATGCAGAGTTGTATAAACGGGAGATAGTCCGACTTCATGGTATTCCAGTTTGGATCGTATCTGACAGAGATCCTAGATTCACTTCCTCCTTTGGAAGAGTTTGCATTCGACTTTGGGTACGAAGTTGCTGTTTAGCAGAGCTTTCCATCCGCAGACAGATGGGCAGTCGGAGCGAGTTATTCAGATTTTGGAGGATCTTCTTCGCGCTTGCGTCATTGATTTCTCAGGGAGTTGGGAGTCGAACTTGCCATTGGTTGAGTTCACCTATAACAACAGCTTCCAGTCTTCTATTGGTATGGATCCGTATGAAGCATTGTATGGCCACAAGTGTAGATCTCCTGTTCATTGGGATGAAGTAGGAGAGAGAGCAGAATTGGGTCCCGAGATTATTCAGCAGGCTGCCGATGTAGTAGTCAAGATCCGTGATCGGATGAGGACTGCTCAGAGTCGACAGAAAAGTTATACAGATCAGAGAAGGAGAGACCTAGAGTTCGCAGTGGGCGACCATGTCTTTGTGAAGGTGGCACCTATGAAGGGTGTCATGAGATTTGGGAAGAAAGGGAAGCTCAGTCCGAGATTCATCGGACCGTTTGAGATCCTCGACAGAGTTGGGACGCTAGCTTATCGTGTGGCTCTTCCGCCAAATCTGGCCGGAGTACACAATGTCTTTCACGTCTCGATGCTGAGAAAGTACATGGCGAATCCTTCGCATGTGCTGAACCTTGAGCCGTTGCAGCTTACTCCGAACTTGTCTTATGAGGAGAGACCAGTGCAGATCCTAGACAGACAGGAGAAGAAGCTTCGGAACAAGCTGGTTAAGCGAGTCAAAGTCAAATGTCTCAATCATTCAGAGGAGGAAGCTACGTGGGAGTCTGAGCCGGAGATGAGAGATCGTTACCCAGAGTTATTCGGTGAGTTTTAATTTCGAGGACGAAATTTCTTTTAAGGGGGGAAGGATTGTAGAACCCGTAATTAGACTACGTATAAGCCATGCATAATTCTAGTATTTTAAATTAAATTGACTTCATTGCATGATTATTTTAATGCATTTCTTTGAAGTTAATTATTGTAGCCAGCAGTTTAAATTTTATTCTTTTCAGTTAATTCAGTAATGCCGGACTGGAGTTGGAGTAAAGAGATAAAATCTAACGTTAAGAACACATTTCCTGAAATTTATTTAAGATAAATAATAAGTAAATTTATTGTAAAAAAAGGTTTAAAGAATTATTTAAATAAGTTGAGATGAGTAGTAAATAAAGTTCAATAATTAAATCCTTTAATCTCTAAAATATTTAATGAGTAGATAAAACATTAGAGATTTAAAATTCAGTATTTAAGAAATATTTTCCCTTGTATTTCCTTAAGATTTTGGCCATGTTAATAAATTTAAAAATTTAGTAGTCAACTTAGAAGTTAGTGGAATTCTTTCCTTATGCATTTCTTGAGAGATAATTATATCTCAATAAATCTTCTATGATAATTAATTGAGCAAGAGCCTACCCCGCCTAGCTAGATAGAAAAAAATCGGCCATATGCTTTTTTTAAAAAGATTTAATGGTGATTTTCTTTCAACCCATTATTTATTTATCCCCTTAACTTTTCTAGATAGATTTATACTCCCCATCTTTTAAATCACTAGCAAGATTTAATTAAACCAATTCTCCCTTTGCACCTAGACCTTAAAATCGCCCATATACACCTCTAGTATCCCCAAGAAAAATCTTTGATATCATTCTATTTCCTTATCACTCAAACTAGTAGATGGAAAGAATATTTTCCCTTCCCTTTATCTTGTATCTTCCCATTTAATTCCCTAGACTCCCTCCCACTCCACAATCTCAAAAATTTGAGTCACCTTCAGCACAAAAAAATCGTGTGAGACTAGGGAAAAATTTAGGAAGCAAAACAAGAAAGAAAACAAGAGAAGCAACTCCGTCTCCTCCGCGCCGTATCGTCTATCCTTTTTCGTTTTTCTTTCAAACGAAACCAGGCATGTCTAGATTTCTTTCAAACCTCAATCAAGTCCTATTATCATTTATTTAACATTACATGATCATCATTTATTGCAAAAACCGAAACACACCATGAAACTTCAAAAAAATAAAAGTGCAGATTTGAGCCCTTCCCTGTGCTACTTCACGGTTTTGCTTGTTTTTGTGTATTCAGTTGGTTGGCTCAACTCCAGGCTCACTAGGCTACATTTAGACACATACTAGGGTGTGTCAAGACCATCATGGTCCATTCAAACAAGCCCCATGCATGACAGAAATCGAGATTTACAGCAGCTTCTCATTCTTCCCCATTTGTGCTTTCGAAAATTCTGTTTTGATGTCAAGGGAAAGGATCTGATCTGGCTGCTCTAAGGGCTTATAGCCATTGTTAGAACCCTTCCCTAGCATGTCTAGGACGTGACCAAGATGCCCTTTCATGGCTTGGTTAACGTACCAATTTGGCTGCTCTAAGGGCTTATATTTTTCATGACATATTTAGGTTGCAGCGAGCCTGAAGGACGATCCAATCTAGTTGGTAAAATAATACAGGATATTACTTTTTGCAAATTAATTTTTATTACGTGCATAAAATAGAAAATACTTATTTTTGAGATTTATGCGATATTGCTTGTGGTCGATTCACTATCATGGGAGTATTATTTTACACGGTCGCCAGTGACCGATCAGTTCAGTTTGGTACCACGATCGCCAGTGACCGATCAGTTCAGTTTGGTACCCCGATCGCCAGTGATCGGACAGTTCAGTTCAGTGCAGAGACCACATGCATGTTGAGTCTTTAGACTCACTAGACTTGATTTTTGTAGGTACTGATGAGCATGGGACCGAGGGCGGGGAACAGTGAGCCAGCTTGGGTCGGCAGTAGTGACACCCGAGGACCTCAGTTTCAGCACTTGTCATATTTTTTTTATGTTCAAACATTTATCAGTCGTTGAATATTCTTAAACTGTAATTTTTGGCAAACTTTATTTTCTTCCGCTGCTATATTTTTTAAACATTGAACTTGATTTATCAGTTGATTTTATGAATGAGACAATTTAAGTTCTTAAAAAAAAAGAAAATTTTATATTTTCCGCAAATTTCAAGCAAGGATTTACGGGCCTTCACATAAACATTTGTATGAATTTGTTTCATAACAAAATTTCAGCTCCTGTGTCATGAAAATAAATCGGTGTTGTTTTTACCTTGTACCAAGGTCAAACGTCCTGTCCTTTTTATTGCTTTAAAAGTACTATAATTTTTTTTTTCAAAGATTTCGGCCAAACATAGATAGCACATGAAAATATTTTTATAAAATATTTTGCCATTTTTAAAATAAAACCTCAACCAACTAGCATTTAAAAATTCAAGTGAAATATTCGTAAAGTAAAATCGTCTACTTTTTTACCAAACCTAAAAAGCAATAATTTGAAAAGTAAAGCCATACTAAAACTCTCAAAAATCTCTTAAAAGCATAAATAAATAATCTTAAAAATCTTTAACTTAAATCGTAAAGCATAATGCGGAAAATGTAGCGCTGGTCCTCGGGTTGTGTGCACCTTCAGTCCAGTAGTATCAACCGTCACGACTTCCCTCAGAACCACCTGCATCCATCATACCTAGTGAGTCTAAAGACTCAACACACCATAATCTTTATAACGAGTAATACGTAATACAGTCAACATATAACGGTGAAAAATATTTGTACTTAAAATATCGTTTTCATGAAGATGCATAAACATAAACATTTTCTTGATTCATAAAACTTTAAACATAAACATTTTCATGACATGCAAACACGAATTTACTTTTCCTCAACATGTCATGACATAAAACCTTAAACATAATCATGAACATTTTATTTTTCCTTTGTTGAATTCAGATCGTTAATTGTGACTTTCCTGACATGACATGACATGACGATGGATCCATCTACATAAAACCACAGTACTGGGCGGCGGAGGACACCAGCAACACTCTCACCGGTCAACTGGGCCCTGGCCTATCATGATCAAATAGAAATACGCTCGTCGGGGTTCCCTCGGGGGCCTTTTCCCATAAATGGGTTCCCTCTGGGGTCTTTTCCCCTCACGACATTCCCATTCTTACCGTTACTACATAACCGTTACCACATATTCGTAATGATGAAAACACGATCGTCGGGCTCCCACCGGGACCATAACCCTCACGACGTCGCCAAAATTAACGAATTAGTCACAATCACTTCACATCCTTCAACATTTTACATTGACACCACTTAGAAAAATCATGAGTAATATTTACATTTTTCATTTTTGAAACCAAGCATACAACATGTATTTTAAATGTCTTCTTAAATCATAAAAATCATTTAGACATTCCAAAAATCATAATTAAATCATGAATATACATAAACGTTTAGAAAAAAATCATAATATCATAAAAACAGCGTTTTGGGCACTGCCATGACCTTTACTAATTTCCCGGTGTAAAAAAACCGTTTTACCCCTGGACTCGGCATTTTACGTTTTCGACTTTTTTCTGGATTTCATGACTCTAACATGTCCCAAATAATTATTTAAGCTAATATGAATTTTTTCATAATTTTATTTAGGCTAGCCCCTAAACAAGAGCCGCACCAAGCCCAGCCGTGAGGACCCCTAACCGCACCCATGTTCTTCCCATGACAGCAACTTACGTTTTCCTGGTTCCCCTAGTTTTCTGCCGTGAATTGTTGATTGGTTAGGACTTTAGTTCATATAAAAACTTTGCTTAAACGTAATATGATATCATGGCAGCCCCTTAACATGCCTAGAACAAGGTTTTGGATCAACCCTCATGAAGTTAATACATGTAAGTGCAATATTTCGAAAATACAGAAAAGTGTCTTCATGTTCTACATACATACACTATTTAAACAATATTATGATATGATGGATGAGAAAAGGAAGATTAAGGCGTGCCTTTGCGTATTAAACGCACGAATATTCAATAACGATTGAAGAACGACGAAGAGGATGGACTTGGCTTGAATTCTCCTTGCAAATTTTGATGCTTTTCTCTTCAAACTTGTGTGTGCCGTGAGTGGGGAGGGAGAAAATAGTTTTCTGAATTTTTAGAAGTGTGGGGCCGTGTTTTCTTGGTGCAAAGAGAAAGGTTTTGGTGCTCAATAATTTAGAAAGTGACTTGAGTTGAATGTTGTAGGGCTTGTGGTGTTTAATGTGATGGGGAGAGTTTCAGAATTTGAAAGTGGGAGGCGTGAGTTGTCATGCATGGTGTAGGGTTGATAGCAATATAAATACTAATTAGCTACTAACTAGGCTTAGACCTATTAAGCCAATTAAATTAAGCACATTAGTCTCAATTAGGATTTAATTAAATCATAAAAATGGTTTGATAAAAATAGGTTGGTGAATTAAATAGCCGGGTTACTTAAAAGTTCGTATTTTTCTTGAAAAACCAACACCGATAAAATTTACGTCCGACGTATAAAATCACTACAAAAATCCCATATTTTCAAAAATAAGAAAAAGCATCGCCCATACTTTAGATAATTAAAAACAATTATTTATTAAAAACATTTTTTATTTTTCAGCCCTCGGTCTCCGTTCCTCGATCGCAACTCGAATAACCTTTTAAAAATACATTTTAATGCAATCATGTAGAAAAATATATTTTAAATATGCAAGTATGCACAACATAATTAATTAATGCAATTAAAACAATTACTTAAAATACAAGAGAATTTAATAATTGCATGCATGTGTGAAAGGATAGGTAAATCGAGTGAAGAGTGTTTAGAAGGGGGGGGTTGAATAAACACTGCTCAAATTAAATTATACTTCAACAATATGAGTTCAGTTTTGCTACAAACTGAAACTGAATATCCCGTCGGTCAATAACAATCAGTTAAACTGAATAAAACAGTTGCGGAAAACTAACTGACTTAAAGATAGAGTATCTAACTGAAAATGGTAACTGAGGTAATGACACCACAATTTGTTTCTGGATGTTTGGAGAATTGAATAACTCCTACATCACCCCTTCTATCACGAAGATAGGATATTCACTAAAAGACTTTGATCAAATACAAAATAGTGTACTGGCCCACTTCAGTTTGGACTTATCACTTTGCCAAAACTGAAACTCTTAGTATACAACACTTTTACAGATCGTAACTGATCTTAGCACAACTTAGAAAATCTATCAACGATTACAGAGTGCTATATAAGCTCGAGAACGTAGTCTTGAATACTACTGATATAACTGATAAGCATGAGCTTTGATTTCTGAATGCGAGTAGATATTTTTGCAGCGTGACAACAAGTAAGATAAGATAACTGAAAGTCGGTGGTTCTTCAGTTGCTGCCTTCGACTATTTATAGGCTTCCCTCTCAACGGTAACATTAAAGATATTTGAATATTCTAACCGTTGATTGCCACGTCGATATACTCTTACAATCGTACACTGTTCATTCTGAAATGCGGCGAGCCACTACCAGTTGCAGATAGCTGTAGTATTTGTCGGTTGTCGCTTTCAACTGATGACGTGTACTGCTGAGAGATCAGCTGGTAAAGGATCAGTTGACGAGAGAATAAACTTCAGTTGTAGCGATCAGTTGACTGATGACGTGTTCAGTTACGTCGATCAGTTAGTCCTATTCAGTTGCTGGATTCAGTTGGTAAATCTTTTGTCAAACGCCGGAATTAAGTTTCCAACAATTTCCCCCTTTATGGTGTTTGACAAAACTATAGTAAAAGAAACTTGATTGAATTCAAAGTAGATAAAATAAGATGTAGATTAACTGAATCAACTGAATTCACATTTCTTCAAACAAATACAATAGATACTGCTTCTATTGTTTCTTCTGCTGCTCTAAGATCTCTTTGATCTCTTCCCCCTTTTTGTCAAACAGCTCCATCTTGAGACATAATTTCCGAACGTCAGTTGAAAGGAGCTGGACAGAGGATGAAATGTTATTGATAGCATTAGACATTGTGACTTGCAGCAGTTCGATTTTTCTTGAACCAAGTGACTCCACACTGTCGACTCGTTGGTTAATAGAGTCTTGAGTGGCAGTGAGACTTGAAAAAATTCCTCTGTTTTTCTGAATATCTTCAACTGCAAATGACAGAGAGGTAACAACAGTTTGTATAGCGTTCAGTTTTTGTAAGGACTGATTAGTATGGTCCAACTTCAGAGTATGCGACAACTGCGTATTCTGAATCTTTGAGATGGCAGTAAGCATTTGATTCATATTGTCCTGCATGTTCTGAACTTCTTCAAAAATAAGATCAAAATCTGATGAAGATGGAGGAGGAGACTGACGAGAAGTTCCTGGTTCACTTGTAGTATGTTCAGAAATGATCAAGGCTTGGTCAGTTGAGACTGTATCAGCAGTATTCTGAACTGAAATATCGGCAGCAGTGATTTCTCCTTGATCCCGAGGCGGTGAAGGAGGATTCTGTTCAGCAGATGGTGATAAAACTGAAACTGGTGCCTTTAAAGAATGATCGATTGAATCAAGTGGCACGTCAGTTGGGATAACCTGATCAGTAGATGAATCTGGCTGAACTGGTTCTTCTAAAGGGATAGTGACCTCTGGATTGATTTGATCAGCAGCGTGATCAACTTTGTCATAAATGGGTTCAATTATCTGGGATTCTTCTACAACTGCCTGAAGAATTTCATCAATGTTTGCGAAAGAAAGCTCGGCTTCAGTATACAGTTGACGTTCACCAGGAGGTGAGAGAGGCTTATCATGAACAGCCTGCTCAGTTGGAACAATGGCCAAAGTTGATGATGGTTCTGTCTTCTCAGATGATGGTTCTTCAATTATTTCCTCGTCGTCATCATCTGAATCTCCTTGATGGAGAACCAACTCTTGATCCAATTCCCAAAATTTGATATGAGATTGTAACCCAAGGAGATCAGTGTCCAGCTGAGTAATTACAGCTTGATCAGCGTAGACAGTATGACTTGTGGTTAAGTAGTTTGTCTTCAGCTTGGCAATAATTTGAGCCAACTTCTTGGCTCTCATCTGATCAAATAAATAACTCTTCCTCTCCATAGCTTGAGCAATTGAGGCAGCTTTGAATGTATTGAGGAAAAAAGCTTCCAGTTTGATGAATTTGCTCAGCTCGGATTTCTTCTTCAGTTGGTTGGCAAAGACTTCAGTACGATAGGCTGTCCAAGCATCATAGGACTGAATTTTCGAAGCAGCAAAACTGTTAACCTTCGCCAGACAAGGTCAATATGAGTCTGAATTGGGTTGGATGGTCTGGGCTCTTCAATCAATTTGCCCTTCCCTTTATCAATACTCATGATGTGAGGAATTTCCAATCCTGTTCGAGTGGATTCCACCTGCTCTACAAATTTTATACCTTTGGGTCTAGAAGGTGCCGCACCAGTAGGACGAGAGATCTGAATCAGAGGAGCTTTGGTCCTAACTGATTCTTTTTTGGCACCAACTGAAGCTTCTAGTGGAATGATCTGCAGAGGGACTGCTTCTATAGGCTGCTGATCATCTATAGAAATCATTGTATCAGTAGGAATGGATACCTCCGAAGTTGTTGTTTTAACCCTTTGGGTTCTTGGTTTCTTCGCAATCTGTGGGGATGGAGTTTTCTCTGACTCAGATGCACTCAAAACTAATTTTCTCTTGGAAACCTTCAGTTGAGCCAACGTTTTGGCCTTCTTCACTGATTTTGGGGCTGCCAGCTGAGTCCCAATCTCTTATTTGATTTTGACAAACTGAACAGGAGAGACATCTAGCTTGGTTTTGAGTGGCGCAGTGTTCTTTGCATTGAAAACTTTGAATTTTGATGATCTTTTAGAATCATCAGCCACCAACCCCTTCGCTTTCAGCAGATAACTGAGTTGCACTGCAAAACCCTTGGACTGTTTTGATGATAGAAACATATTCTTCAGAATGTTAAAAATAAGATGCTTCCAGTTTAGTTTACGATCAGTCATAATGACAGAAATGGCTTGAAATTTCTCCAAAGTGAGGGCAGCAAACGATCCAGCTTTTGCCAAAAGCCCTTTGGCGACTACATCAGCAAGTAACTGAGCTTCATATTTCAGTTCTTTCTTAGGATCGGAAACTCTGATCTTCCGTCCATCAGCAGAGAGAGAAATTTGCATCTCTTCAATATCAGACGCCTTAACATCCGAGAGTTGTGCCAAACCATCAGAAGGTAAAGAAAATAATTCTCCAAAAGAATCTTCAGTGATGGTCAGCAACTGACCATTGACAGTAGAATTGATGTTACCATCAGAATCGATCATACCAGTGGAGTAGAAATCCTGAAGTTCTTTGGGATAGATCTCTTGTGATGATTGTCCCAAGAATGTTCTTAACCCAGCAGTTTCAAGCTTCTGAAAAACCTTCTTGACGTCAGCATCATCGAAGGATAAAATGGATCCGAAGTTGATAGCCATTGCGTTCAACATATGAGCGGGAGTTTGGGTTGCCATTGAGAACTGAATGAATTCCTGAAAAGATTTTGAGGAATGAAATTTGTTCTTGCTCTCAAAAGTTTGTGGATAATCGTAAGGAAAAACTGAAATGAAGCGGGAAATGGTACATATGTACGTGACTATTCAAATTCTGGACACGTGTCAGTCCATAGAAATTTTGAAAGACAAAGTGTGTACGTGTGCTATAAGCGTGTGTACAATTTTAAGCGGTTAAAAATGTGTCCACATTATACAATGAAATTCATCATGAGATATCAGTCAGTCACGTCACTTGATTTGGAATATAATAGGTTTAATTAGTTAACTTATATGAGAAGATTAGTGAGACGCTCAACTGAACGATCAGTTGTCAGACTGTGTCCTTTCAGTTGAGAGCTGACTAATCAATTGTCTTCTCAGTTAACCTATTAAAACCAATATTCCCCCTTAATAAATGCATTAAAGAAAATGACGATAATATAAGCAAGATTAATTAAGGAAATCCTGATGCTTGGTAGAGTAATCGTCATTAAAAAATTGTCCTTTCATCTTCCTCGACCTGGTCTATAAATAAGAGTTAAAGAGTTAGTCACAAGTATATCAGCAGATAAAAAAAATGGCAGGTGCAAGTAGCTCAAACGTTTCTCCATTCTCTCTACAGGCCAGAAAGTCTGCCATTGAAGACGAGGTCTTCTATGCTAGTCTTCCCTACTGGGAAGAGTTAAAGGAGCTTGAGCTCCTGTACAACTCTGGAAGGGCTACCACTTTCAAACGGATGGCACAGCTGAGAGAAGTGCGGGAACACTTAAACATTTCTGCGGGGGTGGACGTCTTCAAAGATGGTCATCTCTACCAGCTGATGCTTCGAAAGGAGCTGGAGACTCTCAATAGCATAGCTTCTTCTCATAACTTCTGCAAGACATCTTCCTCAGCTCTAGCTGTTTGGTTGAGGATGTGGATAGCTGATGTAGAAGAAAGATATGAAAATGTAGTCCTGGCCAATATTTATAGTTAAATAAAATGTTTATTTTGTTATAACGTCGTTTTTCTTGTTCCTGCACGTAATGAGCTTTATTAGATACTATACAAACATATGAACTGATGAAATGCTAACTGATAGAAGATTGACTGTCATCAGTTGAAGCAAAAGAAACTTAACAAACTAACTGCTCAGAAAGAACTGATATTAGTTAAAAGTCATATGAATGAATAACTCACTGATTAATCAGTAAAAACAGTAAAGTTGACATGTGAATTACGAGTTAAAAAAAATAGCAATAACAACTGATTAGGATAAATCAATTAATCAAAGTATATTGCGAAAATGAGAAAACTTAGTCTCAGCCAGTGGTTTGGTGAAGATATCAGCCGTTTGCTGCTCAGTTGATACGTATTCCAATCTGATGTTCTTCTTTAAGGCATGATCTCTGATGAAGTGATGCCTGACATCTATGTGCTTAGTCCTGGAGTGAAGAACTGAATTGTATGTGATAGCAATTGTACTTGTGTTGTCACAGAATATGGGAGATTCCTTTGCATCAACACCATAATATTTCAGTTGTTGCTGAATCCAAAGCAGTTGGGCACAGCAGCTTCCAGCAGCAAGATATTCTTCTTCAGTTGTGGAAGTTGCTATGGATGTTTGCTTCTTACTTAACCAAGAGATCAGTCTGTCTCCTAGAAACTGACATGATCCACTTGTACTTTTTCGATCAAGCTTGCATCCTGCATAATCTGCATCGGAATAGCCAACTAAATTGAAAGATGAGTCTTTAGAGTACCATAATCCAACATTTTGCGTGCCTTTAAGATATTTCAAGATACGCTTTGCAGCAGAAAAATGTGATTGCTTAGGATTTGCTTGAAATCTTGCACACATACATACAGCAAACACAATATTAGGACGACTAGCAGTTAGGTACAATAATGAACCTATTAAACCTCTGTAAAGCGTCGTCTCAACTGATATTCCCCCTAGATCAGTGTCTAATTTAGCTGATGAGCTCATAGGGGTGCTTGCAGCTGAACATGATTCCATGCCAAATTTCTTCAGCAATTCCTTAGTGTATTTGGTTTGACTGATAAAAGTTCTTGAATCCAGTTGCTTCACTTGTAGACCAAGGAAGAATGTCAGTTCACCCATTATGCTCATCTCAAATTTTTCCTGCATTAACACAGCAAATTTCTCGCATAATTTGGGGTTAGTTGACCCAAAAATAATGTTATCAACATAAATTTGAATGAGTAGAATATGATCATTCTTGGAGAATTTGAACAATGTCTTATCAACTGATCCAACAGAAAAGTCATGATCAGTTAGAAATTTTGAAAGGGTTTCGTACCAAGCTCTTGGAGCTTGTTTAAGACCATATAAGGCTTTGTTCAAATGATAGACATGATCAGGAAGGTGATGATTGACAAAACCTGGAGGTTGTTCAACGTAGACTTCTTCTTGCAACTGGACATTCAGAAATGCACTCTTTACGTCCATTTGATAGACTTTGAAGTTTTTGAATGAAGCATAGGCAAGGAATATTCTGATTGCCTCCAGTCTTGCAACTGGTGCATATGTCTCATCGTAATCAATCCCTTCTTCCTGCCTATATCCTTGTGCTACTAGCCTTGCTTTGTTGCGCACAACTGAACCATCTTCGTTCAGTTTGTTCATGTACACCTACTTTGTACCTATAACAGTTTTTGAAATTGGTCTTGGAACTAAGTCCCAGACATTGTTATGGATAAACTGATTTAGCTCCTCTTGCATTGCATTTATCCAGTTAGGATCGGCAAGAGATTCATCAGTTTTTTTTGGCTCCAATTGAGATACAAAGGCTGAATGAATAAATAAATTAAGCATCTGATTTCTTGTTCTTACTGGATCAGATGGATTACCTATCACCAGTTCGGGAGGATGTGATTTCTTCCATCTAAGTTCAGCATTTGTTGCTTCTATATTAGCAATTTCTTCAGTGGGTAACTGATCGTCTTCAGTTTCATTTGGAGCTAATTCAGTTGGCAACTGATTCACATTTGTTTGCTCCATTAACTGATTGTCAAGATTTGTTTCCAATTCAGCTGATTGATCCAATATCTCAGGTTCAGGTGTTTGGAGGTTGCTTTGATTAATATGGATGTCTTCTTCATCATCATCATCCAAGATTATATCATTTGAGATAATAAGTCTGAATCTCCTGTCATGTGGCGTGAACATCCACTATCCAAATACCATATAGATCCAATGCTTGTACCTATTACCTGCAATCAAACACAAGATAAGATTCTGGTACCCTTTTCTATTTGGGTCCAAAGTTGATTAGTCCTTTAGGAATCCAGACTTGGATCAGTCTAACTGACCGTCCAGTTGCTGTATTCCAGATGATCTTTCCCGGTCTGTGTGTGCTTGGTGTATGGTGTGCAGAAGATACAACATGTGATTTGTCCTTTTTCAACTGATTGTTCAGCCAGTATATTTTCTGAACTGGCTTACTGTTATAGTAGTTTGAATAGCCATTTGAGTAGTTTTTGCTGAAAATTTTTGGTGGCTGACTTTGTGAGTCAGTCACAACTCTTGGGCTATAACCAATACCACATCTTTTGCCCTTGCTCATATTATGAGTTGGCTGTTCAATCAGTTTACTCGGCTCAGCTTGTTCTTGTACCATAACTGATTTGACAAAGTGAATATATTTCTCTTTATCCATATTCAGTTTTGGTTGAGTATCTTTGGAAGATATTTCATCCTGGTTACTGAACCCTAAACCAGTTTTATTAGTAACTGATTTCTGTGAGTTCTGTATATCAGTCAATACAACAGATGATTTGTTCCAAGCTTGAATGAGCTCAGTTTGCTTTGAATTTTCAAGCATTAACTTTTGAATCATTAATTGATCCTTGCTACTTTCAGTATTGAGTTCAGCAATCTCCTTTTTAAGACTCAACATTGTTGTTTTATTGTCAATAGGATCAGTTTGCTTTACTCTGGCCTTTTCAGATGATAAGGCAAGCTTTTGATACTCACTAACCATGTCATGAAGAGTTGAAATAATTTCTTCTCTTGTGAAATCAGTTGAGCTAAAGTCAAATACCTGTTGGCTGCTTGATTGATCTTCTGTGTCATCAGCCATCAGGCACTTTACTTTTTTCTCATCTTCACTAGAGCTGCAAGAGATTTCTGGTTCTGACTCTTCGCTGTCAGTCTCTGGCCATTTGGCTTTGCTATCTTCAGCTAGGAGTACTTCATGTTTCTTTCTGTAAGGCTTCTTGTCATCCTTAGATCTTCTCTTGTGCTCATATACTTTCTTCTTTCTTTCAGTTGAAACTTGACTGTCCTTCTTAGGCTTGGGGCAGTCAGCAATAAAATGACCTGGTTTGCCACAGTTGTAGCATGCATTTGACTCTTCTCCGGAATTGTTTCTTTGGTAGTGCTTCTGAAAGTTCCCTTGATTTTTCCTCATAAATCTTCCAAATTTCTTGATGAACAATGACATGGCATCATTGCTTAGTTGATCTGCAGCTTTCTCAACTGAACCAGTTGGTTCTGATCTTACAGCAGCTAAGGCAGTAGTAGCTGCTGGGGTAGATGGTTCTCCCTCTCGAGTTTGCAGTTCAAACTCATATGCTTTCAAGTCAGCGAACAGGTCATGGAGTTCAACTTTGTTCAGATCTTTAGACTCCTTCATTGCCATGGTTTTCACATCCCATTCCTTGGGAAGACCTCTGATAACCTTCAATGCTACTTCTTTATTGGTATACACTTTTCCAAGTGCATACAGTTCATTGATGATGCAGCTGGTTCTTTCATCATATTCATGCATTGTCTCTCCAATTTTCATTCTGATGATATCAAACTTCTGTACAGCAACAGATAGCTTGTTTTCTTTGTTTTGTTCTTACCTTCGCAAAGCTGGATTAACTTCTCCCAAATCTCTTTGGCTGTCTTGCACATCTTGATTTTACTGAACGTCACTTTGTCCAGTGTTTTGTACAATATATCTTTTGCTACATTATCCAGATTAGCTTTTCTCTTGTCTTCAGCAGTCCAGTCATCTCTAGGCTTTTCAATACGGTGAGGTGCCCCATCAGTAATGGCAACATCTGTGTTGGCTTTCAAAATCTTCATGGGTCCGTCAGTTATAACGTACCACATGTCATCATCTTGTGCAGCTAAATATCCCGTCGGTCAATAACAATCAATTAAACTGAATAAAACAGTTGCAGAAAACTAACTGACTGAAAGATAGAGTATCTAACTGAAAATGGTAACTGAAGTAATGACACCACAATTTGTTTCTGGATGTTCGGAGAATTGAATAACTCCTACGTCACCCCTTCTATCACGAAGATAGGATATTCACTAAAAGACTTTGATCAAATATAAAATAGTGTACTGACCCACTTCAGTTGGGCTTATCACTTTGCCAAAACTGAAACTCTTAGTATACAACACTTTTACAGATCGTAACTGATCTTAGCACAACTTAGAAAATCTGTCAATGATTATAGAGTGCTATATAAGCTCAAGAACATAGTCTTGAATACTACTGATATAACTGATAAGCGTGAGCTTTGATTTCTGAATGCGAGTAGATATTTTTGCAGCGTGACAGCAAGTAAGATAAGATAACTGAAAGTCGGTGGTTCTTCAGTTGCTGCCTTCGACTATTTATAGGCTTCCCTCTCAATGGTAACATTAAAGATATTTGAATATTCTAACCGTTGATTGCCACGTCGATATACTCTGACAATCGTACACTGTTCATTCTTAAATGCGGTGAGCCATTACCAGTTGCAGATAGCTGTACTATTTGTCGGTTGTCGCTTTCAACTGATGATGTGTACTGCTGAGAGATCAGCTGGTAAAGGATCAGTTGACGAGAGAATAAACTTCAGTTGTAGCGATCAGTTGACTGATGACGTGTTCAGTTACGTCGATCAGTTAGTCCTATTCAGTTGCTGGATTCAGTTGGTAAATCTTTTGTCAAACGCCGGAATTAAGTTTCCAACAATGTGGTTCGCGTGGACCTTTAAATTTTCAGGCCGTTACACAAGGTGTATGTCCAACACCTCTGATTAATATTTATATCATCTTAATTCCTTCACATAAGATTAAGATTCTCTTTGAGAAATCTCTTCCATCAATCTGAGGTATTTATTCTTCTAATTCTTTTGAAAAAACTCTTTTTTTTTTTTTGCTGTACAGATTTCAGCACCTGAATCAATATAGGAAGCAAAATATTCTGCCTTATATTGTTTATATAACATCCCTAATGGGATGTATATCGATAATGTGCTTGTGGTCATTGAATTTTTCACATTCTGTCTTCTGCCATGAATTTCATTCCATTGTCCAATCGTTTTCAAAGTTTATGTTCATCGAGAAACTCTAACCCAATAACCAATTGATTTGGTTCTTTTTCTGGGGTTCTTTTGATGTGAACTTCCAATTCTCCAATATTGATCATACCTTGGTAAGTTGCTATCATATGTTGCTTTAAATAGCATATAGTATTACAAGAAAATTGATTTCTTTGTCTTATAATATCAAATATTTTGTTGACTTCTCTCCATCCTTCCGTACATCTAAGTTTTACTATTGTTGAAAAACTTTGTGTTCTCGATTGGATTTCTTGGACATGGCTGGTTCCAGTTTAAGGCTTTGATTCATTTGTAGAATCGGTTTGTCTTGGATATGGATATCTATTTCATGTATTAAGAGAAACTCATTTCTTTCTAGATAAATTGTCTGAGCAACTTTTTCAAATATTTATGTTTTTTTAATAAACTCATTTCTAATAAAGAAATCTGAGTGATATGTATTTGATAGAACATATGAAATTTGATAGGTAATCGAATATGGTCTATTGTCTTCTTTCATCAGCATTTTTTATATGAAATTTTGATGCAACGTCAAAGCTCGGCTGAAATCTAGATCTGTGAGGTTGTAGGAAATTCTTGGATAAATTACTCCTACAATTTTCCTGCACAAAAATTCCCTGAGATTGTTCCCAGTATTGAATCTTGAAGGTTACCCATTCGTTTATCGTATATAGTAATATCATGGTGAATCTATTCCTTATTTAAAAATAGCTTTTATTATAATCTGGATTGCTCCGATATGAATCCAGAACATGGTTCGTGCTACTTCTATCTTGAGTTTTTTAATACCTTCTTAATTTTTTCAGAATGAATTAATTACATTTCCATTATATTTCCTATAAGTTCCATTGAGATTGTCATTTTCCTTTTATAAAGTTTATATATTAGACGATGCTTTATGTTCCTTAGGCCAATATTTCCTAAGAACTTTTCTACAAGTCTTGCAGAGAATCCTTGATATCTATGTGTGCTAGGATTTTCTCTCATTATCTTTTGAACCATGTTATAGGATATTGTTGTCTGAATAAAAAAACCGACAAATTTTCACATGTTTCGTGTCTAAATACCTCGTCGTCAGCCATATTCTTATTCTGTTCTATCAGATTCTTCTTGACTCAAAACTTGTTCTTCTTCATAAATACTTTCATCGGAGACAATATCCTCAAACTAGTATACTGGAAGAAGATCTTGGTAATAAACCGCTTCTTCAATATCAGTGGTTGGATCGAAGCGTTTTATTCCACTTTTATCATTTTTTAGACAATTGGTTGAGATGTGAACTCTTGCTCCACTTGTCCAACAATTACAATATTTAAAAATTTCATTAGCTAGGGTTTGGGCTTTTGTGAATTTTTTTTCGTAAGTGCTTTTCTTGTGCTTCGAGATGTGCTCGATGATTGGGATGACATCCTACTTTTTGATGGTCTACTTATTTGCTCAGATTTTTAAGATTTAGCTTTTTGTCTAGACCATATTGTTTTTGGTTTCCAAAATCTTCTTTCATTTCTTCCACTTCTGGCATAAGGATGATATCTAAAACTCTTCATTTTCTGCCTTTGTGGTTTACTTGTAATTATTGTTGGAAGATCATTTTCTTTATAGCACAAAGAAGTACGTTTATTGATACCTTTTAGCCGTTTATAATTCTTATGTAATGTTGTCATATGACACCATTCTACTAATTTTCTTTTGAGAAAGAGGCTCTTCTTGTCAAAGTATCTGGATTGCCTATGACATATTCTCTAATTAGCATTTTTCTCCAGAGACTTGATATTTTGGTGTAGAAAAATTGCATTGTTGTATCTTCTTCAACCCCCGAATCCCATTTATATTTAGTGAATAACGTAATATATTCATTTATTAAACATATGTCATGTAATTCAAGACTATACAAAGCTTGAATGTATTTCTTTTTCTTCTCTGTGTTTTGACTGTTAAAATACTCAACTCCTATAAATTGTACTTTAAATAGAGTAGTGATTCTTCCGGTTATCTCACTGAGAGATTCTTCGACTAAGACTGACTTTTTAGTTTCTACCGAAGTTATGTCTCATGTAATTTTAATTGCTCCCATAAGACACATTTATAAATGTTTAATGAATCCTTTTCTGTTGAGATCAAGTGTTCTTGCTGCAATTCTCATAGTCGATGTCCAATTATCTATGAGATCTTATCTGTTTTGAAGTCCATTACATCAAAGTTAAGCATAACCCCATAAAGATGTATATGTTCTAAAACAGATTTCCTATAGGGCGTCTGGTGCAAGAGAATTTGACTTCTCCTTGACCTTGTTCTCGCTGAATGTGATTCTCCACCAGTATGAAAATCTGTTTTGAGTCTTCCCATATTTGTACTATGAGATCTCACACATTTTTTGGTGGTTCATGAGAAGATGACCAGGTTATTGCAGGTGGTTCACCCCCAGTTGTGTTTATATTTAGTTCTACGACTTTGAGATTTGAAAAAGATTATGCAAGGTCTTAGAGATAATCGAGACTAATAATTTCTAAAGTTGTCATTAGATTAATTTCTTTTCTGAGACAATTTTAATTACATTGATCATTTTTTCTTCATTAGTTAAAGGTTTTGGCATTAACTCGGCCTTCTCTCTTTAGAGTAATAAGGGTTCAGTACGAAAGAATGGTAGTAACTTTCCTTTAGAAGTCTTTTTATTAGAACTTGGTTGTTGTTTTAGAGTTTGAATATCATTTAATATTCCAAGAATTTCTTCTTGTTTTTCAATGATTTTTCTACATTTGTAGTACATAATATAGTATATTGTCATAATTTTTTACCTCTTTTTAAATTTCTCTAAGATCTCCGGAGAGTTTAGAGGAATTATGTACTATTTCTAGGAACTTATTATTTTGAATCATAATTTTACCTTAAGACTTTGATGAGTTCCATTTTTTTCTTGATATCTAACTTTTTTTATATTTTTTTTAAATATTCCAAAATTTTGGAAAAAATCGTGTAAATAATTAATATCAAATCTAGGTTCAGATCCATATTATTTGGAAAAATTCTCCTCCTCGAATCTTTAATTACACAATAATAATAATTTTGTATGTTTGAAATAATTTTACATCGGCTCTGATATTATTTCTGGCCCAGTAAAATCAATCATTAAAATTAATACATATAAAAGTATTTTTGTCATTTTTATTATTTTAGGGAGTTGAAAACAAGTTTTTTGGGTACAGGGAGTTATGATAATTTTTTTTGGATTTGAGGATTTATCTTCAATTTCTCCTTTTTTTCTTATGTTCCATTGTTTCGCTTTTATCAAGTAATATCAATAAAATTTAGATGGACAATTTGCTGATAGTTTATAATTTACTTTAAATCCTCAACAAATTTGGATTAAAACTAATTTGTTCTGACAAAGTTTATTTATTTGTTCGCACTCTCAAGTTGTCTCTAAAATATTATATTGTCTTATTTTTAATATAAATCATTAATATCCATTTAATTTTATATATTAAAATTTTAATACTAAAAATTAATTTGGCGTGTTATTATTGTAGAGGGTATTATACTAGATGGCCAATATCAAGCGATTGTTTCGTTGGGGCATGATACTAGCCAACCAGTTGACTTAAATCTGAAAATAGAGTCCAGTTTTTGGGGCGTCATTTTTCCGACAAAGTCACCAATGCCAACTTGACAATTGTCTATGAAAAATACTTTTACTTTCAAGAAATGATGATGATCTTGAAATTGATGATTTTGTTAGATTTTATATTTTGTTCATTTTTGGGTGTATAATATAGTCCCTACTAGTAATTATACCATTACTATTTTTATATTTATTTATCTCAATGATTCTATCACCTTTTTCAACTATGATTGATGGCATGCTGCTTTCTGATTTTTGTTTCGAGAAATACGTCATTTTGGAGTAAACTTTATGTTGATGGATGTACTTTTGGATTGATGGTTAGTATATATTTTATCACTTATGATTTTTGTATTTTTCAATAAATAATTTTAATTTTTTATTTGTCGAGACTTGATTATATTAGACTATCCCAAGTTTAGGAGTACGACATGCTTTAAATGTTTTCCATCGGTTTTTTCGTTGGGGAATCATATTGGCCAATCAGTTGACTTGGATATGAAAATGAAGTCCAGTATTTTGGCACATCATTTTTCCGAAAAAATAACCAATGCCAATCGAACATAAACTATCTATGAAAAAATATTTTTATTTTCAAGAAGTGATGATTATCTTGAAATTGATTATTTTCTTAGATTTTATATTTTTTTTTCATTTTTTGCTGCATAATAGTCCCTACTAGTAATTACATCCTCTATATATATATATATATATATATATATATATATATATATATATATATATATATATATATATATATATAGTCTTACCACCTTTTTCATTATGCTTGGGGAGATGCTGCTTTCCGTTTTTGCACCGAGAAATATGTCATCTTGGAAGTAAACTTTATGTTGGTAGATGTACTATCATATTGATGATTATTATATATTTTTATTACTTTCGATTTCTGTATTTTTTAATAACTAATTTTAATTTTTTATTTTCGAGGCTTGGTTGTATGAAACTGTCCCAAGTTTAGGAGTACCACGTGCTTTAAATGTTTTCCCTTGATTATTTCATCGAGGTAAAAGCAAGATTCCATTAAATTTAATTGAATCTGAAACAATACTGAAATCCAACGATTCGACACAGGTATTTTGCATACGATTTTATTTTATGACTCAATTTGTGTACACTCCATGGTAGAGCTGCTTTAAATTTGTTTACGTTAGTAATTTTTATTTTGAGGAGGTGTTGTCCATACATTATTGGATAAAAAGATCGTTTTTAGGCCGGATGAGGGTGCATCTAAATTAATAATATTCAAAAAAATTGTCATCAAACAAATGGATGAGATCAAGATATTGAAAAATATGTGTGCTGAACTAGAGGGTGAAAATATGAGACGTGGTTCCAAAGTTGAGGATGATGTTGTGAAGAAATGTGAAAACATTGATGGAGATTTGGAGTTCGAGAAATGTGATAAAATCGACGACGATGTGGCGGAAGTCGATATATGTGTTAAACTCTTAAAAGATGTGATGGGCTCGAGAAATGTGATGAAATCAATTAAGTTTTGTATGAGATCGATAGATTTGAATATATGGACAATAATGATGTCGATGAGGTAGATAAAATTGAAAACATCGATGAATATGTCGATAAATGCGAAAAAAAATCAATGAAGATTTGGATGATGTTGATAAAACCCATGAAAAAGTTATTATCAGTGATATCCTGTTGACATATTGATACAAAATGTTTTTTCTGAATTTTATAAAGCTAAAAATAATTAGAAGGATCTCATTTTGAGAATGCTTCAGGTTTTGATAGGGGGACATTGGTGCCAATGTGCTGATGCATAACATTGTTGATTGTTTGAAAGGGGAAAAAAACAATTCCGTGTTAGTAGGTGAAGCTGGTAATGGCTCTCGTACTGAGAGTGATTGTCGTAGTTATGTTGTTACTTCATAAATACATAATGTTACAGTTATACAATATTATATTGAGGACAATGTGACGACTATGGGTATTGGTGTGAAGAAAAGGAAGAATTCGCCTACTCAACACTAAAACGTAAAAGGAAGACTAAAAACATGTACATTGAGCATAGTGTAATCCTCAATTTGTTGTGACCTAATAGTTTTTATGCTATATTCTTTATATAATTGTTAATAATGTTTGATTTTCTGTTACATTACTAAATATATTGCTGCTTGAGACAATCTTTTGTAGATGTTGAGAACGATGTCAAAACTCTTGAAAAGATTTGTATGGATGATATAAATTTAGAGTAGATTTTATTGGTCAGGAATACGTGTGTGATGAAAACAAAAATTTGGTGAAGAACTTTCTTGCTAGAGAGGAATTGGAGTACATTGATGTTAAACATATTTCTTATTTCCTTAAGATTTTGTCCCCGTATTTGTTTTGAAAATAATTTTCTACCTTTGTTGTTGTCACGCCACGAGATCGGGGTTAGTTGACACCGGCGTTGTTTTACAATCACACAATTAAAAACAACAAGTCTCGTAGTACAGTATAAACCAAAAACCAGTTTGTTACTCATAATCAATCAAATGATTGTCTTTACAACGTAGATTATTAAAATGATAAAAATAATATGCGGAAGCTTTTACAACTTACTAAGCCAAAACTAAAATAAACTTCTTGAATCAACTTTTTATCAGCCCAAAACTGATCTTGTTCATCTTCCTCGATTTTCTTTTCTAATTTATCTGGGGAGAGTAGAGTAAGGGGTGAGTGATATGGTCGTCACTCAGCAAGTGGGGACCGTTCGAGCTCAACATAAAATTTTTTTCACAATTTTTGAAAATAACACGTGAACATATCATGCTTTTCATAACATATCATCATATTCATATCATAACAGCACTGCGATTTTTCCACCTTCTATGGTTTACTGATATCAGTCCCTAATTTTTAATCCTCTAAGGGGGCGAGGCCATAAAACGGTTCTATCCCACCGTTGAGGGCCATATGTTGGAATTCTACCCATTTTCAGGGAATCCTCACAGTGTTAAAACATACACGTAACAAATTTCGTAAAAACGTATAGACGGGAGACGGAGCTCGACCGAATTTTTAAACCCAAAAACCGAAATCTCATATGCATAAAACCGAAATTTTAAGCATTTAAAACAGCCCACTTATCTTAGACTGGAAGAAAACGTGAAGAACTCGGAAACCATAGAAGAATCATGCTTCGAAAATGCAACAGCACATCTACCGAAAAATCAGCCGTCTTGTAAAATTCCTTGCACCTTATTGAACGGTTGGATCGGGCTCAAACTCTTACAGTACGTTCATAAGTACGTTACTTAAATTATGAATGGTGGAGATCGAGTTTGAAGTGATTTTAACTTGTTTATGCACGAAAAACCATAGGTATGCTGTTTCTCGCCTAAAAACTAACCGTTGGATTTTGCTGAAATTTGGATATGTTATTCAAAACATATGACAGCATATTCTGAACGGTGGAGATTGGATTCCAAGCACCCGAGCGAGAGAAAAGAATTTCTGAACTTGGAATGAACTTAGATGATCCGTGCAGAATTTTGGAGAGCAAATTTCGAAATATAGAGAGAAAACTCGAAAATTGAGGTGTGAAATTTGAATGGGAGATCCTCCTATTTATAGAGGGTGGTAAAAATCTTACCATTATTTGATTGATATCTTTCCATAATTTGGAGATGCTTATTCCATAAATTCGAGATAATCATTCCATAAATATTGATATGCTTCTTTGTTGAGAAAATCTAACTTTTATGTAATATTTCCTTCCAAATTTGATTGATATCCAGCCTTATTTATCGTGTATCTTAACTGGATTTTGAATTCCATGTATTATTTATATTTTCGAATTTATTATAACTCGAAAATAAATTCTTATACATGTCTATAATTAATTAATTACGGATTCAAAAATTTGGGTTCTCACATCCCTCCCTCCTTATTAGAAGTTTCGTCCTCGAAACTTGAGTCGGCTTGACTTTCGAAAAGGTCGGGATATTGCTTGCTCATTTTCTCTTCAAACTCTCAAGTAATTTTCTCGTTCTGTGTGGTTTGACCATTTCACCTTGACGTAGGGAATGATACGTCGTCTCAGTACTTGGTTCTTGATGTTCATAATATGATTAGAGACATCTTCATACTTCAGGTCTTTCCCCAAGTTACCTTTGATCATGAGCGGTTTAATTTTCACAACATGGCTTGGGTTCGGGATGTATTTTCTTAGTTTGGACTTGTGAAAGAAATACAATGTGTATTCTAGACATATCTGGTGGCAATGCTATTCTGTAATCCAATGTGCCAATCTTTCCAGAATTTCGAATAGTCCTACTATCGAGGATTCACTTTTCCAGCTTTACTAAATCTAAGGATTCTTTGCATTGGTGAGACCTTTATATAAGAATTTTCACTAACTGTGAATTCTACTGATCTCTTTTTAATATCAGACTAACTCTTTTGCTGGTCATATGCAGCCTTGAGTCTGTCTTTGATAATGGCCATTTTTTTCATTGTCACTTGGAATAGTTATGGCATGTTATGGATGTCTCCTCTATTTCATCCCAGTACACCGGTGATCGACACTTCCGTCCGTAAAGGGTTCAAATGGAGTCATTCCAATAGTACCGTGATAACTGTTATTGTAAGTGAACTCTATCAGTGGTAGATGTTTATTTCAATTACTACCGAAGTCTATGGCGTATGCCCTTATCAAACCCTCTAGGGTTTGAATCATTCTCTTTGTTTGACCATCATTTTAACGGTGATAAGCCTACTAAGAGTAACTTTTGTTCTCATAGTTTTTTGAAAACTCTACCACAAACGTGATACAAATCTTGGATCTCTATCCGACATTATGATTGTAGGCACTTTATGTAGCCATATAATGTTATCCATGTATAGAGTAGCCAACTTGTCAATATTATAGTTCCTTCGGACGAGTAGAAAGTACGCACATTTTATGAGTCTATCTACGATTATACGTTCCCCGTCGTGACTCTGTATTGACTTTGACAATTCTACAAAGAAATCCATGGAAATCTGTTCTCATTTCCATTCTAGGATTCTAACGGTTGTAGTAGTCCTTACAGTCGTTGATGCTCGAATTTCACTTGTTGGCATACTTGTCACTTAAATATAAACTCGATGACATCTCGTTTCATTCTGCTTCGCGAGAAACTTTCTTTCAAATCCCTATACATCCTTGTACTGACGAGATGGATTGAAAATGTTGACTTATGCGCCTCTTACATCATTTATTATCGAAGATTGTTGATGTCTGACATACATAATCGTCTTCTCATCTCTAAGATTCCGTCTGGGTCCACTTGAAAATCTGACGACTTTATTTCCTTGCCTTGTTCTTTGAACTTCTCTATATCATGTCTCGACTCTGATTCAACTTGACAGCTTCCCGAAGGCATGGTTTCACTGAGAGTGATGCTAGGGTTATCTTACCCATGTTTTCCGATTCAAAGAATCGGCTACCTTATTTGCCTTGCTGGCGTGGTAGCTTATTGTCAAGTCACAGTCCTTGGGTAACTCTATCTACCGTCTTTGTCTCATTTTTAATTCTTTTTGCATGAAAATAATACTTGAGGCTTGGTGGTCGGTGAATATTTCACACTTGGCATCGTAGAGATGGCGTCTCCAAATTTCAAAGCAAAGATCACTGCTGCCAACTCGAGATCGTGAGTAGGAAAGTTTTGCTCATGCGGCTACAGTTGACTCGCCTGTCTTGCATGAATACGCATCCGAGACCTTTCTTTGATGCTTCACTGCAGATGGTAAAATCCTAGTCCACAGTAGATAATGCCAACATCGGTGTTGATGCTAGATTCTCTTTTAATGTTTGAAAACTATTTCCAATATTTATCTTCAGTTGAATTCATAGTTCTTTTGTGCTAGTCTCGTCAGTGATACAACTACTAAAGAGAAGCCCTCGACGAATTTCAGCTAATAGCCTGGTAATCCAAGGAAGCTTCTAATTTCGGTTGCATTCTTATGTTTCGGCTAATCTAGAATTGCATCTACTTTCTTAGTTCCACTGATATTCTTCATTTCGATCTTACATGACCTTATTCTGAATGGTGATATCATGTCCTCAGGTTAAGCTTGGAGAAGACTGTAGCTCCTCTATGTTGATCGGAAAGATCTTTCATCATTGGAAGAAGATATTTATTCTTTATTGTGTGATCTTATAGAATTCTCTATAATGTATACACAATTTCATACTTTCATAATTCTTCCTTACAAATAAGACCGAGGCTCCCCAAAGAGATGCACTTGGCCTAATCCATTTTTTTTGTCTAACAACTATTGGAGTTATTCTTTTAGTTCCTTGAGTTCATCTGAATCCATTCAGTATAGTGCATTGGAGATTGGTGCATCATTGGTACCAAATTTATCTCGAACTCTACTTCTTAGTCCGGGTACATTCCAAGAAGTATTTCTGGAAAAACGTCCGAAAATTTTTCGTATTACTGGAATATCTTACGACGTCATCTCATCTCTTTCTTGCACTTTGTTCACCATTGCTAGATAAACTTCTTATCTCTATATTATAGCTTTCCAAGTCTGGGTAACAGAAAAAATTTATTTTTGTTCTTTGGTATCGCCATGGTACCTAATTTTTTCTTGGTTCGGGGTTCAGAGTTTGACATTCTTACTCTGGCCATCTACTATTTTGCACGGTTCTTAGATAACCGATTCATCCCTAAGATGGCATCGAGATATGCCTAAGTGAGTTGAATAAAGTCGGCACTAAACATATGCGAATTGATACTAATTTTATCTAATCTTAAAATTATCTCGATTACTATCTCAAAAGTTAAAACACATATAGAATATTGAATCTTAACTCAATATCGATCTACAGTTTATCGACATAAATCCCAAAAATTTTAACTCAGTCGTTACCTCAAATAATTAATCTTTTACTGAATCTTACTTTCATCAGGACCATGAGCCTAATGCTCTAACACAAAGGAGTTCATTGAATATCATTCTCTTTGAATCATTCTTAGTACCATAAAAGTCAAAACTTATTGTACTGTATTTTGCTTGATATATACTAAAATCTCATAACTTATTTTATTTATATAAGATTGCAGCCTACTTGTTATCCCAAAATAATTTAAATTCCTTAAGCTGAGGATATTTTCTCACAAGATATTCCAAGGTCCTACATATTTAACGTTTAACATTCTTAATAACCCAACTTAATGCCCACAGAGTTAACTGTTACCACAAAATCAATTTCTCTATTGAAATACCCAAAACTTGTGATATAATTCTTACATCAACTTTTCTCAAATTGGTTTTCATAAATAACTTATCATTCTTGAGTCAATTTTTTTTAATCTTAAATCAAAAGCTTAAGTCAAATTATCTCTGATATTTATATTCCTAAAAAATAAATAAAAATAATAATTGTCCTCATAATACAATTCCATAAAATTTCGACAAGTAGTCCCAAAAACGCGTTGAACGTGATTTTTTTCAGAAATTTTCCAAAAATAGAAAGTTTAGATATTGTCCCGTGGACAGAAAGAATACGTCGAGAGGATTCTAGAACAATCGACGAAATTAAATTCTGAGTTTCCTATGAAAAGTTATGAGTTCAGCGAAACTTTCCTCAAATGTCAAAAACGCGATTTCGGAGGTCTAAATGAAGAAATTTCTCGTTTTCGGACCACGCCTCACAACAAAGTTGTAATATTACTCTTTGGGTCGTTCCAAAGGGGACTGCATCAGCCTTTCTCCACAATCTGACGAATTTTTCTTCCTAACTGGATTATGAACTTGGCTCTGATACCACTTAAATGTCACGCCCCGAGACCGGGGTTAGTTGACACCGACGTTGTTTTACAACCACACAATTGAAAACAACAAGCCTCGTAGTACAGTATAAACAAAAAACTAGTTTATTACTCATAATCAATCAAAAGATTGTCTTTACAACGTAGATTATTAAAATGATAAAAATAATATGCGGAAGCTTTTACAACTTACTAAGCCAAAACTAAAATAAACTTTTTTAATCATCTTATTATCAACCCCAAAACTGATCTTGTTCATCTTCCTCGATTTTCTTTTCTGATTTATTTGGGGAGAGTAGAGTAAGGGGTGAGTGATATGATCGTCACTCAGCAAGTGGGGGCCGTTCGAGCACAACATAAATATTTTCACAATTTTTGAAAATAACACGTGAACATATCATGCTTTTCATAACATATCATCATATTCATATCATAACAGCACTGCGATTTGTTCACCTTCTATGGTTTACTGATATCAGTCCCTAATTTTTAATCCTCTAAGGGGGCGAGGCCATAAAACGGTTCAATCCCACCGTTGAGGGCCCTATGTTGGAACTTCACCCATTTTCAGGGAATCCTCACAGTGTTAACACATACACGTAACAAGTTTCTTAAAAACGTATAGACGGGAGACAGAGCTCGATCGAATTTTTAAACCCAAAAACCAAAATCTCATATGCATAAAACCGAAATTTTAAGCATTTAAAACAACCCACTTACCTTAGACTGGAAGAAAACGTTAAGAACTCGGAAACCATTGAAGAATCATGCTTCGAAAATGCAACATCACATCTACCGAAAAATCAGCTGTCTTGTAAAATTCCTTGCACCTTATTGAACCGTTGGATCGGGCTCAAACTTTTACAGTACGTTCATAAGTATGTTATTCAAAACATATGAAAGCATATTCTGAACAGTGGAGATCGGATTCCGAGCATCCGAGCGAGAGAAACGAATTTCTGAACTTTGACAGAACTTTGATGACTCGTACAGAATTTTGGAGAGCAAATTTCAAAAATATAGAGAGAAAACTCGAAAATTGAGGTGTGAAATTTGAATGGGAGGTCCTCCTATTTATAGAGGGGTGATAAAAATCTTACCATAATTTGATTGATATCTTTCCATAATTTGGAGATGCTTCTTCCATAAATTCGAGATAATCATTCCATAAATATTGATATGCTTCCTTGTTGAGAAAATCTATCTTGTATGTAATATTTCCTTCCAAATTTGATTGATATCCAGCCTTATTTATCGTGTATCTTACACTGGATTTTGAATTCCATGTATTATTTTTATTTTTATATTTATTATAAGTCGAAAATAAATTCTTATACATGTCTATATTTAATTAATTACGGACCCAAACATTTGAGTTCTCACAGTTGTAATGTACCGTATTTTTAAAATGTTTTAAATTTTGCAGAAAAATAAAAAAATTCTGAAATAAATGGTAATCAACGAATTGTGTTAACAAATATTCGATCGTCTAAAATATTTGGGATAAAGTAACTACCAACAAAGTTTGCAAAAGGAATGTTTAAACATCGTCAACACAACTCATGAAAATCAAGTATTTGAAACATGCATAAAGTTCTTAAAACATGGGCGGTCCTCGGGTTTAGCCTCCTGCACAGTCCAAGCCTGCTCATTGGTCCCCACCCCTCGTCTCCTCAAAGTCATCCTCACCTGCATCGATCAAGTCTAGTGATTCTAAAGACTCAACACGTATAAAATGGATATAACAAGTAATACGTAATAAAACCACATGCAACTTAAAAGTAGAGCATACATACTTGAAACTTGAACGTAATAACATAAACATAGACGTGCCATCATCATAAAACTTTTCATAAACATACTTGCATCATACATACTTGAACATGCATAAATAATCATTTTGCGTAGAGATATGTTTCAAAGCAAGTAACCCATACATAAATGCGTCTGATCTGACTAAACCACAGTACTGGGCTGGCAGGGAAAATCCACTACCACATACATGAGATCCCCGGTCATGCTTTATCGGGTGGCTTGGTCCCTGGTCATGCTTTACCACTTTCCCATCCTGATCTAAACCTGGTCATGCTTTACCGAGGTGAAGAGGTCCTCGGCCACGTTCACCGACTTCCAAACCCGTTCATAACTGGTCACAACACATTTGGTATACCGAATAAACATAAAATATTTTCTTTTGCACGTTGAACATACTTACATAGCGTTGAGAGATTCGTTGGATCTCGCTTGGGGCCACTGCTGCACATACTAAACATGATTATCAAGCACTTAACTTCCATAACTTAGACGTAAAAGTCATGCTCACTACCCAAAATGACAATTTACTTTTGACGTTCTAAATCACTCGGGACTTTACCTCGTTTAATCATCATACTAAACCATTACATCGAGCTCCAAAAAAATCTCTATATGAAGTGTAAACATTTCCCAAATATGGAATACATGAGCCCAGAAATAGTGATTTAAAAAGCCATGGACAAGCGCTAGGCACTGGACAGCGCTGTGCTGCAGCACTGCCTAGCACCTAGGCACTAGGCTATAGCGCTGAGCGCTGCTTCTAGTGCTATGTAGGCCGGGCGCTGCGGTGCTAAGCCTGCGCACAACCAACCAAAAAAACTCATTTTGATGCAATTTTAAAAGTCATGCTCGAACGACTCGAACCAATGCAATGAGGCTCCTCCTAGGACACTATGGCAATGATTTAAACTGACATGACGCCTAAAAACAACGATGCAATTCATGCAACACAACTCCAACCGTGAACATGACACTTGGACACCCAAAAATCTTCCTAGGACTTCTAATGCAACTAAGTGCCTATCGATACGACACGAAGCACCAAAATCGAAACAACCTCATGCATAATATACCTAAACGCAGCAATGATCACCCAATGGTTCTCAACGAAGCCTGCAAAAAATACACTTCAAGAATACATCAAGAACACATTTTTCAGAAAATTACAATTTGAGCAGTCACACGAATAAGACCATAACTCACTCGTTTCTAATCCAAAAATTTCGAATTTACTGTCAAATCGAAGGTATCGAAACAAATACGTTTTATATGTTGAAAGTTTTTCCAGAAAGTCGACCGAATTTACACAAGAATCAAAATTACATCAGACACATTTTCAGATCTAAATTTTTTGATCCAAATATTCAACCCAAACGTTTTAGCTCAAACTTTTCACAACATACATGGATTTTTACGCATAATAGACATCACAACACATAATATGGCGAGATCGATGCAGAATAAAAAGATTATACATGCCTTTTTATATTTAAAAATACCGAAACGACGATACCAAAGCGGGAAAGGTGCGAGGGTTGATCCGTATGAACGTGGCACGATTTCTTGCAACAAAATCAACGTAAAATTGCTGGAAAAATTCAAAGGAGAGGGTGGTGGCTGGAGAGTATTATAATTGCTTAATTATGGATTAAAAATTTTAATTAAAAAGTTAATCCACTCTAACTTTTACAAAAATACTTAATTAAAATAAAATACGCACTAACTTTACAAAATTCTCTAACTAACAAAATAAAATACACAATTGCTAACCTTTAAAAGTTTTAAAATCTTAAATCACTAAATAAATAAATTAGGCTTTAAAAATACTTAAAGATAAATAAATCATTTAAAATGTCTCAATTCTAACTTAAAATAAAATATCGCATTTTAAAATCGTCAAAATCGTCGTTGGTCTCTTTCCTCGATCTCACATCGAATAATCGTCTGAAAGATAAAACTCAAGAGAACACTTTAACGTGCATCACTTAAACATAAATAATTTAAAATAATATAATTAAATAATTTATGCATAGCTAAAATAAATTTAAATTAAATAAATGCATGGGTTTTACGTGTACTGAATTTGGGCTCTACAATTCCTCCATCACTTAAATAAATTTCGTCCTCGAAATTAAGTCTTGCCAAACAACTCCGGATAGCGGTTCCTCATATCTGCTTCGGCCTCCCAAGTGGCCTCCTCCACTGCTTGATTCAGCCACTGGACTTTGACCAACTTTGTCACCTTGTTCCGAAGCCTCTGCTCCTGTCTGTCTAAGATTTGGACAGTTCTATCCTCATATGACAGATCTGGAGCAAGCTGTAACATTTCAAAACTCAACACATGTGAAGGATTTTCTAGGTACTTCCTCCGCATTGAAACGTGGAACACATTGTGTACTCCGGCCAGATTCGGCGGTAGGGCTACACGATAAGCTTGTGTTCCAACTCTGTCAATAATCTCGAACGGTCCAATAAACCTCGGACTAAGCTTGCCTCTCTTCCCAAACCTCATAACACCCTTTATGGATGCTATCTTCACGAAAACGTGATCACCTACGGCAAACTTAAGATCTCTCCTCTTCTTGTCAGCATACACTACAACAAAAACTGCATAAAATTCGTTGTCGTAGCCTTTTTAAAACTGTTGTAACTGAGGGTGTTGTTGAAAATCCGTTCAACGACAACGATTTTTATATATTGTGGTAGGCAGAATTTGCGACGATTTTTGGAAAACCGTAGCAAATAACATTAGCGATGGTTTATTTAACCGTCGCGAAAATTACCGATGGTTATCAATCAAGTCGTCTCTAATGTTATTTGCGACGTTCTTCTAATCAAGATTTCCGTCGCTAATTTGTTTCGAAAAATAAAAAAAATAGTTTTAATAATTTAATAAATCTAAAAGAAACTAACAATCGAAACTAAATCGTGTAAGAGAAAAAAAATTGAGAAGAGAAAATTTTAAGTGTTGTGAAGTAGTAAAATCATGGAAGAGAAAAAGTTTTAGTGTTATGAAGTGGTGAGAAAAGTTTTAAGTGTTGTGTGAAGTGATAAAATTGTTTATGAGAGAAAAATTTGAAGTGCTGTGAAGTGTTGGAGGAAAATGGGCCGAAAAGTGTGGCAGTTTGCGACGGTTTTTGGTTACACCGTCGCTATTGGCAACGATAATTCAAAAACTGTCGCATGCATGTTTTAATTTTGCGACGGTTTGGCTTTAAACCATTGCTAAAATTAGCGACAATTACATCAAAACGTCGCTAAATTTAGCGACGGGTTTTGTACAACCGTCGCTAATTTTAAACATGCGACGGTTTTACTTAAAACTATCGTTAAAATTAGCGACGTTTATTTTAAACCATCGCTAATAAGTAAAATTGTCTCTAAAATTAGCGACGTTTATTTTAAACCGTCTTTTAATTTAGCGACGGTTGTAGAGAATCCGTCGCTAAATATGACAACTTTTTCCAAAACCGTTGTTGTTTGTCCAAAAACCACGCTAATCGACAACGGTTTCTTAAAACCGTTGTCGATTTTTTTAAAAAAAAACGCTAATAGACAACGGTTCTATGTTGTCATTGACCCTAAAAAAAAGATCAAAGACAACGGTTTTATAGAACCGTTGTCATTGAACCTAAAAATCGTTGTCTTTGACTTCAAAAAGACAACGGTTTCTAAAAATCGTTGTCTTTGACCCCAAAAAGACAACGGTTTCTAAAAACCGTTGTCTTTGACCCTCAAAGGACAACGATTTTCGCTAAAATCGTTGTTAAAAACGTACGACAACGGTTTTTAACAAAAATCATTGTCGTATGTGCGTTTTTGTATGCAAAATTTCTTGTAGTGATAACTCTTTTGACGACTCTGTGCGGTCTTCATCCTATCTCGGATCTTGACCACTACATCTGCAGTCTACTGAACAATCTCTGGACCAAGTTCTGATCTCTCACCGACTTCATCCCAGTGAATCGGCGATCTAAACTTCCTTCCATATAGCGCCTCGTAGGGAGCCATACTTATAGATGACTGAAAGCTGTTGTTGTAGGTAAACTCTACTAGAGGTAACTTTGATTCCCAATTCCCATGAAAATCGATCACACAAGCTCTCAACAAATCCTTCAAAATATGAATCACTCGCTCAGAGTGGCCATTTGTCTGAGGGTGAAATTTTGTACTGAATAGAAATTTTGTCCCCATGACTTCATATTAACTCTTCCGAAAGGACGATGTGAACCTCGGGTCCCTGTCGGACACGATAGAAACTGGGATCCCGTACAATTGGACTATCTCCCTGATATAGAACTCTGCGTACTGAGTCATGGAGAAAGTCGTCTTCATTGGCAAGAAATGTGGCTGACTTAGTAAGTCGAACCATTATAACCCAAATGGCATTGGATCCTTTGACTGACCTCGGCAAACCAACAAAAAAGTCCATGGTGATTGTTGGAAACGAAATTCCGGCGTTTGACAAAAGATTTACCAACTGAATCCAGCAACTGAATTGGACTAACTGATCGACGCAACTGAACACGTCATCAGTCAACTGATCGCTACAACTAAAGTCTATTTCATCGTCAACTGATCTTTACCAGCTGATCTCTCAGCAGTACACGTCATCAGTTGAAAGCGACATCCGACAAATAGTACAGTTATCTGCAACTGGTAGTGGCTCGCCGCATTTCAGAATAAACAGTGTATGATTGTCAAGATATATCGACATGGCAATCAACGGTTAGAATATTCAAATATCTTTAATGTTACCGTTGAGAGGGAAGCCTATAAATAGTCGAAGGCAGCAGCTGAAGATTAATCGCATTCTCAGTTATCTTATCTTACTTGCTGTTACGCTGCAAAAATATCCACTCACATTCAGAAATCAAAAGCTCACGCTTATAAGTTATATCAGTAGTATTCAAGACTACGTTCTAGAGCTTTCATAGCACTTTGTAATTGATTGATAGATTCTCCAAGTTGTGCTAAGATCAGTTACGATCTCTAAAATTGTTGTATACTAAGAGTTTCAGTATTGGCAAAGTGATAAGTCCAAACTGAAGTGGGTCAGTACACCTTTTGTATTTGATCAAAGTCTTTTAGTGAATATCATATCTTCGTGATAGAAGGGGTGACGTAGGAGTTATTCAAGTCTCCGAACATCCAGAAACAAATTGTGGTGTTATTACTTTCAGTTATCATTTTCATTTAGATACTCTATCTTTCAGTCAGTTAGTTTTCCGCAACTGTTTACTCAGTTTAACTGATTGTTATTGACCGACGGGATATTTAGATTCAGTTTGTAACACAACTGAAATCAGTTTGTCGAATAATATTTTTTATTGAGCAGTGTTTATTCAATCCCCTCTTCTAAATACTCTTCACCCGATTCACCGATCCTTTCAAGTGGTATCAGAGCAAGTTATATCCTTTCAAAGATTATCTATACTCAAATCACTCACTATGTCTTCATTCAACAAGATTCCTATGTTCTCCAGAGAAGATTTCGACGATTGGAAGATCAGGATGCAGGCTCATCTAGCTGCACAGGATGATGACATGTGGTACGTTATTGCTGATTGACCCATGAAGATTTTGAAAGCCAATACAGCAGTTGCAATCACAGATGGGGCACCTAACCGTATTGAAAAGGCCAGAGATGACTGGACTGCTGAAGACAAGAGAAAAGCAAATTTGGATAATGTAGCAAAAGACATATTGTACAAAACACTGGACAAAGTGACGTTCAGTAAAATCAAGATGTGCAAGACAGCCAAAGAGATTTGGGAGAAATTAATCCAGCTTTGCGAAGGCAATGAACAAACCAAAGAAAACAAGCTATCTGTTGCTGTACAAAAGTTCGATAACATCAGAATGAAAGTTGGAGAAACAATGCATGAATTGATGAAAGAACCAGCTGCATCATCAACGAACTGAATGCACTTGGAAAAGTGTATACCATTAAAGAAGTAGCATTGAAAGTTATCAGAGGTCTTCCCAAGGAATGAGATGTGAAAATCATGGCTATGAGGGAGTCTAAAGATCTGAACAAAGTTGAACTCCATGACCTGTTTGCTGACTTAAAAGCATATGAGTTTGAACTGCAAACTCGAGAAGGTGAACCATCTACCCCAGCAGCAACTACTGCCTTAGCTGCTGTAAGATCAGAACCAACTGGTTCAGTTGAGAAAGCTGCAGATCAACTAAGCAATGACGCTATGTCATTATTCATCAGGAAATTCGGAAGATTCATGAGGAAGAATCAAGGGAATTTTCAGAAGCAGTACCAAAGAAACAATTCCAGAGAAGAGTCCAATGCATGCTACAACTGTGGCAAACCTGGTCATTTTATTGCTGACTGTCCCAAGCTTAAGAAGGATAGTCAAGTTTCAACTGAAAGAAAGAAGAAAGTGTATGAGCATAAGAGGAGATCTAAGGACGATAAGAAGCCTTACAGAAAGAAGCATGAAGTACTCCTAGCTGAGGATAGCAAAGCCAAATGGGCAGAGACTGACAGCGAAGAGTCAGAACCAGAAACCTCTTGCAGCTCTAGTGAAGATGAGGAAGAAGTAAAGTGCTTGATGGCTGATGACACAGAAGTTCAATCAAGCAGCCAAAAGGTATTTGACTTTAGCTCAACTGATTTCACAAGAGAAGAACTTATTTCGACTCTTCATGACATGGTTAGTGAGTATCAAAAGCTTGCCTTATCATTTGAAAAGGCCAGAGTAGAGCAAACTGATCCTATCGACAATAAGACAACAACTGATATATCAGTTGAGATGTTGAGTCTAAAAAGGGATATTGCCGAACTCAATACTGAAAGGAGCAATGATCAATTAATGATTCAAAAGTTAATGCTTGAAAATTCAAAGCAAACTGAGCTCATTCAGGCTTGGAATAAATCATCCGTTGCATTGACTGATATACAGAACTCTCAGAAATCATTTACTGATAAAACTGGCTTAGGGTTCAGTAACCAGGATGAAATACCTTCCAAAGATACTCAACCAAAACTGAATATGGATAAAGGGAAATATATTCACTTTGTCAACTCAGTTATGGTACAAGAACAAGCTGAGTCGAGTAAACTGATTGAACATCAAACTAATAATATGAGCAATGGCAAAAGATGTGGTATTGGTTATAGCCCAAGAGTTGTGACTAACTCACGAAATCAGCCACCAAAAATTTTCAGCAAAAACTACTCAAATGGCTATTCAAACTACTATAACAGCAAGCCAGTTCAGAAAAGATACTGGCTGAACAATCAGTCGAAAAAGGGCAAATCACATGTTGTATCTCCTGCACACCATACACCACACACACACAGACCGGGAAAGACAATTTGGAATACATCAACTGGACGGTCAGTTAGACTGATCCAAGTTTGGATTCCTAAAGGACTAATCAACTTTAGACCCAAATAGAAAAGGGTACCACAATCTTATCTTTTGTTTGATTGTAGGTAATAGGTACAAGCATTGGATCTATATGGTATTTGGACAGTGGATGTCACGCCATATGACAGGAGATTCAAATTTATTATCTCAACTGACTAAGTTAAGTACACTGCACCAAACATCAGTTTTGGAGATAACTCTAAAGGTAAAACTGTGGGTAAGGGTAAGCTTATCTATGGTAACTTCACCATTAATGATGTTTTATTAGTTGAGAATCTCAAGTATAATCTGATCAGTATCAGTCAGTTATGCGATAATGGATTCTCAGTTCAGTTTGACAAACATTCTTGTTCAGTCAAAAACTCAACTGAAGAGATCATCTTAACTGGCAAAAGGTGTGGAAACACTTACAAAGTCAGCTGGAATGATCAACCTTATGCACCAGTATGCTTTATTGCCTCAAAATCTTCTAAAAACTGGTTATGGCATAAGAGATTGAACCACCTGAATTTCAAATCTATTGCATATTTGAGTAACCACGATCTTGTTACTGGATTGCCCAAAATGGATTTTATCAAAGACAAAATTTGTTCAGCATGTCAGTTTGGTAAACAAATCAAATCCTCTTTTAAGAACAAGGGTCGTAAATCTTCTTCCCGATGCTTAGAACTGTTACATATGATCTATTTGGTCCAATACCAGTCATGAGCTTAGGGGAAATGAAATACACCTTGGTGGTTGTAGACGATTTTTCAAGATTCACTTGGGTTATATTTCTCAAGACCAAAGACCAAACTGCTGCTCAACTGATTAAGCTTTTCAAAAGATTATTAAATGAAAAATCAGTTGGAATTGATAGAATCAGATCCGATCGAGGAACTGAATTTATCTATCAAATTCTTTCAAATTATTTAGAGAATACCGGAATCAAGCATGAGCTCTCAGCAGCAAGAACTCCTCAGCAAAATGGTGTAGCTGAAAGGAGAAATCGGACCCTCAAAGAGGCTGCTAGAACAATGCTTGCTGATTCTTCTATCTCTCAAAGGTTTTGGGCAGAGGCAGTGAACACTGCGTATTATACTCAAAACAGATCAATGATTAATAAGAATCATATGAAAACACCTTACGAGATCTGGCATGGAAGAAAAAGTGTGGTTTCCTACTTCAAAATATTCGGCTGCAGATGTTTTATACTTGTCAATGGTAAAACCCATTTAAAAGCTTTTGACGCTAAATCTGCAGAAGGAATATTTCTTGGTTATTCTTCAGTGAGTAAAGCTTATAGAGTCTTCAACAAAAATACTTTGAATGTTGAGGAATCTATTCATGTTGTGTTTGATGAATCTACACTAACGTTTAAGCCAACTGATACAGTTGAGCTAGCTGATAGATTTACAGATATAAGCTTGAATGATGATAATGATGATGAAGAAGATATCCATCTTAATCAAAACAACCTCCAAACACTTGAACCTGAAATATTGGATCAATCAGCTGAATTGGAAGCAAATCTTGACAATCAGTTAGTGGAGCATACGAATGAGAATCAGTTGCCAACTGAATTAGCTCCAACTGAAACTGAAGATATTCAGTTACCTACTAAGGAAATTGCTAATACAGAAGAAACAAATGCTGAACTTAGATGGAAGAAATCAAATCCTCCAGAATTGGTGATAGGTAATCCATCTGATCCGGTAAGAACAAGAAATCAGATGCTTAACTTATTTATTCATTCAGCCCTTGTATCTCAACTGGAGCCAAAGAAAACTGATGAAGCTCTTGCTGATCCGAACTGGATAAATGCAATGCAAGAAGAGCTAAATCAGTTTACACATAACAATGTCTGGAACTTAGTTCCAAGACCAATTTCAAAAACTGTGATAGGTACAAAGTGGGTGTACAGGATTAAGCTGAACGAAGATGGTTCAGTTGTGCGCAACAAAGCAAGGCTAGTAGCACAAGGATATAGGCAGGAAGAAGAAATTGATTACGATGAGACATAAGCACCAGTTGCAAGACTGGAGGCAATCAGAATATTCCTTGCATATGCTTCATTCAAAAACTTCAAAGTTTATCAAATGGACGTAAAGAGTGCATTTCTGAACGGCTAGTTGCAGGAAGAAGTCTACGTTGAACAACTCCCAGGTTTTGTCAATCATCACCTTCCTGATCATGTCTATCATTTGAACAAAGCTTTATACGGTCTTAAACAAGCTCCAAGAGCGTGGTACGAAACCCTTTCAAAATTTCTAACTGATCATGACTTCTCTGTTGGATCAGTTGATAAGACATTGTTCAAATTCTCCAAGAATGATCATATTCTACTTGTTCAAATTTATGTTGTTGATATTATTTTTGGGTCAACTAACCCCAAACTATGCGAGAAGTTTTCCAAGTTAATGCAGGAAAAATTCGAGATGAGCATGATGGGTGAACTGACATTCTTCCTTGGTCTTCAAGTGAAACAACTGGATTCAGGAACTTTTATCAGTCAAACCAAATATACTAAGGAATTGCTGAAGAAATTTGGCATGGAATCATGTTCAGCTGCAAGCACCCCTATGAGCTCATCAGCTAAATTAGACACTGATCAAGGGGGAATATCAGTTGAGACGACGCTTTACAGAGGTTTAATAGGTTCATTATTGTACCTAACTGCTAGTCGTCCTGATATTGTGTTTGCTGTATGTATGTGTGCAAGATTCCAAGCTAATCCTAAGCAATCACACTTTTATGCTGCCAAACGTATCTTGAAATAGGCACGCAAAATGTTGGATTATGGTACTCTAAGGACTCATCTTTCAATTTAGTTGGCTATTCAGATGTAGATTATGCAGGATGCAAGCTTGATCGAAAAAGTACAAGTGGATCATGTCAGTTTCTAGGAGACAGACTGAACTCTTGGTTCAGTAAGAAGCAAACATCCATAGCAACTTCCACAACTGAAGCAGAATATCTTGCTGCTGGAAGCTGCTGTGCCCAACTGCTCTGGATTCAGCAAAAACTGAAAGATTATGGTGTTGATGCAAAGGAATCGCCAATATTCTGTGACAACACGAGTACAATTGCTATTACGTATAATCCAGTTCTTCACTCCAGGACTAAGCACATAGATGTCAGACATCACTTCATCAGAGATCATGCTTTAAAGAAGAACATCAGATTGGAATACGTATCAACTGAACAGCAAGCGGCTGACATCTTCACCAAACCACTGGCTGAGACTTAGTTTTCTCATTTTCTCAATATACTTGGATTAATTGATTTGTCCTAATTAATTGTTATTGCTCGTAATTCATATGTCAGCTTTACTGTTTTCTTACTGATTATTTAAGTAAGTTGTTTATCCATATGAGTTTTAACTGATGTCAGTTAGAGTTTCAATAGTTCATATGTTTATATCTCGTACAGATCATTGCGCGCAGGGATAAAGAAAAACGACGCTTAAACAAAATAAACATTTTATTTATCCATAAATGTTGGAGAGGACTACATTTTCATAAGTTTCTTCTACACTAGCTATCCACATCCTCATCCAAACAGCTAGAGCTGAGGAAGAGGTTTTGCAGAAGCTGTGCGAAGAGGCGATGCTATTAAGAGTCTCCAGATCCTTGCGAAGCATCAGCTGATAGAGATGACCCTCCTTGAAGGCATCCACCTCTGCAGAAATGTTTAAGTGCTTTCGCACTTCTCTCAGCTGGGCCATCCGCCTGAAGGCGGTAACCCTCCCAGAGTTGTACAGGAGCTCCAGCCCCTGTAACTCTTCCCAGTAGGGAAGACTGGCATAAAAGACCTCGTCCTCTATAACAGCTTTTTGGGCTTCAAGAGAAAGTGGAGAGACGTTTGAACTACTTGCTCCTTCCATTTCTTTTTGAAAATTGTCTGCTGATACTTGTGACTAACTCCTCAACTCTTATTTATAGGCCAAGTCGAGGAAGATGAAAGGACACTTCTTTAAGTGACGATTACTCTACCAAGCCTTAGGATTTTTCTTAATTAATCCTGCTTATATTATCGTCATTTTCTTTAATGCATCTATTGAGGGGGAATGGTGGTTTAAGAGGTTAACTGAGAAGACAGTTGTTAGTAAATTCTCAACTGAAAGGACTCAGTTTTACTAACTGATCGTTCAGTTGAATATTTCACTAATCTTCTCATAAAAGTTAACTAATTTTACTTATTATATTTCAAATCAAGTGACGTGACTGTCTGCTAACTCATGATGAATTTCAGTTTATAACGTGGACACATTTTTAACCGTTCAAAATTGTACACACGCTTATAGCACACGTACACACTTTGCTTTTTCAAAATTTCTACGGACTGACACGTGTCCAGAATTTGATTAGTTACGTACATATGTACCATTACCCGCTTCATTTCAGTTTCACCTTACAATTATCCACAAACTTTTGAAAGCAAGAACTATTTCATTCCTCAATTTCGTTTCAAGAACTCACTCAGTTATCAATGGCAACCAAAATTCCCGCTTTTATGTTGAATGCTATGGCTATCAACTTTGGATCCATCTTATCCTTCGGCGATGCTGAAGTCAAGAAGGTATTTCAGAAGCTTGAAACTGCTGGACTGAGAACATTTTTGGGACAATCCTCACAGGACATCTATCCCAAAGAACTTCAGGATTTCTACTCCACCGGCATGATTGATTCTGAGGGTAACATGCTGATGATTCTGAAAGATCATCAAAGTTTAAGGTGTTCAATGCAAAGAACACGATGCCACTCATAACCAAAGTGGACATAACTCCTGCTCAGTTAGTGCAAATCAAACAGGAGATTGGGACTCAGTTAGCAGCTCCTAAATCAGTTAAGAAGGCCAAAACATTGGCTCAACTAAAGGTCGCCAAGAGAAAATTAGTGTTGAGTGCATCTAAGTTAGAGAAGACTCCATCCCCTCAGATTGCGAAGAAACCAAGAACCCAAAGGGTTAAAACAACTTCGGAGGTATCCATTCCTACTGATGCAATGATTTCCATAACTGATCAGCAGCCTATAGAAGCAGTTCCTCTGCAGATCATTCCACAAGAAACTTCAGCTGGTGCTAAAAAGGAATCAGTTAGGACCAAAGCTCCTCTGACTCAAATATCTCGTCCTACTGGTGTGGCACCTGCTAGACCCAAAGGCATAAAATTTGTAGAGCAGGTGGAATCTACTCGAACAGGATTGGAAATTACTCACATCATGAGTACTGATAAAGGGAAAGGGAAGTTGATTGAAGAACCCAGACCCTCCAACCCAATTCAGACTCATATTGACCTTGTATGGGCAAAGGTGAACAGTTTTGCTGCTGCAAAAATTAAGTCCTATGATGCTTGGACAGCCTATCGTACTGAGGTTTTTGCAAGCAACTGAAGAAGAAGTCCGAGCTGAGCAAATTCATCAAACTGGAGGCCTTTGTCCTCAGGACAGTCAAAGCTGCTTCAATTGCTCAAGCTATGGAGAGGAAGAATTATTTATTTGATCAGATGAGAGTGAAGAAGTTGGCTCAAATTGTTGCCAAGCTGAAGACCAACTACTTACCCACAAGCCCTACTGCCTACGCTGATCAAGCTGTAATTACTCAGCTAGATGCTGATCTTATAGGGCTACTATCTCGAATCAAGTTCTGGGAATTGGATCAAGAGTTGGTTCTCCATCAAGGAGATTCCGATGATGACGACGAGGAAATAATTGAAGAAGCATCCTCTGAGAAGACAGAACCATCATCAGCTTTGGTCATTGTTCCAACTGAAGAGCCAGTTCATGATAAGCCTCTTTCACCTCCTGGTGAACAACAACTGTATATTGAAGCCGAGCTCTCTTTCGCACACATTGATGAAGTTATTCAGGCCGTTGTGGAAGAATCCCAGATACGTGAACCCATTTCTGACAAAGTTGATCACTTTGCTGATCAAATCAATCCAGAGGTCACTATTTCTTCAGAAGAACTTGTTCAACCCGATCCATCTACTGATCAGGTTATCCCAACTGATGTGCCAGCTGATTCAATCGATCATCCTTTAGAGGCACCAGTTTCAGTTTTGTCACCGTCTGCTGAACATAATCCTCCTTCACCACCTCCGGATCAAGGGGAAATCACTGCTGCTGATATTTCAGTTCGAGATGCTGCTGTAACAGTCTCAACTGACCAAGCCTTGATCATTTCTGAACATACTACAAGTGAACCAGGAACTTCTCGACAGTCTCCTCCTCCATCTTCATCAGAGTTTGATCTTATTTTTGAAGAATTTCAGAATGTGCAGGACAGTATGAATCAAATGCTTACTGCTATCTCCAAGATTCAAAATACTCAGTTATCACATACTCTGAAGTTGGACCATAATCAGCAGTCCTTACAAAAACTGAACGCCATAAAATCTGCTGTAACTTCTCTTTCATTTGCAGTTGATGAGATTCAAAAAAATAGAGGAATTCTTTCAAGTCTGACTGCTACTCAAGACTCTATTAACAAACGAGTTGATAGTGTGGAGTCACTTGTATCCAGAAAAATTGAACTGCTACAAGTCACTATGTCTACTGCTATCGAAAACATGTCATCCTCTGTCCAGCTTCTTTCAACTAACGTTCGAAAATTATCTCTCAAGATGGAGCTGTTTGACAAAAAGGGGGAAGAGATCAAGGAGATCTTAGAACATCAGAAGAATCAATAAGAGCAGTATCTATTGTATTTATTTGAAGATATATGAATTCAGTTGATTCAGTTAACCGACATCTTATTTTATCTACGTTGAATTCATTCAAGTATCTCTCACTATAGTTTTGTCAAACACCATAAAGGGGGAAATTGTTGGAAACGAAATTCCGGTGTTTGACAAAAGATTTACCAACTGAATCCAGCAACTGAATTGGACTAACTGATCGACGCAACTGAACACGTCATCAGTCAACTGATCGCTACAACTAAAGTCTATTACATCGTCAACTGATCTTTACCAGCTGATCTCTCAGCAGTACACGTCATCAGTTGAAAGCGACATCCGACAAATAGTACAGCTATCTGCAACTGGTAGTGGCTCGCCGCATTTCAGAATAAACAGTGTACGATTGTCAGGATATATCGACGTGGCAATCAACGGTTAGAATATTCAAATATCTTTAATGTTACCGTTGAGAGGGAAGCCTATAAATAGTCGAAGGCAGCAGCTGAAGATTAATTGCATTCTCAGTTATCTTATCTTACTTGCTGTTACGTTGCAAAAATATCCACTCACATTCAGAAATCAAAAGCTCACGCTTATTAGTTATATCAGTAGTATTAAAGACTACATTCTAGAGCTTTCATAGCACTTTGTAATCGATTGATAGATTCTTCAAGTTGTGCTAAGATCAATTAAGATCTGTAAAATTGTTGTATACTAAGAGTTTCAGTATTGACAAAGTGATAAGTCCAAACTGAAGTGGGTCAGTACACCTTTTGTATTTGATCAAAGTCTTTTAGTGAATATCCTATCTTCGTGATAGAAGGGGTGACGTAGGAGTTATTCAAGTCTCTGAACATCCAAAAACAAATTGTGGTGTTATTACTTTCAGTTATCATTTTCAGTTAGATACTCTATCTTTCAGTCAGTTAGTTTTCCGCAACTGTTTACTCAGTTTAACTGATTGTTATTGACCGACGGGATATTTAGATTCAATTTGTAACACAACTGAAATCAGTTTGTCGAATAATATTTTTTATTGAGCAGTGTTTTTTCAACCCCCTCTTCTAAACACTTTTCACCCGATTCACCGATCCTTTCAGTGATGTTCTCCCATTTCCACTTGGGGATAGGGAGCGACTTAAGCATTCCTGCTGGCCTCTGATGCTCTGCTTTCACTTGCTGACAATTGAGGCATTCAGACACAAGTCGACGGATGTCTTGCTTCATATCTGGCAACCAATACAAGATCTGAAAAATCCCTGTACATCTTGGTACCTCCTGGGTGGATAGAACACGGAAATGCATGTGCCTCTGACAAAATATCCTCTCTGATCGAATCAACACTATGCACCCACATCCTTCCTCTGTATCTCACAATACCATCAGAAACTGTGTAGAGTACACTGCCCTTGGCTTCATCCTTCAGTCTCCATTTCTGTAATTGCCCATCCAAAGGCTGACCTCTACGGATTCGGTCTAGCAAAGAAGACTGGACTGTCAGATTAGACAGCTTAGGAGCTCTGCGCTTGGGATAAACCTCTAAACCAAAACTCTGAATCTCTGACTGAAGAGATCTCTGCACTGACAGCTATGCTAAGACTGCAAGTTTTCTTCTCAAGGCATCTGCCACGAAGCTTTCCCCGGATGGTAGCTAATCTCTCAATCGTAGTCTTTCACTAACTCCAACCATCGTCTCTATCTAATATTAAGATCTTTCTGCGTGAAGAAATACTTGAGACTCTTGTGATATGGCATCTCTCGCCGTACAAGTAGTGTCTTCATATTTTCAACGCAAAGACGACGACAGCTAAATCAAGATCATGAGTCGGATAATTCTTCTCATGCACTTTCAACTGTCTGGAGTCATAAGCTATAACCCAAATATGCTGCATCAAAACTGCGCCTAAACCGAGCTTAGAAGCATCGGTACACAACACAAAATTGCCTTGCCCTGATGTCATGGCTAAAACTGGAGCTGAAATAAGAGATTGCTTCAAAGTATCAAAGCTCTTCTGACATTCTCCATAAGAATTTAACATTCTTCTTAGTCCATGAATTGAGTGGTACTGCTATCGAAGAAAATCCGTGAATAAATTTCTTGCAATAGCCTGCTAAGCCTAGGAAACTGCGGATCTCTGAAGCATTCTTCGGTTCAACCCAATCCTTGACAGCTGCTACCTTAGCTGGATCCACCTCAATACTACTGCTAGATATTATATGACCCAAAAACGCTACATTCTCCAACCAGAATTCACACTTAATGAATTTCGCAAACAACTTGCGACTCTGCAAGACCTGTAAAACTGTACACAAATGCTGACTGTGCTCCTCATGACTCTTCGAGTATATAAGAATGTCGTCAATGAACACTATGACGAACTGTTTGTTGCGACTTTGATTGTTGCACTCCCAAGAGCAGGTTGTCCACACAAGTAGTATAATTCGGTGAGTCCGAATATCGTATCCACAGGGAAGCTAAGGCAATTACAAGTCCACTACAATGTCTTTTTGTTTTTGTTTTTGTTTCTTTTTAGTTTTAATTGTTTGAATCTTTAATGTGTAAATTTTAATTGTTGAAATTTTAATTTAAGTAGTTGAGATTAAAAGATCCACTTTTGGTATTTTAATAAAGTTAACATTAACGAACAATATTAAAATCCACTTAATAAAATGGTTCCAATATATTAAATAATCATATTTATATTATGTTATAAATTATTATCTTCTAAGTATATAATATATACCAAAACTTATAAATGTGGTCAAGTATTTATTGTGCTATATATATTTGTAAACACTAAATCAAGGTTCTCACTTTAAATGGTTGGTAAAACCAAACAAACATTTAAATGGTACCAATAAATTAATACTATGATATATTCATATATAATAAACCAAGGAATCCAAGTTAAATGGTTGGTAAAACCAAACTAACATTTAAATGGTTCCAAAAATTTAATATTATAATATATTTATATATAATAAATCAAGGCATCCACTTTAAATGTTTGGTAATACCAAACTAACATTTAAATGGTTCCAAGAATTTAGTGTAACATATAGCAACAATAAATCAAAACTCTCACTTATAAGTAGGGTATAAAAATGCTTAAAGAAATAAATATAACATAAACAATAAATAATGATTAAATAATATAAAACATAGATTCTTACCTTTTAATAACCTTATTATCATGCCAAGAGCTTCACCTTATCATCTCAACTTTAGGAAGTTAGCTATTCATTATTCAAAGTGTAAAACTTTGAATATGAAATTAACATGCTAATTATATTTAAATGAAGAAATAAAAGAAAAATATAGAGAGAAATATTATGAACTCAAAGGTTTGTTCATAGAATGAGGGATATCCCAATACATTACAATGCACCCCTATTTATAGCCAAATTTAGGGAGACAACCACAAATAAAATATTATTTTTTACACATAAGTCTTCATTTATGTTTTAAGAAATTAATATTATATTACACATCACTTTTGAAAATCTTCTTCTCCGAATTTACTTCTTCACATAAAAAGAAACATGTGGATAATTGAGTTGTCTAGTTGTAGTATTTTTTTCAAACCATTTGACCAAGTAATTTGAGAGATATAGTCAAAATACTAGAGCATGGTAAAACTGCCACTCTTTTGGTAACTTTATTTGTTGCTTAATTTGATCCCAATTGTGAGATGATTTTTATCTCATGCTTGTCAACAATATTGTAGATATTATAATCAACTTTCTACAGGTCCAAGAATCATCTTAATCCCATTTGCAACACCAAGGTTATTCTTGTTTTATCGAACCTGTAAAAAATAGTAAAAACTTATAATTACAAAACAACTTATATTTTATACAATTTATTATAAAACATATAATATTTAAACATTTAATAAAACAAAAACTATATATTTATATAATAAAACATTTAATTAATATACAATTTTTTATCTTTATCACACTCCCCAACCAGCTTATTGCTAGTCCCTAGCGATTTAAGCGTTAATAGCAATACAAAACATATTGATTAATTTAAATAGAAATGTAATCAAAACTATCTAAGTGTTTAAATTAAATTTGAAAACTGTCAAAGTTATATCAAGATCATCATAATTATAATTTATGAAATAATTTGAGATGATCAATTCAAAGCTTATTTCAGGTAGTTAAATGTACACGGCCTTCAGAAATTCCTAGTAAGAGTCTCAACTCCATATCCTCACAGATTAATAAATGTTTCAATTTATGGCAATAATTTCTCTCAAGGAGTTGGAATACAGATAAATGCTCAGGAAAATGGTTTACAGAATGCAGACAGACAAACGAGCCAAACTAATCAAAAGATAGAAAATCCATTGATTCAAAATCTAATTGTTCTTATTATATATTTTTTCCTGATATTTTTTTTTCATAACATCATTGAATCAGACTAAGTTTATGCTTCTTGACCACATATTTATTTAATTTGTACAATAAATTTTTCTCTTTCTTTCTTTTTTTTTTTTATGAGAGATACATGAGTCGTAGCATATAACTTAAAAATTACATAGATCTTCAATATCTTTCTTTTTGTATTTTTCTCCTCTTTTTTTTTCAGGAAATATCTTTTTTTTTTTCAAAATAAGAACTCAAGATCTAAACAATAGATAGTCTCTCTCATGATCAATAAAGGCTCGAAAGCTGTTTTCTCAGTCCTCTCCACTTACTCACAAAATATGTGTGAGTTTAAAATTTTAGGCACTCTTATAAGGTATATCTTGGGCCATATACTTTAATACCTGATTTTATCACAATGGTTAATCACTCAAAAAGATTTCATAAATCATATTTTTATATTGATCAGAATATTAAAATTGACCTTTTTTCAAATAAAAATTTAAACATTCTTAAATAGATTAATGCATGCTCTAATTTAAATCTTTCAAATATGTGATGTATGACATTTTTGCAAAAATTACGAAGATACAAACAATAAACATGGTTTTATTTTAAAATAATATTTTTTTTAAATTTTGTTCTTTTTTTTAAAAAAATTTGTTCTCCCCCCAATCAGAATATGATATTGTCCCTAATGTCAAAATAGCTATTAATAAAGAGTACATAATGAAAGAGATATCACCTGGAATTTAATTGAAGATAAAAAACTGAAACAAACGCAAACCAATCCACGACTTTTGAATCAATGATCCAACTTTCTTTTCTTACTGCTTGATTGCGACCAATTGATCTTTGTTATCATCGAATCAGGCTTATGAACAAAAGCTTCCAAATCATCAATTAATTGGTCGGCAGTCGAAGCACAGATGAGCATCCGTCGTGAATTTTTTGAAATGAAATTCTCTTCCACAGCTTTATCAAGAAATGTCAACAAACTGTCATAATAATTATTGATATTCAACAAGCCTACAGGTTTATTATGGATATTAAGTTGTGCCCAAGAAATAGTTTGAAAATTTTCTTCTAATGTACCAAAACCACCTGGTAGCGCGATAAAAGCATCAGAATTTTCAATCATTTGAGTGATTCTTTCATACATAGAAGAAACTTTTAATTCCTCCCCAATCGTAACACCTGTAATATTTCCTTCAGCTAAAGTTGTAGGAATAATACCCAAAACCTGACTACCTCCAAGATGAGCAGATGTTGAAATAGATCCCATTAACCCAATATTACCTCCCCCATATACCAAGTGAATTTTTCTCTCAGCCAATATCTTTCCAAGATTATTCGCTGCTTCTACAAACACTTCATTTTTTCCAGGACTCGACCTACAAAATACACAAATATTTTTCAATGTTTGTGCAGAGGATCCAGCCATGTTTTTACTTTCTTTTTTTTCTGCGAAAATAGAGAGAAAGATGAGAGATTTTATAGGGGTAATATGTTATCATGACAAAACTATATGTTATCATGACAAAACTATGGGTCACAGCTGTAAACAGAATAAATAGTAAAAACAATAATGACACACATGCATATAAACAGTAGTGTGATTGTGGCTCACAATTTTCTTCTGGTTTTACGTCCAGAAACGGCTTCAACGCCTTCTATGAGTCGATGATATGCTTCCCATCCAATTTTCTTATAAATTGGCAAACATGGTCTTTTTAGTCGGATTCCCAAGACTATGACGCTCATCTTGGAATTGTTTCCATAAACGGAGAAGTTCAATATGCACATGTCCACTAGAATGCGTCTCCAGAGTCAATAAGATGTTATCTAAAGACTCCGTACTCAACCCATTCTTAATGAAACCAATTTTATCTTCTCTGTTATTGGAAACACATCCCAAAGATCTGCATCGTTTGTCACAAGTCCATCTTGCACATTTATGACAAACCCCTAAACTTTTGGTCCTTCGTTTTTTCGCATAAGTGTTTTTCCTAATCCAGGCAAATACCGAATGAGCAATGATTGTGGAACTTCTCCTCCTAATCGGACCTTAGCTTCTATTACAAGACGAATATCTTCTGGAATTCCTTTTTGCATTAGCAATCTCAATCTTTCACACCTTCCTGCATAAATTTTTCTTAGAACATTTTCAGAAACAGAGAGAAAATATTTACAAATTTTTGAGAGAATTTCATCCATTTTGAAAAGAAAAGAAATGATTTTTTTTTAATTTTTATATCAGCAATTGTAGGAAACTGATTTAACCGACTATGAGAGTCACGGAGTACCGTATCCGCCATTTAACCGGGAAAAGAAAAAGATTAAGAAAACCTGAAATAAAAACAAACAAAATTAAATGCAACACCAAAAAAAAAATAAAAAAATCAAGGATCAGAAAGGGAAATAAACTCTTCTTGAAAGATTTCATTTTCTAAAAATGGTTTAAGCCTTTGTCCATTCATTTTAAAAACATCACCATTTTTAGGATTTTCAATATCCACAGCTCCATAAGGATACACATGCTTTACAACATATGGGCCTGTCCATCTTGATCGTAATTTTCCTGGAAATATGTGAAGTTGAGAATTATAAAGCAAAACTTTTCTACCAATCTCAAAAGATTTTCTAAGAATTGTTTTATCATGAAATGATTTGATTTTTGTATTATAAATCCTTGAATTCTCATACGCGTTATTTCTGAGTTCATCAAGTTCATTAAGTTGCAATTTACGCAATTTGTTGGCATCATCCATGCTTGAATTTAAAGTTTTGATCGCCCAATAAGCTTTATGTTCCAATTCCACAGGCAAATGACAATGTTTTCTATAAACCAACCTATAGGGAGACATATTCAATGATGTTTTAAAAGCTGTTCGATATGCCCAAAGTGCATCATTAAGTCGCAGAGACCAATCTTTTCTATTTGAGTTAACAGTTTTTTCCAAAATTTGTTTTTTCTCCCTATTAGCTAATTCAATTTGTCCATTTGTTTGAGGATGATAAGGAGTAGTTACTTTATGAGTAATACCATATTTTTTCATTAATGAAGCAAATGGTTTATTAACAAAGTGAGTTCTCCCATCACTTATCATGGCTCAAGGAATTCCAAATCTACTAAAAATATTTTCTTTTAAAAATTTGATGACGATTTTATGATCATTTGTTCGACATGGAATTGCCTCTATCCATTTGGAAACATAATCAACTGCAACTAAACTATACAAGTATCCAAACGACGGTGGAAAAGGTCCCATAAAATCAATTCCCCAACAGTCAAAGATTTCAATTTCAATGATAGGATTCAAAGGCATCATGTTTCTTTTTGAAATCGCACCCATTTTTTAACAATTTTCACAGATCTTGCAGATTTAGTGGGTGTCTTTAAACAAAGTGGGCCAATAAAATCCACACTGCAAGATTTTTGCAGCCGTTTTCTTTGAAGAAAAATGTCCTCCGCATGCTTCTGAATGACAAAATTTAATGACACTACTTACCTCATTGTCGGGTATGCAACGTCGAAAAATTTGATCTGGACAATACTTGAACAGATACGGATCATCCCAATAAAAGTTTTTTACCTCATTCAAAAATTTTCTTTTATCTTGGGAATTCCATTGCGGTGACATTTTTCCTGTCACAAGAAAATTTACTATGTTAGCAAACAAAGGTGTAGTAGTAACTGAAAATAGATGTTCATCAGGAAAATTATCGTTAATTGGTGTCATTTCAAAAGATGAACCTGTTACTAGTCTCGATAAATGGTCGGCTACGACATTCTAGGTTCCTTTTTTTATCTTTGATCAAAATTTCAAATTCTTGGAGCAACAAAATTCATCGTAACAGTCGTGGCTTTGCATCCTGTTTGGTCAACAAATATCTAATAGCAGAATGATCAGTAAACACAATAGTCGTTGATCCAATCAAATAAGAACAAAATTTATCTAATGCAAATATTACAGCAAGTAGTTCTTTTTCAGTTGTGGAATAATTCATTTGAGCATTGTTTAAAGTTCTACTAGCATAATATATCACATAAGGCTTACCGTTTCTTCTTTGACCCTGTACTGCACCGACTGCATAATCACTCGCATCGCACATGATTTCAAATGGTAAAGACCAATCAGGAGGTTGCAGGATAGGAGCTGATGTTAAATGTCGAATGATTTTATCAAAAGCATTTTGACATTCTTGAGTCCACTCAAATGTAGTGTCTTTTGTTAAGAGGTTACAAATGGGTTTAGAGATTAAACTAAAGTCCTTTATAAACCTCCTATAAAATCCAGCATGTCCCAAAAATGAGCGAATTTCTTTAATGGTTTTTGGAGGGGGTAAATTGGCAATGACATCAACTTTTGCTTTATCAAATTCAATTCCATGAGATTACATGACATGTCCCAAAACAATTCTAGAAGTAATCATGTAATGACATTTTTCCCAATTTAAAATAAGACCTTTTTCCTCGCATCTTTTTAAAACTTTTTCCAAATTTTCAAGACAATTATCAATGTATTCCCAAGAACAGTTAAATCATCCATGAAAATTTCCAAACAATTTTCAACCATGTCGCAAAAAATGCTTAGCATACATCTTTGAAATGTTGCTGGGGCATTGCATAATCCAAATGACATCCTTCTAAATGCAAATGTTCTAAAAGGAAATGTGAATGTAGTTTTATCTTGATCTTTGAGTGCAATGAGAATTTGATAATAACCTGAATATCCATCAAGAAAACAGTAGTATGGATGACCTGCTACTCTTTCTAAAATTTGATCCAAAAATGGTAATGGAAAATGATCTTTTCTAGTGGCGTCATTTAATTTTCTATAATCAATACACATCCGCCAGCTAGATGGGATTCGACTTGTTAACAATTCACCTTTTTCATTTTTTATCACTGTGATGCCAGATTTTTTTGGAACTACTTGTGTTGGGCTTACCCACTTACTATCAGAAATAGGGTAGACAATCCCAACATCAAGTAGTTTAAGAACTTTAGTTTTCACAACATCTTTCATGTGTGGATTTAATCTCCTTTGTGGTTGTTGAGATGTTTTAGCATTTTCTTCTAAATGAATTTTGTGTGTGCAAATTAGTGGATTAATGCCCTTGAGATCTTTTAGTGTCCAACCAATTGCATTTTTATGTCTTTTAAGCATATATACTAATTTACCTTCTTCATCACATGCTAGTTTGGAAGAAATTACCACCGGATATGTTTCATCTTCTCCAAGAAATGCATACTTCAATTCTTCTGGTAAGGGTTTTAACTCCAATATTGGTGGTTCGTCTTTGTTCTCATATTTTGCATCAAATTCTTTCTCTGATCCTGGTAACGATTGATTCCTGTAAAAATCGTCAAGATCAATTTCAATATTTTCTTTAACAGTTTCAATTGAACAAATATCTAATTGATCACAAGTACTCCCTTCTTGAATGTTTTCTTCCACAAGAGTTTCAATAAGATTTTCATCTTCACTTTCATCTCCTTTGTCATGTGGTTGCTTACAAAGATTAAAAACATTGAGCTCCAAGGTCATGTTACCAAATGACAACTTCATTATTCCATTCCTGCAATTTATAAGAGCATTAGAAGTTGCTAAAAATGGACGACTTAAAATTACATGAATTGCATTACAAGCTTCGATATGTTGTGTATCTAAAACTATGAAATCGACATGATATACAAAGTTATCAACTTGGACCAACATGTCTTCTACAATACCTCTTGGCACTTTAACAGATCTATCAGCAAGTAAAAGTGTTACCGAAGTAGGTTTTAACTCGCCTAGATTGAGTTCTTGATAAACTGAATATGGAAGTAAATTCACACTAGCTCCAAGGTCAAGCAAGGCTTTTTTAATCTTTCGTTCTCCAATAATACAAGAAATAGTTGGACAACCAGGGTCTTTGTATTTCAAAGCATTATTATTTTGAATGATTGCACTTACTTGTCGGCTAAAAATGCTTTCTTTTTCACATTCAATTTTCTTTTCGCAGTGCACAAGTCTTTCAAAAATTTGGCATATGATGGTACCTGTTTTATTGCATCTAATAAAGGAATATTAACTTTACTTGTTTAAAAATATCATATATATCAGAATTCAAATTTGATTTTTTTGTATTTTTCAATGCATGAGGGAATAGTGGTGACATTGTATGTTGAACCTCCTCTTCGCAAGTTATGGGTTCCACTTCTTTACCCTTTGGAGTTGATTTATCATCATCTTCACAAGGTTCAAGAATGGATTTTTTCACAACCTTACCACTTCGAAAAGTAATAACAGATTTTACCTGATCCATCGGTTGAGTTCCAGAAGTTCCAGTTTGTGAATGATGATCCTTGGGATTAGGTATAGGTTGTGAAGGAAATTTACCTTTTTCATGAACATTAAGTGCAGATGCAAATTTTGCAAGAGTATCTTTCAAATCTGTCATGGTTTGAGCAGTTTGAGTATTGATAGACTCTTGCTTTGCAATGAAAGAATTCAATGTATCTTCCAAATTTCTTTTAGGTGGAGGAACATAAGGTGCATAATTTTGAAAATTTTGTTGATTTTGAAAATGTGGTTGCGGAAATTGTGCAGCATTATCATTCTTTCAACTAAAATTTGGATGATTTCGCCAACCTGGATTGTAATTTTGAGAAAATGGTTCAAAATTTGGCCTTTTGAAATTGTTCAAAACATTGGCTTGTTCATGGAGACATTCTTTAAAAGAGGGCAAAGTGGGACAATCTTTTGTAAAATGATCACTTGTATCACAGATGTGACACGCAATTTCTTGAACAGATTTTTACTGACCATTCTTTTTCAATTCAAGTGCCTCAACTTTTCTTGCCAAAGAGGTAAATCTAGCTTGAAGATCATGTTCATCTTTGAGAGTGTACATACCTCCACCAGATGTAGGAGATTGAATCTTGTTTGATGGTTCAATTGTACCTATAGTGTCCCAATTTTGAGCATTTTCAGCTAATGAATCGAGATACTCAATTGCCTCGTTTGGATCTTTATCTTCAAATGTTCCATTACACATAAATTCAATCATTTGCCTATCTTTAGGTGTTAAGCCTTCATAAAATTGAGAAACAACTCTCCAAATTTCAAAACCATGATGTGGACAAAGATTAAGCAATTCTTTGTATCTATCCCAACACTGATAAAAAGTTTCTCCTTGTTTTGAGTGAAAGTGATGATTTGCCTTTTGAAAGAATTTGTTCTATGAGATGGAAAAAACTTTTTCAAAAATTGTTGTTGCAATTCATCCCAAGTTCGAATGGATCCCGATCTAAGATTTTGTAGCCAAGTTTTAGTTTTATCTTTTAAAGAAAAAGGAAAAAGCTTAAGGCGAATGGTGTTCATGCTACAATTTAGATCATTATATGTGTTGCACACTTCTTCAAACTCTCGTAAATGCATGTATGGATTTTCAGAATCTAATCCATGAAAATTGGGTAAAAGTTGGATAATACCAGGCTTAAAATTGAAATGAGATGCATCAGGGGGAAAAACTAGACATGAAGGTGCACTAGTACGTGTAGGATTCATGTGATCTCTAAGTGTTCTTCGTCTATCATGATCATGTTGAGATTGAATTTCATCTTGATTTTCTTGGATAGGTTCTTCCGCCATGTTTTGTAAAAATAAATGGTTATTTCGAATGAGTCGACCACTAAGTGTACGTGACCAAATGCTCATGCAAATGCAAATGCAAAAGAATAAAAACACACAAAAGCAATAAAAATTAAAATAAATAAATAAAAATAAACTATAAACAAAATTAAATAGACTTGAAATTAAATTATACTTCCCCGACAACGGAGCCAAAAACTTGTTGCGACTTTGATTGTTGCATTCCCAAGAGCAGGTTGTCCACACAAGTAGTATAATTCGGTGAGTCCGAATATCGTATCCACAGGGAAGCTAAGGTAATTACAAGTTCACTACAATGTCTTTTTGTTTTTGTTTCTTTTTTATTTTAATTGTTTGAATCTTTAATGGGTAAATTTTAATTGTTGAAATTTTAATTTAAGTAGTTGAGATTAAAGGATCCACTCTGGGTATTTTAATAAAGTTAACATTAACGAACAATATTGAAATCCACTTAATAAAATGGTTCCAATATATTAAATAATCATATTTATATTATGTTATAAATTATTATCTTATAAGTATATAATATATACCAAAACTTATAAATGTGGTCAAGTATTTATTGTGCTATATATATATTTGTAAACACTAAATCAAGGTTCCCACTTTAAATGGTTGGTAAAACCAAACAAACATTTAAATGGTACCAATAAATTAATACTATGATATATTCATATATAATAAACCAAGGAATCCAAGTTAAATGGTTGGTAAAACCAAACTAACATTTAAATGGTTCCAAGAATTTAATATTATAATATATTTATATATAATAAATCAAGGCATCCACTTTAAATGGTCGATAATACCAAACTAACATTTAAATGGTTCCAAGAATTTAGTGTAACATATAGCAACAATAAATCAAAACTCCCACTTATAAGTAGGGTATAAAAATGCTTAAAGAAATAAATATAACATAAACAATAAATAATGATTAAATAATATAAAACATAGATTCTTACCTTTTAATAACCTTATTATCATGTCAAGAGCTTCACCTTATCATCTCAACTTTAGGAAGTTAACTATTCATTATTCAAAGTGTAAAACTTTGAATATGAAATTAACATGCTAATTATATTTAAATGAAGAAATAAAAGAAAAATATAGAGAGAAATATTATGAACTCAAAGGTTTTTTCATAGAATGAGGGATATCCCAATACATTACAATGCACCCCTATTTATAGCCAAATTTGGGGAGACAACCACAAATAAAATATTATTTTTTACACATAAGTCTTCATTGGTGTTCCAAGAAATTAATATTATATTAAACATCACTTTTGAAAATCTTTTTCTTCGAATTTACTTCTTCACATAAAAAGAAACATGTGGATAATTGAGTTGTCTAGTTGTGGTATTTTTTTCAAACCATTTGACCAAGTAATTTGAGAGATATGGTCAAAATACTAGAGCATGGTAAAACTGCCACTCTTTTGGTAACTTTATTTGTTGCTTAATTTGATCCCAATTGTGAGAGGATTTTTATCTCATGCTTGTCAACAATATTGTAGATATTATAATCAACTTTCTACAGGTCCAAGAATCATCTTAATCCCATTTGCAACGCCAAGGTTATTCTTGTTTTATCGAACCTGTAAAAAATAGTAAAAACTTATAATTACACAACAACTTATATTTTATACAATTTATTATAAAACATATAATATTTAAACATTTAATAAAACAAAAACTATATATTTATATTATAAAACATTTAATTAATATACAATTTTTTATCTTTATCACTGATCAAAATAGGGCTGAAATACTCGGTTCATGATGTCCATAAAAATTGCTGGAGCATTCGTCAATCCAAACGGCATCACTAAGAACTCGTAATGCCCATACCTGGTTCTGAAAGCTATCTTATGAACATCTGCATCCTTTACCTTCAGCTGATGATACCCTGATCGCAGATCTATCTTAGACAACACTGTATCTCCCTGCAACTGATCAAATAAATCCTCGATCATCCGAAGTGGGAATTTATTCTTTATTGTTACTTTGTTCAACTCCCGGTAATCGATATACAGCCTCATGCTCCCATATTTCTTCTTTACAAAGAGCACTGGTGCGCCCTATGGTGAGAAACTAGGGCAGATGAATTCCTTGTCTAGGAGCTCCTGAATTTGCTGCTTGAGCTTTAACATCTCAGTTGGAGATAAGCGGTACGGAGCCTTAGAGATTGGCACAGTGCCTGACATAAGATCTATAACAAACTCCATCTCTCTCTCTGGTGGAAGGCCTGTGACATCATAATGAAAAACGTCAGGAAAATCTTTGACAACTGGCACATCAGATATAGACGGAGTGGGTATGCCAGGTGCTGAAATAATGCTGGTCAAGAAAGCCTGACACCCCTTATAATAAGTTTTCAAGCCTGCATGCAAGAGATCATGCGAGGGATACTCCTCCATCTATCCGGCTCAAAGAGAAACTGCTCCATGCCCAACGATCTTACCAACACTGTTCTTTTCTGAAAATCAATAAGAACTCTGTTCTTCGTCAGCCAGTCCATTCCCAAAATAATATCAAATTCTGACATCGGCAACACAATCAAATCGACATACACTAGGTGGCCCTGCAGTTCCAGATCAATGTCTCTGACCATGCTAGTAGCATATAACTCTTCCCCTCATGGGACTGTCACTGAATATCTCACGTCGAGTCCAATAGACCTGACGTCCAGATGATTAGCAAATGTCTCCGAAACAAAATAGTGGGTGGCCCCGGAATCTATCAAGGCCTTCGTGGCTGCTCTTTTTATGAAAATATTTCCTGAGAGACGTTAGCACGACACACAAAACTTATATCCCAAATTTCTAATCTTAGCCTCATGCATAGTAGAAAAACTCTACACAAAGTCACCAAAATTACTAACTAGCACACTAATAATCCCAAATAAAAATCTAAACATGCATAGCAAAAATAATGCGGTGCTGAATTAAATAAGTTACCAGTAAACAAAGTCGTGTCTGGATTCGCCTCCTCTGCCTGCATGGCGAACACCCTACCCTGGGTCAGCTGCCTCCACTGTGGGCAGTCTTTCAACATATGATCGCTGGCTCCGCATTTGAAGCACTTACCTGATCCCCATAAACATTGTCCCGGATGCTGTCGGGGGCACTGCGGGCACACTGGGTACTCATCGGGATTTTGTTGAGCCTTCTGCTGAGGAATATGACCCTCGCCCTTCGGCGGTCCCTGATATGGCTTCTTCCACTGCTGCCCCTGGAAGGGCCTCTTGAACTGAGGTCGCTGCTGCTGCTGCTGAGATGCCTGATAGGGACTCTTGTCCTGTCTATCATTCTCAATGTTCCTCTGGTCCTGTTCTGCTGCCAAGGCTCTCGAAACGACAACTGTATAAGTACTAGGACCAGCAACCCTGACATCACTGCGCAAGATCTGCCGTAAACCATCAATAAAATTCCTCAGCTTCTCCCGAGCATCATTAACAATCAAGGGCACAAAGTGACACCCCTCTCAAACTTCCTGACAAACTGTGCAACACTGCTATCTCCCAGTCGCAAAGTCATGAACTTCCTGGTCAGCCTGGATCATACTTCTTAATTGAAGTACTTGGAGTAGAAAAATTCTTTGAAACCATCCCAAGTCAGTGTTTGCTGGTTCACTGACACTGATGCACTCTCCCACCAAAGTCTGGCGTCTCCTGTCAGAAGGAAAGTGGCACACCTGACCCTGTCTGCGTCCTATAGCTCCATAAAGCAAAAATCACCTCAATGGACTTAATCCATCTCTCGGTTATCATCGGGTCAGTAATCCCCGAGAACTCTTTTGGGTCCATCCTCCTGAACCTCTCATAAACTGCCTCCGGTTTGGGCCTCGCCCCTATATCCACTGCATCTTGGTTCTCCGCATAGTTCCTACAAGCATCTGAGCTTGCATATCTGGGGCGGACGAGGAGGAGTGACCCTCTCCCCATTCTGTGCTTCCCTATTCTCATCGCCTGCTTCACGCATAATTCTACGTTTGGGAAGCATATTGTTCCGAAATTTATTCAACACGTAAACCCAATATGCATAAACATAATATCAATATCATAAGATGCACGTAATATAAATTTAAATATGCACATGCTGAAATCATGACTTGATGCTTACTACATAAAAATTTTAAAACCTTAAAACTTACAGACTTGAGGTGTGGCTTCGCATGCTTCTCACAACTGGCAGTAGTCGTAACCCTTTACAAGAACACCGCTTTTATACCAACTGTAACATACTGTACTTTTAAACTGTTTTAAAATTTTGCGGAAAAATAATTTTTTTAAAATAAATGGTAATCAACGAATTGTGTTAACAAATATTCGATCGTCTAAAATATTTGGGATAAAGCAACTACCAACAAAGTTTGCAGAAGGAATGTTTAAACATCGTCAACACAACTCATGAAAATCAAGTATTTGAAACATGCATAAAGTTCTTAAAACATGGGCGGTCCTCGGGTTTAGCCTCCTGCACAGTCCAAGCCGGCTCATTGGTCCCCACCCCTCGTCTCCTCAAAGTCATCCTCACCTGCATCGATCAAGTCTAGTGAGTCTAAAGACTCAACGCGTATAAAATGGATATAAAAAGTAATACGTAATAAAACCACATGTAACTTAAAAGTAGAGCGTACATACTTGAAACTTGAACGTAATAACATAAACATAGACGTGCCATCATCATAAAATTTTTCATAAACATACTTGCATCATACATACTTGAACATGCATAACGTCATCATTTTGCGTAGAGATATGTTTCAAAGCAAGTGACCCATACATAAATACTCCTGATCAGACTAAACCACAGTACTGGGCTGGTAGGGAAAATCTACTACTACATACATTAGATCCCCGGCCATGCTTTACCGGGTGGATTGTTCTCTGGTCATGCTTTACCGTTTTCCAATCCTAATCTAAACCCGGTCATGCTTTATCGGGACGGAGAGGTCATCGGCCACGTTCAACGACTTCCAAACCCGTTCATAATTGGTCACAAGACATTTAACATACTTCAAAAACATAAAATATTTTATTTTGCACGTCGAACATACATGGCGTTGAGAGATTCGTTGGATCTCGCTTGGGGCCACTGCTGTGCATAGTAACTTGATTATCAAACACTTAACTTCCATAACTTAGACGTAAAAGTCATGCTCATTACCCGAAATGACAATTTACTTATGACGTTCTAAATCACTCGAGACTTTACCTCGTTTAATCATCATACTAGACCATGACATCGAGCTCCAAAACAATCTCTATATGAAGTGTGAACATTTCCCAAATATGGAATACATGAGCCTAGAAATAGTGATTTAAAAAGCAATGGACAAGCGCCTAGGCGCTGGACAACGCTGCGCTGCGGCACTGCCTAGCGCTCTGGCGCTGGCAGGGCCGCAGCCTCAGCGTTGCAGCGCTGCCAGAGCTGCAGCTCTAGCGCTTCGACGTCACTAAGGCAGCGCCGTGGCGCTAGTGCTGTGCAGGCCGGACGCTATGGCTCTCTCTGCTGAGCGCTGCGGCGCTAACCCTGCGCACAACCAAACAAAAAAACTCATTTTGATACAATTTTAAAAGTGATGCTCGAGCGCTGCAGCGCTGCCAGAGCCGCAGCTATAGCGCTTCAGCGTCACTAAGGTAGCGCCGCGGCGCTAGTGCTGCACAGGCCGGATGCTATGGCTCTCTCTGCTGAGCGCTGCGGCGCTAACCCTGCGCACAACCAAACAAAAGAACTCATTTTGATACAATTTTAAAAGTGATGCTCGAACGACTCGAACCAATGCAACGAGGCTCCTCCTAGAACACTATGGAAACTATTTAAACTCACAAGACGCCTTGAAACAACGTTGCAATTCATACAAAGCAACTCCAATTTTGAACATGACTCTTGGACACCCAAACACCTTCCCAGGACTTCTAATGGAACCAATTTCCTATCGATATGAAACGAAGCACCAAAATCGAACCAACCTCATGCATAATATACCTAAACGCAACATCGATCATCCAATGGTTCCCAACGAAGCCTGTAACAAATACACTTTAAGAATACATCAAGAACACATTTTTCAGAAAATTACAATTTGAGCAGTCACACAAAAAAACCATAACTCACTTGTTTCTTACCCAAAAATTTTGTATTTACTGTCATATCAAAGGTATCAAAACGAACTACGTTTTATATGTTGAAAGTTATTCCAGAAAGTCGACCGAATTTACACAGGAATCGAAATGACATCAGACACATTTTCAGATCTAAAATTTTTTTATCCAAAAATTCAACCCAAAAGTTTTTTCTCAAACTTTTCACAACATACATGGATTTTTACGCATAATAGACATGACAACACGTAATATGACGAGATCGGTGTAGAATAAAAAGATTATACATGCCTTCTGATATTTTAAAAAATACTAAAACGACGATACCGAAGCAAGAAAGGTGTGAGGGTTGATCTGGGACGAACATGGCACAATTTCTTGCAAAACAATCAACGTAAAGTTGCTGGAAAAATTCGAAGGAGAGGGTGGTGGCTGGAGAAAATAACAAGAACCGTAGGGTTTACTTTAAAAAAAGAAATGGTTAAGTGTGTGTGCAAGTGTGTGCATCGGTTATGTGTGTGTGTGTGTAGTGAACGTGTGTTTGTGTGTAATATGAGTAATATAATTGCTTAATTAAGGATTAAAATTTTTAATTAAAAAGTTAATCCACTCTAACTTTTACAAAAATCTTTAATTAAAATAAAATACACTAACTTTACAAAATTCTCTAATTAAAAAAATAAAATACACAATTGCTAAACTTTAAAAGTTTTAAAATCCTAAAATCACTAAATAAATAAATTAGGCTTTAAAAATGATTAAAGCTAAATAAATCATTTAAAAGCCCCAATCCTAACTTAAAATAAAATACCGTATTTTAAAATTGCCAAAATCATCGTCGGTCTCTTTCCTCGATCCCGCATCGAATAATCGCCTGAATAATAAAACTCAAGAGAACACTTTAACATAAATAATTTAAAATAGGGCAATTAAATAAGTCATGCATAGCTAAAATCAATTTAAATTAAATAAATACATGGGTTTTACGTGTACTGAATTTGAGCTCTACACTTGTAGTGTCAAGGTTTGATGAGATGAGTATGTATTGTTAACTGGAACTCAATTATGTCATTTTCTGTTTATTAAAGAAGTTGCCTTTGAGATTATTAATGTGTCTATGAGAATTATGCAAAAGAGAAGTCCGGACATTGGATTTGAAATTTTTTGTGTGGATGTTGTCACGCCCTGAAATCGGAGTTAGTCGACATCGACGTTGTTTTACAACCATACAATTGAAAACAACAAGCCTCGTAGTACAGTATAAACCAAAAACCAGTTTATTACTCATAATCAATCATAAGATTGTCTTTACAACGTAGATTTTAAAAAGATAAAAATATGCAGAAGCGTTTTCAACTTACTAAGCGAAAACTAAAATACACTTCTTGATTCTTCTTATTATCAGCCCCCAAATTGGTCTTGTTCATCTTCCTTGATTTCCTCTTCTGATTTATCTGGGGAGGAGAGAGTAAGGGGTGAGTATTTTGGAAAATACTCAGCAAGTGGGGGTCGTTCGAGCACAATATAACAACATGCATTAATTAAAAAATCTCCAAACTTGTATAACATCATTCATATAACATGCATAACATTTACAAGCACTGAGATTCATCTACTTTCTGTGGTTTACTGATATCAGTCCCTAATTTTTACTTTTCTAAGGGGGCGAGGCCTTATAGTGGTTATATACACCACCGCGTAAGGGTCATTTCATGGTTGGGATTCCACCCATATACAGTCGACTCCTCACAGTGCTCAAAATCGTATGACAAACACAAGAAAGGAGTAGAAGAAGAATTGTACTCGACTATTTTCGAAAACCGAACACATGCATAAATCTAGATATTTCAAGTTTAAAACAAGCCTACTTACCTTAGACCTGGAAGAAAACATGAAGAATTCGGAAAACATAGAAGAATCATGCAATCGACACCTCGAAAACACAGCAGCACATCTACCGAAAAATATGTCGCTTTGTAAAATTCCTTGCGCCTTAATTAACCGTTGGATCGGGCTCCAAATTTTACAGTACGTTCACAAGTACGTTGAATAAATTATGAACAGTGGAGATCGGGTTTAGATGTCGTTTTAGCTTGTTCATACACGAAAAATCGTAGGTATGCTGTTCTCGCCTAGAATCTGAGTAGTTTTCTTGCAAATGCTTTAAACGAAAAACTAACCGTTGGAATTTTCTGAAATTTGGATATGTTATCGAACCATATCGAAGCATATTCTGAAATGTGGAGATTGGATTCCGAGCAACCGAGCGAAAGAAACGAATTTATGAACTTGGAAAAAATTTTGATTATTCGTGCAGATATTTTGGGAGGAAATTTTGATAATTGGAGAGGAAACTCGAATATTTCAGTGTAAATTCTGAATGAGAGGGTCCTCCTATTTGTAAAGATGAGCTGAAAATCTTACCATAATTCGATTGATATTCTTTTCAAAATTTGGAGATGTTCCTTCCATAAATTTTGAGATAATACTTCCATAATTATTGATACGCTTCTTTGTTGAGAAAAGCTGTCTTGTATGTAATATTTCTTCCCAATTAGGTGGATATTCATCCTTAATTTACTGTGTATCTTGCACTGGATTTCTATTTCCATGTATTATTTATATTTTCGATTTATTATAACTCAAAAATAAATTCTTATACATGTCTATATTTAATTAATTACATGCCAAGAAATTTGAGTTCTCACATCCCCCCTCTTTATTTGAAGTTTCGTCCTCGAAACTTGAGTCGGCTTGACTTTCGAAAAAGGTAGGGATATTATTTGCGCATTTTCTCTTCGAACTCCCAAGTAGTTTTCTCATTCTGTATGTTTTGACCATTGTACCTTGACATATGAAATAATACGTCGTCTTAGTAATTGGTCTTTGGTGTCCACAATATAAACATAGGCATCTTCATATTTCGGCTCTTCCCCCATCTTACCGTTGATCATGAGTGGTTCAATTTCCATAACATGGCCTGGGTTCGAGGTGTATTTCCTTAGTTTGAACTTGTGGAATACATTGTGGATTCTAGAAATATCTGGTGGAAATTCTATTCCATAAGCCAATGTTCCAATCTCTCCCAATTTTGAATGGTCCTACGTACCGATGATTCACTTTTTCAGATTTACTGAATCTAATGATTCTCTCATTAGTGAGACCCTTATATATAATGTTTTTTTCACCCAATGTGGATTCCATTGGTCTTTTTTTTAAGATCAAAATAACTCTTTCGTTGGTTTTATGCAGCCTTGAGTCTGTCTCAGATGATAGCCACTTTTCCATTGTCTCTTGGATTAGTTCTAGCTCAGTTATGACTGTCCCCTCTATTTTGCCAATATTGTTGTTATAACTGTTATTGTAAGCGAACTCTATCAGTGGTAGATGTTTATTTCAATTACCTACCAAAGTCTATGGCACGTGTCCTTATTAAATCCTCTAGGGTTTGCATCATTCTCTCTTTTTGGCCATCAGTTTAAGGGAGATAAGTCATACTAAGAGTAGCTTTCGTTCTTGTGGCTTCTTGAAAGCTCTATCACAAACGTGACACAAATCTTGGATCTCTATCCGACATTATGATTGTAGGCACTTTATGTAGCCATATAATGTTATCCATGTATAGAGTAGCCAACTTGTCAATATTATAATTCCTTCGGATGAGTAGAAAGTATGCAGATTTTATGGGTCTATCTACGATTATCTGTACCATGTCGTGACTATGTATTGAATTTGGAAATTCAACAACAAAATCCATGGAAATATGTTTTCATTTCCATTCTATGATTCTAACCGTTGCAGTAGTCCTTCCAATCGTTGATGCTCGACTTTCACTTGTTGGCATACTTGTCACTTAAATATAAACTCGGCGACGTCTATTTTCATTCTGCTTCGCCAGAAACTTTCTTTCAAATCCCTATACATCTTTGTACTGACGGTATATATCTGGAATGTTGACTTATGTGCCTCTTACATCACTTCTTATCGAATATTGTCGATGCCTGGCACACACAATCGTCCTTTCAACCCTAGGATTCCATCTGGGTCCACTTTAAATGTGACACCTCGACCAAATTTAATAAAATAGCAGCGGAAATTAAAATTTTTCTTTGAAGGGAGGAAGGATTAAATTTTCATAGCATAAAAACATTTACAAATATTTGCAATTACATGATCAATGAAATGATAAAAGCCAAAATACAAAATATCATTTGTGTGATCATGCCAAAATGCCACCAAAACTCCTCTTCCTTCCTTCTCTCATGCATATGACCCCGACTCCAATCAACGTCCTGGTGTGTCGCTCTTATCTGCATCACATGAAATAACTGAAATGAGTTTAAAACTCAGCAAGTGGAACTCTTACATAGCAATGCACATATCATACTCTGAAAATCATGACTTTGAAAACATTAAATACCATCAACTCTGAAATATGAATATCATAGCATGAATAACAATAACGATGGTATTTCTCTTTACTCTGGTGGATTGATATCAATAGTATATCTGTTTGTGATGCTCGTATCCCATCGATATAAATCGATAACTCTGAGGGACATAAGCCTGTGGTCATTGATCAACTAATTGCATGCAATCTCTGACTATGTATCTATCAATCCATAAAACATTTAAACTCTCTTTGGCATTTTATCAAACACTTTGGAAGCATTACTCTCTTGTATTCCCTTTTTGAACAATTGAGACATTAAATGTCTCCAATATATATAACAAGTATATCAATACATAATCATGAAGCCAATGAAGGGAATAACACATTAAAACCTTTGAAATACAATACATATAACATCATGTGAGCACAAGAATGAGATTCCACTTACTGCACTTGCAATCTCTTGATTCTAATCCTTTGATAGAATGCCTACACAATAACCCATAAATAACACCATCAACACCTCAATAATCAAAGACCCATGCCAAATAATCCATAAGATCCACAATACCAACAAACCCATAACATCTCTCACCTCAAACCAAGAAATAAACATCCCAAAAGCTTACCTTAGCATCCAAGCACCAAGAAGAATCTCAATCTCTACTCCAATCACCAACTAAAAGCTTGAATCAAAGATAGGAAGTGAAAGAAATGAGGGAAAACCCTAGTCTCCAAGAGAGAAATCGAGAAAGGAGAGAAAAGAATGAGGAAAAAGTGAAGTCAACTCACCCAAAAAGCACTTAAAATCTCGGACATGCCTCTACTGTGCACGACCGCGGGTGCGCTGCCACCCTGACCGCGGGTGCGCTAAGCTCTCGGCACTCCAAACAGTACCCTGAAAAAGACGACCGCGGGTGCGGTCCTGTCCACACCGCGGGTGCGGTGAAGCTTCGGCAAAACATTAATATTCCATAAAATGCATACCGCGGGTGCGGTCCTTACACTGAGCGCGGGTGCGGTGATGTCACGGCAAAAACAAACTCTGAAGCTACTAAAATCGAACCGAAACGCTGATACAACACAACCACCACCAACAAACAATACTAACCAACCAACTCAAACCCAATAATACAACTCTTAACATAAAACCAAATAATCCAATTAACATACGAAAACTTAAACCGTACCGTTCACCAGGCTTGGCTATTACAATCTCCCCTCCTTAAGGGAATTTCTTCCTCGAAATTGACGTCACTGCACGAACAACTCAGGATACTTATCTCTCATCTCATCCTCTAGTTCCCGCGTGGCTTCTTCAATCAAATGATTCCCCCAAAGGACTTTAACGATGCCGATCTCTTTGTTCCTCAACACTCTAACTCTGCGGTCCAAAATCTGGACTGGAATCTCTTGGTAGGTCAAATTCGGCGTCAAATCCAATGGCTCGTGGCGAAGAACATGGGAAGGATTCGCAATATACTTCCTGATCATCGAAACATGAAAAACATTGTGAACTCTGTCAAGATCTGGCGGTAGGGCTAACCTGTAGGCTCGGTCACCAACTCTGTCCAAAATGTCGAATGGACCAATAAATCTCGGACTCAACTTGCCCTTCTTGCCAAACTGCATTAGACCCTTGAGAGGTGCAATCTTCAGACACACATGATCGCCAACTTCAAATTGCAATGGCCTACGACGCACATCAGCATAGCTCTTCTGTCTCGACTGCGCCGTCTTCATCCTCTCTCTAATGACAGCAACAACATCAGCTGTCTGTTGGACCAACTCGGGACCCAACATCTTCCTCTCACCAACCTCATCCCAAAACAAAGGAGATTTGCACTTCCTACCATAAAGTGCTTCATACGGTGCCATTCCAATCGTCGCTTGGTAACTGTTGTTGTACGTGAACTCAACAAGAGGCAATTTGGAATCCCAGCTACCAGGATAATCGATAGTACAAGCTCTGAGCATATCCTCTAGAATCTGAATAACTCTCTCTGATTGACCGTCACTCTGGGGATGATAAGCTATACTGAATGCTAACCATGAACCCATAGCTCTGTGCAAACTCTTCCAAAACTCTGAAGTAAATCTAGGGTCACGATCAGACACGATCGACACAGGAACACCATGAAGTCTAACAATCTCTGCTATGTACTATTCGGCATACTGGTTCATGGAGTACGTCGTCTTGACTGGAAGAAAATGCGCTGACTTGGTCAACCGATCAACAATAACCCAAATAGAGTTAAAACCTTTCTGCGTCCTGGGAAGACCAGTCACGAAGTCCATCGTAATATGCTCCCATTTCCATTGAAGAATCGACAATGACAACAATGTCCCAGCAGGTCTCTGGTGTTCAATCTTCACCTGCTGACAAGTTAGGCACTGAGAAATAAACACGGCGATATCTTTCTTCATACCTGGCCACCAATAAAGTCGACGAAGATCCTGATACATCTTGGTGCCGCCTGGATGTATCGAATATGGCGCGGTATGAGCCTCAGTCAAAATGTCTCTCCGAATATCATCACCAACAGGAACACAAATACGGCCTCCGAAAGTCACCAAACCATCTCCATTCAATCCAAATTCTGAGTTACCTCTCTCCTCTACTCTAGCTCTCATCTCTGCCAACAGTAAATCACTGGCCTGCTCTCTACGGATTATGTCCGTCAAAGTAGCCTGAATAACCAACGCTGAAAAACGAGCAATGGTCCCCGGAACCACCAAAGCTATCTCCTCTCTCTGCAAGTCTAACAGCAACGGCTGCTGAATCATCGAACTCAAAGAAGAACTCGACTTACAGCTCAAAGCATCCGCTACAACATTCGATTTCCCTGGGTGGTAACTGATCGTCACATCGTAGTCTTTGACAAGCTCTAACCACCTTCTCTGTCGCATATTGAGTTCTTTTTGAGAGAACAAATACTTCAAACTCTTGTGGTCCGTGAAAATTTCACACTTTTCGCCATACAAATAATGTCTCCAAATCTTCAGGGCGAAAACCACAGCTGCCAGCTCCAAATCGTGCGTAGGATAATTTTTCTCATAGTCCTTCAACTGGCGAGAAGCATAGGCTATGACCTTACCACGTTGCATCAGCACTGCACCAAGACCCTTCTTCGACGCGTCAGTATAAACAACAAAGTCCTCTGAACCATTGGGCAATGCTAGAACAGGAGTTGTCGTCAGCTTACTTTCAACTCTTGAAATCCACTCTGGCAATCATTGGACCACTCGAAATTCACAGTCTTCCTCGTCAGATTGGTTAACGGCAGGGCAATCTTGGAGAAATCTGAAATAAAGCGACGATAATAACCCGTCAAACCAAGAAAACTGCGTACCTATGATACAGTGGTAGGGATAGGCCACTTCTGAATCGCCTCAATCTTGGCTGGATCAACAGCTATACCATCCTTCGAAACAACATGGCCTAAGAAAGAAATCTGCTCCAACCAGAACTCACACTTCTTTAACTTAGCATACAACCTCTTCTCTCTCAACGACTGAAGAACAACTCTGAGGTGCTCTGAATGAAGCTCTCTAGTCTTGGAATAGATCAAGATGTCGTCAATGAAAACAATGACGAAGCTATCCAAATACGGCTTGAACACACGGTTCATCAGATCCATAAAGACTGAAGGAGCATTGGTCAGGCCAAAAGACATCACAAGAAATTCATAATGACCGTACTTGGTCCGAACGCCGTCTTAGGGATATCAGACTCCCTAACCTTCAACTGATAATAGCCGGATCGCAAATCAATCTTCGAAAACACTCTAGCCCCTTGCAGCTGATCAAACAAATCATCTATCCGTGGCAACGGATACTTATTATTGATAGTCACTTTGTTGATCTCTCTGTAGTCGATACAAAGACGTAATGACCCATCTTTCTTCTTGACAAAAAGAACCGGAGCTCCCCAAGGCGAAGAACTCGGTCGAATGAAACCTTTATCCAGAAGATCCTGCAACTGCGTCTTCAACTCCTTCATCTCTGTAGGGGCCATTCTGTACGGAGCCTTAGAAATAGGAACCGTACCTGGAACTAGATCAATCACAAACTCCACATCTCTATCCGGCGGTAAACCCGGCACATCATCCTCAAAAACATCAGAAAACTTCCTCACCACATCAATATCATCAATATTCAACTTCACAATCTTATCCACATCCACAATAGAAGCCAAAAATCCAACACAACCTCTACACAATAACTTCTCAGCCTCAAGACACGAAATAAAAGGAAGGACCAGCGAAGTACCTGCACTGGCGAGCATACCTCCCTTATTGCCATCATCTGCAAATGTCACCGTCTTAGCAACGCAATCAATAACAGCACGATAGGTTGATAGCCAATCCATGCCAAGAATAATATCAAATGCAACCATCGGGATAACAATCAAATCAGCATAGACCACTCGCTCATCAATTTGAACAGAGCACGCATACACAATGGATGTCGAGCACAACACATCCCCCGAAGGCAAAACAACATTGAACTGGAGGGGAAGAACAGAAGGAACTATACCCAAAGATCTCAAAAACAATTCAGACATAAAAGAATGAGTAGCACCTGTATCAATCAAAGTCGTAGCTACTCTGCCTGAAATCAAAATAGTGCTAGAGATCAAAGAAGAATCATGATTAATACCTTGCTTTGTCATGGTAAAGATGCGTCCCTGCACCTTCTCTTGGCTCGCTCCTCTAGGACAATCTCTGGCAATGTGGCCTGCAGTACCACAACGGTAGCAAGAATGAGTGCCAAATATGCACTCTCCCCGATGATGTCTGCTACACTTGGGACACAAAGGCTTATCGGGATCAGATGGGACTGCTGGTTGTTTAGGACTCGACTCTATCTTGCCTTTCCCCTTGAAACGATCCTTGCCTCTCTGACTGGAACCCTGACCCCTCTGAGCAATGGCCTGATGCCTCTCCTGCCTCTCCTGCCTCTCCCTGGCAATGTCTTTCTCGTCTTGCTCAGCCAACAAAGCCTTGGACACAATCTCCTTGAACGTCACAGCCTTCGACATATTGAAGTCTTTTCGAATCTCTGCTCTAAGGCCTCGAATGAAATGAGCACCTTTATCTTTATCATTGAAAGCAATATACGGAGCAAACAAACATCCCTCCTCGAACTTCAGAATATACTCGTCAACATTCATGCCACCCTGTCGAAGCTCCAGAAACTCTGTCACCTTCCTAGCTCGAAGTGCGTCTGGGAAGTACTTGTCATAAAACAGCTCAGTGAACTCTGACCACTTCAATGCCGGTAGATCAACACCAACCTTGGTCGCATTCCACCAAATGCGTGCAGCCTTGACCAACATGAATACTGCACAACTGATTCTGTCTCGGTCTTCGTAGTGAAGATGATCGAAAATAGCTTCAAGCGCCTTGATCCACTCAACGGCCACTAAAGGATCAGTGCTACCTGCAAATTCTGGCGGATCCATCCTCTTGAAAGCAGAAAAGATGCCATCGGTACCAACTGCCTGAGCTACTTGGCCTCTCGCTTGACCTCTGCCTTGGCCTGCACCTTGCATACAGAGCAACTGCTGGATTTGCTCACTATGAACTTTGGCCTGCTCTTTCAACAACTTGCCGAACTCATCGACAACTCTCGAGGAAGAACTATCCTCACCCTCTACTGCTTTCCTCTTAGGATGTGCTCACAAAAACCAATCAATAGGTAACAATGAATAGATGAAAAAGAAGACATACCCGGACAGTTGAAAGTAGACGAAGTCATATGCATTGGTCCGAAGAACGGTGCTCTGATACCACTAAATGTGACACCTCGACCCGTTTAAAATAAAAATACAGCGGAATTTAAAATTTACTTGCAAATGGAAGGAGGAAGGTTTCAAAATGCATTTCAATAGAACATTTACATCAAAAGTAATTACATGATCATTCCAATGATATAACAAATATACAAAATATCATTCCTATGATCATGTCCCAAAATGGTATCAAAATCCTCATTCTTTCCTTCCCTATATGCATATGACTCCAGCCCACAATCACGGTCCTAGCCTGTCGCTCTTATCTGCATCACATGAAAATAACTGAAATGAGTATAAAACTCAGCAAGTGGAACTCTTACATAGCAATGTACATAGCATACTCTGAAATCATAGCTTCGAAAACATTAAATACCATCAACTCTGAAATATGAATATCATAGCAATGAATAACAATAACGATGGTATTTCTCTTTACTCTGGTGGATTGATATCAATAGTATCTCTGTCTGTGGTGCTCGTATCCCATCTATATAGTATCTCTGTCTCTTATCTATATCCCATCGATATAAATCGATAACTCTGAGGGACATAAGCCTATGGTCGTTGATCAACTAATTGCATGCAATCTTTGACTATGTATCTATCAATCCATAAATCAATTTGAATTCTCTCTTTGGCATTTAAACAAACACTTTGTAAACTCTTTTCTCTTGTATTCCCTTTTTCAATAATTGAGACATAAAATGCCTCCAATATATATAACAAGTGTATCAATACATAAACATGAATCAAATGAAGGGAATAACACATTAAAACCATTGAAATACCATACATATATTATCATGTGAGCACAAGAATAAAAATTCCACTTACTACACTTGCAATCTCTTGATTCTAATCCTTTGATAGAATGCCTACACAATAACCCATAAATAACACCATCAACACCTCAATAATCAAAGACCCATGCCAAATAATCCATAAGATCCACAATACCAACAAACCCATAACATCTCTCACCTCAAACCAAGAAATAAACAACCCAAAAGCTTACCTTAGCATCCAAGCACCAAGAAGAATCTCAATCTCTACTCCAATCACAAACTAAAAGCTTGAATCAATGATAGGAAGTGAAAGAAATGAGGGAAAACCCTAGTCTCCAAGAGAGAAATCGAGAAAGGAGAGAAAAGAATGAGGAAAAAGTGAAGTCAACTCACCCAAAAAGCACTTAAAATCTCGGACATGCCTCTACTGTGCACGACCGTGGGTGCGCTGCCACCCTGACCGCGGGTGCGCTAAGCTCTCGGCACTCCAAACAGTACCCTGAAAAAGACGACCACGGGTGCGGTCCTGTCCATACCGCGGGTGCGGTGAAGCTTCGGCAAAACACCAATATTCCATAAAATGCAGACCGCGGGTGCGGTCCTTACACTGAGCGCGGGTGCGGTGATGTCACGGCAAAAACAAACTCTGAAGCTACTAAAATCGAACTGAAACGCTGATACAACACAACCACCACCAACAAACAATACTAACCAACCAACTCAAACCCAATAATACAACTCTTAACATAAAACCAAATAATCCAATTAACATTCGAAAACTTAAACCGTACCGTTCACCAGGCTTGGCTATTAAATGAAAATCTGACGACTTTATTTCCTTGGCTTGTTCTTTGAACTTCTCTAGTGTCATGTCTCGACTCTGATTTAACTTGACCGCTTCTCGAAGACATGGTTGCTCGGAGAGTGATGTTATGTTATCTTACCGATGTTTTCCGACTCAAAGCATCGGCCACCTTATAGAGTTTTTTATAATCTATACACAATCTCATATTTTCACAATTCTTCCTTACAAATAGGACTGCAGCTCCCCAGGAGGACGCACTTGTCCTTATCTGCTTTTCGTCTAACACCCCTTATAGTTGTTCTTTTAGCTCATTGAGTTCATCCAGAGCCATTTGGTATAGTGCATTGGATATTGGTGCATCACCAGGTGCAAATTTTATCTCGAACTCTACCTCACGGTCAGAGGCCATTTCGAGAAGCAATAATGAAAAATTTCCGAAAATTCTCGTATTATTGGAATATCTTCCAACTTCAGTTCAACTCCTTCCTGCACTTCGTTCACCGTTGCTTGGTAAACTTATTGGCCTGATTTTCTGGCTTTCCTAATCTCGAAAATGAAAAGAATGTATTTCTGTTTCTTGGTATTGCCATGATTCTTGATTTCTTCTTGGTTCAGGGTTCAGAGTTTGACATTCTTACTCTGGAAATCTACTATTGCACGGTTCTTAGATAACCAATTCATCCCTAGGATGGTGTCGAAATCTACCGAAGTGAGTTGAATCAAGTCGGCACTAAACATATGCGAATTGATACTAATTTTATCTTATCTTGAAATTATCCTGATTCCTATCTCAAAAGTTAAAACCCATATAGAATATTGAAACTTAACTCAATATCGATCTATAGCTTAAATCCCGAAAATTATAACCTAGTCGTTATCTCAAATAATTATTCTTTTACTAAATCTTACTTTCATCAAGATTATGAGCCTATCACGCTCTAATACAAAGGAGTTCATTGAATGCCATTCTCTTTGAATAATTCTTAGTACCATAAAAGTCAAAACTTATTGTACTACACTTTCCTTGATACCCATCAATATCTCATAAATTATTTTATTTACGTAAGGTCGTAGCTTACTTGTTATCCCAAAATAATATAAATTCCTTAACCTGATGATATTGTCTCACAAGATATTCCAAAGTCCTACATATTTAAAGTTAGCGCTTAACATTCTTAATAACCCAAACATATTGCTCATACAGTTAACTATCGACACAAAATCAACTTCAATATTGAAATACTCAAAACTTATTATATAATTCTTATATCGGATTTTCTCACGCTAATTTTTCATAAATAATTTGTCATCCCGAGTCAAATCTTTCATCTTAAATCAGAAGCTTAACTCAACTTATCTCTAATAGGTATATTCCCAAAATATAGACAAATATTAATTGTCCTCATAATACAATTTCATAAAATTTCGACAAGTAGTTCAAAACACATGTTGAACGAGATTTTTCGAGAAAGTTTCCAATATTAGAAAGTTTGGACATTGACCCCTGGATAGAAAGAATACGTCGAGAGAATTCTAGAACAATTGATGGAATTAAATTCTGAGTTTCCTACGAAAAGTTATGAGTTCTACAAAACATTCCTAAAATAGAAAAAACGTGATTTCGAATATCTAACTAAAGAAATTTTGTGTTTTCAAACCATGCCTCGCAACAAATTGTGATTATTATTCGTTGGACCGTTTCGAAGGGGACTGCATCGGCCCTTTTCCATAATCTGATACATTTTTCTCCTCAACTGGATTATGAACCTGGTGGCTCTGATACCACTTAAATATCACGTCCCGAGACTAGGGTTAGTCGACATCGGAGTTGTTTTACAACCACATAATTGAAAGCAACAAGCATCGTCGTACAGTATAAACCAAAAACCGGTTTATTACTCATAATCAATCATAAGATTGTCTTTACAACGTAGATTCTTAAAATGATAAAAATATGCGGAAGCTTTTACAACTTACTAAGCGAAAACTAAAATAAACTTCTTGATTCTTCTTATTATCTGAAACGTCCTCCTTTTTTTTTGCTTTAAAAGCACTAGAAATTTTTTTTTCTAGTCCAATTTTCGGCCATGAACATATACTTCATAAAATATTTTTATAAAATATTTTACCTATTAAAATAAAACACCAACCAATTTGTATTTTAAAAATCAAGTGAAATAGTCATAAGATGAAATCGTCAACTGTTTTCCCAAACCTAAAAAGCAATAAATTTGAAAAGTATAGCCATACTAAACCTCTCAAAAATCTCTCAAAAGCATAAATAAATAGTCTTAAAATCTTTAACATAAATCATGAATCATAAATCGTAAATGCGGAAAAAGTAGAAGCGCTGGTCCTCAGGTTGTGTGCACCGACAGTCCAGCAGAATCAACCATCAAGTCCTCCCTCCAACTCACCTGCATCCATCACACCTAGTGAGTCTAAAGACTCAACACACCATAATCTTTATAGCAATTAATACATATAAAACCACATGCAACAGTGAAAATACTTTTACGTAAAAATAGCATTTCATGACATGCAAACATAAACTTTAACTTTCCTTTTTCCTCAACACGACAATGACATAACATAAAACATTTTTCATTATCATAAACATTTTTTCCTTTTTCTTTTCCTTTGTTGAATTCAAATCGTTAATTGTGACTTTCGTCAAACCTCAAAAAGTCGATGGATCCATCTACATGAAACCACAGTACTGGGCGGCGGGGGACACCAGCAATACTCTCACCGGTCAACTGGGCCCCGTCCTATCTTCTTTAGAATAGAAATATGATCGTCAGGTTCTCTCTGGGACCTTTTCCCATAAATGGGCTTCCTTTGGGGCCTTTTCCCCTCACAATATTCTCATTCTTACCGTTACCTCATATTCATAATAATGAAAATACGATCGTCGGGCTCCCACTGGGACTGTCACCATCACGATTAGTCCCAATTACTTCACTTCCTTCAACGTTTACATTCTCATTACTTTATAAAAATCATACATAACATTTAATTTTGTTTTGAAACCAAGAATGCAACTTGTCTTTTAAATGTCTTCCTTAAATCATAAAAATCACATAGACATTTAAAAATCATAATTTAATCATGAACATTTCATAAACATTTAAAAATAATCATAATATCATAAAAATAGCATTCAGAGCACTGCCATGACGTTTAATAATTTTATGTGTAAAAAGACCGTTTTACCCATAGACGTAAAATTCCTCGATTTTGACTTTTTCTTGAATTAATTGACTCTAACATGTCTCAAATAATTATTAAGCTTACATGAATTTTCTCATATTTTTATTTGGCTTAAATCGATGACTTTTAATTTATTCTTTAATTAATTATTTTGACGGTGTTTTAACCACGAAAAAATCCCAAAATTAAATATAAAATTCCTAAATTCAAAATTTAATCTTTTTATATTATTTTTGCCTTTAAGAACCATGACTCGACCCCCGTGAGCCGTTTTTCAATTTATTTTCGTTTGGAAACCCTATTATGACACATAAACTTCGATCTCGAGCCATCTTTCGATTTTCTCGAGTCACCCCCGAACCATGTTGATCCAAAACCTGAACAACACACTAGAGTATCCTACTGAACCCTTAGATCACTTAGAAGCCACCCCAAAACCCAAAAATGTGAACCCTTCAATTACACCTAAGCTGACCAAGAGTTCCTATTGTGATAGGACCTATGATTTGCGTCCCAACCCTTACAAGCGAGCCCAGCCCCTGAACCAACCACACGTGCACCCTCCTAGGACTCTAGTGCATCACCTTAGCCCGGCCCTTGAACCACAGACCGAGACCCAAGCCCATGGAAGCTGCGCGAACTCTGCGCACTCCTTGACAGTTTCTCGGGAAGGAGTCCTTGCTGTCAAGGACTCCTCCCAAGCCCCTTAGCTCGAGTCCTAGCATGGCTAGCACTCTCCCCTTGACTCCCCCATGACCTTGGCTAGCCCCTGGACAGAAGCCAACACCAAACCCATAAACCCCATGACAACAATATTAAACCAGCTTCTTGTTCCTTGATGTGTGGTGTTCGGTGTGTGTCTGGACCTCTTTTAACGTGTAAAGACCTCGCTTTATCAAGTCTTAACATCATGGCAGCCCCTTGGTATAAAAAAAACGTGAATCATGGCATAAAACCGATGGTATAAAAATCATGCATAAAAAAAAGGAAAAACAACAATATGAACTTCATGTTTTCATACAAACATAATTAAAATGTTAATACGATGTGATAGACAAGAAAAAGAGATGTATGGCGTGCCTTTGCATTTTACGCATGATTATTCGTTGACGATCACGAAAAACGGCGACAGCAACCTGGGCTTGATCTTTCCTTGAAGCTTCGGCCCTTTCCTCTTAGAATTTGGTGTGTGTGTGTCGTGTATTATGATTGCAAGAGTTTTGGTGTGTGCATATTGAAGAGTTGGCGTGAAACAATGGGAGTTTGGGGTGGGTTTTAATATATATAATAGCTAATTAATCACTAATTAGTCTTAGGCCCATTAAACATATATTTAGGCCCATTAGTGTTTAATTATGATTTAATTAAAATATTAAAATAGTTTTGGTAAAAATAAGCTAGTGAATTTAATAGCCGGGTTGCCAAGAAGTTCGTATTTTTGTTGAAAAACCAACACTGATAAAATTTACGTCGGACGTATAAAATCACCTCAAAACTCCTTATTTTCAAAAATATGAAAAACCATCACCCTTAATTTAAATAATTAAAAAAATTATTTAATAAATTTTTTTCTATTTTTCAGCCATCGGTCTCCGTTCCTCGATCGCAACTCGAATAACCTTTTAAAAAATACATTTTAATGTAACCATGTAGAAAAATATATTTTTAAACATGTCAATATGAACAACATACTTAATTAATGCAGTTAAAATATTAAATTAAAATACAAAAGAATTTAATAAATGCATGCACGTGGTTTGCGTGGACCTTAAAATTTTCGGGACGTTACATTATCAGCCCCAAAATTGGTCTTGTTCATCTTCCTCGATTTCTTCTTCTGATTTATCTGGGGAGGATAGAGTAAGGGGGTGAGTATTTTGGGAAATACTCAGCAAGTGGGGTCGTTCGAGCATAATATAACAACATGCATAAATTCAAAAATCTCATGACTTGCATAACATCATTCATATAACATAAATAACATTTACCAACACAGAGATTCATCTACTTTCTATGCTTTACTGATATCAGTCCCTAATTTTTACTCCTCTAAGGGGGCAAGGCCATATAGCGGTTATATCACCCACCGCGTAAGGGTCACATCATGGTTGGGATTCCCACTCATATACAGTCGACTCCTCACAGTGCTCAAAACCGTATGACAAACACAAGAAAGGAGTAGAAGAAGTATTGTACTCGACTATTTTCGAAAATCGAACACATGCATAAATCCGAAAATTTCAAGTTTAAAACAAGCTCACTTACCTTAGACCTCGAAGAAAACATGAAGAATTCGGAAAATATAGAAGAATCATGCAACCGACATCTCGAAAACGCAGCAGCACATCTACAGAAAAATCAGTCGCCTTGTAAAATTTCTTGCGCCTTAATGAACCGTTGGATCGGGCTCAAACTTTTACAGTACGTTCACAAGTACGTTAAATAAATTATGAACAGTGGAGATCAGGTTCACAAGTACCCTACTGTTGGAGATGTTCCTTCCATAAATTTTGAGATACTACTTCCATAATTATTGATACGCTTCCTCGTTGAGAAAAGCTGCCTTGTATGTAATATTTATTCCCAGTGGATATTCAGCCTTAATTTACTGTGTATCTTGCACTGGATTTCGATTTCCATGTATTATTTATATTTTCGAATTTATTATAACTCGAAAATAAATTCTTATACATGTCTATATTTAATTAATTACATGCCAAAAAATTTGGGTTCTCACAGATACAATTGCGCAGGTTCATATGAATTTTACTTGTTTGGTCTTTTTTTTTATTTGAATCAGATTCCTGGATATATGTTTTCTTGAATGTATAGACTGACGTATTTTAAATGTTGGGAATAGGGATCCCGTGTGAATAAGACGTCACACTCTGTCACCTACCCTCCCAATCGGGGTGACGGTACGTCTTATTCTTAGACTTCGGTCCTGTCTGTATCGAATGTCTACACTTGGAGTCAATCTGCTCCTATGCGTCGATACCACCGAATATCTAGAAATTAGGCAATTCTGCCAATGACTTTCCTATCTTAGATGCTTGAATATAAATCAATAATCAAAGCATAAACATATCAAAATATAAACAATCTAGTATGTGATTTTGGGAAACTCAAATCAAGTCTAATTCGAGTTGTATATTCCCGAATCAACATGAATTATACCTTCTTGTCGTTGGAATAAATCGAAGTCTCTAAGTCGGAATATCCACTCTGTCAATTTTAATCTGAAATGGCAATGTATAGAAGTATTCTATCAAAATACAACTCAATGCAAGCCTTATACAAATCATTATTCAATCTAGTTACATTTTGATGGCATAACGACATGATCTCGCGATACCGATCAATTCAAATCTCAACATATATCAACAAGTCATAATCTTCAACTCATAATCAGCACAATATACCCATTATCATCTTAAAATCTGCATATTTCAACTCAATACATGTTGAAAATCATAACAATGTCATATACTATCGTTTTCTCGATCCGTTTACGTTTCTACGATGTCTATAATCTCAAGAACACATAATTACAAGCATATCAGAAATTCCCCAACATGTAAACTTGCAAACAAGCTGAAAATGTAACAACACTTACATCTTCTTGTAGCCTTTGATGCAAGGAGCACAAATATGAAGTTGAATTAAAAATCGGATGGCTAGATCTTTCACAATGAACACTTGAAGAGGAAATGAAGTTTAAAGGATTTCTGTACTTTTCTCTCGAGTCCTGCTGCTGGATACTGAAGAATGAAAGCTTAGTCATCTTTATATTGCATGTATTCTCATACATGGCTTCTTCAGAATTTTAGTGTATTTCAATCGGCGCTCGGGCGGTTGTGTATTACCGCTCGGGCGCGGCATGCTCTGTCCGAAACATAAATTAGTTCAACACTGGCGCTCGGGCGGTCATTTTCTACCGCTCGGGCACCAGACATTCTGTCCAAACTTTAATCTCGTGATGCATTGGCTATCGAGCGGTCTTTTCATACCGCTCGGACGCCACACGTTCTGTCCAACTTCTTGGCTTGTTATGCATCAACGCCCGGTTTCTCCTTTCACTTCTTATTTTAGCTCCTGAAATCTCAACTCTGTCAATTAATCAACGTCTGATTACAGTAATTAAATTTCGGGCATTACATTTCTCCCCCCTAAGATCCGATTTCGTCCCCGAAATTACAGGCAATCAAATCAGGTATCAGAAGGAAATGTATAACTGAAGCTAAATCAAAATACTCACATCAGTGAAATAGCTCTGGATATCGCTGTCTCTCTCTGATTCTGTCTCCCAAGTTGCTTTTTCAGTGCCATGACGACTCCACTGGACTTTCACTAGCGGAATAATCTTCGTTCTGAGCTGCTTTTCTTTTCGATCCAGAATCTGCAATGGTTGCTCAAAATAACTGAGTGTATGGTCAAGTTCGGCCTCATCAAGCTGAATGACATGAGAAGCATTAGGCATATATCTACGCAGCATCGATACATGAAAGACGTCATGTATCCAAGATAAAGAAAGAGGAAGAGCAAGTCGATATGCTCGATCGCCAATCTTTTCCAGAATTTCGTATGGACCAATGTATCTCGGGGAGAACTTCTCGCGTTTGCCAAATCTGACAACGCCTCTGAACGGAGAAATCTTCAAAAATACTCTGTCTCCCTGTTCAAATACTAACGGTCTACGCCTGATGTTTTCATATTTTTCTTGTCTATCTTGTGCCATCTTCATTCTTTTCTGAATGATCTTTACTTTCTCTGTCATCTCACGAATCATATCAGGTCCAAGTTCTGGTACCTCTGAGATGTCATCCCAATACAGCGGAGATTTGCACTTCTTGCCATATAATGCTTCGAACGGTGCCATCTCGATTCTCTTCTGATAGCTGTTGTTGTACGAGAATTCACAAAGTGGTAGTGAATCTTGCCAACTAGTGCCAAAATCTAGCACTACAGCTCTCAGCATATCCTCTAGAGTCTAGATAGTCCGCTCTGACTGTCCGTCTGTCTGGGGATGATAAGCAGTACTCAGGTGCAATGCCGTACCTAAAGCCTGCTGCAAACAGTGCCAAAAATGTGAAGTGAATCGGGGATCATGATCTGATACGATAGACTTCGGCATACCATGCAATCTGACTACCTCTCTGATATATATATCTCGGCCATCTGATCATGTCGGTACGTCATTTTATACGGAATAAAACAAGCTGATTTGGTCAATCTGTTAATAATGACCCAAATTGCATCACAGCCCCGGGATGATCGTGGTAACTTCGTAACGAAATCCATGGAAATGTGGTCCCATTTCCATTCAGGAATAGATAGATTCTGAAGTAAACCTCCGGGCTTCTTTCTCTCTGCCTTCACCTGTTGGCAATTTAAGCACTTAGACACAAACTCTGTAATATCTGACTTCGTCTGTTTCCACCAGAATTGTGTCTTAAAATCATTGTACATCTTCCTGCCACCAGAATGAATACTGAACCGGCTACAGTGCGCTTCTGACAATATCTGTTGTTTCAAATCTGAAACATCTGGCACTACAAGACGGTTATTCACATACAAAACAGAATCATATACCTGATACTCTGAATTATGCCGTGATCTGACCATCTGAATCGATCACTGAATATTCTGATCTGTTCTTTGTGCTTCTTTAATTCTCATAACCAAATCTGGCTCAACTTGAATTGTAGCAAGTCTCAATGGTCTACTATCTGTGTCAAATGCTAAACCAGACAAACAACAATCTTCAACTAAATTCGAAACACCTATCGTCGATAAGGATAGAGAACATACCTTTCGACTCAAGGCATCTGCTGCTGCATTGGATATCGCAATCAAAATCCTTCAATAAATCAACCCATCTACGCTGTCTCATGTTCAACTCTGACTGAGAAAACAGATATTTCAGGCTTTTGTGATCAGAGTAAATCTCAAACTTCTCGCCATAAAGATAGTGACGTCAGATCTTCAATGCAAATACTATAGCCACCAATTCAAGATCATGAATTGGGTATCAAATCTCGTGTGGCTTCAGCTGTCTCGAGGCATACGCAATCACATGCCCTCGCTGCATAAGAACACATCCTAACCCTCTGTGAGATGCATCGCAATATACAACGAAATCACCCGTACCTGAAGGTATCGTCAATACTGGAGCACTGGTCAATCGTCTCTTCAACTCCAAGAATCTAGACTCACAGGCCTCTGAACAAATAAATGGAGTATTCTTCTGAGTCAGTTGGGTAATCAGCTTTGCAATACTGGAGAAATCTTGAATAAATCGTCGGTAGTACCCTGCTAGACCCATGAAACTGCGTATCTCAGGTACAGAAGTCGGTCTAGGCCAACTGATCACAGCCTCAACTTTACTCGGATCAACAGAAATACCGTCTCCCGATATGATATGTCCCAAAAACATAACCTGTCTCAGCCAAAACTCATATTTTGACAATTTAGCATATAATTTCTCATTTCTCAACGTCTGCAATACAATTCTTAAATGCTCGGCATGATCAGTCTCATTTCTCGAGTAAACCAAAATATCATCAATAAACACAATAACAAACTCATCCAAATACTTCTGAAAGACCTGATTCATCAGTCCCATAAACACCGCGGGTGCATTCGTTAAACCAAAAGGTATGACAATAAATTCGTAATGTCCATACCTGGTTCGGAATGATGTCGTCGGTATATCAACATCTCAGACTCTCAGCTGGTGATATCCGGATCTCAAATCAATCTTAGGATAGACAGATGATCCATGCAACTGATCAAATAAGTCGTCGATCCGAGGCAATGGATATTTGTTCTTTATCGTCGCTTTATTCAGTTGCCGATAATCAATACACAATCGCATCGAACCGTGTTTCTTTCGCACAAATAGCACTGGAGCGCCCCAAGGAGAAACGCTCGGTCTGATATATCCTTTAGCTAGAAGATCTTCTAGTTACGCTTTCAGTTCTTTTAATTCAATAGGTGCCATCCTATACGGAGCTCGAGATATAGGAACAGTACCTGGAATGAGATCGATGCTAAAATCTACCTCTCGGGCTGGAGGTAACCCTGGAATCTCGTCTGGGAATACATCGGCAAACTCACGTACCACTAGCAGATCTGCCAATGACGGGCTCGATTTCAGCAGATCTACTGAATATATAAGGAACCCCATGCTCCTTTTTGCGACAATCTGGTCATCGTCAAAACAGATACTAAGGGAATCCGAGATCTGGAACCCTTACCGTAGAATTTCCACTCGTCAACCATATCTGGTCTGAACCTGACAATTTTCTGGAAACAATCTACAGTTGCTCTGTACTTGGTTAACACATCAATCCCAATAATACAATCAAAATCATCCAAACCAAGAACAATGCAATCTAAGTCAATCTTATGACCCTCAAACTGTAGCATACAAAGTCTAACCGAAGTCACGGATACAAGACCACTGCCCAACAGAGAAGAAATAGACACTACCGCAGATAATAACTCGACATGCAATGAATGCAGCAATGCAAAGCGCTCAGATATGAAAGTATGAAATGCACCTGTGTCTATCAACACATAAGCAGGATAACCGCAAAGGAAACAGTTACATGCTATCACGTCATCTGGTGCATCTTGGGCCTATTCCTCTGTCAGTGCAAATACTCGAGCCTGCTGTCTGGGAGGTTGGCTCACTGTCTGGCTACCTCTGGCTCTGGGTTGTGTCTGTGTAGGAGTGGGCTGAAAGGAATGGACAGATGAAGCTTGCCTCTCAGGCTGAGCTACCGAACTAGATGCTCCTACACTCTGGGTCTGCTGTGCACCTCTCTGGGGACATACCCTGGCGAAGTGTCCCTGTTGTCTGCAGATATTGCAGCGACCCATCACACCCTGACACTGCTCGGTGGCATGTCGGCCTCCACAATAACTGCAATATACACCTATATACTCTGTACTCTGGCCAGTACCTCTCTGTCGTGACCCACTGGAGCTCGACAAACTGCTCCCTGATCTCTTGAACTGTTTACCTTTCGCTTTCAACTGGTCTTTTCTTCCACTGCTACTACCACCGCCTTCAAATCTGGGAGGGAGTTGACTTGAAGGTTGTGGCGGTCTCGGAGTCGGAGCAACATAAGAAGTGCTTTGTTGCCTAAGCAATCCAGCTTTTGCTCCCTTGGCCCGATTCAATGCCTCAGCAAAGTTGCTGGGTCTACCAGAATTTACTAAAGTAAAGATATCCGGATTCAGGCCATTAATAAATTGGTCTGCAACAGCTTCATCATTCTCGGCAATGTGAGAAGCAAATCTGAGCAATGTCGAGAACTTAGAAACATACTCCTCGATGTTCAGCTGTTCCTGTCTCAAATTGGCAAATTCAGCACATTTGTCTTTTCGGTAGGACACATGAAAGAATCGCTGATAAAACTCAGTCTTGAACACCTTCCAAATGATTTGCGTGCCACGATGCTCCAATGCTCTTCTCGTAGTCAGCCACCAATTCTTTGCCACTTCTTGCAGTTGATGCCCAACTAATTTCACTCGTCGGTCATCGGTGTATTCAAGTGAGTCAAATAGCATTTCTATGTCATCGAGCCAGCTTTCACATTCAACTGAATTTTCTGTGCCCTTCATTGTCGGTGGTCGAAATGACTGAAACTTTTTAAGCAAAGTCTCCATCGGTGTAGCAGTCACGTCCATCGGGTCATTGGATGTACTGCCCTGTTCTGGTGCCCGACCTGCTGCTGGTTGTGTACTCGTCGAGGAGGCATATCTGATTATCAAACGGATTAGTATACAATCTATGAAACCTGTCTCAGTCCTCCTCTGATCATATACCTCTGATCCAGAATCGGTTCTGATGCAGTCTTTACTAATACATGCTGTAAATCAATTCAGATAACAAACAACATGTAATAGGGAAAGCAATAAATCATGCTAGCACAACAAAAGCAAGGAAGAAAAATTCAATCTACCCCGCTCATTCTATGCTATCTTAGTCTAAAGGATCTATCGCTCTGATAACACCTGTTGTGGGGACCCGGGCTCTAACTCAAATCAGTTTGGGATTTATTGGATCTTTACTAGAAAATGTGGGTCAAAATTTTGCTTTTTAACATTAATTCAAATGTATACAAACATACACACTATTATACAACATATTTCCATTGCACTTTATTCAAAAGATCATACACTTGTTTAACTACATGGATGTCACTAGTGTTTAGAAAATCAGTACAAGTCTAGTAAGAAACAACTAGTAATCTTCTACGCCCGAAATCACCACGCTATCTTGATCTCTCATATTTGTCGTGACCCTGATCATTCCCCACCTGTTGTTATGCACACATACAGACACAACAACAGCCGGAAACTCCGGTGAGAACAAATCCAAGTATAAAACATGGTAAACATGCGTATACACGATATAAATCATGAAGTATACTATCATGAATAAAATCAATAACAATAGATTCCATAATCTATGAAACCAAATCAATATAAGCCTGCGACTAAATTGAATCTCATATCTTTGACTCGAATCTCATCTAAATCTAGGGATCCCGTGTGAATAAGACGTCACAGTCTGTCACCTACCCTCCCAATCGGGCTGACAGTACGTCTTATTCCTAGACTTCGGTCCTGTCTGTATCGAATGTCTACACTTGGAGTCAATCTGCTCCTATGCGTCGATACCACCGAACATCTAGAAATTAGGCAATTCTGCCAATGACTTTCCTATCTTAGATGCTTGAATATAAATCAATAATCAAAGCATAAACATATCAAAATATAAATAATCTAGTATGTGATTTTGGGAAACTCAAATCAAGTGTTCGAGTTGTATCTTCCCGAATCAACATGAATTATACCTTCTTGTCGTTGGAATAAATCGAAGTCTCGAAGTCGGAATATCCACTCTGTCCATCTTAATCTGAAATGGCAATGTATAGACGTATTCTATCAAAATACAACTCAAAGCAAGCCTTATACAAATCATTATTCAATCTCGGTACATTTGATGGCATTATGGCGTGATCTCGCGATACCGATCAATTCAAATCTCAACATATATCAACAAGTCATAATCTTCAATTCATAATAAGCACAATATACCCATTATCATCTTAAAATCTGCACATTTCAACTCAATACATGCTGAAAATCATAACAATGTCATATACTATCGTTTTCTCGATCCGTTTACGTTTCTACGATGTCTATAATCTCACGAACAATAATTACAAGCATATCAGAAACTCCCCAACATGTAAACTTGCAAACAAGCTGAAAATGTAACAACACTTACATCCTCTTGTAGCCTTTGATGCAAGGAGCACAAATATGAAGTTGAATTAAAAATCGGATGTCTAGATCTTTCACAATGAACACTTGAAGAGGAAATGAAGTTTAAAGGATTTCTGTACTTTTCTCTCGAGTCCTGCTGCTGGATACTGAAGAATGAAAGCTAAGTCATCTTTATATTGCATTTAATCTCATACGTGGCTTCTTCAGAATTTTAGTGTATTCAATCGGTGCTCGGGCGGTTGTGTATTACCGCTCGGGCGCGGCATGCTCTGTCCGAAACATAAATTAGTTCAACACTGGCGCTCGGGCGCCACACGTTCTGTCCAACTTCTTGGCTTGTTATGCATCAACGCCTGGTTTCTCCTTTCACTTCTTACTTTAGCTCCTGAAATCTCAACTCTGTCAATTAATCAACGTCTGATTACAGTAATTGAATTTCGGGCATTTCAATTTTCTTTGTTTTTCTAAAATGTTTTTCGGTTGTTGATACTTACCGAGGGATTTAAAAATAACAATTGATTCGGAACTCACATCATTTGGTTTAAAAGTAAGATTTCACATTTGTCACCATCTGGTGCCTAGCATGGCATACACGCGGAAATTTTGTGATAAAAAATTGACACGCTCGGTGGGACACAATGGCTCCAAAATATACTGAAAAGCATGAAGAAATTCCCCAATAATAGGGGAATGACCATGCCGTTAGGGAATCGGAAAACACTGAGAATGGCGGAAGTATGCTGCAAATTTCAGTAGGTTTATGAATCATCGTAAGGGAATTCACTCAAAAGATACTTGCAATGAAGGACCTATTGATACTAATTTTCCAAATTCATATTATTATAGTTCACATGATGAAGCTTGGATTTCTCAAGTAACTTTTGTCGAGAAAAGATTGAAGGATTAGATGATGAATACAATGGGGAGATTTCATTGCATCAACTGAGTACACGGATAAATTATTGGAGAATATCCTAATCCCAAATCTTCATGTTTATATGGTTGTGTTTCTGAAGATAAAATGTGGATTCCTCAGTCTCTTTTACAGAGGAAATAAGAGAAAATTTAGATGAAAGCTACAACATAAGAATGCATTCACAAGAATGAAATGCATAGTTTGATACTGGGGATACTGGGAATATATGATTTCTGATTTTTCGTATCCATACGATTATGATTCAAGAAAGAAAACATGGGTTTCACATGAGGTACTACCACAAGGCTCTAAAGAACGAGGATTAGTTGGAGGATCCGTCCATCACATGGTAGATCATAGAGATTATCTTGTAATACTAAGAGTTTCAGTTTAGGCAGTTGGTAAGTCCTAACTGAAGTGGGTCTGTACAAGTGTTGTATTAGATCAAAGTCTTTTAGTGGAGATCCTATCCTTGTGATAGAAGGGGTGACGTAGGAGTAATTGAATTCTCCGAACATCCAGAAACAATCCTTGCGTATTTCATTTCAGTTCTGTATTCTATCTGTCAGTCAGTTATATTCCGCAACTACTTCAGTTTAACTGATTGATATTGACCAACAAGATTCCGAGGATCAGTTTGTCACCAAACTGAACTCAAATATTCGAAAAGAACAATATTAATTGAGAGTGTTTATTCAACCCCCCTTTCTAAATACTCTTGACTCGTCAATCGATCCTATCACCCTACTTATAAGTGGGAGTTTTGATTTATTGTTGCTATATGTTACAGTAAATTATTGGAACCATTTAAATGTTAGTTTGGTATTACTAACCATTTAAAGTGGATGCCTTGATTTATTATATATGAATATATTATAATATTAAATTCTTAGAATCATTTAAACTGTTTGTTTGGTTTTACCAACCATTTAAAGTGGGAACCTTGATTTACTATATATAAATATATCATAATATTACTTTCTTTGTACCATTTAAATGTTTGTTTGGTTTTACCAACCATTTAAAGTGGGAACCTTGATTTAGTGTTTACAAATATATATATAGCACAGTAAATACTTTGACACATTTATAAGTTTTGGTATATATTATATACTTATAAGATAATAATATATAAAATAATATAAATATGATTATTTAATATATTGGAACCATTTTATTAAGTGGATTTCAATAATGTTCGTTAATGTTAACTTTATTAAAATACCAAGAGTGGGATCCTTTAATCTCCACTACTTAATTAAAATTTGAACAATTAAAAATTACCAATTAAAGATTCAAACAACTAAAAATAAATAAAAATAAAAAGACATTGTAGTGGACTTGTAATTACCTTAGCTTCCTCGTGGATACGATATTCGAACTCATCGAATTATACTACTTGTGGGCAACCTGCTCTTGGGAGTGCAACAATCAAAGTCGCAACAAATATCAATTTAATCCAATGTTTTGAAAAATCAGAAAATCGCACTCTAGACCCAAACAATTCAAGCCCAATATCCAGCGCGGTTCCTGAGACACACGCGGGCAGCCGCACGGGCTGTCCGCCCGCTGCTCAATCGTATCAGACAGTGGTGGGAAACCTGTGAGTGCAGCTTGCAGACGTTCCGCATGCCGCGGGCGCGGTCTGCCTAGAACAGTTCCGGGCAGATCCCAAATTTTTTATTTTTTATTTGTTTTAAAATCTGAATTTTATGGATCGACAATTTTCTGAAAATATTTTCTTGTGTGGTTAGAAATAAATTATTCAATATAAAATAAAACCATACGATATAGAGAACCTGGCTCTGATACCACTATTGTTTCTCGGTTTTGTTGTGGCCAAAACGCAGCGGAAGTTTTAAAAATATTAACTTTATGTTGACAATCAAAATATTTGTTTGAGCACTCGTGTGGTTTTATATATTCAAACATTCATAGGGCGTTAGAATATTATACCTTTGGTGAATTAAATCACTTGGCTCCAACTAATAAGGTATAGGCGGATATAGCTCTTGATGAATCCCTACGAACGTTCTTCAGAAACTCTTTTCTTTATTCTTCTAATCAGGTCCACGACTAGATGATTTGTTCCTCTTCTAATTTGCACTAGAAAAGTTAGAAGATATTTTACGTTGGAGATCAAAGTTCGAGAGACGGCTCAAACTTTTCTCAAAAGAAGTGGCCTAAATTTTGAGAGGAGGAGGAGAGTGATTTTTTGAAAATCACTATGATGGAGGCTAGGGTTATTGCTTGATTATTACCTTTTATAATTAAGTCATGACCTAATTCACATAATTAATATTAATAGGCTTGATTAATTAATTGGGCTAGTCCAACTAGTTTAATTAATTAATCAAAGTCCATTAAGAACTTTAATTATTTAGTATGTTGGACTTGTACTTCTACAAGCCCAATAAACATACTTCCCACAGTTTTTAATTTAATATTTAGTAAACTCAAATTTTGAGCTTAATAAATTAAATTGATTATAAATTCAACATTTGAATTTATTATTTAAATTATAAATTCAACTCCTTGAATTTTATCACCTCCAAAATTTAATATTTAATAAACCAAACTTTTGAGTTTTAAATTCTCAGATTTTATAAATTCAACTACTTGAATTTATTCTCCCAAATTTTATAAAGTCATAAATTCAACTTCTTGAATTTATTATCCCATAAATTCAACTCCTTGAATTTATTTTTTCAAAATTTAATTATCATAAATTCAACTCCTTGAATTTCTTCTCTCAACGAGAACAAACGATGCAGTGCTTGTGTGACCCTCAATTGTTCAGGGATAGAGCTAACCGTGGGTTCACAACTCTTTGTGATTCAAGACAATCCTTTATTCGGGCTTACCCTTATTTGCCTCATTCTATATATCAACAATTGATCATGAGAATGTCAGAAATCATATTTCTAATTAAACCCATCGAATCATGGTAAGAGCGTCTAGTAGCATCGCCCCATGATTCCCTAGGTATCATTGATAGTGCCTGCAAGAACCAGTCGATTATTATTAGCGTACAGTACGGTCCCTTCATCTCATATATTCCGATCGAATCTGCAACCATTGGTTCATCGAGGGTTGCATAATAATTCTATAACTATGTGATACATATAAATAGTGGCATCGTATGTACTATTGGAGAACTCCTTCTCTGACGTACATCTTATACTATGGCTATAGATTCCACGCACTATTATTTCATCAGATCACATAGGATAACCACACCCATAGCTGAGCGGTGAATCCCCAACTACAATGCACTGGCTCCTATATGTGTCGCAACTATACCCAGTCTCGTCATCTGATGACTCTCCTGGAGCCGGTAAACGAGTCAAAGCACAACCCTAGCATATAGAGCCTCAGTGTTGTGTCGGGTCGAAAGGACTAATGGTGTACAATCATAACCATAGACTTATCTTCTCGATGAATGATAACCACTTGGAAAGTTCAAGGGAGGGTTGTTTGGTATAATCATCATATGACTATCCATCTGCATTGTAGTGCCCAAATTCAGTACACGTATAACCCATGCATTCATTTAATTATCAAATCATTTAATCAATTTTAAATGAGTTTTAGCCATGCATAATTTATGAAAATGCATTATTTTAAATTATTTATGGTTATTGTGATGCACGTTAAAATGTCTTTTTCGAGTTTCATGTTTCAGGCGATTACTCGAGGCGGGATTGAGGAAAAGACCCGGTGACGATTTTGGCAATTTAAAATGTGATATTTTATTTTAAGTTGAGGTTGGGATATTTTAAATAATTTATTAAGTTGTTAGTATCTTTAAAGCCTAATTTATGTATTTAGTGATTTAAGAATTTAAAACTTTTAAAAATTAACATGTGGTGTGGGTTATTTCAATTAAAGGAGAATGTTATAAAATTAATGTGTGTTTTACTTTAATTAGGGGAGAGTTAGTGTTTCAATTGATGATAAATATTTAATTAAGCATAATTTACTCCCTAATTACTAGAACATGCACAGACACACTTTTACACACACCAGTACACGACTAAACACCCTCACTCACTTCACATTCAGATTTTTATTATTTTTGAGAGAGAAAACCTAGGGTTCCTCAAGCTAGAGCTTCCGCTCCTTCCCTCTTCGATTTCCAGCAACTTTTCGTGTGTTTTCTTTGAGGATTTTAGTGTCCCTTTCGTCCCGGATCAAGCTTCGCTCCATTCCCGCGTCGATATCGCTGATTCGGTAAATTTTATCATCAAAAGGCACGTATAATCTCTCTTTTCTGCGTCGAACATGTCATAATATGTGTTGCGTTGTTTTTATGCGTAAAATCCATGTGTGATGTGTAGTAGTTTGAGCAGGAAATTTATAGATGCGTTTTGAAATAGTTTTTAGATCTAAAATCCCGTTTTTAACTTTAATTTGAGTTACTGCTATTTTTCAGTCGAGAATCTGAGATAACTTTCAACGCAAAAAGTGTAGAACTTTTTGATACCTTCGATTTGATATAAAATTAGAATTATTTGGATACAAATTGAGTGAGTTATGGCGTTTTTCGTGGGTTTGCTCAAACTGTGACTTTTACGTAAATTTTGTTCTTGAAGTTTATTTGTTGCAGGCTTCGTTGGGGATCGACAGGCGATTGTTGCTGTGTTTAGGTATGTTTAGCAGGTTGTTGATATGGTTATTGTGGTTTCGTTTTGTGTCGTTAGGCACTTAAGAGATTGTATGAACGTATAAATCGTGTTGTTGTCAAAAGTCACGTTCACGGGTTTATTGGGTTGCTTGTGATATATGGGTGCTTTGGGGCAATAGTATAGGCTTGATTCAATGACATAGTAGTCTAAGATGGTCTCGTGGTGTCGGTTCTTAGTCCGTGTAAGCGAGTCTAGAATGTAAAGCAAAACATGTACAAAATTTTTTGTAAGTTCGCGTTCACAGCAAGTACACGGACCCGGGCATGGGGTCCGTGCCTTTGTTCCTTCCGAAGTATTAGTTCACCGAGTCTACACGGACAGGGTCCGTGCCCCTTCCTTTCTGCACTACACATTATACCGAGTCTACACGGACCCATACACGGGCCCAGGCACGGGGTCCGTGTATTTCATATTTGGAGGAAAATCTTATAGCATGTTTGGGGTATGAGGTCATGGTCTAGTACAATGATTTACAAGGTCGAGTCATGGGAATTTTAGAACGTCCTAAGGGAATGAATAAACTCGTAAGGGAGCATGATTACTTACGTCTAAGTTATGCAAGTTAAGCATGTCAATTCATGGTCAGTATGTGCAGAAACGGCCCCGATCGAAGTCCAACGAATCCCTCAACGTCAAGTAAGTATGTTTGACGTGCAAGAAAATATCTTAAGTTTTTGAGGTATGCTAAATGTCTTGTGACCAAATTATGTTTAGGATTGGAAATCGTTAAATTATGAACGGGGACCAATCCGCCCGTTAAATTATGAACGAGTTTAGATCATGATTGGAAAGCGTTAAATCATGAACGTGGACCAATCAGCCCGTTAAATTATGAACGAGGATCTCATGTATGCGGCAGTGGATACGTCCCTATCATCCCAGTACTGTTGTTTGTCTGATCAGGCGTTTATCATGTATGGGTCACTTGCTTTGAAACATGCATCTACGCAAAAATGAAGTCATGTATGTTTAAGTATGATCAAGTATGCAAGCATGTTTATGAAAGCTTTTAAGTTATGGCACGTCTATGTATGTATGCAAGTTCAAGCTCATTTCAAATCCAAACTTCAAGTATGTATGTTCTATTTTAGAGTGGCATGCGATTTTTATTATGTATTACTTGCTATTCTCAGTTTATACGTGTTGAGTCTTTAGACTCACTAGACTTGATCGATGCAAGTGAGGATGTCTATGAGGAGCCAGGAGGTGGGGACCAAGGAGCAGGCTTGGACTGAGCGAGAGGCTAGACCCGAGGACCGCCCACGCTGTTTTAATATTTTTATACAAGTTAAAAATACTCTGATTTTATGGTTGATGCGAGATGTTTTGAGCAAGCTGTTCTTTGAACAAGATTTTATTGATGAATGGTTGATGTAGTGACGACCGTATTGATTTTCTTTTCATATTCAAGAAAATTTTAAATTTTTCCGCAAATTTTAAGTAGCAAAAGTATGGTACGTTACAGTTGGTATCAGAGCGGTGTTCTTGTAAAGGGTTATGCCTACTGCCAGTCGCAAGAAGCTCACGAAGTCATACATCAAGTCTGTAAGTTCTAAAGTTTCAAATTTATGTTATGTAGTAAGCACTAATTTCTAATTTTAGCATGTGCATACTTTCAAGTTGTATTACGTGCATCCTATGTCATTTATACCATGTTCATGCTTATTAGGTTTAGACGTGTTGGATAAATTGTTGGAACAGTATGCCTCCTAGACGTGTAGTTGACTGTGATGCAAGGGACGAGGATAGAGAAGCTCGAGAGGAGAGGAGAGACGCTCCTCCACCTCCACCCCCACCTCCAGACATGCAGGCACAGATGCTTGCAGGTATGACGCAGTTCTTCAAGCATTTTGCGGGGAACCAGACTACATCAGCGGGTGTAGGGGCGAGGCCCCAACCGGAAGCAGTGTATGAGAGGTTTAGGAGGATGAGTCCAAAGGAGTTCTCGATTACCACTGACCCGATGATAGCTGAAGGATGGATCAAATCCATTGAGGTAATATTCGACTTTATGGAACTGACTGATGCAGACAGGGTTAGATGTGCCACCTTCTTGTTGACTGGGGACGCTAGGTTATGGTGGGAGAGTGCATCAGTGGCAGTTAACTTACAGGTGTTGCCATGGAATGGTTTCAAGGAGGTCTTTTACTCCAAGTACTTCACTGAAGAAGTACGTTCCCCTCTGAACAGAGAGTTTATGACGCTGCGATAGGGAGACAGTAGTGTTGCGGAGTTTGTTAGGAAGTTTGAGAGAGGGTGTTACTTTGTACCCCTCATTGCGAATGATGCCCAGACAAAGCTGAGACACTTTATGGATGGATTGTGGCCAATCTTGCGTCGTGATGTGAGGGTAGCTGGCCCCACTTCTTATGCAGTCGCCGTGTCGAGAGCCTTGGCAGCAGAGCAGGACCTAAGGGATATAGAGGCGGACAATCAGGGAAAGAGGCCCTATCATGCACCACTGCAACACCAGCATCAGAGGCCCCAGTTTAAGAAACAGTATCAGAGGCCCCTAGGGAAGATACCTTTTCAAGGACCGCCAAGAGGCAAAGGTCCGATTCAGCAGCAGGGGGCGCCTCAAAATCCCGGTAATTTCCCGGTGTGCCCTAAGTGCAACCGCCAGCATCCGAGACAGTGTTTATATGGATCAGGCAAGTGTTTTAAATATGGAGCTGCCGACCACATGCTGAAGGAGTACCCACAGTGGAAGCAGCCTACTCAAGGCAGGGTATTCGCCATGCATGCATAAGAGGCGAACCCAGACACTACACTACTGACAGGTAAATTTTCTACCTAAGCTCAGTATTATTTTTGACTTGCATGTGAAATTTTATTTGGGATTATTAAGGTGCTAGTAATATTCTGAGTAATTTGGGATAATACATTTCTGCTATGTTTGAGGTTAATGTTAGAATTCTTGGGATATAAGTTGTGTTGTGCTAACGTCTCCCAGGAAATATTTTCATTAAGAGATTAGCAACTCAGGCCTTAATAGATTCAGGAGCCACCCATTCTTTCATTTCGGAAACATTTGCTAGTCACTTGGATATCAAGACCATTGGACTCGATGTGAATTACTCAGTGACAGTCCCATCAGGGGAAGAATTATCAGCTACTAGTGTGGTCAGGGACATTGATCTAGAATTACACGGCCACCTAGTGTATGCCAACTTGATCGTCTTACCAATGCCAGAGTTTGATATCATTTTGGGAATGGACTGGCTGACGAGGAACTGAGTTCTTATTGATTTTCAGAAGAGGTCGGTATTGGTTAGACCACCGGACATGGAGCAGTTCCTCTTTGAACCAGCCAGGTGGAGAAGTTTCCCTCGCATGATCTCTTGCATGCAGGCTAGGAGACTTATTTCTAAGGGGTGTCAGGCCTTCTTGGCCAACATTATTTCTGCACGTGACGTACCCACTCCGTCTTTATCAGAGGTGCCAGTATTCAGAGACTTCCCAGACGTCTTTCCTGATGACGTCACAAGCCTTCCACCAGAGAGAGAGGTGGAGTTTGCAATCGATCTCATGCCAGGCACAGCGCCAATCTCTAAGGCACCGTACCGATTAGCTCCAGCTGAGATGTTAGAGCTCAAGCAGCAGATTCAGGAGCTTCTTGACAAGGAATTCATTCGCCCTAGTTTCTCACCGTGGGGCGCACCAGTGCTGTTTGTAAAGAAGAAGGATGTGAGTATGATGTTGTGCATCAATTACCGAGAGTTGAACAAGGTAACGATAAAGAACAAGTACCCGCTTCCTAGGATCGAAGACTTGTTTGATCAATTGCATTCTCAGCTATCAGCTATCAGCTATCAGTGCAGGAAAGTTGCAGTCATAGCTCAGCTATCAGTGCAGAGACCTCTTCAGTCTGAGATTCAGAGGTTCGGTTTGGAAGTTTACCATAAGGGCAGAGCACCAAGGCTGTCTAATCTGACAGTCCAGTCTTCTCTGCCAGACCGTATCCGGGCAGGCCAGCCTTCAGATGAGCAGTTATAGAAATGGAGACTGAAAGATGAAGCCAAGGGCAGTCTACTGTACACATTGTCAGATGGTATTGTGAGATACAGAGGTAGAATGTGGGTGCCTAGTGTTGATTCGATCAGACAGGATATTCTGACAGAGGCACACACGTCTCCGTACTCTATTTACCCAGAAGGTACCAAGATGTACAAGGACCTAAAGATTTTGTATTGGTGACCAGGGATGAAGAGAGACATCCGCAGGTTTGTGTCTGAATGCCTCACTTGTCAACAGGTGAAGGCAGAACTTCAGAGGCCAGCAGGATTAGTTAAGCCACTCCCCATCCCAGAGTGGAAATAGGAGAACATCACAATGGAATTCGTCGTTGGATTGCCTAGATAAGTCAGAGGCTTTAATGCCATTTGGGTTATTGTGGATCGACTCACGAAGTCAGCACACTTTTTGCCCGTGAAGACGACTTTCTCCATGACGCAATATGCAGAGCTTTATATCAGGGAAATAGTCCGTTTACATGGTTTCCCAGTTTCGATTGTGTCCGACAGGGACCCGAGGTTTACATCGTCCTTCTGGAAGAGCTTACATGCAGCCATGGGGACAAAGTTGCTGTTCAGTACAGCTTTTCACCCGCAGACAGATGGCCGGTCTGAGCGAGTGATTCAGATTTTGGAGGATTTGCTGAGAGCCAGTATGATTGATTTTCAGGGGACTTGGGAGACTAAGATATCCCTAGTGGAGTTTACCTACAACAACAGCTTCCAATCATCTATAGGTATGGCTCCCTATGAGACGTTGTATGGACGGAAGTGCAGATCACCAGTCCATTAGGATGGAGTTGGTGAAAGAGCAGATCTTGGTCCGGAGATAGTCCAGCAAACTGCAGATGTTGTGGTCAAGATTCATGACAGAATGAAAACTGCCCAAAGCCGTCAGAAGATCTATGCTGATAAGAGAAGAAGAGATCTAGAGTTTGCCGTAGGTGATCACGTTTTCATGAAGATAGCACCCATGAAGGGTGTTATGAGGTTCGGGAAGAGAGGCAAGCTGAGTCCGAGGTTTATTTGACCGTTTGAGATTCTTGACAGAGTTGGGACACTAGCCTCTCGGGTTGCCCTTCCGCCGAACCTGGCCGAGGTACACAATTTGTTCCACGTCTCGATGCTGAGGAAGTATCTAGCTAATCCTTCGCATGTTCTGAGTTTTGAGCCGTTGCAACTTGCTCCAGATCTGTCATATGAGGAAAGACCTGTCCAAATCTTAGACAGATAGGAGCGTAGACTTCGGAACAAGGTGACTAAGCTAGTCAAAGTCCAGTGGCTAAACAAATCAGTGGAAGAGGCTACTTGGGAATCAGAAGCAGATATGAGACTTCGCTATCCGGAGTTGTTCGGTAAGATTCAATTTCGAGGACAAAATTTTTATAAGTGGGAGAGGAACTGTAGTGCCCAAATTCAGTACACGTATAACCCATGCATTCATTTAATTATCAAATCATTAAATCAATTTTAAATGAGTTTTAATCCATGCATAATTTATGAAAATGCATTATTTTAAATTATTCATGTTTATTGTGATGCACGTTAAAATGTCTTTTTCAAGTTTCATGTTTCAGGCGATTACTCGAGGCGGGATTGAGGAAAAGACCCGGTGACGATTTTGGCAATTTAAAAAGTGGTATTTTATTTTAAGTTGAGGTTGGGGTATTTTAAATAATTTATTACGTTGTTAATATCTTTAAAGCCTAATTTATGTATTTAGTGATTTAAGAATTTAAAACTTTTAAAAATTAGTATGTTGTGTGGGTTATTTCAATTAAAGGAGAATATTATAAAATTAATGTGTGTTTTACTTTAATTAGGGGAGAGTTAGTGTTTTAATTGATGACTAAATATTTAATTAAGCATAATTTATTCCCTAATTACTAGAACATGCACACACACACTTTTACACACACATGTACACGACTAAACACACACACTCACTTCACATTCAGATTTTTATTATTTTTGAGAGAGAAAACCTAGGGTTCCTCAATCTAGAGCAGCCGCCACTTCCCTCTTAGATTTCCAGCAACTTTTCTTGTGTTTTCTTTGAGGATTTTAGTGCCCCGTTTGTCCTGGATCAAGCCTCGCTCCATTCCCGCGTCGGTATCGCTGTTTCGGTAAAGTTTATCATCAAAAGGCACGTATAATCTCTCTTTTCTGCGTCGATCATGTCATAGTATGTGTTGAGTTGTTTTTATGCGTAAAATCCATGTGTGATGTGTAGTAGTTTGAGCAGGAAAATTTATCGATGTGTTTTGAAATAGTTTTTAGATCTAAAATCCCGTTTTTCACTGTAATTTGAGTTACTGCGATGTTTCAGTCGAGAATCTGAGATAAATTTCAACGCAAAAGTGTAGAACTTTTCGATACCTTCGATTTGATATAAAATTCGAATTATTTGGATACAAATTGAGTGAGTTATGGCATTTTTCGTGGGACTGCTCAAACTGCGACTTTTACATAAATTGTGTTCTTGAAGTTTATTTATTGCAAGCTTTGTTGGGGATCGACAGGTGATCATTGCTGTGTTTAGGTATGTTTAGCAGGTTGTTACGATGGTTATTGTGGTTTTGTTTCGTGTCGTTAGGCACTTAAAAGATTGTACGGGCGTATAAATTGTGTTGTTGTCAAAAGTCGCGTTCACGGGTTTATTGGGTTGCTTGTGATATATGGGTGCTTTGGGGCAATAGTATAGGCTTGATTCAATGACATAGTAGTCTAAGATGGTCTCGTGGTGTCGGTTCTTAGTCCGTGTAAGCGAGTCTAGAATGTAAAGCAAAACATGTACAGAAATTTTCGTAAGTTCGCGTTCACAGCAAGTACACGAACCCGTACACGGACTCGAGCACAGGGAACGTGCCTTTGTTCCTTCCGAAGTATCAGTTCACCGAGTCTACACGGACCCTTTGACGGACCCTGACACGGGGTCCGTGCCCCTTCCTTTCTGCACGACACATTATACCGAGTCTACACGAACCCATACACGGACCCAGGCACGGGGTCCGTGTATTTCATATTTGGAGGAAAATCTTATAGCATGTTTGGGGTATGAGGTCATGGTCTAGTACAATGATTTACAAAGTCGAGTCATGGGAATTTTAGAACGTCCTAAGGGAATGAATAAACTCGTAAGGGAGCATGATTACTTACGTCTAAGTTATGCAAGTTAAGCATGTCAATTCATGGTCAGTATGTGCAGCAACGGCCCCGATCGAAGTCCAACAAATCCCTCAACGTCAAGTAAGTATGTTTGACGTGCAAGAAAATATCTTAAGTTTTTCAGGTATGCTAAATGTCTTGTGACCAAATTATGTTTAGGATTGGAAAGCGTTAAATTATGAACGGGTTTAGATCATGATTGGAAAGCGTTAAATCATGAACGTGGACCAATCAGCCCGTTAAATTATGAACGGGAATCTCATGTATGCGGCAGTGGATACGTCCCTATCATCCCAGTACTTTGGTTTGTCTGATCAGGCGTTTATCATGTATGGGTCACTTGCTTTGAAACATGCCTCTACGCAAAAATGAAGTCATGTATGTTTAAGTATGATCAAGTATGCAAGCATGTTTGTGAAAGCTTTTAAGTTATGGCACGTCTATGTATGTATGCAAGTTCAAGCTCATTTCAAATCCAAACTTCAAGTATGTATGTTCTATTTTAGAGTGGCATGCGATTTTTATTATGTATTACTTGCTATTCTCAGTTTATACGTGTTGAGTCTTTAGACTCACTAGACTTGATCGATGCAAGTGAGGATTTCTATGAGGAGCCAGGAGGTGGGGACCAAGGAGCAGGCTTGGACTGAGCGGGAGGCTAGACCCGAGGACCGCCCACGCTGTTTTAATATTTTTATGCAAGTTTAAAATACTCTGATTTTATGGTTGATGCGAGATGTTTTGAGCAAGCTGTTCTTTGAACAAGATTTTATTGATGAATGGTTGATGTAGTGACGACCGTATTGATTTTGTTTTCGTATTCAAGAAAATTTTAAATTTTTCCGCAAATTTTAAGTTGCAAAAGTACGGTACGTTACATGCATGTTTGGACATCTCAATGCCCTTACCCAGAAACGCAGTACACAACATCACAGATGCTATTCTCGAGCTCAATTGGCCTTTACCCTTATTTTAGGCAGTTGAATTGACTAGGAACGAATTTAGAATATGCAGTGTTTACAAATGAGTTTGAACATCAATTACGATTCATTTGTAGTAAAGCATAATCAAGGACTTTTTCTATGCTGATTGCACGGTATACAGATAAAGTAAAATGAAACTATTAAAAAGTAAATTGTATTAGAATAAATATTATTTATTACACCTAAGTCAATAAATTCTCCAGCCAACAGTTGGTTTACAGGGCATCTACTCTAACAATAAATTCATTGTTCAATTTGGACAACTCTTCTTGCACAAAAGTTAAATAAATAGTTAATGGAAAGTGGCAGTATTACAGTTCTCTCACCTACGAGCTAAATTACCATCAAAGCATCAACAAAAAGCAATTCAAACAAGAATATGAAAAATAGGATCCCGTCAAAAAAATAATATGGAAAAGAAGTACAATTATACATCAACAACCAATTTCCCTTTCAGTTAGTACAGACAGTTGCATCAGTTCATTCTTGTACAATCGATCAATGAAAGGCTAACTTAATCGAATATCGCTTAAAAAGGGAATAGTACCTCGTGTTCGCGGACTAAAGTTTGAAGATCCCAAAAAAGAAAAGTGGCGCAGACGAATAGCATCAAGAGAAAAGCTAAACGCTATGGTCTCTTAAAATAATAGGCAGAATTTAGGAATCTCCAACTGGTGGACGACGATCTAGTCCTTGCCATTGGTTGGAATTTCTAAATGATCTTCAATTGAATACACACATGGAAGGTTTTTTTGTGTTTGTATGTGAAGATGAAGACTGCATCATATCAGTACCAAAGTATTTCTGAACAAAGATTGTGACAGGGTGATAGAGTGAGGGAGTCTGAGGGGAGGTGGAAGAAGTCGCAAAGGGTTATGAGCAGTGCTAGATTGACTCTGCCAGACAGACAAGAAAGATCCTCATCTAGAGTCGACCGAGTTCTCTCCGGTCCCCCGGGCTAGGTCGAGGCCCTCCATGGATAGATCAGAAAGTCGGGGAGCAGAGAAGGGAAGGGCGAGATCAAGATGTCCCTCGAGAGCCTGTCGATCCGAGGAGGAAAATGAATGAAGACAACCCTCCTACGAGAGGATTGGTCCATATGATCTTGGGGATGCTACTGATGGAGACTCTGGGCGAGCTCGGAAAGCTCATTGAAAAAGTTGGGGATCTTTGAGATATCCAGGGATGTGGACTTACCACAAGATCCCATCATCATTATTGGACCGGAAGACCTCCAAGGCGTTGTGGCTCCACATAAGGATGCCTTGGTTGTGACGCTCACCATTGCCAATTACGACGTGGAAATGATCTTTATTGATAATGGAAGTTCTGTGAATATTTTGTTCAAGAGAACGTTGGATCAGATGAAAGTGGAAGGATTTGAGTTTGAGCCGGTCTACCCCTCTGTATGGGTTCGCGGGACATGCCATTCAGCAATTGGGTCAAATTGTTCTTCCTTTATCCACTGGGAATGATCCTCAACGGGTAACTAAGATGATAACTTTCATGGTGGTAGATACACCATCATCGTATAATGGAATCTTGAGACGTCCAGCCCTAAAAGATTTTAGAGCTGTAGCTTCCACAGATCATCATAAGCTTAAGTTTCCCATACGAAAAGGAGTTGCAATCTTGTGCGGGGACCAAAAATTCGTGCTTTGTTGTTATGAAGGGGTAGTAATGGAAGAGGGAAAAATAGCACGTGTAGAAGTCAACATGATTAGGAAGGGAAGAAGTTGGTTGCCCGTATTGGAGAAGGAGGTTCAGGAGGTAGCGGACGAAGAACCTGAATTTGTAGAGTTGGGATCCGAGAAAAAGAGACTTCAGATAGCCCCTGACCATGAGATGTTGTAAGAAAAAAGAGAGGCCGCGAGCATTCGCATTGAAGCTTATAAAAATCGTATTCAGATAAACTTGTAAGTGGGTGACTTTGTCCCGGGGAGGTATAAGAGGAGCATAGAGGAAAGTTGGAGAATGCGCAGAGCATTCGAATTGAAGCTTAAAAATCGTATTCAGATAAACTTGTAAGTGGGTGACTTTGTCTCGGGGAGGTATAAGAGGAGCATAGAGGAAAGTTGGAGAATGCGCAGGGCAAGGCTTCAAAGAAGCCCTAAAATTCTTACCACCTCAGAAAATATTACTCTTGAATTTATTGTTGATGTATTTTGTTTCTGAATTGGACCTACGTAATCGGTTGAAATTTATTAAAACCAAGTTCTTCTTTTCAGTTCATGAATGTTTTTGTATTATGAAAGTGAGAAAAATTAAAATTTTCATCTAAGGCATCGCCTAGCAGAGGAGCAGAGCGGAGGAGAAGAATTTTCATTTTCATGCTAAGGCGTCTCCTAGCAGAAAAGTTAGAGGGTGAGGGTGGAGAATTTTCATGGGTGATGGTGGAGAATTTTTATTTTTCTGCTCAGGCGTTGCCTAGCAGAGGAGTTAAAGGGTGAGTGTGGAGAATTTTTATTTTCCTGCTAAGGCGTAACTTAGTAGAGGAGTTGTGAGATGAAGAGGTGAGAATTTTATTTTCTTGCTAAGGCATCGCCTAGCAGAGAAGTCAGAGGCCGAGGATATGGGAGATTTATTTTCTTGCTAAGGCCCGGTTTAGTAGAGGAGTTGCGAGATGAGGAGGTGATAATTTTATTTTCATACTAAGGCTAAAGCCTAGAGGAGCTTGAGGTGGTGAGGATGAAGTTTGGACCCTAGGTAGAGGAGCTTGAAGTTAGGAGAGTGAAGTGTTTGAAGTATGGATGGTGAGTGAAGTACTCGTTTCTCCTACCTAAAGCTTAGTCGATGGATTTGAAGATGGGAGCGAAGAGGGCGAGTTGTGGCGTGTGGCTATGGCACGAGGAGGTGCGGGGCTGGAATGGCGGGGCGTGCGGGCGAGGAAGCAAGCTGGACAAGGCGAGATGATGGCGTGGGCTTGGGCTGTGGGGTGAGGCGACTAGGGATAGACCGAGGGCTTGCTGGCGTGGGAGAGGAGCGAAGAGCTGTGTGGCGAGCTGGGGCGAGGGCTGCGCATAGGTGTGGCTGTGGGATGAGGCTGTGGTGAGATCTTTGGGCGAGGAGAGGCACAGTGCGGGAGAGTGATGGGCGTGAGGCGAGGCGTTGCTGGATGGGCGAGGGGCGAGGTGCCGAGGGGTAAGGCGCTGTTGGCGAGGGGCGAGGGTGAAGGTTGGGCGAGTGGTGAGAGGCGACACTCAGTGAAGAAGGCTAGGCGAGGAGAAGCGAGGGCAGGAAGCGGTCGGCGGATTGGGGCAGGGGCGAGCGTGGCTAGGCGAAGTGCTGGTGCGGACGAGAGTCGGCGGTGATGGACGAGGTGATGGCGAGGCGGGGAGAGGGTGTTAGGATCGGTTATTGACTAAGGAGTGTTTAGAAGGGGTGGTTGAATAAACACTTCTAGGAATTTAAATGTTCTTCGAAAAAGGTAGTTCAGCTTTGTTACAAACTGAACTAAGTATCCCCTCGGTCAATATCAATCAGTTAAACTGAATAAGCAGTTGCAGAAAATAAACTGATTGAAAGATAGAATATCTAACTGAACATGAAAAGCTGAAGTAAAGACAACACAATATGTTTCTGGATGTTCGGAGAATTGAATAACTCCTACGTCACCCTTTCTATCTCAAGGATAGGATATTCACTAAAAGACTTTGATCGAGTGCAACACTTGTACAGACCCTCTTCAGTTAGGACTTATCTATTGCCTGAACTGAAACTCTTAGTATAATACAATGATCTCTGTAAGTAACTGAACTTAGCACTTATTGATTTATCAATATTACAGAGTGCTAGTTTGCTCAACGTGTAGCCTTGATTGCTACGAATAGATATAATAAGTGTGAGCTGAGATTTTGACAGAGTAATGGCAAGTTTGAGATTAATCGATCGTGTCTTCTGTCAACTGCTCTTTAGTCATATTTATAGACTTATCTTTCAACGGTAATTTTGAATTTACGTATCCGTTGATTGCCACCTCATCATTTCTTAGACAATGTTCTTGATTGCCGCTTCTTCATTGATTGTAAGACGGCGTATTAATCTCAATAGCCGAAATTTGTTGTTCTATGCAGTGCGGCTTTCCATATTCAGTTGCTGTCTGATATGTCTATCTGTCTATTGAATGATCTTTCCCGAGGTATCTTCCGTTGAGAAGCTTTAATATTTTCGACTGAATGTTTTAACTAATCAGTTCTCAAGTGATCAGTTTGTGTCAACTGATTTCAGTTGAATGTCCAAATGCCGAATTTGCTTAGTTGATTTAATCAATTGATTTATGTTTTGTCAAACTCCAGAATTTAGTTTCCAACAATTTCTCCCTTTATGGTGTTTGACAAAACCAAGAGATTTAACTCAGCTCTTTGTTGATAATTGTGGGGACCCGGACGCTAATCAAGTTCTTAATCATAATTGGGACTAATTAATCAATTAAAACAGGGTCTAATATTTTTTTTTAGAATGCGGAACGTAGTGACATACAACATATATACATATCAGTATATAAAATACAAATCCTGTATTTCAACATTTATTCAAACTAGGGTTTAAAACTAAAGTCAAGTGTTTAACCCTACATCTAGTCCAAGTCCGGTGCCACCACTCTAATCACGATCTAGCTCTTCATCTCCTCGACCCTGGACCTGTCCCACCTGTTGTCAAGTACACATACAGACAAGACAACAGCCGGATATACCGGTGAGAATATAATCCCCAGTATAAATCAATGAAACATGCAATCATATAAACAATATAAAGCATGTAATCAGGTAACATGAATATGTATCAAAATCTGAAACATAAACAATATCAAATCAAACTGCCGACATCAATCATAATTCAGACTAGACTCAATCCTAGTCTAGGGATCCCGATTTCCAAATGTGGTGTTCCTATATCGAATTCCGTAATAGAAGGAACTCCGTTCCTATTACTCGATATAACCATATCCGGTGTTCCTATATCGAATTCCGTAATAGAAGAATCCCAATTCCTATTACTCGATATAACCAAACATTTGGAGTCCTGACCTATCCGCCATGGACTGTATCTCTATCGCTAATATCATTATCTTGAGACATCGTGCAATGTGCCGTGGTGATACCACCACTATCCGGCACTTCTGTCACAAGATAACTCGTCTAATACCTGTCATCTAAATTCAAGAGAACAAGTACATTACTCAATGAAATGCAAATATCCATGCAATAAAGTAAAGAATGTGATTTAGGGAAACCCAAGTCTAAACCGACTCAAGTCCATCTCCCAATACCACATTGACTTATACCTTTCTTTCGTCGGTTTCTGGCTCAGTCGAAGTCTTGAACTCACAGCCTGTCTGGCAATGACAATATCAATAATCTCATATCAATATACCGTCCAAATCAATAACAATCTGATCAATCTGGACTTAATTCAAATCAGCGGTATAACGGTACAATTTCAGTATCCCCGTCAATACAACATTACCAGATAATAGTTACAATCCATAACCCAATTACAATTCAAATCTGTCTGGTATAAATCAATATACCCTAAAAATTCATAACAATTCCATAATTAGTCCGTTTCTCAGTCTGACTTCGATTCTCTGATGTCTAACATGTCAAGAACATCATATATGAATTTCATTCAATTCTGACAATAGCATAAATTCACAGCATGTCAAAACGTAGCAAAACTTACGTCCAGTTGTAGCCTACGTCGTTAGGAACTCGATACCGAAGTCGGATTCAAAATCAGACGGACGGATTTTGATCGATTGTAACTTGAAGCACAATTTCACTTTTTCCTCCGGAGACCCTCGATTTCTCTTTCTGAGGAATTATGTGCATGTTCTTATATATATATATATATAACCACGCACATGCATGAAGGCAAGTGGCGCACCCGTCTTGCAGCACGTCTCGCGCTCGGGCGGTGGCAATCTACCGCTCGGGCGCGAGCTCGGCGCTCGGGCGGTTGAATCTACCGCCCGGGCGCGAAGGGTTCTGCCCGCATACATCTGCATTGGCGCTCGGGCGGTCATAAACTACCGCCTGGGCGCCACCTTCTCTGCCCGAACATTTCCTTCTTGAACATTGGCGCTCGAGCGGTCATTTTCTACCGCTCGGGCGCCACTAGTTCTGTCCAAGCATTTCACCCGTCGCGTAAAATCTCATTTCGTGTCCTAATTAATCCTTTCGTAATCATATCAAATTATAAATCAATAATTACAGATTACTCGGATTAAATTTCCGGGCATTACATTCCTCCCCCCCTAAGATACGATTTCGTCCTCGAAATCACAAGCAATCAATCATATCAAACAGGAGTATATACAAAACTGTATAAGGAATTTACATCAATTAAACAATGCTGGGAATTCCTGTCTCATATCTGATTCCGTCTCCCAAGTGGCTTCTTCAACACCATGACGAGTCCATTGAACTTTCACAAGAGGAATCATCTTTTTTCTGAGCTGTTTTTCTTTACGATCAATAATCCTGATCGGTTTCTCGACATAACTCAATGTCTCATCCAGCTCGGTCTCGTCTGGCTTAATCACATGAGAATCATCAGGGAGGTATTTCCGCAGCATTGATACATGAAAGACATCATGTATCCCAGATAATGAAGGCGGCAATGCAAGTCGATAGGCACGATCTCCTATCTTTTCAAGAATTTCGTAAGGACCAACATATCGAGGAGACAATTTCCCTTTCTTGCCAAATCTGACAACTCCTCTGAAAGGTGAAATTTTCAAAAATACTCGGTCTCCAGCCTCAAATACCAACGGTCGTCGTCTGAGGTTGGCATATTTGGCTTGTCGGTCTTGGGCTGCCTTCATTTTCCTCTGAATCAGTTTCACTTTTTCAGTCATATCTCTGATCATATCAGGTCCAGTCTCAGGAACTTCAGAGATATCATCCCAATACAGTGGGGATCGACACTTCTTTCCGTACAACGCTTCGAATGGAGCCATCTCAATACTCGTTTGATAGCTATTGTTGTACGAAAACTCACAAAGTGGCAATGCTTCTTGCCAATTAGTGCTAAAATCCAGCACTATAGCTCTAAGCATATCTTCCAATGTCTGGATCGTACGCTCTGACTGTCCATCGGTCTGTGGATGATACGCGGTACTCAGATGTAACCTCGTACCTAGAGCTTGCTGCAGGCTCTGCCAGAAGTGCGAAGTAAATCGAGGATCACGGTCTGAAACAATCGACTTCGGCACTCCATGCAATCTAATCACTTCTCGGACATAGATATCCGCCATCTGATCATATCTATATGTCATCTTGTATGGAATAAAACATGCAGATTTGGTCAATCGATCAATCACGACCCAAATCGCATCACAACCTCGGGAGGATCTCGGCAACTGTGTCACAAAATCCATGGAAATGTGATCCCATTTTCATTCAGGAATGGACAAACTCTGTAACAATCCTCCTGGTTTCTTTCTCTCAGCTTTCACCTGTTGGAAATTCAGACACTTGGCTACAAATTCAGTCACATCAGATTTCATTTGTTTCCACCAATACTGTGTCCTTAAATCATTATACATTTTCCTACCACCAGGATGAATGCTAAAACGACTGTTGTGCGCTTCTGTCAGTATTCGCTGTCTCAATTCTGAAACATTTGGCACAACAATCCGATTATTCACATACAAAATACCATTTCGAACCTGATATTCCGATCGATGACCAGCTCTGACCATAGCAATCGAATTCTGTACATTCTGATCAATTTTCTGTGCCTCTTTGATTCTTACTATCAATTCTGGTTCAGCTCGAATCGCACATAATCTCAGAGGCTGACAATCTGTTTCAAAAACTAATCCAGACAAACAGCAATCCTCTATCAAATTCGAGACACCTATTGTCGATAAGGATAGTGCACATACCTTTCGACTCAGCGCATCTGCTGCTGCATTGGACTTTCCTGGATAATATTTAATTTCACAATCAAAGTCTTTCAATAAATCTAGCCATCTCCGCTGTCTCATATTTAACTCTGATTGCGAAAACAAATATTTCAAACTCTTATGATCAGAATATATTTCGAATTTCTCACCGTACAGATAATGTCGCCATATCTTCAGTGCAAAGACTATGGCTGCCAATTCAAGATCATGAATTGGGTAACGAGTTTCATGGGGTTTCAACTGTCTCGAGGCATAAGCAATCACATGCCCTCGCTGCATCAGTATACATCCCAACCCTCGGTGAGATGCATCACAATAAACGACAAATCCACCAGTACCTGAAGGAATCGTCAACACAGGCGCACTGGTCAATCTCTTTTTCAATTCCATAAAACTGGATTCACAGTCTTCTGACCAAACAAACGGAGCATTCTTCTGGGTTAACTGCGTAATCGGTTTGGCAATACTCGAGAAATCTTTAATAAATCGTCGATAATATCCTGCCAAACCCATAAAACTGCGAATCTCGGGTACAGATGTAGGTCTTGGCCAAGAAATCACTGCCTCAACCTTACTGGAATCAACTGATATACCATCTCCCGATATAATGTGACCCAAAAACACAACATGTTTCAGTCAAAACTCGCATTTCGACAATTTAGCATACAGTTTCTCTGCCCTCAAAATTCTCAACACAGTCCTCAGATGATTAGCATGCTCAATCACATTCTTTGAATAAATCAATATATCATCAATGAATATCATCACAAAATCATCTAAGTATTTCTGAAAGACGCGGTTCATCAATCCCATAAATACCGCCGGTGCATTCGTCAAACCAAAAGGCATGACAATAAACTCATAATGTCCATACCTCGTTCTGAATGCTGTCTTTGAGATATCAGAGTCCCTGACTCTCAATTGATGGTATCCAGATCTCAAGTCGATCTTGGAATACACAGATGAACCCTGCAACTGATCAAACAGATCATCAATACGAGGCAATGGGTATTTATTCTTTACCGTTGCCTTGTTCAGCTGCCTATAGTCAATACAAAGTCTCATCGACCCGTCCTTCTTTCTCACGAACAGTACTGGAGCACCCCAAGGAGACACACTCGGTCTAATGTAACCTTTGGCCAGTAAATCCTCCAACTGTTCTTTCAACTCCTTCAACTCGATCGGTGCCATCCTGTAAGGAGTTCTCGAAATCGGAACTGTTCCTGGCATTAACTCAATGCTGAAGTCTATCTCTCGAATCGGAGGCAATCTAGGAATCTCATCTGGAAAGACATTAGCAAATTCGCACACCACTGGCAAATCCGCCAATGCTGGGCTCGTTTTCAGTAAGTCAACTGAATATACCAGGAATCCATCCGCTCCCTTCTGCAATAATCGAGTCATATTCATTGTAGATATCAAAGGAATTCTAGCACGAGAACCCTGACCATAAAATTTCCACTCCTCAGCCATCTCAGGTCTGAATCGAACTATCTTGTGGAAACAATCGACTGTAGCTCGGTACTTGGTCAACATGTCGATGCCGATAATACAATCAAAATCAGATAAACCAAGAACAATACAGTCTAAATCAATCGTATGCCCGTCGTACTGCAGTATACACGATTTCACAGATTTCACCGATATCAAACCTGTTCCTAACGGAGACGTGACAGATACTATGGTAGCTAAGGACTCAACAGGCAATGAATGCATTAAAGCAAATCGCTCAGACATAAAAGTATGTGATGCACCAGTATCAATCAGTACATATGCAGGATAACCAGAAATAAAACAGTTACCTGCAACTACATCCTCAGGTGCATCCTGTGCTTGCTCCTCAGTCAAAGCAAACAATCGAGCCTGCTGTCTAGGAGGCTGGCTCGCGGTCTGGCCCCCTCCTAGCCTCTGCTGTAACAGAGTAGACGGTACTGGCTGAAAAGTATGAACGGCAGATGGTCGTCTACCTGCCTGAGCCACTGATCCAGATGACTCAGCTGCCTACGATCCCTGGGCACCTCGCTGTGGACACACTCGGGCAAAGTGTCCCTGCTGTCTACAGATACGACAGCTGCCAACTACTCCTCGGCACTGATCTTTGGAATGCCTCCCTCCACAAGTACCACAGTACGGTCCTGCATAGCTCTGGCTCTGACCGGTCTGTCTAGAGCCACTCGAACTAGACGAAGTAGTCCCTGATTTCTTGAATTGCTTCCCTCTAGCCTTCAAGAAATCCTTCTTTCCGCTACCACTGCTGCCACCTTCAAATCTAGGAGGTGGTGGTTGTCCCGATACTGGAACCACAAAAGAAGCCTCTTTCAGCCTCATCAGGCCTGCCTCGGCTCCCTTGGCTCTGTTCAGGGCATCGGTGAAATTGTTAGGCCTCCCAGTATTCACCAGCGTAAAAATCTCAGGATTTAGGCCATTTATGAACTGATCTGCTACGGCCTCATCATGTTCAGCTACGTGGGGAGCAAATCGGAGCAATGTCGAAAACTTAGCCACATAATCCTCAATGTTCAACTGGCCTTGTTTCAGGTTTGCAAACTCGGCTCCCTTGTCCTTCCTATAAGAAACTGGAAAGAACCGTAGATAGAATTCAGTCTTAAACACATTCCAGGTAATGGTCGTACCTCTCTGTTCCAATGCCCTTCTAGTCGTGATCCACCAGTGTTTAGCAACGTCATGCAACTGGTGTATTATCAGTTTCACCCTCTTTTCCTCAGTATACTCCAAAGAGTCAAACAGTGATTCAATGTCGTCCAACCAACTTTCACATTCCACGGAGTTCTCCGTACCTTTCAAAGTCGGTGGATGAAATGACTGAAACCTTTTCAGCAATTTCTCCATTGCTGTAGGTGTCACATCCATAGGAGGATTCGAGGTACTCCCCTGTTCTGGCATTCTGCTCGGGGGCATATCTGAATTCAAAAGGATTAGCAATCCCAACAATAATCCTGTTTCAAACCTCCCTGTATCATCTTACAGCTGATCCATTCCAATAATACACAATACCATATCAATAACAGATAAGTCAGGTAACATGTATTAAAGCAGTAAACATGCTAGCAATCAAAAGCAAGGAAAGAAAATCTCATTCTACCCCGCTCACTAGCTGCTATCTCAATCTCAAGGATCTATGGCTCTGATACCACCTGTTGTGGGGACCCGGACGCTAATCAAGTTCTTAATCATAATTGGGACTAATTAATCAATTAAAACAGGGTCTAAAATTTTTTTTTAGAATGCGGAACGTAGTGACATACAACATATATACATATCAGTATATAAAATACAAATCCTGTATTTCAACATTTATTCAAACTAGGGTTTAAAACTAAAGTCAAGTGTTTAACCCTACATCTAGTCCAAGTCCGGTGCCACCACTCTAATCACGATCTAGCTCTTCATCTCCTCGACCCTGGACCTGTCCCACCTGTTGTCAAGTACACATACAGACAAGACAACAGCCGGATATACCGGTGAGAATATAATCCCCAGTATAAATCAATGAAACATGCAATCATATAAACAATATAAAGCATGTAATCAGGTAACATGAATATGTATCAAAATCTGAAACATAAACAATATCAAATCAAACTGCCGACATCAATCATAATTCAGACTAGACTCAATCCTAGTCTAGGGATCCCGGTTTCCAAATGTGGTGTTCCTATATCGAATTCCGAATAGAAGGAACTCCGTTCCTATTACTCGATATAACCATATCCGGTGTTCCTATATCGAAATCCGTAATAGAAGAATCCCAATTCCTATTACTCGATATAACCAAACATTTGGAGTCCTGACCTATCCGCCATGAACTGTATCTCTATCGCTAATATCATTATCTTGAGACATCGTGCAATGTGCCGTGGTGATACCACCACTATCCGACACTTCTGTCACAAGATAACTCGTCTAATACCTGTCATCTAAATTCAAGAGAACAAGTACATTACTCAATGAAATGCAAATATCCATGCAATAAAGTAAAGTATGTGATTTAGGGAAACCCAAGTCTAAACCGACTCAAGTCCATCTCCCAATACCACATTGACTTATACCTTTCTTTCGTCGGTTTCTGGCTCAGTCGAAGTCCTGAACTCACAGTCTGTCTGGCAATGACAATATCAATAATCTCATATCAATATACCGTCCAAATCAATAACAATCTGATCAATCTGGACTTAATTCAAATCAGCGGTATAACGGTACAATTTCAGTATCCCCGTCAATACAACATTACCAGATAATAGTTACAATCCATAACCCAATTACAATTCAAATCTGTCTGGTATAAATCAATATACCCTAAAATTTCATAACAATTCCATAATTAGTCCGTTTCTCAGTCTGACTTCGATTCTCTGATGTCTAACATGTCAAGAACATCATATATGAATTTCATTCAATTCTGACAATAGCATAAATTCACAGCATGTCAAAACGTAGCAAAACTTACGTCCAGTTGTAGCCTACGTCGTTAGGAACTCGATACCGAAGTCGGATTCAAAATCAGACGGACGGATTTTGATCGATTGTAACTTGAAGCACAATTTCACTTTTTCCTCCGGAGACCCTCGATTTCTCTTTCTGAGGAATTATGTGCATGTTCTTATATATATATATATATATATATATATATATATAACCACGCACATGCATGAAGGCAAGTGGCGCACCCGTCTTGCAGCACGTCTCGCGCTCGGGCGATGGCAATCTACCGCTCGGGCGTGAGCTCGGCGCTCAGGCGGTTGAATCTACCGCCCGGGCGCGAAGGGTTCTGTCCGCATACATCTGCATTGGCGCTCGGGCGGTCATAAACTACCGCCCGGGCGCCACCTTCTCTGCCCGAACATTTCCTTCTTGAACATTGGCGCTCGAGCGGTCATTTTCTACCGCTCGGGCGCCACTAGTTCTGTCCAAGCATTTCACCCGTCGCGTAAAATCTCATTTCGTGTCCTAATTAATCCTTTCGTAATCATATCAAATTATAAATCAATAATTACAGATTACACGGATTAAATTTCCGGGCATTACAATAATAGATTACGCAACTGAATCATAGAATATCTGGGTTTCTTGTAGATAATATAGAAGTCTGAAAAAAATGATACCAGTTGATAATAATAGCCTGATTAATTCTTCATCTAATTCTTCAGCATAACTGAATCATAAAATAACTGGTCAAATAATATCAGTTGCTTCAGCTGCTTTCCCCATTTTTGTCAAATACATCCATCTTGTCAGATAGCTTGCGAACATGAGAAGAAAGAACCGTGACAGAGGATGACATACTTTCAATAGCAGTAGACATTGTGACTTGCAGTAGTTCAATTTTCCGAGACACAAGCGATTCCACACTGTTGACGCGTTGGTTAATTAATTCTTGAGTGGCAGTCAGACTGGACATGATACCTCTATTTTTCTGAATATCACCAACTGCAAAAGAGAGAGCGGTGACAGCAGATTGGATATCCTTCAGTCTTTTCAAGGATTCCTGATTATCATCCAACTTCAGACTGTGCGAAAGTTGCGTATTTTGAATCTTGGAGATGGCAGTAACTATTTGACTCATACTGTCCTGCATATGTTGGACTTCTTCAAAAATGAGATCAAAATCTGCTGAAGATGGAGGATTGGATTGTCGAGAAGTGCTTGGTTTACTTTCAGAAACAATCAAGGCTTGATCAGTTGAAATTGTTTCAGTAACATTTCGAACTGAAATATCAGCAGCAGGGATTTCTGCTTGATCCCGAGGTGGTGAGGAAGGATTTTGTTCAGTTGATGGTGACACAACCTGAACTGATGTCTCTAGGGAATGATCGATTGAGTCATCTGGCATATCAGTTGGTATGACCTGATCAGCAGATTGATCTGGTGGAACAACCTGAAGGAATAGTGACCTCTGGATTGGTTTGATCAGCAGAGTGATTCACTTTATCATTAACTGGTGCACTAAGGTGGGATTCCTCTACTACTGCTTGAATTACTTCATCAATATGAGCGAAAGACAGCTCAGCTTCAGTATATAGTTGTTGTTCAACAAGCGGTGAAGGAAGCTTATCAGAAACTGGCTCTTCAGTTGGAACAAGAACTAAAGCTGATGATGGTTCTGTTTTGTTAGAGGGTGCTTCTTCAACTAGTTCCACATCGTCATTATCTGAATCTCCTTGGTAGACTACCAGTTCTTGATCCAATTCCCAAAATTTGATTCGAGATAGTAGCCCTATAAGGTCAGTGTCAAGCTGAGTAATTACAGCTTGATCAGCATATGCAGTTGGGCCAGTTGGCAAGTAGTTGTTTTTAAGCTTAGCAAAAATTTGAGCCAACTTCTTCGCTCTCATCTGATCAAAGAAATAACTTTTCCTCTCCAAGGCTTGAGCAATAGAGGCAGCTTTGACAGTTCGAAGAACAAAGGCCTCCAGCTTGATGAATTTTCTCAGCTCGGACTTTTCCTTCAGTTGCTTGGCAAAAACCTCAGTACGATAGGCTACCCAAGCATCATAGGACTTAGTCTTTGCAGCAGCAAAACTGTTCACTTTTGCCCATACAAGATCAATATGAGTCTGAATCGGGTTGGAGGGTCTGGGTTCTACAATCAATTTCCCTTTCCCTTTATCAGTACTCATGATATGAGGAATTTCCAGTCCGGTTCGAGTTGATTCAATATGCTCTACAAACTTTATTCCTTTGGGTCTGGCAGGTGCTACACCAATTGGTCGAGATATTTGAGTAACAGGAGCTTGGGTCCTAACTGATTCCTTTATGGTACTTACTGAATCAGCTTGTGGAATAATCTGTAGAGGAACTGCTTCTATAGGCTGCTGATCAGTTAAGGAAATCATTTCGTCAGTGGGAATGGATACCTCAGAAGTTGTTTTAACCCTTTGAGTTCTTGGCTTCTTCGCAATTTGAGGTGATGAAGTCTTTTCTGACTCTGATGTACTCAAAATCAATTTCCTTTTGGCAACCTTCAGTTGAGCCAACGTTTTGGCTTTCTTGACTGATTTGGGAGCAGCTAACTGAGTCCCAATTTCCTGTTTGATTCGCACAAACTGAGTAGGAGATATGTCCATTTTGGATTTGATTGGCATCGTGTTCTTTGCATTGAACACCTTAAATTTCGATGTCTTCTCAGAGTCCTCAGCCACTAAACCTTTTGCTTTCAGCAGATAACTGATTTGAACGGCAAAACCCTTGGATTGTTTAGAAGACAGAAACATATTCTTCAAAACATTAAATATGAGATGCTTCCAGTTAAATTTGTGATTAGCCATAATAACAGTAATGGCCTGAAATTTCTCCAAAGTTAGGGCAGCAAATGATCCAGCTTTTGCCAAAAGCCCTTTAGCAATTACATCAGCCAGCAATTGAACTTCATGCTTGAGTTTCTTTTTAGGATCAGAAACTTTAATCTTCTGTCCATCAGCAGAGAGGAGGGTTTGCATTTCCTCAATATCAGATGCTTTAACATCCGAAAGTTGTGCTATACCTTCAGAGGGTAAGAAAAATAAATCACCAAGAGAATTTTCAGAGACGATCAGCAACTGACCATTGATAGTAGAATTGATATTTCCCTCAGAATCAATCACGCCAGTAGAGTAGAAATCCTGAAGTTCTTTGGGATAGATATCCTGAGAAGATTGTCCCAAAAATGTTCTTAGACCAGCATCTTCAAGTTTCTGAAATACTTTCTGGACTTCAGCATCGCCGAAGGATAAAATAGATCCAAAATTGATGGCCATAGCATTTAGAATGAAAGAGGGAATTTGAGTTGCCATTGATAACTGATAAATTTCCTATTACCAGTTCTGGAGGGTGTGATTTCTTCCATCTAAGTTCAGCATTTGTTGCTTCACAGCCAGCAAGTTCTTCGTTAGGTAACTGAATGTTTTCAGTTTCAGTTGGAGCTGATTGATTTCCATTAGTTTGCTACACTAACTGATTGTCAAGATTTGCTTCCAATTCAGCTGGTTGATCCAATATCTCAGGTTCAGGTGTATGAAAGATATTCTGATTATTACGACTTTCATCTGAGTCATCATCTTCCAGACTGATATCTGTAAATCGATCATCTAGCTCAACTTGATCAGTTGGCTTATCGATTAGTGCAGTTTCATCAAAATCAACATGTGCAGATTCTTCAACATTTAAGGTTTTCTTATTAAATACTCTGTAAGCTATGCTAACTGATGAATATCCAAGGAATATTCCTTCTGCTGATTTGACATCGAATGCTTTTAGATAATTTTTACCATTGTTATGAATAAAACATCTACAGCCAAATATTTTGAAGTAAGTGATTATGCTTTTTCTTCCATGCCAGATCTCATATGGTGTTTTCATGTGATTTTTATTAATCATTGATCTGTTCTGAGTGTAGCATGCAGTGTTTACTGCTTCAGCCCAAAATCTTTGAGAAATACCAGAATCAGCAAGCATTGTTCTAGCAGCTTCTTTAAGAGTCCGATTCCTTCTCTCAGCTACACCGTTTTGCTGAGGTGTTCTTGCTGCTGAGAGCTCATGCTTGATTCCAATATTTTCTAAAAAGTTTTAAAGTGTTTGATTGATGAATTCAGTTCCTCGATCAGATCTGATTCGATCAATCCCAACTGATTTTTCATTTAAAAGTCTTTTGAAGAGTTTAATCAGTTGTGCAGCAGTATGGTCTTTGGATTTGAGAAATATAACCCAAGTAAATCTTGAAAAGTCATCTACGACCACCAAGGTGTATTTCATTCCCCCTAAGCTCATGACTGGTATTGGACCAAAGAGATCCATGTGCAATAATTCTAAGCATCGGGATGAAGATTTACAGCCTTTGTTTTTGAAAGAGGATCGAACTTGTTTTCCATACTGACATGCTGAACAAAGTTTTTCTTTTGAAAAATTTATTTTGGGCAAACCAGTTACAAGTTCATGCTTACTCAGATAGGCAAGAGATTTAAAATTTAAATGATTTAACCTTTTATGCCACAACCAGTTTTGAGATGATTTAGAGGCAATAAAACATACTGGTTTATTAGGTTGATCATTCCAGCTGACTTTGTAAGTGTTTCCACACCTTTTGCCAGTTAGAATAATCTCTTCAGTTGAGTTTTTGACTGAACAAGAGTGTTTGTCAAACTGAACTGAGAATCCATTATCGCATAACTGACTAATGCTTATCAGATTATACTTAAGATTTTCGACTAATAAAATATCATTAATGGTGAAGTTACCATGGATAAGCTTACCCTTACCCACAGTTTTACCTTTGGAATTATCCCCAAAACTGATGTTTGGACCAGTGTATTTGACCAGTTGAGATAATAAATTTGAATCTCCTGTCATGTGTCGTGAACATCCACTGTCCAGATACAATATTGAACCAATTCTTGTACCTACTATCTGCAATTAAACACAAAATAAGATTTTGGTACCCTTTTCTATTTGGGTCCAAAGTTGATTAGTCCTTTAGGAATCCAGACTTGAATCAGTCTAACCGACCGTCCTGTTGCTGTATTTCATATGGTCCTTCCCTGTCTGTGTGTGCTTGGTGTATGGTGTGTGGATGATACGACATGTGTTTTGTCCTTTTTCAACTGATTGTTCAGCCGATATCTTTTCTGAACTGGTTTACTGTTGTGGTAGTTTGAGTAGCCATATGAATATTTTCTGCTGAGAGTTTTTGGTTGCTGATTTCTTGAGTCAGTCTTACCCTTCGGATTATACCCAATTCCACATCTCATGCCTTTATTCATATTCTGAGATGGCTGTTCAATCAGTTTACTCGACTCTTTTTGATCTTGTACCATAACTGGTTTTACAAAGTGAATATATTTCCCTTTGTTCATATTCAGTTTTGGTTGAGTATCTTGGGAGGACGAATCATCTTTACTACAGAATCCTAAACCAGTTTTATCATCAACTGATTTCTGAGAGTTCTGTATATTAGTTAAAGCTTTAGATGATTTGTTCCAAACTTGAATAAGCTCATTGAGCTTTGTATTTTCAAGCGACAAATTCTGAATCATTAATTGATTCCTGCTTCTTTCATTACTGAGTTCAGCAATCTCCCTTCTCAGACTCAACATTTCAACTGATTCATCAGTTTTTGTTTTATCGTCTTTGGGATCATCTTGCTTTGCTCTGTATTTTTCAAATGATAAAGCAAGCTTTTGATACTCACTGACCATGTCATGAAGAGTTGAGATGAGTTCTTCTCTTGTAAAATCAATTGAGCTAAAATCAAATACCTGCTCATAGCTTGATTGATCTTCTATGTTATCAGCCATTAGACATGTTACTTCTTCCTCATCCTCACTTGAACTGCAAGAACTTTCTGGTTCTGACTCTTCGCTGTCAGTTTCTGCCCATTTGGCTTTGCTATCTTCAGCTAGGAGTACTTCATGTTTCTTTCTGTAAGGCTTCTTTTCGTCCTTCGATCTCCTCTTGTGCTCATACACTTTCTTCTTTCTTTCAGTTGAGATTTGATTGTCCTTTTTAGGCTTGGGACAGTTAGCAATAAAGTGACCAGATTTGCCACAGTTGAAACATACATTAGACTCTTCTCTGGAGTTGTTTCTTTGATAATTCTTCTGAAAATTTCCTTGATTTTTCCTCATGAATCTTCCAAATTTCTTAATGAATAGTGACATGGCATCGTTGCTCAGTTGATCAGCAGTTTTCTCAACTGAACCAGTTGATTCATTTCTAACAGCAGTCAAAGCAGTAGTTGCTGCTGGGGTAGATGGTTCTCCTTCTCTAGTTTGAAGTTCAAACTCATATGCTTTTAGATCAGCAAATAAATCATGAAGTTCAACTTTGTTAAGATCTTTGGATTCCCTCATTGCCATAGTTTTGACATCCCATTCTTTGGGAAGTCCTCTGATTACTTTCAACGCTACTTCTTTATTTGTATACACTTTTTCAAGTGCATTCAATTCGTTGATGACACAGCTGGTTTTTTCATCATATTCATGCATTGTTTCTCCCATCTTCATTCTGATGTTGTCGAACTTCTGCACAGCAACTGAAAGTTTGTTTTCTTTGGTTTGTTCATTGCCTTCGCAAAGTTGAATTAACTTCTCCCAAATTTCTTTGGCGGTTTTGCACATTTTGATCTTACTGAACGTTACTTTGTCCAGTGTCTTATACAATATGTCTTTTGCAACGTTGTCTAGATTTGCCTTTCTCTTGTCCTCTGTAGTCCACTCATCTCTAGGCTTTTCAATTCGGTGAGGTGCCCCTTCAGTAATAGCAACAGCTGTGTTTGCTTTCAAAATTTTCATGGGTCCGTCAGTTATAACGTACCACATGTCATCGTCTTGTGCAGCTAGATGAGCCTGCATTCTGATTTTCCAATCATCAAAATCTTCTCTGGAGAACATTGGAATCTTATTGAATGAGGACATAGTGATTAGATTGACTATAGATAGTCTTTGATAGGATATGCCTCGCTCTGATACCACTTGTTAGGATCGGTTATTGACTAAGGAGTGTTTAGAAGGGGGGGTTGAATAAACACTTCTAGGAATTTAAATGTTCTTCGAAAAAGGTAGTTCAGCTTTGTTACAAACTGAACTAAGTATCCCGTCGGTCAATATCAATCAGTTAAACTGAATAAGCAGTTGCGGAAAATAAACTGATTGAAAGATAGAATATCTAACTGAAAATGAAAAGCTGAATTAAAGACAACACAATATGTTTCTGGATGTTCGGAGAATTGAATAACTCCTACGTCACCCCTTCTATCTCAAGGATAGGATATTCACTAAAAGACTTTGATCGAGTACAACACTTGTACAGACCCTCTTCAGTTAGGACTTATCTATTGCCTGAACTGAAACTCTTAGTATAATACAATGATCTCTGTAAGTTACTGAACTTAGCACTTATTGATTTATCAATATTACAGAGTGCTAGTTTGCTCAACGTGTAGCCTTGATTGCTACGAATAGATATAATAAGTGTGAGCTGAGATTTTGACAGAGTAATGGCAAGTTTGAGATTAATCGATCGTGTCTTCTGTCAACTGCTCTTTAGTCATATTTATAGACTTATCTTTCAACGGTAATTTTGAATTTACGTATCCGTTGATTGCCACCTCATCATTTCTTAGACAATGTTCTTGATTGCCGCTTCTTCATTGATTGTAAGACGGCGTATTAATCTCAATAGCCGAAATTCGTTGTTCTATGCAGTGCGGCTTTCCATATTCAGTTGCTGTCTGATATGTCTATCTGTCTATTGAATGATCTTTCCCGAGGTATCTTCCGTTGAGAAGCTTTACTTTTTTCGGCTGAATGTTTTAACTAATCAGTTCTCAACTGATCAATTTGTGTCAACTGATTTCAGTTGAATGTCCAGCTGCCGAATTTGCTTAGTTGATTTAATCGATTGATTTATGTTTTGTCAAACTCCAGAATTTAGTTTCCAACAGAGGGCGAATGCGCAAGGCTATGGCAAGGGCAGGCGCTGGCAGGAGAGATGAGGATGGCCGAGAACGCGCGCTAGAGGGCAGGCGTGCACAAGTGATGGAAAGGGCAGTGACTGGCGGAGACGGGTGAGCGCTGGATGCGTGTCGACGAGGGCTATGACTGACTAGGGTGCGAAGCGTGGGTGTAGCAAGGGAGAGTTCTAGAGAAGGAGAAGAGTAAGTCCTGCGTGGGGGAATGAGAATGAAAGGAGGAGGGAGCACTTATTTGTAGGGAAGTTCATACCAAATATTTCCTTTCAGAACGGAATTACAATTTGATTTGTTTCCAAACCTGTGAAGACGAATGAATAGCAGAGGAAAATGCACAACTCACACATTGTAAACCGAGGACAACACAATTAATCGAACTTCAAACCTAGGATTCAGTTCGACTCGGGAGGGGGAGATTGGTGATACCTAATGGCTAGGCCCATCAAGATTAGGCCCAATCCAGATTTTAGACCCCCAGCCCATCTCGGCCCACGTTCTCTCCTATAAATACCAGGTTTGAGCATCGGAGGGGCTACGTTGGAACACCCTCTCAACCCCCTTCTAACGGTCTTCTTTGTGATTTCATGCTCAGTGCAAATTCGAAGCCTGCTTCTGGACTAGTGTCACTTGCTGGAATCGTACCCTAAATTTTCAGTGAGTATCAATCTAGGACTCTACACCTATAAATAAAAAGCTCCTAACCCTAATCATGATACGCTTTCATGTACAATTATTTACTTTAGTGTTGTATTTTTTCTCTAAAAGACTATACCGACTTGAGTGTCAGAGTGGCTTCGCCTCCGGGCAGAGTCCTCACATTTTTTCTTTGATACACAGATATATTTTTGGAGCGGTTTGATTTGTCTTATTGAAGAAATTGGTTCTTGATCAGCAGTTCAAAGTATTTTATTGGTGTCATTTTTTTTATTCGCATCGATGGCGCCGTAAGTGGGAATGAAATATAATCTCATTATTGGATCTACTTGGTTGAATTAAGAAAGAGAAAAAGTAATAGTTCTTTTATCCACGGTGAAAGAAAGAAAAAAAAAACGAAAGTTACCACATATCTTAAAAATCCTATCATCAAACATACTACCATGCAGAACCCCATATGAAAATTGCTTCACAACACCGCCTGCAGCCACCTCCAGGTTTTCTTTACTTTCTGTTTACATACAATATCTCATATTAAGTTACTGAAGAACTTTACCTCCCATCATTGTTCTTTAATGCACCTTTATTATGGCATGTGGGTTGCAAAGTCCTTGGACTTTAACAAGAACTATGATGCTGTTGGATCTCGATTTTCTCGTGCCCAAACGTAGCGGAAGTTTTAAAATTTTATTTTATTTTGACAATCAAAATATATTTGTTTTGGGCACTCGTAAGGTTTATTATAATGAAACATACATAGGATGTTAGAATTTATACCTTCGGTGAAAATTTCACAAGGCTCCAACTATTCCGGGGTTAGCGGAGATAGCTCTTGATGAATTCCTACAAACTTTCTTCAAGAACTCCTTCTATTAAGTCCACGACCAGAAGATTTGTTCCTCTTTCAAACATCACTAGAATATTTGAAAGATTTTTTTACGTTGAGATAAAAAATTTGAGAGATGACTCAAATATCTTTTTCTTGAAGAGTGACCAAAAATATTTGGAGGATTGGGAGATGTAATTCTCGTGAGTCACAATTGGGAATAGTGGAGGCTAGGTCATTTTTTTTTTTTTTATTTCCTTAAAAACAATAGCCTTGACCTAATTTTCATAATTAACATTAATGGGCTTGATTAATTAATCAGGCTAGTCCAACAAGTTTAATTAGTTAATCTGTAGTGACCCGTTCCAGAATCACCTACTAGTCAAAAAACTAAGCATGCAACTAACTTAATTAACATTAATCAGAGATAACAGCGGAAAAAGTCGACAACTATAATTATACAACCCAATCGAAGTCTAGAATAACTCAAAATAAAATATCCAATACAACCATATCGAATCAAAACAATACCGATAAACTAAACCAACCAGCTACTCAACGTCCTCCTCCTGCTCCTCCTGAGCTGTCCAACCTGAGGCCTGCCCCGTGGGAATGGGGTGTCCAAGAATAAACAAAACCGAGGACGTGAGCGATAAGAACGCCCAGTACAAAAGTATGAGTATACAGACCTATATGAAATGCACATGCTATGATCATGATACCAGGGTAGTCAAGAAACAGGAGTCACAAAAGGATCTCAACAATGCTCAGTCTAGAGGCGCCAAGTGGATAGTGCCGCGCGGTCCAACCTCTGGGTCACTGCATCCACTACAAGACAGACGTGGACCTAAAATGTCCCGGACCACCGAAGCCCTCCCGACCCGTCGGCCACTGTGTACTCTCGGTGTCCATGCGTCCACAAGACAGGGCTGAGCGGCCCCAAGATATAGCTTATCTCGAAAGAGATACAGCTCAACAGTAAAGGCTATCTCGAAGGAGAATACGGCTCAACATGAAATGCAACGTGCAGTAATAAACGTGACATAATAGCATGCATCATATGACATATATCAATGCACCACATAATCATGCAACACATATAAGAATGTATACTCAACCAGGATATCTCGGATAGTACTTTCGTACCTCTATCACAGCAATCCTAATCCACTGGAACCACCAGACAACAGGTCTAATCCAAGCCTATTCATCAAGTGAAAACCATCACTAAACTTATCTACCAGACTTAACTAGATAATCCTGAGATAAATACTGATAAAATTCCAAACCTTCGTCCGTCGCTAGCCCGCTGATGCCGCTAGCTCCCAACTAGAGCACAGCTCTGCTACAAGACCAGCAGCTCCCCGCTAGTGCCCAAATCTCGGAACACGACTAGAACCTGTCAGAAACGACTGAAATGCTATGGAATTCTCTGAATTGGCGAGTCCAAATGAGGAAATCCGACCACTATTTATAGGCCATGTTCGGATCCTCCGAACACCACTTCGGAACGTCCGAACGCTACGTGTCCATTGGCTCTTGACAGCTCATGATCGGATCCTCCGATCATACACTTCGGACCGTCCGAACATGCACGTGTCCAGCTGCTCTTGACACCTCATGATCGGATCCACCGAACCTACACTTCGGACCTTCCGAACTCCCACGTGTCGATCAACTCTTGACACCTAATGATCGGATCCACCGAACTCACTTCGGACCTTACGAACCCTTCGGTGCTTCCGAACCATCTTCGGTCCGTCCGATCATGACTCGGTCAAAATTACACATTAAACCTTCTTAATCACCATTACTCCGTTAATTACCCAATTTGGAATTCGGGCTACTACATTCTCCCCCCCTTAAAACGATTTCGTCCTCGAAATCTAGGCAAGAGAATGAACAAAACGAAATAACAACATCGTTACCCTCAAAATCTAAAGGACAACCCATCACTAGACGCTTAGCTAACCCCGAATGACCCATCGGAGTAGAAACAGAAAGAATGACGTCTAGAGAAACATGCGGTAACTTATGACGCTTAACAGATCGTCCTGGTCACCCCAACGACCTACACTTCCCTGACTACTCTCATCACCAAAATGGTCAGCCATTGCTACAACATAGAATAGGGAAACTAGTAAATTGGTCAACGGAAATCCCAAAACAAAAATCTATATCCCAAAATCGTATGCATGCTCTGATACCATAAATGTAGTGACCCGTTCCAGAATCACCTACTAGTCAAAAAACTAAGCATGCAACTAACTTAATTAACATTAATCAGAGATAACAGCGGAAAAAGTCGACAACTATAATTATACAACCCAATCGAAGTCTAGAATAACTCAAAATAAAATATCCAATACAACCATATCGAATCAAAACAATACCGATAAACTAAACCAACCAGCTACTCAACGTCCTCCTCCTGCTCCTCCTGAGCTGTCCAACCTGAGGCCTGCCCCGTGGGAATGGGGTGTCCAAGAATAAACAAAACCGAGGACGTGAGCGATAAGAACGCCCAGTACAAAAGTATGAGTATACAGACCTATATGAAATGCACATGCTATGATCATGATACCAGGGTAGTCAAGAAACAGGAGTCACAAAAGGATCTCAACAATGCTCAGTCTAGAGGCGCCAAGTGGATAGTGCCGCGCGGTCCAACCTCTGGGTCACTGCATCCACTACAAGACAGACGTGGACCTAAAATGTCCCGGACCACCGAAGCCCTCCCGACCCGTCGGCCACTGTGTACTCTCGGTGTCCATGCGTCCACAAGACAGGGCTGAGCGGCCCCAAGATATAGCTTATCTCGAAAGAGATACAGCTCAACAGTAAAGGCTATCTCGAAGGAGAATACGGCTCAACATGAAATGCAACGTGCAGTAATAAACGTGACATAATAGCATGCATCATATGACATATATCAATGCACCACATAATCATGCAACACATATAAGAATGTATACTCAACCAGGATATCTCGGATAGTACTTTCGTACCTCTATCACAGCAATCCTAATCCACTGGAACCACCAGACAACAGGTCTAATCCAAGCCTATTCATCAAGTGAAAACCATCACTAAACTTATCTACCAGACTTAACTAGATAATCCTGAGATAAATACTGATAAAATTCCAAACCTTCGTCCGTCGCTAGCCCGCTGATGCCGCTAGCTCCCAACTAGAGCACAGCTCTGCTACAAGACCAGCAGCTCCCCGCTAGTGCCCAAATCTCGGAACACGACTAGAACCTGTCAGAAACGACTGAAATGCTATGGAATTCTCTGAATTGGCGAGTCCAAATGAGGAAATCCGACCACTATTTATAGGCCATGTTCGGATCCTCCGAACACCACTTCGGAACGTCCGAACGCTACGTGTCCATTGGCTCTTGACAGCTCATGATCGGATCCTCCGATCATACACTTCGGACCGTCCGAACATGCACGTGTCCAGCTGCTCTTGACACCTCATGATTGGATCCACCGAACCTACACTTCGGACCTTCCGAACTCCCACGTGTCGATCAACTCTTGACACCTAATGATCGGATCCACCGAACTCACTTCGGACCTTACGAACCCTTCGGTGCTTCCGAACCATCTTCGGTCCGTCCGATCATGACTCGGTCAAAATTACACATTAAACCTTCTTAATCACCATTACTCCGTTAATTACCCAATTTGGAATTCGGGCTACTACATAATCAAAGTCCATTAATAACTTTAATTATTTAATATGTTGGACTTGTACTCATACAAGCTCATTAAACATACTCCCACTATATTTAATTTAATATTTAATAAACTCAACTTTTGAGCTTAACAAATTAAATCCATTATAAATTCAACATTTGAATTTTATATTCAAATTATAAATTCAACTCCTTGAATTTATCACCTCCAAAATTAATAAACTCAACTTTTGAGTTTAATAAATTACATTTTTAAATTTTATAAATTCAACTGCTTGAATTTATTCTCTCAAAAATTTAATTATCATAAATTCAACTCCTTGAATTTACTATATCATAATATAAATTCAACTTCTTGAATTTATTCTCTCAAACGGGAACAAACGATCAAGTGTTTGTGTGACCCTCAATGGTTCAGGGATACAGCTAGATGTGGGTTCACAACTCTTTGTGATTTAGGACATAATCCTTTATTCGGGCTTACCCTTATTTGCCTCATTCTATGTATCAACAATTGATCATGAGAATGTCAGAAATCATATTTCTGATTAAACCCATCGAACAATTGTAAGAGTGTAACGTACCGTACTTTTACTATTCAAAATTTGCGGAAGAATTAAAAATTTTCTTAAATGTAAACATCCATACGGCCGTCACTCAACATTCATAAATCTCAAAATCTTCCATCACCTATAGAATTTTTCTAAAAGAAACTGTCTCAAAACATTTCGCATCCAGATATTAAAAAAAATCAGAGTATTTTTAAACTTTGCATAAAACTTAAACATGGCGGTCCTCGGGTTTAGCCTCCCGCTCAGTCCAAGCCTGCCCCTTGGTCGCCACCTCCTGCCTCCTCATCAACATAATCACCTGCATCGATCAAGTCTAGTGAGTCTAAAGACTCAACACGTATAAACTTGAATAACGAGTACTACATAATAAAATCTCATGCAACTTTAAAATAGAACATACATAACATGAAACTTGAACTTTCATAGTAAACTGAAACATACGTACGTACATACTAGACGTGCCATCAACATAAACTTTCATAAACATACTACATACTTGAACATACGTAACTTCATCATTTTCGTAGAGGATGTTTCAAAGCAAGTGACCCATAGCATAATAAGAGCCTGATCAGACTATACCACAGTACTGGGCTGACAGGGACGTATCCACTGCCACATACATGAGATCCCCGTTCATAATTTAACGGGCTGGTTGGTCCCCGTTCATAATTTAACGCTTTCCAACCTCGATCTAACCCGTTCATAATTTAACGGGGCGGAGAGGTCCTCGGTCACGTTCACCGACTTCCAAACCCATTCATAATTTGGTCACAAGACATTTAGCATACCTCAAAAACTTAAAATATTTTCTTTGCACGTCATACATACTTGCTTGGCGTTGAGGGATTCGTTGGACTTCGACTGGGGCCGTTGCTGCACCTACTAACATGAATTTGCATACTTAACTCGCATAACTTAAACGTAGAAATCATACTTACTCTCAAGTTCAATCATTACTTAGGACATTCTAAAATTTCCCATAACACGACCCTGGATAATCCTTGCACTAAACCATGATATCAAACCCCGAAAACAACTTTCAAATCTTTCCCAAACAGTGAGTACACGGACCCCTTTCCCGGGTCCGTGTACGGGTCCGTCTAGGTGCGGTGAAGGGATAATCGGAAGAAGGAGGGGGCACGGACCCCGTGCTTGGGTCCGGGTGGAGGTCCGTGTACCTGCGAAAATGTGACACCAAAGGGAAAACAAAGGCACGGACCCCGTGCCAGGGTCCGTGTGTGGGTCCGTGTACCTGCGTAACTCTGAAACTTACGAAAATTCTGAACACCCAATGTTTATCCTTCTAGACTCGATTATACGTACCATGCACCGACACCTCAAGACCCTTCCTAGCATTCCATAACATCAATCCAAGTCGTACAAACGTTCCAAATCAACAACGTTAGCTCTACGACACATACGACACAAAATACGGCAAATGACATCAAATCGATTCCTACGACTTCTAATTAATTCGAGTGCCTATCGACATGAAACGAAACCTCAAAAACACTCTTAACATCATTACTAACATACCCGTACACAACAACAATCGCCCGTCGATCTCCAACGAAGCATGCAACAAATAAACTTCAAGAACACAATTTTCGTAAAAGTCGCAGTTTGAGCAGTCCGACGAAAGACGTCATAACTCACTCAATTTTCATCCAAAAATCTCGAATTTTATATCAAATCGAAGGCATCGAAAAGTTCTACAATTTTGTAGTTGAAAGTTTTCTCAAAATCCTGACATAAAAATTGCAGTTTTCAACAGAACAGTGAGTTACGAAATTTCAGATCTAAAACGTATTTCAAACGCATTCAAACCATTTTCCGCTCAAACGACGAACGTCACACATGGATTTTCATGCATAAAAATACACAACGCATACTATGACAAGATCGATGCAGAAAGAACAGAATATACGTGCCTTTTGATAATAAACGTTACCGAACCGGCGTCACCGAAGCGGAGATGATACGAGGATTGATCCGGGACGATCGTGGAACGATTTCCTTTGAATAAAACTCAACAAATCTTGCTGGAATTTTAGAGGGGAGGGGGCGCCTGCTATAGGGAGAAGGACCCTAATATTTCTTTTAAAATGGTGATAGGAAGTGATAGGAAATTGTGTGGTGTGTGTTGTGTTAAGGCGTGAGTGTGTGTGTGTTGACTTAGGTGTGTGCGTGAGTTGTGTGATAAAATGGGTGTGTGCGTGTGTTAGGAAATAGATTAGGGAATGATTTTTGCTTGATTACCCATTAACAATACTAATTAAAATGAAAGGCTAATTAGGTGGCTACTTAAAATACTAACTAAATTATTAAATTAATTAAACATATCAATCCCCATAAATCTTGAATAAAATTCCTTAGTTTAAAAAAATGAAGTACACAAGTGATATATTTTTAAAAGCTTAAAATCATAAAATCGCCTAATAATTAAATTAGGCTTTAAAATTGCTAGAAACTAAATAAATCATTTTAAATGACACTTTGACTTAAAATAAAATACCCCATTTTAAAATCTCCTAAATCGTCGCCGGTCTCATTTCCTCGATCCCGCCTCGAATAATCGTCTGAAACTAAAACTCAAGGAAAACATTTTAACGTGGACCAATTAAACATATTATAATTTAAAAATAATGAAAATTCATAAATCATGAATTAAAACCCAAATTAATGAAATAACCATGCATTAAAACCATTTAATACAATACATAAGAAATTTAATAACTTGCATGCATGTGGCTCACGTGGACCTTAAAGTTTTGGGATGTCACAATCTATCCCCCTTAATTTAAATTTCTTCTCCGAAATTCGCTTATCCTCGATAATCCAAAAGTTAGATTCTTTATTCTAGTGACCCAACAATCTACGCTATCGTTGCGCTACTCTGATAAAGATTTTTAATTCCTAGGCTGTCCTTACGTCTCTTCAATCCTAATTAAATTGCCTACCAAAAACCTCGGTTGCTAATCGCAACTTAAAACGACTTATGGTAACTTAGCTTTACTTTACTATGACCTCGAATCCCGACTTTTCTCACCGTTCTCAATATTAGAAATGGAGGTTCAAACTTATCGTATCTTACCTTCTTTATACTATACTTGTAATGTTCAACGACCTATTACATTAGCATTTACGCAGTTCAACTTAAGAACTCTCAGCGCCAAAGGTTACTGAGCACCTTCTATCTTACGACACCAACCTTAATAACTTGCATGCATGTGGCTCACGTGGACCTTAAAGTTTTGGGATGTCACAAAGAGCGTCTAGTAGCATCGCTCCATGATTCCCTAGGTATCACTGATAGTTTCTGCAAAAACCAGTCGATTATGATTTGTGTACAGTACGGTCCATTCAACTCATATATCCTGATCGAATCTGCAACCATTGGTTCAGCGTGGGTTGCATATTAATTCGATAACTATGTGATAAATATAAATAGTGGCATCGCATGTATCATTCGAGAACTACTTCTCCAGTGTACATCTCACACTCTGGCCAGAGATTCCACGCACTATTATTTCATCAGTTCAAATAGGATATCCACACCCAAAGGTGAGCAGTGAATCCCCGACTACAATGCACTGATTCCTATATGTGTCGCAACTATACCCAACCTCGCCACCCGATGACTCTCCTGGAGCCGGTAAACGAGTCAAAGCATAGCCCTAGCATATAGAGCCTCAGTGATATCCCGGGTCGAAAGGACTAATGGTGTACAATCATAACCACTGACTTATCATCTCGATGAATGATAACCACTTAGAAAGTCCGAAGAGGGTTGTTCGGTATAATCATCATATGACTACCCATCTGCATGTGTGGACATCTCTATGCCATTACCAAGAAATGCAGTACACAACATCATAGATGCTAGTCTCGAGCTCAAGCGACCTTTATCCATGTTTTAGGCGGCTGAATCGACTAGGAACAAATTTAGATCATACAGTGTTTACAAATGAGTTTCAACACCGAATTACGATTCATTTATATTAAAGTATAATAAAGATCTTTATCTATTTTGTTCACATGGATATACAGATAAAGAAATAAAAAACCATGAAATAATGAATTATATTAAAGTAAAGATTTTCTATTACAACTGAGTCAATAAAATCCCTAGCCAACAATTGGCTTGCATGGCATCTACTCTAACAATCTCCCACTAGCTCTAGAGCCAACTACCCATAAACTATAATCTCATTGCTTCGCGATGCTTCTCGAACAATGGTACTGGCAAGGGCTTCGTAAGTGGATCAGCAAAATTGATTCTTGGAAAAAGTTACCCATGAATTATATATTGTTCGAGTATAAGGAATTGAAAATCGGAGTAGGATTGGTAGGGTAATTGGACAAAATAAGATTCGGCGTTAGGGTTTTTGCGCCCAAATCCGTAGATCCGAAATTCCGGTTGCATCTGAACGCGAAATCTGAAATTGGGTAAGGGCTTTGGTTCGTCTCTTCAAGAAGATTTTGCAGCTGGTCGCCGATCGAAGAAAGACTACCGGACGCGGCCGGAATCGGCGAAAAACGCGGCGGCGCGCTAAGGTGCTGTTTGGCCGGAAAAAAAATTCCGAAATATATATTTTTTTTTTGAAACTCGATTTTTCCCACTCGGATTATGAACCTGGCGGCTCTGATACCACTTAAATGTCACGCCCCGAAACTCGGGATTGACACCGACGTCGTTTAACAATCACACAATTGAAAACAACAAGCCTTTCGTAGCACAGTATAAACTGAAACCAGTTTATAAATCATAACCTCAAATAAAATTGTCTTTACAATAACGGAATTCAATGAAATAGTAAATAATGCGAAAGCTTCTTACAATTCATTAAATCTTAAAATTCAGAATAAAACCTATTACTAATCTTGCAAATCACCAACCCCAAAATTGCTCCGACTCTTCGTCCTCGACCTGTTCTTCGGACTTATCTGGGAAGGGTTGTAAGAGAGTGAGTATTTTGAGAAATACTCAGTAAATGGGGGAACTTTGAACACAACATAACCATTTTATAACATTTTCGAAACATATCATACACATACAACATGCTTTTCATAATCGTAACGTAAACTTCATAACGTAATAACACTGCGATTTTTCACCTTTCAACGGTTTACTGACGTCAGTCCCTAAGTTTTAATCCTCTAAAGGGGCGAGGCCATAAAACAGTTCTATCCCACTGTTAAGGGCCATATGTTGGAATTCCACCCATTTTCAGGGAATCCTCACAGTGTCAAACATAATCGTACCAAACTTTCATAAAAACGTATAGGCAAAACGACGGTGCTCGACCGGATTTTTAAACCAAAACCGAAATTTCATATGCATAAAACCGAAATTTAAGACAGCCCACTTACTGTGTTTTGGATGTTGAAAACGTAGGTGCTTAGCTTCGGGAATGGGTCGATCCTTGCTCTACACTTGGCGGCACTACGGCTCGATTTTTCTTGGAAGATTTTCGACAGAGTTTCGGCTAGGACAAGTTGCTGAATTTTCGAAAATATGTAGCAAGGAATTTCGAAATTTGTGTCTTGAATGTGTAGGGTTGATGCACTATTTATAGGGGAGGAGGGTGGAGCTAAATTTGGTACTAAAATCATACCGAAAATTCATGTCAAATCTCCTAATATTGACTCCAAATATCCTTGCCATTGCTGATGATTTCTCTTCCTAATTCGTGAGATTTAAATCCTTAATTTATATGAAGATCCGAGATTTTCTTTATCTTGTTTCCTTGCATCTTGTATGATATACTAATTTGTAATATTTCCTACCCAAAAATTCGAGACTTGCTTGCAATGTGTAGATTTAATTGGCTTGGTAATAAAGATTTCAACATGGCCATCTTATTCTAATACAATAAAAGAATCTTATGCTAATAAAATTTCCTTCCAAATTATTGCCAGATTTTCGGTTCTCACATCCCTCCCTCCTTATGAGAAGTTTCGTTCTCGAAACTGGATTTGGCCTGGTCTCCAAATAGGTAGGGATATTCCTTTCCCTTACAATCTACTACCGCATTGTTTCTTGCTAACCAATACATTCCTAAGATGATATCGAAATCGACCATGATCAACTGTATCAGGTCGGCTCTAAAAATCTAATTACCAATACTGATTTTTCAATCTTTGTAAATTTCGTCAGTTTCAATGGCTCTACTAGTAGATGTGGCTAGTTGGAAAGGTTCGGTTAGCTTATCAAGCTTACGTCCTCACTTCTTACCAAATCTCTTAGATATACAATAATGTGTAGCGCCACAGTCAAATAACACATAAGCAGGCACTTGCTGAAAAAATATGGTACCTGTCACAACATCGCTTGCATCATCTGCCTCTTCCTGCATCATGGCAAACACCCTGGCATTTGGTTTGTTCTCCCGTGGTTTATTGGCATTCGCCCCTGAGCTCGACCCGTCTCCTTTACCTGGTCCAGTTGTTTTGTTGCTGGCGGCTGGACAATCTGCCATACGGTGTCCTGGTTTCCCGCATCCAAAGCAGACTCCGCTGGCTCTACGACATTCTCCCAGGTGTCGTAAGTGGCAAGTTGGGCAAGGCTTAATGGCCTGGTATCCTGAGGCAGGCGAAGGCCCTTTAGATTGTTCGCCGGAATGGTTCGGTTTCTTGAACGACTGACTGCCATGAGAGGGCTGATCATTCATAGAACTTTTGTTCCTAAATTCTTTCTCCCGGCGCTGGATATCAGTTTCAGCTCGGATAGCTGCGCCCATCAGGTCGGAAAAATTCGTCGGTTGGTAGACTGCTAGGGCTGATTGGATCCTGCTGTTCAACCCCTTCTTGAAGCGGTGCAATTTTAGAACTTCATCCGCCATAATTGCCGGAGCATAAGATCCTAAGGCGTTGAACTCGGAGGTGTATTCCACAACTGACATGTCGGGAGCTTGACTGAAATTCTCAAACTCACTTAGTTTCTGTAGTCTGCCCTCGGCGGGGTAATACTGTTTCAGGAAAGCTTCCTTAAAACGTTGCCACGTGATTGGTCCTGCAGCTGTCATGGCTGGCGAGATTGCTTCCCACCACTTGCCTGCTCGATCTTCCAGGAAGGGCACTAACACGTCCACTTTCAGTGCATCCGGGACTTCCAATAGTCGCAACTGAGTCTCCACGCTTTTTAGCCAACTCTGGCTAACTTCAGGGTCGACAGCGCCACTGAAAGTTGGGCACCTGTTCTTACGGAGGGACTCATAATGGAACTTGACTCCGTGCTGTGGTGGAGGTGGTGGTGGTTGATTGGCGTTGGGGTTCACTAACCCCTGAAGTGTCGTCGCCACGATCGTGGCTATAGCCATTAGGTCCGCTTGATTGAGATTGAACTGAGGTGGAGGTCCGTTGCCTTCTTCATTAGTGTTGTTGTTGTTGTTGTTAGCATAACGGGGGTTGCGGTTTTGCCTTGGAGGTCTATCGGCCATTTCCTACAATTTGAACGTTTCTAAGAATTTGTTGTACGAGTAAAGTTCATACAATAGGTTGCGTAGAAGTAAATTGAAATCAATGGAACGAATAAAATATTTTATTGATTTCTCAAGCAGAACGAAAATAAATGAACATGAACAATATAAATGAAATAAATGTACTGAATGAAATAGGACATAATAAAATGTCAGAGTCATATAGAGTTCAATAAATGAAAATAAATAAAAATTCGAAAATTTCCAAAAATGGAAAGTTTTGAGATAGACATATGGATTAGAAGAGTATATCGAGAGGATTCCAGAACAGTCGACGGAACCGAATTCAGAGTTTTCTACGAAAAAAATCGAAGGACATAAGCTGGCGGGTTGACTCGTTGACTCGGCCGAGTTGACTCGCCGGGTTGACTCGCCGTAGTATGGTCGGAGCAAGTACGTGTGTCGGCGACGGCGTAGGGGTCACGGAACCGGTGACGGCACAGAAGGAATCGGTCGGAAAACTGCCTAATTTGGCCGGAACTCGCTCAAAATCGGTCAACTCCCTCGAAATTGGGCGTTCCCGATTGGTTGATCCGAATGCAAAATTGATTCTTGGAAAAAGTTACCCATGAATTATATATTGTTCGAGTATAAGAAATTGAAAATCGGAGTAGGATTAGTAGGGTAATTGGACAAAATAAGATTCGGCGTTAGGGTTTGTGCGCCAAAATCCGTAGATCCGAAATTCTGGTTGCATCTGAACGCGAAATCTGAAATTGGGTGAGGGCTTTGGTTCGTCTCTTCAAGAAGATTCTGCAGCTGGTCGCCGATCGAAGAAATACTACCGGACGCGGCCGGAATCAACGAAAAACGCGGCGGCGCGCTAAGGTGCTGTTTGGCCGGAAAAAAAAATTCCGAAATATATATATATTTTTTTTGAAACTCGATTTTTCGCACTCGGATTATGAACCTGGCGGCTCTGATACCACTTAAATGTCACGCCCTGAAACTCGGGATTGACACCGGCGTCGTTTAACAATCACACAATTGAAAACAACAAGCCTTTCGTAGCACAGTATAAACCGAAACCAGTTTATAAATCATAACCTCAAATAAAATTGCCTTTACAATAACGGAATTCAACGAAATAGTAAATAATGCGGAAGCTTCTTACAATTCATTAAATCTTAAAATTCAGAATAAAACCTATTACTAATCTTGCAAATCACCAACCCCAAAATTGCTCCGACTCTTCGTCCTCGACCTGTTCTTCGGACTTATCTGGGAAGGGTTGTAAGAGGGTGAGTACTTTGGGAAATACTCAGTAAATAGGGGAACTTTGAACACAACATAACCATTTTATAACATTTTCGAAACATATCATATACATACAACATGCTTTTCATAATCGTAACGTAAACTTCATAACGTAATAACACTGCGATTTTTCACCTTTCAACGGTTTACTGACGTCAGTCCCTAAGTTTTAATCCTCTAAGGGGGCGAGGCCATAAAACAGTTCTATCCCACTGTTAAGGGCCATATGTTGGAATTCCACCCATTTTCAGGGAATCCTCACAGTGTCAAACATAATCGTACCAAACTTTCATAAAAACGTATAGGCAAAACGACGGTGCTCGATCGGATTTTTAAACCAAAACCGAAATTTCATATGCATAAAACCGAAATTTAAGACAGCCTACTTACTGTGTTTTGGATGTTGAAAAACGTAGGTGCTTAGCTTCGGGAATGGGTCGATCCTTGCTCTACACTTGGCGGCACTACGGCTCGATTTTTCTTGGAAGATTTTCGGCAGAGTTTCGGCTAGGACAAGTTGCTGAATTTTCGAAAATATGTAGCAAGGAATTTCGAAATTTGTGTCTTGAATGTGTAGGGTTGATGCACTATTTATAGGGGAGGAGGGTGGAGCTAAATTTAGTACTAAAATCATGCCAAAAATTCATGTCAAATCTCCTAATATTGACTCCAAATATCCTTGCCATTGCTGATGATTTCTCTTCCTAATTCGTGAGATTTAAATCCTTAATTTATATGAAGATCCGAGATTTTCTTTATCTTGTTTCCTTGCATCTTGTATGATATACTAATTTGTAATATTTCCTACCCAAAAATTCGAGACTTGCTTGCAATGTGTAGATTTAATTGGCTTGGCAATAAAGATTTCAACATGGCCCTCTTATCCTAACATACACCTAACACATTGGTCAAGGCTCTCGATGATCCTTCATGCATTTAATATCAAATATTAACATCAATTTAACTAAACAATTTAATTAATTGATAATTCATATATCTAATAATTTTATCACTAACCACCACAATTATGAATTTAATAAATTAAATAAACACCTTTATTTAATTTCTAATTAAATCAATAATAATTAATTTATTGTAAAACTCAATTTTACCATAAATAATTAAAATCTTATTTTAATTATTTATTTTACAAGAAAATTATTAATTTTTCAAAAGAAAAATTGAAGCAATTTTCAAAAATAACAATTTTGCTCAAAATTTTGAAAAATCAGAAAATTGCACAATAGGCCGGAACAATTCAAGACCATTATCCATCACTGATCCCGAGACACTCCCTGGCAGCCGTCCGCGCTACTCGCCCGCTGCCCGAACGTTTCAGGCACTGGCGGCACTGCGCGCACAGGCGCGGCGCGCGGTATGCCAGGAACAGTTCCCGGGAAGATCCGGAATTTTTTTATTTTTTTTTCTGAAAAAAAATAATTTTTATGGTGCTATAATTTCTGAAAAATTTTCTTGTATGGTTAGAAATAAATTATTCAATACCAAAACCATACGATCTAGAAAAACCTTGGCTCTGATACCACTGTTGGATCTAGTTTTCTCGTGCCCAGATGCAGCGGAAGTTTTAAAAATTTTATTTTATTTTGGATATCAAAATATATTTGTTTTGCGCACTCATATGGTTTATTATAATGAAATATACATAGGATGTTAGAATTTATACCTTCGATGAAAATTTCAAAAGGCTCCAACTATTTCGGGGTTAGTGGAGATAGCTCTTGATGAATCCCTACGAACTTTCTTCAAGAACTCCTTCTATTAAGTCCACGACCAGAAGATTTGTTCCTCTTTCAAACAGCACTAGAATATTTGAAAGAAGTTTTTACGTTGAGATCAAAAATTTGAGAGATGACTCAAATCTCTTTTTCTTGAAGAGTGGCCAAAAATATTTGGAGGATTTGGAGATGTAATTCTCGTGAGTCACAATTGGGAATACTTGAGGCTAGGTCATTTTATTTTCTTTTTATTTCCTTAAAAACAATAGTCTTGACATAAATTCCAAAATTAACATTAATGAGCTTGATTAATTAATTGAGCTAGACCAACTAGTTTAATTAATTAATCAAAGTTCATTAATAACTTTAATTATTTAATATGTTGGAATTGTACTCATACAAGCCATTAAACATACTCCCATTATATTTAATTAATATTTATAAACTCAACTTTTGAGCTTAACAAATTAAATCCATTATAAATTCAACATTATATTTTTAATTTTTACATTATAAATTCAACTCCTTGAATTTATCACCTCCAAAATTTAATAAACTCAAATTTTGAGTTTAATAAATTAAATTTTCAAATTTTATAAATTCAACTCTTTGAATTTACTATAACATAATATAAATTCAACTTCTTTATTTATTCTCTCAAACAAGAACAAACGATCCAGTGCTTGCGTGACCCTCAATGGTTCTGGGATACAGCTAGCCGTGGGTTCAAAACTCCTTGTGATTTAGGACATAATCTTTTATTCGGGCTTACCTTTATTTGCCCTATTCTATGTGTCAACAATTGATCATTAGAATGTCAGAAATCATGTTTCTGATTAAACCCATCGACCCATGGTAAGATCGTCTAGTAGCATCGCCCCATGTTTCCCTAGGTATCATTGATAGTGCCTGCAAGAACCAGTCGATTATGATTAGCGTACCGTACGGTCACTTCAACTCATATATCCCGATCAAATCTGCAACCATTGGTTCACCAAGGGTTGCATATTAATTCGATAACTATGTGATAAAATATAAATAGTGACATCGCATGTACAATTGGAGAACTCCTCCAATGTACATCTCACACTCTGGCAGAGATTCCACGCACTATTATTTTATCAGATCACATAGGATATCCACACTCGTAGGTGATCGGTGAATCCCTGAATACAATGCATTGGCTCCTATATGTGCCGCAACTATACCCAACCTTGCCACCTAATGACTCTCATGGAGCCGGTAAACGAGTCAAAGCAGAGCCCTAGCATATAGAGCCTCAGTGTTGTGCCGGGTCGTAAGGAATAATGGTGTACAATCATAACCACGGACTTATCCTCTCGATGAATGATAACCACTTGGAAAGTCCGAGGGAGGGTTGTTCGGTATAATCATCATATGACTACCCATCTGCATGTTTGGACATCTCTATACCCTTACCAAGAAACGCAGTACACAACATCACAGATGCTAGTCTCGAGCTAAAGCGACCTTTATCCCTGTTTTAGGCGGCTGAATCGATTAGGAACGATTTTAGATCATATATTGTTTACAAATGAGTTTCAACATCGAATTACGATTCATTTGTATTAAAGTATAATAAAGGTCTTTATCTACGTTGTTCACATGGATATATAGATAAAGAAATAACAAACCATGAAATAATGAATTATATTAAAGTAAAGATTGTTTATTACTACTGAGTCAATAAAATTCCTAGCCAAAAATTAGCTTGCAGAGCATGTACTCTAATAGATGCAAGCGTGTTTGAGACAACCATAACTTATGGTTGTCTCAAACACGCTTGCATCTGTTAGAGTACATGCACTGCAAGCTAATTGTTGGCTAGGAATTTTATTGACTCAATTGTAATAAACAATCTTTACTTTAATATAATTCATTATTTCATGGTTTGTTATTTCTTTATCTGTATACCTATGTGAACAAAATAGATAAAGACCTTGATTATACTATAATACAAATGAATCGTAATTCGATGTTGAAACTCATTTGTAAACACTATATGATCTAAAATCGTTCCTAATCGATTCAGCCGCCTAAAACAGGGATAAAGGTCGCTTTATCTCGAGACTAGCATCTGTGATGTTGTGTACTGCGTTTATTGGTAATGGTATAGAGATGTCCAAACATGCAGATGGGTAGTCATATGATGATTATACCGAACAACCCTCCCTCGGACTTTCCAAGTGGTTATCATTCATCGAGAGGATAAGTCCGTGGTTATGATTGTACACCATTAGTCCTTACGACCCGGCACAACACTGAGGCTCTATATGCTAGGGCTGTGCTTTGACTCGTTTACCGGCTCCAGGAGAGTCATCAAGTGGCGAGGTTGGGTATAGTTGCGGCACATATAGGAGCCAATGCATTGTATTCGGAGATTCACCGATCACCTAAGAGTGTGGATATCCTATGTGATCTGATGAATTAATAGTGCGTGGAATCTCTGGCCAGAGTGTGAGATGTATATTGGAGAAGGAGTTCTCCAATTGTACATGCGATGCCACTATTTATATCTATCAAATAGTTATCGAATTAATATACAACCCTCGGTGAACCAATGGTTGCATATTTGATCGGGAGATATGAGTTGAAGTGACCGTACGGTACGCTAATCATAATCGACTGGTTCTTGCAGGCACTATCAATGATACCTAGGGAAACATGGGGCGATGCTACTAGACGATCTTACCATGGGTCGATGGGTTTAATCAGAAACATGATTTCTGACATTCTAATGATCAATTGTTGACACATAGAATAGGGCAAATAAAGGTAAGCCCGAATAAAAGATTATGTCCTAAATCACAAGGAGTTTTGAACCCACGGCTAGCTGTATCCCTGATCATTGACGGTCACACAAGCACTGGATCGTTTGTTCCCATTTGAGAGAATAAATTCAAGAAGTTGAATTTATATTATGGTGTAGTAAATTCAAGGAGTTGAATTTATAAAATTTAAAATTTTAATTTATTAAACTCAAAAGTTGAATTTATTAAATTTTGGAGGTGATAAATTCCAGGAGTTGAATTTATAATTTAAAAAAAAAAATCAAATGTTGAATTTATAATGGATTTAGTTTGTTCAACTCATAAGTTGAGTTTATTAAATATTAAATTAAACATAGTGGGAGTATGTTTAATGCGCTTGTATGAGTACAAGTCCAACATATTAAATAATTAAAATTATTAATGGACTTTGATTAATTAATTAAACTAGTTGGACTAGCCCAATTAATTAATCAAACTCATTAATGTTAATTATGAAATTTATGTCAAGAATATTGTTTTTAAGGAAATAAAAAGAAAAAAATAAACTAACTAGCCTCCACTATTCCCAATTGTGACTCACGAGAATTACATCTTCCAATCCTCCAATATTTTTGGCCACTCTTCAAGAAAAAGAGATTTGAGTCATCTCTCAAATTTTTGATCTCAACGTAAAAACTTCTTTCAACTATTCTAGTGATGTTTGAAAGAGGAACAAATCTTCTGGTCGTGGACTTAATAGAAGGAGTTCTTGAAGAAAGTTCATAGGGATTCCTCAAGAGTTACCTCCGCTAACCCCGAAATAGTTGTAGCCTTGTGAAATTTTCACCGAAGGTATAAATTCTAACATCCTATCTATGTTTCATTATAATAAACCATACGATTGCCCAAAACAAATATATTTTGATTGCCAAAATAAAATAAAAATTTTAAAACTTCCGTTGCGTTTGGGCACGAGAAAACCTAGATCCAACAGTGGTATCAGAACCAAGGTTTTTCTAGATCGTATGGTTTTGATATTGAATAATTTATTTTTTAATTACACAAGAAAATTTTTCAGAAAATTATAGCACCATAAAAAAAAATTTCAGGAAAAAAAACTTCGGATCAACCAGGAACTGTTCCGGGCAGACCGCGCACAAGAGTGCCGTCACTGCCCGAAACGTTCGGGCAGCGGGCGGGCAGCACGGGCGGCTGCCCAGGAGTGTCTCGGGATCAGTGCTGGATAATGGACTTGAATTGTTAGGGTCTAGGGTGTAATTTTTCGATTTTCAAATATTTTGGGCAAAATTGATATTTTTGAAAATTGGTTCATATTTTCATTTGGAAAATTAATAATTTTCTTGTAAAATAAATAATTAGAATAAGATTTTAATTATTTATGGTAAAATTGAGTTTACAAGAAATCAATTATTATTGATTTAATTAGAAATTAAATAAAGGTGTTTATTTAATTTATTAATTTCTTTAATAATTGTGGTGGTTAGTGATAAAATTATTAGATATATGATTTATCAATTCATTAAATTGATGTTAATATTTGATATTAAATGCATGAAGGATGATCGAGATCCTTGACCAATGTGTTAGGTGTATGTTAGGATATTTTACTGTTTTTGTTCGTTTTGTTAAATATTTGATATTATTAAAGTGGGCCTGGTTTATGGCCCGTTCCCACCCCCATGAGAAATATCTCTTATGTGTCATGGCTATTTAAAGTAATTATTAGAAATAGTGGGAGAACAAAACTGGAAGATGGTGGGCTCGATTAACGGGATGAAGACATGTAAAATATTGAAAGCTCTTGTTATAGTTGCATTTGCATCCATGTATTCACCTAGGTTTTGGACCTCGATCCATGTTTTGCTCACATGGATCTAATAGTGTTGGCGATCGATCATCCTTGTCTGTTGTTGAATGTCATATTATGATATATGCGATATATAGTAATATTCATGTATGTATATTATTAAATAAAATTGTTGCATGAATCCGGCAAACATACAAACATGGCACGCGATTTTTAAATTAAAATGATGAGACAATTATAAAATTAAAATCCCTCATTTTGAATATGATTCAAAATTTATATCAAACCGAAAAATTAAAAATTAAAAGATTTTAATTTTTTCCTTGCCTTCCATCAACCATGATTGCATGGTGATCGCTACCCGCGGACAATGTCCGGCTCATATTTTTGGGGAGGCCTGGAAGCCGGAAAGCTGTGACTTCCCTCGGACATATGATGTAAATTGAGTGGAACTCCCATGACTTCGGCTCATATTATTGCGGGAACTCATGAAGACCGTCCATTACAGTTCAATATTGATGGGTTGGTTTGACACGTGAAAATAAACGGCGTCATAATATTGGGTCCTTATTAAACGTGAGGCAAAACACGCGGAGGTTGCATAGGAATGCAATTGGATTATACCTTTTAGAAATTATAATTGGCTGATATTATTCGAGATTATAATTGGATAATTGGACTCTACGTGCCCACTAAGGAAATATGATTTCTCTTTTTCATCAGAGGGTGGTGGAAATGTCAAAATAGTGGGAGAGAAATTTATAAAATGAAATCCATATTTTATGTCTTAGAATTATTTTAAAATTATCAGTAACCATTATCTGTTATCATTTTCAGTATATTTACGATGTCTACTCGTAACCCGCTTTCAATCATTCTCGATCAAAAAAAATTGACTGGCCCTAACTATCATGACTGGTTTTGAAATTTAAAAATTGTTCTGAACTCCGAAAAGATTGCGTATGTGCTTGATAAGAAGTTACCAACGGAAGCGGCTCCTGATATCAGTATGACTGATTTAGCTAAGCTTGAGAAATGGTGGGAGAATGATCTTCAAGCTAAGAGCTAAATGTTGGCTTCTATGTCGAATGAACTTCAGAGGAGGTTCGAGGAGGCGGTGAATGCTGCTGACATTCACCTTCATCTGAAAGAATTGTATGTTGTACAAACTCGTTCAGATAGACATGCTACTGTGAAAGAACTCATGACTACACGCTTGCGAGATGGGACTTCGGTCCATGAGCATGGTGTTAGGATGATTGGGCTCATCGAGAAGTTGGTGAGGCTGGACGTGGTTATTCCTAGTGAGCTTTAGACTGATATTCTCTGGCTGTCTTTGCCTGCCTTGTTCGATGGATTTGTGGTTAATTTTAATATGAACAAGCTTGAGGCCACCTTTGAAGAGTTGGTCAATATGCTTACTAATTAGGAAGCCACAATTTAAAAGGAAAAGCATGTTCTTGTAGTGGGTTCTTCGTCCGGTACGAAAAGGGGAGCCCCAAATAAAGGCAAGAAGCGTTATGGCCCTCTAAAGAAGAACGAGCCCAACAAGAAGCCATACAAGAAACCAAATCCGGGGCCCATAAAGCGTGACAAGTCAGAACAAGTCTGTTTCCACTGGAACAAACCTGGACAATGGAGGCGTAATTGCGAGAAGTATCTTGCCTAGAAGCGTTCTGGCCATGGTATGTTTTATATTGAAGTTAATGTTTCTATTAATTCCTCTTCTTGGGCATTGGATATCGGATGTGGTTCTCATCTATACAATGATTTGCAGGTGATGGGAAGAAGCAAGAGGCTTAGATGAAAATTTACATTTAACATAATCATATTTATATGACCATAAAAATAGCGCGGTTTAAATAACCAAACTCATCAAAAATCATACGTAAACGTGAACGGATAAAAATCTTAAAATCATCAACATATAAAAACATTCATCTCCTTTCATTTCATAAATCAAATGCGGAAAACATGTGGTCCTTGGGTCGTGTTGCCGCTTCAGGCCTGCCTACTCAGAGTTCGGTACCTCCAGTCTCCTCATCATGAAGCTCACCTGCATCACACATGCCTAGTGAGTCTAAAGACTCAGCACATGATGTAGGGGGATTTTACTTATTTTTCGTACCATGTTATGTCGCATTGTGTTGCATTTATCATTTAGATTTCATGCATTTTGTGTTATTTTAACATAATTTATGTTTTCTTATTGCTCATGAGTTTAGTTGGCGAAAATGCAGGTGAGTCGTGAATAAACGGAATATTAAAGAAAAAAATTCGAAAGCACGCCCGGGCGCCTTGAAGGCATGAGAAAAGAAGTCTCTGCGAGAGTCATCCGCCTGGGCGGATGTAAATTTCCGCCCGGGCGCGCCAAAGAAGAAAGGAAAAAAATAATATGCGCAAGCCATCCGCCCGGGCGGAAACTTATGTCCGCCCGGGCGCGATTTTATTTTTGCAAAAAATAATTGGACGATTTCTTCCCTAAATTCTGAAAGTGGAGGATATGGTAGGGAGTGGAGGCACGAAAAAGGATTTATTCAGACAAATTGGAGGAGCCGCCACAAGCTTGAAGAGGGTTTTTGCGCTTGGATTGAAGATTCGAAAATTTCCGGGCATCGCTCTTCGCGTTTTTTGTCAACTCTGGTATTTTTAATTTAGTTTTTATCATTTAAACTTAGTTTTGTTTATTTCTAATATGAATTCGAGTAGCTAATTTTATTATTTGTTGGATTTAAGGGGATCATACCCCGAACTTTGATTTAAATTAATTCACATATAGATTTCTAATTTATTCTTGATCATACTATTGTTTTATCGTGTTGTTAAAGCGTAGCTAACTTTAATAACAATTTTATATTGCGAGTGAGTTGGAGAGAATAACCTGTGATAGGAACGAGTAGTATAATCCGTGGATCTACAATTTACATAGATATATGAAATTGGATACGCGCCGATAGTCATAGTCCGGTAGGGCGAAAAATAGGGGATTTCATTGATCGACATTCGATTCACTCATGATAAATAATTAAAGACATTTAATTACTTCATTGAGTAGAATTAGTTTGGCATAGCTCGAGAGAGTGTGTTCAATTGAATAGAAAATCCTGTCGGGAACATATAATCATTATCGAACGAATTAATTAATTAACGAGGGGTAGGTGAACCGACTTTCCCTACAAATTCATTTCTCTTTGAAGTTTAAATCAACCATTTTAGATATTCTATTTCATTATTTAATTCCTGAATATTTTATTTACATGTTTATTTGCTCAGCGTAGTAATAATCAATCGATTAATTTTTGTTGCTAAAGATTTAATAACTGAAAATAATAATTGTCAAACACAGTCTTCAGTGGAACGATACTCGTACTCACGTACATTATACTATTACTTGACATCGTGCACTTGCGATTAATTTTTGAGCATATAAAACCATATTTTTATTAAGAATTTCACAGTGCGAGTTTTGCTCGATCAAGTTTTTGGCGCCGTTTCCGGGGACTGTTAATTCACAATTTTATTTTTAGTTATTTTCGTTAGCATTGTTTCATTTTATTAAATTAACACCCCAAATTCTGTTACAGATATCTCGTCTAGTGCATGCCAAAGTCATTTGACGTGGAGCTTGAGCAGTTTGACCCTGAAATTGATAGAACTTTCCAGAGGAGAAGACATCAGCAGATACTGAAGGAAGTGATGGAGAGGCACGAGAACGATCGTGAGGAGGAACACCATGATGCTAGACATGTTGAGATGTCACGTCGCATACCGATGCTGGAGTATGCCTAACCTTCTTTGGATGGAGCACGCCCCAGCATTGTGAGGCCTATTGTGCGGGCAAACCGCTTCGAAATCAAACCAGCCATAATTCAGATGATTCAGAACACAGTCCAGTTTGGAGGATTTGTAGTAGATGACCCAAACACGCACATCGCATATTTTCTCGAAATTTGCGATATTTTTAAATTTAATGGAGTTTCTGATGAAGCTGTTAGATTTCGTTTATTTCCCTTCTCCTTACGTGATAAAGCTAAAGCATGGTTTTAATTGTTTGTCTGTAGGTTTGATCACCACATGGGAGGACATGGCGAAAGCGTTTCTCATTAAATACCTTCCTCCATCTAAGACCATGAAGCTGCGGGCAGACATCACCACATTTGTTCGATTCGAGCAGGAGTCTTTATATGAGGCATTGGAGCGCTTCAAAGATTTATTAAGAAGATGTCCTCATCATGAACTGCCACTTGGTTTAGTTGTTCAAACCTTTTACTATGGCTTGCTTACTCCTAATCGTACTATGATAGATGCTGCTGCTTGCGGAAACCTCTTGAGAAAAACTGCTGAGGAAGGATACGAGTTATTGGAGGAGACGGCTGCTAGCAACTATCATCCTCAATCCAAAAGGAACAACCAGCGAAGAAGTGCAGGAGTTGATAGGTGTGGTTTTTACGTGTTTTATAGCATTAGTTTGTGCGTGTTTGCATTGTGCATGCGTACATTTCGTTTACATTTTGTCCATTTTAGAGTAAGTATGTGCATTTGATCATTTCTCACTAGTGCATGACGAATTTGCAGGAAAAATGGCCGGAAAACTAAAAGCGGAACAAAGTGCCAAGCCAAGAAGATAATAAGCAGAAGAGGCAGCGCTCGAGCGGTTGTTTTCTACCGCTCGAGCGCAAGATGTGAAAGCCAAGGAGAAATCCCGAGAGGTCGGCGCTCGAGCGGTTGTTTGGTACCGCTCGAGCGCGAACATGGATCCAAGTCACAGAAGTTTGGCGCTCGAGCGGTACTTTTCTACCGCCCGAGCGCCAGAATCCGCATTCCCCAAGTCTTCTACAGAGAGTGTGGCGCTCGATCGGTAATTCTCTACCGCCCGAGCGCCACCTAATTTTGGCAAGATTTTGCATCCGATTCTTTTCCTTATTTCGGAGGTATGGCTGATATGGAAGGGGATTGGACGACTTTTGGAGATTATTCAGACATTATTCAAGAGCCAGCACAAGCCTTGGAGAGCACTTTGCGCTTGGATTGAAGATTTGAAGTTTTCCGGGCGTCGTTCTTCGCGTTTTTCGTCAACTCTAGTATTTCTTATTTAGTTTTTATCATTTGAACTTTGTTTTGGTTATTTTCAATCATGAACTTTAGTAACTAAACTTTTAATATTTGTTGGGATTTAAGGGGATCCTACCCCAAACATTGATTTAGTTAATATATATTTCGATTTCTGAGTTATTTCTTGATTATGCTATTGTTTTATCGTGTTGTTAGAGCGTAGCTAACTTTAACAACGTTTTTATATTGCGAGTGAGTTCGAGAGAATAACTTGTGATAGGAACGAGTAGTATAATCCGTGGATCTACAATTTACATAGATATTTGGATACGCGCCGATAGTCATAGTCCTAAGGGTCGAAAACTAGGGGGTTTTACAGATCGAAATGCGATTCACTCTTGATAAATAATTAAAGATATTTAATTATTTCATTGAGTCGAATTAGTTTGTCATAGCTCGAGAGAGTGCGTTCAATAGAATAGGAAATCATGTCGGGACATATAATCAGTATCAAACTAATTAATTAATTAACGAGGGGTAGGTGAACCGATATTCCCAACAAATTCATTTCTCATTGAATTTTACTCAACATTTTAGATATTAATTCTCATTCATTATTCATTGAATTTTTTTATTTGCATATTTATTTGAGCATATTAATGTTAAAACAATCAAATCAATTTTCGTCGCTAAATATTCAATAACCGAAAATAACAATTGTTAAATACAGTCTTCAGTGGAACGATACTCGTACTCACGTACACTATACTATTACTTGACATCGTGCAATTGCGATAAATTTGGAGCATACAAAACCATATTTTTATTGGGGATTTTACTGTGCAAGTTTTGCTCGATCAAGTTTTTGACGCCGTTGCCGGGGACTGTTAATCTACAATTTTATTTTTAGTTATTTTCTTTAGCATTATTTTATTTCTCTTGAGCTAACACTCCATATTTTATTACAGATATTTCTTCAATTGCATGCCAAAGTCACTTGACGTGGAGCTTGAGTTTGATCCTGAAATTGAAAGAACTTTCCGAAGGCGAAGACAACAACAAAGACTTAAAGAACTGATGGAGAGACACGAGCAAGAATGTGGAGAGGAACAGCGTGAAAATAGACAAGTTGAGATACCACGCTGCATACCGATGCTAGAGTATGCTCAGCCTTCTTTGGAGGGTGCACACCCTAGCGTTGTGAGGCCTATCGTGCGGGCAAATCAATTTGAAATCAAGCAAGCTATAATTCAGATGATTCAGAACACAGTCCAATTTTGAGGAACTGCAGTAGATGACCCAAACACGCACATCGCGGATTTTCTTGAAATTTTCGATACTTTTAAATTCAATGGAGTTTCTGATGATGCTGTTAGATTGCGTTTGTTTCCTTTCTCTTTACGTGATAAAGCTAAAGCATGGTTAAATTGTTTGCATGTAGGTTCGATCACTACATGGGAAGACATGGCGAAAGCATTTCTCATTAAATAATTTCCCCCATCAAAGACCATGAAGCTGCGGGCAAACATTACAACATTTGCTCAATTCGATCAGGAGTCTTTATATGAGGCGTGGGAACGCTTTAAGGATCTACAACGAAGATGCCCACATCATGAGTTACCACTTGGGTTAGTTGTTCAAACATTTTATTATGGTTTGCTTACTCCTAACCGTACTATGATAGATGCTGCTGCTTGTGGAAACTTGTTGAGAAAAACCGCGGAGGAAGGATATGAATTGTTGGGGGAGATGGCTGCTAGCAGTTATTATCCTCAATCTGACAGGAACAACCAGCGGAAAAGTGCAGGAGTTTACCAGGTAACTGATTTTTTTGCTATTACTGCACAACTTGATGCTTTAAACAGGAAACTAGACAGCTTGAATGTGGGTGGCACGGCGATGCGTCTTCAAGAGATATTCTGTGAAAAGTGTGGAAGGGAACACTATGCGAAGGACTGTCAAGATGACAATCCATTCTATGTGCAAAATGAGGCACCAGTGAATCAAGTGGGAGTCCAAAACCGCCCAAGGAATGACCCTTATTCGAACACATACAATCCTGAGTGGAGGCAACATCCCAACTTCTCATGGGGCGGTCAAAACAGTCAGAATCGAGCGCAAAGAGGACAACAATATGGGAAACAACCGATGTACAGATCCGATCCTCCTAGAGAAGAAAAGTCCAACTTGGAGCAAATGATGTCTAAGTTTATTTCATCCACTGAAACTAGACTTCAAAACCAAGATGCATCGATAAAAGGGCTCGAGAATCAAATTGGACAGTGGGCAAAGATGATAGCAAGTAGAGAGCCGGGAACCTTGCCAAGTAACACCGAGACTAATCCAAAAGAGCAAGTGAAGGCCATTGAGTTGAAGAGTGGGAAAATTTTGGAGTCAAAGGGAAAAGAAAAAATTCAAATACCGGATGAACAGATTGAGACATCCAAAGGTAAGTCTTCTAACTCTAAACCAGCACCCACTGCACAACCTAAAATTGTTATACCTCCTCCTTTTCCTGCAGCATTGAAAAAAGCAAAACTAGATGCACAATTCGGTAAGTTTCTTGAGGTATTTAAAAAATTGAATATCAATATTCCCTTCGCCGATGCTTTAATACAAATGCCTAGTTATGCTAAATTTTTGAAGGACATTTTAGCTAATAAGAGGAAGTTGGAGGATCACATGACAGTGAACTTAACTGAAAATTGCTCCGCTTTGGTGCAAAACAAAATCCCACCAAAACTAAAAGACCCAGGAAGTTTCTCTATCCCTGGCATGATTGGTGATGTTGTTTTTCACAAAGCTTTGTGTGATCTTGGTGCGAGTATTAATCTTATGCCTTTGTCTGTGTTTAGGAAACTTGGGTTGGGGGAACCTAAGCCAACGAGGATGTCTTTACAACTGGCAGACAGATCTGTCAAGTATCCACGGGGAGTTATTGAGGATGTGCTAGTGAAAGTAGATAAGTTTATTTTTCCTGTTGATTTCGTGGTGCTAGACATGGAGGAGGATATGGAGATGCCTTTGATTTTGGGGAGACCATTCCTTGCAACTGGCAAGGCCCTAATTGATGTTCAAGAAGGGAAGTTGAGATTGAGAGTGGGCGAAGAAGAGATTACTTTTGATGTTTTTAATGCACTTAAGCACACACTGCATTCTGATAGTTGTTATAGAGTTGATGCTTTTGATGCCTTTGTGTCTAACTATGTGCAGGATGCTCTTAAGGACCCCTTGGAGGCCACTCTCACTACTGAAATGAGAGAAGATGAATTGGATGCAGAGAAAGACGAAATAGTGGCATACCTCAATGCCAACCAGCCATGGAAGAGGCCAATAAGGATGAGATTAGAGGATTTGGGAGATCGAAGAGACTTGCTCCCTCAGAAGTCAAGCCTGGAGGAGCCACCGACGCTTGAGCTCAAACCATTGCCTCCGCACCTAAAGTACGTGTACCTAGGTGAGGATAACACTTTACCTGTCATTATTTCTGCTACTTTGACAGATGTGATGGAGGACAAACTGTTGAAAGTCTTGAAAGCGCACAAGAGTGCATTTGCGTGGAAACTGGCGGATATTAAAGGGATCAATCCATCAGTCTGCATGCACAAGATATTGATGGAAGAAAAGTACTCACCTCTCGTGCAACCTCAGAGAAGATTGAATCCAAAGATGCAAGAGGTAGTAAAGGCAAAAACTATCAAACTCCTTGTGCAGGTATTATATATCCTATATCTGATAGTGCATGGGTAAGTCCTGTTCAGTGTGTGCCGAAAAAAGGTGGGATTACTGTGATCACAAATGAAAATAATGAATTAATACCCACTAGGACTGTTACGGGATGGCGTGTGTACATTGATTATAGGAAATTAAATGATGCCACCCGTAAAGACCACTTTCCCCTACCCTTTATTGATCAAATGCTTGAGAGGTTAGCGGGTCATGAGTTTTATTGCTTTTTGGATGGGTATTCTGGGTATAACCAAATCATGATTGCGCCCGAGGACCAAGAGAAAACCACTTTCACTTGTCCTTATGGCACTTTTTCTTTTAGACGGATACCCTTTGGTTTGTGTAATGCCCCTGCCAATTTCCAACGATGCATGACCGCCATATTTCATGACATGATAGAAACATTCCTTGAGATCTTTATGGATGATTTCTCGATTTTTGGTTCTTCTTTTGATGACTGTTCTTAGAATTTGTAGGTGGTGTTGATGAGATGTGAGGAGAAGAATTTGGTGCTGAATTGGGAAAAATGTCATTTTATGGTACAAGAAGGAATAGTATTGGGGCACAAGATATCCGGGCATGGAATGGAGGTGAATAAGGCGAAAGTCGAAGTTATTAAGAACTTACCACCTCCGGCATCTATTAAAGGAGTTAGAATTTTTCTAGGCCATGCCGATTTTTATCGGCGTTTTATCAAGGATTTTTCTAAAATTGCCAAACCTTTATCTTCCTTACTAATGAAAGATGTGCCCTTTGATTTCAATACTGATTGTTTGCAGGCATACGAGAAACTGAAGGAGCTCTTGGTGACGGCTCCGGTCTTGGTGGCACCAGATTGGGATCTACCCTTCGAAATCATGTGCGATGCCAGTGACACTGCGGTGGGAGCTGTGCTTGGCCAGCGGTAAAACAAGGTATTTCATACAATCTACTACGCAAGTAAGACCTTAGACGAGGCTCAACTGAATTATGCGACAACTTAAAAGGAATTACTTGCAGTAGTATTTGCGCTTGACAAATTTCATGCATATCTTGTTTTGTCCGAAGTCATTATTTACACAGATCACTCAGCACTGAAATATTTACTTGCTAAAAAATATGAAAAGCCACGCCTATTTCGGTGGATTTTATTGTTGCAAGAGTTTGATTTGGAAATAAAAGATAAGAAATGTGTTGAGAATGTGGTTGCGGACCACTTGTCTAGGTTAGAATTTATCAGTGATGATTGTGTGAATGATGCTATTAATGACTGGTTTCCTAATGAGCAACTGTTTGAGATGAAAAATTGTCCATGATATGCAAATTTTGCGAATTTTCTTGTTACAGGCTCACCTCCCCCAAATTTAACGTTTCACCAAAGAAAGAAATTTTTTTCGGACGTGAAATATTATTTTTGGGAGGAACCGTTTTTGTTCAAAATTTGTGCAGATGTCATGATAAGAAGGTGTGTTGCAGAGGAGGAGTTCGGTCAGATTCTCAATCACTGTCATGACCATGAGGTAGGTGGTAATTTTGGACCAATGAGGACGACATCGAAGGTACTTGAATGTGGCTTTTATTGGCCAATCTTTTTTAAAGATGCTCGTTATTATGTGCTAGCATGCGATAAAGTTCAACGGACAGGTAACATCTCTAACCGTCATGAAATGCCATTGAATAATATCATTGAGTGTGAGGTTTTTGATGTGTGTGGTATAGACTTCATTGGACCGTTTCCCAGTTCATTCACGAAAAAATATATTTTGGTGACGGTTGACTGTGTGTCTAAATGGTTAGAGGCAGAAGCATATGCCACTAATGATGCGTAGGTAGTCCTGAAATTTTTTAAGAAAAATATTTTTAGCAAATTTGGAACACCGCGAGCAATCATTAGTGATGGTGGCAAAGATTTTTGCAATAAATTATTTGAAAAACTCTTGAGAAAATATGGTGTCACACACAAGATCTCTACTCCCTATCACCCCCGAAGAGTGGTCAAGTAGAAGTGTCGAACCGAGAGATAAAGCGAATTTTGGATAAAGTTGTAGGTGTCAGAAGGAAAGATTGGTCGGTGAGGTTAGATTATGCTCTTTGGGCATATAGGACGGCTTTCAAAACACCTATAGGCACAACACCGTACAGGTTATTGTTTGGTAAAGCATGTCACTTACCTGTAGAGTTAGAGCATCGGGCATATTGGGCAACAAAAGCACTAAACTTTAATTTTACTGATGCAGGTGAACAACGTTTGCTTCAATTAGATCAGTTGGAAGAGTTCCGGAATCTGGCCTATGATCTAGCATTGTCATACAAAGAAAAGACAAAGAAGGCTCATGATAGGCGGATCATCGAAAGAGAATTCAAAGAAGGTGAAAGTGTCCTACTCTACAACTCTCGGTTACGAATTTTTCCCGGAAAATTAAAGTCACGATGGTCTGGTCCATTCGTGATTTCCAAAGTTTACTCATCAGGAGCTGTAGAATTGAAAGATGGAAAGGATGGGACATTTACGGTCAATGCCCAACGCCTGAAGCACTACATGGGTGGCACAGTTGAGCCACAACTTGGAATCACCCGGTTCCAAGACAATTCAAACTGAGACCGCCCGACAGTCTAGCTCTCGACGATAAATTGAGAACTTACTTTTCTTTCCCTTCTCTTGCATTTAATTTAATTTTCTTTTTCTTTTTTGTCAGTATATTTCATTTTCTTTGACTGTTGTTTTATTTTTTTGAAAAAAAAGGGGGGGATGGGTGTTAATTTTTCAGAGAGCTCGGCGCTCGAGCGGTAATTTTATACCGCTCGAGCGCGACCCCAAACTTCAAAATGTCCAGAGAGCTCGGCGCTCGGGCGGTAATTTTTTTACCACTCGAGCGCGAATATTTCCCCAAGAAATCTTTTCCAGAGAGGCTGGCGCTCGAGCGGTAATTCTCTACCGCTCGAGTGCGCCTGCTTTAAAAACGCGAGAAGCCCCTTTCCCCTTCATATTCTGCGAAAAACCCCTCCCCTAATCCCTAAATCCTCTCACCCCTTTTTTTGATTTTGTGGTGCAGTAACTTCAATCCGGACTCGAAGTCTCGGCAAAGTGGAACAATCGGCTTAGGAAAACAAGAATATTCCTCTCTTCGATCACCCACCATCTCCATCTTCAAATCTTCAAACACCATGGCTCCCAAGAAACAAAAAGGTAACCCCGGCTCCTCTACTTCATCTTCCGCCTTTGATAGACATCGTTTTGTTAGTACGGAGGCTAGAGCTAGATACGAGCATGCTAAAATTCACCGAAACCCCATAGCCGAGAGGAGAGTCCGGAGACAGTTTGAGGATGGACACTTAGGTATTCTTGTCGATTTGGAAAGGCGTGAATGGGAACAATTCGGTAATCAACCTAAGGCGGCGGCAGTCTCAGTGGTTCGCGAATTCTATGCCAATGCGGCGGAAGGGAGAGATGGTATGGTTTTTGTTAGGGGTATACATGTACCGTATGACTCGGTTACGATCAATGCACAGTTAGAGAGAGCGGAAGTTGACGACTCTCGCTTCCAGACATTAGTCGCCGACCCAAATTATGATACTATTCTCGCAACATTGCGCCATCCGGGCGCGATGTGGAAACCATTGGGCGGCTCGCCAAGCTGTTTTGACGAGAAATATTTGAAAGCTGGAGTTGCCCTTTGGTATTTATTTGTGGCTCGGAGGATGATGCCTGTCTATCATAAGAGCGAGGTACAGAATGAGTGGGCGGTGCTGCTTTATGCTTTGACCGAGGGATACGACATCAATTTGGGAAAACTTATAAATTCGCAAATCACACTGAGCGCCCACAACAGTCATGTCGGCTTGTTCTATCCCACCATCATCTCTGAGTTGTGTGCTAGAGCGAGAGTTGTATTTCGCGATGATGAGGAATGATTGCAGCCTATGAAGCCTATTTGTGTGGACGACCTCCAGCGATAACGTGCTAAACGAATCAGTGAATTACCCCCTCAGGAGGAGGAAGCCGGTGGATCAAGCACTGCCGTCCCACGACGTCTGCCACCACAACCCCGGAGGCGCACCCAAAATGATAAAATTGATGAAATCCTCGCATTCATGACGCATCAAATTCAGATCAACTCGTACCTCATTGACCATGTAGCTCAGATGGACTCCATGATGCGCACTTTTCTTATACACAGGGGCATTGACCCAGGCACCATGCCACCGCCTATACCACCCCCGCCCCCGTTCCATTTTCAGTACGACTACCAGCAGCAGGGGGATGCTTCCGGAGTGCCACCTCATGATCACGACGAAGACGAGCCTTGATCAGGAGAGTTTACTGTTTCCCCTTCCTTGCACATTTATTTATTTACTGCTTTTTGTTTTTCTTTCTTACGTAGTTCGGTCTGTCATGTTTTTAGCTTTGTGTTTATGAGTCTGCTTTCTTGTTTGCATTTTTGTGTTTTGAGTCTTTTGTGCAATGGGGACATTGCACACTTTTAGTATGAGGGGGCGTCTTGCGTATTCGTAATTGTTGTCTTGCATGAGTGTCCGTGGATGGTGAAACTAGTGAATTGATAGCCAGTGATGATTGTGGGACAAATGAAATGCGTGTTGCTTAGTCTTATCACTCGTTATACATCCCTCGGTGAATTGAAATGTTTATTTTATACGCACATTAAGTGGGTTTTGGTAGTAATGTGAACGACAGTGAGTTTAAAATATCTGTGGGGAAAACTAAAAGAAACATGATAGGCAAGTTGCACTTGAATGAATTCTGTTGACAGGAGTGACCAACCAGTAGCATTAACTCGAGTAGACAACCAAAGCATACCTCAAATCCTCTTTGTCCAATTGTGCATAGAACCCAAAAAGCCATCCCTAGGTCATTTAAATGATAACACCTTATATTCAGAACCTAGGGAGTACACATGAGAATATTATGCACTGAAAAAAAAACAAAAAACAAAAAAGAAAATGTTATTGTGGTAAATAAAAATAAAAAAAAGGGAATGTAAGGTGTGGGGGAGCCAAAAAAGGGATGAAATCCTATCCCGAGGTTAAAAAGATGGAGATGTAAGGCGTTGAGGAATGTCAGATAAATATTCTGACAAGTGCATAATGAAAATGATCAGTGTACACTTCCCATCTTTTTGAGCCGTGTGAAAACTCATGGATATTGACTCCCTAATTCCTGCTTTAGAACTATGAAATTACACCGCTTTGTGTTTACTTGTTGGTCACGAATAGAAACAGAACTCAGGATAAAAAAACTTGTGTTGAACTTTTGATTTGGTGACTCACACGATTCGCGAATAAAACTGTCTGAAGCACAAGCTAGTAAAACCCACAGCACACACACATGACCACATTTTATATTCGCATCAAAATGCTACAAGGTGCTATGAGAGGGGTGTTAATGGATGTTGTGAATGACTAATAGGACGTTGTTCAGAAAGCCCGCTGAGGCGTGAATGTCAGTTTTCTGTTTCACCATCGGTTTAGTTGTTTTAGTACTTTCACTATTGTGTTTTAGTTTTCGTATCTTGGTTGTGGTTGGTAACCTATTTTTCTAGAGGGCAAGCAAAAGGTTAGTATCAGGGGGTTGATAAGTGTGGTTTTTACGTCTTTTATAGCATTAGTTTGTGCGTGTTTGCATTGTGCATGCGTACATTTCGTTTACATTTTGTCCATTTTAGAGTAAGTATGTGCATTTGATCATTTCTCACTAGTGCATGACGAATTTGCAGGAAAAATGGTCGGAAAACTAAAAGCGGAACAAAGTGCCAAGCCAAGAAGATAATAAGCAGAAGAGGCGGCGCTCGAGCGGTTGTTTTCTACCGCTCGAGCGCGAGATGTGAAAGCCAAGGAGAAATCCCGAGAGGTCGGCGCTCGAGCGGTTGTTTGGTACCGCTCGAGCACGAACATGGATCCAAGTCACAGAAGTTTGGCGCTCGAGCGGTACTTTTCTACCGCCCGAGCGCCAGAATCCGCATTCCCCAAGTCTTCTACAGAGAGTGTGGCGCTCGAGCGGTAATTCTCTACCGCCCGAGCGCCACCTAATTTTGGCAAGATTTTGCATCCGATTCTTTTCCTTATTTCGGAGGTATGGCTGATATGGAAGGGGATTGGACGACTTTTGGAGATTATTCAGACATTATTCAAGAGCCAGCACAAGCCTTGGAGAGCACTTTGCGCTTGGATTGAAGATTTGAAGTTTTCCGGGCGTCGTTCTTCGCGTTTTTCGTCAACTCTAGTATTTCTTATTTAGTTTTTATCATTTGAACTTTGTTGTGGTTATTTTCAATCATGAACTTTAGTAGCTAAACTTTTAATATTTGTTGGGATTTAAGGGGATCCTACCCCAAGCTTTGATTTAGTTAATATATATTTCGATTTCTGAGTTATTTCTTGATTATGCTATTGTTTTATCGTGTTGTTAGAGCGTAGCTAACTTTAACAACGTTTTTATATTGCGAGTGAGTTCGAGAGAATAACTTGTGATAGGAACGAGCAGTATAATCCGTGGATCTACAATTTATATAGATATATGAAATTGGATACACACCGATAGTCATAGTCCTAAGGGTCGAAAACTAGGGGGTTTTGCAGGTCGAAATGCGATTCACTGCTGATAAATAATTAAAGACATTTAATTACTTCATTGAGTCAAATTAGTTTGGCATAGCTCGAGAGAGTGTGTTCAATAGAATAGGAAATCCTGTCGGGACATATAATCAGTATCGAACTAATTAATTAATTAACGAGGGGTAGGTGAACCGATATTCCCAACAAATTCATTTCTCATTGAATTTTACTCAACATTTTAGATATTAATTCTCGTTCGTTATTCATTGAATTGTTTTATTTGCATATTTATTTGAGCATAGTAATGTTAAAACAATCAAATCAATTTTCGTCGCTAAATGTTCAATAACTGAAAATAACAATTGTTAAATATAGTCTTCAGTGGAACGATACTCGTACTCACGTACACTATACTATTACTTGACATCGTTCACTTGCGATAAATTTTGAGCATACAAAACCATATTTTTATTGGGGATTTTACTGTGCAAGTTTTGCTCGATCAGGAGTTCACCAGGTAACTGTCCTTTCTGTTATTACTGCACAACTTGATGTCTTGAACAGGAAACTGGACGGATTGAATATGGGTGGCACGGCTATGCGTCTTCAAGAGATATTTTGTGTAAAATGCGGAGGAGAACATTATGTTAAGGATTGTCAAGATTTAAATGCTTTTTATGTGCCAGAAGGGGCACAAGTGAATCAAGTGGGAGTCCAAAACCGTCCAAGGAATGATCCGTACTCGAACACATATAATCCTGGATGGAGGCAACATCCCAAATTCTCTTGGGGTGGTCAAAACAGCCAGAATCGACCATAAGGAAGACAACCATATGAGAAACAACCGATGTACAGATCCGATCCTCCAAGAGAAGAGAAGTTCAATTTGGAGCAGATGATATCTAAGTTCATCTCATCTACCGAGACAAGACTACAGAATCAGGATGCATCGATAAAGGGGCTAGAGAATCAGATTGGACAGTTAGCAAAGATGATAGCAAATAGAGAGCCGGGCACCTTGCCAAGTAACACAGAGACCAATCCAAAAGAGCAAGTGAGGCCATCGAGTTGAAGAGTGGAAGGATCTTAGAGGATAGAAGGACAAAAAAAAATCAAGCACAAGATGAACTGACTGAGACATCTAAAGGTAAGTCTTCTAAATCTACACCAGCACCCACTGCACAATCTAAAATTGTTATACCTCCTCCTTTTCCTGCAGCACTGAAAAAAGCAAAACTATATGCACAATTCGGTATGTTTCTTGAGGTATTTATAAAATTGCATATCAATATTCCTTTTGCTGATGCTTTGATGCAAATGCCTAGTTATGCTAAATTTTTGAAAGACATATTAGCTAATAAGAGGAAGTTGGAGGATCATGTGACGGTGAACTTAACTTAAAATTGCTCTGCTTTGATGCAAAACAAAATCCCACCGAAACTAAAAGACTCAGTGAGTTTTTCTATTCCTTGCATGATTGGGGATGTTGTTTTTCACAAAGCTTTATGTGATCTTGGTGCAAGTATTAATCTTATGCCGTTATCTTTATTCAGGAAACTAGGATTAGGAGAGCCTAAGCCAACCAGGATGTTTTTACAACTAGCTGATAGATCTGTCAAGTACCCACGAGGAGTGATTGAGGATGTGCTAGTGAAAGTGGACAAATTTATTTTTCCTGCAGATTTCGTGGTGCTCGACATGGAGGAGGATATGTAGATGCCTTTGATTTTGGAGAGACCGTTCCTTGCAACTGGCAAGGCCCTAATTGATGTTCAAGAAGGGAAGTTGAGATTGAGAGTGGGGGATGAAGAGATTACATTTGATGTTTTTAATGCACTAAAGCATACACTGCATTCGGATAGTTGTTATAGAATTGATGCTTTTGATGCTCTTGTGTTTAACTATGTGCAGGATGCTCTTAGGGACCCTTTGGAAGCCACTCTCACTACCAAATTGAGAGAAGATGAATTGGATGCAGAGAAAGCCGAAATAGTGGCACACCTCAATGCTAACCAGCCCTGGAAGAGGCCAACAAGGATGAGATTAGATGACTTGGGAGATCAAAGAGACTTGATCCCCCAGAAGTCAAGCCTGGAGGAGCAACCGACGCTTGAGCTAAAACCCCCTGCCTCCGCACCTAAAGTACGTATACCTAAGTGAGAATAACACTTTACCTGTCATTGTTTCTTCTTCTTTGACAGAAGTAATGGAGGACAAATTGCCGGAAGTCTTGAAAGCACACAAAAGTGCATTTGCATGGAAAGTGGCGGATATCAAAGGGATCAATCCATCAGTCTGCATGCACAAGATATTGATGGAAGACAAATACTCACCTCATGTGCAACCTCAAAGATCTAAGATTAAATTCAAAGATGCAAGAGGTAGTAAAAGCAGAGACTATCAAACTCCTTGATGCAGGTATTATCTATCCTATATCTGATAGTGCATGGGTAAGTCCTGTTCAGTGTGTGCCGAAAAAAGGTGGGATTACTGTGATCACAAATGAAAAAATGAATTGATACCCACTAGGACAGTTACGGGATGGCGTGTGTGCATTGACTAAAGGAAATTAAATGATGCTACCCGTAAAATCACTTTCCACTGCCCTTTATTGATCAAATGTTAGAGAGGTTAGCGGGTCATGAGTTTACTATTTTCTAGATGGGTATTCGGGGTATAACCAAAACATGATTGCGCCTGAGGACCAAGAGAAAACCACTTTCACTTGTTCTTATGGCACTTTTACTTTTAGACGGATGCCTTTTGGCTTGTCTAATGCCCCCGCCATCTTTCAACGATGCATGACCCCTATATTTCATGACATGATAGAAACTTTCCTTGAGATATTTATGGATGAATTCTCGATTTTTGGCTCTTCTTTTGATGACTGTTTGAAGAACTTGAAAGTTGTATTGATGAGACGTGAGGAGACGAACTTGGTACTAAATTGGGAAAAGTGTCATTTCATGGTACAAGAAGGAATATTGTTGGGGCACAAGATATCACAGCATGGAATAGAGGTGGATAAGGCAAAAGTGGAAGTTATCAAGAACTTACCGCCTCCGACATCCATAAGGGGAGTTAGAAGCTTTCTAGGCCACGCCGGTTTTTATCGGCGTTTTATCAAAGATTTTTCAAAATTTGCCAAACCTCTATCTTCCTTACTTTTGAAAGATGTTCCTTTTAATTTTAATTCCAACTGCTTACAGGCATATGAGGATTTGAAGGAGCGCTTTGTGATGGCTCCTGTCTTGGTGGCACAAGATTGGGATCTACCCTTCGAGGTCATGTGTGATGCTAGTGATACTGCGGTGGGGGGTGTGCTTGGCCAGCGGCAAGACAAGGTATTTCATACAATTTACTACGCAAGTAAGACCTTAGATGAGGCTCAATTGAATTATGCAACAACTGAAAAGGAATTACTTGCAGTAGTATTTGCGCTTGACAAATTTCATGCATATCTTGTTTTGTCCAAAGTCATTATTTACACAGATCACTCTGCACTGAAATATTTACTTGCTAAGAAGGATGCAAAGCCACGATTGCTTCGGTGGATTTTATTGTTGCAAGAATTTGATTTAGAAATAAAAGATAAGATGGGTGTCGAGAATGTGGTAGCGGATCACTTGTCTAGGTTGGAGCTGATTAGTAATGATTGTGCAGTTCATGCTATAAATGATTGTTTTCCTGATGAGCAGCTATTGGAGGTGAGACATTGTCCTTGGTATGCAAATTTTGCTAATTTTCTTGTCACAGGCACACCACCACCCAATCTATCGTTTCATCAACGTAAGACATTTTTTTCTGACGTGAAACATTATTTGTGGGAGGAACCATTTTTGTTTAAGATTTGTGCAGATTCTATGATCAGAAGGTGTGTTGCAGAGGAGAAGTTTGGTCAAATACTTAATCGTTGACATGACCGCGAGGTATGTGGCCATTTTAGACCAACCAAGACGGCATCCAAGGTACTTGGATGTGGCTTTTATTGGCCAACCCTCTTTACTGATGCTCGTTCTTATGTGCTTACCTGTGATAAATGCCAGCGGACAGATAACATCTCTAACCGTCATGAAATGCCATTAAATAATATTCTTGATTGTGAGGTTTTTGATGTATGGGGGATAGATTTCATGGGACCATTTCCCAGTTCATTTACGAAAAAATATATCTTGGTTGCGGTTGATTATGTGTCTAAGTGGGTAGAGGCAGAAGCGTATGCCACTAATGATGCTCAAGTGGTCCTGAAATTTTTAAAGAAAAATATTTTTAACAGGTTTGGGGCACCAAGAGCAATCATTAGTGATGGTGTCACCCCATATCACCCCCAAACAAGTGGTCAAGTGGAAGTGTCTAACCAAGAAATCAAGCGGATTTTAGAAAAAATGGTAGGTGTCAGTCGAAAAGATTGGTCTGTAATGTTAGATGATGCTCTTTGGGCATATAGGACTGCGTTCAAAACACCTATAGGCACTACACCATATAGGTTACTGTTTGGTAAAGTATGTCATCTACCTGTAGAGTTGGAGCATCGGGCATATTGGGCAACAAAAGCACTAAACATTAACTTTACTGATGCAGGTGAACGACGTCTGATTCAATTGGACCAGTTGGAGGAATTTAGGAATCTGGCATGTGATCTCGCACTATCGTACAAGGAAAAGACAAAGAGGGTTCATGACAGGCGAATCATTGAAAGGGAATTCAAGGAAGGTGAAAATGTCCTGCTCTACAACTCCCGGTTGCGACTGTTTCCCGGAAAATTGAAGTCGCGATGGTCTGGCCCATTCGTGATTTCCGAAGTTTACCCATCGGGAGCTATTGATGTAATAGCCAAGACTGGTGAACGGTACGGTCTAAGATTTTGTTTGATTATTGACTATTTGGTCGAGTTTAGTATAGTTTTGATGTTAAGAGTTGTGATTAAGGGTTATAGTATTGTTGGTTATAATTGTTTCGTGGTGTTGTTGATATTAGTTGATTTGTAGTTGTTTTGTATCAGCGTTGCGATTCGATCTTTGTTGCGTAGAGTTGTTTGTTGACTCCATGGGTGGAGAGGGCACCGCACACGCGGTCTCAGGTTTCAGAAATTGTGATGTTTTTCCAGTAGCTACACCGCACCCGCGGTAGATTTGCAGCGCACCCGCGGTGTTAAGGCCGAGACCCAAGCGCACCCGCGGTCCATAATGGAGCGCACCCGCGGTCGTCAATTATGGATTTTTGGTTGAGATGCCGAAGGCATAGCGCACCCGCGGTGGTGAATGCAGCGCACCCGCGGTGCATGAACATTAGAAGCGTGTTTCGAGTTTTAAGTGATATAATTGGATGAATTGATTCATTTCCCTCATTCTTCTCCCACCCTTCTCGATTTTTCTCTCCTTGGAGACTAGGGTTTCCTCATTTCTTTCATTTCTTTCCTTTGATTCTTGCATCTTGGTGGATTTTTGTTGTGAGATTAAGGTTATTTTGGGATCAAGGAAGCTAAAGTAAGCTTTTGGTTTAGTTTATTCTTGGTTTGGTGTTGGTAGAATTCATGGGTTTGTTGATTGTGTTGGTATTATGGATTTAATGGTTGGATTGTTGGATTATTGGGTTATTGATGGTGTTATATATTGTTTATTGTTGTAGGAATTCAACTAAGGGTTTAGATTTAAGATTTTCTTGTTGGTTGTAAGTGGAATTTCATTTCTTGTGCTCACATGATAATATATGTATGGTGTTTCAATGGTTTTAATGTGCTGTTCCCCTCATTTGATTCATGTTATGTATTGATACACTTTGTTGTATATTATGGAGGCATTTTATGTCTCAATTATTGAAAAGGAGAATACAAGAGTATAGAGTCTTCAAAGTGTTTGATAAAATGCCAAAGAGAGAGTTCAAATGATTTATGGATTGATAGATACATAGTCAGAGATTGCATTCAATTAGTTGATCAACGACCATAGGCTTATATCCCTCAGATTATCGATGTATATCGATGGGATATAGGTACAGAGACAGAGATACTATATAGATATCAATCCAACAGAGAAAAGAGAAATACCATCGTTATTGTTATTATTGCTATGATATTCATATTTCAAGAGTTGATGGTATTTAATGTTTTCAAAGCCATGTTTTACAGAGTATGCTATGTACATTGTTATGTAAGAATTCCACTTGCTGAGTTTTATACTCATTTCAGTTATTTCATGTGATGCAGATAAGAACGATGAACTGGGACGTTGATTGGGGCCGGAGTCATATGCATAAAGATGGAAGAAAGAAGGCCATTTTGTAAACATTTTGGACATGATCATAGGAATGATATTTTGTATTTTGTTATATCATTTGAATGATCATGTATTTACTTTTGATTGTAAATGTTTTATGGTAATATATTTTGAATCCTTCTTTCCTTCAAGAAAAATTTTAAATTCCGCTGTTATTTTATTAAAACTGGTCAGAGGTGTCACATTTAGTGGTATCAGAGCACCGTTCTTCGGACCAATACATATGACTTCGTCTACTTTCAACGGTCCAGGTATATCTTCTTCTACATCTATTCATTGTTATCTATTGATATGTATTATGTGAGCACATTGTAGGAGTGATGCCTCATAAGAGAAAGGTTTCAGAGGGTGAGGATAGTTTTTCCTCGAGAGTTGTCGACGAGTTCGGCAAGTTGTTGAAAGAGCAAGCCAAGGTCCATAGTGAGCAGATTCAGCAGTTGCTCCATTTGCAAGGTACAGGCCAACGTAGAGGACAAGTGAGAGGCCAAGTGGCTCAGGCAGTTTGAACCGATGCGATCTTTACTGCTTTCAAGAGGATGGATCCGCCGGAATTTGCAGGAAGCACTGATCCGTTGGTGGCAGTAGAGTGGATCAAGTCCCTTGAGGCAATTTTTGATCATCTCAACTTTCAAGACAAGGATAGAATCAGTTGTGCAGTGTTCATGTTAGTCAAAGCTGCACGCATTTGGTGGAATGCTACCAAGGTTAGTGTGAATGTACCGGCATTGAAGTGGCAAGAGTTAACTGATCTTTTCTATGACAAGTACTTCCCAGATGCACTTCGAGCTCGGAAGGTGACTGAATTTCTAGAGCTTCGTCAGGGAGGTATGAATGTTGATGAGTATATTCTGAAATTTGAGGAGGGCTGTCTGTTTGCCCCGTATATTGATTCCAATGACAAAGACAAGGGTGCTCATTTCATTAGAGGCCTTCGAGCAGAAATTAGAAGGGATATAAATATGTCGAAGGCGGTGACATTCAAAGAGATTGTGGCTAAGGCTTTGTTGGTCGAGCAAGACGAGAAAGACATTGCTAGAGAGAGACAGGCGAAGCAACAGGCTATTGCTCAAAGAGGCCAGGGTTCGAACCAAAGAGGAAAATGCAATTTCAAAGGGAAAATCAAGTTTGAGCAGAGTCCTAAAGCACCGACAGTTCCATCTGATCCCGAGAAGCCGTTGTGTACCAAGTGCGGTAGGAATCATCGGGGAGAGTGCAGATTTGGTACCCACACTTGTTATCGATGTGGCACTGCAGGCCATATCGCCAAAGATTGTCCAAAAGGAGCGAGTAAAGAGAAGGTGCAGGGTCGCATCTTCATCATGACGAAGGAAGGTATAAACCATGATTCTTCTCTGATCTCTAGCACTATTTTAATTTCAGGCAGAGTAGCTACGACATTGATTGATACAGGTGCTACTCATTCTTTTATGTCTGAACTATTTTTGAGATCTTTGGGTATAGTTCCTTTTGTTCTTCTCCTCCAGTTTAATGTTGTTTTGCCTTCGGGGGACGTGTTGTGCCCGACGTCCATTGTGTATGTGTGCTCTGTTCGAATTGATGAGCGAGTGGTTTATGCCGACTTGATTGTTATTCCGATGGTTGCGTTTGATATTATACTTGGCATGGATTGGCTATCAACTTATCGTGCAGTGATTGATTGTGTTGCTAAGACGGTGACGTTTGCAGATTATGGCAATAAGGAAGGTATGCTCGCCAGTGCAGGTACTTCGCTGGTCCTTCCTTTTATTTCGTGTCTTGAGGCTGAGAAGTTATTGTTTAGAGGTTGTGATGTGTTTTTGGCTTCGATTGTTGATGTGGATAGAATGGTTAAGTTAAATATTGATGATATTAATGTTGTAAGAGAATTCTCTGATGTTTTTGAGGATGATGTGCCGGGTTTACCGCCAAACAGAGATGTGGAGTTTGTGATTGATATAATTCCAGGCACGGTTCCTATTTCTAAGGCTTCGTACAGAATGGCCCCTACAGAAATGAAAGAGTTGAAGACGCAGTTGCAGGATCTCTTGGATAAAGGTTTTATTCGACCGAGTTCTTCGCCTTGGGGAGCTCCGGTTCTTTTCGTCAAGAAGAAAGATGGGACTTTGCGGATGTGTATTGATTACAGAGAGATCAACAAGGTGACTGTCAAGAATAAATATCTGTTGCCACGGATAGATGATCTTTTTGACCAACTACAAGGGGCTACAGTGTTCTCGAAGATTGATCTGCGATCTGGCTATTATCAGTTGAAAGTTAGGGAGTCTGATATCCCTAAGACGGCGTTTCGGACCAAGTACGGTCATTATGAATTTCTGGTTATGTCTTTTGGTCTGACTAATGCTCCTTCAGTCTTCATGGATCTTATGAACCGAGTGTTCAAGCCGTATTTGGATAGCTTTGTCATTGTTTTCATCGATGACATACTGATTTATTCCAAGACCAGAGAATTTCATTCAGAGCACCTCAGAGATGTTCTTCAGTTGTTGAGAGGGAAGAGATTGTATGCTAAGTTGAAGAAATGTGAGTTCTGGTTGGAGCAGATTTCTTTCTTAGCCCATGTTGTTTCGAAGGATGGTATAGCTGTTGATCCAGTGAAGATTGAGGCGATTCAGAAGTGGCCTATTCCTACCACTGTATCAGAGCTACACAGTTTTCTTGGTTTGGCGGGCTATTATCGTCGTTTTATTTCAGATTTTTTCAAGATTGCCCTGCCGTTAACTAATCTGACGAGGAAGACTGTGAAGTTTGAGTGGTCCAATGAATGCCAGAGTGGATTCCAAGAGTTGAAAGATAAGTTGACGTCAGCTCCTGTACTTGCTTTGCCCAGTGGTTCAGAGGACTTTGTTGTTTTTACCGATGCATCGAAGAAGGGTCTTGGTGCAGTGCTGATGCAGCGTGGGAAAGTTATAGCCTATGCTTCTCGCCAGTTGAAAGACTACGAGAAGAATTATCTGACGCATGATCTGGAGCTAGCAACTGTGGTTTTCGCCTTGAAGATTTGGAGACATTATTTTTATTGTGAAAAGTGAGAAATTTTCACGGACCACAAGAGTTTGAAGTATTTTCTTTCTCAGAAAGAACTCAATATGCGACAGAGACGGTGGCTAGAGCTTGTCAAAGATTACGATGTGACGATCAGTTATCACCCAGGGAAAGCGAATATTGTAGCAGATGCTTTCTGTTGGATTGATATCTATATAGTATCTCTGTCTCTGTACCTATATCCCATCGATATACATCGATAACTCTGAGGGATATAAGCCTATGGTCGTTGATCAACTAATTGCATGCAATCTCTGACTATGTATCTACCAATCCAGAAATCATTTGAACTATCTCCTTGGCATTTTATCAAACACTTTGAAGACTCTATACTCTTGTATTCCCTTTTTCAATAATTGAGACATAAAATGCCTCCATAATAGACAAACAAAGTGTATCAATACATAACATGAAATTCAATGAGGGGATAGACCACCATTAAAACCATTGAAACACCATACAATATTATCATGTGAGCACAAGGAAATGGAATCCACTTACAACCAACAAGAACACCTTCAATCTAAACCTTTCCTTGAGTTCACTGTAACAACAATAGGCTACCAAAGCGACGATTGGCATGGCACCGTCTTGAAGCACTTTATGGCAGAAGTATGCCCGTTCCAGAATCACCTAATTAGAACTAAGCCAATTAACCTAATAACTGAGCTAACACGGAAAAGTCAAAAAATATGGTTACAAACCCAATCGAGTCTACTCAAATAAAATAGCCAGTACACCATATCGATCAAACAATGTAACGCCACCAGCGACTCACGTCTCCTCCGCTCTCCTGATGAACAGGCTTGGAATGGGGTGTCAAGAATAAACAAAACCGAGGACGTGAGCGATAAGAACGCCCAGTACAAAAGTATGAGTATACAGACCCATATGAAATGCACATGCTATGATCATGATACCGGGGTAGTCAAGAAACAGGAGTCACAAAAGGATCTCAACAATGCTCAGTCTAGAGGCGCCAAGTGGATAGTGCCGCGCGGTCCAACCTCTGGGTCACTGCATCCACAACAAGACAGACGTGGACCTAAAATGTCCCGGACCACCGAAGCCCTCCCGACCCGTCGGCCACTGTGTACTCTCGGTGTCCATGCGTCCACAAGACAGGGCTGAGCGGCCCCAAGATATAGCTTATCTCGAAAGAGATACAGCTCAACAGTAAAGGCTATCTCGAAGAAGATACGGCTCAACATGAAATGCAACGTGCAGTAATAAACGTGACATAATAGCATGCATCATATGACATATATCAATGCACCACATAATCATGCAACACATATAAGAATGTATACTCAACCAGGATATCTCGGATAGTACTTTCGTACCTCTATCACAGCAAGCCTAGCCTTACGCAACACCGCTAATCAGGTCTAGAACAAGCCTACGCATCAAAAGAACACTCAATCAATACTACCATGCTCGACTAGCAAAACCAGTACTCCCTAGTACTACCAAAGGTTTAGGGTTTACCTTCGTCCGTCGACAGCCCTTTGATGTCGATTGCCTTGAAACTCAGGCGCGCTACGCTACTACTCCTGGCAGCTCTTAGCTATCGCTCGACCAACAACTAACCCTAGAAACCTTCCAAACTTCTCACTAAAGATTCAATCTCAAGAAATGGCAATACCAAAATGAGGAATTCGAGCACTATTTATAGGCCATGTTCGGATCCTCCGAACAACACTTCGGAACGTCCGAACGCTACGTGTCCATTGGCTCTTGACAGCTCATGATCGGATCCTCCGATCATACACTTCGGACCGTCCGAACATGCACGTGTCCAGCTGCTCTTGACACCTCATGATCGGATCCACCGAACCCACTTCGGACCTTTCGAACTCTTCGGTGCTTCCGAACCATCTTCGGTCCGTCCGATCATGACTCGGTCAAAATTACACATTAAACCTTCTTAATCACCAATACTCCGTTAATTACCCAATTTGGAATTCGGTTACTACATTCTCCCCCCCTTAAAAAGATTTCGTCCTCGAAATCAAGTTTAGAGAATGAACAAAACGAAAATAACAACATCATTACCCTCAAAATCTAAGGGACAACCCATCACTAGACGCTTGGCTAAAACCGAATGACCCATCGGAGTAGAAACGGAAAGAATGACATCTAGAGAAACATGCGGTAACTTATGACGCTTAACAAATCGTCCTGGTCACCCCAACGACCTACACTTCCCTGACTACTCTCATCACCAAAGTGGTCAGCCATTGCTACAACATAGAATGGGGAAACTAGTAAATTGGTCCACGAAGAATCCCAAAATCGTATGCATGCTCTGATACCATAAATGTAGTGACCCGTTCCAGAATCACCTACTAGTTGAGAACTAAGCATGCAATTAACCTAATTAACAATAATCAGAGCTAACAGCGGAAAAGTCAACAACAATAATGGTTATACAACCCAATCGAAGTCTAGAATAACTCAAAATAAAATATCCAGTACAACCATATCGAATCAAAACAATACCGATAAACTAAACCAACCAGCTACTCAACGTCCTCCTCCTGCTCCTCCTGAGTTGTCCAACCTGAGGCCTGCCCCGTGGGAATGGGGTGTCCAAGAATAAACAAAACCGAGGACGTGAGCGATAAGAACGCCCAGTACAAAAGTATGAGTATACAGACCTATATGAAATGCACATGCTATGATCATGATACCGGGGTAGTCAAGAAACAGGAGTCACAAAAGGATCTCAACAATGCTCAGTCTAGAGGCGCCAAGTGGATAGTGCCGCGCGGTCCAACCTCTGGGTCACTGCATCCACTACAAGACAGACGTGGACCTAAAATGTCCCGGACCACCGAAGCCCTCCCGACCCGTCGGCCACTGTGTACTCTCGGTGTCCATGCGTCCACAAGACAGGGCTGAGCGGCCCCAAGATATAGCTTATCTCGAAAGAGATACAGCTCAACAGTAAAGGCTATCTCGAAGAAGATACGGCTCAACATGAAATGCAACGTGCAGTAATAAACGTGACATAATAGCATGCATCATATGACATATATCAATGCACCACATAATCATGCAACACATATAAGAATGTATACTCAACCAGGATATCTCGGATAGTACTTTCGTACCTCTATCACAGCAAGCCTAGCCTTACGCAACACCGCTAATCAGGTCTAGAACAAGCCTACGCATCAAAAGCACACTCAATCAATACTACCATGCTCGACTAGCAAAACCAGTACTCCCTAGTACTACCAAAGGTTTAGGGTTTACCTTCGTCCGTCGACAGCCCTTTGATGTCGATTGCCTTGAAACTCAGGCGCCGCTACGCTACTACTCCTGGCAGCTCTTAGCTATCGCTCGACCAACAACTAACCCTAGAAACCTTCCAAACTTCTCACTAAAGATTCAATCTCAAGAAATGGCAATACCAAAATGAGGAATTCGAGCACTATTTATAGGCCATGTTCGGATCCTCCGAACAACACTTCGGAACGTCCGAACGCTACGTGTCCATTGGCTCTTGACAGCTCATGATCGGATCCTCCGATCATACACTTCGGACCGTCCGAACATGCACGTGTCCAGCTGCTCTTGACACCTCATGATCGGATCCACCGAACCCACTTCGGACCTTTCGAACTCTTCGGTGCTTCCGAACCATCTTCGGTCCGTCCGATCATGACTCGGTCAAAATTACACATTAAACCTTCTTAATCACCAATACTCCGTTAATTACCCAATTTGGAATTCGGCTACTACACAGAAAGTGTAGGTCTCCTTTGTATTGGGACGAGATTGGTGAGAGGAAGATGTTGGGTCCCGAGTTGGTCCAACATACAGCTGATCTTGTTGCTGTTATTCGAGAGAGGATGAAGACGGCACAGTCTAGACAGAAGAGTTATGCCGATGTGAGATGAAGATCGTTGCAGTTTGAGCTTGGAGACCATGTGTTCTTGAAGATTGCACCTCTTAAGGGTGTGATGCGGTTTGGCAAAAAAGGAAAGTTGAGTCCGAGATTCATTGGCCCATTTGAGATTTTAGACATAGTTGGTGATCGAGCTTACAGGTTAGCCCTACTGCCAGAACTTGACAGAGTTCATAACGATTTTCATGTCTCTATGCTCAGGAAGTATATTTCGAATCCTTCCCATGTTCTTCGCCACGAGCCATTGGATTTGACGTCGAATTTGACGTACCAAGAGATTCCGGTCCAGATTCTGGATCGCAAAGTTAAAGTGTTGAGAAACAAAGAGATCGGCATTGTTAAAGTCCTTTGGAGGAATCATTTGATTGAAGAGGCTACGTGGGAACCAGAGAATGAGATGAAAGAGAAGTATCCTGAGTTGTTTGCGCAGTGACGTCAATTTCGATGACGAAATTCCTCTAAGGATGGGAGATTGTAATAGCCAAGACTGGTGAACGGTACTGTAACGCCCCAGCTTTGACGACTGTACTCACTGTATCAAGACGTGTCTTTCCAACGTGCTTATGTCCTCACTCACACGCACCCTAGGAAACTTCCCAGGAGGTCACCCATCCCAAAATTTTCCAAAGTCAAGCACGCTTAACTTTGGAGTTCTTATGTGATGAGCTACAGAAAAGAAGATGCACCTTCGTGATATGAGTAGTACCAATCAAATCTTTTAAGCCCTCTTCAACTGTACAGTCCATTCCATTGAACAGTCTCGGAATCCCTCTCATTCCCGTGTGGGTCGGTTCATTCATGTTCCCTCCACCTAGAAGCCTGTCAGGAGCCGCTCATTGTCCGTGCAACTGATGGCACCGGCGATCACCCCCCGCCCTCTTCGGCCTCGGGCCTCACATGCCCACCAGCTTCCGCTTGGTTCGTCCCCGAACCACACCGTACTAAGAGAGGTCGGCTCTGATACCACTTGTAACACCCCAGATTTGACGACTGTACTCACTGTATCAAGACGTGTCTTTCCAACGTGCTTATGTCCTCACTCACACGAACCCTAGGAAACTTCCCAGGAGGTCACCCATCCCAAAATTTCCCAAATTCAAGCACGCTTAACTTTGGAGTTCTTATGTGATGAGCTACCGAAAAGAAGATGCACCTTCGTGATATGAGTAGTACCAATCAAATCTTTTAAGCCCTCTTCAACTGTATAGTCCTTTACATTGAACAGTCTCGGAATCCTTCTCATTCCCGTGTGGGTCGGTTCATTCATGTTCCCTCCACCTAGAAGCCTGTCAGGAGCCGCTCATTGTCCGTGCAACTGATGGCACCGGCGATCACCCCCCGCCCTCTTCGGCCCCGGGCCTCACAGTTACGGTCTAAGATTTTGTTTGATTATTGACTATTTGGTCGAGTTTAGTATATTTTTGATGTTAAGAGTTGTGATTATGGTTTATAGTATTGTTGGTTATAATTGTTTCGTGGTGTTGTTGATATTAGTTGATTTGTAGTTGTTTTGTATCAGCGTTGCGATTCGATCTTTGTTGCGTAGAGTTGTTTGTTGACTCCAGGGGTGACCGCACCCGCGGTCAAGAGGGCACCGCACCCGCGGTCTCGGGTTTCAGAAATTGTGATGTTTTTCCAGTAGCTACACCGCACCCGCGGTGTTAAGGCCGAGACCAGAGCGCACCCGCGGTCCATAATGGAGCGCACCCGCGGTCGTCAATTATGGATTTTTGGTTGAGATGCCGAAGGCATAGCGCACCCGCGGTGGTGAAGATAGCGCACCCACGGTGCATGAACAGTATAAGCGTGTTTCGAGTTTTAAGTGATATAATTGGATGAATTGATTCATTTCCCTCATTTTTCTCCCACCCTTCTCGATTTTTCTCTCCTTGGAGACTAGGGTTTCCTCATTTCTTTCATTTCCTTCCTTTGATTCTTGCATATTGGTGGATTTTTTTGTGAGATTAAGGTTATTTTGGGATCAAGGAAGCTAAGGTAAGCTTTTGGTTTAGTTTATTCTTGGTTTGGTGTTGATAGAATTCATGGATTTATTGATTGTGTTGGTATTATGGATTTAATGGTTGGATTGTTGGATTATTGGGTTATTGATGGTGTTATATATGGTTTATTGTTGTAGGAACTCAACGAAGGGTTTAGATTGAAGGTGTTCTTGTTTGTTGTAAGTGGAATTTCATTTCTTGTGCTCACATGATAATATATGTATGGTGTTTCAATGGTTTTAATGTGCTATCCCCTCATTTGATTCATGTTATGTATTGATACACTTTGTTCTATATTATGGAGGCATTTTATGTCTCAATTATTGAAAAAGGGAATACAAGAGTATAGAGTCTTCAAAGTGTTTGATAAAATGCCAAAGAGAGAGTTCGAATGATTTATGGATTGGTAGATACATAGTCAGAGATTGCATGCAATTAGTTGATCAACGACCATAGGCTTATATCCCTCAGAGTTATCGATGTATATCGATGGGATATAGGTACAGAGACAGAGATACTATATAGATATCAATCCAACAGAGAAAAGAGAAATACCATTGTTATTGTTATTATTGCTATGATATTCATATTTCAAGAGTTAATGATATTTAATGTTTTCAAAGCCATGTTTTACAGAGTATGCTATGTACATTGTTATGTAAGAGTTCCACTTGCAGAGTTTTATACTTATTTCAGTTATTTCATGTGATGCAGATAAGAGCGATAAACCGGGACGTTTATTGGGGCCGGAGTCATATGCATAAAGATGGAAGAAAGAAGGCCATTTTGTAAACATTTTGGACATGATCATATGAATGATATTTTGTATTTTGTTATATCATTTGAATGATCATGTATTTACTTTTGATTGTAAATGTTTTATGGTAATATATTTTGAATCCTTCTTTCCTTCAAGAAAAATTTTAAATTCCGCTGTTATTTTATTAAAACTGGTCAGAGGTGTCACAGTAGAATTGCAAGATGAAAAGGATGTGACATTTATGGTCAATGCCCAGCGACTCAAGCACTACATGGGTGGCACAGTCGAGCAACAACTTGGAATCACCCGGTTCAAAGACAATCCAAACTGAAACTGACCACAATCCAGCTCTCGACTATAAACTAAGAACTACCTCGTTTTCCCCTATCTTGCAATTAATTCAATTTTTAGTTTATTTTTTTATTATTTTATTAAAAAAAAGAAAGAGGGAAAGCCGTGAATCTTCCGCCCGGGCGCGCCCTTTTTCCACCAAATTTTAAAAATGCTGTGAAGCTTCTGCCCGGGTTCAAATTCACATCCGCCCGGGCGCGCCCTTTTCAAAAAAAAAATTTTAAAGCTGAGAATGTCCCCCCGGGCGGATCGCAATCTGCAACTTTCTTTTCTTCTTCCCCACTCAAAACCTAGCCGCCCCCTTCGAATTTTTTCGCCCCTCATCTCTCAATCTCGCTCAAAATCTCGTCTTGTGTCAATTTCAGGTACAATTAAGTGTCACCACCTTTACTAAATATCAAGGCATCAATTTTCCGGTCACCACATTGTTTTCCGGCCACCTCTGCGTTTTTTCCCGCCGCCACTGAAGCCTCCGGCCACCACAACCTCCGCCAACACGCCTCCTACTCTGAGCTACTTGTGCTTCTCAAATAATCCACGATGGTGCCTAAGAAAGCCCAGGTAAGCCATGCCTTTTCGTCTTCATCGCGTGATTCTCGGTTATTTGTGAATGATAACGCTAAGGAACGCTACGAAAATGAAAAAATACATAGAGCTCCGCTTCGCAAAAGTGGTTTCCAGCTTGTGCAATACATATTTATTATAAATCAAATTGAGAATAGAAGCTGGGGAAAATTTTGTAGCCAACCGCAAGCCTCGGTGATACCAGTGGTGATGGAATTCTATGCTAATGCAGCTGAGATGAGTGATAGTAAAGCATTTGTGAGAGGAAATGTAATGCCCAGGATTTTTATCTGTTAATCTGCGATTATTGACTTATGATTTGACATGATTAATGAAGGGGCCAACTGAGACACGAAATGAGATTTCATGTGACGATGTATGTGCGAGGACAGTACCCCTCGCGCATATGCGCAGCACTGATGCGCTCCTATGCGCGAGGCAGGCAGAGGACCTCGCGCATATGCGCGAGACAGGGCGTGAATATGCGCGAGGCGATGTGTTTTAAAATGTTAAATCCAGATAACCTCACGCATATGCGTGGAAGAAGTGCACGCATATGCGCGAGCTGCCGAGAAGCTGAGGGTTGAGACCAGTAGGTCTCGCGCATATGCGCCGGTTGAGGTCGCGCATATGCGCGAGACGTGCTGAATGAAAAATAGGCCAAGTGTCATTGCCATGCATTTATATGGGTACACCTCTTCATTCCTCTACCATTTCTCAGCTGAAGAACGAAATTCCATGAAGGAAACATCCTCAAGCTCCAAGGTATATTAGAAACTTGGTTGTGAAACATCTACCCCTCCGAATTGTGATCGGAGCTTAGATTCTTGATCCTTTCGTTACTAGCTTCAAGAGGATGCAAGTTTTATTATGTTCTTGCTTGATTTGGAAATATCAAGTTGGGGAAATAAAATTTTGAGATATAAGATGTGTTCTTGATATGTTGAGATAAGTAAAATTAAATCGGATCGAAGAAATGTTATCATATGCTATTGTTATCGATTTTCCATGCTATATGTGATGTAGAATATACAGATTTGGTATTGACATGATGTGTTGATTGATTATGAGTTTTTGAGATGGTCCGTATCTTGTTTATATAGAAGGTATATCAAGATTACGCGGTTATGCTGTTGAAATGTATCGAGATTGCATGTTGATATTCTTACGTTGAGTTGGAGGTTGATATAGTGCGTATCAAACATGTTATTTCAGATTGGTATTGAAGGTTGCGAAGATTGAGATTGATTTCATCCAACCAAACACCGAGAAAATAAAGGTATAAATCAATGTTGAACCGAGAGATACGACTCGAGTCAGATTGGACTGGAGTTTCCCTAAACCACATACTAGATTGTTTATGCTTTGGTATGTTTATACTTTGTCTATTAAGTTATAGAAATGCACTTGAGATAGATGAGTCATTGAATGTGCCAAGTTATTAGATGTTCAGTGGTATCGTTGTACGTAGGAGAATATCGACTCCTGTTGTAGATATTCGATACAGAGTGGACCGAAGTATAGAAATAAGACGTACCGCCACCCTGATTGGGAGAGTAGGTGGGAGATTTGTTACGTCTTATTCACACCGGGATCCCTAGACTTAGATATGAGTCGAGTTAAAGAGTTTTATCTGTATACACTAATGTGTCATAAATTATGATTCATGTTCTTCGATACATGGTTTATGTTTTTGTATATGATTTTATGCATTGCATGTATAACATGTTTTATACTGGGATTTATTCTCACCGGAGTTTCCGGCTATTGTCGTGTTTGTATGTGTGCATGGCAACAGGTGGGACAGGATCAGTACCGAGAATAGCGAGTGATGATTAGCGTGGTGATCCGGGCTTAGATATGAAACTGGTGGTTTATTCCTAGACTTGTAGTGATGAAAAAAAACACTAGTTATGTAATGTGTAATTGGAATAAATTTTTACGTCGATCATGTGTTGTAGACTTTACATTTGATCTTGTATAATTAAGAAGCTTAACTTGTTATATGCTTAAATTCTTTGATATTATAAAAAAAAAAAATTATCAAAGTAGCATACATAATTGATCCAATTAGTCCCAATGATCGAAGAAGATGAGTTAGCACTGATAAAGATAAAAAATTGTATATTAATTAAATGTTTTATAATATAAATATATAGTTTTTGTTTTATTAAATGTTTAAATATTATATGTTTTATAATAAATTGTATAAAATATAAGTTGTTGTGTAATTATAAGTTTTTACTATTTTTTACAGGTTCGATAAAACAAGAATAAACTTGGCGTTGCAAATGAGAATAAGATGATTCTTGGACATGTAGAAAGTTGATTTTAATATCTACAATATGGGTGGCAAGCATTAGATAAAAATCTTCTCAGAAGTGGGATCAAATTAAGCAACAATTAAAGTTACCAAAGAAGTGGCAGTTTTACCATGCTTTAGTTTTGACCATATCTCTCAAATTACTTGGTCAAATGGTTAAAAAAGATACCACAATTCAAACAACTCAGATATCTACATGTTTGTTTTTATGTGGAGAAGAAAATTCAAATGAGAAGATTTTCAAAAGTGATGTGTATTAAAATATTAATTTCTTGGAAGACCAATGAAGACTTATGTGTAAAAAATAATATTTTATTTGTGATTGTCTCCCCAAATTTGGCTATAAATAGATGTGCATTGTAATGTATTGAGATATCCCTCATTTTATGAACAAACATTTGAGTTCATAATATTTCTCTCTTTGTTTTTCCTTTATTTCTTCATTTAAATATAATTAGCATGTTAAATTCATATTCAAAGTTTTACACTTTGAATAATGAGTAGCTAACTTCCTAAAGTTGAGATGAAAAAATGAAACTCTTGGAATGATAATAAAGTTACTAAAAGGTAAGAATCTATGTTTTATATTATTTAATCATTATTTATTGTTTAGGTTATATTTATTTCTTTAAGCATTTTTATATCCTACTTATAAGTGGGAGTTTTGATTTATTGTTGCTATATGTTACACTAAATTCTTGGAACCATTTAAATGTTAGTTTGGTATTACCAACCATTTAAAGTGGATGCCTTGATTTATTATATATGAATATATTATAATATTAAATTCTTGGAACCATTTAAATGTTTGTTTGGTTTTACCAACCATTTAAAGTGGGAACCTTGATTTACTATATATAAATATATCATAATATTAATTTCTTGGTATCATTTAAATGTTAGTTTTGTTTACCAACCATTTAAAGTGGGAACCTTGATTTAGTGTTTACAATATATATATAGCACAATAAATACTTTGACACATTTATAAATTTTGGTATATATTATATACTTATAAGATAATAATATATAACATAATATAAATATGATTATTTAATATATTGGAACCATTTTATTAAGTGGATTTCAATAATGTTCGTTAATGTTAACTTTATTAAAATACTAAGAGTGGATCCTTTAATCTCAACTACTTAATTAAAATTTGAACAATTAAAAATTACCAATTAAAGATTCAAACAACTAAAAAATAAAAATAAAAATAAAAAGACATTGTAGTGGACTTGTAATTACCTTAGCTTTCCTGTGGATACGATATTTGGACTCATCGAATTATACTACTTGTGGACAACCTGCTCTTGGGAGTGCAACAATCAAAGTCGCAACAAGTTTTTGACGCCGTTGCCGGGGAAGTATAATTTAATTTTGTTTATAGTTTATTTTTCTTTATTTGAATTTTTATTGCTTTTGTGTGTTTTTATTCTTTTGCATTTGCATTTTCATGAGCATTTGGTCACGTACACTTAGTGGCCCTTTATTTTTACAAAAAATGGCGGAAGAATCCATCCAAGAAAATGAAGATGAAATTCAATCTCAACATGATCATGATAGACGAAGAACACTTAGAGATCACATGAATCCTACACGTACTAGTGCACCTTCATGTCTAGTTTTCCCTTTAATGCATCTCATTTCAATTTTAAGCCTGGTATTATCCAATTTTTACCCAATTTTCATGGATTAGATTCTGAAAATCCATACATGAATTTACGAGAGTTTGAAGAAGTGTGCAACACATATAATGATCTAAATTGTAGCATGAACACAATTCGACTTAAGCTTTTTCCTTTTTCTTTAAATGATAAAGCTAAAACTTGGCTACAAAATCTTAGATCGGGATCCATTCGAACTTGGGATGAATTGCAACAAAAATTTTTGAAAAAGTTTTTTCCATCTCATAGAACAAATTCTTTCAAAAGGTAAATCATCACTTTCACTCAAAAACAAGGAGAAACTTTTTATCAGTGTTGGGATAGATACAAAGAATTGCTTAATCTTTGTCCACATCATGGTTTTGAAATTTGGAGAGTTGTTTCTCAATTTTATGAAGGCTTAACACCTAAAGACAAGCAAATGGTTGAATTTATATGTAATGGAACATTTGAAGATAAAGATCCAAATGAAGCAATTGAGTATCTCGATTCATTAGCTGAAAATGCTCAAAATTGGGACACTATAGGTACAATCGAACCATCAAACAAGATTCAATCTCCTACATCTGGTGGAGATATGTACACTCTCAAAGATGAACATGATCTTCAAGCTAGATTTACCTCTTTGGCAAGAAAAGTTGAGGCACTTGAATTGAAAAAGAATGGTCAATTAAAATCTGTTCAAGAAATTGCGTGTCACATCTGTGATTCAAGTGATCATTTTACATAAGATTGTCCCACTTTGCCCTTTTCTTAAAGAATGTCTCCATGAATAAGCCAATGTTTTGAACAATTTCAAAAGGCCAAATTTTGAACATGTTCTCAAAATTACAATCCAGGTTGGCGAAATCATCCAAATTTTAGTTTGAGGAATGATAATGCTGCACAATTTTCACAACCACATTTCCAAAATCAACAAAATTTTCAAAATTATGCACCTTATGTTCCTCCACCTAAAAGAAATTTGGAAGATACATTGAATTCTTTCATTGCAAAGCAAGAGTCTATCAATACTCAAACTGCTCAAACCATGACAGATTTGAAAGATACTCTTGTTAAATTTGAATCTGCACTTAATGTTCATGAAAAAAAGGTAAATTTCCTTCACAACCTCTGCATAATCCCAAGGATCATCATTCAGAAACTGGAGCTTCTGGAACTCAACCGATGGATCGGGTAAAATCTGTTATTACCCTTCGAAGTGGTAAGGTTGTGGAAAAATCCATTCTTGAACCTTGTGAAGATGATGATAAATCAACTCCAAAGGGTAAGGAAGTGGAACCCATAACTTGCGAAGAGGAGGTTCAACAGACAGTGTCACCATCATTCTCTCATGCATTGAAAAATACAAAAAAATAAAATTTGAATTCTGATATATATGATATTTTTAAACAAGTAAAAGTTAATATTCCTTTATTAGATGCAATAAAACAGGTACCATCATATGTCAAATTTTTGAAAGACTTGTGCACTGTGAAAAGAAAATTGAATGTGAAAAAGAAAGCATTTTTAGCCGAACAAGTAAGTGAAATCATTCAAAATAATAATACTTTGAAATACAAAAACCCTGGTTGTCCTACTATTTCATGTATTATTCGAGAACGAAAGATTAAAAAAGCCTTGTTTGATCTTGGAGCTAGTGTGAATTTACTTCCATATTCAGTTTATCAAGAACTCAATCTAGGCGAGTTAAAAACTACTTCGTTAACACTTTTACTTGCCGATAGATCTGTTAAGGTGCCAAGAGGTATGGTAGAAGACGTGTTGGTCCAATTTGATAACTTTGTATATCCTGTCGATTTCATAGTTTTAGATACATGACCTATCGAAGCTTGTAATGCAATTCCTGTAATTTTGGGTCGTCCGTTTTTAGCAACTTCTAATGCTCTAATAAATTGCAGGAATGGAATAATGAAATTTTCATTTGGTAACATGACCTTGGAGCTTAATGTTTTTAATCTTTGTAAGCAACCACATGACAAAGGAGATGAAAGTGAAGATGAAAATATTATTGAAACTCTTGTGGAAGAAAACATTCAAGAAGGGACTACTCGTGACCAATTAGATATTTGTTCAATTGATACTGTTAAAGAAAATATTGAAATTGATCTTGATGATTTTATCAGGTATCACTCATTACCAAGATCAGAGAAAGAATTTGATGCAAAATATGAGAACAAAGACGAACCACCCATATTGGAGTTAAAACCCTTGCCAGAAGAATTGAAGTATGCATTTCTTGGAGAAGATGAAACATATCCGGTGGTAATTTCTTCCAAACTAGAAAGCGATCAAGAAGGTAAATTAGTTGATATGCTTAAAAGACATAAAAATGCAATTGGTTGGACACTAAAAGATCTCAAGGGCATTAATCCACTAATTTGCACTCACAAAATTCACTTAGAAGAAAATGCAAAAACATCTCAACAACCACAAGGGAGATTAAATCCACACATGAAAGATGTTGTGAAAACTGAAGTTCTTAAACTAATTGATGTTGGGATTATCTACCCTATTTCTGATAGTAAGTGAGTAAGCCCAACAAAAGTAGTTCCAAAAAAATCTGGCATCACAGTGATAAAAATGAAAAAGGTGAATTGTTAACAAGTCGAGTCTCATCTAGTTGGCGGATGTATATTGATTATAGAAAATTAAATGACGCCACTAGAAAAGATCATTTTCCATTGCCATTTTTGGATCAAATTTTAGAAAGAGTAGCAGGTCATCCATACTACTGTTTTCTTGATCGATATTCAGGTTATTATCAAATTCCCATTGCACTCGAAGATCAAGATAAAACTACATTCACATGTCTTTTTGGAACATTTGCATTTAGAAGGATGCCATTTGGATTATGCAATGCCCCAGCAACATTTCAAAGATGTATGCTAAGCATTTTTTGCAACAAGGTTGAAAATTGTTTGAAAATTTTCATGGATGATTTAACTGTTTTTGGGAATACATTTGATAATTGTCTTGAAAATTTGGAAAAAGTTCTAAAAAGATGCGAGGAAAAAGGTCTTATTTTAAATTAGGAAAAATGTCATTACATGATTATTTCTGGGATTGTTCTGGGACATGTCGTGTCATCTCATGGAATTGAAGTTGATAAATCCAAAGTTGATGTCATTTCCAATTTACCCCCTCCAAAAATCATTAAAGAAATTCGCTCATTTTTGGGACATGCTGGATTTTATAGGAGGTTTATAAAGGACTTTAGTTCAATATCTAAACCCATTTGTAACCTCTTAACAAAAGACACTGCATTTGAGTGGACTCAAGAATGTCAAAATGCTTTTGATGAAATCATTCGACATTTAACATTAGCTCCTATCATGCAACCTCCTGATTGGTCTTTATGATTTGAAATCATGTGCGATGCGAGTGATTATGCAGTCGGTGCAGTACTGGGTCAAAGAAGAAACGGTAAGCCTTACGTGATATATTATGCAAGTAGAACTTTAAACAATGCTCAAATGAATTACTCCACAACTGAAAAAGAACTACTTGCTGTAATATTTGCATTAGATAAATTCCGTTCTTATTTGATTGGATCAACGACTATTGTGTTTACTGATCATTCTGCTATTAGATATTTGTTGACCAAACAGGATGCAAAGCCACGACTGATACGATGGATTTTGTTGCTCCAAGAATTTGACATTGTGATCAAAGATAAAAAAAGAAACCGAGAATGTCGTAGCCGATCATTTATCGAGACTAGTAACAGGATCATCTTGTGAAGTGACACCAATTAACGATAATTTTCCTGATGAACATCTATTTTCAATTACTACTACACCTTGGTTTGCTAATATAGTAAATTTTCTTGTGACAGGAAAAATGCCACCGCAATGGAGTTCCCAAGATAAGAGAAAATTTTTGAATGAGGTAAAAAAAATTTATTGGGATGATCCGTATTTGTTCAAGTACTGCCCAGATCAAATTTTTTGACGTTGCATACCCGACAATGAGGTAAGTAGTGTCATTAAATTTTGTCATTCAGAAGCATGCGGAGGACATTTTTCTTCAAAGAAAACGGCTGCAAAAATTTTGCAGTGTGGATTTTATTGGCCCACTTTGTTTAAAGACACCCACGAAATCTGCAAGATCTATTAAAATTGTCAAAAATTGGGTGCAATTTCAAAAAGAAACATGATGCCTTAGAATCCTATCATTGAAATTGAAATCTTTGCTGTTGGGGAATTGATTTTATGGGACCTTTTCCACCGTCGTTTGGATACTTGTATATTTTAGTTACAGTTTATTATGTTTCCAAATGGATAGAGGCAATTCCATGTCGAACAAATGATTATAAAATCGTCATCAAATTTTTGAAAGAAAATATTTTTAGTAGATTCGTAATTCCTCGAGCTATAATAAGTGATGGAGGAACTCACTTTGTTAATAAACCATTTGCTTCATTAATGAAAAAATATGGTATTACTCACAAAGTAACTACTCCTTATCATCATCAAACAAATGGACAAGTGGAATTAGCTAATAGGGAGATAAAGCAAATTTTGGAAAAAACTGTTAACTCAAATAGAAAAGATTGGTCTCTGCGACTTAATGATGCACTTTGGGTATATCGAACAGCTTTAAAACATCATTGAATATGTCTCCCTATAGGTTGGTTTACGGAAAATATTGTTTTTTTCCTGTGAAATTTGAACATAAAGCTTATTGGGCGATCAAAACTTTTAATTCAAGCATGGATGATTGCAACAAATTGCGCAAATTACAACTTAATAAACTTGATGAACTCATAAATGATGCGTATGAGAATTCAAGGATTTATAAAGCAAAAATTAAATCATTTCATGTTAAAACAATTCTTAGAAAATCTTTTGAGATTGGTAAAAAAGTTTTGTTTTATAATTCTCGACTTCACATATTCCCAAGAAAAATACGATCAAGATGGACAGGCCCATATGTTGTAAAGCATGTGTATCTGTAAGGCCCGAGAAATTTATCATGTTAATCCAAAATGATTTGACGATGATTATTCTAATCGGACACGATTTTTGGATAATTGACATGATTGAGGTTATACGAACTTGAATGAAGAAGCCGGGCGTCGTCGCATTGTGAGCCAAGATTTTTGGCAGAATATGTGGCGCTCGGGCGGTAGAAAAACACCGCCCAAGCGCCGGTGTTTATCGAATAATCGTTGCGGGCAGAAGAGTTGGCGATCCCACCACTGTCAGGCACTTCTGTCACAAGATTACTCGTCTAATACCTGCTATCTATTCATCAAGAAAACAAGCATATCAATTCATTCATTGCAAATATATCTGCAATAAAATAAATTATGTGATTTAGGGAAACTCGAGTCAAACCTCACTCGAGTTGTGCAATCCTAACTCAACATGAAATTATACCTTTCGTTTGCAGTTTTGATCTTGAATACAGACTCTGTCAATCCCTCAATCTGGCAATGGCAATATCAATAATATCATATCATTATACCGCTATATCAATATACCGCTCAAATCGATACCAATCTGATTAATAATTCGAATCAACGGTATAACCGCCCAATCCCGATATCCCGGTCAATACAACACCACTAGATACAATAACCTAACTCATAACCATCAAAAATTACAAACAATAACTCCAAAAATCTGCACTGCCCTCATTCGAACAACATGCTGAATTTTTCAAACCAATTCATACAATGTCCGTTCTTCGATCCGGTTTCGATTACATGATCATTGTTATTTCAAGAACACATAATATCAGTCAAATTATGATTCCTCCAATACATAAATTTCAAAACATGTCAGAAATCAATGAAACTTACATCCTTTGGAAGCTTTTGCCAAGAAAAGCACGGAACTAGGCTCAGATCAAAAATCAGACGGCCAGATCTTGCATAATAAATTTTTTGAAATGAAAAAGAGCTTGAGGGGAAAGCTCTCGGTTGCCTTGCTGCTGAAATTTCTGAATTGTGTAATGAAATGGGAAAGAATCACACGTACAAATCAAATTGCATGGCTAGAGACATGTGTCAACTTTTCCATAATTGCACTTTAGTCCCTCAACTTTCCACTATTTGCAATTTGGTCCCTCAATAATTACGAAAGTGCCATCAAATTTAATTCAAATCTTTTTCCACTTAATTACCAAATTGCCATCAAATTTAATTCAAGTAGTTTTCCACTTATTTACAAAAATGCCATCAATAATATTTTCTTTTCGGGGTCTCGTACAATTGATAACATCTCGGGCCTTACAATTCTCCCCCTCTGAGACATGATTTCGTCCCCGAAATCACAAGCAATCCATTTTTTTTATATACAGATAATCATATTATATCTCAAATCAGATATAAGAAGGAGATGTACATAAACCACCATAACTTCATATCCACAAAATCACTCATGATAGAATCAATCTCAGAACAATGGCTATACAACATCCGTATATACCCATCAATAGTTCTTAATAACTCAATCTCGGCTTCAAATACCGACAGTCATCACCTGACGTTGGCATATTTCATATCAACTTCCGAGCTATTTTCATTTTTTTTTCCGAATCAGTTTCATTTTCCTCATCAGATTTCTAATCCTATCAGATTCAGTTTCAAGTATCATTGATATATAAATCACCATACAACGGAGATTAACAGTTCTCACTGTACAACATCTCAAATGATGTCATCTTAATACTCATCTGATAGCTCTCGCTGTACGAAAATTTATAAATGACAATCAATCCTGTCAACTAGTGCTAAAATCCAGCACTACAGTTCCTGGATATCTTCCAACATTAAGATAGTTCGTTCCGACTATCTTTCAATCTATAATTCATAGATGAAAAATCATGCTTAATATTCTGCCAAAAGTACAAAATTGAACGAAAATCACAGTCTGACATAGTCAACTTTGGCATTCAATACAATCTAACCTCTGTTTCTGACATAAATCCCCATCATCTGGTCATGTCTGTACCTCCTCCTGTATAATATAACATGTACAGATTTTAACAATCGTTCAATCACAATCACTATCTTGGCAAGATTGCAGTAGTGTCATCACACAATCCATAGAAATGTACTCTCATTTCTATTTAGAAATCAAGATCATTAATCTAAAAGTTTCTATCTTTCTGTCTTCATCTATCAGCGATTTAGACATTTCAATACAAATTTCGACATAACTGATTTCATCTGTTTATATCAAAACGAAATGAAGGGACACTTCTCTCAGTGACGTTTGCTCTGCCGAGCACCAGACTTACCTTTAATCATTTCAGAATATGTTTCTGTCTTCTAAACAATCCAATGGTTTTGCTGTTCAAATCAGTTATCTGATGAAAGTAAAAGGATTAGTGGCTGATGACTCTGAGAGGACATCGAAATTTAAGGTGTTCAATGCAAAGAACACGATGCCAATCAAACCCAAATTGGACATAACTCCTACTCAGTTTGTGCGAATCAAACAGGAAATTGGGACTCAGTTAGCTACTCCCAAATCAGTTAAGAAAGCCAAAACGTTGGCTCAGCTGAAGGTTGCCAAAAGGAAATTGGTATTGAGTGCATCAGAGTCAGAGAAGACTCCATCTCCTCAGATAGCGAAGAAGCCAAGAACTCAAAGGGTTAAAACAACTTCTGAGGTATCCATTCCTATAGATGCAATGATTTCCTTAACTGATCAGCAGCCTATAGAAGCAGTTCCTCTGCAGATCATTTCACAAGCTGCTTCAGTTGGTACTAAAAAGGAATCAGTTAGGACTCAAGCTCCTGTTATTCAAATATATCGACCTATTGGTGTAGCACATGCCAGACCCAAAGGCATAAAATTTGTAGAGCAGGTGGAATCTACTCGAACAGGACTGGAAATTCCTCATATCATGAGTACTGATAAAGGGAAAGGGAAATTGATTGTAGAGCCCAGACCCTCCAACCCAATTCAGACTCAAATTGACCTTGTTTGGGCAAAGGTGAACAGTTTTGCTGCTTCAAAGATTATATCCTATGATGCTTGGGTGGCCTTTCGTACTGAGGTTTTTGCCAAGCAATTGAAGAAGAAGTCCGAGCTGAGCAAATTCATCAAGCTGGAGGCCTTTGTTCTCCGAACAGTCAAAGCTGCCTCTATTGCTCAAGCTATGGAGAGGAAGAGTTACTTATTTGATCAGATGAGAGCGAAAAAGTTGGCTCAAATTGTTGCCAAGCTAAAAACCAACTACTTGCCTACTGGCCCTACTGTCTACGCTGATCAAGCTGTAATTACTCAGCTAGACACTGATCTTATAGGGCTACTATCTCAAATCAAGTTTTGGGAATTGAATCAAGAATTGGTTCTCTATCAAGGAAACTCGGATGATGACAACGAGGAAACACTTGAAGAAGCATCCTCTGACAAGACAGAACCATCATCAGCTTTAGTTCTTGTTCCAACTGAAGAGCCAGTTTCTGATAAGCCTCTTTCACCGCCAGTTGAACAACAACTGTATACTGAAGTTGAGCTTTATTTCGCTCATATTGATGAAGTGATTCAAGCTGTGGTGGAGGAATCTCATTTAAGTGAACCCGTTTCTGACAAAGTTGATCACTCTGCTGATCAAACTAATCCAGAGGTCACTATTTCTTCAGAAGAAACTGTTCAACCAGATCCATCTGCTGATCAGGTCATACCAACTGATGTGCCAGTCGATTCAATTAATCACCCTTTAGAAGCACCAGTTCAGGTTATGTCACCATCTACTGAACAGAATCCTTCCTCAGCACCTCGGGATCAAGAAGAAATCCCTGCTGCTGATAATTCAGTTCGAGATGCTGCTGAAACGATTTCAACTGATCAAACATTGATCATTTCTGAACTTACTACAAGTGAACCAAGAACTTCTCGACAATCTCATCCTCCATCTTCAGCAGATTTTGATCTCATTTTTGAAGAAGTCCAACATATGTAGGACAGTATGAGTCAAATAATTACTGCCATTTCCAAGATTCAAAATACGCAATTATCGCACAGTCTGAAGTTGGACGATAATCAGGAGTCTTTAAAAAGACTGAAGGATATACAATCTGCTGTTACCGCTCTTTCATTTGCAGTTGGTGATATTCAGAAGAATAGAGGCATTATTTCAAGTCTGACTGCCACTCAAAATTCTATTAGCCAACGGGTTGACAGTGTGGAATCTCTTATGACTCGAAAAATTGAACTACTGCAAGTCACAATTTCTACTGCTATTGAAAGCATGTCATCCTCTGTCAAGCTCCTTTCTACTGACGTTCGAAAGCTATGTTTCAAGATGGAGCTGTTTGACAAAAAGGGGGAAGAGATCAAGGAGATATTAGAACAGCAGAAGAAATAATAAGAGCAGTATCTACTGTATTTATCTGAAGAAATGAGAATTCAGCTGATTCAGTTTATTCGACATCTTATTTTATCTACTGTGAATTCAATCTAGTGTCACTTTCTATAGTTTTGTCAAACACCATAAAGGGGGAAATTGTTGGAAACGAAATTCCGGCGTTTGACAAAAGATTGACCAACTGATTCTAGCAACTGAATTGGACCAACTGATTCACGCAACTGAACACGTCATCAGTCAACTGATCGCTTCAACTAAAGTCTATTCCATCGTCAAATGATCTTTACCAGCTGATCTCTCAGCTGTACACGTCATCAGTTGAAAGCGACAACCGACAAATAGTACAGTCACCTGTGAACTGGTAGTGGCTCGCCGCATTTCAGAAATGAACAGTGTACTATTGTCAGGATATATTGACGTGGCAATCAACGGTTAGAATATTCAAATATCTTTAATGTTACCGTTGAGAGGGAAGCCTATAAATAGTCGAAGGCAGCAGCTGAAGAAAGAATCGCATTCTCAGTTATCTTACTTGCTGTTACGCTGCAAAAATATCCGCTCACATTCAGAAATCAAAGCTCACGCTTATCAGTTATATCAGTAGTATTCAAGACTACGTTCTAGAGCTTTCATAGCACTTTGTAATCGATTGATAGATTTTATAAGTTGTGCTAAGATCAGTTACGATCTTTAAAAGTGTTGTATACTAAGAGTTTCAGTATTGGCAAAGTGATAAGTCCAAACTGAAGTGGGTCAGTACACTGTTTTGTATTTGATCAAAGTCTTTTAGTGAATATCATATCTTCGTGATAGAAGGGGTGACGTAGGAGTTATTCAAGTCTCCGAACATCCAGAAACAAACTGTGTTGTTATTACTTTCAGTTATCATTTTCAGTTAGATACTCTATCTTTCAGTCAGTTAGTTTTCCGCAACTGTATAGTCGGTTTAAATGATTGTTATTGACCGACGGGATATTTAGATTCAGTTTGTAACACAACTGAAATCTGTTTGTCGAAGAATATTTTAAATTGAGCAGTGTTTATTCAACCCCTTCCCTTCTAAACAATCTTCACCCGATTCACCGATCCTTTCACGATGGTTTCAGCATGCATTCTTTCCATGTTTTCCGTCGTGTTATAAATGTGTTTCCCCATGCGTTCTCTGAAAGTTTGAGCGCCAGTGAATTCTGAAATGTTTTCACAGGACATTCGTTTGACTAAGTCAGACACGTTGTTGAGTTCTCATTGCAGAGTCTCAATCTGAAATTCCAAGTTGAATGTATCTGATTCTGGGGAGGGAGTTCGCTCAAGCATGCGTTGCTGAAACTCAATGAGACGAGAGTTCGTCTGAGTTAGAACAGGATGAGAGGTAGTCAATGCAGTAGAAACAAGATTAGTGTCCACCAAAGCAGTAGAAGAACTAGGGTCTGCTGAGCTTTCTTCTGGAAGTGTGGAGACAGTAGGTTCAGCAGCAACCAGTGGAAGAACAATTTCTTCAGTGGGAACGGCCAAGTCAGAGGCCAAAATTTCTTTTGTTGGTGCAATGACAGCCGGTGAGTCTGATGGTTCTGCAGTTGAAGGTGCAGAAGGCTGATCCAGAAGAATGTGCATTTCTGCTTGATGAGCAGCAGAAAATATCTCTAAATTTGGCAAGAGAGAAGTAGCATCTGGTTTTGCTATATGTTGCACTGGGGTCGGAGAAGGAGATGGTGGCAATGAAGTAGCCGGTGCTGCTTCCTGAGTAGTAGAGATCGTTGGAACAATCGACTCAATGACTTTTTCAACCGAAACCAGTTCATGTACAGATAACAGCGAAGAAGACGGAATGGGCCTTGTTGGAGAAGCAGGAGTACTGAGAGCAGAAGCCTTTGGGGAGGCTGTAGTCCTTTCCTCAACTGTCTGAATCTGTTGGAAGTCTGGAATAAGGCCAACGTGTTAAACAATAGGCTCGCCAAAGCCTTGTTCTTGAGCAAGAAGTTGCTCACGCATCTGTTTTAACTTGTCAGATAGAATCAAAATAACATTTTGATCCTGAACAGCGGTAGGAACAGTAGGATCAAAATTTGATTCAAGAACTTTCAGAACCGATTCTAGCTTCTGACATTTCAGCTGATCGAGGATGAAACTCCTTCTGCGCAAGGCCTCGATGATATTTTCCGTTTTTGCAAGCTGGAAAATTTTCTTCTTTGCGTTCATCATTTTGGCATAATTCCCTTTTGTCTTGAAGTAAGCAAAAGAATGGAAAATTTGGACCGTGTGCCACTCATCAAAGAAATTCATGTCATCATTTGCAGAGCTTTCGATTTCTGCCAGATGAAGATCAACACCGGTGGTTACAGTTGTTTTGTGTCCAAAAACTAGTGGTTCTTCGATCATTTTTCCTTTGCCTTTATCAGATGATGAAATAGGCACGATGGGTCGGAATGCAGAAGACCCGCGTGTTGATTCTCGAATTACTATTCCAGACGACGGCTTGAAAACAGAAACAGTAGATGGTGGTGGAATAGATGCAGTAGCTTGTACAGTCGTAGAAGCAATGGATCGAACAGAAGGAACCACTTCTGGAAATACCTGTCTGATAGGTACTTTCTCAATCTCAGACAGTGCTGCTGTCTTCTTGATCTTAAGAATGGTGCGAGCTTTCTTCTTGGTTGGAGTTGGTACGGGTGGTTGAACATCAGCAGCAGACTCTTCTGATGTTGTTTTGTCCGAATCAGTCGAAATGATCACTCTTTTCTTTGTAATTTTCCTTTGAGGTTTTTGAACCTCAGAAGCAGTTTCTCCAATTTCCTTTTTCAAGGCGACAAACTCCGCCACGGTTGGCTTAGGCCTTAAAGCAAGTACGTTCGCAGCATCAATCATAGTTACTGAAGCAGCATCTTGATCACTAGTAGAGGCGAAACCAGCATCCTTGAGCATTGCGCTGATTTGAACTGCGAATCCAGAACTTTTCCTGACAATCATATCCTTCATAATTCTAAAGAGGAAATGACTCCAGTCCACTTTTATTCCCTTAGTGATGGCAGTCATCACTTGAACCTTCTCCTTAGTCAACTTGTCGAAAGTGCCGGCTTTGATTAAAATGGTTTTTGCCACAATATCGGCCAGAATTTGATATTCCATTTTGAGTAATTTCTTGTGACAAGAGGGAGAAAATTCTTCTCCAGAGGCTGAGAACGAGTTGAGCGCAACAGACATATCTATCTTGGAGATATCAGATAGTTCAGAAATACCTGAGAGTGGAAGAATGAAGGTCGCTCCCAAAAGTGCGGCATCAATAGAGATGGATGCATCTCCTTGAGAATGAACAATCTTTCCTTTATGTACTGTCGCTTTAGCGTAAAATTCCAGGAGAGCATTTTTGTAAATCACAGCTGGTGCTTCCAGGAATTTTCTGAGTCCCGATTTCTCAATGTCTTGAAACATTTTTACGAGATTCTCATCCTTGATGTTGAGAACAGAAGCAAAATTTACTTGATAAGCGTTGAGAGTGTATGCTCCGGCCATTTCTGTATGAAGATAGAATCAGATATAATTTGCAGTAGTTAGAGATGATGGAGAGAAAGCAGTAGCTGAATAGTTATGAAACAGTAAAGATGAAAAGGTGAAATTTAAGATAAATATACAGCCGTCAAATAAACATAAAGACACGTGTCAGTATGTTTTTGGTTGAGTGTTTGAAAAGATTTGCAGAAACTGTCAGATATACGAATGATTTTGAAAATTTGAAAAAGGCGGGCTGTTCAGACGGTTACAAAAAAATCAGAAGAGGATTTGTCATTTTATGATAACGTCTGCTGGAAGTTTCAGGGTGCTGAAATATTTGAGCACTTTGACAAAAACCAGCAGACTTGTAGTTTATCGAAAAGACAAACATTCTATCTGTTTTCTGAAAAAAGGTGTCAAAATTTTAGTCTGACTAAGATATTGTTCCCCCTCGGTAAATGCAATTAATAAGTGGTCATTAAAGTGACAAGTGACTTTTGGCAATCTCTCAATCTGAACCGTTGAAAATGAACAGTCGCAAGAATCTTTGTTTCCTCTATAAATACCTGCACAACTTGAACGAAGTTAAACGAGTATAATCTAAAATGAAAACTCAAGTTAAAAGAGAGTTAGAGTCTGATCCAGGATTCGAAGCAAAAATGTTCAGAGAGAAGTTTGAGGATATCATTATTTACGTAATGATCCTTGGATCAAACTCCTGGAGTTGTAATATCAACAATCAAAAAGATTTGTTGATTCTATTTAGTCTGAGATGCAGTATCGATCTTGTCCAGAGGCTTTCTAATGCAATAAGAGAGTGCTGGTGGATCGATGATACTGATATTTTCAGTAGTACCCCTGCAAATCTTTTTCCAATACATTAGTGCTGACAAGACCCAAGCTTGCTAGATTCTTTCTAGGCTTTTAAGCTTGCTCGAATCTTTTCGGAGAAGATCATCTTTTTCTGTCGAAGATACTACGATCTGCTGATATTACTGAAAGCAAAAGTTAAATGTAAAGTTTTTGGTTAAGGAAGAACTTGTAGATCTACTGCTTTTATTTCTGCATCGTGTAATGTACTGAAATGGTTTCTAATAAAGTTTCAGTTTACGTATTTGACTTTTCCCTTCTGCTTTTCTGCAAATAACTTACTGTTAGTTCAATACGATAAATAATCGAGTAAGAATAAAACTTAACCAAGATAACAGAAGATAATCAAGTTAAATCTATCAAACCAAGAGAGTTACGAAAGTAAGAAAACTTATTTTCTGGTAAGGGTTTTGTGAAGATATCTGATGTTTGTTGATCAGTAGAAACGTATTCCAGACGAATGTTCTTCTTCTGCACATGATCTCTAATGAAGTGATGTCTGATGTCAATGTGCTTCGTTCTGGAATGAAGTATTGGATTTTGTGTGATTGCAATTGCACTGGTATTGTCACAGAATATAGGTGATTCGGAGGCTTGAATCCCATAGTCTCTTAACTGTTGCTGAATCCACAATATCTGAGAGCAGCAGCTTCCAGCAGCCAGATATTCTGCTTCTGCAGTAGATGTGGCTATGGAAGTCTGTTTCTTGCTAAACCATGATATCAGCCTATCACCAAGAAATTGACAAAAACCACTTGTGCTTTTTCGATCTAGTTTGCAACCTGCATAATCAGCATCTGAATATCCAATAAGATTTAACGATGAATCATTGGGATACCATAAGCCGACATTTTGAGTTCCTTTCAAGTACTTCAAAATACGTTTAGCAGCCATATAATGAGATTGTTTGGGGTTAAATTGAAATCTAGCACAAATACAAACAGCAAACATGATATCTGGTCTACTGGCAGTTAGATATAATAATGAACCAGTAAGACCGCGATACTGAGTTACCTCTACTGGAGTACCACTTTCATCTTTATCAAGTTTAATAGATGAGCTCATTGGAGTAGATGCAGCAGAGCATGCTTCCATTCCGAACTTTTTCAGAAGCTCCTTGGTGTACTTGGCTTGATTTATAAAGATTCCAGTCTCCAGTTGCTTAATCTGTAATCCTAAGAAGAATGTTAATTCTCTCATCATACTCATTTCGAATTTATCTTGCATCAATTTTCCAAACTTTGCACATAATTTGGGGTTAGTTGACCCAAAAATGATATCATCAACATAGATCTGTACTAAAAGAATATGCTTATTCTTGACTAATGTAAACAAAGTTTTATCTACTGCTCCAATGGTAAAGTCATGATCAATAAGAAACTGTGATAGAGTGTCATACCATGCTCTAGGTGCCTGTTTTAGACCATATAATGCTTTGTGTAATTTAAATACATGATGAGGTGAGAAATGATCGATGAAACCTGGAGGATGTTCGACGTAGACTTCTTCTTGTAAGAGACCATTCAGAAATGCACTTTTCACATCCATTTGATATACTCTGAAATTATTGAAAGCAGCAAAGGCTAAGAATATTCTGATTGCTTCGAGCCTTGCTACCGGTGCGTAGGTCTCATCAAAGTCTATTCCTTCTTCTTGTCTGAAACCTTGAGCTACCAATCTTGCTTTATTTCTCACCACTGTGCCTTCTTCATTGAGTTTGTTTTTAAATACCCACCGAGTTCCAATGACAGCTTGGTGAGATGGTCTAGGCACTAGAAACCAAACTTCATTTCGTTTGAATTGATTCAGCTCTTCTTGCATGGCTTCAATCCAACTAGGATCCAGAAGAGCTTCTTCAATTTTCTTTGGTTCATCCTGAGATATAAAAGCAGCATGCATATATTCATTAAGCATTTGCCTTCTGGTTCTCAAAGGCGCTGCTGGATTACCAATAACCAATGATGGAGGATGAGATTTTTCTCCAGATAAAAGGATTTAAAAGGACATCTTCCTGATTTGATATGTTGAGATTGTTCTCGACAGAACCAGTAGTAGGCTCTTTAGTGTCTTCTGCTGGTATTGGTAGATCCAAAGTCTGTACATCTGGTTCCACTATCGGAATGTCTGGTTCTGGATTTTGAAGATCTTTGATGTTTGCTTCTACATCATCTTCACTGTCAAGTTCCAAATGAATCTTGTCTAGCCTGTTACTTAAATCAGATATGTTAGAAATTTCAGCAGCACTGCTATCTTCATCGAAGACAACATGAATCGATTCTTCAAGATTAAGAGTTCTATTGTTGAAGATTCTAAAGGCTTTGCTTACAGCAGAGTAACCAAGAAATAGTCCAGCATCTGATTTTGAGTCAAATGCAGTTAAATGATTTTTGCCATTATTTAGTACAAAACATTTGCAACCAAACACATGAAAATAAGATACATTAGGCTTTTTCCCTTTCTATATTTCATAAGGGGTCTGATTGTGCCTTTTGTTGACCATAGATCTGTTTTGCGTGTAACAAGCAGTATTGATAGCTTCAGCCTAGAAGCGCTGAGAGATGTCTGCGTCTGCTAGCATTGTTCTAGCTGCTTCTTTTAGAGTTCTATTTCTCCTCTCAGCTACTCCGTTTTGTTGAGGTGTTCTGGCAGCTGAATATTCATGATGAATCCCCTGTTTATTCAAATATAACTCAAGATACTTGTTAGTGAAATCAGTACCCCGATCACTTCTGATTTTAATGATGGTAGTAGATTTTTCATTTTGAATCCTTTTCAGAAGCTTGATCAAGAGGCTACTGGTTTGATCTTTTCCTGCGAGAAATATTACCCAAGTGAATCTAGAAAAATCATCAATAACAACAAGAGTATATTTCATTCCCCCTAAGCTCATGATGGGGATAGGACCAAATAGATCCATATGCAGTAGTTCTAGACATCTTGAAGTTGATTTGCTATCTCTGTTCTTGAAACTGGATCTTATTTGTTTCCCAAGCTTACAAGCAGAACAAACATGATTTTTAACAAAATTAATATCAGGTAATCCATCAACTATATTCTGCTTCTTGAGATAATTGATTGACTTGAAATTTAGATGATTCAATTTCTTGTGCCATAGCCAGTGTTTATTGCTAAGAGAAGCAACTAAGCATGTAGGAATATTGACATGATTTGAGTTCCAAGAGACTCTGTAAGTGTTGCCTTCTCTTTTTCCAGTTAACACAGTAGTTTCAGCAGAATCTCTAACTATACATGAATGCTTCTGAAAAGCTATAGAATAACCATTATCACATAGTTGACTAATGCTGATTAGATTGTAACAAAGATTGTCAACTAATAACACATCATTAATAGTTATGTTACCATGGATAATCTTACCATTACCCATGGTTTTACCTTTTGAGTTGTCTCCAAAAGTTATCTTTGGTCCAGTACAACTCACTATCTCGGAAAGTAGGTTTTTCTGTCCAGTCATGTGTCTGGAACATCCACTGTCCAGATACCATGTAGAGTTACTGACTTCTGATTTCTTCTGTTTTTCCTGCAAACACAAATTTTAGTATCTGGTACCCAAATCTATTTGGGTCCAAGCCTTATCAGTCCTTTGGGGACCCACATTTGTACAATTCTTGGTGACCTTGTACTTCGGGTATCCAAAGATGTGTGTACAACAGAAGGTATGTTATTTCTAACAGTATGCATATTAAAATGTTGTTCCTCCCTTCAGTTTCTGTTTTCCAGTCTGTATCTCTTCTGAACAGGTTTAGAGTTGTAGTACTGGTAGTTTTTAACCTTCATAGGATGTTGTCTTCCAGAGTTGAATTCTTTTCTGAATCTAGAACTCTGGTCAACTTTTTCCTTAGGTTTAACGTAACCCAGACCATAGTGCATTCTTCTGTTCATCTGATTTACATTCCTTTCAACTGAAGCAGTAGGTACTTCTGTTTCTGTACCACACTGAATTTCACAAAGTGAATGTATTTCCCTTTGCACATATCCAGTGTTGGCTTAGTATTCGTTTCAGAAGTGCCTTCATTATTACAAAAACCGAGACCACTCCTATCTCCTGACTGTTTTTGTAATTCTTGCATCTTTTCCAGTGAAACGGAAGACTTGTTCCAAGCATTTACCAGTAGCGAAAACTTCTGGTTTTCAGAAAGCACCTTCTGGTAATCTGCTTTGCTCTTTCATTCTAAATTATTAATTTACTCATCTTAACTTGTAAATCATTACAGCTGTCTACTTGCAAGCAAGTTAACTTACTGTTCTGATTCTTTAAGTTCTGATTTTCGATCTTAACTTATTCAAATGATTGAGAAAGTCTGGAATACTCTTCTACCATGTCATGTAGTGCATCAATCAAATCAGTTCGTGTAAATTCGTTAGAGTCAAAATCAAATACCTCTCCAAATGTCGAGGTTGAGTCATTGTTTGCCATGAGACATTTGACTTCTTCTGCATCACTGTCACTGGAATAACTTTCTGAGTCAGATGACTCAGAACTAGAGTCCGCCCATTTGGATTTGCTTTCTTCGGCAATCATTGCTTTTCGATCTCTTCTGGACTTTTTGTCATTTCTCTTGTGATCCTTTCTCTTTTGGTCATCCTTCTTTGGTTTAGGACAATCAGCAATGAAGTGACCTATCTTTCCACAGTTATAGCATCCCATATCACCAGATGGTGAATCTTTCTTGAAGTTACGATTGGGACCCTGGTAAGTTCGATGGTTCTTCTTCATGAACCTGGAGAATTTCTTTACAAATAAGGACATTGCATCACTACTGATTTGTTCTGCAGTCTTCTCCAATGTATTGTCAATGATCACAGTAGGTAATGCCTGAGGTACAACTGTAGCAGCAGTAGAAGAGGTAGTGGCAGTAGCAGTAAAAGCAGTAGCAGTAGCAGCAAGAGCCTTGGTGGGTAGGCTTGAAGGCTCTTCTCCACTTCTTACTTCCAATTCGAACTCGTAGGCTTTCAGATCTACAAATAAGTCGTGCAGTTCCAACTTGTTCAAGTCTTTGGACACTCTCATAGCCATTGTTTTAACATCTCATTCTCTAGGTAAGGCTTTCATCACCTTGAGGGCTATTTCTCTGTTGCTATGCTCTTTACCCAGAGCTGTTAGCTCATTTACCAGGCTGCTGAATCTTTCATCAAACTCGTTTAGAGTTTCACCAGCTCTCATTTTTAGATTTTCGAACTTCTGCATTGCTACAAACAGTTTGTTTTCTTTCGTTTGCTCATTTCCTTCACATATCTGGATGAGCTTCTCCCAAATATCTTTTGCAGTAGATCACATTTTGATCTTGCTAAAAGTGTTCTTGTCGAGAGTTTTATACAATATATCCTTTGCCACATTATCAAGGTTGGCCTTCTTCTTATCTTCACTGGTCCATTCACTTCTTGATTTTTCAACCATCTGTGGTGCACACTCAGTAACAGCAACAGCTGTGTTAGGCTTTAATATTTTCAGTGGACCATCTGTGATGACATACCACATGTCATCATCTTGTGCTGCAAGATGAGCTTGCATTCTGATCTTTCAATCATCGAAATCTTCCTTAGAGAACATAGGGATCTTGCTGAAGTGTGCCATTTGTTGTAGTTTTTCACGAACAAGAATAACCTGCTTTGTACCAATTGTTGAGGATCGAAGTTGAGTTTAGAGAGGGGGTGAATAAACTCTACTCGTTCTTCTTTCTTTTCTGATGAGGTACTAAAATCCTGTTAGGGATAGTAGTTTATCTTGTGCGTATACTTTCACCTGGATTACAATAAATCGTGCGGAAACAATCTGATGAAGTAATTGAAAGACAATAAAAACAGTAGGCAGCAGTTGTTTATGGAAGTTCAAAGATAAAATCTTCTACGTCTCCCCTTCTTCTGTTTCCAGAAGGTATAATTAAAAGACTTTGGAAATTACAGTATAACTCTTGTACACACCCACTTCAGAAGGACTTACACCTCGGCCTACTGAAACTCTTAGTTACTCAACTCACAAAAATGCGAAACACAAAGTTCTGAAAAGACTCTTTTCAGATTACAAACTCTTCCTGATAAAGTATAAGTGATGTAAAGATTGTGAAGAGTGTAAGAATCGGTAGCACAAGATGATCTTCAAAGATCAGATATTAGCTATGAAGCGTGTGCTACTTTTCTTTGTGTTGAACTTTTAGTACTCAAGGAATTTCGAGATTTGTCTGATGAGAGAGAATAGCTTTGTTCTTGAAAGATGATATTATGTGAAGTGTCGTGTCGTATAAGGGTTTGATCCAAGTATATATAATCGACTGAGTTCAACGTTCATAATCAGAGGATGTCTCCAGATAACTGATACAATCAGCTTTATTACCAAAAGAGGTTCATGCAGAAAAGCTATAAAACAATCAATCTTGTTTTATACTTAATTGGGTAAAGTGCATTAAATGACTCCGTATAGTATTTAATGCTGCAATCAATACTAGTACTAGGAACTCTTAACGGTAACAATTAAGGTAGCAACGTTAGGCAACGTCTTCTACTGGTTTTTGTATTACTATCCTTTCTACTTCTTTAGTTTTATAAGACCAGTAGCTTCTGATAAGTTAGTCTACTGTTCTGGTCTGCTGGTTTTAGTTATCATCGCCACAATAAGATTCATGTCTAACATATGAACTAATAAAATCATATATTATATAGATATTGAAATATGATAAAAGATTTCTAACATCTAACATACATATATGTCACTTTCAATTGTGTGTTCCCCTATGTACCCTTATATTTCTAGATTTTACAATTTGGCTTCATGGAGGATTAATTTTTTCGCTGCTTACTACCATTTGATAGATATATGGGCTCATTTATTTCCTTCTCATTTATTTTCTTCCTACGTATACCACTTTTATTTGTGAATTTTCTTATATGTTCTTGTTCATTTATTTAATTTAAGTTAGCAAATAAATTAATAAGTTATCTTAAAGGTTTTTTTTTTGTAATTCATTGTTCTTCTTAAATGAATTTGGATATTAATACACATTCCTCTTTCTTCCATAACTTTTATGCCAAAAAATTTATTTATTTAAATTTTCTTGTTAATTTAAGTTAGCAAATTAAATTAATAGGTTTTTTTAAAAGTTTTTTGTAATTCATTGTCCATCTTAAATGGATTTGGACATTAATACACTTTCCTATTTCTTTTTAAAATTTTATGCCAGAAAATTTATTTATTTACATTTTTTAGTAAATTTTTTAACAAGTTTATTTTTAAATATGAACTAATAAAATCATATATTATATAGATATTGAAATATGATAAAAGATTTCTAACATCTAACATACATATATGTCACTTTCAATTGTGTTTTCCCTTATGTACCTTTATATTTCTAGATTTTACAATTTGGCTTCAAGGAGGATTAATTTTTTCGCTGCTTACTACCATTTGATATATATATGGGCTCATTTATTTCATTCTCATTTATTTTCTTCCTACGTATACCACTTTTATTTGTGAATTTTCTTATATGTCCTTGTTCATTTATTTAATTTAAGTTAGCAAATAAATTAATAAGTTATATTAAAGGTTTTTTTTGTAATTCATTGTTCTTCTTAAATGAATTTGGACAATAATATACATTCCTCTTTCTTCCCTAACTTTTATGCCAAAAAATTTATTTATTTAAATTTTCTTGTTAATTTAAGTTAGCAAATTAAATTAATAGGTTTTTTTAAGAGTTTTTTGTGATTCATTGTCCATCTTAAATGGATTTGGACATTAATACACTTTCCTATTTCTTTTTAAAATTTTATGCCAGAAAAATTATTTATTTACATTTTTTAGTAAATTTTTTAACAAGTTTATTTTTAAATATGAACTAATAAAATCATATATTATATAGATATATGATAAAAGATTTCTAACATCTAACATACATATATGTCACTTTCAATTGTGTTTTCCCCTATGTACCTTTATATTTCTAGATTTTACAATTTGGCTTCATGGAGGATTAATTTTTTCGCTGCTTACTACCATTTGATAGATATATGGGCTCATTTATTTCCTTCTCATTTATTTTCTTCCTACGTATACCACTTTTATTTGTGAATTTTCTTATATGTCCTTGTTCATTTATTTAATTTAAGTTAGCAAATAAATTAATAAGTTATCTTAAAGGTTTTTTTTGTAATTCATTGTTCTTCTTAAATGAATTTGGACATTAATACACATTCCTCTTTCTTCCCTAACTTTTATGCCAAATTTTTTTTTTTATTTAAATAATTTTTTTTTTTAATTTAAGTTAGCAAATTAAATTAATAGGTTTTTTAAAGAGTTTTTTGTAATTCATTATCCATCTTAAATGGATTTGGACAGTAATACACATTCTTATTTCTTTTTAAAATTTTATGCCAGAAAAATTATTTATTTACAATTTTTAGTAAATTTTTTAACAACTTTATTTTAAATATGAACTAATAAAATCATATATTATATAGATATTGAAATATGAAAAAAGATTTCTAACATCTAACATACATATATGTCACTTTCAATTGTGTTTTCCCTTATGTACCCTTATATTTCTAGATTTTACAATTTGGCTTCATGGAGGAATAATTTTTTCGCTGCTTACTACCATTTGATAAATATATGGGCTCATTTATTTCCTTCTCATTTATTTTCTTCCTACGTATACCACTTTTATTTGTGAATTTTCTTATATGTCCTTGTTCATTTATTTAATTTAAGTTAGCAAATAAATTAATAAGTTATCTTAAAGGTTTTTTTTGTAATTCATTGTTATTTTTAAATGAATTTGGACATTAATACACATTCATCTTTCTTCCCTAACTTTTATTCCAAAAAATTTATTTATTTAAATTTTTTTTGTTAATTTAAATTAGCAAATTAAATTAACAGGTTTTTTTAAGAGTTTTTTGTAATTCAATGTCCATCTTAAATTGATTTGGACATTAATACACATTCCTATTTCTTTTTAAAATTTTATGCCAGAAAAATTATTTATTTACATTTTTTAGTAAATTTTTTAACAAGTTTATTTTTAAATATGAACTAATAAAATCATATATTATATAGATATTGAAATATGATAAAAGATTTCTAACATCTAACATACATATATGTCACTTTCAATTGTGTTTTTCCCTATGTACTCTTATATTTCTAGATTTTACAATTTGGCTTCATGGAGGAATAATTTTTTCGCTGCTTACTACCATTTGATAGATATATGGGCTCATTTATTTCCTTCTCTTTTATTTTCTTCCTACGTATACCATTTTTATTTGTGAATTTTCTTATATGACCTTGTTCATTTATTTAATTTAAGTTAGCAAATAAATTAATAAGTTATCTTAAAGATTTTTTTTTGTAATTCATTGTTCTTCTTAAATGAATTTGGATATTAATACCCATTCATCTTTCTTCCCTAACTTTTATGCCAAAAAATTTATTTATTTAAATTTTCTTGTTAATTTAAGTTAGAAAATTAAATTAATAGGTTTTTTTAAGAGTTTTTTGTAATTCATTGTCCATTTTAAATGGATTTGGACATTAATACACATTCTTATTTCTTTTTAAAATTTTATGCCAGAAAAATTATTTATTTACATTTTTTAGTAAATTTTTTAACAAGTTTATTTTTAAATATGAAACTAATAAAATCATATATTATATAGATATTGAAATATGATAAAAAATTTCTAACATCTAACATATATATATGTCACTTTCAATTGTGTTTTCCCCTATGTACCCTTATATTTCTAGATTTTACAATTTGGCTTCATGGAGGATTAATTTTTTCGCTGCTTACTACCATTTGATAGATATATGGGCTCATTTATTTCCTTCTCATTTATTTTCTTCCTACGCATACCACTTTTATTTGTGACTTTTCTTATATGTCCTTGTTCATTTATTTAATTTAAGTTAGCAAATAAATTAATAAGTTATCTTAAAGGTTTTTTTTGTAATTCATTGTTCTTCTTAAATAAATTTGGATATTAATACACATTCCTCTTTCTTCCCTAACTTTTATGCCAAAAAATTTATTTATTTAAATTTTCTTGTTAATTTAAGTTAGCAAATTAAATTAATAGGTTTTTTTAAGAGTTTTTTGTAATTCATTGTCCATCTTAAATGGATTTGGACATTAATACACTTTCCTATTTCTTTTTAAAATTTTATGCCAGAAAAATTATTTATTTACATTTTTTAGTAAATTTTATAACAAGTTTATTTTTAAATATGAACTAATAAAATCATATATTATATAGATATTGAAATATGATAAAATATTTCTAACATCTAACATACATATATGTCACATTCAATTGTGTTTTCCCCTATGTACCTTTATATTTCTAGATTTTACAATTTGGCTTCATGGAGGATTAATTTTTTCGCTTCTTACTACCATTTGATAGATATATGGGCTCATTTATTTCCTTCTCATTTATTTTCTTCCTACGTATACCACTTTTATTTGTGAATTTTCTTATATGTCCTTGTTCATTTATTTAATTTAAGTTAGCAAATAAATTAATAAGTTATCTTAAAGGTTTTTTTTGTAATTCATTGTTCTTCTTAAATGAATTTGGACATTAATACACATTCCTCTTTCTTCCCTAACTTTTATGCCAAAAAATTTATTTCTTTAAATTTTCTTGTTAATTTAAGTTAACAAATTAAATTAATAGGTTTTTTTAAGAGTTTTTTGTAATTCATCGTCCAACTTAAATGGATTTGGACATTAATACATTTTCCTATTTTTTTTTAAAATTTTTATGCCAGAAAAATTATTTATTTACATTTTTTAGTAAATTTTTTAACAAGTTTATTTTTAAATATGAACTAATAAAATCATATATTATATAGATACTGAAATATGATAAAAGATTTCTAACATCTAACATACATATATGTCACTTTCAATTGTGTTTTCCCCTATGTACCTTTATATTTCTAGATTTTACAATTTGGCTTCATGGAAGATTAATTTTTTCGCTGCTTACTACCATTTGATAGATATATGGGCTCATTTATTTCCTTCTCATTTATTTTCTTCCTACGTATACCACTTTTATTTATGAATTTTCTTATATTTCCTTGTTCATTTATTTAATTTAAGTTAGCAAATTAATTAATAAGTTATCTTAAAGGTTTTTTTTGTAATTCATTGTTCTTCTTAAATGAATTTGGACATTAATACACATTCCTCTTTCTTCCCTAACTTTTATGCCAAAAAATTTATTTATTTAAATTTTCTTGTTAATTTAAGTTAGCAAATTAAATTAATAGGTTTTTTTAAGAGTTTTTTGTAATTCATTGTCCAATTTAAATGGATTTGGACATTAATACACTTTCCTATTTCTTTTTAAAATTTTATGCCAGAAAAATTATTTATTTACATTTTTTAGTAAATTTTTTAACAAGTTTATTTTTAAATATGAACTAATAAAATCATATATTATATAGATATTGAAATATGATAAAATATTTCTAACATCTAACATATATATCTCACTTTCAATTGTGTTTTCCCTATGTACCTTTATATTTCTAGATTTTACAATTTGGCTTCATGGAGGATTAATTTTTTCGTTGCTTACTACCATTTGATAGATATATGGGCTCATTTATTTCCTTCTCATTTATTTTCTTCCTACGTATACCACTTTTATTTGTGAATTTTCTTATATGTCCTTGTTCATTTATTTAATTTAAGTTAGCAAATAAATTAATAAGTTATCTTAAAAGTTTTTTTTGTAATTCATTGTTCTTCTTAAATGAATTTGGACATTAATACACATTCCTCTTTCTTCCCTAACTTTTATGCCAAAAAATTTATTTATTTAAATTTTCTTGTTAATTTAACTTAGCAAATTAAATTAATAGGTTTTTTTAAGAGTTTTTTGTAATTCATTGTCCATCTTAAATTGATTTAGACGGTAATACACATTCTTATTTCTTTTTAAAATTTTATGCCAGAAAAATTATTTATTTACAATTTTTAGTAAATTTTTTAACAAGTTTATTTCAAATATGAACTAATAAAATCATATATTATATAGATATTAAAATAAGAAAAAAGATTTCTAACATCTAACATTCATATATGTCACTTTCAATTGTGTTTTCCCCTATGTACCCTTATATTTCTAGATTTTACAATTTGGCTTCATGGAAGATTAATTTTTTCGCTGCTTACTACCATTTGATAGATATATGGGCTCATTTTTTCCTTCTCATTTATTTTCTTCCTACGTATAACACTTTTATTTGTGAATTTTCTTATATGTCCTTGTTCATTTATTTAATTTAAGTTAGCAAATAAATTAATAAGTTATTTTAAATGTTTTTTTTGTAATTCATTGTTATTTTTAAATGAATTTGGACATTAATACACATTCCTCTTTCTTCCATAACTTTTATGCCAAAAAATTTATTTATTTAAATTTTCTTGTTAATTTAAGTTAGCAAATTAAATTAACAGGTTTTTTTAAGAGTTTTTTGTAATTCATTGTCCATCTTAAATGGATTTGGACATTAATACACATTCCTATTTCTTTTTAAAATTTTATGCCAGAAAAATTATTTATTTACATTTTTTAGTAAATTTTTTAACAAGTTTATTTTTAAATATGAACTAATAAAATCATATATTATATAGATATTGAAATATGATAAAAGATTTCTAACATCTAACATACATATATGTCACTTTCAATTGTGTTTTCTCCTATGTACCCTTATATTTCTAGATTTTACAATTTGGCTTCATGGAGGAATAATTTTTTCGCTGCTTACTACCATTTGATAGATATATGGGCTCATTTATTTCCTTCTCATTTATTTTCTTCCTACGTATACCACTTTTATATGTGAATTTTCTTATATGTCCTTGTTCATTCATTTAATTTAAGTTAGCAAATAAATTAATAAGTTATATTAAAGGTTTTTTTTGTAATTCATTGTTCTTCTTAAATGAATTTGGACAATAATACACATTCCTCTTTCTTTCCTAACTTTTATGCCAAAAAATTTATTTGTTTAAATTTTCTTGTTAATTTAAGTTAGCAAATTAAAGTAATAGGTTTTTTTAAGAGTTTTTTGTAATTCATTGTCCATCTTAAATGGATTTGGACATTAATACACATTCCTATTTCTTTTTAAAATTTTATGCCAGAAAAATTATTTATTTACATTTTTTAGTAAATTTTTTAACAAGTTTGTTTTTAAATATGAACTAATAAAATCATATATTATATAGATATTGAAATATGATAAAAGATTTCTAACATCTAACATACATATATGTCACTTTCAATTGTGTTTTCCCCTATGTACCTTTATATTTCTAGATTTTACAATTTGGCTTCATGGAGGATTAATTTTTTCGCTGCTTACTACCATTTGATAGATATATGGGCTCATTTATTTCCTTCTCATTTATTTTCTTCCTACATATACCACTTTTATTTGTGAATTTTCTTATATGTCCTTGTTCATTTATTTAATTTAAGTTAGCAAATAAATTAATAAGTTATCTTAAAGGTTTTTTTTGTAATTCATTGTTCTTCTTAAATGAATTTGGACATTAATACACATTCCTCTTTCTTCCCTAACTTTTATGCCAAAAAATTTATTTATTTAAATTTTCTTGTTAATTTAAGTTAGCAAATTAAATTAATAGGTTTTTTTAAGAGTTTTTTTGTAATTCATTGTCCATCTTAAATGGATTTGGACGGTAATACACATTCTTATTTTGTGCACAAAGAAAAGAATCCTTACCATAGCCACCATATTTTCGAAATTGTGGAGGGTATTGAGATCAAGAATGTATCTCACAACTTTAGTAGCTGAATTTTCGAAAAAGAGCAAGGAATATTGGAGTCAACCTATGAGATTTGGCATGATTTTGGTATGATTTGAGTACCTAATTTAGCTCCCCTCCCTTCACCTATAAATATGTCATCACTCCCCTCCTCAACTCACCCAAATTCTCGAAAATTCAGAGCTGAAATTCCCGAAATTCAGCAACTCTCCCTAGCCGAAATATTGCCCAAAAATCGTCCCGAAGTTAGACCAAAAGTCGAAGCCGAGGCGCTGTCCGAGCAAGAGCAAGAAGCGATCCAATTCTCGAAGCCAAACACCTACGTTCCTAGCATAAATAAATACTGTAAGTGGGCTTGTTTGTAAAATTAAAATCTCGTTTTTTTATGCATACGTGATGTTCGGTTTTGGTTTTAAAATACGGTCGAGTACATGTTCTTTCCTACTCCTTTTCTTGTGTCGAATTGTCATACGGTTTTTAAAGCACTGTGAGGGGGTGGGAATCCCAACCATGACGTACCCTTACGCGGTGGGGGATATAACCGCTATACGGCCTCGCCCTCTTAGAGGAGTAAAAATTAGGGACTGACGTCAGTAAACCATAGAAAGTTAGATAAATCACAGTGGCTAGTAAAGTTTATGCATGTGTTATGAAGTACGTATGAAACTCATGATTTATGATTCGAATTTTATGCATGTTGTCTTTATCGTGCTCGATAATCCCCCACTTGCTGAGTATTCCCAAATACTCACCCCCCTTACAACCCTTCCCAGATAAGCCCGAAGAAGAACTCGAGGATGAGGAGTCCGAACAGTTCTGGAGATGGTGAACGCTAAAGGAATTTAGTTTAAGTTATTTTATTTCAGTCTTACGTTTCCGCATTGTAAACTCTGTCGTTTAGTGATTTTGGGTTGAAAAGACAATCTTATTTCATTTGAGATTATGATATATAAACTGGTTTCGGTTTAAACTGTGCTACAAAAGCTTGTTGTTTTCAATTGTGTGATTGTTAAACGACGTCGGTGTCAATCCCGAGTTTCGGGGCGTGACAGCTGTGATCCTCAATTTCTCTCTGTTATGTTTGTTTTACTTCTTCTACTTTTCATGGCGCAAGGTAGATGGTCGGTTGCCATCTCGGGATTTGTCTCAGGGTATGTGTTTCGCTCTCTTCCTTTCTCTCATGCTTGCTTTGTTGATGCCCCTTTGCATCTTCTGAGTTCCTGTATTTACTATGTGTTCTCCTAACGTTATTTTCCCTCTTAGCTATGTGTGTTATCTTAAAGAGTTTCATGTAATCATTTTAATTTGGCAGCGGCGCTGCTCAGTTTCAGTGTGTTGGTGGTGCCGGTTTATCTACTTCCAACGGTTAGCTGCTCTGTTATTTTCACCATGTTTATTTGCATCGATTGGATTGTTTTTCCCCCTTTGATCTGTTTATATTTTTTTTACCGCATGTGCTGTTGTCGTTCAATGATATAATTCCATCATACAGCACATATTGTGTCCATTCCTCTGGTGTGTTCTCCTATTTGTAAGTAATCTGTTGTTGTTTTCATCGTGCCTTTATTTTACTTGGATTTTTTTCTCGGTTTTCCTATGTTCATTTTTTCGCACCTGAAATACATGGGTTTTTTCCCCAATTGCATTTCTTTTTAAAATTCACATAATGAAGGAGATATTGTTGGTATCAGTGTCTTGCCAATGGTTCCTTCATGTCAATTTTGTGGAACACATAGATTCCTTTGTGAAGCTCCATCTTCTTGTTGCGCATGTGGTAAGATTAGATTGGCATCTACTATTACTCAGATTGCATTGCTGGAATTATTCAGGACCCATCGTCTCCCTTGGCTATTTTATTCCGCCGTAAAGTACGATTGTACAACAATGTTTTTTCTTTCACTTCATTTGGGGTTAGGCTTGACAAGGAATTGGCTTCTCTTCAACGTGGGGTATACACATTTCGTGCGCCAGGCTAGATTTTCCGTTCATTGCCACCACTTATACCTAATTCGGATGGTGCAAGGTATTTCCAACTTTATTTTTGGGACAACAATAATGAGTTGGAAAATAGGATGTCCATTTTCCCGGACACTTATGTTGACAGAGAACTCATGGTTTTGCTGATGGACATAATGAAACTAAGCCCTTTTGCACAACTTCTAAAGAGGATAAATCAGTATTCTTCACTCATAAACTTAAGATTGCATATTTCCAAAAATGTTCCCGTTGACCAGAGATGTTATGACAGCCCATCCGCTGATCAAGTTGCGACTATTTGGACCGAAGGTAATGATGATGCTAACATTCCACATAACAAGGACATAGTTTCTTGTGGTCGTGATGGTCAAACCCATCAAATACAACATTATTATGGTTATTATGATTCTTTGCAATATCCGTTTTTTTCCCCGTATGGGGACAATGGGTGGCAGCAGAATATTCTGAAGGTAAAAAATGGGTATGCCGATGTTGATGTGCATGAGAGTGTGCTACCACTTGCAGATGTTAATTCCTTCTATCGTATTATTTCTGGTGAAAGTCGTGGTGCGTTTTTAATCTTTTACCTCTTACTCAATTTTAGTAATTATTTCTTGCAATTTTCCCCAAACAAACAAGATAATGGTTTTTTTTTTCATGCAACTAATTTGTGTGTATTTTATTTGTTTCATACAGTTGTTCGTGGAAAAAATGATAGGATGGTTTCTTGTAGGGAGTACTATTGTTACATGTTGCAAATTCATGGCAGCAACACTTCGTTAATCTTGTATGGTGGTCGATTATTGTAGAACCCGGAATTTAGACTGCGTACAAGCCATGCATAATTCTATTATTTTAAAAATTTAATTGACTTCATTGCATGATTATTTTCAAGGCATTTCTTTGAAGTTAATTATTTTATTATTTCATGCAGTAGTTTGATTTTTTTAGCATTTCAGTTATTTCAGTGAGGTCGGACCGGAGTTGGAGTTTAGAGATAAATTTAAGACTTCAGAAAATATATCCAGAACTTTATTTAGCTAGATAGTAAATTAATTTAAGTTGAAATGAAGTTTGAGGAATTATTTAAATTAAGTTGAGATAAGTAGTAAATTGGGTTCATTAATTAATTCCTTAATTCTTTAAATATTTATTTAGTAGATAAATCACTAGAGGTTTAAAATACAATATCTAAGAAATGTTTCCCTCATTTTATTTAATAAAAATCGGCTACCATTAGATGAGCAAACAATCCATTTGCCTTATCCCCCTTTATCTTTCTTGATTTTTAATTAGTGGATAATTCTTGGATAGTATTTTGGGAGCACCATTTAATTATTAATTAAGAGCTTATCCTAGTCTAAATTACCAAGCATAAATCGGCCACCCCTTCTAGATACATCCACCAACTCATTTGATATCAAACAACATTTCAAATTCAAATTTTGTGGAGACTTGGCCACCCCTTTTATCCCTTTTATTATGGATCTCCCCTCACTATCTTAAACAACCTTCTCCCCTCTCCCTACCACCAAAATTCAGCTGCCATTTCAGATTAAAAATCGTGAGGTTCATAGCTTTTAAGAAGAGTGACAATCGAGTAGAAGAAGAAAGGAAAGAAGCGCTCCACTCCTCCGCGTCGCGTCGTCGTTGTTTTATTCGTTTTTCGTTTAAAACGAACCAGGCATGTCTAGATCTCTTTCAAACCTCAATCAAGCCATAGTAGTAAATTTTCTTACATCAAACTCACGAATTTACTGCATGAAAACCGAAATAATGACAGCAACATTCAAGAAAAATTCTGCACAGTTTTTGGTTGGTTCTTCATGCTTCACGTTTGGTATGTTTCTTTTCGATTTCAGGGATGGCTCGTTCCAGGGGCTCGAAGCTGCATATAGACATGTATTAGAACATGTTAGAGTCAGGATAGAACGTTGGTTCCAGTCCCATAATCGCTGGAATCACAGAGTTGACAGCAACCGCCCATGTGTGTCCTTATGAGTTTCGGAAATTCAGATTTTCTGTCCAAGGGTAACGATCTGATCACGGCTGCCCTAGGGGCCTGTAGCCATGGTTGGATCACTCCCCTAGCATGTCTAAGACGTGACTAAGTCGCCCTTTTGGTGGCTTGGTCCATGGCTCATCGGTTTTTAAATAAAACACCAGAATCGCCCCCTCCCCTCTCGGCCCTCAGTTTTTGACAGCAAGTTTGTTTCGAGTTTGGTGGCTTGGTGTGGATCTTGGTTGGCCTATGGCCCTTAGCCACGGTTCATATCATGCCCTTGTATGTCTAGATCGTGCCATGGTCAAGCAAATGGCCTCTGGAACGACGCAAGACATCGATCTAAGCAAACACTACACACGCATGCACGTTGGTTCTCGGTTGGCGTTTTGGTTTTGTTTCTGGTATGGTTCGAATTGTGGCTGGCCAAAAGCCCTTAGCCATGATGCAAATCATTCCTTAAGACGTTGGTAAGGGTCTCTGGTCGGTGGTTCACGCCCCAATGGCCGGCGGACTCGAAAACGACGCAAGAAAAGCGCATGCACAACTGCTGGAATTTGACAGCAAGTTGCTGCGTCGGTGCGAAGGCTCGTTTGAGTTCTCGGTCGGCTTTTAGCCTATGGCCTTGGACTGGACAGTGCCCTATCAAGTTAGGAAGGTCATGTTTTTGACCGTTTGTCATTCGGATCATTTTTGAGGTCGTACGAGAATTTACGGTGCGATGTGCCAAATTGACTCTCGAAAGAGCGTTTCATGTTTGGCCTCCATTTCACCTAGATTTCGACCCTTATTATTTTAGGATCATAAATTCATAATTTTAAGTGTATTTTAATCATGACATCATGTTGGTTCAGTGTTGGTTCGGGTTGGTTCAAAGTCATGATTAAAATACGAAGTCGGTAGACGTAATTGTCGCATTTTCAAACTTAATTGCATAGTTTGGTCAAGAAAATTTTATTGCATGTTTTCATGGCATATTTAGGTTCCAGTGAGCCTGGGGACGATCCAATCCAATCCAGTTGGTAAAATTACAGGAATTTTCATTATGCCAGTTAAATTATATTACGTGCATGAGAATAGAAAATGATTATTTTTTTGAGATTTATGCGATATGGCTTGTGGTTCATTCACTATGTGGGAGTGATATTTTATTCGGTCGCCAGTGACCGCTCAGTTCAGTTTGGTACCATCCGGTCGCCAGTGACCGGTCAGATCAGTTTCAGTTTCAGCCTCCCCGATAGCCAGTTACCGACCAGTTTCAGCTTAGTGCAATGGCCACAGGCGTAAAACATAATCTCAACAGAAAATTTTATCAGTTATTTCAGTACAGGCTCCAAGGAGTAAATATTTTTACTGTGATTATCAGTTCAGTTATGCACGTATTATAATTGCTCAGATCAGTTGATTTTCAGCATGAGTACAGATTATTTTCAGTATGCCTCATGATATGATATTTTACCCATGCATATTTTTACTTCAGATTTTACTCGTTACTTGCGATATGCATGCTGAGTCTTTAGGCTCACTAGACTTGATTGTTGTAGGTCCTGATGAGGTCAGGGCCGAGGGCGGGGACCAGTGAGCCAGCTTGGGTCGGCAGTAGTGGCACCCGAGGACCTCAGTGCAGCATTGTTTATTTTATTCCGCAAACTAATTTTTATCAGTCATCGAACATTTTTAAATTGTTGTTGTTGGAAAATAATTATTTTATTCCGCTGCTTTTATTTTAGACATCGAACTCGATTCATCAGTGATTTTATGAATGAGGCCAGTGAAGTTCTTTTAAAAAGAAAATTTTTAAATTTCCCGCAAATTTTCAAGCTAGAAGTTTTAGGGCCTTTAAAATTGGTATCAGAGCCAGGTTCTGTATAGGGTTACACTACTACTGACCGCGAGAAGCTCACGAAGCCACGTCTTCGGTCTGTAAGTTTTACAGTTCAGCATTTTGTTCAGCAGTTTATTTAAAGCATGAATTTAATTTGTCAGCATGCTTCCAGATTTTCAGTATTTCAGTGTTCAGTTATAATAAATTATGGAATTATGCATGTTAGTTACGTATGGGTTATGTTTGGAACAGTATGCCTCCTAGACGCCAAGTAGGACGCCCGAGAGGGGGCTGTGCGTACCGTCATGAGAACGAGTTTGATCAGAGTCAGGAGAGGCAGGCACCTCCACCTCCTCCTCCGCCAGACATGAATGCCCAGATGCTAGCTGGGATGACGCAGTTCTTCGCACAGTTTGCGGGGAACAATGCCGCAGCCGTAGCCGCAGCCGCAGCCAGGCCGACAGGGCCTGAGGCTGTTTATGAGAGGTTTATGAAGATGCGCCCGAAGGAATTCTCTGGGACATCTGACCCCATGATTTCCGAGGGATGGATCAAATCCCTCGAGGTCATCTTTGAGTTTATGGAGCTGGGAGACGCAGACCGAGTCCGATGCGCCACTTATCTGTTCACTGGAGACGCCCGCTTATGGTGGGAAGGAGCTTCGGTAGCCTTGACTTTGGCTACACTTTCTGGGACCCGCTTTACGGAGGTTTTCTACTCCAAGTATTTTGATGAGGAGGTTCGCACCAGGCTGACCACCGAGTTTATGAGTCTGAGGCAAGGAGATATGACGGTTACGGAGTTCATCCGTAAGTTCGAGAGGGGCTGTCACTTTGTGCCCCTGATCGCGAATGATGCCAGAGCCAAGCTGATGCACTTCCTGGTGGGTTTACGGCCGATCTTGCGCCGGGATGTTAGGGTATCTGACCCTGCTACTTATGAGATTGCCGTCTCCAAGGCCCTAGCCGCAGAGCAGGATCTGCGGGATATCGAGAGGGATCGCCAGGGCAAGCGCCCAGTCCAAGCACAGCACCGCCCTCCTCCTCATCAGCATCAGCAGCAGAATAAGAGGCCTTTTCATGGACCGCCCAGGAACCGAGGCCAGCAGCAGCAGCGGGGACGCCTAGCCCCGAGGACTCAGGAGCACCCAGTCTGTCCGAGGTGCTCTCGTCGCCATCCTGGAGCATGTATGGCTGGCTCAGAAAAGTGTTTTAAGTGTGCAGTACAGACCACATGTTGCTGCAGTGCCCTCAGAGGAATCTGCCTACTCAGGGCAGAGTTTTTGCTCTCCATGCCGCAGAAACCAACCCTGAGACCATGTTGTTGACATGTACCTTTAAGCTTTGAGTTATTATTGAATTTCCGTGTTTTTGGGAATCGGGATTTAGATTTGAACTTAGAATTTCAATAGGGTTGCATGCTCTACCTAGTGTTATTTTCGGGACTTAGATAGAAGAACTTTGACCTTTGCATGTCTATAAGCTTAGCTCTTGTGACCTTTGGGTTCTGCTTAGTATTCCAAACTTTCAGGGATAATTTTCATAGCCGGCAAAGCCACCAAGGCCTTGATAGATTCAGGGGCCACTCACTCGTTCATTTCGGAGATCTTCGCAAACTTTCTGAAGATCAAGACCATTGGGCTAGACATAGCCTTTTCAGTAGTGTTGCCGTCAGGCGAGGAGATGGCAGCCACCAATGTTATCCGAGATATAGACCTTGAGCTGCACGGTAAGCTTGTATATGCGGATCTGATTGTGCTACCGATGCCGGAATTTGACATCATCCTAGGGATGGACTGGCTACTGAAGAACAGAGTGTTGATAGACTTCCAGCGGAGATCTGTTCTTGTCCGACCGCCTGGAATGGAGCAATTCTTATTTGAGCCGGACAGGTACTTTTCGTTACCGCGCATTATTCCATATGTTCAGGCTAGGAAACTCATGCATAGAGGGTGTCGGGCATTTCTAGCAACCTTTTTATCTGTCCCCAAGGAACCCAGCCAGTCAGCCTCAGATGTTCCGATTGTCAGAGATTTCTTAGACGTTTTTCCTGAGGACGTCTCTGGTATGCCACCTGAGAGAGAGGTGGAGTTTTCCATTGAGCTTATGCCAGGTACGGCTCCGATATCCAAAGCGCCGTACCGATTAGCACCGACAGAGATGGCAGAGCTTAAGAAGCAGATTCAGGAACTTCTGGACAAAGAGTTCATTCGCCCGAGCTTTTCTCCATGGGGCGCGCCGGTCTTATTTGTAAAGAAGAAGGATGGCTCGATGAGGCTTTGCATTGACTATCGGGAGTTGAACAGGGTTACAGTTAAGAACAAATACCCACTGCCGAGGATTGAGGATCTGTTTGACTAGTTGCAGGGAGCTTCGATTTTCTCCAAGATAGATTTGCGTTCTGGTTATCATCAGTTGAGAGTGAGAGATGCTGATGTCTCGAAGACTGCTTTCAGGACTCGTTATGGTCACTACGAGTTCCTTGTGATGCCGTTCGGTCTGACGAATGCGCCAGCGATCTTCATGGATCTCATGAATCGCGTATTTCAGCCATACCTCGACCAGTTTGTGATAGTGTTCATAGATGACATTCTCGTCTACTCCAAGAGTCGGGAGGAGCACAGCAGGCATCTGACCACAGTGTTGCAGACATTGCAGAAGCACAAACTATTCGCAAAGTTCAGTAAGTGCGAATTCTGGTTAGAGAAAGTGGCGTTCTTGGGCCACATTGTTTCCAGCAGTGGTATTGAGGTAGACCCAGCGAAAGTTGCAGCAGTCAGAGATTGGGTTGTGCCTCAGAATGCATCCGAGATCCGCAGTTTTCTTGGGCTGGCAGGATATTACAGAAAGTTCATTCAGGGATTCTCTTCCATTGCCGTTCCACTCACAGCACTGACCAAGAAAAATGTGAAGTTTGTGTGGAGCGATGACTGTCAGAAGAGCTTCGATACTTTGAAGCAAGCTCTTATTTCAGCACCAGTTTTGGCCGTACCGTCAGGATCCGGTGAGTTTGTCCTTTATACCGATGCTTCGAAGCTCGGTCTTGGTGCAGTTCTGATGCAGCATGGGAGAGTGATAGCGTATGCTTCTCGACAGCTGAAGGTCCATGAGAAGAACTACCCTACCCATGATCTGGAGTTAGCGGCCGTAGTTTTTGCCTTGAAGATTTGGAGGCACTATTTGTATGGAGAGAAATGCCAGATCTTTACCGACCACAAGAGCCTCAAGTATTTCTTTACGCAGAAGGAGCTGAACATGCGTCAGAGGCGTTGGTTGGAGCTTGTGAAAGATTACGACTGTGACATTAGCTACCACCCGGGTAAAGCTAATGTAGTTGCGGATGCTTTGAGCAGAAAAGTCGCAGTGATGGCTCATTTGACGATGCAGAAACCTCTTCAGATTGAGATGCAGAGGTTTGATCTGGAGACTTATCCTCGAGGTAGAGTTCCTCGTCTATCTACCTTGACCATTCAGTCTTCTCTTTTGGACCGTATTCGCAGTGGTCAGGCCGCAGATGAGCAGTTGGCACAGTGGAATAAGAGAGATGAATCCAAGGGCAGCGTTTTGTATTCAGTCAGCGACGGTATTGTGAGATACCGAGATAGGATATGAGTTCCTAGCAGTGATTCTATCCAAGCCGACATCTTATCGGAGGCCCATACGTCCCCGTACTCCATTCACCCTGGGAGTACGAAGATGTACAAAGATCTGCAGCTATTGTATTGGTGGCCGGGTATGAAGAAGGACATTAGACGGTTTGTGTCCGAGTGCCTGACCTGCCAGTTGGTGAAGGCCGAGCATCAGAGACCAGCAGGTTTGCTCAAGCCTCTTCCTATTCCCGAGTGGAAGTGGTAGAACATTACCATGGATTTTGTGACCGGATTGCCGAGGTCAGCCAGAGGATCGAATGCCATTTGGGTGATTGTAGATCGTCTTACCAAATCAGCGCACTTCTTGCCTATTAAGACGACTTTCACCATGGTTCAGTATGCAGAGTTGTATAACCGGGAGATAGTCCGACTTCATGGTGTTCCAGTTTCTATCGTATCCGACAGAGATCCCAGATTCACTTCCTCATTTTGGAAGAGTTTGCATTCGACTTTGGGTACGAAGTTGCTGTTTAGCACAGCTTTCCATCCGCAGACAGATGGGCAGTCGGAGCGAGTTATTCAGATTTTGGAGGATCTTCTTCGCGCTTGCGTCATTGATTTCTCAGGGAGTTGGGAGTCGAACTTGCCACTGGTTGAGTTCACCTATAACAACAGCTTCCAGTTTTCCATTGGTATGGCTCCGTATGAAGCGCTGTATGGCCGCAAGTGTAGATCTCATGTTCATTGGGATGAGGTAGGAGAGAGAGCAGAGTTGGGTCCAGAGATTGTTCAGCAGGCAGCAGAGGTAGTAGTCAAGATCCGTGATAGGATGAGGACTGCTCAGAGCCGACAGAAGAGCTATGCAGATCAGAGGAGGAGAGACTTAGAGTTTGCAGTGGGAGATCATGTCTTTGTGAAAGTGGCACCTATGAAGGGTGTCATGAGATTTGGGAAGAATGGGAAGCTCAGTCCGAGATTCATTGGACCGTTTGAGATCCTTGACAGAGTTGGGACGCTTGCTTATCGTGTGGCTCTTCCGCCGAATCTGGCCGGAGTACACAATGTGTTCCACGTCTCCAGGCTGAGGAAGTATATGGCAAATCCTTCGCATGTGCTGAATTTCGAGCCGTTGCAGCTTACTCCGAACTTATCTTATGAGGAGAGACCAGTGCAGATCCTAGACAGACAGGAGAAGAAGCTTCGGAACAAGCTGGTTAAGCGAGTCAAAGTCAAATGGCTCAATCATTCAGAAGAGGAAGCTACATGGGAGTCTGAGCCGGAAATGAGAGATCGATACCCTGAGTTATTCGGTGAGTTCTAATTTCGAGGACGAAATTTCTTTTAAGGGGGGAAGGATTGTAGAACCCGGAATTTAGACTGCGTACAAGCCATGCATAATTCTATTATTTTAAAAATTTAATTGACTTCATTGCATGATTATTTTCAAGGAATTTATTTGAAGTTAATTATTTTATTATTTCATGCAGTAGTTTGATTTTTTTAGCATTTCAGTTATTTCAGTGAGGCCGGACCGGAGTTGGAGTTTAGAGATAAATTTAAGACTTCAGAAAATATATCCAGAACTTTATTTAGCTAGATAGTAAATTAATTTAAGTTGAAATGAAGTTTGAGGAATTATTTAAATTAAGTTGAGATAAGTAGTAAATTGGGTTCCTTAATTAATTCCTTAATTCTTTAAATATTTATTTAGTAGATAAATCACTAGAGGTTTAAAATACAATATCTAAGAAATGTTTCCCTCATTTTATTTAATAAAAATCGGCTACCATTAGATGAGCAAACAATCCATTTGCCTTATCCCCCTTTATCTTTCTTGATTTTTAATTAGTGGATAATTCGTGGATAGTATTTTGGGAGCACCATTTAATTATTAATTAAGAGCTTATCCTAGTCTAAATTACCAAGCATAAATCGGCCACCCCTTCTAGATACATCCACCAACTCATTTGCTATCAAACAACAATATTTCAAATTCAAATTTTGTGGAGACTTGGCCACCCCTTTTATCCCTTTTATTGCGGATCTCCCCTCACTATCTTAAACAACCTTCTCCCCTCTCCCTACCACCGAAATTCAGCAGCCATTTCAGATTAAAAATCGTGAGGTTCATAGCTTTTAAGAAGAGTGACAATCGAGTAGAAGAAGAAAGGAAAGAAGCGCTCCACTCCTCCGCGTCGCGTCGTCGTTGTTTTATTCGTTTTTCGTTCAAAACGAACCAGGCATGTCTAGATCTCTTTCAAACCTCAATCAAGCCATAGTAGTAAATTTTCTTTTATCAAACTCACGAATTTACTGCATGAAAACTGAAATAATGACAGCAACATTCAAGAAAAATTCTGCACAGTTTTTGGTTGGTTCTTCATGCTTCACGTTTGGTATGTTTCTTTTCGATTTCAGGGATGGCTCGTTCCAGGGGCTCGAAGCTGCATATAGACATGTATTAGAGCATGTTATAGTCAGGATAGAAGGTTGGTTTCAGTCCCATAATCGCTGGAATCACAGAGTTGACAGCAACCGCCCATGTGTGTCCTTATGAGTTTCGGAAATTCAGATTTTCTGTCCAAGGGTAACGATCTGATCACGGCTGCCCTAGGGGCCTATAGCCATGGTTGGATCACTCCCCTAGCATGTCTAAGACGTGACTAAGTCGCCCTTTTGGTGGCTTGGTCCATGGCTCATCGGTTTTTAAATAAAACACCAGAATCGCCCCCTCCCCTCTCGGCCCTCAGTTTTTGACAGCAAGTTTGTTTCGAGTTTGGTGGCTTGGTGTTGATCTTGGTTGGACTATGGCCCTTAGCCACGGTTCATACCATGCCCTTGTATGTCTAGATCGTGCCATGGTCAAGCAAATGGCCTCTAGAACGATGCAAGACATCGATCTAAGCAAACACTACACACGCATGCACGTTGGTTCTCGGTTGGAGTTTTGGTTTTGTTTCTGGTATGGTTCGAATTGTGGCTGGCCAAAAGCCCTTAGCCATGATGCAAATCATTCCTTAGGACGTTGGTAAGGGTCTCTGGTCGGTGGTTCACGCCCCAATGGCCGGCGGACTCGAAAACGACGCAAGAAAAGCGCATGCACAACTGCTGGAATTTGACAGCAAGTTGCTGCGTCGGTGCAAAGGCTCGTTTGAGTTCTCGGTCGGCTTTTAGCCTATGGCCTTGGACTGGACAGTGCCCCATCGAGTTAGGAAGGTCATGTTTTTGACCGTTCGTCATTCGGATCATTTTTGAGGTCGTACGAGAATTTACGGTGCGATGTGCCAAATTGACTCTCGAAAGAGCGTTTCATGTTTGGCCTCCATTTCACCTAGATTTCGACCCTTATTATTTTAGGAGCATAAATTCATAATTTTAAGTGTATTTTAATCACGACTTCATGTTGGTTCAGTGTTGGTTCGGGTTGGTTCAAAGTCATGATTAAAATACGTAGTCGGTAGACGTAATTGTCGCATTTTCAAACTTAATTGCATAGTTTGGTCAAGAAAATTTTATTGCATGTTTTCATGGCATATTTAGGTTGCAGCGAGCCTGGGGACGATCCAATCCAATCCAATCCAGTTGGTAAAATTACAGGAATTTTCATTATGCCAGTTAAATTATATTACGTGCATGAGAATAGAAAATGATTATTTTTTTGACCTCAGTGCAGCAGTGTTTATTTTATTCCGCAAACTAATTTTTATCAGTCATCGAACATTTTTAAATTGTTGTTGTTGGAAAATAATTATTTTATTCCGCTGCTTTTATTTTAGACATCGAACTCGATTCATCAGTGATTTTATGAATGAGGCCAGTGAAGTTCTTTTAAAAAGAAAATTTTTAAATTTCCCGCAAATTTTCAAGCTAGCAGTTTTAGGGCCTTTACAATTATTGCAGCAATTTGTTGTCGATATGTACATTAAACTAGAAACAACGAGATTAGATTACTACAGAAGGCACCAAAGCGAGATAAGGTCGGAATTGTGCCGGGGTGTGGTTGACATTGTAGCCAATGGTGAATCACGTGGGAGTGAGGTCGAGCAACGTGTTGTTTTACCAGCATCTTTCATAGGAGGTCAAAGAGATATGCGACGTCGATATCTTGATGCAATTGCATTGGTTCAGAAATTTGGAAAACCTGACTTGTTTATTACGATGACTTGCAATCCGGATTGGAAAGAGATTCGAGAAAATTTATTTGAAGGTCAGCTTGCTCGTGATCGTCCAGATTTGGTCTCTCGAGTGTTTCGTGCAAAATTACTTGATCTTAAGGACCAGATTCTTAAAAAGTCTATATATTTGGCCCTGTTGTTGCTTATGTTTATGTTATCGAGTTCCAGAAACGAGGTCTACATTATTATCATATGATTATTATCCTGCAATCTAATTATAAGATTAACTCGCCTGAAAGGTTCGACTCTTACGTTGTTGCTGAGCTTCCAGATAAAGACGTTTTTCCTCGATTGTTTGGTTTGGTCTCACGACATATGATGCATGGACCTTGTGGCACGTTAAATTTAAAATGCCCATTTATGGTTAATGGAAAATTCAAAAACCATTATCCTCGCCCTTTTTTAGAACATTCTGTTCAACGATGTGATGGTTACCCTATATATGTACAAGAGGAGAAACGATGGTCGCTCTGTTGAGGTTCGGGATTGTACAATAAATTCTCAATGGGTTGTTCCTTATAATCCTTATCTACTCTATCGATATGATTGTCATATCAATGTTGAAATTTGTTCTGGGCAAACGGCTGTAAAATATTTATACAAATATATTTACAAGGGCCATGACAAAATAAGTGTTCATTTATCACCACATAGTTCTAACTCATTTGTAGATGAAATACGAGCATTTCAGGATGCTCGCTGGGTGTCTGCTTCAGAATCAGTGTGGCGCATTTTTGAATTTGATCTGAATGAAATCTCTCACGCAGTTATCAATTTGCGTCTACATTTATTGGACAAGCACATGATCACCTTCTCAAATTACCAGAAATTGGGCAATGTGTCTCCAAAACTATGTTGATTGAATTTTTTAAAACTTGTTCTCACATTGTGGAAGCAACAAAGTTCTTATCTTCTGAATTCCCAGAGCATTTTGTTTGGGATCGACCAACTAGAACTTGGAAATCAAGGAAACAAAGACAGGTTATCGGACGTGTTAACTCGGCAAATCCGACAGAAGGTGAGAGGTATTATCATCGTTTATTACTTCTTCATGTTCGAGGCCCTAAATCATACTCTGATTTGCTCACTGTTCGTGGAATATTTTGTTTCACTTTCAAAGAAACAGCACAACGTAGGGGACTATTAAAAAGTGTGATGAGTAATTTTGAGTGTTTAAATGAGGAAGTTTTCACATGCCTATTGCTTTGCGTAGGTTGTTTGCTATGATCTTAGTCCATTCTGTAATCCTTTGTTTTGTTGTTTGCAACCTTAACTGAAAATTATTATCGTACTATATCTTATATAGACACGATGTCTTATTATTATATAGATTTATATCTCTATTGCTTAGTTTGAAAACTTTTGTCAATGAATTGCTTACTCTATAATATTTATTGCACAATTATTGAAACATATATCTCCACGTGCATCGCACGTGCACCTACCTAGTTACCCAAACATAAAACGGTTCTCTTTGATTCATAATCTAAGATACCACAATGTCCCAACAAGTTCGAGGATGAGACTTGTGGTGACAACTATCTTGGGCACATACAAATAGGGAGCAATCCCGGAGCGGACAGAAGGAACATATTCACGACTTCTATCAAGTTTCTTGGATTTGACAATTACGCTTCCGCTCAAATCATTGGACAGTTTCTCTTGATTGATTCATCTGATGTTGATTCCTCTGGCTTATTCAAAGTGTGCAGATTCATAGAATCGTCCTCCTGTAAAAAACAAAATTGTGAAAAAAATAATTCTTAGAATGGGCTTTACTGTTAATATTTGGTCATTTGTGCGGTAAAAGTTCTCACCTCAGTCACTGCTGACTCTTCCTCATCTTTCACTTTAATGTCATTTGAATCTCCACGAAGGGGGCACTGAGCCGGTTCAATTTCCAATATCATCTGCAAATGCATTCTCCTAGGAGCAATTCCATGTTCAGCAGAATCATGGGCATTTACTTGATTCGATGTTTGGCGTGTCCTCAACATGATTCCAGGTCTGGAAGAGCTGTTTCTGTCCACTGCAGGGCAATACCCACCATATTTTTCTACAGTCGGCGCACAGCTCGGCTCCTCTGGATAATTTAAAATAGAGTCCAAGAAGATGTCAATATCAGAAGCATTTGTTCCATATTGGAAAGGAATAGTATTTGGGTCGTCATTAATTTCCCCAGAGAAGCTATCGGTACACAAGTATGGGCTTCCAAGCTCCATTTGCATCTGTGAATGCATTGGAGAGAAGATTTTCCATTCCAGTGACTCCTGAATAGGTGGACACAAGCCCAGTAATTTTTCCAAGTCTGGGTAGGGCTGTAGAAAAATATTAGCAAAAAGAAATGAAGAGCACTAGCAGCGACTCAAATATCAATCACGATTCAGATCAAGTTAGAAGTTGGGTGGTTTCAAGTATGGCTCTTTAGCTTACTGGGAAATATGATGAGTTTGAGTCTGTAATTGGAAATTTTTACTCAGCTCGAGGTTGCATTTCAATGCTGCCGCCACACGCTTTTATAATAGCTTCTGATTGTTCATCATCAGCAGAAGACTTTGTGACAGTGGGAGAAGACTGAAGAGGCAATATCCTCAACTTCTTCGAGCTTTGAACTTTTCGGTAGCATCATCTCGTTTGAGATCGCCCTTTTTAAACAGCCAGCAGAGTACAAAGGCCCCCTGTTAAAGGAATTCATACAACAAACCATCAATACACGAAAAAGAAACATGAAGAACAGCAAAGGTTAAATCAAATAATATTTTAAAACCCACGTCATCTGTTCTATCCAGAACTTCGAATTAAAGTGACTCTAAACAAAGTGATCCATGTAATATTCGTTTCTTTAAGGCCATCTAACCCTGAAATTGTAAACCATTTTGGTGCAGGGTTTCTCTCCAACGATACCTAGTTGACGCCAAACTAGTGGAGTGCTACAGGTGCACCAAATTGGGTCACACTGTAGCTAAGCGTTGTGTTTTGGTTTATTTTTTTTTTTTGTAATTTTTTTTGGTCATTTTACTTAACTTTAATATAATAATAGTTTATAACCAATTTAGTTATAAAAATGTATTATTCAAAATTTTAAAAAGTGAATTTAAAAAATTTGGATTTTTACTTTAATAGTATAAAATTTGCCAAGAATATCTTAATTATGTAGTTATAATTAAATTAATTAATATTGAATACAAAGATACAAGTACAAAAAAAATTAAGATTTCAAACACTATTTTTTTGAAAATCAAAGAAAATGATACAAAATTAAATAAACAAACATAAAAAACACTAAATTATTAAAATTGACATTACAATACAACATAAAATAAAATAAGATGACAACACTTCAAATCAAAGATAATGATACAACATAAACGTAAAGAAGATAATAAACAACAAACTATTAAAAATCATACCACAATACAATAAAATAAGGATGACAAGCACTTAAATTTAAAACGGAGGTAAATTTAAAATTGCCCAACAGCATGGGCAGGACAATACGCGGGTCGTAGTGGTTCTCCGACCATTATTTTGGAAGCGGTTGCTGATTATGATCTTTGGATATGGCATGCATTTTTTGGTATGCCAGGATCTAACAATGACATCAACGTTCTTGAGGCATCAAATCTTTTTTCAAATCTTGCGCAAGGTATCGCTCCTCCAGCAAATTACTTTATTGGTGGAAAAGAGTATCATCAAGGATATTACTTAGCCGATGGTATATATCCTAAATGGTCAACTCTTGTGCAAACAATTCATGATCCACGCGGTCCCAAAAAAAAATATTTTGCAATGAAACAAGAGTCATGTAGGAAAGATGTCGAACGCGCATTTGGAGTACTTCAATCACGATTTGCAATTGTAGCATCTCCAGCACGTGCTTGGCAGAAAAAACACTTGCAAGATATAATGACTGCATGCATTATAATGCACAATATGATTATCGAAGATGAGCGTGACTTGGATACACCAATCGAAGATGCGTTGGAAGCACCAACTCCAAATGTGGAAATGATTACGGATCAAAATATAAGATTTCAAGAATTTCTTGCTCGGTATAAAAACATAAGGGACAGAGAGGCTCACTTCGCACTACGAGATGCACTAATCGACCATTTATGGGATTTATATAGTAATTCCGTTAATTAAATGTTGGATATTTGTGTGTCATTTCTATTTTATATGGATCATTTGAATATTGGTTGTATGTTAGTAATTTATGTTCAAAATATTTACTTGTGTGATTGTAATTTTTTTGAATGATTAGTTAATTACATTTAATCAAGTAATAAGTTTAAGTATTGAAAATGAATATTAAATATTAAAAAATTTTAACGTAATTATAAATAAATATTTAATTAATATTTTAATTCAGTAATATATATAATGAATTTTAATATAGAAATGATTTTAGATACTAGTGATATTTTAATTGTTGTGTTTATAAATATTTTGTGAAGTAAATTATTTTTTGTTAATAAAATAATAGAGAATATTCCGAGAATATTCTTTTTAATGTAGAGTTTAGAGTTGATGGGTTGGAGATGAATTTTATATTTGGTGTAAGAATTACACTATTTTAAAGTTAGTGTGACACTAACATAGCGTAATGGGTTGGAGATGGCCTTAAGCAAATTAATGAAATATTCATTATTTCATTTCCCACTGCGGAGGTGATTTTTGAATTAAAAAGCTGCAAATATAAGCCACCATCTTGACTAATGTTTTGTTATTCAGCCCCAACCAAAACACTCGTAAAAACCTAGGAAACATTTCACTGTAACCCAAAACAAGATTTATGGCAAACAATGACGTTCCGACCTGACCAGGATGAGTTCCATCCAGCGATTTATCGGTAGCACGATACTCGTGAATCACCCAATTAGTCCTCTTGCCGTCAGGTGCACGGCCGCTGTAGAAAACGAGTCTCTTTTTCATCCCAATCTTCGCCCCCTTCTTAGAAACTATATTTCTATCTTTACCAGTAGCTTTCCAGTAACCTTTCTCGGTTGCACGGTTGGATCTCTGGCTGTTCTGATACTTGCGATCTTTGGGGCAGAAAAAGAACCACTCGTTGTCAATTGACGGTATCACCGACAAATCTGCAAGAAATGACCTTTAACCCCCAGATTTGGAAATGTAAAGATTTCATCTTTCGCTATTTGACCAAATTTAAACAACTCGTCCCGCTTCAAAGCACACAGACAATCTTAACACGAATAGCAGTGACTTCTTTATTACGTCCATTAATTTTATTCCTCAAATAGTGATCGATCAACTCCAAATCCGTCGGCCGGAATCTGAAGCCGACCGGTAATGCTTTAAACGGAAGCACAGCCATTAAAGTAAAGCAGAGTGCTTTTACAAAAGTTGAATAAATGAACCAAAGAGAGAGAGAGAGTTGGGATTCAGGGATGACGTACTAGTCACTTTCCCCCTCCATTGTATATACCGTGTGAGAATATAAATCTGTGTTTTTGTTTAGACTCTATACTTTAATTTTAGATTATGTTACTATAATTAATATATTACAGTAATTTTATCCATATATGTGAACGCGTGGTTATGCAAGAAAGTCAATCCTGGCCTTAATGCTTAAGGACACCCACAATGTATTAATGGGTGATTATTAACACCCATTAATATTCATGTATCAATGTTGTAACGCCCCGAAAATTTAAAGGTCCACGTAAACCACATACATGTAACTATTAAATCCTCTTGTATTTTAATTAAATGTTTTAATTGCATTAATTAATTATGTTGTGCATATTACATGTTTAAATATATTTTCTACATGGTTGCATTAAACTGTATTTTTAAAAGGTTATTCGAGTTGCGATCGAGGAACGGGGACCGAGGGCTGAAAAATAGAAAAATGTTTTTATTAAATAATTATTTTTAATTATTTAAATTATGGGTGATGTTTTTTCTTATTTTTTTTGAAAATATGGGGTTTTGAGGTGATTTCATACGCCGAGACGTAAATCTTACCTGTGTTGGTTTTTCAACAAAAATACGAACTTGTTGGCAACCCGGCTATTAAATTCACAAATTTATTTAAACAAAACTATTATCATATTTTAATTAAATCCTAACTAAGACTAATGAGCCTAATTTAGTGGCTTATTAGGCCTAAAGCCTTGTTAGTGACTTAATTATTATAAAATATACAAATCCCACCCCAAAACCCTACCATTGTACATGCCTCCCTCTCATTAAAATATTCAGAAACTCTCCCCACCCTAGACACGACACACACGAAATTTGGAAGGATAAATCAAGCAAGGTTGGGAAGAAAAGCATCCTAAAGTCTCCTACGTCAAAGTTCCTCGCATCGTCAACGTTTAATCGTGCGTTTAAAACGCAAAGGCACGCCATATTCTCCTTTTACTCGTCATCACACCATAGTATATTTTTATGCATGAAAAGAATGGAAATCAAGTGGCACTTTGTGTTATTTTCGGATTTATGGCATATGTCAAGTTTTAGCTTGTATTTTCTTTCAAAAAAATCATGTTCTATATGTTTAAGAGGGCTGCCATGATATAGGTATTGATCAAACATTGTTTTACATGAATTTAAAGTCTTAAATCATCACCTAAAACCCTATACAACGAAAAGGAAAAGAAAAAAAAACGTAAGCTGGAAGCATGGGGCTGTCATGTGTGATCTAGGGTGCGGTTGTTGGTTCTTCACGGTTCGGCTGGGCTGTGTCTGGGACCAAGGGCTAGCCAGGGCCGTGGGGGAGTCAGGGGTAGAGTCCTAGCCATGCTAGGACTCGAGCTAAGTGGGCTGGGAGGAGTCCTTGACAACAAGGACCCCCACCCGAGAGAGGCAAGGAAAGTTGCGCAGGTTTGCAGGTTTGTACAGGGAGATTAGGTTCGGTCCAGGGGTCCTGGGATGGGTTAAATCAACCCTTTGGGGTCCTAGTTGAGTGAACAACAGGCTGGTTCAAGGGGTGGCTCGATGGTTAGATCCTAGCAACAGAAAAGTAGGGTCCTACCATGCAAGGGATTCTCGGCCAAGCTGCAAGCATCTGGTGCAGTGCTTCGTGCGCTGGTTTCAGGACTTGGGTTGGTCTGGGCTTGGTCTTGGCGTGGTCCAGGGAAGGGTAGGGTCATGGGTGGTCGGTGGTTAAGGGCTGCTAGAGTCCTAGGCGGCTAGGAGTCCCAATACAACAAGGACACTATAAACACACACACGTGCAGAATTTTAGGTCGACTTCCAGGATGTTTTTGGTCGGGCTAGGGCTGGTTTTTTGAGCTGGGCTTCATCAGTAGGGTCCCTAGGTGGGTTGGTTAGGTTTTGGTTGAAGGTGGCTTGGGCGTGGCTCGAGTAAATTGGGAGATGGCTCGGTGTGTTCGTCGATGTGTCAAAAACGAGATTTTAAAGACAAAAAATGAATCCAAGGGTCCACGGGGGTGGCTCATGACTTGGAAGGGTAGATTAAATCATAAAAAGGTTATGTTGAAAATTTGGGATCAAAATAATGAGTTTTGGATTTATTCGGGATTTAATCGCTGCACGAAACGCTAATTAACGAATTAATTGAAACGCCTAGTTTTATGCTTTATAAAATTATGAAAAATTAGGTTTAAGCTTAAATAAATATTAAAATCCTAATTTTTTAATTTGGGAATTTTATATTAAGGTTTGGGGTAATTCGGGATTAAAACGCATTAATACGTCTCCTTTAAAGATTAATTTAAAAGTCCTAGATTTAAGCTAAATAAAATTATGAGAAATTTCATGTAGGCTTAAATAATTATTTGGGACATGTTAGAGTCAATGAAATTAAGAAAATGTCAAAACCGTGGAATTTTACGTCCAGGGGTAAAACGGTCTTTTTACACCTAGAAATTAGTAAACGTCATGGCAGTGTCGTAAATGCTATTTTATATGCTAATATGATTATTTTCAATGATTATGGATGTTTATATGTTAATATGTCAATTTTAAATGTTTATGAATTTTTAAGATGTTTAAACGTTTATTTTAAATGTTTACGAATTTTTATTATGTTAAATTGTTTATTTTAAACCGTTTATGTTTTTTTATGATTTTTATATGTTAAAATGTTTATTTTAAATGTTCATGGATATTATGATTTAACGTGGACATTTAAAAGACATGTTGCATGCTTGGTTTAAAAGAAAAATGTTATATGCATGTTTAAATTTTATGAAGTGATGAGATTATGAAACGTTGAAGGAAGTAAATTAATTGTGACTAATAAGATTATATGTTGGAAATTTCGTGAGGGTTATGGTCCCAGTGGGAGCCCGACGATCGTGTTTCCTTGGATACGGACATGTAGATGTATACGATGATATGTTAATACGTAAGGCCAAGGCCCAGTTGACCGGTGAGAGTGTTGCTGGTGTCCCCTCCGTCCAGTACTGTGGTTACATGTAGATGGATCCATCGCCCAACACGTAGACGTAGACGTAGATGAACACGAAAGTCACAATTAACGATCTAAATTCAACGAAAGTAAAAAGGAATACGTATATGTTGATGATAATATGAATATGAATATGCTGAGGATGTGTAATAGCCAAGCCTGGTGTACGGTACGGTTTAAGATTTTGTATGTTTATTGACTATTCAGGTAAGTTTAAGTATAGTTTTGATGTTAAGGATGACGATTTATGATTTATAGTATGGTTGGTTATAGATGATGTGTGGTGCAGTTGTAGCGGCGTTGCGATTAAATTCATGATAAATTGTATATTGATCCAAATAAGGTGAGGCCTTTTCCATTAGAAAGATAAGACATAAGGCTATAACTTTTTTGTTTTGGGTTTTGTTCAAATCATTGTGGAAGATAAGCCAAAAGAGCCCCGAAGTGTGTCGTGCGTTTCGTCGTTCCTCCAGTGACACATGTTGGGTGATTTGGTATACCTTTTTACTCAGACCTCCATATGCTCTGAAATTTGGGGAGCTTCAAGAAAAGACATAGGGCTACAACTTTGTAGTTTACAACTTTTTCTAATTCGGACGGGACGAGGCATATCTGAAGCGATCTTTAACAGGGCAGTGCGCAGAGCGGCGCCCGAGCGGTAATGTTTGACCGCCCGAGCGCCACCACTTCTGGATTTTTGGTTTTGGGCAGAAACGTTGGCGCCCGAGCGGTAATTTTTGACCGCCCGAGCGCCGGGCGCAGTACCAAAAGCGTGTTTTCGAGATTTTTATGATATAAGGCATAGATTTGTTCACTTCTCCTCATTCTTTTCTCCTCCATTCTCGATTTCTTCATCAAAGGGAGAGCTAGGGTTCCATTCTTCTCATTTCCTATCTTTGATTCAAGCTTCTAGTTGGATTATTGTTGTGAGAGGTTCTCTTGGATTCTAGGAGCTAAGGTAAACATTTTGGTATAGTTATTTCTTGGTTTGGTGTTGGGAGAGTTCTTGGGTTTGTGGATTGTGTTGGTATAATGGATTTATTGATATTGTTGTTAGATTATTGGGTTATTGATGGTGTTATTTATGGGTTATTGTTGTAGGATTGCTATCAAAGAGATTAGATTCAAGGTTCCAAGTGACTTAAGTGGAATTTCATTCCTTGTGCTCACATGATATTATATGTATTGTGTTTCAAAGGTTTTATTGTGCTATTCCCTTCAATTACTTCATGATTATGTATTGATACACTTGATATATATATTGGAGGCATTTTATGTCTCAATTGTGTTGAAAGAGAATACAAAGATTATAGTCTTCAAGGCGTTTGATGAAATGCCAAAGAGAGAATTTAAAATGTTTTATGGATTGATAGATACATAGTCAGAGATTGTATGCAATTAGTTGATCAACGACCACATGCTTATATCCCTCAGAGTTATCGATTTGTATCGATGGGATATAGGTACACAGAGACAGAGTTACTATATAGATATCAATCCAACAGAGAAAAGAGAAATACCATCATTATTGTTATTCCTACTATGATATTCATGTTTCAGAGTTGATGGTATTTAATGTTTTTAAAGTCATGATTTTCAGAGTATGTTATGTATTCATTGCTATGTAAGAATTTCACTTGCTGAGTTTTATACTCATTTCAGTTATTTTCATGTGATGCAGATAAGAGCGATGAACCGGGACGTTGATTGGGGCCGGAGTCATATGCATAAAGATGGAAGAAAGAAGGCCATTTTGTAAACATTTTGGACATGATCATGGGAATGATATTTTGTATTTTGTTATATCATTTGAATGATCTTGTATTTACTCTTGATTGTAAATGTTTTATGGTAATATATTTTGAATCCTTCTTTCCTTCAAGAAAAATTTTAAATTCCGCTGTTCTTTTATTAAATCGGGTTAGAGGTGTCACATTTAGTGGTATCAGAGCACCGTTCTTCGGACCATTGCATATGACTTCGTCTACTTTCAACAGTCCGGGTATTTCTTCTTCTACATCTATTCATTGTTATCTATTGATTTGTACTGTGTGAGCACATTGTAGGAGTATGTCTCCTAAGAGAAAGGCTGTAGAGGGTGAGGATAGTTCTTCCTCTAGAGTTGTCGATGAGTTCGGCAAGTTGTTGAAAGAGCAAGCCAAGGTCCATAGTGAGCAGATCCAACAGTTGCTTCGTTTGCAAGGTGCAGGCCAAGGTAGAGGTCAAGTGAGAGGCCAAGTGGCTCAAGCAGTTGGTACTGATGGGATTTTTACTGCCTTTAAGAGGATGGATCCTCCTGAATTCGCAGGAAGCACTGATCCGTTAGTGGCCGTAGAGTGGATCAAAGCACTTGAGGCGATTTTCGATCATCTTAACATGAAGATAAAGACAGAATCAGTTTTGCAGTATTCATGTTGGTCAAGGCTGCACGCATTTGGTGGAATGCTACCAAGGTTGGTGTTGATGTACCGGCATTGAAGTGGCAAGAGTTTACTGATCTTTTCTACGACAAGTACTTTCCAGACGCACTTCGAGCTAGGAAGGTGACTGAATTCTTGGAGCTTCGACAGGGAGGTATGAACGTTGATGAGTATATTCTCAAGTTTGAGGAGGGCTGTCTGTTTGCCCCTTATATTGCTTCCAACGACAAAGACAAAGGTGCTCATTTCATCAGAGGCCTTAGAGCAGAAATCAGAAGGATTATCAACATGTCGAAAGCTGTGACATTCAAGGAAATTGTAGCTATGGCCTTGTTGGCCGAACAAGATGAGAAAGACATTGCAAGAGAGAGGCAAGCGAGACAGCAGGCCATTGCTCAGAGAGGCCAGGGTTCGAATCAAAGAGGAAAGGATCGTTTCAAAGGAAAAGACAAGTTAGAGTCGAGTCCTAAACCACCGGCCGTTCCATTTGATCCCGAGAAGCCGTTGTGTCCCAATTGCGGTAGGAATCATAGGGGAGAGTGCAGATTTTGTACTCACACTTGCTATTGTTGTGGCACTGCAGGCCATATTGCCAAAGACTTTCCAAGAGGAGCGAGTAAAGAGAAGGTGCAGGGTCGCATCTTTACCATGACAAAGGAAGGTATAAACCATGATTCTTCTGTGATCTCTAGCACTATTTTAATTTCAGGTAGAGTAGCTACGACATTGATTGATACATGTGCTACTCATTCTTTTATGTCTGAACTATTTTTGAGATCTTTTGGTATAGTTCCTTCTGTTATTCCCCTCCAGTTTAATGTTGTTTTGCCTTCGGGGGATGTGTTGTGCCCGACATCTATTGTGTATGCGTGCTCTGTTCAAATTGATGAGCGAGTGGTCTATGTTGATTTGATTGTTATCCCGATGGTTGCATTTGATATTATACTTGGCATGGATTGACTATCGACCTATCGTGCAGTGATTGATTGCGTTGCTAAGACGGTGAAATTTGCAGATGATGGCAATAGGGAAGGTATGCTCGCCAGTGCAGGTACTTCGCTGGTCCTACCTTTTATTTCCTGTCTTGAGGCTAAGAAGTTGTTGTTTAGAGGTTGTGATGGGTTTTTGGCTTCGATTGTGGATGTGGATAGAATGGTCAAGTTGAATATTGATGATATTGATGTGGTGAGAGAGTTCTCTGATGTTTTTGAGGATGATGTGCCGGGTTTAGCGCCGGACAGAGATGTGGAGTTTGTGATTGATCTAGTTCCGGGTACGGTTCCTATTTCTAAGGCTCCGTATAGAATGGCCCCTACAGAGATGAAGGAATTGAAGACGCAGTTGCAGGATCTTTTGGATAAAGGTTTTATTCGACCGAGTTCTTCGCCTTGGGGAGCTCCGGTTCTTTTCGTCAAGAAGAAATATGGGTCTTTGCGGCTTTGCATTGATTACAGAGAGATCAACAAGGTGACTATCAAGAATAAATATCTGTTGCCACGGATAGATGACTTGTTTGATCAGCTGCAAGGGGCTACAATATTTTCAAAGATTGATCTGTGATCTGGCTATTATCAGTTGAAGGTTAGGGAGTCTGATATCCCTAAGACGGCGTTCCGGACTAGGTACGCTCATTATGAATTCCTTGGGATGTCTTTTGGTCTGACCAATGCTCCTTCAGTCTTCATGGACCTGATGAACCGAGTGTTCAAGCCATATTTGGATAGTTTTGTCATTGTTTTCATTGATGACATCTTGATCTATTCCAAGACCAGAGAGCTTCATGCAGAGCATCTCAGAGTTGTTCTTCAGTTATTGAGAGAGAAGATGTTGTTTGCTAAGTTGAAGAAATGTGAGTTCTGGTTGGAGCAGATTTCTTTCTTAGGCCATGTCGTTTCGAAGGATGGTATAGCTGTTGATCCAGTGAAAATCGAGGCGATTTAGAAGTGGCCTATTCCTACCACTGTATCTGAAGTACGCAGTTTTCTTGGATTGGCGGGTTATTATTGTCGTTTCATTTCAGATTTTTCCAAGATTGCCCTGCCATTAACCAATTTGACAAGGAAGACTGTGAAGTTTGAGTGGTCCAATGAATGCCAAAGTGGATTCCATGAGTTGAAAGACAGATTGACGACAGCTCCGGTACGTGCACTACCCAGTGGTACAGAAGACTTTGTTGTTTATACCGATGCGTCGAAGAAGGGTCTTGGTGCAGTGCTGATGCAACGTGGAAAGGTTATAGCCCATGCTTCTCGTCAGTTGAAGGACTACGAGAAGAATTATCCTACGCACGATTTGGAGCTGGCAGCTGTGGTTTTCGCCCTGAAAATCTGGAGACATTATTTATATGGCGAAAAGTGTGAAATTTTCACGGACCACAAGAGTTTGAAGTATTTGTTTTCTCAGAAAGAACTCAATATGCGACAAAGGCGGTGGTTAGAGCTTGTCAAAGATTATGATGTGACTATTAGTTACCACCCAAGGAAAGCGAATGTTGTAGCGGATGCTTTGAGCCGTAAGTCGAGTTCTTCATTGAGTTCTTTGATTCAGAAGCCGTTGTTGCTTGATTTGCAACGAGAGGAGATAGCTTTGGTGGTTCCGGGAACCATTGCTCGTTTGTTAGCGTTGGTCATTCGGGCTATACTGATGGACAAGATCCGTAGAGAGCAGGCCAATGATTTACAGTTGATAGAGATGAGAGCTAGAGCAGAGGAGAGAGGTAATTCAGAGTTTGGGATGAATAGCAATGGTTTGATGACCTTTAGAGGCCGTATATGAATTCCTACTGGTGATGATATTCGGCGAGACGTCTTGACAGAGGCACATACCGCGCCATATTCGATACATCCAGGTGGCACCAAGATGTATCAGGATCTTCGTAGACTCTATTGGTGGCCAGGTATGAAGAAAGATATTGCCATGTTTATTTCTCAGTGCCTAACTTGTCAGCAGGTGAAGATCGAGCACCAGAGACCTGCTGGGACATTGTTGTCATTGCCGATTTCTCAGTGGAAATGGGAGCATATTACGATGGACTTCGTGACTGGTCTTCCCAGAACGCAGAAAGGTTTTAATTCCATTTGGGTTATCGTTGATCGATTGACCAAGTCGGCGCATTTTCTTCCAGTCAAGACGATGTACTCAATGAACCAGTATGCCGAAGAGTACATAGCAGAGATTGTTAGACTTCATGGTGTTCCTGTGTCGATCGTGTCTGATCGTGACCCTAGATTTACTTCAGAGTTTTGGAAGAGTTTGCACAGAGCTATGGGTTCACGGTTAGCATTTAGTACAGCATATCACCCCCAGAGTGACGGTCAATCAGAGAGAGTTATTCAGATTCTAGAGGATATGCTCAGAGCTTGTACCATTGATTATCCAGGTAGCTGGGATTCCAAGTTGCCTCTTGTTGAGTTCACGTACAATATTAGCTACCAAGCGACAATTGGCATGGCACCGTATGAAGCACTTTATGGGAGGAAGTGTAGATCGCCCTTGTATTGGGACGAGATTGGCGAGAGGAAGATGTTGGGTCCAGAGTTGGTCCAACAGACAGCCGATGTTGTTGCGGTTAGGGAGAGGATGAAGACAGCGCAGTCGAGACAGAAGAGTAATGCTGATGTGCGACGTAGACCGTTGCAGTTTGAGGTTGGCGACCATGTATTCTTGAAGATAGCACCTCTCAAAGGTGTGATGCGATTTGGCAAGAAGGGAAAGTTGAGTCCGAGATTTATTGGCCCATTTGAGATCTTGGATAGAGTCGGTGATCGAACTTATAGGTTAGCCCTACCGCCAGATCTTGACAGAGTTCACAATATTTTTCATGTTTCCATGCTCCGGAAGTATATTGCGAATCCTTCCCGTGTTCTTCACCACGAGCCATTGGATTTGACGCCGAATTTAACGTACCAAGAGATTCCGGTCCAGATTCTGGATCGTAAAGTTATAGTGTTGAGAAACAAAGAGATCGGCATTGTTAAAGTCCTTTGGAGGAATCATTTGATTGAAGAAGCCACGTGGGAACCAGAGGACGAGATGAGAGAGAAGTATCCCGAGTTGTTTGCGCAGTGACGTCAATTTCGGGGACGAAATTCCTCTAAGGAGGGGAGATTGTAATAGCCAAGCCTGGTGTACGGTACGGTTTAAGATTTTGTATGGTTATTGACTATTCAGGTAAGTTTAAGTATAGCTTTGATGTTAAGGATGACGATTTATGATTTATAGTATGGTTGGTTATAGATGATGTGTGGTGCAGTTGTAGCGGCGTTGCGATTAAATTCATGATAAATTGTATATTGATCCAAATAAGGTGAGGCCTTTTCCATTAGAAATATAAGACATAAGGCTATAACTTTGTTGTTTTGGGTTTTGTTCAAATCATTGTGGAAGATAAGCCAAAAGAGCCCCGAAGTGTGTCGTGCGTTTCGTCGTTCCTCCAGTGACACATGTTGGGTGATTTGGTATAAATTTTTACTCAGACCTCCATATGCTCTGACATTTCGGGAGCTTCAAGAAAAGACATAGGGCTACAACTTTGTAGTTTACAACTTTTTCTAATTAGGACGGGAAGAGGCATATCTGAAGCGATCTTTAACAGGGCAGTGCGCAGAGCGGCGCCCGAGCGGTAATGTTTGACCGCCCGAGCGCCGGGCGCAGTACCAAAAGCGTGTTTTCGAGATTTTTATGATATAAGGCATAGATTTGTTCACTTCTCCTCATTCTTTTCTCCTCCATTCTCTATTTCTTCATCAAAGGAAGAGCTAGGGTTCCATTCTTCTCATTTCCTATCTTTGATTCAAGCTTCTAGTTGGATTATTGTTGTGAGAGCAAGGTTCTCTTGGATTCTAAGGAGCTAAGGTAAGCATTTTGGTATAGTTATTTCTTGGTTTGGTGTTGGGAGAGTTCTTGGGTTTGTGGATTGTGTTGGTATAATGGATTTATTGATATTGTTGTTAGATTATTGGGTTATTGATGGTGTTATTTATGGGTTATTGTTGTAGGATTGCTATCAAAGAGATTAGATTCAAGGTTCCAAGTGTAGTAAGTGGAATTTCATTCCTTGTGCTCACATTATATTATATGTATTGTGTTTCAAAGGTTTTAATGTGTCATTCCCTTCAATTACTTCATGATTATGTATTGATACACTTGATATATATATTGGAGGCATTTTATGTCTCAATTGTGTTGAAAGGGAATACAAAGATTAAAGTCTTCAAGGCGTTTGATGAAATGCCAAAGAGAGAATTTAAAATGTTTTATGGATTGATAGATACATAGTCAGAGATTGCATGCAATTAGTTGATCAACGACCACAGGCTTATATCCCTCAGAGTTATCGATTTGTATCGATGGGATATAGGTACACAGAGATAGAGTTACTATATAGATATCAATCCAACAGAGAAAAGAGAAATACCATCATTATTGTTATTCCTACTATGATATTCATGTTTCAGAGTTGATGGTATTTAATGTTTTTAAAGTCATGATTTTCAGAGTATGCTATGTATTCATTGCTATGTAAGAGTTCCACTTGCTGAGTTTTATACTCATTTCAGTTATTTTCATGTGATGCAGATAAGAGCGATGAACCGGGACGTTGATTGGGGCCGGAGTCATATGCATAAAGATGGAAGAAAGAAGGCCATTTTGTAAACATTTTGGACATGATCATAGGAATGATATTTTTTGTTTTGTTATATCATTTGAATGATCATGTATTTACTCTTGATTGTAAATGTTTTATGGTAATATATTTTGAATCCTTCTTTCCTTCAAGAAAAATTTTAAATTCCGCTGTTATTTTATTAAATCGGGTCAGAGGTGTCACAGGATGATATGGTTAAGTTTACGAAAATGTTATTGTTTAAAGTTTTATGCATCGTGAAAATATTTATGTTTATGCACCTTCATGAAAATGACATTTTAAATATAAGTATTTTTCACTGTTATATGTTAACTGTATTACGTATTACTCGTTATCAAGAATATGACGTGTTGAGTCTTTAGACTCATTAGGTGTGTATGATGCAGGTGATATAAAGAACTATGATATTGGAGGTCTTGACGAGTGACTTGCTGGACTGTCGGTGCACATAACCCGAGGACCAGCGCTTCTATTTCCGCATTTAAGTTTACGATTTTAAGTTAAAGATTTTTACGACATTTTATTTTATGCTTTTTGAGAGATTTTGAGAGGTTTAGTATGGCTACACTTTTCAACATTTATTGTTTTTTAGGTTTGGTAAAACATGTGACGATTTCATTTTTATGACTATTTCACTTGATTTTTAAAATGCTAGTTGGATGATGTTTTATTTTAAAGGGTGTTTAACCCAAATAGTTGGGCCATTACCCAACTTGTAGTAATTTAGCCAAGTCTTGGAAGCCCAGAAGATACAGCCCAAACAGAGAAAAAGCCCAAGTGAAATTATAGTGGCCCAATGAAGAAACGTGATATCAGTTTGCTGCCACTGCCCGACGTGGAAGGAAGTGGAAGAACGTGGAGTGACGGGGGAAGGGAAAACTGTCGTACAGAATGGAACAAAAGTGAGTGAAGACGATCAGAAAAATCCCCCGACAAATCAACACAAAAATCTACAACAAAAGCTCTGCAGAATTCTATCATCTTTGTTCGCTCATTTTCTAGTTTTCAAGCAATCTATTTTCTTATTTCTTCAACTTTATTGTAAAAATTTCGATCAAATTCATAGCAGCGTAATGAATGTTGATGTTGTTTATGAATTCCACCTTTAATTTCAGTATATTCCTCATTTCATGTTCTTATTTTTGGAGCCATTTCGAGGGAATTAGAACGAACGATCGAATCGAGAAACACAACGTTTGGTAAACGAAGTCAGATTATTTCACATATTTGGCACGAACACGTGCCTGGCACGCCCGCAAATTTCGTGAAAAACAAGTTGGCACGCCCGGTGGGACCAAATGCCTCCAAAGCGTACTGAGAAGAATGAAGGAATTCCTTCATCACATGGAAAAAATTATCGTTCACAGGAGGAAGAGACTGATGTTGATGGAAGAACGGTGGAAAGGCTAGTACAACAGTTCGAGGAAGAGACTATGAAGGAAGGAATTGTTGTTTCTGGTGGTAATGGACCTTCATTGAACTTTATGTTAGCCATGGAGAAAAACATCCGCAGTGATCTCAAGGAAATGTCCCAAACTTTCTCTACTGTTATGATGGAATTTGTGACAGAAATGAAGGAATGGAGGAAGCCTGCAAAAGGAGAGGCTGTTACCCCAGAAATGTTAAACTCCAAGGAACTGACGTTAAGTTGCCGAAAGATCAAGGCCAAGGATCCGGGGTTTCTCAAGCAGGTGAAAATCGCCGCTTGATTGAAACACTGATTCCTGAATCTGCCAAGGAAGGAAGATATACTCCTCCGCACAAAAGAGATGAGGAGTTGGGGCTGAAATTCCAAAATTGCAACAACAGTAAACAAATGGCTGGTAATGTGTTTTCTGTGACGTCTCCTAACTTGCATCCAGTGATGTATTTTGATGGGGGAATGCGTGGGTATTCGGCGCCAGGTTTAGGGAATAACACTCGGGGGGCAATCTATCCTCCTCACCAGTTGAGACAAACTCCAACATTGGATTTTGAGATGGTACGTGATGTGATTCAAGAGTAGTATGGCCCAGGAGTGAGGCCAATCAACCGACCAGAATTCCACAAACCATATCCTGATGTTGTGGATCGTGACAACCCTTATCCAAAGGGATACCGCATTCCAGACTTCACGTTATATTCCGGGGAAGACGGTCAATCCAGCGTGGAACATGTAGCCAAGTTTACAATTCAGTGTGGGGAATTGGAAAATTTGGAGAACTTTTCTAATTACAAGTTACGTTTGTTCCCAAATTCCCTGACCAGTACTGCTTTCACATGGTATGCAACGCTGCCTCGGAACTCTGTTATGACTTGGCATGATATGGAACGTCAATTCCATACACAATTCTTCAGGACGGTACCTGAGATTAGTATAGCAGAATTGTCAAGGGTGGTCCAAAAACCCGGGGAATCTGCTAATGATTTCATTTGTAAATTCAAGAAGGTGAGAAGCAGGTGCAGAGTTTTCCTCCCTGAATCAGAATACGTGAAGATGGCACAGCGAGGACTCGATTTGAACTTAGAAAGAAGTTCCAAGGGATGGAATTCCGTGATTTTTATGAACTTGCAGCCAAAGTGTCAGAGTATGAGGAATTGTTACGAGAGGAGAGCCATAAAAGAAAATATACAGTTGGCTCTTATTTCCAGGAAGTGGAGGAAGTTGCGTTGGCAGAAGTAGCAAATTCCGGATCACAGACTGTCCCTTTGTTGAGGCGCAAGGTTGAAGAACTTTCCAAGAAAAACATGCCTCAAGTGCAAACTCCCTATACTTTCGATGCATCAAGGACGTAGGAAATCTTCGATCATTTAGTGAAGGAAAAATTTATAACATTCCCCCCAGATCACAAGCTACCCACCAGAGAGGAGTTGCAAGGAAGAGACTACTGTAAGTATCATAATTCCTTCAACCATAATACTAATGCTTGTTGGGCCTTCAAGAATGTCTTGCAGGAGAGAATCAACAAGGGAATTCTGAAATTTCCTGAGAAAAAAGAAGCAATGATAGTAGATGAAGATCCGTTTCCCCCGGTAGCTAATGTGAACATGAGCGGTACTGACTTGCGTTTTTTGATCAATGAGAGGAGAAGGAATGGAAACAGAGACATATCCTTTAGACCAGGAACTACTATAAAGAAATGTTGGGTGCCTCGGAAAATGATGTTTGAGGCTAAAGAAAATAAAATAAAAACGCTCCGTGGAATAGACTGCTACTACAGTGGCGATGCTATGTATTATAGTGGGAGGACTACGGGATATGGTTGGGAATCTATGGCCAAGAGGCCAGAGAACCAGCACTTCAGAAGAAGCTCACGTTCTTGGTCGATGAATGGCGAAAGGAGAAATGACCACAGTCGGTCCAGAAGATAATCCAGAGGCCAGCACCTCTAAGCACTGATAGAAAATATGAAAGGAAACCTCGTTTTGTTATTCCTCCCAGAGCAATCTCTGATGGTGTATGGAAGAGGGTATAACATCCAAAGTTCCCAAAACCTCTTTCTAGGACCCAAAAACGACGTTTGCTAAGAGAGAAAGCTGCTGAACGCAAGTCTGGAAGGGAGGAGTCGTTCAAAGAGAAGAAGAAATTTAGGAGGAAGGATACTGAGGATAATGAGGAAGAAGATGATGACTTGTTATCTGAGGAAGACAGTGAACCAGTCAAGAAGGCTACTCTCAAAGTGGGGCAAATTCTGATTTCGTTTGAATGTGCCACCGGCTCGTTAATGTTTCCAGAGGAGTTTAAACGCAAAAGAACATTTGAATCCAATGTATTCACTGGAAATCAAATTGGTGCATAATCCGTTCAATCCGATGTTGTGAATGAAAGTGTCGGTGTTTTTGTCGATGAAGAGAAAAGAGTGTTGATGAAGCGACCCACCAACGAAATGACTAAGCATATCAAACCACTCTATATTGTAGCACATGTGAATGAAAAACCGTTATCTAGAGTATTAATAGATAATGGGTCTGCCGTGAATATTTTGCCGTACAGAATTCTTCAGAAATTGAGGAAGAATGTGGAGGATGTGATTCCCACTGAAGTTTCCGTGGCAGCTTTTACTGGGGAGTCTACCAAAACTTTGGGAGTGTTGCCAGCAAACATCACTGTAGGGTCCCGATCTTTGTTATCAGCTTTTTTCGTGGTAAATTCCAGTGCAAGTTTCCATGCTTTGTTAGGAAGGGATTGGATTCACACCAATCATTGTGTGCCATCATCCATGCACCAGTTGCTATTGATGTGGAAAGGAGATGAGGTGGAAGTGGTACAGGCTGATTCACAGCCGTATCAGTCTAACTCCAACGCAGTAGAGGCTAGATATTATGATGGAGCCTTCGGACCTATCAGAATTCGTGATTACAAGGTGAATGGACATCAAGGAGCAGTCTACATGGACACCAAGAAAGTAAGGGAAGCAGTTGAAAAAATTCTCAAACCCAATGCCATGGTCTCTCCTAGACCCATGGTTTGACCTATTATCGAGGAGGTCGATGATTAAGTTCACTAAAGAAGAAATGGAAGTGGCTGCAACTTCCGAATGGAAAGTCACATTGCAGCAGCTGGTGAGTGAAGTACAAGCTCAGGAATTATGGGACATTGATGGAACTGAAGTGATATTTGAAGATGGATTTGATATTAGTGAGGAAACAGAGTTGCAGTTGGAAGGCATAGTCTTAGCTCCGGCTCAAATGGAAGATCGGAAGCCGGAGACTCAAGACCCTTTGAAAGAGGTGAATCTGGGAAATGTGGAATACCCTAAACCTACGTACATCAGTGACTTATTGGGGGAAGAGATGCAAAGGGAAATGGTGAAACTTCTCACAGAATTCAAAGATTGTTTCGCATGGGAATATGAAGATATGCCGGGTATAGACCGTAAATGGTGGAACATCGACTACCAATTAAAGATGGTTTCAAACCATACCAACAGCCGGCTAGAAGGATGTCCAAGGCGATTGAAGCAAGGGTGAAAGAAGAAATCAAAAAATTGCTTAAAGCAAAATTCATCCGTCCAATAAGGTACACGGAGTGGCTGGCAAACATAGTCCCTGTCATGAAAAAGAATGGGAAGCTTCGAGTTTGCATAGATTTCAGAGATTTAAATTGTGCCACCCCGAAAGACATTTATGTCATGCCAGTAGCTGATATGTTAATCGATGCAGTGTCAAAAAATGAGTTGATGTCATTTATGGATGGATTTTCAGGATACAACCAAATAAAAATAGCAGAGGAGGATGTATCCAAGACAGCTTTTAGATGCCCTGGAGCGATTGGCACGTTTGAATGGCTTGTTATGCCATTTGGATTAAAAAATGCGGGGAAACCTACCAAAGGGCCATGAATACCATTTTCCATGACATGATTGGTCAGTGCTTAGAGGTATACATTGACGACATTGTTGTGAAATCAAGAAAAGCAGCAGATCACCTTGGCCATCTTAAGAAGAGTTTTATAAGGATGAGGCAGCACAACTTGAAGTTGAATCCTTTGAAATGTGTTTTCGGTGTACAAGCTGGGAATTTCCTTGGGTTTTTGGTTCACCAGCGGGGAGTAGAGGTGGACAAAAATAAGGCTAAAGCCATTATGGCAGCGATGCCACCGAAAAACAAGAAAGAGCTACAAAGATTCCTCGGTCAGGTAAATTATTTAAGAAAATTTATTTCGAACCTGGTAGGTAAAACTCGTGAATTTTCTCTATTATTAAAGTTGAAAGAATCGGAGGAATTTAAATGGGAAAAATGTCACCAAGATGCCTTTGATAAAATGAAAGAGTATTTGTCTAAACCTCCTGTTTTGATGCCCCCAAAACATGGTTTTCCCCTCAAATTGTACATATCGGCCGCTCAGGATTCTATTGGGTGTCTTTTAGCACAAAATAATCAAGAGAATCATGAGCAGGCCATTTATTATCTGAGTCGATCACTAACAGAGGTGGAAGTTAGATATTCAGTCGTAGAAAATTTGTGTTTGGCGTTGTATTATTTATGTACTAAACTGCGGCATTACCTAATTCATTCAAGAGGTTATGTGATTTCACAGACAGATCTTGTCAAGTACATGCTTCATAGGCCTATCCTGACTCGGAGAATTGGCAAATGGTCGCTGGCATTGGCCGAATTTACATTGATTTATTTTCCCCAAAAATCCATGAAAGGCCAAGCCATTGCGGATTTTCTGGCAGACAACCATATGATTGATGCGGCAGGGAGTGCACCAGTAGATATCCCAGTATTATATGTTGATCGGCCTTGGATATTAAAGTTTGATGGCTCCAGCACAGAGAGGGCATCAGGGGTGGGAGTCGTGATAACATCCCCAACGGGTGTGAAGACTGCCTTGTTATTCAACCTAGACTTTTCTTGCACCAATAATCAGGCTGAATATGAAGCATTAGTGATTGGTTTGGAGATTTTATGAGATTTGGGCGCTAAAGATGTGTTGATTATAGGAGATTCCTAGTTGGTTCTCAAGCAGATGTCAGGGGAATATAAATGTTCGAGTTTGGCGTTGGCCCCTTACTTTACTGCTGCTTCATAGCTTCTTGATGATTTTGAAGATGTGACATTCCAACATGTGCCAAGGCAAGACAATTGGGAAGCTGATGAATTGGCTCAAATTGCTTCCGGTTTAAAGATGTCGCCCGAGCTCACCCACAAACTCTTGTTGATACAAAAAAGAAATCACCCTTCCATTCAATAGCGAGGAATACAAGTGGATACTTTCGATATTGATGTTGACCTCGCTGGAGATTGGAGGGATGAGATAAAAGATGTATTGAGAAATCCTGAACAGAAGGTGCATTATGGTTTGAAGGTGAGGATCTTACATTATATCTTGATGGGAGATGAACTGTACAGGAAAGGGGATGATGGTTTGTTGCTGCGATGTTTGGGTTTCCCAGAGGCCATGAGAGTAATGCAGCAAGTCCATGAAGGAATATGTGGGGCACACCAGTCAGGGGTTAAAATGAGGTGGTTAATCCACAGACATGGCCATTACTGGCCATCGATGCTGAAGGATTGTATAAGATATTCGAGAGGATGTCAACGGTGCCAAAAACACGGAAAAATCCAGAGAATACCAGCCGATGAATTTCATGCCGTCATAAAACCATGGCCCTTTCGGGGGTGGGCCATGGATTTGATAGGGAAAATTTATCCTCCTTCATCTAAAGGACATTCTTTTATAATTGCGGCTAACGATTTTTTCACCAAGTGGGTTGAAGCCCTTCCTATGAAGAAGCTGGAACAGAGAGATGTTGTTACATTCGTGAAGGAGCATATTATTCACAGATTTGGAATCCCGCAATCGATCACCACCGACCAGGGAACTATGTTCGTGGGGTCAGAAATGAAGGAATTTGCCGAGGATTATGGAATCCAGTTGATCAATTCTTCACCTCATTATCCCCAGTCCAACGGTCAAGCTGAAGCTTCAAACCAAGTATTGATCAAGATATTGAAAAAGATGATGGAGGATAATCCCCGAAATTGGCACCGTCTGTTATCAGAAACTTTATGGGCTTATCGGACATCAAAGAGAAGTGCTACTGGTACAAGCCCTTTCACCTTGACTTATGGGCATGATGCAGTATTGCCTATGGAAGTGGTAGTCCCTTCTTTGAGAGTAATGAAGCAGAATGATTTGGAACCAGAGAGTTACACGGAAGCTAAGATCATAGAACTTGAGGATTTGGATGAGCTGAGAATGCAGACATATAATGCTTTGATGCTGCAGAAATCCAAGGTGGCCAGAAGTTACAATAAACGTGTGAACAAGAAAATATTTGAAGAAGGAGACGTGGTTTGGAAGGTGATCCTACCTCTTGGATCCAAAGACAGGGAATTCGGCAAATGGTCGCCCAATTGGGAAGGGCCATTCAAAGTTCATCGAGTTTTAGATGGAAACGCATACTGGCTGTCCAGTCTGGATGGGAGGCCACATAGAAAATGCATCAATGGCAAGTATTAAAAACACTATTATCCCAGTAGTTGGGTAGAGATGTCGGAGCCGAAGGGTTCATGAAGCGGGATGCGAAGGAGTGCAGTACAGAGTAGGCTAAATGACCACTTTGTTTAGATCTGTCATAATTAATTTGTAAGGAGTTCATATGAATATGCAAGGAATCGGCTTTTAAGCCATTCCTTGTTGAACTTTTGTAAATAGTGATGAAGTACATGTAAATAAATAAATGTGGGCTCATGGAGTCCGTTGTAATTTGTTTAGGTAAAATGCTCATTGTGTTAGTGGGTCAAGTCTATGACAAAACGAAGTTCATTTAGTGCAGGACTTGAAACTTCGTTGAACTTTATTGGAAAAAATGTGGTTTGGCCGTTCATTGGGAATATGTGTTGATTTGCATTGGTTTGCGTCGTTATGAGATGTTCACTTTTTAGAAAAAATTTCGCAGAGTTTTCCTTGTAAATGTAGTATGCCAAAATATGAATACCTGCAAACAAACCCCAAGCAATAGATATCCAAACAACATTATATTCCAACAGCAAAATTGAGTTTCTAGTCATTCATCAACATTCTACGAAACAAAAGAACAAGCCAAATCATGACAAATAAGTGTAATATGTCAAGAAAACACTACATTAGTGTTCCAGAAAGTTCCCAAAAATGCCAAACATAAACTGAGATCGCCATAAAGATGAGACGGAGTATCAAGAAAGGTCAAGTTGGCGCAATTCTTCCCATTTGGACAGGCACTCGGCTCGAGTTTGTTCAGCAGCCTTCAAGTCATCCTCCCATTGTTGATAGGCTTGTTTCTGATTCATCAAATCATCACCCAGGCATTGAATATCGAGCTTGAGTTTATCGGAGGAAGCTTTTACAACTTCACTCTCGTGCAAAAGAGTGACCATATCAGCTTTGTGTTGAGCGAGCTCCGTTTCTAGTTTCTTCACCAGTTCCTCCTTGGCATCAAACTCTGCAGTCTTTTGATGCAAAATGGATAAGGCGGTTTTTCTCTCGGAGAGTAGGCTATCCAATCTTTCCTTCTGTCCCTTGAAATTTCTTACCTGAATCAATGTCTCGGAACAAGTGGAACTCGAAGCCTGAAAAGCAGAAAACATAGATGGCAGAGTATTCAGTATATCATGCAACGGGGATGGGGAGGAAAAATCATGGCTACTTTGCAGTATGGACATGGCAGACAGAATGGTGCTTCTCTGCATGGTTCCTAAGGCATCAAGATTTATATTTAGAAAATGCCGCAGCGAAGCCTTGGCTGTGGCTACTTCTAAGCCAGTAGGAATATTAGAAGAAGAAACCTTAGGCGAGGCCCCGGAATCTAAAAAGCTAAAGTCAAATTCCTGATTCTCTTCAACCAAAGAGACCATCGCCCTCCGTGCCGATAAATCCTACAAAGCCAAAGAGAAGGTGAGACCCAAACAATAACTGACAATGAAAGGGAGAGTAGAATGGCTATTACCAGACAGTGGGAGCCAGCCGAGGGAGATTTCTTTGCCACATCATCAGAATGACCCCCGAGAAGAACTTTTCTACGCTTGAATGAGGCCAGAGGAGTGGCCAAAGGGATGTGCTCATCCGACTCGGTTTCTCTGGAAGGACTGGAGGTTGAGGAAGAGTCAAGTTCTTCCACCGCCACAGGGCCAGCTGAAGGAATGGAGGTGAGTGGTTGGATTGCCCGAGACAAATGAGTGGTAGATCGAGTCCGCCGTCTCAACGGCGAAGGAACAGATACTTGTTTCACTTGAACAGACGGAATCACTGAGATAGGATTTGGCTTCCCCTCCTTGCCTTTTTTATCATTCCTTGCAACCGACAGATCCAAGGCTGGTCGAGGACTTTGGGGATCTACATATCCAAACACATAATATTTAAAATCTGAGAGTAGCAAATCATACAAAAGCAGGGGGGAAATATACCTGATATGTCCAGCTCTGCAGGGATAATACAATTGTATCTCGCAGTCCACCATGCAAGGTAGTCATCGGAGACTGAAATGGGGGCCTCCACAACATGATTCTTAAAATATTCGGCTTGCTCCGATAATTCGATCAACGATAGTGAAGTGAATTTTTTTTGAGACAACTCCGCTTTCATCATTTCGTTCAGGGGGCGAGGCAGATACAAAGCGTTTGAAGGCACGGTTGGACACAAACCTAGCTGGGAGGGGTACAAGGTTGGATTGTAAAACTCAAAAATATGGGTACTCTGATCACGGGGGGACACCCTGTCATGTACTAGGAAACGAGGATGTAGGATGGCAATCCGCACATTGTTAACCAAGGAAGATACGTCTGTCGCTTTACTGGTAGCCATATACCCAATCCACAGGTAATCCTCGGCTGTGATGGTGAGGAACGGAGGCCGATGAACTGCTCGAGAGAAGGGCAGAGATCGCATAAAAGTACACACCCCTGCAACAGTGAAAGTACTCCGACAAGCTATTAGTTCCTTCCATGACAACCTCTCAGAAAGAAAGCCAGGTGGGAATTTTAACTTAGGAAAATAAGAGAACAGCCACATCTGAAGAAACCACATCACCCCGTTAAGTCTAGAGAGGGGCACGTCATTCACGGCAACATTCAGCCAATGGTAGAGTGATCCCAGAAACATCACACCAGGACCGTGTACGTTTCCAATGCTCAGAGACCTAGCGAGGGCCAGATATTCCATAGTCGGCTTACCAGAAGAAGGACAGAAAAGATACTTACATATCAGTACCCACATAAAGGATATACGTTCCTCGCTGGTAGGGGAAGTCCTCTTGAGAGCGCTCCAAGACCTGATAATCTGAGAGTAAGAAGAAGGGCTCCAATACTGTTCAGGGAGTTGGGGTAAGTCCCGGGCATCTACCATGCTAGCAAAGTCGTTTCCTAGAATGGGAAGACTAGTGAGATGCAAAACATCTTGAAGAGTGATGGACATAGGGCCGCATGGGAGTATAAAGGAATTACAAGGCGGTGCCCACAGCCGAATGGCACCCTCGAGAAGGTCAAGATTTAAAGTACGGTCGGTGGTGGACATTTGGATGAATTGGTAAAGGCCTTGTTTTAGCCACATTACCCCATCAAACTTTTTCAACCTCTCCACCCAAACATTCCAGTTAACGTCTCCTCTGAGTAAAAATTTAAATTTGGCAAACTCAAAGGGTGGTACAACAGTGCGATTTAGCAGTAAAGCGTTTGGCTCAAGGATGGGCAGAGGAAATAGCATGTTGGTGGCCTCGGTGGATAAGGGAATATGGAGATAGGAAGGATCAATGGTATGATTACAAATTTCCACCAAATTTGAGTCTTCCTCGATGATCATTGAGGGTCTGCAAATGGCATTAAATTCAAAGTAAGATGAATTGGGACTTATCAAAGTACACCCAGATAATGACCAAACATACCCAGAAGTAGACATCCCGGTAACAAATCTGCTGTTGGAGGAAAGAGGTTGTCTCCTACGGGTAAAACGATAGGTGCTCACAAGTGAAGAATCACTGCTTGTCCCTGCGAGTTAATACACACGAGCTACTTCATATCTTAAATCAGGAAACCCCTTCAAGGAAAAAATTAACACTGACAGAAAAGAGCATTAAACGGCATGATGATTTTGTTACCACAAGTGCTCAAACAACGCCCACCTTAAGGTATCAATGTAAAGTTTCGAACAAAAACAGAGGGTGTCCACAAAATTAATTCCACCATATTTAATGAAGGGATGAGCCCAAGAACCTACCTGCTTCCTGGAGTTGCACGGGCAGCAAGTTGCGAGAAGGAGAAACCAAATTGCACAAAGGGAAGCCCACGTCAACCGAAGTGCAAAACCCAATGAGAGGTGGGTGATTCCCGGTATTCCCCGAAGATTATTGCGCAGAGGGTGAGTCGCGCGAAGGAAGAACGGACCTCGGTTGCGCCCAGATCGATCCACACTCTGAGGTTCGCAATCGACTAAATGCGTCCGGACAGTGGGCAAAATCAAGGAACGAAGGGCGGTAGGAAGGAGCGTTGTTTCTGTTTTCCAGCGAAGAGGTGTGGCGATGAGGATGAAAGGGATCGAATAAGGTGACCGAAAACGCAACGGAAGCTACAAAAATTTTCGAAAATCACATTTTCTTGCAAGGAAATTTTCGGCCACCTTGTGTACTAGTGTAGCATATACAAAAATCTCAACTTTCATACATATGGTGTTGAGAAAATATACCTATCAACCTCTTGAGGTTGATTATGGCTCCAACTAAGGTGTAAACACCTTAGCTCTTCAATGGATGAAGATCTACAAGCTCCACCTTTCTTTTGGACTCCTTTCTTCCAATCAAGCCCACCACCAACTAGGTAGATCCACCTTACACTTGCACTAGAAAATGTATGGCATTTTTCTTTGAGAAGTGAGTGTTATTCTCCAACAATTGAAGAACAAGAAAATGAGAGAAAAAGGAGAGAAAAATGCAAGGAATTTCGACCATGTAGAGGTTGAAGGAATGGGAGGGAGACTTGCCTTGGTTGTTGAAAAATTAGAATCACCTTTTTGCATTCTATGCTTTGAAAACACAAAAAATAGTCTCCCAACCTTTCACCTCCCATGCATGCATATTATATGGTTTTTAATCAAATTAAAAACCTTGGACTAAATTTTAATTATCTCAAACATATTTGAGACTAATTAAACATTACTTGAATTTACCCAAGTCCCACTAGTTAAATAATTATTTTAATTGAGCTCTACAAGACTCAATATTATTTAATTAATTCAACACTTGAATTAATTTAATTATTTGGACTCTACTATGTCCACTAGTATTAAATTAATTCAACACTTGAATTAATTTAATTTAGTCCATAATAATGTTTATGAAAATCACAATTTTCAAATACATTATTCACTTGGCCAATTTTAATTTAGGAACACTTCCATAAATTAAAATTTACATTTCTCTCATAGAAGTCATACTTCTATTTTTCTTTACACTTATAAACTCATTTATAAGTCGTTCAACACATTGAACTATTTTCTCCTTTATAGAAGTCATACTTCTAATTTTCCTTACGCTTATAAACTCCTTTATAAGCCGTTCAACACATTGAACTATTTTTACTTCTCAACGGGATCTAGAAAGCTAGTACTTGTGTGGCCCTCAATGGTTCATTGATACAACTAGCCGTGGGTTCACATCTTCATGTGATTCGGACTAAACATGTCCTTATATGAGCATACCCCAATTGCTCCATTCTTATTTATCAACACCTTGATAATAAGAACGTCAGAACTCAAGTCTGATAGTACCCAACCAATCATGTTAAACGCCTAGCAGCATCGCTTACATGATTCCCTAGGTATCAAATGATAGTGCCTGCAAGAACCATTCAATTATGGTTAGCGTACAGTACGGTCCCTTCAACTCATATATCCCGATCGATTCGACAACCATTGGTTTATCGAGAATTGTCAATGAATCGATACTATGTGTCATGTCGTAGTTGCATCGAAGGTGTAATCTATGAAACCCCTTTCATAATTACCACCATACTCTGGCCAGAGATTTCAACCTACATACACATGATAACACATAGGATATCCATACCCGAAGGTAAGCGGTGAATCCCCGACTACAATGCATCGACTCCTATGTGTTTCGACAGAACACCCAACCTTGCCACCTGATGACCCCATGAGAGTCGGTAAACAAGTCAAAGTGTAATTCTAGCACATAGAGTCTCAATGTTGTCCCGGGTCATAAGGACTAATTCTGTACAACCATAAACTAGGACATTTCCACTCGATAAGTGAGAAGCACTTGGAAAGTCCTTTTATGGAGGGTTGTTCAGTGCACTCTACAAGGAGCACCTATCTGCATGTTCGGACATCACAATGTCCCCTACCAATGAAACATGGTACTCACATCGCAGATACTAGTCTCGAACTCTAGCGGCCTATATCCTTCTTAGTGGCGGCTGAATCGACTAGGAACCGTTTAGAATATACAGTATTACAAATATGAGTTTCATGATACTCATCATATGAGCATCTCATATTCTTTCTACTATTTGTATATTCAAGGGCTTTATCTATGCAACTAGCATGGGTATACAGATAAAGATGTGCCAAAATAATAATATCAAATATTACTAAAATAAAGATTGCTTATACATAGAGTTTCATTGTGAACACTCGGCCAACACTTGGCTCGACAAGCACCTACTCTAACAATCTCCCACTTGCACTAGAGCCAACTACCCATATGCTTCAAACCCATTAATTCGCGATGCATCTCGAATAATGGTTCAGGTAAAGGCTTAGCTAGTGGATCAGCAACATTATCTGCGGAGCCGACTTAGTCGATAGACACTTCTCTTTCCACAATCTCTCCGAGGATGTGGTACTTTCTCAATACTAGTTTGGATTTCTGATGAGACCTAGGCTCCTTTGCTTGAGCTATAGCTCCCGTGTTGTCACACAACACCGGGACAGGAGCAACTCCATTAGGAATGACGCCCAACACTTTCCTTATTCAAACAGCCTCCCTTGCTGCATCTGATGCAGCAATGTATTCTGCCTCTGTGCTGGAATCCGTAATATTGTCTTGCTTGGAACTATTCCAAGAGACTGCAGCACCATTGAGCATGAATACAAAACCAGAGGTTGACTTCGAGTCATCGATATCGCTTTGGAAGCTAGAGTCGGTATAGCCTTCCAATTTTTGTTCTCCACCCCATAGACCAAGAACACTTTATTGGTCCTTCTCAACTACTTGAGGATGTCTTTCACAGCTTTCCAGTGTGGAAGACCAGGGTTCGATTGATATCTACTCACTACATTTAGTGCGAAAGCCACGTCAAGACGTGTAGATATCATCCCATACATGATGCTACCAATTGCCGAAGCATACGGAATGCGTGTCATCGCCACTATCTCTGCATCAGTCTTGGGAGACAGACTTGGATAGGGACACGCCATGACACATTGGTAGATGTCCTTTCATGGACTCATCCATCGAGAACCGCTTCACGATGGTATCGTGTATGTGGACTGGGTGAGACCAAGCAATCTTCTCGATCTATCTCAATAGATCTGTATTCCCAATACAAAAGATGCTTCACCCAAGTCGTGCATCGAGAACTTACTCGCTAACCATATCTTAGTTGATTGCAACATTCCTACATCATTCCCAATGAGTAGAATGTCATCAACATACAACACCAGGAATGTCACAACACTCCCACTGACCCTCTTATACACATACGGTTCCTCAGGATTCTTAGTAAATCAAACTATTTGATTGTACTGTCGAATCTGAGGTTCCAACTCCTAGATGCCTATTTTAGATCATAAATAGATCTTTGAAGTTTGCATACCATATGCTCATTTCCGATAGATGTAAACCCTCCAGGTTTGAGACATATAAATAACTTTCTTAAAATCCCCATTAAGAAAGACTGTCTTAACATCCATCTGCCATATCTCACAGTCATACCATGCAGCTATGGCTAGCAATATCCTCATAGACTTGAACATTGCAACTGGAAAAAAGGTTTCCTCAAAGTCAACTCCTTGTCTTTGAGTATATCCTTTTACCACCAATCGCATCATTGAAGGTCAATACCTTCCCATCCTCCCCAAGTCCCTAAGGGAACAGTTCCCTCAGGTGGATCCACAAGATTCCATACTTGGTTCGAACACATGGAATTCATCTCAGATTCCATTTCTTCAAGTCACTTGGATGAATCGGCATCAGATAACCGCTTCTTTGAAGGTCCTTGGATCACATCCATGGTTAGGCTCATCATGGCCCTCTTCAAGAAGCAGACCATACCTCATAGGTGGTCTCGAGACTCTCTCGGATCTACTAGGAGCTTGTATCTCCTCTCTTGGCTCTTCGGGTGTGGGTTCTTCAATTGTGGGTGTCTCTCGAACCTCTTCGAGTTCTATCATCTCTCTTTTTCTATCCAATAGAAATTCCCTTTCAAAAGGGTCGCATTCCTAGAAACAAACACTTTTGTTTCTTGGGGATGATAGAAGTAGTATCCAATCGAATTCATTGGATATCCCACAAAGTAATATAAAATGGATCGACTATCCAATTTATCTCCCACTACCTGCTTCATAAGCAGGGCACCCCCATATTCTAAGATAAGAATACTTAGGAGGCTTACCCATCCATATCTCATATGGTGTATGCCTTTGAATGGACATTTAGTGGAATATCTTTTAATTTAAGTTATAGAGATCGTTTTCAAGTTCACCAGTACCAATCAAACATTCATTCATGTAAATGTTGCAAACACCTTTGCAAAATAAACAAGAATATCCATTTTTATCAGCATAGAAATGGAAACAATGTTTTTACAAAATTAGGTACAAACAAAACATCTCATAAAATTAACTTAAACTATTGTTCAATAATAAGTAAACATCTTCAATAGCCTTGGCAGCAACTCTTGCTCCATTGCCCATCCTCTAGAAGGTCACACCTTCCTTAAGCATTCTACTTCTTCCCATCACCTGTAACCCATTACAGAGATGTGAGTTACAACCGGTATCTAATACCCAAGAAGTAGAGTTAATTGAAACGTTTACTTAAATTTAGAACATATCGTTTCCAGAACACTTCTGGGCCAGATATTCCTTGCAATTTCGCCTCCAATGTCCAGGCTTCTTGCAGTGATAACAAACATCACTAGTCTTGTCAGCCCTAACTGGTGTGGCTGCCACAACGGGATTCGGAGATTGCCTCAACAAGGGCACGTTCTTCTTGGGACGTTGGAAAGAACGCTTCTTTCCATTCCCATGTGGATCAATCTTCGTACCAGATGAAGAACCCACATAAAGAACCAACTTCTCTTTCTTGATGGTGGATTCGAACGTAACAAGCATATTCACCAACTCCTCAAGGGTCGGTTCAATCTTGTTCATGTTGAAGTTCACCACAAAAGGATCAAATGAGCTAGGCAGCGATAAGAGCAGCACGTCGGTGGTCAACTCTGAAGGCAAGATCAGATCCATGCCAACGAGCTTGTCCACGAGCCCAATCACCTTTAGGCCATGCTCATGGACCGAGGCCCCATCTCGCATGCGCAAAGTGATCAGCTCCTTGACGGTAGCATGCCTAAGAGGACGTGTTTTCTCTCCAAAGAGCTCCTTGAGGTGCAAATGAATGTCAGCAGCACTCTTTGCACCCTCAAAACGCCTCTGCAGCTCATCATTCATAGAAGTCAGCATATAACACCTGGCTATCAAGTCATGGTCACACCATTCCTTGTAAGCCTGCAATTCCTCAGGATTGCAGTGAGTCGGAGCCTCAACAGGGGGCGACTCAGTCAGTGTATATGCTACCCTTTCCGAATTCAAGACGATTTTTAGGTTTCTTAGCCAAGTGAGGTAATTAGGTCCAGTTAATATGTTTTTGTCGAGTATTACGGATATTGGATTGCGAATCGATGACATCGTCAATTTGTACTGAAAAGTAAAAACAGATAAATGTTGATGGCTATTTTAAAATATTTAGTAAGATATGAAGTTTGAACTTTTACTTCATAAATATTTGCTCCGACTGTTTTGACATCTTTCACTACCCTCTAGTGAAAGCGGGAAACTCCTTTCCTCAGTAGGTACGTAAGGTCCAATTAGCGAATTATGATCCCGAATAATATCAGCCAATCACAATTCCTAAAAGGTAGTTTCCAATTGCATCACAATGCAACCCTCTACGTAAACTTTTGTCTCACGTTTGATTAGGACCCAATAATATGACGTCGTTCATCTTTACGTGTCAAGCCGTACCCATCGATGTTGAACCTTAATGGACGGTCGCCATGAGTTCCCTCAATAATATGAGCCGAAATCATGGGAGTTCCACGTAGTTCACATCACTATGTCAATGGATGTCACAGCTTTCCGGCACCCAGGGCCCCCCAATAATATGAGCCGAGCCCCGAGTACGGGTAGCGTTCATCATGCACCCATTGTCGATGGAAGACAAGGAAATTATAAACAAATTTATAATTCCCCTTTTCGAGCTTGATATTAATTTTGAATCTTATTCAAAATGAGGGTTTTTAATTTTGAAAGGTCTCATCATTAATTTTATTTTAAATGCTCGCCATGTTTGATCGTATGTTTGCCGGATTCATGCAACTTTGTTATTATCATAATAATAACGCACATACTCATTATTTATAACATATCATGCATATATTATAAATAGAAAAACAAGACAAGGATGATCAATTGCCCCAATACTAATGGCCCGTGTGAGCTAAACACGGGCCTAGGTCCAATCCTAGGGTAAATGCACGGGATGCAATGCAACTATTACATTAGCTTCCAATATTTACATGTCTTCGATCTTCATAATCATCAAGGCCACCATCTTCCAATCTTGATCATCCACTATTCTAATATTTACAAATAAATATCCATGGCACATAGGGATACATCTCATGGGGTGGGAACGGGCCATAAACCAAGCCCACTTTATTTTGATAATTATTACAATCATTCAACACAAAATATCCTATCATACACCTAGCAACTTGGGCTTGGGCTTTTGATCATCCTTCATGCATAATATCACATATCATACACCATCAATTAATTATCACAATAATTAATTGATCCAATATTATATATCTTGAACCAATCACTAACCGCCACGATTATAAACTAAATTAACAAAGTATACAAACACCTTTGTCTACTTTCAAATTAATTTATTTATAACCGAATTTTTTGTAAATCACCATTTACTATAAATAATTAAAGTCCAACTTAAATTATTTATTTCATGAGAAAAACTTGCAACTTTTGTAATTTTAAACTTAAGGGCCCAAAAACTCATTTTTCACCAAAAACATTTTGGCCCATTTAAAATCACAAATGTGTTGGCCATCCAATGGCCCAACAACTCAAGGCCCATGACACTTTGATATTCCAAAACACCTTTTGAAAACCCTAGTCGTCATCGCCGTCGTCGGAGCTCCGTCGCCGGATTCCGGCCAACAAAAATTTTTTTTTTTAATAAAATAGGTGGGGCGGTTCGGGCAGCCCCTAGGGCTGCCCTTGCTGCCCATTTCGGGCAGCCCCTCGGGCAGCCCAAGCTGCCCGAAATGGGCAGCAACATGCCGCCCAAAAATCGCCCCAATCCGGCCTTGAATCGTTGCAAATTTTCATCTCAATCGGTTAGAAATCGCCCTCAATATAATATCTTGTATATGCTATCCAAAAACTAGTACCCTTAGCTCATGATACCACTTGAAAGGGATCGAATAAGGTGACCGAAAACGCAACGGAAGCTACAAAAATTTTCGAAAATCACATTTTCTCGCAAGGAAATTTTCGGCCACCTTGTGTACTAGTGTAGCATATACAAAAATCTCAACTTTCATACATAGGGTGTTGAGAAAATATACCTATCAACCTCTTGAGGTTGATGATGGCTCCAACTAAGGTGTAAACACCTTAGCTCTTCAATGGATGAAGATCTACAAGCTCCACCTTTCTTTTGGACTCCTTTCTTCCAATCAAGCCCACCACCAACTAGGTAGATCCACCTTACACTTGCACTAGAAAATGTATGGCATTTTTCTTTGAGAAGTGAGTGTTATTCTCCAACAATTGAAGAACAAGAAAATGAGAGAAAAAGGAGAGAAAAATGCAAGGAATTTCGGCCATGTAGAGGTTGAAGGAATGGGAGGGAGACTTGCCTTGGTTGTTGAAAAAGTAGAATCACTTTTTTGCATGCTATGCTTTGAAAACACAAAAAGTAGTCTCCCAACCCTTCACCTCCCATGCATGCATATTATATGGTTTTTAATCAAATTAAAAACCTTGGACTAAATTTTAATTATCTCAAACATATTTGAGACTAATTAAACATTACTTGAATTTATCCAAGTCCCACTAGTTAAATAATTATTTTAATTGAGCTCTACAAGACTCAATATTATTTAATTAATTCAACACTTGAATTAATTTAATTATTTGGACTCTACTATGTCCACTAGTGTTAAATTAATTCAACACTTGAATTAATTTAATTTAGTCCATAATAATATTTATGAAAATCACAATTTTCAAATACATTATTCACTTGGCCAATTTTAATTTAGGAACACTTCCATAAATTAAAATTTACATTTCTCTCATAGAAGTCATACTTCTATTTTTCTTTACACTTATAAACTCATTTATAAGTCGTTCAACACATTGAACTATTTTCTCCTTTATAGAAGTCATACTTCTAATTTTCCTTACGCTTATAAACTCCTTTATAAGCCGTTCAACACATTGAACTATTTTTACTTCTCAACGGGATCTAGAAAGCCAGTATTTGTTTTGCCCTCAATGGTTCATTGATACAACTAACCGTGGGTTCACATCTCCATGTGATTCGGACTAAACATGTCCTTATATGAGCATACCTCAATTGCTCCATTCTTATTTATCAACACCTTGATAATAAGAACGTCAGAACTCAAGTCTGATAGTACCCAACCAATCATGTTAAACGCCTAGCAGCATCGCTTACATGATTCCCTAGGTATCAAATGATAGTGCCTGCAAGAACCATTCAATTATGGTTAGCGTACACTACGGTCCCTTCAACTCATATATCCCGATCGATTCGACAACCATTGGTTTATCGAGAGTTGTCAATGAATCGATACTATGTGTCATGTCGTAGTTGCATCGAAGGTGTAATATATGAAACCCCTTTCATAATTACCACCATACTCTGGCCAGAGATTTCAACCTACATACACATGATAACACATAGGATATCCATACCCGAAGGTAAGCGGTGAATCCCCGACTACAATGCATCGACTCCTATGTGTTTCGACAGAACACCCAACCTTACCACCTGATGACCCCATGAGAGTCGGTAAATAAGTCAAAGTGTAATTCTAGCACATAGAGTCTCAATGTTGTCCCGGGTCATAAGGACTAATTCTGTACAACCATAAACTAGGACATTTCCACTCGATAAGTGAGAACCACTTGGAAAGTCCTTTTATGGAGGGTTGTTCAGTGCACTCTACAAGGAGCACCTATCTGCATGTTCGGACATCACAATGTCCCCTACTAATGAAACATGGTACTCACATCGCAGATACTAGTCTCGAACTCTAGCGGCCTATATCCTTCTTAGTGGCGGCTGAATCGACTAGAAACCGTTTAGAATATACAGTATTACAAATATGAGTTTCATGATACTCATCATATGAGCGTCTCATATTCTTTCTACTATTTGTATATTCAAGGGCTTTATCTATGCAACTAGCATGGGTATACAGATAAAGATGTGCCAAAATAATAATATCAAATATTACTAAAATAAAGATTGCTTATACATAGAGTTTCATTGTGAACACTCGGCCAACACTTGGCTCGACGGGCACCTACTCTAACAGAGAATACAATGGAAGGAACGAAGGGAATGCGTAGGAGGTTTAGGGATTTGGTGCGGAGATCGAGGAAGATAATTGGGAAATAAGATTTGTGGTAGAAATATAAATAAGCCAGGATCTTGTATTGTGAAGGGAGTACATTTTCAAACTCAGTTTTGAAGGACTCCATGGAAATAGAAATGCTTGGAAATGTGCGAGGGAATTCTACTTGTTTTGAAAAGGGACGTGCGAAAACATAGCCAAATTGGCCCATGGGCCGGCCAATTTGGCTACGGGGGACAATTTGTTTAGCCCAAATAGTTGGGCCATTACCCAACTTGTAGTAATTTAGCCAAAGTCTTGGAAGCCCAGAAGATACAGCCCAAACAGAGAAAAAGCCCAAGTGAAATTATAGTGGCCCAATGAAGAAACGTGATATCAGTTTGCTGCCACTGCCCGACGTGGAAGAACGTGGAGTGACGGGGGAAGGGAAAACTGTCGTACAGAATGGAACAAAAGTGAGTGCAGACGATCAGAAAAAGCCCCCGACAAATCAACACAAAAATCTACAACAAAAGCTCTGCAGAATTCTATCATCTTTGTTCGCTCATTTTCTAGTTTTCAAGCAATCTATTTTCTTATTCCTTCAACTTTATTGTAAAAATGTCGATCAAATTCATAGCAGCGTAATGAATGTTGATGTTGTTTATGAATTCCACCTTTAATTTCAGTATATTCCTCATTTCATGTTCTTATTTTTGGAGCCATTTCGAGGGAATTAGAACGAACGATCGAATCGAGAAACACAACGTTTGGTAAACGAAGTCAGATTATTTCACATATTTGGCAAGAACACGTGCCTGGCACGCCCGCAAATTTCGTGACAAACAAAGGGTAAAATAATTTATAAAAATATTTTCTTGTGTAGCATGTTGGCCGAAATTTAAGTAAGAAAAAAAAAATTTCTAGTACTTTTAAAGCAACAAAAAGGGCAGACGTTTCAATTGTGGGTGCATGAATTATTAATCTTGGCTGCCATGTCAGCCAAGAAACTCATTAGAATGAACGACATTATTTCCCAAATAAAAACCGTCGCAAATTGAAAAACGTCGCTACTTGCGACGGTTTTTCACAAACCATCGCTATGTGCGACGGTTGCGTTAAAACCGTCGCTAAGCGAGGCAAAATAATAGACCAACGGCGCTTTTCAAATCGAGGATTTCATGATTATCTCCGTAGAAATTCCGAACTACGTGACTCTCAAGTACATCACCAACTTCGTGCCGACTTAGTTGAGCATATTTGGACAGAGTACAACAACAATTGGTGAAGTCAGTTTATTACAAATTTCAAAATGTTTGATTTATATGTTGTTTTTAATTATATTCAACTGTTGTTTCCTATGTGTACGCTTTCAGTCAAATTTGTAATAAATTTTTAAATTACATAAATGAAACTCGTAAATAATCAATAAAACTATTAAACATTTAATTTTTCATATTTTACATAATATTTTAAATAAAAGAATCCAACATTTTTTTTATTTTTTAATAATATTTTAATGAATATGAAATTAAGTTATTTTAAAATAATAATACTATTTATTTTTAATAATATTTGTTGTAAAATTTTAATAAAGTTAGAAAGATATTGAATTAATTAAAATAAAAAAAATGAGTAAGTGGACAGTGGGACCCATAAATAATGAAAGTTGATATTAAATGAATGTGAGTGAGTGTTAATAATGAGAAAGTGTTAATGTAATGAATATGTGGCTCGTGGATCCCATAATTTTTGAGGAGATGGAAAGTTAATAACATAGATTAATGTGGACGGATGCGGATGCCCTAAGGCAGGGGGAAATTATTTTTGTCTTCTTTTTACTATGTCTTCTTCCTATGAATTATCAACTTGGAAATAAAGAAGAAAATCCTTTTGTTTTGCTAAGTTTTTCTTATTTCTTCTCTCCAACAAAAAGAAAAGTTTGATTTTATTTTATTTATTTATTTTTCAAAAAAAAACTAGTTCTTTTGATGATGGCTATATTTATGATGAGCATGGAATTATTCTTTATTCTATTCAACTTGCTTACATCACCCGCTACAAAAATAATGAACTTTTTGATAAGAAAATAATGCGGTAAAGACATATTTTGATCTCAACTATAGTAAATTATAGGGTTGAAAGAGGGACAATTACAAGTGCAAATGACTTGTAATGAGGCCACTCCTCTTTTCACAACTTATCAAGATAAGGAGATCGAAACTCATCTCAATCGACAGAATGACCATGGACTCTCAATTCAACCTTAGTCATCTGCCACCACAATATTGAATTCCACGAAAGTTGGAATCTAGTCGATCGTAACCAAGCAGACATAGCATACGGAGCAATCACAAATATCTGTTCAATCCACCCCTCCGCTCTCTCCCCTCTCGTAGAGTTATCAAATCTAGGCGGAAGATAACTACTAAATTGTGTCAAACTGAACTCACCAAACAATAAAATTTGATTTGCAGATGTCTGTCACATAAGAGGATGTGACAATGGATTAATATGCTCAAACACACTGTCAACCCCATCCATTTTCTCGTGTGGATGTACTTGTTTCTTAGTTGAGACTCATTGATCAAACGTTGTGGTCCATATGCATATCAGGTGGCGTACATACTAGCATCCGGGGGCAGTCAACAAAGGGTTTCTTTTGAATTCACAGATTTTGTACCATCGTTATATTTCCCAAATATTGTAAATGTTGACAGGCTATAAAATTAATAAATGTTGCTTTCAAAAAAATAAATAATATGCAATAAAAAAATTTCTTTAATTTATTATCAAGAAATCAAGCCACAACAAATACCCACATATGTATGGGAGGGATCAGAGAACCGGGTGGGGTTTCATTTGTAAAGACACCGCAATCAAGGAAAGAAAACCAACTCATCTAAGGATGGAGAAAATCAAGTGGCCAAACAAAACTTCATTAATGCATAGAATCTATATGGATTTAGATTGGATCATTGGTATTTACATTCACTACATTTCATGTATTTGATACTCACTTTTCTTGACGTATTATAATGTTTACACTTAATAAGAGAAGTGTCACATACATAAAATATAAAAGTTAGTAGATATCAAATACATAAAATATAAAAAAATAACGAAAATAATCTGATTAAAATTTACCGAAAATGCTCTGATAATGCTGTCTGAATGGATGGACTAAATTCCCCAGGGCCACAAACAGCCAAGCATTAAGTCATGGCAATATATCCTTTTTGTAACACCTGAGCCAACAAACAGAGCTCTAAACAAAATCGCATATGATTGACTTCATTAGCCATTTATCTACTGAACAAGCCTTGATTTGAAACCCTAGCACAAATTTCATTATTTCCCCACGAAAAGTATGTCAAAACTAGTAATAAACAAAGAAATCAAAATAAGACATCAGCAATTAATCATTTCATGGTGATGCAGGAAAAAAAAGAGGTAATCAAAATAAGACATCAGCAATTAATCATCTCACACTGCTCTTCTCAAGTCCTTAGTAATCCTACAGAATTCCAAAACAAGATGTTTATGCAACAAAATCTGGATAATCATCTCTTTTTTGATACCAAGCTTCGACGTTCAGCCTCTTTCTCAGCAACTACAACATAGAACTCCGCACCAAGCTTCTCATGTATGTCAACATTCAAAGCTACGCTTAGATTAATGACTTCCATTGTATTTTCAACTGTGATCATGAAGCCTAAGGTAGACAACACTCGGATGGCATTTGTCGTCCTGCATATGCGCTGCCTCGTCTCAAGTGGGGTGCATGTTTCTTCTGATTCTTCATCGTTTATCAATTTCCAAGATTTATTTTGTTCTTCGGATTTGTTTGATAGATCGTCTATCGTGTCGTCTCTCACTTCGACATGTTCACCAACCCAAATGAATCCATTACAACCCAGTATCATATCAACTCCATATTGGTCTAGATGGTAGAAATGCTGTTTACGTTTCTTCACTAGATAAGGGGGAACAGAAAGTAACTGACCACTCTTGAGCTGAAACAAAAAGAGAAGGCAATTGAGTAACATAAAATCAAGTAATTTTAGAATAGATACGAGGATGGTTGAGGTTATGGGTTACCCAGAGAACTTGCTGCAACTATTTCACGAGGATCACTAATTTCAAAAAGCAAATTAAGATGAACTTGACAAACGTAACATGATTGTGTAAATATAATCAACGGTGGATGCTTGCAAAGATAAACAGATATGTGATGCTAACGTGTTTTTGCGATTAGGTGTATAAGAAAATTTATCAAGCAATCTCTGACATTGTACCAACGTAAATCTTCACAGATAATGTGATGAACAAGTTTAAGATACTTTTGGATAAAAGTTTCATCAAGCATTCTATGGTATCAATGGAAATCTTTGATACTTTTGGATTAAAGATTAGTCAAGCATTCTATGGTATCAATGGAAATCTTCACTGGTATAATAGCTGTAACAACTTTTTAGATCAAATGGAATATCAATACCGCCATTAGATCATAGTTTTCTGAAAATAGTTACACAACGCACCACTGCTGCTCATATATTGAACAAATATTATAAACATACCTTTCCATACTTCTGGCTTCTGGCTTGTAGGTGTAGGCAGCCGTCATGCTGGAAGCCACGAACTTCAGCCTGAAACCAGTTAGAAACTTAAGAGGCAATATATAATGTCAAACTGAAAATATCATCCTTGATTGCTAAATATAGTGAGTTTTGCCAGAATTAACTTTCAAGAATACTAAACCACATAAAAATAAAAATTTAAGATCAGCTGGTTCGTGCACAAGAATATTCAAGGAACTTACACAGAGAACATCATTCTCTTCAAAAACACTGCGCATATTGAGTTCATCAACTGCAGTTCTTCGTCTCTGAAACCCAAATGCATGAAATAAAAAACGAGCACAGAAGTTAGAATGAATGAGGCCCAACAAACTGCAGTTGTCGGATTGAAACCAATTACTACTAGAAATTTCACACGGATAGCGTGTGATAACTTCAACAGGAATCTTGTTTAGCCAACTATATTCAGAAGTGTATGTTGACTCCTAACAATGCAGCAAAAAGATGACACAACAGCCAAAAAAACGACCTCAACCATCGGTATCTTAATCCTTTCAGCACTCCTCGCATATTGTTCACAATATTTAAAACCAAAAGCACCAAAAGTACCTGGATGCCATCTGGCAGGTTCATTGACGAGAGCATCAACACTGCATCCTGGCTAAAGTTGATCTCCAATCTCCAGCGCTTTGGTTCAACCTTAAATTAAAAAGAACAAAAGCTTTTCAGTTAGGCTTGATCCCCCTCGGTGTACTTATGTTTCATTTTTATAGACAGGTTTCCTTAGTCCCCCATCGCTTGGGGTTCTATTAAAAAAAAGCAGATTAACGAAAAAAATCTGTATCACTTGATGGATCTCATTAAGAGTTCACACAAAACAACAGATTCTTATCATAAAGGAACCAGATATGGTAGATAATATACACTGTTAATGTCTATCCAGGTCTTATAAAATGTCAACAATACTCATTAAAATTGGGTTTAAATAATCTGACGATCAAGAACGACACAAGAGAAAAAAAATTACCTCAATAACACGACCGACTATGATATCACCAATTTCAGGCTTGTACCTACGACAAAATGAAACACAGATAAATATACAATTCTCAAGATCAAACTATTCAGGTGAAAAACAACAATGAAACCTGGCTCTCAAAGTCCTAACATAAACAAGCTTGTTCACGCGCTCAACCACTCCGCATATGGTCGCCACCACGCGTCCGCCCATCTCTGTTGTCCCATGGCCCCTTAATTCCACAGAAAGAAGATCAAAATTAGGAAAAGATCTTCACTACAGTAAATGAAAAAAGTAGAGGATTAAGATACGGTTGAAAATACTTGAGAATGGCGTCTTCATTATTGACAGAAATATCGTCGGCCACTGTGACGGAAGCGTCAGAATTTTGTTTTGAGGATAGCGACTCCAGTTGCTCTAAAGCTCTGTCGAGTGTAAGATTCTGGTGTTTACTCAGTGTAAATTGAATGCCTCTCATCGTGTTTTGTGCGTTGAAAGAGTCAAATTCTTAAATTCGAAACCTTGGTAAATAATGGGACAGCTACAACAAAACATGTGTCAGTTATGTTGTGAATTGGAATTTAAAATTTTGAAAAGAATTTTAAGAGGCGTCGAAACCCTGGCGAAGCTCTGCACATTTATGATTACGTGTTTAATGAATAAAATATAATTTCCCATAAAAAAACACTAGCTTAATGAAACGACGGTTTTTAATCTATTTAGTAAAAAAAAACTCATGCATGATTTACCAAATTAATAATCTACTATGCTAAAATTCATAAATAAAATACTAAGCTAAAATTCATAAATAAACTACTACACAAAAATTAAATATTAAATTAACTGTAAAGAAAACGCTTTAAAAACCCGACGGACGCGAAGATATGCAGATCCACGTAACGCTGGAAGATCACACCAACGAGCAAATCTACGAAATTAATAGGAAAAAATGTTAGTACAAAGTAAAAAAACCGAAACTTGTCTAAACAAATTGATAGAGTTTCGCTACTACCAGAGAAGAAAAGCGAAAATCGCTGAAGAAAAATGTTCGCGAATCTCAGTATACATTGAATCATAGCGACGGTGTTTGCAAAACCCGTCGCCAATAGCGACTGTTTGAGTAAAACTGTCGCCGATCTAGTCGGCGACGGGTTTTGCGCAACCGTCGCTATTGGTGACGGTAGTAATAACACTGTCGCTAAGAACGACGGTCTAATACAAACTGTCGCTGAATATGAGCGATGACATTAAGATAAACCGTCTCTAAATAGCGACAGTATTATGATAACCGTCGCTACAGTTAACAAAGGAACCAACGTTTATTAAAAAACCGTTTTTATGTAGTGATGTGAACAATAATTTGTTATTAAAAATGTTTATATATCTTAATTTTTATTATTATTTTAGGACCGGGTTTTTACCCTTTTTTCAAAATTATATTTAGTGGATCACAGCTCAACTCAAGTATTTTAAATCATATGATAGCCCAAACACTATGTATCGATCTCTTTCATATATATATAGCATTAGCATTACTAGATGTGTGTGATCGACATATTCAAATAGAAAAAAGATTATGAAATGATCATAACTGCTGAATCCTTAAAATTTCTATATCTTGAGCTATAATATATACCAAAAAACATGCACGATTATGTGAAATTATAAGTAGCTCATCAATAATAATAATCATTATTTACAAGCATGATGATGGAATGCCAAGCATGCTACATGCTTAATCATCTTCAAAAGTTTACAAAGATTTTATATGGTCCACCAAAATAGAAAATCATGAATTGTAAATAACAATAATTAACTGATGTTATCGATATCAATATCTCAAATTTAGAACGAAATCTTATCTAGGAGGAAGAAAGTAGAAACTATGGTTTACATGTTGGAATTATTTTATAGGCTCACATAATTTAATTAATTGTACGTGAACACACTATCTAATAAAGGGCCCAATAAAGTGATTTAATTAATTATGGGTTTTCAAAGTATTAAATAAATTGGTATGGTCCACTTTATGTGTAGAAACCCAGCTCAATTAGGTCTTCTATGATGGGTTGAAGACTGCTAAAGTTATATAAGGTTATGGTCCCCAAGACACGGAGAATATAACACAGAATACATACGGCACACGTATTCTAGATCTCTCTCTTTCTCCCATCAAAGTCAAGAATAAGGTGGTCAATTCTTTGTTGTCTTGGAAGATCCATAACTCTGGCGCTAGATCAATCAATGGATTCTGGTACGTGTTTACTGTTATTTATATTTTCTGATAATTTGACATAAATTCCTGGCGTGTTGTGATATATTGATGTTCAAAGATTCATTATTGTTACTTTATTGGTTTTTCTTGGCATGCAATCATAACCTGAATTCTTTGTTAAAATTGCGCTCGAAATATTTAAAACATCTGACATTAAAAAAATATGTTTATTTGTTTAGAAAATTTACCTGTCAAATTCTAAAATTTGGGGTCAGATTCAATTCATGATTAATAATTTTTTTTGTTGGATTTAAAGTGCAACAGCATTGGGAATGGTGGGGGTACCAAAGAAGGCTAGGGTTCGGCACTCTTCACCTCAACCAGCTTTGAAGGTCAGGGATCTCTCTTTAACAACTTAAATCATATAACAATAAAATATATTTGCATTTCATAATATTTCCTGTGATAATATAATAAATATATATTCAATGTAATAATTAATTACTAATTTAGAAAATAAACAAATATAAATCGTCGAAAAAATAAATTTCAAATAATTTTTTCATATGATTTTCACGACGTTTATATGCCGCGGGTAAGAAAGGAGAAGTTAGGTGATAAATTACAGCTCTTCACCAGATTGTTTCCTCCTTCGGAAAGGTATTCGAACCTATGAACTCTAACTATTGGTCTACTTATGAACATCAAAACTTTTGAGAGGATATGATTTATTATAATTTGTAAGAATGAACTTTAAAGCTTAAAAAAATAACGTTAAAAAAATTTAAGAATAATTATTCATTTTTCGAAATTTCATTACAATGCATGAAATCAAAGGAAAATCAAAATGTTTGTTCCGTATGTTTGTTTTTTTACTACTTTAATCATCTATATAGTCAAATTTTGGTTTTTAGTCTTGTAATTTTCAATTTTTGACAATTTCATTCATTTTTTTCTCGAGAATTATGTTGTGATTTTGAACACGTGAAATTTAAATTAAAACTGTAATTTTCCTAAAATTAATTTGCAACCACATGTATACAATAGCACCCGAGTAACTTATCAAATTTACCATTTTTATAACATAAAACCCATAAATAAATTAAAAATGAAATAAAAGACCAATTTATTTTTATTAAAAAACAACCATTTTGATTACCTTTTTTTTTTAACTAAAAAACCCATTTTGTTTACTTGATAAAAATAGCTTTGAAGGTGTAACTGCTTCTGTCTTGACAGAAGCCATTCGCCATATTAGATTCCTTCAAGCTCAAATTCAGGTCATTTTCTTTATTCCTTATTATTCTTCTAATTAAACATAATTAAATACCACCTTGATGTTATTAATTAACTCAAAATATAAATATTTAAAATTAATTTTCTTTCATTTTTTTTCGTTCTCTCATTTCAAAATACATTGCTATAAAATTAATTTGTCTTAATAACATCGTTGAAGTTCATGATATATAACATAATTTATTTCATATTATAAAACATATGTTTGAATTTTTTCCTTTGAAATTCTTGCTTGATTTTCCTTTCCCATTTTATTTTACGAAAATTCAAATTAGTACTTTATAGAGTGTAAGGAAAGTAGAGACTTGGTCTGAAATGAATAGAGATAATTATTTTTCTTAAATAAAAAGTAGCTGAATTTTATTCCTAAATGTTCAATTATAACTAATTATATGCTCCATAATATGTTATAAAATACGCACTAATTGTATTTTATTTTATTTAAAAAACCCTAATATTTTTAAAAAAATTAAATGAAGGCACTGAGCCGCCCATACACGCGCTATTCCTCTGCAGATTCTGCACAACATTCTGTAAGTAGTAGCACACGCGTAGGGATGTAAATGAGCCCAGCCGAGCCGAGCCGTAACTGGCTCGGGCTCGGCTCGTTTCACTTTTTTCTCGGCTCGAGCTCGTTACGAGCCTCGGGTTTGAAGCTCGGGCTCGGCTCATTGAGAATTTATGAAGCTCGGGCTCGGATATTGAATGTCACGAACATCGTCGCTCGAATATTGAACCTCTTCTGTTTCACTTTCAGTTCAAATCAATTTCGTTGTCGTACATAACATTAACATCGACTAGATTTTGAAACGATAAAAGAAATTGAGTTGAGATGTCATGAGGTCCACTTTCGTTGTTTTGAAATGCATCGTTCCCATCAATTTGATTATGCTCAGTATTTGGCTCAACATCAGTGGCATAAGCTCGCCTACGTAGAGTACTCACATGCATCCAATCTGATTCTGCTCTCTTCGTTGTTGGATAAGTCAAATACACAACTTGCGAGGCTTGCGTAAGAAACACAAATGGTTCGTAGTATCCAAGACTCTTTTTTCGATTGACATCAACAATTTTGTAATTTTTAATAGGAAACACAAATGGTTTGTAATTTCGTCTAAATATGGTTTGTTCTGACATTTTTTTCGATTGTAAGGACAACAGATATATCCATTTAATAAACACTCAGGATGACTAAGTGCAAATGTTACAAACGACTCTAAACGCGATAATTTACCAAAAATTTGCTAAAACCCTAAACCCCAAAACCGTTGCTATTAGCGACGGTTTTCTAAATCCGTCGCTGATAGCGACAGTTTGGTGTTAACCGTCGCTATAATAGCGATGGTTTTTAATAAACTGTCGCTTAATTTATTATGCGACGGTTTTTACTAAACCGTCGCTATATAGCGACGGTTTTTATAAAGACGGTTTTTACTAAACCGTCGCTATATAGCGACGGTTTTTATAAAGACGGTTTAGTAAAAACCGTCGCTGATATTACCTTTTTTTTAGCAGCGCCCATGAACCACTTAAACGAGCCGAGCTCGAGCTCACGAGCCAGCTAAACGAGCTGAGCTCGAGCTTGAGCTCACGAGCCAGCTAAACGAGCCGAGCTCAATTTTGAGCTCACGAACCTATTATCGAACATGTTCACGAGTTAACGAGCCGAACATCATTAATCTCAAGCTCGGCTCAACAAAATTGTCGAGCCCAAAATAAGGCTCGGGCTCGGCTCGATAAGCTTAACGAACGAGCCCGAACGAGCTTTTTAACGAGCCGAGATCCGAAAAACTCGCGAACAGCTCGGCTCATTTACATCCCTACACACGCGCAATTTTAGCTTCGCATTTTCCAATGTAAGACCAAAATTTTAACATACATTATTGGATAGATATTTTGGGAAATCATGTGAATGTCATCGAATTATCTATTTTTACAGCCAAAAATAATTACTGTAAAAAATTAAACCAGGTTCAAGAAAGGAGTAGTTTTTTCCACGAAGAACATGGCAAGGTGTGCTTCTATAAATTGGTTTCATTTAATTAATTTATGGAATCATAATTTTTGTTATTTGTGTTTTTAATAGGGAAAATAGTCTAAGAAATATATATTAATACATTTTCATACAACCCATTAAATATTTTTATTATCAGGACCATGTCTTAGTGGAATTAATCCTATATCTTAATTTACTTCTTCGCGGAATATAATATAAAACAATATAATAATTAATTAAACTTTGTTTTGGGGTTTGGTGTAATTATAATTCAGTATGAAAATATTCAAAAACTAAATAAATTTCTGTACCTATATGAATTAATGCTTCCATTTAAACTAATCTTATTCTTTTAAATCATTAATTAACAAGCAGGACTCCAATGGTGCCCGGATAGTAGTCAAGGACTTGAGAAGTAGAGGGCTTTCCTTGGTTCCAATATTTTACACTCAACATTTGGGGACGGATGTTAACGAGGTCGATTGTTGGGCTCCTCCATGACTGGCTGTTGGCGGAGGCTTTTGAATTCCGGTCCGACCAATCTGCCATCAAGATTAGATTTCATAAATATCGCTATACCATCAGAAACAGTCATTCTCTAAAATTCACAAAAAGATTGACTGTCATTGATATTACTTGCTCATGTTACGTTGTATTTTTTTAATTAACTACCAAGAGGGAATGAATTTATATCAAGAGAATATGACTAGTTTTATTATTAATTAATATTACAATGGTTTTAATTTCATGTGAATGGAATTATCATTTTTTCATGCATCCTAAAATTTCGACAATGTTGGATGATGGTCATGTAAAATGTATGTGATAATTCTGCAAATTAATTTTGTGACAGCAGTGTCTCAACATTTTAAAATTATAATTTAAAATATTTCTTGTTATGTTAAATATTGAAAAAATATATGATATCTATTCGTTTTTTGAGAATTCGGTTTTTTATGTTAATATATTTTAGTTTTAGTCTACTATGTTTGTTTTTTTAAAAAAAATTAGTTTTTTCGACATGTCGCTAATGTGACACCGACACAGCGTTGAAAAGCTTTCTAACTAAAATTTCAAATATTAAAATATGAAATACTAAAAAATAAAAAATTTTATAACAAAAGATCAAAATCGCTAAAATATAATAATAAACTACCAAATTATTTTGATTATAATACAATAATAGAATACTTTTTATAGAATGAATACAAAATCAACTTGAAAAATAATGATGTTTTTAGTATATATAAAATAACTTTCTTAAGAAGAAATGAAAATACCGTAAAATAAAAATATTTTCAAATTTTAAAATTTTTATAACAATTTCAAAAGATAGAAACAAGCATAGCCTAAATTTTTCGTTAAAACCTTCCTCATGAATATACTCTAGATACGTCACTTCCACGAAAAGTGACATCATCGTCAACTCGTCAATAAAAATGGGTACTCAGAAAAGAATATTCACCGACAGCTTCAAAAAGATTTTATTATCAAAGCTTTTTATCTTCTTTTTTCCCTCAATTTTTTACATTAATAAGCACATTTAATATTTAGTGCATGGTATGACTCGGCAAATATTCATATGAATTATTTTATTAGAATATGGACTATTATGAAAAATAAAACAGAACATATATGATTACAAAAAAATATATTTAATGATGTTTGGTGTCATGACCAAGACCGAGGTCAGAGGTCGGGAGATATCCGGTGTTGTTTTAAAATCATATAATCGTAAAATATTAGATCTTGTAGAAGTCAGATATCCAGTCTATTTCACAAAATAAATAATAACCTTTACAAATCAATTAAAAATAAAATGTGGAAACGTACAACAATAAACAAAATAAAATTTCTTTTTCACAAAATGGAGCTCGATCATCAACTCAAAACTGATCTTGCTCTTCATCCTCCAATTGTTCTTAGTTCAAATTTGGGAGGGATTGTAAAATATGAGTTTTTGGGCAAATACTCAGCAAGTAGGAACAGATCGAACACAAAAAAATATATACATATAATCTTTAAATATATATTCAAAATGTTGAATCATAAGGTGCAGAGAACAAATATTTCAAGTAGTTACAAGCATGATATCATAATAACAAGTTTGGATCTCATATCAAGAAACATATTTCAAATTACGAGTAGCACTGAAACTCATTTCATACTCCACGATATTACTGATCAGTCTCATATATGTAATTTCTATAAAAGGTGAAGCCATATATCAGCTATTATTACTCACTGTATCGGGACCATAACAAGGTTACTTTTTTCCACCATGTAAGGGTCATAGTTCAGAAAGTTTCATTTACCATTTCAAATCAAGTTGTAACGTTGCTAAAAAAAATTATTGTTAGCATGTTCGCAATAAACAATGCATAACTTAACAATCGAACTTTTCGAGAATATCACAACTAACCATCGGTTCAATATTAAGCAATTCAATGGTCTGATATTCGAATAGTGATTCCAAAAATCATATTTCAAATTCACAGCTCAAAATTATAAGGTTCAAAGTGTGAAAGACCATATCATGGTCGATCGATCTAAATAATAAATACGAGTTTTAAAGCAAAAGCTCACTTAGTAAGAACAAGTGTGTCAAATTTCATACATACAAAAAACTCACTTATCGTACCTAGTTCGAAACATGGTAAAGCTAACCTTCTTTTTGTGTGGTTGATAAGTGCATTTTGTGCACTTAAATTATCTTTATAATTCATACAAATTGTTAGTTTTTTTGGGCAAAATTATGTGTTTCGTGTTGTTTTTGGTGTGATTGCAGGAGCCTAGGTGCGGCCACGACATGGGCGTGAAAATGAACTAATTAAAATGGTGCTTAGTAGAAGAAATGTGAGCCAAGCAAGCGCAACTAGGACAGAAAGATCGGCGCACATGCGCCTCCCCAAAGCCACGCACATGCGCGACCCATACATGAGCGGCGCATATGCGCGAGAGACAACAGGCGACATCCAGAGAGCAGCGCGCATATGCGCCGCTCATGGCGCGCATATGCGCGCAAGAAGAATGCCAGCACCAGAATCACCCGCGCATATGCGCGAGTCTAGGGCGCGCATATGCACGCGGCGCGAGCTTTCAGAAATAAATATGCTTCGGCGTGTTCTTTTTAGGGATTTCGAATATTCTTGGCACAGCCGTCATATCACTCGAGAAGAGGAGAAAAAGTGAGAGCGCACGGAGCACGGGACGCGAAGAACGGAGATAGAAGACGTTGAATCCGGACACGGAGACACACTTCCATCTCTCGCCAACACGTTCTTAATTCGGTTTCTTACTTTTACGTTTTTAATTATTACAAACAGGTTTTGTATTGATTTAAATTCGAGTATGAACTAATTCTATTTTCTAGAGATTGATGTAGTCTTGGTTGAACCTATGTTATTGACGTTTTAACTTTTCATCTAATTAATTCATCGTGTTTATTTGTGATTTTTGTCATTAATTCTTTTGAATTACTGGCCATAATTCAATTGATCTAATAATTGAGATCTAACACTCGAGAGAGGTGATCGAAATTAGGACAGGGGAAATCGCATCGTCAGATTTTTATAACGTGCAAAAGACGTATAACTTTGGCGAATCCATAAGAGAACCTTGGTTGCATTTATTACGTGTTACTTGATTGTGAATAGACATATTAAAATCGGTAATAGGTAATACAATTCTGTTTGACACTTGAAAAAGGGAAATAGAAAACTTGCGAGTTCTTGGTTAGTAAACATGATGCAATTAAACGACATGTTAGTTAATTTTAATTTAGCATAGGGGAAACCAGACGAAATCATATCTCTAGATTTATTTACTCTGTGAATTTTCTACTGCGTGCTAGAATTACAGGATTTATTATTTTCTTCGAATTGATTATCAAACAAATATTTGATTTATCTAAATAAAGTTGAGCTATGTCAATTATGGTACTTAATATACAATTTTAAATAATCTCTTCGTGGGATCGATATCTGTACTCAAACCAGTACTAAAACTTGACACCGTACACTTGCGGTAGTGAAAACACGCAACAAGTTTTTGGCGCCGTTGCCGGGGAGTAAACTATTTAATTGCATATTGATATCATTACTAAGTAGTATTGATTTTAATTTAGACTGTATTTTATTTTATTCATTTATTTAATCTATAATCTTTTTTGTTTTGCAGTGCATGCGAAAATATCAAAATCCCGACTTGCTGATTTTTGATCCGGAGATCGAAAGAACTGCCAGGAGATTAAGGAAAGCAAGGAGAGACGAAATTAAAGCAATGGCTGAAAATAGAGATAACCAGAATGAGCTCCCAAGAGAGGTGCCAATCCGAGAACATTTCCGCCCAGTCATCAACGCTCACTACTCTGGAATAGCTCGTGGAACCATTGCTACTAACAACTTCGAGCTAAAGCCCGCACTCATTAACATGGTTCAACAGAACCAATTTGGAGGAGCAACCACTGCAGATCCCCATCTTCACCTCATAACTTTTCTGGAGATCACGAATACGGTAAAAATTAATGGTGTTTCTGATAAAATTATTTGATTGCGCCTGTTTCCGTTTTCTCTCAGGGAACAAGCTAGGAGTTGGATCCAATCTCTACCGCTGGAAAGTGTTACTACTTGGGCAGATTTGGTTACGAAGTTCTTGTCAAAGTACTTTCCTCCTGCTAAATCTGCTGAGCTGAAAATAGATATCACTAACTTCAGGCAGAGAGAACTTGAGGTATTATATGAGGCGTGGGAGCGATACAAAGAATTACTCAGGAAGTGTCCGAATCATGGATATGCAGATTGGGTGCAGATTGAGTTATTTTACAGTGGTTTGGATGGGCCAACCAGGGGAAATGTGGATGCAGCCGCCAGAGGTACTATTTTTTCTAAAACACCTGATGAGGCCTATGATTTGCTTGAACAGATGACCATTAAAAGTTATCAGTGGCCGAGTGAGAGATCTGGATCAAGGAAACCCGCTGGAGTGTATGCCGTAGACCCAATCACATCACTTACTGCACAGGTTTCGACATTGACTACACAGATTGCAGCAATGAACAAATCAAGCCAATCTACGTCTTAAGTAGCACTGGTGACTGTTGAAGAAGAGCCAGTTATGGAGGAAGCTCAGTACATCAACAATCGTGGCTTTGGAGGTTATCGAGGTAATCCTTCCCCTAATACTTATCATCCAGGTTTGAGGAATCACGAGAATTTCTCTTATGCAAACAACAAGAACGTGTTGAATCCTCCACCGGGGTTCAATACACAGAAAGGGGAAGGAAAGCCATCTTTTGAAGATCTAGTTGGGACGTTTTTGACTAAGTCCGGGAAAAGAATGGCGAGAACTGAGTGAAGAACCTAAAGGGGGGGTGAATAGGTTCTTTTAGGCCCTTTAGCGTTTTTAAAACGAGTTCAAAAATTGCAAGCGGAAGACTTGAGGGACAATCACAAATAAAATGAATGCGTAAAGTAAGTGCGTAAAATAAATGCGTAGTAAAGTAAATGCGTAAAGTAAAGAGGGATAGAGATGTTTATGGAAGTTCGACGAAGAATCGTCTACGTCTCCCCTTCTCGATGAGGATCGAGGTATCACTATATCGACTTGGCTTTAGGAGCTCCAAGCTAGCTTTTACAACCACGCCTCGATGCGTCTACTTGGCCTTGAGGGCTCCAAGGATAGCCACGAACTTTACAACCCACTCGAGAGTATTACTTTCACTCTTTTTCTACAACTCTTTTGATATTACAACTCTTTTAATCAACGCACACAAGAGATAGTAGAAAGCTTTGTAAGAGACAAGAGAGTGGAGTGGGATGTTTTAAAAATGCATCCTCAAAGGCCTATTTATACTAGTCTTGGACGCCAAGGTTCGGATCTTCTGTTTATGCTTCGGAACGTCCGATGTGATTGAAATCAATTTCCGTAATTTTGGGATGACTTCGGATCGTCCGTTCTTGACTTCGTAGGGTCCGAACATATGCTTCGGAGGAACCGATCAAACTTCGTTGCTTCCGAACAGTTCTTTCAGACCGTCTATGCACAGCTTCGGAAGGTCCGAACTCCAGTTCGTACCGTCCGAACATTCCCGCGTTTCCGGAGATTTGAAATCTTCAACACTTCGTAGCGTCCGAAATGTCTTTCGTAGCGTCCGAAATCTTACTCGATCAATCAGTCATATCAATTTGTCTCCGCATTGAAGTGATTTGATTGCTTGTGTTCGGAACGTCCGATCACGTCTTCGGAACGTCCGAACGCTCTCCTCGCAGCTTCCGAACAGCTTCTATTTTGCTTCTGAATTGCACAATTTCGGACCGTCCGAACCGAATGTCGGATCTTCCGAACGTAACCTGTTCTTAATTTCCTGCATGCCTCAATATAAAACATTAGTACATTTTTAATCCAAGTTTTTGTATCATCAAAACAAAAACTTTGGGATATGTTACAGCATTAAAAACATTAATCTCATCCTCGAGATTTGTATGCGTTTAAGGCGTAACAATCTCCCCCTTTTTGATGATCACAAAACTTGGTTAAAAATTGAGATAACAATAATCAACATAATTTAATTATTATTAAATAACTCCCCCTTAATCAAATAACAAGTCTAAGAGGTTGAATTAAGGCGAATTTAATAACCAATTAATAGCAATTTTAACCAAATAAATTCTCCCCCTTTTTGTGATAAGCAAAAAGACATAAGCATAAAGAGAGACAAATAAACAGGTAAAATATCCACTAATAAATGCAAGTCTTTTATACAATGATGCATAAAGATAAAATAAACAAAAATAACAAAAAACATAATCTAAGAATCCGCATCCCGCGACTCTCTATGTCTCCTCATCTCAGCCTCGATGGAATCCAGACGCGAAGAAGTCTCGGTATGATGGCGCTCTAAGGTAGACTCTAAAAGAGAAAAACGAGTGTCGAAACGAGTCTCCAATCGCTCGAGATACTCGAAAATCCGATCGTAGGGTCCAGAGGGAGCAGGCGGAGTGAAGCCATGAGGAAGGTCATCCATGGTCATCAAAGGAGTGCTAATAGGGTCGGGAACACGCTGATGGGATGAAGAGGGAATATCAACCGAAGGGGTAGGAGTGGTACCCGTAGTAGGGGGACCAGCGGGAAATCCTCTCGTCTGAACGTGAGGAGGAAGGAGACCGAAGGGAACATGAAAGTGTTCGGTCGGACGATAGGACGCAAAGATGCGATCCTTGTCGATGACCCAAGAGGATAAGACGGGATTCCAAGAGAGTCCCATCTTAACAACAGTATCATGGTCGATAGTCTCGCGAGGAGAAATAGATAAGGATTCTTCATCTGTAAAGTCAATGCCCAAATGGGCTAGAATCCGGTTAATGAACCGGCCAAATGGAAAAGAGACGCGAGTAGAAGAAGCCGCGTACTCCATGGCGTACATAAGAAAACGGGGAAGGTTAAAAGGACGCTGGGAGACTAAATAATAGAGAATGTACAGATCGAGATATTTGCAAGTGGAGAGGTCTCCACTGCGAGGAACAATAGAAGAAGTGATGAGCTTTAGAACAAGCTGAAGCTGAGGAGGAAGGTCCTTCGCATGAGGACGGTCATCGGCAGGAGTAGGCGAACGACCGAAGATGGTGGTCAAGGCAGTGACTCGATCAAAAGTAGGGTCATTCTCAGTCCAAGACTGAGAAAAGAACTCACTCGGTCCGTCTCGAGGAAGATCGAACCAAGTGGAGAGGTCGGCGGTAGAAAAAGAAATGAACCGACCCTGAACAATGGTAACAACACGAGTGTCATCACCACCAAGAACTAAGGAAAAGTTCGCATAGAACTGATGTATGAGAGAAGGGTAGATAAGATCGGGTACGGAAGGTAGGAAAAAGTTTCCCCAACGTTGAGACTCAATAAGAGTAATCAACGTAAAGAAATTTGCACGAAGGTAATCGGTGTGAAGGGTACGACCAGGCAGAATGTTACGGGTTTCGAATTCAGGTGGGGTAGGACGAGGGTTGGGTGGTTGGGTAAGATCATGGTGAAAAGCACCGTGACGAGGGCGAACATTTCGGCCAACTACGTTACGGCGCGGAGGCATAGTGAGTAGTGAGTGTTTTGTGTGGGGAAAGAAAGAAGATGTGAATTGGCAAATAAATCAGAGGATCCGAACGCCTATTTATAGGCCATGTTCGGATGGTCCGAACATGAGTTCGGAAGGTCCGGAATGTGAACGGAACGGTTAGCTGGCAGGAGGTTCGGACGATCCGATTAATACTCGGACGATCCGATCCTAGAACGGAGGCTACGAAGCGTAAACGGAGGGTCCGAAGTCTGACAATCAGGCATGGGAAGGCGCGAACATTAAATGACATCGGAAGGAGTTCGGACGATCCGATGTTTGTTCGGATGGTCAAAAGAGGGAATCGGAGGTTCTGGAACCTATGGTCAGGTTCGGACGATCCGAACACGTTCGGTGGATCCGAAGTGAAACGAAGCATCCGAAAAAGAACGGTGATTCCGAAGTGGCCAAGATGAGGAACACCTAAAATTTAAAATATTTAGCACATAAATGAATGTTGAGCCATAATTATGGATAAATACAATTAATTTGTATTATCCGACATTATAATGCTCACATTAATAATACTCCCCCTCAATTTAACAAATATGTACGAGAGTATTAGACTAGTGTTTACAACTCAATCATGCCAAGTTCACCACGCAAACGAGTAAAAGTAGATTCATCTAGTGGTTTTGTAAAAATATCAGCAATTTGATTCTTAGTGTCAACATAGTGAAGTTCAACATCATTTTGCTCAATGTGATCACGAATGAAATGATGTCGAATGTCAATATGTTTAGTACGAGAATGTTGAACTGGATTCTTTGTTAGACATATGGTGCTTGTATTATCACAAAAGATTGGAATTTTTGAAAAAGTAACACCATAGTCGAGTAATTGATACTTCATCCAAAGAATTTGTGCACAACAACTACCGGCAGCCATATACTCGGCCTCGGTCGTTGAAAGTGCAACACAGTTTTGCTTTTTAGAAAACCATGACACCAAGCAATTTCCCAAAAAGAAACAAGTTCCACTAGTGCTCTTTCTATCCACCTTATATCCTCCAAAGTCGGCATCACAGTAAGCTTTTAAATCGAAAAATGAGTTCTTAGAATACCATAATCCGAGATTTGGAGTATTTGAAAGATATTTGAAAATGCGTTTTAAGGCGAATAAGTGTGATTCCTTTGGACATGATTGAAATCGTGCACACAAGCAAACACTAAACATAATGTCAGGTCTACTAGCAGTCGCATAGAGTAGGGAGCCAATCATGCTACGAAATAACTTTTGGTCAACAGGTTTACCTCCCTCATCTTTGTCGAGTCTGACTGTCGTGCTCATAGGTGTGGATGAGGCTTTGGAAGACTCCATCCCAAACTTTTTTAGCATCTCCTTGATGTACTTTCCTTGGTTGACAAAGAAACCATCCTTGCATTGCTTGATTTGGAGACCAAGGAAGTAGTTGAGTTCGCCCATCATGCTCATCTCAAAGTGATCCTGCATAAGCTTCGAAAAATCTCTACACAAGTGTTCATTAGTAGCACCAAAAATAATATCATCTACATATATTTGTACTATCAGCAAATCATTATTTTTAGTCAAGGTAAATAAGGTAATATCAACTTTACCTCTACAAAAACCATTAGACAGCAAAAAGGTAGATAATTTCTCATACCAAGCTCTAGGAGCTTGTTTCAAACCATACAAAGCCTTATCAAGTTTATACACATAATCAGATAAGTGCACATCTTCAAAACCAATAGGTTGCTCAACATACACTTCTTCTTTCAAATCACCATTAAGAAAAGCACTTTTAACATCCATTTGAAACAATTTAAAGTCTCTAGAGCAAGCAAAAGCAAGTAGCATGCGAATGGATTCTAGTCTAGCAACAGGGGCATAAGTCTCATCATAATCAATTCCCTCTTCTTGACTATATCCTTTAGCTACTAGCCTAGCTTTATTTCTAGTGATTGTACCATGCTCATCTAACTTGTTCCTAAATACCCATTTAGTTCCTATGACAGGTCTATCAGTGGGTCTAGGTACAAGATTCCAAACTTTATTCCTTCTAAATTCATTTAGTTCATCTTGCATAGCAATAATCCAAGAATCATCAAGTAAAGCTTCTTCTATGTTCTTAGGCTCTATGTGAGAAAGAAAAGCAAGATAATTGCACATATTAGAAGAGCGAGTAGATACTCCCTTCGATGGGCTACCAATGATGAGGTCCATGGGATGATCCTTGTGTGTAGTCCACTCCTTCGGAAGAGGTGCGTCCTCTTGATCTTTAGGAACATCATCTAGGCTTGTGGACTCCAACTTTTCGCCAAGGATATCTATATCATCATCATCAGAAACAACAGTTCTAGGCAAGCAAGGGTTAGTTTCATCAAATATGACATGAATAGATTCTTCAACTAGTAAAGTACGTTTATTAAAGACTCTATATGCTTTGCTAGAAGTAGAGTAACCAAGAAAGATACCTTTGTCCGATTTAGCATCGAACTTACCCAGGTTGTCCTTACCATTGTTGTGGATGAAGCATTTTGATCCAAAAGCGCGGAAGTAAGAAATGTTAGGCTTTCTCCCTCTCCATAGTTCGTATGGAGTTTTCTTGAGAATTGGCCTTATTGATACGCGATTGATGATGTAACAAGCAGAACTCATTGCTTCAGCCCAAAAATATTTTGGTAGAGAATGCTCACATAGCATGGTCCTTGCAATCTCTACTAGGGTCCTATTCTTCCTCTCAACGACACCGTTTTGTTGAGGAGTTCTAGGACAAGAAAAGTTGTGACCAATGCCTTTGCTTTGACAAAAAATTGAAAAATTTTCATTTTGAAATTCCGTTCCGTGGTCACTACGGATTTGTTTGATCAAAAGATTTTTCTCATTTTCAACCTTTTTGACAAAAATTTTGAAATGATCAAAGGCATCATTTTTGTGGGCTAAAAACAATGTCCAAGTAAAACGTGAAAAATCATCTACAATGACAAAAGCATAAGATTTTCCTCCTAGACTAGTTGTCCTCGAGGGACCACATAAATCTAGGTGAAGTAATTCAAGGGGCATAGAAGTGGATAAAAAATTTTTATTTTTAAAAGATTCCTTTGTGTGTTTACCAAGTTGACAAGCATCACAAAAAGAATCTAATTTTAAATTCAGCTTTGGCATTCCGGAAACTAGGTCAAGTTTTAAAAGTTTTTCTATGGTGCTCATCCCAACATGACCAAGTCGTCTATGCCAAAGAATGTTATCATCAACATTTAATGTTACAAGGCTTTTTATTTTTGAAAAAGATGAAATCTTTAAATCGACCTTGTAAACATTTTCACTTCTATAACCTTTGAAACTAATGGTTTTGTCAGTTGTGAGTGATACAGTGCAATCGTGTGGTGTGAATTTGACTTCATAACCCCTATCGCACAATTGACTAATGCTTAGGAGGTTATGTTTAAGCCCTTTCACAAGAAGTACATCATCAATAATAGTAGAGTTAGATATACCTATTGAGCCGATGCCTTCTATGATCCCTTTGATGTTGTCTCCGAAGGTCACCGATCCCTTTTCTTTTGGTCGAATGGATTGTAGCAGCTTCTTTTCTCCCGTCATGTGTCGAGAGCATCCACTGTCAAGATACCAAGTGCTCGATGACTTGTCTCCCCTTTGTCTCTCGTCGTCATCCGAGTCGGTCAGATGATCTTCCTTCGCCATGAAGCATAGGGTAGACTCCTCTTCGTTGTCGCTGTCGCTCCACGTGGCTAGAAGGGCCTTTTTCTTGTCTTTGCCGGCCTTCTTCTTGGAGGGACACTCGTTTGCATAGTGACCCTTTTGTTGACAGTTGTAGCAGGTCACTTCCTTCTCAAACTTTTTGTCTTTCTTGTTGAAGTTGGAACTCCGCATGAATCTTTTGAACTTTCTAGTGAGGAGTGCCATTTCTTCATCGTCGCTATCTTCAAGTTGACTGGTCAAGGCGATCCCTTTCGCCTTTACTTTGTCGTCATCTTTCTTTGTCTCCTTCCGGGTAGATACTTCAAGTTCATGGGTCTTTAGGGTCCCATGAAGTTGATCAAGGTCGTAGGATGCCGCATCTCCCTTGTTGGATTCAATGATAGCCGTGCGCTTTGCATCCCATTCCGCCGGTAATGCTCGAAGGGCTCTCCTCCACACTTGTTTAGTTGGGTAGTTCTCACCAAGTTGGGCAAGCTCATTGATGATTTGGGTGAGCCGCCGGAACATGGTGTCGATATCCTCCTTGGGTTCCATCTCAAAGGTCTCGTACTTGAGTTGGAGAAGGTCTATCTTCGTTTCTTTGACTTGATTGGTTCCCTCGTGGCAAATCTCCAATTTGTCCCAAATCTCTTTGGCGGAGGTACAAGCCGAGATTCGGTTGTATTCATTCATATCTAGAGAACAATGAAGAATATTCATAGCTTTAGCATTTTGAGAGATAAGTTTCATATCGTCCTTGGTGAAGTCATCCATTCCCTTAGGAATTTCCTTATTATCCACCGTTTTCATGGGGATATAGGGACCTTTTACCGTTATTTTCCAAAGGTCGTAATCGACGGATTGGATGTATAGAGATATTCTATTTTTCCAATATCCGTAATTTGTACCATTGAAAAGAGGGGGACGATTTGTGGATTGTCCTTGGGCATACTCGCTTGCTAGATTGGCCATTTTAAAAGATTTTGAAAAACCTTGCTCTGATACCACTTGAAGAACCTAAAGGGGGGGTGAATAGGTTCTTTTAGGCCCTTTAGCGTTTTTAAAACGAGTTCAAAAATTGCAAGCGGAAGACTTGAGGGACAATCACAAATAAAATGAATGCGTAAAGTAAGTGCGTAAAATAAATGCGTAGTAAAGTAAATGCGTAAAGTAAAGAGGGATAGAGATGTTTATGGAAGTTCGACGAAGAATCGTCTACGTCTCCCCTTCTCGATGAGGATCGAGGTATCACTATATCGACTTGGCTTTAGGAGCTCCAAGCTAGCTTTTACAACCACGTCTCGATGCGTCTACTTGGCCTTGAGGGCTCCAAGGATAGCCACGAACTTTACAACCCACTCGAGAGTATTACTTTCACTCTTTTTCTACAACTCTTTTGATATTACAACTCTTTTAATCAACGCACACAAGAGATAGTAGAAAGCTTTGTAAGAGACAAGAGAGTGGAGTGGGATGTTTTAAAAATGCATCCTCAAAGGCCTATTTATACTAGTCTTGGACGCCAAGGTTCGGATCTTCTGTTTATGCTTCGGAACGTCCGATGTGATTGAAATCAATTTCCGTAATTTTGGGATGACTTCGGATCGTCCGTTCTTGACTTCGTAGGGTCCGAACATATGCTTCGGAGGAACCGATCAAACTTCGTTGCTTCCGAACAGTTCTTTCAGACCGTCTATGCACAGCTTCGGAAGGTCCGAACTCCAGTTCGTACCGTCCGAACATTCCCGCGTTTCCGGAGATTTGAAATCTTCAACACTTCGTAGCGTCCGAAATGTCTTTCGTAGCGTCCGAAATCTTACTCGATCAATCAGTCATATCAATTTGTCTCCGCATTGAAGTGATTTGATTGCTTGTGTTCGGAACGTCCGATCACGTCTTCGGAACGTCCGAACGCTCTCCTCGCAGCTTCCGAACAGCTTCTATTTTGCTTCTGAATTGCACAATTTCGGACCGTCCGAACCGAATGTCGGATCTTCCGAACGTAACCTGTTCTTAATTTCCTGCATGCCTCAATATAAAACATTAGTACATTTTTAATCCAAGTTTTTGTATCATCAAAACAAAAACTTTGGGATATGTTACAGCATTAAAAACATTAATCTCATCCTCGAGATTTGTATGCGTTTAAGGCGTAACACTGAGTCTTGTCTTGATAACATGGAGACATACATGGGTAGTATGGGTGCCACAATGAAATCTTTGGAGACACAGATTGGGCAACTAGAAAATGCTTTGAAAGATCAGAATAAAGGACAGTTTCTCAGCAATACCGAGGTGATTCCTAGCGAGCAATGCAAAGCTGTCACATTGAGAAGTGGCAAGGAAATTGGCATCCAAGAGCCGGCTGAAGAGAGTGTAGAGATTCTTGTTGAGGAAGATGATGGAAATGGTACAAGTGTTGGAGAAGAGAAAGTAGAGGAACCTGAGAAAGTACTTAAACAGCAACATTTACCGAAGGTAAATCTTCCATATCCATAGAGGTTCAAGAAGAAAGGGCTAGATGATCAGTTTGCGAAGTTCCTGAAAATTTTCAAGAAAATACAAATCAACATCCCATTTGCCGATGCATTGGAGCAAATACCCAATTATGCTAAGTTCATCAAGGATTTGATGTCCAAAAAGAGGAAGCTTCAAGAATTTGAGACCGTAAAGCTGACCGAAGAGTGCAGTGCGATAGTCCAAAGGAAATTACCACAGAAACTCAAAGATCCAGGGAGTTTTACTATTCTTTGTGTTATTGGTGGTTCTAGAGTAAATATAGCTTTATGTGATTTAGGTGCTAGTATAAATTTAATTCTTTTTTCTATTTACAGGACTTTGGAGCTTGGCGAGGTGAAACCTAGCACTATTACTTTGCAACTGACGGACAGATCACTTACCTATCCACGAGGGATAGTAGAGGATGTGCTGGTAAAGGTAGAAAAATTTATATTTCCTGCTGATTTTGTCATATTAGATGTGGAAGAAGACCAGGAGATTCCGCTTATCTTTGGAAAGCCATTCCTAGCTACCGAGAAGTCATTGATTGATGTGCACAAAGGCGAGCTCACATTGAGAATAGGTGGAGAAGAAGTCGTGTCCAACATCATCAAGGGATGAAATGAGGTAAGTACTTGTAATAGTATCGATATAATTGATTCATGTGTATTTCATGTTGGTGCAGGTAGGATAACTAAAGACTCTTTAGAGAGATGCTTGTTGGAGTCAGCTTCTACAGTAGAGGAAGAAGACTGGGATATGCGAGAGGAATTGCTTGCTCTCAATGTGCTGCCTAAAGAAAAGGGTAATGCTACCCAACATGAAGAGTTACTTGAGGATGAAAGTAAAGAGGTACCGAAAGCATCTCCGGAATTGAAGGACTTACCGAGTCATTTGTGCTACGCGTTCCTAGACGAGAGTTCGTCACATCCGGTAATTATATCGTCTGCTCTTACTATTGATGAAAAGGATAGGTTGTTGAGGGTGTTGCGAGAATTTAAATCTGCGTTGGGATGGACAATTGCTGATATAAAAGAGATTAGCCCCACTGTTTGTATGCATAAAATATTGATGCAGGAGTCCTAGTCCTCCTATGTTGATCATCAGAGGAGGTTTAATCCAGCCATGAAGGAGGTTGTGAGATCTGAAGTATTAAAATTGTTATATGCTGGTGTTATTTATGCTATATCTGACAGTTCTTGGGTTTCACCAGTACAAGTAGTGCCTAAGAAGGGAGGAATAACTGTAGTAAAGAATGAGAATAACGAATTGATTTCAAATCGTCCAGTGACAGGATGGCGAGTGTGTATAGACTACAGGAAATTGAATGATGCAACTAGGAAAGATCACTTCCCACTTCCCTTTATTGACCAGATGCTTGATAGAGTAGGTGGTTATCATTATTATTGCTTTCTAGATGGTTATTCAGGTTACAATCAGATTGTCATAGCACCGGAGGATCAAGAGAAGACTACCTTCACTTGCCCCTACGGTACATTTGCTTTCAGAAGAATTCCATTTGGTCTTTGCAATGCACCTGCTACTTTTCAGAGGTATATGATGGCCATATTTTTTGACATGGTCGAGGAAATAATGGAAGTTTTTATGGATGACATATCTGTTTTTGGTTCATCTTTTGATAATTGTTTGCAGAATCTAACGCTTGTTTTGCAGAGATGTCAGGCAAAGAATCTTGTGATGAATTGGGAAAAATGTCACTTCATGGTCCCAGAAGGTATGGTGCTTGGGCATAAAATTTCGGCTAGAGGAATAGAATTGGACAGAGCTAAAGTTGTGGCAATTGAAAATCTCCCACCGCCAAAGAATGTGAAAGGGATCCGAAGTTTCTTGGGACATGTCGGGTTCTATCGTCGTTATATTAAAGATTTCTCTAAAATTACTAGACTTTATGTAATTTGTTAGAAAAAGATTCAACATTTATTTTTTACGATGATTGTTTGCAGGCGTTTAACAGGATCAAGGCAGCACTGATTTCTGCACCCATCATGATAGTGCCTGATTGGAAGGAGCCCTTTGAGCTCATGTGCGATGCTAGCGACTATGCTGTGGGAGCAGCATTGGGACAACGACGGGACAAGATGTTCAAAGCCATCTACTATGCAAGTCGTACACTCGATGCAGCCCAACAGAATTACACAACTACTGAAAAAGAGATGCTAGCAGTGGTGTTTGCATTCGACAAATTCAGAACATATCTCATTGACACAAAGGTAACGGTTTTCACTGACCATGCAGCTCTTCGTTACTTGTTTGCCAAAAAGGATGCAAAGCCCAGGTTGATAAGATGGATACTCTTACTTCAAGAATTTGACTTTGAAGTCAAAGACAAGAAAGGTTGTGACAACCAGGTGGCAGATCACTTGTCACGACTAGAGCTGGAAGAAAGAATTGAAGGTGGAGTTATCAATGAGTCGTTCCCAGATGAACAACTCTTCAAGGTAAATGTTACACATCATTGGTTTGCCGATATAGCTAATTTTCTTGCTGTAGGAGAATTACCACTAGATTTAACTTACCATCAAAAGAAGAAATTTCTTCATGATGCCAAGTTTTATTTGTGGGACGATCCTCTCTTGTTCAAGAGATGCGCTGATCAGATAATTAGGCGATGTGTAGCTGAGGAAGAAGCGGGTACGATTCTAGAGCAGTGTCATTCCTCGCCCTACGGTGGAGACTTTGGAGCATCTAGAACAGCAACTAAGGTATTACAGTCAGGTTGTTATTGGCCTAATTTGTTTAAGGACAGTTATACTTTAGTAAATCATGTGATAAATGCCAAAGAGTTGGCAATATTTCTAGACGACATGAATTACCACTAACAAATATTTTGGAGGTGGAACTCTTTGATGTTTGGGGTATTGACTTTATGGGTCCATTCCCATCCTCTTTTGGTCAGTCTTACATTTTACTTGCTGTTGATTATGTGTCGAAATGGGTGGAAGCAATTGTCACCAGTACTAATGATGCTCGAGTTGTTGTTAAGTTTGTCCACATGAACATCTTCACAAGATTTGGAACGCCTAGAGCAATTATCAGTGATGAAGGTACGCATTTCTGTAACAAAATTTTTAACTCACTATTGGCCAAATTTGATGTGAAGCACAGGGTGACACTGGCATACCACCCGCAAGCTAATGGGCAAGCGGAGATATCCAACCGGGAGATCAAGCAGATACTAGAAAAGACAGTGAAGACAAACCGGAAGGATTGGGCGATCAAGCTAGACGATGCTTTATGGGCGTACAGGACTGCATACAAGACACCTATCGGGATGTCACCTTATAGGTTGGTCTTTGGGAAAGCTTGCCATCTACCGTTGGAACTGGAGCACAAAGCATTTTGGGCTGTCAAAAAGCTCAATTTTGATATGGGAGCATCGGGCGAGCAACGACTGTTGCAGTTGAATGAGATGGAAGAATTCAGGAATGATGTATACGAGAATGCCAAGATATACAAAGAAAAGACCAAAATATGGCACGACAAGCAGATTCTTCGACGAGACTTCGAACCAGGGCAACAGCAATTCTCGACTGAGGTTGTTTCCTGGTAAGTTAAAATCACGATGGTCTGGACCGTTCACAGTAGAAACAGTGTATCCACATGGTGCAATTGAGTTAAAGTGCAACAATGGTCAGACTTTTAAATTTAATGGTCAAAGGGTCAAGCATTACTTTGGAAATGAAGTGGCCGAAAGCCGACCACAGCCTACACAACAGCAATTTTTCCACCAACACTCCGATTTCTGTTAACTCTCTCGTGAAGTCAAAGGTTTTATTTCAAAATTTTTCTCCAATCTTGAGATTTGTTGAAGTTGGTGTCAATCTAGTGAGTAATTTGTGATATTGTGAAGTGGGTACGTCGAATTGGTATAAATCTTCTGTAATTGGATGTACGTTGAATTTCTTATTGGAGTATTGGTGTGGTGCGATTATCGTGTTTAAATTTGGGGGTTCGATTAACTTTGATTTTGTTTGTGGTTGAGTTCAAAGTGTGGTGTAAGCATTGTTAATTGAGATGGCCCCGAAAAAGAAATCAAAGAAGGACGCCTCCTCTTCCGCAAGTTATGATTCGCACCGCTTTTGGAGTGAGGAAGCTCAGCAAGTTTATGAGAGCTCGATGACCCAATCCATAATCCCAGAGAGGGGATTTAATTTATCGATAGCGCGTGGTATGATTGTGAATGAACTGGAGCGAAGACAATGGGTTGAATTTGCTCAACCTCCTCTAGATGCTGTGATTTCTGTTGTGCGAGAGTTCTATGCCAATCTGCGGATACGGCATGACGAGTCCAAAGTACTGGTACGAGGTAAATTGGTATTGTTTGATTCTCAAACGATAAATATGATTTATCAGATGCCAAGCCTCGAAGAAGACGAGTACAGTGAATTCTTAGAAGATGGGGTTAACTATTCAGAGGTTATACGGACCGTATGTCAGGAAGGTGCCGCATGGAAAATGAGTTCGAGTGGTCCGATTTCTCTGAAGAAATCTGATATGGGCCCCAATGGAAGTGCGTGGACTTCATTTATATTGGCCCGGGTTCTCCCATCCTCGCATTACCATGATGTAACTAAAGACAAAGTTGCACTTGTCTTTGCTATTCTGAGGGGCAAATCTGTCGACTTGGGGAAAATAATTCATGGATCGATCATGCGAGCCGGCACAGGATTAGCCACGGTTGCCCTGCCATGCCCTCACATTGTTACCGAGCTATGCAGACAGGCCGGCGTGTCCTGGTCGCCTGATGAGCAAGTGTTTAAGCCGAAGGCTCCCATTGTTGCCTTCTTTGGAGCGACATCTTATGTTCCCCACGATATCCAGCTGAAGAGGAGCTCCCGCATCCACAGCTTCCAGGACCACTACCGGCAGCAGCCAGAGAGCGTAGGGGAGACAGATTGAGGCAACTAGAGAATGAGATGCAGGATCAGAGGCAGTTACTAGTCGAGCAGCGTCAGGTGCTAGATGCACTTCAGTACCGCACCGACCATTTTATGGGATTCATGATGGATTTCACTTCCGTGCTTGCTTAGCGGTTCCCGCCTATAGGTCCAGAGGATCCCATGTTTCCCCAGCCACCTGCATGGCCACCGCAGTATCCAAGACCACCACCACAGTATCCAGGACCTCCTCCACAGGCCCCACCCCAGCACATGGATGAGGATGATGATGATGATGACGGCGAGCACTGACGCTCGTCGTGTGAGGTATGCTTGTCCCGTTTCTTTCTTGTTTATACATTGAGGACAATGCATATTTTAAGTTTGGGGGTGATTTGATTTTTTTTTTATCTGAGCCGATTTGTTACCTTAGTTATTAAAAAAAATGTTTAATTTAGTCTTTACGTTTTTTTTAGTTTCTTAGTTGTTAAATTGTTTTTTGGAATTGTGGAATTAAGGTAATAACCAAACAATGATGAGAGTTGACCCGAAACACATGTTGTTCCTTGATTACGAATCTAAATGCATGCTATATTTACTTACCCGTTTACACATTAATTCACGATTGCTATGATTGTTGATACACGGGATGTCGAGAGAGTGTTCATGTGGTTTTTGATTTGAAATGAATGAATGGACTCGAAAACCTGCATGTGATTACTTGTTGTTGAGTTATCACTAACACAAAAATGATTCAGGCAGACTTTGGTTTATGTTGAGCCTGTTTTCCTTGAATAATTTGTCAATTGTTAGCCCTTTGAGCCTGAATGAGAATGAGATGTGTAATTTTTTCTGTTTGAATACCCGAAAACATGATCTGTCTGTGTTTGTTGATTGGTAGATTGAAAGTAGTCTAGAACTTGGTTTGGCACTCTTCGAGACGAGATACGGGTATTGTGTGACTTAGAGATGATTTAGGCGATTTTTGGAACGTTTGAGCCTTTCAAGCCTACCCATAACATCATATTATGCCCTAGTGTGCCATGTTTGAGCTTAATGCAAAAAGGATGGAGTGTGCCAAGGCACAAAAAAGCCCCCATTCGTATCAATTCTAAACTCCTACTTCAACTACCAACTTTTGAGCATATACACTAGTACCTACCGAAAACTGAGGGAAAACGAACATGTGTATCACCACAAAAGTTCTTCTCCCTTGTTTGCGTATAAGAAGATCATCGATCAAAGAGAAAAAAAAAAGGAGAAAGAAAAAGTTGAATAAAGAGTATGACATCTGATGTGAAAAAGAGGACAAAATGGTGAATATGTTGTGGCAATGCAAGTGGAAGTGAAACTAAAGGAAGAGGGAGGCGCACATTGAAAAATAAATTGGTTTATTTTCTCTCGCTTTTGATTCCCTACCTTCTTTTGTAGCCATTAGCCATAGCCTAACGTTATAAGCTTAAAGACCTATTAACCGAGTCACACATACCCAATATACTAGTGGAGAAGAGTTGCCAAAGTTAAGCCTATGGACACTTGAAAAATGCCGTCGATAGATATAGAAATTGATTGTGTGCATGTGCGCATCTCATGATATTGGATTTTATTTGGTTAATTATTGTATTCATATTACCACTTTGTTTAGCCAAATGTTATCCTATAAGTCCTGTTGATTTGTGAAGGTAAATGTGTATCTTAATGATTTTGCTAATTACATGTGTGTCAAGGAGTCCAAAATTTTATGAGATAAAAAGTTATGAACTTATCTTGGCCTCTGGAGTGGGTAAACGAGAATAGCAGAACACACACGCACGTGAACTGTGAGTAATGTGGCATGTGTTTGATTCAATATGATGAAGACTGTAATCTCTGAGGCTAGTGGTTATCCTTTTATTCCACAATTCTTGTTCATTCATTTATTTTCTTTAGGATGTGTTGAGTCTAGTTTAGTTAATGTTTTATTGTATTTTGCTCGGCATTAGCAAAAGTTTAAGTTTGGGGAGATTTGATAAGTGCATTTTGTGCACTTAAATTATCTTTATAATTCATACAGATTGTTAGTTTTTTTGGGCAGACTTATGCGTTTCGTGTTGTTTTTGGTGTGATTGCAGAAGCCTAGGTGCGGCCACGACATGGGCGTGAAAATGAACTAAAATGGCGCTTAGTAGAAGAAATGTGAGCCAAGCAAGTGCAACTAGGGCAGAAAGATCGGCGCACATGCGCCTCCCCAAAGCCGCGCACATGCGCGACCCATACAGTTAGCTGCTCGAGAGACAACAGGCGACATCCAGAGAGCGGCGCGCATGGCGCGAATATGCGCGCAAGAATAATTCCAGCACCAGAATCACCCGCGCATATGCGCGAGTCTAGGGCGCACATATGCACGTGGCGCGAGCTTTCAGAAATAAATATGCTTCGGCATGTTCTTTTTAGGGATTCCGAATATTCTTGGCACAGCCGTCATATCACTCGAGAAGAGGAGAAAAAGTGAGAGCGCACGGAGCACGGGACGCGAAGAACGGAGATAGAAGACGTTGAATCCGGACACGGAGATGCACTTCCATCTCTCGCCAACACGTTCTTAATTCGGTTTCTTACTTTTACGTTTTTAATGATTACAAACAGGTTTCGTGTTGATTTAAATTCGAGTATGAACTAATTCTATTTTCTAGAGATTGATGTAGTCTTGGTTGAACCTATGTTATTGACGTTTTAACTTTTCATCTAATTAATTCATCGTGTTTATTTGTGATTTTTGTCATTAATGCTTTTGAATTACTGGCCATAATTCGATTGATCTAATAATTGAGATCTAACACTCGAGAGAGGTGATCGAAATTAGGACAGGGGAAATTTCATCGTCAGATTTTTATAACGTGCAAAAGACGTATAACTTTGGCGAATCCATAAGAGAACCTTGGTTGCATTTATTACGTGTTACTTGATTGTGAATAGACATATTAAAATCGGTAATAGGTAATACAATTCTGTTTGACACTTGAAAAAGGGAAATAGAAAACTTGTGAGTTCTTGGTTAGTAAACATGATGCAATTAAACGACATGTTAGTTAATTTTAATTTAACATAGGAGAAACTAGACGAAATCATATCTCTAGATTTATTTACTCTGTGAATGTTTTACTGCGTGCTAGAATTACAAGATTTATTATTTTCCTCGAATTGATTATCAAACAAATATTTGATTTATCTAAATAAAGTTGAGCTATGTCAATTATGGTACTTAATATACAATTTTAAATAATTACTCTTCGTGAGATCGATATCGGTACTCAAACAAGTACTAAAACTTGACACCGTACACTTGCGGTAGTGAAAACACGCAACAGTGGTTTTAGGAAGGACGGATAATAACGTGCCGCACAAAAAGATCGAGATGTTGCAGAACTCTAGTTGCTGCTATAAGAAACTCAGATAGAAAATAGATTCTTGCTGCTGATTGGTTGCTGATACTCACGGATCGAGATGTTGCAGAACTCTAGCCGCTGCTATAAGAAACTCAGATAGAGTTTATTCTTCATTACGCAACATTGACGTCATTATTCCGTCACCACATAATTAAATTTCAATACAATTTTTGGAAAAAAAATCTACTTTTTAGTAAATCAATAGTTTTCAACCAGAACTGGATGTAATGACTAATAATTTTATTATCATTATATATTGACTTCATCTAATGAATGAAATATTTTTAATATAAAAAATAGTGTTATGGTTAATATTAGTATTTTTTTATGGGAGATTCTCACGAAAGGGTGTGTACAATAAATAGTAGAAAATTATAGGTTAAATCTTTAGAGATTTAGTAGATGAATAAACTGGACTTATATATAGTTATAACAAGTTAATGTTAATTTATTAGTTCAATATTTCAATATGAGATGAATGTTAGTAATGTATCGTCATGATATATCTTGTCAGATGAAATACAATGACAGTTCAAGACTCTAAAATAAATATCGTAGTGATAAAAAAGTGGTTCTCACCAACATTCAGTGGAGTAATTTTGCCCACGTACTTAAGTATGATACATACAATTGATCATTTCTCGGCTAATGTGAACTCACATTTACGGACCGAAGTCACTTTGTTCAGATGAATTATATATTCGAGTTGAAACTTGTTGTTCATTGGACTCACTTTCTGGGTCGAAGCTATCTTGTCCAATGGACTAGCAATCTGTTATCTTGATTGTTGTCCAGGGCTCCATAAATTCAAGGTTGAATGCCAAAAAAAAACCATAATTTAAAGGAACCGGTAGAAACATCACGGTAGAAACTTCACCTCAATAACTTGTTATTTCACATTTATTGTCATTCCATAAGCCAAAATGTTTTCCTATAAATAAAATTTGGTTGATATCACATTAGTTAAGACCAGTGTTAGGTGTTGGAATCTTTTGAATATTCATTTTTTGTACAAAACTCGCGATAGATAATTTGAATAAAGTTTTAAAAATTCATAGTAATTAAAGCACATGCTCAAAAATTACCAAACTTTTCAGGAATGCCTAAAAATAGTGCAGAATCGAGCGACTGTCGCAAAATTAATGAAACACGTCGGCGCGTGTACCACATGTTCCACATTGTCGACGCCTAGCCGAGCTCCAACCATGGCATGTTGCCAGAAATTTTAGTGTGAACTCGTGTTGTCATGCTCTACAACTCGTGAAGAAAAAAATTTAAATTTTGAATTGAGTTTGCCCAGATTTTGAGAAACAAATATGATTATTTGGCTTACTTCGATCGTCCAAAAATAGTTTTATTAGCGACTGTAAGGATGATTGACTGAAACATTTGTAAACTAGAAAATATTTTGAACTTTTATGCTATAAATGAAAAAAAATTCGTTAAAAAAGAATGAGAAAAACAAGCTGGGAGTAGCTATCTTAAAACAAGTTTTCTGGAAATTTTACCACAAAATGTTTTTCACAAACTCGAATTTTCTAGAACGATTCTTATTGTGATATGTTGGGTGCGATAAGTGTCCCTGCTGGAAAAGCGATCGAACCGTAATTCTTGAGCTAGTGCTGTGCGGTTTAAAAGATTTGAGTTGCATCATTACCACCAACAATAAATTTTGGTAAAACGGCAAGCGCTCGGTCCTACAATTGGTATGAGAGCCAAGGTCATGGGTTCGATTCCAATTGATTGCATGAGTGGAATTATAGGGAATGAGATTGTTGGGTGCAATAATTTTTCCTGCTATAAGAGCGATCGAACCGTGGTGTTTGAGCTGCCGTGCATTTTAAAAGATTTGAATTGCAACATTACCACCGGCTATAGCTTTTGGTAAAGCAACAAACGATCAGTAATGTCTTGTAAACTTCACGCTCTAGTTATTCAATCCTGAGTGTGAACATGGTGTATTTAATATCCAACATCAGCTATATTAAGTCTTTGATAGTTTTATATATAGATTTAGACAATCCTACCCTTGAGCTAGCTTTTGGAGTTGACTCTAGTAACATATTAAGATCGAAACTTGAATCTTATTTAACCTCAAAAGCTTGATCAAAGAGTAAGATTGTCCAAATTTATATATATGATTTTTAAATATTTAATCAGTCAATATGATATATTTTACAATGTTGTTTTATGATGTAAAAAGAAACTGACATGTATTTCATGTCATTTAAAACTTTGGACAAAACATAAAAAAATTTGTAAATTTTCTAACAAATTTTTGTAGGTACATAATATAATTTGAAGGATCTCAATTCTCAACAATCACTGTCCGTTACAGTCTCACCGCCGTGATTTACGTCCCGTCCAGTCGTTCACAATGATTGATCATATAATAAAGTATCATTTTTATAAATAAATTTGTACAATATTTTTGGTAATACGATTATATTACTTATATTTATTTTTTTCTGGAAAAAATATTGATTCATCGAACCATCCATCGAATTCTTCTGCACGTGCCACGTCGCTGCATTTATTTTTCTGCCTCCAATTTCAAACTTTGCTCCAGAAACCCTCAAGAACAAACAACCTTGACTTCAAATCGCCATGTCCGAGTTCAAATTCAGTTCAAAGTTCCTTATTTTCACTTTTAATTCCCTACTTCTGCTCTCTCCGTTCACTTTCACCAGCGCATTGTTAGAATATGAAGATGCTGATGATTTATAGGCAATTCAAGAACTTATAGCATTAGATGAGCAAGAAGAAGAAGAAGATAACTTACACCCCAGAACCAATCTTGAAGTCAACGATTTCGTAAAGAAATCCGAGGCCGAGGTTTTGAGCAAGGCCCAGAGAATAGTTCTTGAGCTTAACAGTGATAATACGACGAGGGCTGTTGAGAAAAATGAGTATGTTTTGGTATTGGGTTATTGTTAAGTGCGTTTTATGCACTTAAATTATTCTCATATTTCACACAGATTGTTAGTCCTTTTTGGACGGAAGTACGCGTTTTGTGTTGTTTTGGTGTGATTGCAGGAGTTTAGGTACGGCTACGACATGGACGTGACAATGAACTGAAATGACGCTTAGTAGAAGAAATGTGAGCCACGCAAACGCAACTAGGACAGAAAGCCGCGCACATGCACCTCCGCAAAGCCACGCATATGCGCGAAATATACAGTGGGCCTCGCGCATATGCGCCGCTCATAGCGCGCATATGCGCGAGAGACAAGAAACAAGACCCGAGAGCAGCGCGCGTATGCGCCGCTCATGCGCGCAAACAAAGGCAACGCACAGGAGACCCGCGCATATGCGCGAGTCTGTGTCGCGCATATGCGCGCGGCGCAAGTTCAGAATTAAATAGGTTTCGGCGTGTTTCTTTTGAGAGGTTCCGAAATATTTTTACACACAGCCGTCATATCACTCGAGAGAAGGAGAATAAAAAGTTAGAGCACGGAGCACGGGACACGAAGAACGGAGATAGAAGACGTTGAATCCGGACACGGAGACGCACTTCCATCTCTCGCCAACACGTTCTTAATTCGGTTTTTACTTTTATGTTTTTAATGATTACAAACAGGTTTTGTATTGATTTAATTACGAGTATGAACTAATTCTATTTTCTAGAGATTGATGTAGTCTTGGTTGAACCTATGTTATTGACTTTTTAACTTTTCATCTAATTAATTCTTCGTGTTTATTTGTGATTTCTTGTGATTAATGCTTTTGAATTACTGGTCATAATTCGATTGATCAAATAATTAAAATCTAACACTCGAGAGAGGGGATTGAAATTAGGACAGGAGAAATCACATCGTTAGATATTTATAACGTGCAAAAGACGTATAATTCTGACGAATCCATAAGAGGACCTTGGTTGCATTTATTAAGTGTTGCTTGATTTTGAATGGACATATTAAAATCGGTAATAGGTAATACAGTTCTATTTATCACTCGACAGAGGGAATAGAATAATTGCGAGTTCTTGGTTATAAATACGATGCAATTTAATAACATGTTAGTTAATGTCGATTTAGCATAGGGGAAGCCATGCGTGCTAGAATTACAGTAATTGCTATTTTATTTGAATTGATTACAAACGAACTATTCGATTGTCTAAATAAAGTTGAGCTATGTCAATTATGGTAATTAATATACAATTCTAAATAATTACTCTTCGTGGGATCGATATCTGTACTCATACAGTACTAAAACTGGACACCGTATACTTGCGGTAGTGAAAACACGGAACAAGCTTTTGGCGCCGTTGCCGGGGAGTAAACTATTTAATTGCATATTTATATAATTACTAAGTAGTATTGATTTTAATTTAGACTGTATTTTATTTTATTTGTTTTATTTTGTTAATCTATAATCTTTTTGTTTTGCAGTGCATGCGAAAATATCAAAATCCCGACTTGCTGATTTTTTATCCGGAGATCGAAAGAACTGCCAGGAGATTAAGGAAAGCAAGGAGAGACGAAGTTAAAGCAATGGCAGAAAACAGAGATAATCAGAATGAGCTCCCAAGAGAGGTGCCAATCCGGGAATATTTCCGCACAGTCATCAACACTCACTACTCTGGGATAGCTCGTGGAACTATTGCTGCTAATAATTTCGAGCTAAAGCCCGCACTCATCAACATGGTTCAACAGAACCAATTTGGAGGAGCAGCCACTACAGATCTCCATCTTCACCTCAGAACTTTTCTGGAGATCACGGATACGGTAAAAATTAACGGTGCTTCTGACGAAATTATTCGATTGCGCCTATTTTCGTTTTCTCTCAGGGATCATGCTAGGAGCTGGCTCCAATCTCTACCGCTGGGAAGTGTTACTACTTGGGCAGATTTGTTTACGAAGTTTCTGTCAAAGTACTTTCCTCCTGCTAAGTCTGCTCAGCTGAAAATAGATATCACCAACTTCAGGCAGAGAGAGTTTGAGGTATTATATGAGGCGTGGGAGCGATACAAAGAATTACTCAGGAAGTGTCCGAATCATGGATATGCAGATTCGGTACAACTCAAGTTGTTTTACAATGGTTTGGATGGACCGACTAGAGGGAATGTGGATGCAGCCGTCGGAGGTACTATTTTTTCTAAAACACCTGATGGGGCTTATGAATTGCTTGAACAGATGACCATCAACAGTTATCAGTGGCCGAGTGAAAGATCTGGAACAAGGAAACCTGCTGGAGTGTATGCTGTAGACCCGATCACATCACTTACTGCACAGGTTTCGACATTGACCGCACAGATTGCAGCGATGAACAAGCAATGCCAATCTACGTCTGATGTAGCATTGGTGACTGCTGAGGAAGAGCCGATTATGGAGGAAGCTCAATACATCAACAATCGTGGCTTTGGAGGTTATCGAGGTAATCCTCCCCCTAATACTTATCATCCAGGTTTGAGGAATCACGAGAATTTCTCTTATGCGAACAAAAAGAACGTGTTGAATCCCCCACCGAGGTTCAATACACAGAAAGGGGAAGGAAAGCCATCTTTTGAAGATCTAGTTGGTACATTTGTGACCGAGTCTGGGAAGAGAATGGCGAGAACTGAGTCTCGTCTTGATAACATGGAGACACACATGGGCAGTATGGGTGCCACAATGAAATCCTTGGAGACACATATTGGTCAACTAGCAAACGCTTTGAAAGATCAGAATAAAGGACAGTTTCCTAGCAATACCGAGGTGAATCCTAGGGAGCAATGCAAAGCTGTCACATTGAGAAGTGGCAAGGAAATTGGCATCCAAGAGCCGGCTGAAGAGAGTGTAGAGATTCTTGTTGAGGAAGACGATGGAAATGATACAAGTGTTAGAGAAGAGAAAGTAGAGGAACCTGAGAAAGTACTTAAACAACAACCTTTACCGAAGGTAAATCTTCCATATCCACAGAGGTTCAAGAAGAAAGGGTTAGATGATCAGTTTGCAAAGTTTCTGGAAATTTTCAAGAAAATACACATCAACATCCCATTTGCAGATGCATTGGAGCAAATGCCCAATTATGCTAAGTTCATCAAGGATGTGATGTCCAAAATGAGGAAGCTTCAAGAATTTGAGACCGTAAAGCTGACCGAAGAGTGCAGTGCAATACTCCAAAGGAAATTACCACAGAAACTCAAAGATCCAGGGAGTTTTACTATTCCTTGTGTTATTGGTGGTTATAGAGTAAATAGAGCTTTATGTGATTTAGGTGCTAGTATAAATTTAATGCCTTTTTCTATTTACAGGACTTTGGAGCTTGGCGAGGTGAAACCTAGCACTATTACTTTGCAACTGGCGGACAGATCACTTACCTATCCACGAGGGATAGTAGAGGATGTGCTGGTAAAGGTAGACAAATTCATATTTCCTGCTGATTTTGTCATATTAGATATGGAAGAAAACCAGGAGACTCCGCTTATATTTGGAAGGCCATTCCTAGCTACCGGGAAGGCATTGATTGATGTGCACAAAGGCGAGCTCACATTGAGAGTAGGTGGAGAAGAAGTCGTGTTCAACATCTACAACACCATCAAAGGACCAAATGAGGTAAGTACTTGCAATAGTATTGATGTAATTGATTCATGTGTATCTCATGTTGGTGCAGGTAGGATGACGAAAGACTCTTTAGAGAAATGCTTGTTGGAATCAGCTTCTATACTGGATGAAGATGATTGAGATGCGCAAGAGGAGTTACTTGCTCTCAATACACTACCTAAGGAAAAGGGTAATGCTACCCAACATGTAGATTTACTTGAGAATGAAAGTAAAGAGGTACCGAAAGCATCTCCGGAATTGAAGGACTTACCTAGTCATCTGTGCTATGCATTCCTAGACGAGAGTTCGTCACATCCGGTAATTATATCTTCTGCTCTTACTATTGATGAGAAGGATAGGTTGTTGAGAGTATTGCGAGAGTTTAAATCTGCTTTGGGATGGACAATTGCTGATATAAAGGGGATTAGCCCTACTGTTTGTATGCATAAAATATTGATGCAGGAGTCCTATTCCCCTTATGTTGATCATCAGAGGAGGCTTAATCCGGCCATGAAGGAGGTTGTGAGATCTGAGGTATTAAAATTGTTAAATGCTGGTGTTATTTATGCTATATCTGACAGTTCTTGGGTTTCACCAGTACAAGTAGTGCCTAAGAAAGGGGGAATAACTGTAGTCAGAAATGAGAATAATGAATTGATTTCAACTCGTCCAGTGACTGGTTGGCGAGTGTGTATAGACTACAGAAAATTGAATGATGCGACTAGGAAAGATCACTTCTCCCTTCCCTTTATTGACCAGATGCTTGATAGAGTAGGTGGTTATCATTATTATTGCTTTCTAGATGGTTATTCAGGTTACAATCAGATTGTCATTGCACCGGAGGATCAAGAGAAGACTACCTTCACTTGCCCCTACGGTACATTTGCTTTCAGGAGAATGCCATTTGATCTCTGCAATGCACCTGCTACTTTTCAGCGGTGTATGATGGCCATATTTTCTGACATGGTCGAGGAAATAATGGAAGTTTTTATGGATGACATATCTTTTTTTGGTTCATCTTTTGATCATTGTTTGCAGAATCTAACGTTTGTTTTGCAGAGATGTCAGGCAAAGAATCTTGTGCTGAATTGGGAGAAATGCCATTTCATGGTCCCAGAAGGTATTGTGCTTGGGCATAAAATTTCGGCTAGAGGGATAGAAGTGGACAGAGCCAAAGTCGTGGCAATTCAAAATCTCCCACCGCCGAAGAATGTGAAAGGGATCCGAAGTTTCTTGGGACATGCAAGGTTCTATCGTCGTTATATTAAAGATTTCTCTAAAATTACTAGAACTTTATGTAATTTGTTAGAGAAGGATTCTACATTTATTTTTGACGATGATTGTTTGCAGGCGTTTAACAGGATCAAGGCAGCACTAATTTCTGCACCCATCATGATAGTGCGTGATTGGAAAGAGCCCTTTGAGCTCATGTGCGATGCTAGCGATTATGCTGTGGGAGCAGCATTGGGACAAAGACGGGACAAGATTTTCAAAGCCATCTACTATGCAAGTCGTACACTCGATACAGCCCAACATAATTACACAACTACTGAGAAAGAGATGCTAGCAGTGGTGTTTGCATTCGACAAATTCAGAACATATCTCATTGGCACAAAGGTAACAGTTTTCACTGACCATGCAGCTCTTTGTTACTTGTTTGCCAAAAAGGATGCAAAGCCCAGGTTGATAAGATGGATACTCCTACTTCAAGAATTTGACTTTGAAGTCAAAGACAAGAAAGGTTGTGAGAACCAGGTGGCAGATCACTTGTCACGACTAGAGCTGGAAGAAAGGATTGAAGGTGGAGTTATCAATGAGTCGTTCCCAGATGAATAACTCTTCAAGGTAAATGTTACACATCCTTGGTTTGCAGATATAGCAAATTTTCTTACTGCAGGAGAATTACCCCTAGATTTAACTTACCATCAAAAGAAGAAATTTCTTCATGATGCCAAGTTTTATCTGTGGGACGATCCTCTCTTGTTCAAGAGATGCGCTGATCAGATAATTAGACGATGTGTAGCTGAGGAAGAAGCGGGTACGATTCTAGAGCAGTGTCATTCCTGCCCTACGGTGGACACTTTGGAGCATCTAGAACAGCAGCTAAGGTATTACAGTCAAGTTTTTATTTGCCTAATTTGTTTAAGGGCAGTTATACTTTAGTTAAGTCATGTGATAAATGCCAAAGAGTTGGCAATATTTCTAGACGACATGAATTACCACTAACAAATATTTTGGAGGTGGAACTCTTTGATGTCTGGGGTATTGACTTTATGGGTCCATTCCCATCCTCATTTGGTCAGTCTTACATTTTACTTGCTGTTGATTATGTGTCGAAATGGGTGGAAGCAATTGCCACCAGTACTAATGATGCTCGAGTTGTTGTTAAGTTTGTCCACAGGAATATCTTCACAACATTTGGAACGCCTAGAGCCATTATCAGTGATGAAGGTACGCATTTCTGTAACAAAGTTTTTAACTCACTGTTGGCCAAATATGATGTGAAGCACAGGGTGACACTGGCATACCACCCGCAAGCTAATGGGAAAGCGGAGATATCCAACCGGGAGATCAAGAAAATATTAGAAAAAACAGTGAAGACAAACCGGAAGGATTGGGCGATCAAGCTAGACGATGCTTTATGGGCGTACAGGACTGCATACAAGACACCTATCGGGATGTTATCTTATAGGTTGGTTTTTGGGAAAGCTTGCCATCTACCGTTGGAACTGGAGCACAAAGCATTTTGGGCTGTGAAAAAGTTAAATTTTGATATGGGAGCATTTGGTGAGCAACGACTGTTGCAACTGAATGAGATGGAAGAATTCAGGAATGATGCATATGAAAATGCAAAGATATACAAAGAAAATACAAAGAAATGGCACGACAAGCAGATTCTCAGAAGAGATTTCGAACCAAGGCAACATGTGTTATTATTCAATTCTCGACTGAGATTGTTTCCTGGTAATTTAAAATCTCGATGGTCTGGACCTTTCACAGTCGAAACAATGTATCCACATGGTGCAATTGAGCTAAAATGCAAAAATGGTGAGACATTCAAAGTCAATGGTCAGAGGGTCAAGCACTATTTTGGGAGTGAAGTGAGACACATGGACAACCTCTTCCTGGGAGAACCAAAATAGACAGGAGAAAGTCAGGCTGATGACGTTAAACCAAGCGCTGTGTGGGAGGCAACCCATATTTATTTATTTTTTGCATTCCAATTGTTTTATTTTATTTCATTTAATTTCATTAGTTTATTAATTTTAATTGTTTCTATTCCAGTATTAATTTGCATTTTGTTATTTTTGCAGGTATTTAAAAAAAAATTGAAAAGATCTGATGGACAGTGCTCTCCGCGCACATGCGCGACGTATTTGCGCGCACATTCGCGATATTGACAGAGGCGTCGGCGCATATGCGCCAATCCGGGCGCGCATATGCGCGCAAATCACCACCAGCGAGACAGTAGAGTCCGCGCATATGCGCCACATTAGAACGCGCATATGCACGAAACACCTCCAGCAAGACAGTAGAGGCCGCGCATATGCGCCACTAAGGACGCGCATATGCGCCATTCGATAGCACAAAGGGGCAGTAACGTCCGCGCATATGCGCCGGCTCAAGGCGCGCATATGCGCGCGACTCAATATATAAAAAAAAGAGGGCAGATCGCGAAATTCAGAACACAACAGCCGAGCCTCCCCTCTCAAAAACCCTCACAGCCGCCTCATCCAAGAACGCCGCTCCGAGCCTCCCCTCTCAAAAACCCTCACAGCCGCCTCATCCAAGAACGTCGCTCTGAAGCCGCCCCTCACTGAAAACCGGCCGCCGTCGCTAATCACCGCTACAATTTCCGACCACACTCCGATTTTTGGTCTCCTTCTGGTACAAGTAAGGGTTTCCACCAAATCTTGTTCAATTGTTAGGGGTACTTGGAATATTTTGCTCGATCTATTTGAGGAGTGTTTGATATCATCAATTAGTTACCTCTCGTGGTTCTAAAGTTGTTTGTGATTATTGCGGTGCACGTCTATTGCTTATTGGATTAATTGGTATGGTGAAATCACATTGTTTAAGTTTGGGAGGTCCGATTAGCTTCAATTTTGGCTTTTCTATTGTTTGAATTTGGTGTTGACTGTGATATTGGATTATTGAGTTGTTATGGCGCCGAAAAAGAGGTCAAAAAAGGGTGCTTCTTCCTCTTCGAGCTACGATTCTCACAGGTTTTGGAACGAAGAGGCCCAGCAGATATATGATAGTACTATGACACGACCCATAATACCGGAACGGGGGTTCAATTTGTCCATTGCACGCGGTGTGATCATAAATGAGCTGGAACGAAGGCAGTGGGTGGAATTCGCTCAACACCCGTCAGACGCCGTTATCTCCATTGTGCGAGAATTTTATGCCAACCTCCGGATTCGGCACGAGGAGTCCAAGGTATTAGTCTGAGGGAAATTGGTGTCGTTCGATTCTCGAACGATCAACATGCTATACCAGATGCCCAGTTTCGATCAGAACGAGTACGGTGAATTCCTCGAAGCAGGAGTTAATTACACCGAGGTCATCCGGACCGTTTGTGAGGCCGGCGCAGTCTGGAAAATGAGCTCGAGCGGGCCTACATCTTTGAAGAAATCCGACATGGGCCCTAACGCTAGTGCCTGGACGTCTTTTGTACTGGCCCGAATTCTCCCGTCCTCTCATTACTACGATGTCACCAAGGACAAAGCCGCATTGGTTTATGCCATCCTGGTGGGCAAATCAATTGACGTGGGGAAAATCATTTATGGCTCGATTATGAGAGCCGGCGCAGGGTTAGCCACGGTTGCTCTTCCTTGTCCCCACACTGTTACCGAGCTATGCCGTCAGGCCGGCGTCTCATGGGCCCCTGATGAACCAGTTCTCAAGTCAAAGGCCCCCATTACTGCTTTCTTTGGAGCGGCATCTTATGTTCCCCACGAGTATCAAGCTGAAGAAGAGCTCCCGCATCCACAGCTTCCAGAACCACCACCGGCAGCAGCTAGAGAGCGCAGGGGAGACAGATGGAGGCGACTAGAGAATGAGATGAAGAATCAGAGGCAGTTACTAGTCGAGCAGCGTCAGGTGCTAGATTCACTTCAGTACCGCATGGACCATTTTATGGGATTCATGATGGATTTCACCTCCGTGCTTGCTCAGCGGTTCCCGCCTTTAGGTCCAGAGGATCCCATGTTTTCCCAGACGCCTGCATGGCCACCACCGTATCCTGGACCACCACCGCAGTACCCCGGACCTCCTCCACAGGCCCCACCCCAGCACATGGATGAGGATGATGATGATGATGACGGTGAGCACTGACGCTCGTCGTGTGAGGTATGCTTGTCCCGTTTCTTTCTTGTTTATACATTGAGGACAATGCATATTTTAAGTTTGGGGGGGTGATCTGATTGTTTTGAGTTGAGTTGTTTATTTGGTGATTTGATGATGCTTTAGTAGTTTAAATTATGCATGCTTTAGTAGTTTAATTTAGTCATCAATTTTTTTTTTTGGATTGTGGAATTAAGGTAATAACCAAACAATGATGAGAGTTGACCCGAAATTCATGTTGTTCCATGATTACGAATCTGAATGCATGCCATCTTTACTTAACCGTTTACACATTAAACTCACGAGTGCTATGATCGTTGATACATCCGATGTCAAGATATGTTTCATGTTGTTTGTGATTTGAATTGTATGAATGGACTCCAAAACTTGCATGTTGATTATTTTTTGCTGAGTTACATGTTCACTAACACAGAAATGATTCAGGCATTTGTTGATTTATGTTGGGCCTGTTTTCCTTGAATAATTTGTCAATTGTTACCCCTTCGAGCCAGAATGAGATGTGTGATTTGTTCTGTTTGAATACCCGAAAATATGATCTGTCTGTGTTTGTTGATTGGTAGATTGAAAGTAGTCTAGAACTTGGTTTGGCACTCTTCGAGGCGAGATACGGGTATTGTGTGACTTAGGGATGATTTAGGCGATTTTTGGAACGTTTGAGCCTTTCAAACCTACCCATAACATCATATTATGTCATAGTGTCCCATGTTTGAGCTTAATGAAAATCGGATGGAATGTGCCAAGGCACACAAAAGCCCCCATTCGTATCAATTCTAAACTCCTACGTCAACTACCAACTTTTGAGCATATACACTAGTACCTACCGAAAACTGAGAGAAAACGAACATGTGTATTACCACAAAAGTTCTTCTCCCTTGTTTGCGAATAAGAAGATCATCGATCAAAGAAGAAAAAAAAATGAAAAAGGAGAAAGAAAATTTGAATAAAGAGTATGACATGTGATGTGAAAAAAGAGGACAAAATGGTGAAAATGTTGTGGCAATGCAAGTAGAAGTGAAACTAAAGGAAGAAGGAGGTGCATATTGAAAAATAAATTGGTTTGTTTTCTCTCACTTTTGATTCCCTACCTTCTTTTGTAGCCATTAGCCGTAGCCTAACGTTATAAGCTTAAAAGACCTATTAACCGAGTCAAACATACCCAATATACTAGTGGAGAAGAGTTGCCAAAGTTAAGCCTATGAGCACTTGAAAGATGCCGTCGATAGAAATAGAATTTGATTGTGTGCATGTGCGCATCTCATGATATTGGATTTTATTTGGTTGATTATTGTATTCATATTACCACTTTGTTTAGCCAAATGTTGTGCTATAAGTCCTGTTGATTTGTGAAGGTAAATGTGTGTCTCAATAATTTTGCTAATTACATGTGTGTCGAGGAGTCTAAAATTTTATGGGATGAAAAGTTACGAATTTATCTTGGCGTCTGGAGTGGGTAAACGAGAATGGCAAAACACACACGCACGTGAACTGTGAGTAATGTGGCATGCGTTTGATTCAATATGATGTGGACCGTAATCTCTGAGGCTATTGGTTCTCCTTTCATTCCACAATTCTTGTTCGTTTAGTTACTTTCTTTAGGACGTGTTTAGTTTAGTCTAGTTAATGTTTTATTTATGTTATTTTGCTCGGGACTAGCAAAAGTTTAAGTTTGGGGGGATTTGTTAAGTGCGTTTTATGCACTTAAATTATTCTCATATTTCACACAGATTGTTAGTCCTTTTTGGGCGGAATTACGCGTTTTGTGTTGTTTTGGTGTGATTGCAGGAGTTTAGGTACGGCTACGACATGGGCGTGAAAATGAACTGAAATGGCACTTAGTAGAAGAAATGTGAGCCACGCAAACGCAACTAGGACAGAAAGCCGCGCACATGCGCCTCCGCAAAGCCACGCATATGCGTGAAATATACAGTGGGCCTCGCGCATATGCGCCGATCATGGTGCGCATATGCGCGAGAGACAAGAAACAAGACCCGAGAGCAGCGCGCATATGCGCCGCTCATGGCGCGCATATGCGCGCAAACAAAGGCAACGCACAAGAGACCCGCGCATATGCGCGAGTCTGTGTCACGCATATGCGCGCGGCACAAGTTCAGAATTAAATAGGTTTCGGCGTGTTTCTATTGAGAGGTTCCGAAATATTTTTACACACAGCCGTCATATCACTCGAGAGAAGGAGATTAAAAAGTTAGAGCACGGAGCACGGGACGCGAAGAACGGAGATAGAAGACGTTGAATCTGGACACGGAGACGCACTTCCATCTCTCGCCAACACGTTCTTAATTCGGTTTCTTACTTTTATGTTTTTAATGATTACAAACAGGTTTTATATTGATTTAATTACGAGTATGAACTAATTCTATTTTCTAGAGATTGATGTAATCTTGGTTGAACCTATGTTATTGACTTTTTAACTTTTCGTCTAATTAATTCGTCGTGTTTATTTGTGATTTCTTGTGATTAATGCTTTTGAATTACTGGCCATAATTCGATTGATCAAATAATTAAAATCTAACAGTCGAGAGAGGGGATTGAAATTAGGACAGGAGAAATCACATCGTTAGATATTTATAACGTGCAAAAGACGTATAATTCTGACGAATCCATAAGAGGACTTTGGTTGCATTTATTACGTGTTGCTTGATTTTGAATAGACATATTAAAATCGGTAATAGGTAATACAGTTCTATCTATCACTCGACAGAGGGAATAGAAAAATTGCGAGTTCTTGGTTATAAATACGATGCAATTTAATAACATGTTACTTAATGTCGATTTAGCATTGGGGAAGCCAGACAAAATCATATCTCTAGATTTATTCCCTCAGTGAATTTTCTACTGCGTGCTAGAATTACAGTAATTTCTATTTTATTTGAATTGATTACAAACCAACAATTCGATTGTCTAAATAAAGTTGAGCTATGTCAATTATGGTAATTAATATTGTAACGCCCCGAAAATTTTGAAGTCCACGTAAACCAAATGCGCGCAAGTTATTAAATTCTTTGTATTTTAATTAAATGCTTTAATTGCAGTAATTAATTTTTTTGTGCATATTTGCATGTTTTAATTATATTTTTCCTCATGGTTGCATTAAATTATATTTCAAAAAAAGATATTCGTGTGACGATAGAGGAACGAGGACCGATGGCTGAAAAATAGAAAATGATTTTTATTAAATAGTTGTTTTTAATTATTTAAAATATGGTCGATGCTTTTTAATATTTTTGAAAATAAAGGGTTTTGAGGTGATTTTATGCGCCGAGACGTAAATTTTATCGGTGTTGGTTTTTCAAAGAAAAATACGAACTTTTTGGCAACTCGACTAATAAATTCACATGTTTAATTAAACAAAACTTTGGTTAAATTTTATTAAATCCTAATTAAAACTAATGGGCCTAAATTGCTAGCTTAATAGGCCTAAGCCTTATTTAGTGAACTAATTAGTATTTAAAATGTTATTTCCCCCAAACCCTTGACACAAAAACACACGCCTCCCACATTTTAAAATCAGAAAACTCTCCCCAAAAAACTCACCATCACACGGCACACAACACACTTTGGGAGGAAGAAAATCGAGAAGCTTAAGGAGAATTCAAAGCCAAAGGTCTTGCCCCGTTCTTCGACGTCGTCAACGAATAATCGTGCGTTAAATACGCAAAGGCACGCCTTAATCTTCCTTTTCTCATCCATCATATCATAATATTGTTTAAATTATGTGTGCATGAATAGCTTGAAGTTCATATGATATTTTCGCAATATTGCATAACCATGGGTAAAAGTCATGATTTAAAGATTCAAAAACATGTTTATTATGTTAAGAGGGGGCTGCCATGTCTTAGGAAGTTATGTGACAGGTTTTACACAAGTTTTAGAGTCATTAGAAGCAACAATAATACTGCACAATACAAGAAACACAAAACTGGAACTAACGTGGGAAAAGGGAAGAGGGCCAAGAGTTGTGTTGCCTTCATGGGTTTGAGTTCCTTGCATGGGGCTTGGGGCTTTGGCCAGGGCTGGTTGGGGGTCGAGTAGGGTCAGGAGTGAGGGCCTGGTAGAGTCCTAGGGGCCTAGGCTCGCGCTAAATTGAATGGGGAAGAGTCCTCACGAGAAGGGACACTTCTCGCGCGCGCAGAAGAAGCTGGACGGAAAACAAAAAAAAAAAAGACAGGGGCTCGCTGTTGGGGCTGGGGCGAACCAGGACGAGTCTTTAGGGTCTAAGGATGATGGGAAAGGGCTGGGTCAGGGGCTGGAGTGGCTGGGCTCTTTGCTGGCTCGAGCAGAATGAGTAAAGCATGAGGGTACTCCATAGCGCGCAGGTTGTGCTTCTGGTTCAGGAGGCTCGTGCGCTGGTCCAGGGGCTTGGGTTGGTCTGGGCACGGTCTGGGCATGCTCCATGGAGGGTGAGGGTCGTGTGGGCTCGGTGGTGGCTCGGCTGGGAGAGTCCTAGTTGGGTTAGGAGTCCTATTGCATCAAGGAACACACACACACAGCATGCAGATTTTTGGGGTCTGTTTCAGTAGGTGTTTGAGCGGGTTAGGGTCATGTTTTGGGGCTGGGCTTGTACAGTAGAGTCCCTAGATGGGTTGGCTAGGTTTTGGCTCAAGGTGGCTCCGGCGTGGCTCGAGTAAATCGGGAGATGGCTCGGTGTGTTCGTCGAAGGGTCAAAAACGAAAATTAAAGAAGAAAAATTGAATCCATGGGTCCACGGGTGTGGCTCATGACATGAAAGGGTAGAATAAATCATAAAAAGGCTATATTAAAAATTTGGGATCAAAATATTGAGTTTTGGATTTATTCGGGATTTAATTGCCGCACGAAACGCTAATTAACGAGTTAATGGAAACGCCTAGTTAAGCTTTATAAAATTATGAAAAATTAGGTTTAAGCTTAAATAATTATTATAAGTCTAAGTTTTTAATTTGGGAATTTTATATGAAAGTTTGGTTTAATTCGGGATTAAAACGCATTAAAACGTTATATTTAAAGATAAATTTAAAAGTCATCGAATTAAGCTAAATAAAAATATGAGAAAATTCATGTAGGCTTAAATAAATATTTGGGACATGTTAGAGTCATGAAATCAAGAAAAAAGTTGAAAACGTAAAATGTCGAGTCCAGGGGTAAAACGGTCTTTTTACACCGGGAAATTAGTAAAGGTCATGGCAGTGCCCGAAATGCTATTTTTATGATATCATGATAATTTTTGAATGTTTATGATGTATACATGATTAATTTATGATTTTTAAATGTCTAAAGGATTTTTATGATTAAAAGAAGACATTTAAAATACATGTTGATTGCTTGGTTTCAAATTGAAAAATGTTATGTTATTCATGAATTTTATAAAGTGATGCGAATGAAAACGTTGAAGGAAGTGAAGTGATTGTGACTAATTCGTTAATGATGGCGACGTCGTGAGGGTTATGGTCCAGTTGGAGCCCGACGATCGTGTTTCCATTGTTGCGAATATGAGGTTATGAGGTTTGAGGTAAGAATGGGAATGTCGTGAGGGGAGAAGGCCCCAGAGGGAGCCCATTTATGGGAAAAGGCCCCAGAGGGAGCCCCGACGATCGTATTTCTATTCGATCATGTTAGGCCAGGGCTCAGTTGACTGGTGAGAGTGTTGCTGGTGTCCCCCGCCGCCCAGTACTGTGGTTATATTTCTGATGGATCCATCGTCATGTCATGTCATGTGAGGAAAATCACAATTAACGATCTGAATTCAACAAAGGATAAAGAAAGATGAAAAATGTTATGATTATGTCAAAAGGATTTTACGTCATGTTGAGGAAAAATGTTAAAGTTATGCATATCATGAAATGTTATTTTTACTTAAAAGTATTTTTCACCGTTATATGTTGACTGTATTATGTATTACTCGTTATAAAGATTATGGTGTGTTGAGTCTTTAGACTCACTAGGTGTGATGGATGCAGGTGGTTCTGAGGGAGGTCTTGATGAGTGATACTACTGGACTGATGGCACACACAACCCGAGGACCAGCGCATTATTTTCCGCATTACGCTTTATGATTTCTTTTAAAGATTTTAAGACTATTTATTTATGCTTTTGAGAGGTTTTTGAGAGTTTAGTATGAGCTACACTTTTCAAAATTTATTGTTTTTTAGGTTTGGTAAAATGTTTTACGATTTCTGGTTTGACTATTCCTTTCAATTTTCAAATACTAGTTAGATGATTTACTTTAAAATGGTGCAAGATTATTTTTATGTGCATGTGCATGCAATGACCGAAAATGTGAGAGATTTAAAAAAAAAAATTCTAGTACTTTTTAATCAATAAAAAGGGAGGACGTCTCAAATATACAATTCTAAATAATTACTCTTCGTGGGATCGATATATGTACTCATACAGTAATAAAACTTGACACCGTATACTTGCGGTAGTGAAAACACGCAACAGTTATGCCCCGTGGTGTAGCAGGAGTGCTGAATTAATGCCAAGATTTGCTGAGGCTGCGAATGTTTTGAAGGGTTTGGGGAGTCCCTTTTTGATGGCTAAGCTTGATGCTGAGAGGTATCCAAAGGCTGCTTCAAGTCTTGGAATTAAAGGGTTCCCAACTCTGCTTTTGTTTGTTAATGGCACTTCTCAGCCTTATACCGGCGGTTTTTCATCGTAAGCGTCCCTTTCTTTGTTTGTGCTTTCTTTAGTTTATATAAGGTGTGTCAACTTGGGAGGATTCTTGGATGTGGTTTGTATACTGGGAAATTGTTAGATTTGAGTTATAAATCTAGTGGATGAAAAGTGGATCATCATCTTGATTGTGGTGCAACGCGTTTTGTCACATGTATCATTACTTTTTTTTATTAACCTTTTAGTAAAATTCCTAGCCTCATTCATAAATCTTTGCTGAAAATGGATGCATTATTACTTTATTTGATTTGATTTTAATAAATTGTCCAATTCTGATGTGAATCTTGACACGAATAAATAGCAAACACGATTAAAAATGAATCGCACTCTCTATTCAATTACGATAATAAGATTCGTGTGTTTTCCCGACCTTTTGAATCAAGTATTGTTGTGTTATTCACCTCTAAACTATGAAAATTCTAGCAACAAATAAACACGGAATAACAATCGAAAATTAAAACGAACCTTCGAAGAACGATGCCTACGACAATCCGCACAAGAACAATCGACAAACGCCACAAAGTTAGAAACTTTGATAAGTTTGATTTTGGATTTACAAAGCTAAGCTTTGAAAAAGTTGAGAGAAAAATCTCACAAGTTTGATAAAACTCAAAATAATATGTGTATTGTGTGTAAAATCTCGTCCAAGATATGTCTTTTATCAAAAAGATAACAAAAATCTAGTTTCCTAACAAAATAAAACTCTAAAGAAGGTAATTTTTCTCTCCCAAAACTCTAGGACACGGACCCCGTGTAGTCCTCCGTGTCCGGGTCCGTGTACACTCGGGAATAAACTTCAGCTGGAAACAAGGGACACGGACCCCGTGCTCACCTCCGTATACGGGTCCGTGTAGACACTGTCTTTGCCAATGTAATAGGGCACGGACCCCGTGCATGGGTCCGTCTTCAGGTCCGTGCAGGTACTGGAATAGCTCATCTCAGGTTGTAAAGGACACAGACCCCGTGTGCAGGTCCGTGTGGAGGTCCGTGTAGCCTCGGGTTTCTCCAACAATGCTTGAATAATATTCCGTTGGCCTCCAAACGTACTCCCATGCATCTCGACCCGTTCATGCTTGCTCATGACTCCCTGTAGTGCCTCCTTGAATTTCTTTAGTCGTCCCCTCGTGACTGGTCCCTCCGGCAACTACAAAGGATCTCATGCTTTCCTTGGGGCTTGACGACCTGTGTTCGCATCATCCTCCCCTTCTTGAAAAGGATTTGTCCTCAAATCTTGCTCATCACCTACATCAAACAACGACAAATCACTAACATTAAATGTAGAACTTACGTTGTACTCACCTGGCAGATCGAGTTTGTAGGTGTTGTCATTGATCCTCTCAAGAACTTGGAATGGTCCATCGCCCCTAGGTAATACCTTTGAGCGTCGCTTATCCGGAAACCTCTCCTTCCTCAAGTGTAGCCACACCCAATCACCCTTCTCGAATACTACCTTCTTTTTTCCCTTGTTAGCTAGCTTGGCATATTGCTCATTCCGCTTCTCAATATTGGCTTTGGCCTTTTCATGCAACCCCCTAACAAATTCAGCCTTCTTTTTGACATCCATGTTTAACCTTTCACTCACAGGTAAAGACATCAAATCCAACGGAGTCAAAGGATTAAAACCATATACAATTTCAAATGGAGAATAGCTAGTAGTAGAATGCACACAACGATTATAAGCAAATTCAACAAATGGCAAGCAATTCTCCCAATTCTTTAAGTTCTTCTTAAGAATAGCACGTAATAACGTTCCTAACGTCCTATTAACTACCTCAGTTTGACCATCAGTTTGAGGATGACAGGTCGTAGAAAACAGTAATTTAGTGCCAAGTTTAGCCCATAGTGTCTTCCAAAAGTAACTTAAGAATTTAACATCACGGTCAGACACAATAGTCCTAGGCATGCCATGCAATCTAACGACTTCTCTAAAGAACAAATCCGCAATGTTAGATGCATCATCAGTTTTGTGACAAGCTATAAAGTGTGCCATCTTAGAAAATCTATCCACAACAACAAATATAGAGTCCCTCCACTTCTTTGTCCTAGGCAACCCCAAAACAAAGTCCATAGAGATATCCACCCAAGGTTCACTAGGGACGGGAAGTGGTGTATATAATCCATGTGGTAGTGTCCTAGACTTAGCTTGTCTACAAGTTATGCACTTATCACAAATACGCTCAACATCACGCTTCATGTGTGGTCAATAAAAATGTTCATGCAAAGCATTCAAAGTTTTTGCCACACCAAAATGTCTCATTAAACCACCCCCATGTGCTTCCCTAACAAGTAGTTCACGAATTGAGGACTTAGGAATGCACAATCTATCTTCTCTAAACAAGAAACCCTTATGCAAGTAGAATTTATCATGTGGACCATGCATACAAGTTTCAAACACTTCTTTAAAATCATCATCTAGCACATACAATTCTTTAACAAGCTCAAACCCCAAGATTTTAGATTCCAAAGTAGAGAAAAGCACATACCTCCGTGATAGTGCGTCGGCCACTACGTTTTCCTTACCTTTCTTATACTTGATCATGTAGGGGAATGTCTCTATGAAAGCCACCCACTTAGCATGCCGCTTGTTCAGCTTTTTTTGCCCCTTGAGGTGCTTTAGAGACTCATGATCCGTATGAATCACAAACTCTTTAGGCATCAAGTAGTGCTGCCACATCTCAAGAGTCCTCACAAGTGCATAGAACTCCTTGTCATACGTGGGATAGTTCAGCGCTGCCCCATGGAGCTTCTCACTAAAGTACGCCACCGGCCTTCCTCCTTGCATCAACACGCCACCAATACCTACACCTGAAGCATCACATTAAATTTCAAAGGTGTTAGCAAAATCGGGTAAAACAAGTAATGGAGCATTAATCAATTTTTGCTTAATGAGATTAAAGGACTTCTCTTGCTCCTCGCCCCAATGGAATGGAACGTTCTTCTTGATCACCGCCGTCATCGGTGCCGCCAATGTGCTAAAATCTTTGACAAACCTCCTATAGAAGCTTGCAAGACCATGAAAACTTCGAACTTGACCAACAGTAGTAGGCGTTGGCCAATCTCGAATAGCACTTACCTTGTCTTCATCAACTTGTATACCCTGTGAACTTACCACAAAACCAAGGAAGACAAGTTTGCTAGTACAAAAATCACATTTCTTCAAGTTAGCATACAAATTTTCAGCCCTTAATGTGATTAGCACAAGTTTCAAGTGGTTAACATGCTCATCTAAGTTTTTGCTATACACTAGGATATCATCAAAATAGACCACAACAAATTTTCCTATGTGTGCATGCAAAACATGGTTCATCAACCTCATAAAAGTGCTAAGTGCATTAGTTAAGCCAAAAGGCATAACCATCCACTCATATAACCCATATTTGGTTTTAAAAGCGGTTTTCCACTCATCACCTTCTTTCATCCTAATTTGGTGATACCCACTTTTCAAATCAATCTTGCTAAAAATGCAAGAACCATGCAATTCATCTAACATATCATCTAGTCTAGGTATGGGATGCCTATACTTAATGGTTATGTTATTGACTACCCTACAATCCACACACATACGCCATGAGCCATCTTTCTTAGGGACTAGTAAAACGGGCACAACACAAGGTGACATGGACTCACGCACAAACCCTTTATCTAATAGCTCACTTACCTATCGTTGCAGCTCCTTAGTCTCCTCCGGATTGCTCCTATAAGCTGGGCGGTTCGGCAAGGCACTCCCGGGCACCAAATCAATTTGGTGTTCAATCCCCCTCAATGGTGGTAAGCCTTGAGGTAGCTCCTCCGGAAATACATCGTCAAATTCCTGCAATAGTGAAACAATAATGCTCGGAGGGGACCCGGCTATATCACTTGTGTTAAGGAGGATCTCCTTGTAAAGAATTAACACAAGTGGTTCATGTGTGTGCAACACTTGTTTCAACTCACCTTTTTGGGCCATATATGATTTTTTTTTTTTGCCTCTTTCCTCTCATTTTCTTTTCCCTCGTTTTCTTTCCTCTCTTTTTTTGTTTTTATGGCTATCTCACTCTTTTGATCACTCTTTTTTTCAGCCACTTCATTTTTGTTTTCAAAGTTCATCTCACTTTTTAATTCACTCCTTTTTTCGGCCTCATCTCTCTTTTTCTTTTTCAATTGGTCCTCCAATACTTGCTTTGGGGACAAAGGAAGCAATACGATGGATTCTTTCTTTACAACAAATGAATAACGATTTTTGAACCCATCATGAGTAACGTGCCTATCAAATTGCCATGGTCTACCCAACAAAATATGACAAGCATGCATGGACACCATGTCACACAAAACCTCATCCACATACTTCCCAATAGAAAATGACACTAGAACTTGCCTATTTACTTTCACCTCCACACAATCATTCAACCATTGAAGCCTATATGGTTGAGGATGTTTTATTGTAGGCAATCCCAATTTTTCCACCATCTCAACACTAGCCACATTAGTGAAACTACCCCATCTATGATTACATTGCAAATCTTACCATTCACAAAACATCTAGTGTGGAACAAATTCTCCCTTTGGCTAGCCTCCTCATCCTTGACTTGGGCACTCATGCTTCGCCTAGTCACTAGCGCTTCTCCTATAACCGCTCCATATCCCTCATCGGGATCCTCCAACGCAAGCATATCATCATCACTACCCTCGCCATCTCCCTCACTTTGAGACTCATACTCACCATAATCATTCAGAATCATCACCCTTTTATTAGGACATTCACTAGAAATATGTCCTAATCCTTGAAACCTAAAACATCTAACATCTCTAGATCGAGTGAGAGGAGTTTCAAATTTACCTTACACTCCTTTCTTAGGTGTCTCTTGTTTGGTCTCAAATTTGGGCTTGGCCACCACCTTGTTCTCCTCACGCTTCCCCACATTTGATCTCCAAGAAGATGATGCACCCCCAGTTTGATTGGTGCGGCCAACTCCACGCCTTTTGATTTGTTGTTCCACCTTTATGGCCATTTGCAGCATCTCATCTATATCCAAGTAGTGCCGAAGCTCCACTTGATCTTGAATTTCCCTGTTCAAACCACAAAGAAAACGGGCCATGGTCGCCTCACTATCCTCCTCAATATTTGCCCTAATCATGACTACTTCCATCTCCTTATAGTAGTCCTCAACACTCTTAACCCCTTGCCTCAAAGTTTGCAGCCTCTTAAACATCTCTCTATAATAGTGATTGGGCACAAACCTTTTTCTCATCACTCTCTTCATCTCATCCCAAGACTCAATAGGTCTCTCATTATACCTCCTCCTAGTGGACACTAATTGATCCCACCAAATGAGAGCATAATCTAAGAACTCCACCACCGCCAACCTAACCTTCTTTTGCTCGGAGTAGTGGTGACATTCAAAAACAAATTCTACCCTCATTTCCCATTCTAGGTATGCCTCCGGGTCAGATTTGCCATGAAGGATGAAATTTTCATCTTAATGCTACCCATGTTCTCATCTTCCCTATGCTCATCATTAAATCTACCCCTCATAGTTTCTCCTCTTCCTCTACCAACTCCTCTACCTCTTCCAATCCTACCCCAATTTTCATTTTGACTCTCCTCTTCTCCTCCCAAGTCATACTCTTCCTCCTCTTCTCTACCCAAGTCTTTATGCCTAGATTTACCCCCACTAGTACTCACTTCAATCTTATCCAATCGCTCATGTATTGACTCCATCTCAATCTTTATCATCCTAGAAAAATGTCCAGACAACGCCTCCATTTGGACCTTAGATAACCCCGGATTAGAACTATCTCCTACCTCTCTCTCCATTTAATTTCAAATTTGTACCTGCAAGAAAAGGTTAGTAGAAATAAAATAATCCTCACCCAAATTCTCACGATCTCTCCAAAGAAAATTCACTCGTCTCTCCTCTTTTATTTTTTTTTTTTTTGCTCACAACAAAAACTCACTAGTCACTCCAAAGAAATAACACTCACACTCAAGTAATGTCACTCAAATTTGAGAGTTCTCTCAAGAGCTTAAATTTTTTATTTTGAGTATATCAAACAATCAAGTTTCAACTTGTGAACAATTGCAACCGACTCACTTGGACTGTGTAGACAAGAAAAATCGAAGCTAATTTTTTTTTTTTTGACTGTGTGAGACTATGGAATATGACTCACAAGAAGGACTAAAACAAATTACCAAAATAAACTTGTGGGTAAATTTTCGAAATTTTGTACTCTTTTTTTTTTCGAGTACTACTCGAAAATCCCAAAAAAAAAAGCAAAATTTTTCGAGAATCACAGATTCACGAAAAAAATAAACGAAGAACGATAGATTGACACAGATCTGACAAAGAACGAAGAAATATCACAGATCTGAAATTTAATAACAAGATACTTACTTGAATTCAATAAACCTGGCTCTGATACCAAATGATGTGAATCTTGACACGAATAAATAGCAAACACGATTAAAAATGAATCGCACTCTCTATTCAATTACGATAATAAGATTCGTGTGTTTTCCCAACCTTTTGAATCAAGTATTGTTGTGTTATTCACCTCTAAACTATGAGAAGTCTAGCAATAAATAAACACGGAATAACAATCGAAAATTAGAACGAACCTTTGAAGAACGATGCCTACGACAATCTGCACAAGAACGATCGACAAACGTCATAAAGTTAGAAACTTTGATAAGTTTGATTTTGGATTTACAAAGCTAAGCTTTGAAAAAAATTAGAGAAAAATCTCACAAGTTTGATAAAACTCAAAATAATATGTGTATTGTGTGTAAAATTTCGTCCAAGATATGTCTTATATCAAAAAGATAACAAAAATCTAGTTTCCTAACAAAATAAAACTCTAAAGAAGGTAATTTTTCTCGCCCAAAACTCTAGGACATGGACCCCGTGTAGTCCTCCGTGTCCGGGTCCGTGTACACTCAGGAATAAACTTCAGCTGGAAACAAGGGACACGGACCCCGTGCTCACCTCCGTGTACGGGTCCGTGTAGACACTGTCTTCGCCAATGTAATAGGGCACGGACCCCGTGCCTGGGTCCGTCTTCAGATCCGTGCAGGTACTGGAATAGCTCATCTCAGGTTGTAAAGGACACAGACCCCGTGTGCAGGTCCATGTGGAGGTCCGTGTAGCCTCGGGTTTCTCCAACAATGCTTGAATAATATTCCGTTGGCCTCCAGACGTACTCCCATGCATCTCGACCCCTTCATGCTTGCTCATGACTCCCTGTAGCGCCTCCTTGAATTTCTTTAGTCGTCCCCTCGTGACTGGTCCCTCCGGCAACTGCAAAGGATCTCATGTTTTCCTTGGGGCTTGACGACCCGTGTTCGCATCAAATTCCATTTATAATTCTTTTTTGAGAGGAAGATGATCTGTTTATAAGTTACTATATGCTTCAGTGTATGAGGAATTGCGTGGAAAACTAGAATTTATGGTTCTAGGCTCAAATGCTAGTTGTGGAGAATTGAGAATGTGTTTTTGTTTTGTATTGTTTTGCCATATAGGTTACTATAACCAGACATTATTGCTTTGTGTTTGCGAATACGGGCTGATGCAGATTATTTGTTGAATTTTACTTGTGAAATAGAGAGGAAATGGTGGTCTGGGCAAGGAAGAAAACAGGGTCACCTGTCATTCGAATAGACTCGATAACTTAGGCAAATGAGTTCCTGAAGCAGCATGCCATGTATGCTGTTGGGCTATTTGAAAATTTTGAGGTATATGCGTATCTTGCCATGTGATGTTCTTGCTCATTGTGTATCTGCAATTCTCTTTGATTCATATCTAGCTGCCAGTCGATGTGAGTTAAGTTCCCTTTAAAAAATTAACTTGCAGTTGGCACTTTGGGAACCATTTTGAAAATTAGGTGGCATGGTTGTTTCTCATACTTAGACTTGTTGAAATTACTATGTGAATTCGACGTGGATATCTGTTATATCACTATTAGAAGTGTTTTCATGCCACTTATATCCCTGAACACTCACCTAAAGTATGTTTTACCAATGCAAGAACTGTAGTTTATAGATAGAGTGTTAACTTCAATAGGAGGCATTACCCTGGTCTAAAGATTTAAGAGACTGTGAGAAAGAGGATAAATGGAACTTCAGAATGGCCTGATTCTCAGGTTCAGATGTTATTATCAATATTATTATTTAATTTAGTGCTGAAATTTCTGAAGAAAGTTTTTCCATTTAAATTTGTTTTGAGCGACACTGTAATTTCTAATTGATTGAGAGAAATAATCAAGTGTATAAACACATTTTTCCGAGCTTCGGCTTTTATATAGTTTTTGGGAAGAAGTAATTTTGGCCTGCTTGAAATGACATGAATTGAAGCTTGTAAAAAGTAAAAACCATACCAGTGCATAAAACAAGCGTATAGTTGAATAAGATTTTATTTGATGTGTTTTAATTGATATGAAATAAATCTCAGATAAACACGTTCTCAGGGACCTGGTCACGAAGAATTCGTAAAAGCTGCAACTGCTGAAAATGAAATTCAATTTGTGGAAACAAGCGACTCTGAGGTTGCCAAGGTCTTATATCCAGTTGCCAAGCCCACAAAATTGTTCTTTGGTCTTGTTAAAAGCATTAGGTAATGTGAAATTAGGGATGTAAATGAGCCGAGCTGTTCACGAGTTTTTCGGATCTCGGCTCATTAAAAAGCTCGTTCGGGCTCGTTCGTTAAGCTTATCGAGCCGAGCCCGAGCCTTATTTTGGGCTCGACAATTTTGTTGAGCCGAGCTTGAGATTAATGATGTTCGACTCGTTAGCTCGTGAACATGTTCGATAATAGGTTCGTGAGCTCAAAATTGAGCTCGGCTCATTTAGCTGGCTCGTGAGCTCGAGCTCGAACTCGGCTCGTTTAGCTGGCTCGTGAGCTCGAGCTCGGCTCGTTTAAGTGGTTCACGAGAGCGCTGCTGCTTCCACTATAAAAAAACGGATATATCAGCGACAGTTTTTAATAAAACCATCGCTATTAGCGACGGTTTTTACTAAACCGTCGCTATAATAGCGACGGGTTTAGCAAACCGTCGCTAATAGCAACGATTTTGGGGTTTAGGGTTTAGGGTTTTAGCAAATTGTCTATAAATTGTCGCGTTTAGAGTTGTTTGTAACATTTGCACTTAGTCATCCTGAGTGTTTATTAAATGGATATATCCGTTGTCCTTACAATCGAAAAAAATGTCAGAACAAACCATATTTAGACGAAATTACAAACCATTTGTGTTTCCTAATAAAAAGTACAAAATTGTTGATGTCAATCGGAAAAAGAGTCTTGGATACTACGAACCATTTGTGTTTCCTACGCAAGCCTCGCAAGTTGTGTATTTGACTTATCCAACAACGAAGAGAGCAGAATCAGATTGGATGCATGTGAGTACTCTTTGTAGGCGAGCTTATGTCACCGATGTTGAGCCAAATACATAGCATAATCAAATTGATGGGAACGATGCATTTCAAAACAACAAAAGTGGACCTCATGACATCTCAACTCAATTTCTTTTATCGTCTCAAAATCTAGTCGATGTTAATATTATGTACGAGAATGAAATTGATTTGAACTGAAAGTGAAACAGAAGAGGTTCAATATTCGAGCGACGATGTTCGTGACATTTATTGAAATGTACTTTGGAAAAAATATATATTTCATTAATTATAAATGTTAATGTTTTACAATTATTGAATTTATTTTAGCGAACACGACATGGCAGAGATCCAACGTCATGGGAGCTATACGTTCACACACATCGACATGCAGATGGATCTTTCGTTGACACGCGATCCCGCCTGCTCCACGTAAGTTTATTAAATTTCGTTATTCTCATCAACGTTACATTAAGAAAATTCAATTTGATTCATTTTAAATCAACATCACAGGAGGAGATGTATCGCTACATGGCTGATTCATTTTGCATGAAACACTTGTATTATTATTTGCAGATTAATAATATGATTACATTTCTCAAACTTTGTTAATTTTTTTTCGATTATACAGCACAATATATTTTTATTTCAGATTTAAATAATTATAACATTTAAAAAAAAAACAATTAGCGACAGTTTTTTGTTAAAACCGTCGCTATTTGCGACAGTTGTAGAAAAACGTCGCCGATCAGATCGGCGACGGTTATGCATAACCGTCGCTGTTGGCGACGTTTTTGTAAATACCCGTCGCGATTAGCGACGTTTTTGTGAATACCTGTCGCTATTAGCGACGCTTTTCCTCAAAACCCGTCGCTATTAGCGAACCCGAGCCAGACTCATTAAACAAGATAAACGAGCCATTAACGAGCCGAGCCCGAACTTCATAAATTCCGAACGAGCCGAGCCCGAGCTTCAAACCAAAGGCTCGTAACGAGCCCGAGCCGAGCCGAGAAAATAGTGAAACGAGCCGAGCCCGAGCCCGAGCCCGAGCCCGAGCCAGCTACTGCTCGGCTCGGCTCGGCTCGGCTCGTTTACATCGTATGTGAAATTGATCTTAAACTAATACCAAACTTGCTATTAGTTATGAGAATTATTGATTCCGATGTAATTAGTTCATGTAATTAATCTATATAAATTTCAAGTCTATTTGTAAATCTGTGTCAAATTTTGGTTCAACTTGACTGTAATAGCTAGAAAAGTTCAGATATAACAGCCGAAAAACAAACAGTTGGTTTAATTTCAACTTATCAGTTCCAAAACTCTTGTTAAACTTCGTTTGTTTCATTTCCCCCTTTTATGATGGTTTTACACTTATTTTTGGTATCTAATTCTTCATGTTATGGTATTCCATAGTTTCGATTGTTTAAATTTCAGTTATGTTGAATAACCAGTATCTTGATGCTTGCAGATGGCGACCTGAGTGCTGACAGAATTTTGAACTTTTTGGAGAATAAGAAGTTCCCATTAGTCACCATAATGACAGAAGCCAATTCTGCTAAAGTATATTCTAGCCCTAAGAAACTGCAGGTTACTCTTCCTCAGTGTTGCATTTATTATTCTTCACATATTCTCTAGAAGTTGATAAAAACTTGTAATAAAATATAAGAGTTACATTTTTTTGATGTCACTAGGTTTATGTCTTTGCTGAGGCTGATGAGCTAAAGAAGGTTCATGAACCATTACAAGACATCGCCCGGAAGTTCAACTCAGAGGCAAAGAAGTTAACCATCGATTTTTTTTAAATCTTTTTTTTTCTTTTTTCCCCTCAATATGTCACCTCGAACAACATTAAATGTGTGATAGCAGATAATGCTTGTAGCTGTAAATATAGGAGAGGACAATCTTGCAAAGCCTTTCTTGACCTTATTCGGTCTGGAAGACTCGGAAGACACTACTGTAAGAGCCAAAAGGATTATTATATTTTGTGTATCATTTCTATTCTAATTTTTTTAAGGTTTTGGACTTTTGGTTGACTCTGTGTTAATAGGTGATTGGTTTTGACTACAACGGTAATTTAAAGTATCTCTTGGAGTTGGATCCGAAGTCGAGCAACATTGAAGTAACAAAGATTCTTGATTTATCTGGTCTGAATTTTGAACTACCATATCTTTTACTGTCAAATTCATTGTATAATTTTGCATTGCAGGAATTTTGTGCGGGGCTTGTGAGAGGAACTCTGCCCCCATATTACAAATCAGGGCCGATTCCTGAAAATGTAAGTTTCTTATCTATAAGAAAATAGATCAAATCTTTGTATAGAATTAACATTTGTTGGATTATAGTGAGATAACTTTACCAACTAAGCTAGGTTTATTCAAACATCTTGTTTATTGTAGAAATTGATACTTGTTGGAATAAAACTTAGTTTTGGTTTTTTACATTTCCACCATCTTTAAAATTTCTTTTGGCATTTGTAATTGCAGAAGAATGCTACCATATTGACTGTTGTCGGAAAGACATTTGATGACTTGGTACTAAACAGTCCGACCAACGTTTTTTTGGAGGTTTGTGTCACCTTATCTTCATGAAGTTCAGTTTGTCATTTCAACTTTCTTTTATTCATTATAACATTACGGTACCAACCTTAAGGTTATAAGATGGAGCAATCTTGAAAGCTTCCACATTTGTGATTATTTAAACTATGTTTAAATATCACTCTCTGCTTTAGGTCCACACACCATGGTGCATCACCTGCGATACTACAAGCAAGCAAGTCGAGAAATTGGCCAAGCATTTCAAGGGGCTCGATAGCCTTGTTTTTTCAAGGATCGACGTCTCAACAAATGAACATCCAAAATTGCTGGTAATGTACCTGTAGCATGCAAACCTATTATTCTTGAAAAAAAGTGAAAGAATCTCACTGGTAAATCCTGTTTTGTAGCACAAAGGACAGTCTAATATTACTTTACAATCCCATTTAGCTCGAATGGTTGATGTTGAACATGCTTTGTGACACTGTCATTTTGAAGTACATCAATAATATTTTCTTAAATCTTTGCCATAACAAGCTTTTCTCCTGTGTCATTGTTTTCTTCTATAATTTCCTTGTTTAGTGGAACGATTCCAAGATATTGGGATTGTTTACATTCAGATTTTTAAGACCCTTAATCCGGAATTTTGCAGGTTGAGGACTATCCAACGTTGTTATTCTATCCAGCTACAGACAAGTCAAATCCGGTAATTACTTTTTGAAATTTCTTTTCGATGTATCCTTAATCCCATAAGTATACCTGGAGGGGATCTTAAAGTTTTAGAGAATGCACAAACTGCCCTCAACAACACTCGAAGTTACTCATCTCTCGTCAAAATTTCTGGGTCCACGACCGTTTTTGTTTTGTTTTGTTTTTCTATGTTTAGCCCAATCACTCGGCTTGTCCACAGATTAAATTTCCGACGAAATCTGGCTTGAAGGAGTTGGCAGCATTAATCAACAGTCATTTGAAATCCCAGGGTGTTTCTATGGCCAAAGATGAACTTTAAGCAAAGCTGATATACCTTAAGGTCGCATTTGGATCTTGGAAAACTTGTTCGAGAGATAGATTTCAAATGACTCTAAATTCAATAGATTTTCAAATCTCATTGAGATTTGAAATTTATGCATATTATAGCTATTTAAGATGGATTTAAAACCATTCATCTTATGTATTTCTGAGACTTATTCTGATTACGGCCTCTTTTTAAATCGTGAATCGAAATTGAGTCTCTTCCAAACGTTGTACTTTTTTGTTCGGATTCCAAAATAAAAATGAAACTGGTGTATATATCAATAAACAAATTTGAAAACTTTTTTCCCTCCATAATTATCGAATAAAATTATTCATCAATTTTTTCAAAATTTTCTACAATATGATCAAAATTCATTCATTTTTTCTAAGTTGTCACGTTTTGCTTGAATAGAGAACATTTGGGGTGAAAGGTTTTTTATATTAAAACCGTAAAAGCTTACCAATATTACATTTATGAACACACACTTATCAACATGACACCGGTACAAATTAAGAGAGGTTGGTTCTGATATCAATTATAATACCTCAGATTCGAAGTTTGCTCTCATTTACTGAGTGACAATCATATCACTCATCATTTACTCTATCCTCCTCAGATAAGTTTGAAGAACATATCGAGAAAGAAGAGTCAAGACCAGTTTGACATGAACGCACAAGGACATTAATTTGACTTCAACTGTTTATAAAGAGATTTAAATTTCTAATCTTATTGCCACTACATTGATCAAAACATATTGTACTATTATGCGTCAAGTGAAATTTAAAAAAAAAAATCAAATTAATTTTAAGATGCAATTATGCAAATACAGTTTAAAATAGAAATATAAAGAACCGAAAAAGTAAAGACATATCCTTAATGTATTTTTACATCTCTACACATCCCAAATCAACTAAAATAAATTTCTACAAATAAATATACAAGAATTAGGCATCAATTTTTTAGACAACCGGAGATTAAAAACACAATCTTCTTTATGCAAATTAATTATAAACATGAGCATATGGAATAAATGACAAATCATCAAAAAATAATTTACCAAAGTTCATCATATGGCGAAATGATAATCAATGTCCAAAAACAATGCATCCAAGCTTTTCTTTGTTCCCCCTTTTCCGGCCAGCTTGATTAGTTGACCCCTCAATGTTGTGTTTGTTGAGCGCCTCCAAGAGTTTCACTACTCGAGCCAGAGGGCTGAGGACCAAAGTCACTAGTCGGGCCACTGCACTCACTCGGGTTGTGTTCGACGCTTTCGAACGCCAGTTTCCTGAATTTTCTCAAGTCCTCTTTGTATTGCGTGCTGTCATAAGAGGCATCATAATCTGAGCTACAATGGGAATCTTGTACCGAGCTGGGTCCAAGTCGTGTGCCATAGTTCAAGTCATCCAGAGGTAAACTTCCTTCCAAAGCACAGATTATCTACATTTAGAGAAGGATTAGAGAATGCAGAGCGTATCAGATTATGCTGCATTCTTCAGTATCAGTAAGATATGACCATTAACCATGCTGGTTCCAGCAAAACATGATCGTTAATTGTGTTTGCTCGTATCCACATTTCATAAATTGATTTATTCTTCAATTCAAGCCTGTAGAATTATGCAATATGTATCCGTCAAGTATCTGTATCTGTATCTGGAAAGTATCCGACACAGAACGACAAGGGTATATGACCACTTTTAGAAGTAGCCGCACATCATAGGTATCAGAAATGACACTTGAGGCTGTGACTGGCTCGGATTTTGAAATTATTAATCAAATATAAAGATGTGACTAAGACAATTATTTCTGGAAAACTAGTATAAAGAACATAAAAAAACAGATGGTTACCTGACTCATTTTCGGTCACAGACAGAAGCAGATGCAACTATTCGAGACATCTCTATAGGGTCATAATCCTTCTGCAACCGAGGGTCAGCAACAATATCAAAGTTGCTATCCACCAAAGCTTGTGTTAGCAAAGGCCTTGCCTGCATTTATTACAAATCATATTATAAAGATGAAGGCGATCGAGAAGGGCTACAAAGAAGTTAGAAGAGAACTGAATGCTATAAGGAATGGCAATTGAAAGAGTTTAATAGTCCAAGCTGATCCAAGCAACATTATTGACTTCATGTAGAGCCTTTCATTTGGTTCTTTGATACGTTATCTTTGATGAATACCATTTTAGTCAAATCATATAACTCTGAAATTCGTCTTTTACATTTAAATAAATGTTTCTCTATATCCCGGCTTTCCTTACAAATTTTTTGATATGTTAATGATCACTGGTAGGATCGAATAATGCCTCACCCAATCAATGATGTTATCATCAAGATAATGTTGTGATTTATCAATTGGCCTGCGCCCTGTTATCAACTCCAAAAGCACGACACCAAATGAAAAGACATCCGATTTATCAGTCAGCTTTCCTGTAAGAGCATATTCCGGCGCTAAATAGCTGCAAATAATGAGATGCAAGTGCAAAACCAAGATCAGATATTATGATAGTAACCTGGTATACGATAAAATGAGATTACATCTAAAGTCGAAATAAATTTTGTAAATCAGCAATTCAAAATTGTACAGTGCAAGAATCGGAGCGACCAAAAAGAGGGAAAGAAAAGCGAATTTGCTGTAGATTTACCCAAAAGTTCCCATTACTCGAGTAGAGACATGAGTATCGGTATCAGAATAAAACCTGGCAAGCCCGAAATCTGCAACCTGGTATGTGATCATAAAAGCAATTTATTCACCTAAAAATGGTGAATCAAATAAACATAAACGAAAGTAACAATCAGAATCAAAGAGTAATGCAAGAAATATTGATTCATACTACAGATATTACATGCCTTTGGCTCAAAATTCTCATCAAGAAGAATGTTAGAAGATTTAATATCACGATGTATAATCTTGGGTTTACCTGCATGTATAAGCTAAGTTAGAAGTGAGAAAACATACAAAATAGCAATAGCTTAGTTACACAAAACAATTGGAAACAAGATCGTGCAGGAAAATACTCACAGTCCTCGTGCAAATATGCCAATCCTTTTGCAGATCCTAAAGCAATTTTCATTCTAGTTTCCCACTTCATGGGAGAGTTCCCCTTTCCTGAATGTTGGTCTCTGTGGTGAGAATTCAATGAAGGACTAGAACTTGAAGGAGCAATACATGAAGAATAACCAATCACAATCGTGATGTTTGGCCCCTTAAGTTTGAGAAAGTAACATCGCCAAGCAAAACAATTGTTTTATAAAACATTCAAGTTAAAATCAGAAATGAAAAAAAAAAACAAGAACAATAAATCAATGGAATGGAAACACTAAACATTAACCAAGACCATTTCATATATTTCTGATGGTGTAAATGAGAATGCAATCTCTGCCTCAACTAAGGGAGGCACTGACATGACAATTCATCCTCGAAGAAAGAGACTCGTGACATTAAAAGAATATCAAGCCCAACAGGTGAAAAATTATCGGTTCATGCTTACTTTCTAACAAATCAATAGACGGCAGATCCGCAATGAAGCTATTAATGACATAGTCCTGAAAAATGAATGTCATTGAACACGAGTTCTCCTCAACAATTATGCAACTTCATACATGCATTTTTACCAATTATGTAGCCGGACTGACATCATACTACAGCAACCAACTATGGAAGTATAAATCTAAATTCCATGCGGGCTTACAATGTAAATGAAACTCCAAGGTACCATATGGAACATATTCATACACCAACAATCTCTGAGACCCTGAAATGCAGTATCCGACCAGTTCTACTAGATGCTTGTGATGAACACGGGTTATAGTTCCAACCTCTGCCTGGAATTCCCGCTCCCCTTGACCGCTCCCAACTTTCAGTTGCTTAATAGCTACCTGTTTCCCATCATAAAGCACTCCCTTGTGAACATATCCAAAGCCACCTTGACCAAGGAGGTTGAACCCCGAGAAATCGTCAGTTGCAAATGCAAGTTCTTCATACGTGAATGTAGTTTTTGTCAAAGATGAACTGATATCAGAGGTAGCTGGTGGAAGCAGCTTCTCCGAGTTCAGGCTGCTACCAAATGAAGGTAGTGGTGGAGTAGATCCATCCACTGAAGATAAATGAGAATTTGATAAACCCGGTAGAGAAGTGGACTTTTGCATTGCTCTGGCAATGCTACTAGTTGGTAGAGGAGCAGGCTCTTGCCACTTATGCTGTGGACCACAATAGGAGTCATCTGTAAAGAGAAAAAAACAGGTATATTAGATCGATTTCAGCAACTGTAAGCAAGAAACTCAAAAGAAGATTAAAATCCTGTTATGCTTCAAATGGACTCGGACAAGGTTTATAAACGTAATTTAATGGTGTCATCAACTAAAGCATCAAGAACACAACTTCAAGGAAAATTTTACATAGATTTTTTCCTTAGGGTTTCCCTTAAGGAAGCCATGATCACAATCAACTCCAAATGTCTCAAGAAGTAGGCCTCACCATGATTCTACAACTGGTAATTTCAGTTCCAATGAATGATCGAACAAAATGCGAACCTTGTTTGGTTCAAGTTTTGACATTGTGATAATGGCTCGAACTTATTTCAGTCCAAGTTCATGTTTTTAATTTTTTGGGATAGTGATTAAAATAAAAAATGCAATGCGCCTTGTAAGTTCATCAAACTAATAAAATTTATGTATATAAAAATATTATAAATAATTAATTTAACATGGCCTCAGTTCCGGCTTATCACTTCTAGGAACTGGAACCGAACAGTGAATCCAAAACCGAAATGGCAGATGGCCCCTGTTCGGGCTCACAGTTAGAAAGAAACAGTAATCAGTTCCATCAAGAAGCACCAAAAATCGACATTACTAACAGCTAATATGGTGTTCATTCAGAATTCTCTAATAATATAAACATTTATCAATAGCATCTTCAGAAAAATTGATTTCATCAAGTCCATTCTATTGACAATCGTCTCCTAATTATCTAAGATAGTCAGAGCATTAGGATGCGATGTCTCTCCGCTGTTGGCTCCATTATACTGGTTCTATATCTGAGATTGTACCTTTATATGATGATCACTTGGAAGCAAAGAGAGGTACAATAGGCAAATTTCAGAATGTGCATCAACATCGTCCTTACTTAAGGTTTTGTATGAAGTAGAGAAATTCTTAAAAAATTAGAAGCATACAAAACTAGCATTTAGAATAAAAAAAGAAACTACTGGCCTGCTTCAAGCCTGCAACAAAAGTTATGCCTTCTGGTTGGTCGGGCAACTGACTTATTTCAACATAAAAGCTAAAGTCTCATTGTAGGATCGGTCAAGTGTTTAGAAGGGAAGTTGAATAAACACTAGACACAATTTGTACTTCTATTTGGTTAACTTAGATGGGTTGACTACTAAATCAAGTATTCTCAAAATGTCTATGTCAGTTAGCTAACATATAAATGCGGAAAGAAGTTAAACTGACAGATTAGAACAGATCATAGAATGAGTCGTGTGGGTAAACTGAAATGTAAGATACGCAAGGTTTGTTTCTGGATGTTCGGAGAACTGAAGCTCCTATGTTACCCCTTCTTCCTTTTGGAAGGTACGCACTAGAAGACTTTGTATAATACAACTAGTTTGCAAAATCCCGATTCAGTTTGGTATTAAACACTGATCAACTGGAACTCTTAGTATATCTCAACTGATTATAGACAGTCTACGAACTGCTATACAAATGCAGTGAATAACAATACTAACTTAGCACTAAATGATCCTTAAATGATCAGATATAATTCTTTGGTAAGATGTGCTAGACTGAATCAGTTTCGCTCATATATGTGAAAGCCTTGAAGGCTTGAACAATTAAACTTTTCAGTAGTTTATCGATCAGATGTGTTGAGTAGAATTCTTTCTCTATGTATACATTTCTGAAATATAGATCCGTTTAAAAAGAAAATGTATGTTGGTTTATTTTTAGTCCATGGCAACATTTTCTGACAGTCGTACACTATTTCAATCATTTTTGTTCAGACGGCTTGATTTAGACATCGGTTTAGTCTGCTGGTGTAAACTGGTTCTGGGTAAACTGAAATCATTGAGCTGAAAGAGAAGAGCTGACTATTTTAGTTTAGGAACGTATCAGTTTTGTTCGACTAGACCAGTTTATCTCAAATCAGTTTTGCCTTAATTATTTGTTATTCACCAAAATATACCAAATTCTTGATCAAACACTCATATTTCGATACACCGGAGACACTTGGTACCAGACCAACGTCACATGTTCAATTCTAAGTTAGTTCAATTATTTGAAAAATGATTGTTAGTGGAGTAATAGTTCAATTCTTATAATCACTGAAGAAGTAGAAAAATGCATGCATTTTCTAAAAAATTAAATCTTGCAAATTACAAGAAGAGTGAGCCAATGTTGTTAGTTGACTAACTCAATATTCAATTAAAAATGTACACATGCAACAAAGAATCGTTTGTCTTCATCAAGTCAGACAACAGTGAGCAAATACAAAAAAAAAAAATGAACCAATAATATAATACATACAGATTACACAGGCAGCCAAAAACATACTGCTTCCAAACATAATCACACAATTACCTTTCGGCCCCTGAGAAGCATAAGCAAACCCGTTCAACCCATGGCGCCTCCTCCTCCTCCTATACCAAATGACGAAAATACCCACGAAAACCAGCACGATTGCTCCGCCTATCCCTATCCCCACACCCAGTGCCACCAATGTCGTGCCGTTAGTCGGGCGCTGCGAAGTCACATCAGCGCCCGCAGAGACAGGAATCCCGCTCTCCGGCTTCGTAGGACTGAGAGGTGAAATCGCAAGAGAAAACGGCGGCGAAGACATGGAATAGTATCAGATTCCTGGAGACCAGCACCGAAGCAGAGTACCGGGAGTATCTTCTTGGACAGCAAAACGTGCTGTCTAAGCAGGGAAAGGGAGAGAGGTGACGTCGTTTCATGGGCCCGGCCGTTAAATATTCCCATTTAAAAATTAGATTTTGTATGAGATTCCTTTTGTGGGGGGTAATATAGGACAAAACGAGGGGTATTATAGTTACATCATGTGTGTAGTTTTTTTTTTCGTTTTTTAAGAAATTTCCAATTTTGTTTTCGCAAAAACTTGTGTGAGACGATTCACGGATAGGGATGACAATTTTTCCCATAGGTTTGGGGTCTCGCGGAGAAAACCCGAAACGGGGATGGGGATCTCCGATTTTTTCGAGTTTGAGTTCGGGTTCGGGGATTTAAAAAAATCTCCGATGTAGTTCGGGGCGGGTATGAGATTACTATCCTCATCTCCGAAATCTCTGAACACGCCCTGAAAATATATTATCAATAATAAAATAATAGTATTATTAGTATTAATCATATAATAATATTATTATTTTTTAAAATATTAATAATATTATTATTATTAATATTGATATCGATATTAATATTAAAATTATCTCTAATAATAATTTTTTGTTTAAGAAAATCTCTGAATCCGTCGTCATCTTACCATATTAATATTTTTGAAACGGGGATGGGGACGGGGATGGGATGGGATGTTAATCCCCGAAGTTTCGGGTTTGGGGATTCCCCGAACCCGAAAAAGCGGGGATTGGGATGGGGATGGAGACTGCAAACCCGCCCCCGCCCCGGACCATTGTCATCCCTACTCACGGGTCGTATTTTGTGAGATGTATCTTTTATTTGGGTCATCAATGAAAAATTATTACTTTTATGCTAAGAATATTATTTTTTATTGTGAATATCGGTATGTTTGACTCTTGTCACAGATAAAGATTCGTGAAACTGTCTCACAAGAGCCCTACTTTTTTGTTTTTATATTATCGATAGGAAAATCAGATGGTGAAAGTTTTTAAAACCAAACCAATTCTTTTTTTGCAACCAAAGCACATATCAATAAACGTAAACTTGTAGAATTCATAATTATAACATCTGGTCACGTGTCCCAAAAATTTGAGTACATGAAATTGAAATAACAGAAGCTAAACGTTTTAATATATCCAGAAAATCTTAACCATTAATAATATGATTTTATTCTTGTGGACAAATTAGCTTCTAGACTTGTAGTCGACCATGTATGCAATTATATATGGGTTAAAAAATATCCAATCTCTTTTTGTAAATATTCCTCGATGTAACCATGTAGAAATTTTTTCTTTGAGGGAACCCCTCTCATCAAAGTCGTCCCTTGAACGATACTTATATTTAACATCGAGAAAGAGCTATGCATACTGAAACAAATCCAAACTGGTGTTGGAAAATGGCACTAGCATTTGCAATAAATTGGTTACGTTAGCTGAGTTCGTCGAAGAATAGTAATACTCGACGGTATCAAGTCTGATTTTTACAAACTTCTAGCATTCTAGATTTTCTTAAAGCAAAATCATAAGTTTAGCAACTTCATATAGATCTGAGCCCCGTTCTGTATACCGAGAGCTAAATCCGTCAAAGAGATTATACTTTCACCTGGGTTTTGTCCAAATCCACTCTCTAAATGTATCTTTTTTTATTCTATTAGCATCTGATCGAGAATATGAGCATTAAGCATGCTGCGTAGATTTGCCGGAGTAACATCAGCGATTAATTCAGCTATGTTGTCGGTGGTGCATGAAGCATCCAACTCAAACCCATCTGTTAGGCTGTCCTCCCCTTTAATGTTGGCTTTTTTCTGAATAATCATGGCAAGTTCTTCGCAGGTGAAGTCGTCAAATTGCAACCGTGCAGAGAATCTTTTGTACAGCTCGTTATTAAACTTCATGTACTGATTCAGGGCCTTGCAAGTTCCAGTAAATATAACCGATGTCTCGCCCTCATCCATTAAGGCCATGATATCATTCACCGTCTTAGAATTGATGGGATCTTCTTCATCAATGTTCACGACTAATACACTTCCACCTGCATCTTTCATCTTATGATGACAAAACCACTAACTTTAAAATCTGAATTTTGAAACAAAACTTGAACTCAATACAAACACAAGCATTATCAACCTTTTGATTTCCTTGCATTTCTGTCGCACAGAAAGAGGGTAATACCCCAGCCAAATAAAATAATTTTCCAATGATTCGAGCTACAAATCAACATTTATAACATGAATTCAACGTGCATGAATATCATCCACGAAAATATAAATTCCTAAACTTTAAGCTACATTTAGCCACCAACCATAACATTCAAACACGAAGGTAAATCATCCCTTTACTTCTCAAGGGCCACTACAAAAAAAAATTAAAATTAGCGACGGTCAAACCGTCGCTAAAACTGTCGCTAATTAGGTTAAGCGACGGTTTTAACGACGTTTTGGCGTTCCGTAGTTAAAGCCTGCGTCGCCTTCTAAAAACGACGGTTTTATAACTCCCGTCGCTTTTTAGCGACGGGTTTGTGGAAGAACACCGTCGCTACGTAAAGCGACGGTTGATTATACCGTCGCTATTTTGGTAAGCGACGGTTTATATAAAACCGTCGCTATTTTGGTAGGAGACGGATTGCTCACATCCGTCGCTATTTTGGAAGGCGACAGCTTTCTCATATCCGTCGCTAAATTAATCGGCAGTTTTTTAAAAAAACCGCCGCTTAATAAACGACGGTGTTTTTCGATAAACACCTACAGATGTGTACCGAATATGATTGATATAAGCAATTAAAAATTACTACGCAAGAATTAAAATTATGTATTAAATTTTGTGTAAGAAAAAAAGCTTTAAAACCTGATTTTCGCGAAAATTTGCAGCTTCACGTAATGTTGGAAGATCGCAACGACGAGCAAACCTACGAAATAAATACGAAAAAACGTTAGTACAAATTAAAAAAATCGAAACTTCAAAAAAATTGATATAGTATAGCTACTACCAGAGATAGGTGAAAATCGTTTAAGAAAATGTTCGCGAAGCTCGGTATATATAGAATCATAGCGACGGTTTTTACTAAACCGTCGCTTTATAGCGACGGTTTTTGCCAAAACCGTCGGTATATAGCGACGGTGTTTCCCAAAACTGTCGCTATATGGCGACAAATCAAAACAATCGTCGCTATTATGCCGACGTTTTTTAAATAACCGTCGCCGATCTAGATCGGCGACGGTTTATACCTACCCGTCGGGGATCTAGATCGGCGACGGTTTCAGCTTAGCCGTCGCTATTATGGCGACGGTTTCTGCTAAGCTGTCGCTATTATGGCGACGGTTTTCTAAACCGTCGTTGTATTGCGACGGGTTTATTAAAACCGTAGCTTAAATTTGTAGGCGACGGTTTTAATAAACCGTAGCTTAATTTACTAGGCGACGGGTTTATTACTCGTCGCACAAAATGGCGACGGGTTTGTGGAACTGTCGTAATATTAGCGACGGTGTTTGAATAACTGTCGTCAATATAGAGACGGTTTTATTAGAACTGTCGCTATAATAGCGACGGTTTAGTACTAAACCGTCGCTGAATTTGGTAGGCGACAGTTTTATTAAAAACCGTCGCTACCCCTTCCGTTTTTTTGTAGTGGGCAGTTGCTAATAAGGCTGAGATATCTGCAGCGTGCTGTGCCAATGACCAGACAAGGCGTATTCAAATAATACAACAATAAATTTCACTATGACTCCATTAAAAACAGATACTATCCAAAGACTACAATTAGAGGAATCCATGAATATTAATTATTTTCAATCCCAAATTTAATCGTCTAACCACACCCTGGAACCCAATTCCTTCAATTTATTTCCTAAAAATAAGACCATCCAGAAATTAAATCCTAATATACAAATTCGATGCTATTACAGGGTGTTTGGAGCTGTACCTGTTCCATTGTTCCCAACGAACACCATATGAAAAGGTTTCGGGGGTATAACCGTAAACCCACAACTCTCATGCTTCTCCGCGTCGAGTATGATCTCCACAATCGTCTCCAACTGAGCCCTGATCTCTGGTAATCCAACAAGATTGGTGAAACATCCCATGTTCTTGTGTTTAAAATGTACTAGAATTTTTTTTTTTTTTTAAATTTCGGTCCTCGTAAAAATATTTTAATAAAATATTTTTGTCCATGATCTAGAACATTCGCTAGCTAGTATTTAAAAATCAATTGCAATCTCCATAAAATAAAATAATCGCATGAGTTACCAAACCTAAAAAGCAATAATCGTGAAACGTATTTTCCTCTCCAAAACCACTCTAAAGCATAAATAAATGGTTTTAAAAAAAAATCTTTTAACGTGAAAACGTAATCATAATTATGAGTGCGGAAATAGTAGAAGCGCTGGTCCTCGGGTTGTGTGCACATTCAGTCCAGTCATCTCATACGTCAAGTCCTCCCTCAACCTCACCTGCATCCATCACACCTAGTGAGTCTAAAGACTCAACACACCAAATCTTTGTAACGAGTAACAGGTATAAAATCACATGCAGCAGTGAAATTACTTGTAATTAAAATAACATTTTCGTGATATGCATGACGTGACCTGAACCTTTACCTTTTCCTTGATCATAACGTGACATGATAACATGATATAATAACATGACGTGATTCCTTTCATGATCGTAATATTATATTTTCTTGATTGAATTCAGATCGCTAATTGTGACTTTCCTGACGTGACATGACATGACATGACGATGGTACCATCTACTTGAAACCACAGTACTGGGCGGCGGGGACATCAGTGACACAAGATCGTCAACTGAGCCTTGGCCTAATCTTGATCATAACCTCAAATCCTGAATTCCTCATAGTCACAATTACTTCACTTTCATCAATATTTTCATGTTTTCATCACCTTATAAAATTATGCATGAATATATTTTCCTTTGAAACCAAGCATGCACCATGTATTTTAAATGTCAATTTTAATTATAAAATTTCATGGACATTTAAAATAAATCATAAATAAATCATGAACAATTCATAAGCATTTAAAAATGCACATAATATCATAAAAACTGCATTTAGGGCACTGCCATGACCTCTACTAAATTTTTGTGTAAAAAGACCGTTTTACCCCTGGACTCGACTTTTTACAAAATCGACTTTTTTCTTGATTTCGTGACTCTAACATGTCCCAAATAAAAATTTAAGCTTATAAGAATTTTCTCGTAATTTTATTTGGCTTAAAACTTAGACTTTTCAATTTATCTTTTAATAGTTATTTTAACGGTGTTTTAATCCCGAAAAATACCAAACTTTAATATAAAATTCCTAAATTCTAAATTTAGTCCTTTTATATTATTTTAGCCCTTATGGATCACGACTCGACCCCCGTGAGCCGTTTTCCAAATTTTCTTTATTTATAAAGCTCATTTTGACACCTAAACTTCGACCCCGAGCCATCTCCTAATTTTATCGAGTTAGCCCCGAACCATATCAAACCGAAACTTGGCCAACATCCTAAATTTACCTACTCGACACTCAAACCCTTAAAAACTCAAGCCCAAAGTCAAAATCGAAGTCCCTCAAGGTTCTGCATGTGCTGGCTGAGAAGCACTCATGACATGATTTCCATGTTCGTGCTCGCAGGAGCCCAGCCGATGCATTACGGATCAAACCCAGCCCATGAACCCTTTCTTAGGACCCTAGTGAACCCCCTTGCACAGCCCGTGCCCCACGCACCAAGCGTGCCACGCCTGAAGGAGGCGCGAACCCTGCACAAGTCTGTGCAGGGCCCTCGGGTGGAGTCCTAGCAGCGCTAGGACTCTTTCCCGAGCCCTTGGTTCGATTCCTAGCATGGCTAGGACTCTCACCCCGACTCATGACTACCCTTGGTTGTGTCCTGGTCCAAGCCGAGTCCAAGCCCCACCCCGAAACGTGAGACCCGATCGTTACACACCAAGACGGCAGCCTGCACATGTTGTGTTCCTGATTTTCGATGGCTTCTGCCGAGTATAGGGAGTGGATGTGGCTTCGTTTTTTTTTAAAAAGCTTTACATAAACCTTTCGTAACATCATGGCAGCCCCCTAAACGTGCAAAACATGAATCGACACAAGAAAACGTTAGATCGTAACACGAATACGTAAAAACCGTAATAAAACTTCATGATCTTTACACATGCATTTAATGAATCGATATATGATGTGTTGGATGAGAAAAAGGAAGATATTGGCGTGCCTTTGCGTAATAAACGCATGATATACCGACGACGACGAAGAACGGAGAGAACCGAGGCTTGCAACTATCAAAACTTTGAAGAAAAGAAGCCAATCTCCTCACGGCCGAAGCTTGTTGCTGCGCCGAGGAGAGGATTTTTGATTTTGTTAAAACTCTCGTGCGGCGTGAAAGTGAGTGTGCGTGAGTCTAGGTTTAGGTTTAATCTTGTTTATATGCTAACCAATCTCAATAATTAGACTTAAGGCCTACTTAATTTAATTAAGCCCACTAGTGCAAGCTAGGCTAAAAAAAGTTTTGATAAAAAAAAATAATTAGTGAATTAAATAGCCGGACTGTTAAAAAAATCCAACACCGATAAAAATTGGTCCCGGCGTATAAAATCACCTTAAAAAAAAATATTCTTGATTCCAAAAATAAGAGAAAACAACTCTCCTAAATTAAATAATTAAATTAATTATTTAATTAAAACATTTTTCACATTTTTCAGCCCCCGGTCTCCGTTTTTCGATCATCACTTGAATGACCTTTAAAAAATGTATTTTCATGAAAATTGACAATAAAATCATATTAAGCATGTATGTCACATAATTTAATAGCAATTAGAATAAATTACTCATTTTTCAAAATTTCTAGATTTGCATGCAGTTGGATTACGTCGACTTAATTTTGGACCTCACAATTCCTCCCCCCTTAAATAAAATTTCGTCCTCGAAATTAGGACTTACCGAACAATTCCGGGTAGCGACTCAACAAGTCTCTCTCGGTTTCCCAAGTAGCTTCCTCTTCCGAGTGATTCAGCCACTTGACCTTGACCATTGGAATGACTTTATTACGCAGTCTTCTCTCTTGCCGCGCTAAGATCTGGACAGGTCTTTCCTCGTATGTCATATGAGGAGTTAATTGAAGAGGCTCATAATTAAGTACATGTGATGGGTTAGACATGTACTTTCGAAGCATAGAAACATGGAACAAGTTGTGAACTCCTGAAAGTGCTGGTGGCAACGCCACTCTATAGGCTAGTGTCCCAATCCTCTCCAATATCTCAAACGGACCTATAAACCTTGGAATAAGCTTGCCTTTCCTGCCAAAGCGCATAACACCCTTCATAGGTGCTATTTTCACGAATACGTGGTCGCCCACTGCAAACTCTAAGTCCCTTCGCCTTTTGTCCGCATAACTCTTCTGTCGGCTTTGTGCAGTCTTCATTCTCTCACGAATTTTGACTACCAACTCCGCTGTCTCTTCAATAACATCCGGACCAAGAACCCTTCTTTCTCCAACCTCGTCCCAATGAATAGGAGATCTACATCTCCTTCCATAGAGTGCCTCAAAAGGAGCCATCCCAATTGATGATTGGAAGCTGTTATTGTAGGCGAACTCCACTAGAGGTAACCTCGGTTCCCAACTGCCTTGGAAATCGATAACACAAGCTCGCAGAAGGTCCTCCAAAGTCTGAATAACTCTCTCCGACTGACCATCGGTTTGAGGGTGGAACGCTGTACTGAACAGTAGCTTGGTCCTCATCGCTGCATGCAGACTTTTCCAGAAAGAGGACGTGAATCTCGGATCCCTGTCAGAAACAATAGAAACTGGAATCCCATGCAGGCGAACTACCTCCCGAATATACAACTTTGTAAACTGAACCATGGTGAATGTCGTCTTAATAGGCAGAAAATGAGCTGATTTCGTAAGACGATCAACTATCACCCAAATGGCATTCAAACCCTTAACAGTCTTCGGCAGTCCCACTACAAAGTCCATAGTGATGTTTTCCCATTTCCACTCGGGAATAGGGAGTGGTTTCAATTTCCCTGCCGGTCGCTGATGCTCTGCCTTGAATTGCTGACAAGTCAAACACTCGGATACAAACCTCAAGATGTCCCTTTTCATCCCTGGACACCAATATAACAACTGCAAGTCCTTGAACATTTTCGTAGTTCCTGGATGAATGGAGTATGGCGAGTCATGGGCTTCCTTCATAATTAGCTCTCGCAAAGAATTGTCGCTAGGAACCCATAAACGATCTCGATAACGAACTAAACCATCCACTACTAAATACAAGTCCCGGCCCTTGGCCTCATCTCTAGCTCTCCACTTTTGCAACTGTTCATCAGTGGACTGACTCTCTCGGATTCTATCCCTCAAAGTCGACTGTACTGAGAGTGTGGCAAGATTAGGGGCCCCGCCCCTAGCATAAACTGTGAGCTCAAACCGCTGTATCTCGGACTGCAACGGTCTCTGAAGAGATAAATGAGTAATAACTGCCGCTTTTCTACTCAATGCATCTGCCACAACATTAGCTTTTCCCGGATGGTAGCTAATCTCACAATCATAATCCTTCACTAACTCGAGCCATCTGCGCTGTCTCATGTTCAACTCCTTTTGGGTGAAGAAGTACTTCAAACTCTTATGATCAGTAAATATCTTGCACTTCTCCCCATAAAGGTAGTGTCTCCAAATTTTCAGTGCGAAGACTACTGCTGCAAGCTCAAGATCATGCGTAGGGTAGTTCTTTTCATGAATCTTCAACTGTCGCGATGCATAGGCAATAACTCGGTCGTTTTGCATCAGAACTGCACCCAAACCAAGCTTAGAAGCGTCGGTGTAAAGAACATACTCCCCTTGCCCCGATGGCATAGATAACACTGGCGCGGATATCAAGGCTTGCTTCAACTTGTCAAAACTGTCTTGACACTTGGGTCCCCATACAAACTTTGCATTCTTCTTTGTCAAGGCGGTCATGGGTACCGCTATAGATGAGAACCCCTGAATAAACTTGCGGTAATAGCCAGCTAGTCCCAAGAAACTGCGAATCTCGGTGACACTCTTCGGCACTGGCCATTCTTTCACTGCCTCCACCTTACTTGGATCAACTTCCACTCCACTGCTGGAAATGATGTGGCCTAAAAACGCCACTCTGTCGAGCCAAAACTCGCACTTACTGAATTTAGCAAAAGCTTCCTGTCTAACAGTACTTGCAGTGCGGTTCTCAGATGGCGGCTATGCTCCTCTCTGCTCTTGGAATAGATCAATATGTCGTCGATGAAGACAATAATAAACTGATCCAGATACGGCTGAAATACGCGATTCATGAGATCCATGAAGATCGCTGGCGCATTGGTCAACCCGAATGGCATGACCATAAACTCATAGTGCCCATATCTAGTTCTGAATGCTGTCTTATGGACATCTGCTTCTTTCACTTTCAACTGATGGTATCCCGAACGCAGATCAATCTTAGAGAAAATCGATGCTCCTTGCAGCTGGTCAAATAAATCCTCGATTCTTGGCAGTGGATACTTGTTTTTGATAGTGACCCTATTGAGCTCTCGATAATCGATGCACAGACGCATACTACCATCTTTCTTTTTCACAAACAATACCGGTGCGCCCCAGGGAGAGTAACTAGGGCGAATGAAACCCTTGTCTAACAAGTCTTGTATCTGATCTTTTAATTCTTTCATTTCTACAGGTGCTAGACGATAGGGTGCTTTTGATATAGGAACCGTGCCCGACACTAGATCAATAGAGAATTCCACCTCACGATCGGGCGGAACGCCGGAAACGTCCTCAGGGAAGACGCTAGTAAAATCCCTCACAATGGCAACATCCTCTAACTTCTGACTGATAGACTCCTGAGCAGTAGTAACGCATGCTAGATAAGCTGAGCATCCACGCTTAATAAGCTTCCTCGCACAAAGACAAGAGATGATGTGCGGCATTTGCTTGTTCCTCGCCGCCTCAAACACAAAAGGTTTACCACTAGGCGGTCGGATAGACACTGATCGCTGCCTGAAATCAATCGAAGCTCCATTCACTGATAACCAATCCATCCCAAGTATAATATCGAATTCGGGCATAGGAAGCACAATGAGATCTGCCCGAACTACATCTTTGAATAAACGAAGCTCCAGACCCTTGACAATTTTTGACGTGAGCATCTGTTCACCGGATGGAATCGAAACTTTGAAACCCAAACCCATATCTTGAGGAGTAATATTCAGTCTTTTGACGAAGGTTTCAGATATGAAGGAATGTGTAGCTCCTGAATCTAGCAATGCATAGGTAGCTACACCTAGAATGATGATCCTCCCTGCGGTGAAAGATGTCTTTTAAATCTTTTCGAGTTGAGGCTTAAGGATTTTACTATCATTAATTTCCCAAATTCATAAAAAGATTACATGTTGAGCTTAAGCATTTCATGAAAATTGTATTTTAGCCCTTACATTTTCGAATTTCATGCGTTCTAGTCCCCCAATTTTGAATAATTGCAAATTGGCCCTTAATTTCGAATTAATTCAATTTAATCCTTTAAAAATTTTCGGAAATCACATCCTAGTCCTTAAGTTTTTGAATTTGCACAATCAACCCTCTAAAATCGGAAATTGCATAAAAATTATAACTTAAATCCATCTAAATAGAACATGCAACCTAAGTTCCACTAAGTTAAGTCTTGCTTCCCCAAACAACTCTAGTAACCAATTTAACATTTCATGCAAGAATAGGCAATATAAAATGTTAAATTACTAGGTTACCTGTGATAAGAGTAGTGTCTGCCTCTTCCTCTGCTTCTTCAGCATTCATAACATAAACTCGTCCTGCTGTAGGTGCCTTCTTCTTTGGGCAATCAATAGCCTTGTGCCCACTCTCTTTGCAATAGAAACACTTGTAAGAACCCCATTCACACTTGCCCGCATGCGGTCGGTTACATTCCTTGCACAGTGGCCTCTCAGCAGGCGGTGGTGCTCCTTGATTTTGTGGCCTCTGCTGTCCTCGATTCCTGTTTTGACCCTGGGGCTTTTGAGGCCCTTGAGGTCTAGATGGACCTGAATTCTGCCTCTTGTTTGGCTGACTGTTATTATTGTGCTGTTGCCTTTTACGCTGAATTTCAAAATCAATCTCCCTCAAAGATTGCTCAGACCTGAAGGCATATGCAGTGGCAGCAGCATAATCCACTGGATTCATCATCATAACATTGTTACGCAGAGTAGGGCGGAGAACATCCATAAAGTGCCTAAGCTTTTCTGCTGGGTCTCTAGCAATAAGGGGTACAAAGTGACAACCCCGATCGAATTTCTTCACATAATCTGCAACAGACAAGTCTCCCTGACGGAGGCTCATAAACTCTCTCTTCAGTCGGCCTCTAGCATCCGCCGTAAAATACTTCTCATAGAAAATGTCTTTGAATTGAGGCTAAGTAATAGTAGCAAGGTTAACACCATGCTCGACCCCTTCCCACCACAGTGAAGCATCATCCCTTAACAAGTAGGTGGTGCACCTCACACGGTCGGCATCACCCATATTCAGATAGCGAAAATGTACCTCCAAAGAACGTATCCAGCTCTCAGCAGCAAATGGATCAGTGGTGCCAGAAAATTCCTTTGGCCCTAGCCTCCGGAGTTGATCATAAATATCCTGCGCTGGCCTGGGAACCTGCTGGGCCTGCTGCTGTAACTGCTGTAACTGCAACTGCAGCTGCTGCTGCTGCAACTGCTGCTGCTGTAATTGTTGCTCAAATAAACGAGCCATTCCCTCAAGAGCTCGAGTAGCAGCATCTGGTGGTGGTGGTCCATTCCCTTGGTTATTTCCTTGATGGTTAACGCTGTTTTCCTCTTGGTTTCCACTGGCAGGGGCACGACGTGGAGGCATTTTATCTGAACGTTTTACCAAAATCTATCGTAACCAACATGCAATTAAATCTATGTTTTCTAATCATGTGACATATCGTGATTCATTTAGCAACCTTAAGCATATAAGGCATATATAATCATAAAACTCGTAAACATGTGGTGTAAGCATATCATTCACATAATCATGCAGGTAACATCATACTGAATCATGTAGAGCATGTAAAACTTACAAACTTGAGGCTTGACGACTGATCTTTCTGGCGCTAATGGTGGCACAACCCTTTACGGGACCTTTGCTCTGATACCAACTGAAACGTCCCATGTTCTTGTGTTTAAAATGTACTAGAATTTTTTTTTTTTTAAATTTCGGTCCTCGTAAAAATATTTTAATAAAATATTTTTGTCCATTATCTAGAACATTCGCTAGCTAGTATTTAAAAATCAATTGCAATCGCCATAAAATAAAATAATCGCATGAGTTACCAAACCTAAAAAGCAATAATCGTGAAACGTATTTTCCTCTCCAAAACCACTCTAAAGCATAAATAAATGGTTTTAAAAAAATCTTTTAACGTGAAAACGTAATCATAATCATGAGTGCGGAAATAGTAGAAGCGCTGGTCCTCGGGTTGTGTGCACCTTCAGTCCAGTCATCTCATACGTCAAGTCCTCCCTCAACCTCACCTGCATCCATCACACCTAGTGAGTCTAAAGACTCAACACACCAAATCTTTGTAACGAGTAACATGTATAAAATCACATGCAGCAGTGAAATTACTTGTACTTAAAATAAAATTTTCGTGATATGCATGACGTGACCTGAACCTTTACCTTTTCCTTGATCATAACGTGACATGATAACATGATATAATAACATGACGTGATAACATGACGTGATTCCTTTCATGATCGTAATATTATATTTTCTTGATTGAATTCAGATCGCTAATTGTGACTTTCCTGACGTGACATGACATGACATGACGATGGTACCATCTACTTGAAACCACAGTACTGGGCGGCGGGGACATCAGTGACACAAGATCGTCAACTGAGCCTTGGCCTAATCTTGATCATAACCTCAAATCCTGAATTCCTCATAGTCACAATTACTTCACTTTCATCAATATTTTCATGTTTTCATCACCTTATAAAATTATGCATGAATATATTTTCCTTTGAAACCAAGCATGCACCATGTATTTTAAATGTCGATTTTAATTATAAAATTTCATGGACATTTAAAATAAATCATAAATAAATCATAAACAATTCATAAGCATTTAAAAATGCACATAATATCATAAAAACTGCATTTAGGGCACTGCCACGACCTCTACTAAATTTTTGTGTAAAAAGACCGTTTTACCCCTGGACTCGACTTTTTACAAAATCGACTTTTTTCTTGATTTCGTGACTCAAAGATGTCCCAAATAAAAATTTAAGCTTATAAAAATTTTCTCGTAATTTTATTTGGCTTAAAACTTAGACTTTTCAATTTATCTTTTAATAGTTATTTTAACGGTGTTTTAATCCCGAAAAATACCAAACTTTAATATAAAATTCCTAAATTCTAAATTTAGTCCTTTTATATTATTTTAGCCCTTATGGATCACGACTCGACCCCCGTGAGCCGTTTTCCAAATTTTCTTTATTTTTAAAGCTCATTTTGACACCTAAACTTCGACCCCGAGCCATCTCCTAATTTTATCGAGTTAGCCCCGAACCATATGGAACCAAAACTTGGCCAACATCCTAAATTTACCAACTGGACACTCAAACCCTTAAAAACTCAAGCCCAAAGTCAAAATCGAAGTCCCTCAAGGTTCTGCATGTGCTGGCCGAGAAGCACTCATGACATGATTTCCATGTTCGTGCTCGCAGGAGCCCAGCCGATGCATTACGGATCAAACCCAGCCCATGAACCCTTTCTTAGGACCCTAGTGAACCCCCTTGCGCAGCCCGTGCCCCACGCACCAAGCCTGACACGCCTGAAGGAGGCGCGAACCCTGCACAAGTCTGTGCAGGGCCCTCGGGTGGATTCCTAGCAGCGCTAGGACTCTTTCCCGAGCCCTTGGTTCGAGTCCTAGCATGGCTAGGACTCTCACCCCGACTCATGACTACCCTTGGCTGTGTCCTGGTCCAAGCCGAGTCCAAGCCCCACCCCGAAACGTGAGACCCGATCGTTACACACCAAGACGGCAGCCTGCACATGTTGTGTTCCTGATTTTCGATGGCTTCTGCCGAGTATAGGGAGTGGATGTGGCTTCGTTTTTTTTTTAAAAAGCTTTACATAAACCTTTCGTAACATCATGGCAGCCCCCTAAACGTGCAAAACATGAATCGACACAAGAAAACGTTAGATCGTAACACGAATACGTATAAACCGTAATAAAACTTCATGATCTTTACACATGCATTTAATGAATCAATATATGATGTGTTGGATGAGAAAAAGGAAGATATTGGCGTGCCTTTGCGTAATAAACGCACGATATACCGACGACGACGAAGAACGGAGAGAACCGAGGCTTGCAACTATCAAAACTTTGAAGAAAAGAAGCCAATCTCCTCACGGCCGAAGCTTGTTGCTGCGCCGAGGAGAGGATTTTTGCTTTTGTTAAAACTCTCGTGCGGCGTGAAAGTGAGTGTGCGTGAGTCTAGGTTTAGGTTTAATCTTGTTTATATTCTAACCAATCTCAATAATTAGACTTAAGGCCTACTTAATTTAATTAAGCCCACTAGTGCAAGCTAGGCTAAAAAAAGTTTTCATAAAAAAAATTAATTAGTGAATTAAATAGCCGGACTGTTAAAAAAATCCAACACCGATAAAAATTGTTCCCGACGTATAAAATCACCTTAAAAAAAAATATTCTTGATTCCAAAAATAAGAGAAAACAACTCTCCTAAATTAAATAATTAAATTAAAACATTTTTCACATTTTTCAGCCCCCGGTCTCCGTTCTTCGATTGTCACTTGAATAACCTTTAAAAAATGTATTTTCATGAAAATTGACAATAAAATCATATTAAGCATGTATGTCACATAATTTAATAGCAATTAGAATAAATTACTCATTTTTCAAAATTTCTAGATTTGCATGCAGTTGGATTACGTCGACTTAATTTTGGACCTCACAATTGGAGATTTCTAGCCGAACATCATCCAACTGTGAAAATATGTGGGTACACCAACAAGAACATCAGTTGAAGATGCGAGAAAAGAAAAATTGACTGAAGAAAATCTAGGAAAAAGAGCCAACTCACTGTTGGAATCACTTCATAAAACGAAGTACACATGAAAATCGACATTGAGTTGCTGCTTGATTCGTTAGTGATGTGCTGTGTTAGGGTTTTTTTTCCCTTTCCCTAGGATGAGATTTTAGGGGAATAACTGAAATTAGGAACGCGCGCGTGACGCCAATTGGCGTGTAAACCCACCAAATATACGAGTCCGAATTACTGGTGCCTTACCAACAAACTGAATTATACATACATAAATATATACTAGTCACCGAGACACACGCGTTGCGTGTGTCATGAATATATGAAGCTAATATATTAAACATTCATGATATTACAACATTATGACATTAAAACATTTTGTACTTGAATATTGAAGGTAATAGATTTCAAAGCTTAAATAAATATGTCAAACTCATTTTGTTACCTTAAATGATATAGGTTTTGATCATAAAAAAATAATATTTTTTTGAAACCATGATATCATCTCACCTAACAAATTGTTAAAAAAACAATTAAAGATTTATTTATATTTTAGTATTTTTTATGCATAAGTTAAACCATCTCTATTTTAAGGTTAAGAAGAAAATATTCATTTTTATAGAATCATACTCAAGTACATAAACATACAAAATAATTAGAACAATCTATTAAAACGTTATATAAACAAATTGATATGAAATCACAACATGTAAACTACTGCAAAAATTTTGGTAAATACATTGCAATTAAAATAGGAATTGACAAACTCTTTTTATATGCCAGAAAAAACCAAAATATTTTAAGTAACTGACTATACAAAAATGAAGAATAGTAATTCTAGCAATAGTAGCAGAATTAAATCATTTATGGAATACACAAACTATGTTTTGTTTTAGTTGAAATAGAAATAAACAAATTAAATAGATAGAACAATGGAAATTATAAATTTGTAAATCCATGCTTAGGTCAAGTTTATTACTGTAATTCAAAAATCTGATTCAAAATCAGATTCTGGTGAAATATTCTCATGAGCATTAAAAAAAAAGGATTATTCGGTGTTGCCTATGAAACTATCCATGTTTCTCGAGTTTTACCCATGAAAAACTGAAATCCCACCCGAAAAAGTCAAAACCTTAAGCTCCAAACAATGTGTTGATGCCTTTTCACTGTAAGCTTTAATCTGAAAAAAAAACAATCAAGCTACATGACTAATAATCGATCAACAAACATGAATACTATAGACAATGTTTCAGTAACATAATCTACGATGATAAACAAATAAACTGACCGGTTCAGGAAGACCATAAAATAATCATTGATTACGGTTCACAACTTTAAAATAGAACATCAAATCTAGAATGGATACTAATCCACACGCACTAAACCTAGCATCCCACTGACTAAACTTCCCGCCATTAAAAAACTCATTCTTCTCCCCTTGCCCCAAGAAAATATAAACCAAGTTTCCCACATCAAAACCCAGTTAATTCAGCATTCATCTTTCCATTTGATGTTGATATGAAGCATGAACTTGATCTCATGTTTCTTTCATATCAATTAGAGTACATAATCATAACAACAAGTATATAGATCATGTAAATTAATATTTATAGTTATCAAAGCTACAATTGCATCAAGGTAAAGAAACCAAATAATAATAATGCTGAAAAAATGATACACATCCTCCAATATAGAAATTTTATTGTTGAAAAAATAAAGTCGGAATTAATAAATCAAACCTTTTGCGTTCTTGCAGAAATCCGAGAATAGACCGGGTCCCTTAATTTCATTATCACCTGCAAGATCAAAACGAACAAACTAATAAGATCACTCATATCACTCAACATAATATTTCGTAGAATATAAACTTATTCATTATTAAAAACGAACCAGATGAAGATGTGGGCGAGTAGATATGATTCATTGATTGAGTATGACATTTATACAAATACTTTGTTTGCAACATGTATCTTTCAGCTTTTCAGAAAAAAGCACAAAGAAAATTCAAAACCAGCAAAAATATTCAGCTTATACAAAAAATAAAAAATAATAAATAATATGTTTATCAATTAGGCACTATGTGAGAATCTGAAATTCCAGCAGTAGCAGCAGATAGCATAATATCAGCAGCAACTAATATTTCAGAAGATGACATTTTCCAGCAGACCAAAATCCAGCAGATTAGAATCCAGCAGACAGAAGAGCGAATTCCAGCAGACAGTTACTGATTCAGCTTAGACTTGTAACTGAAGGATTACATGGAATAAAGGTTGTTAATGGCAGATTGTAGTCATTAATAGGGAAGCTAACAGTCAGATTTTGGCCTATAAATAACACCCTCAAATCTTTGAAATGGATTACACAAGATTTGAGAATATCACTTAAATTTCGAGTTAAGAGATAGTGCATTTGTCAAGCAGCAAAATCCAGTAGCGAGAGCAGCCAAATTCCAGTAGACTTCAACCGAGAATTTATAGCAAATCACGGTAAGTGGGCTTATGTATAAATATCTTGAAATCCGTTTGATAATTCTGTTTTAAAGATCAGTTTCTGTATGTTTGATTTCTGATATATGATTTTGAAGCACTGAAACTCTCTAGTGAATTAATGGTAGGAATATATATTCTGAACATTTCTGAATTCTGATTCTGATTCTGGCCTAACCCCTTAGAGGAGAGAACATATAGGGTACTGATATCAGGTTAGCCATGAAATTCATTAACGTGCTCAGTGCTTACTAATTCTGATTTCTGTTCTGAAACCTGTAAATTCTGAATTCTGATTCTGTTATGAAAATACAAGTTTCTGTATATTATTGTATTACTGTTTCTGTTGAAAACCATTTCGAAAACTGGAGTTATTCCCGCCCCTGCTTACTGAGTGACAACCATATCACTCACCCACTAAACCCATCTCAGATAAAAGCGAGGAGGAAAAGTTAGAGGAAGAAGAGCAGATTCATTTCTGGGGCTGGTGATAAAGACAGTTGTTTATTAGTTCTAGTTTATGTTTATTCCGCTGCATCTGTTAAGATACTGTAATATTTGGTTTTAAATTTCTGCTGTAAAACATTAGCGATTTGAGTTGTAACAGTCATGAATTATTTCGTATTATGAATAAAAGGCTGGGTTCTGAAATTCTGTACTTCTGAAGCTTGTTGTTTTCGAATGTAAATTTGAGAGCAACGCCGGTGTCAACTAACTCCTGTCCCGGGGCGTGACATTGAAGTGATATCAGAGCGAAACCGGGTTCAATAATCTGGGGAGGAGGAACTAGAAATAATAAGTTCTTATAGACTTCTGAGAATAAGTTCTGAAGGTTACTGAAATAGACTACTGAAAATAAGCTACTGTAATAGACTACTGAAACGAGTAAAAAAAAAATTCAGTAGGCCAAAGACAGTAGACCGAAATCAGTAGATGACTGTAAAACAGTAGCATCAAAACCAGTAATCTGGGATCAGAACCAGCAGATAGAAATCAGTAGAGCTGAAGCCAGCTGACTGATTCTAATAGTGCTGGAAAACATCAGACTTGAAAACAGTAGAAGGAAACCAGTAGAAAGAACCAGTAGGTCTGAATGCAGAAGACTGGGTCAGTAGAGTCGAAATGCAGCAGACTGGTTCTAATAGTGCTGGAAAACAGCAGAGGAAAAGCAACAGACTGCTTGCAGTAGCACCAGAGTTGCAGTAGATAGGGAATTCCAGCAGGAGCATGCAGTAGACCTTACAAAGGGCATGGAAGTTGAGGTGTTTTTCACACAAACTTCAAACGGCCATAACTTTTGATCTAGGAGGAATTTTTACTATTATGAGTAGGCGTTGGAAAGCTCTCGACGAGGAGAACCTAATCTAGAACCATTCAATCGTTCTAGCACCGCCGACAAACCCCAAAATCCATCTTTAAGATAGTGATATCACATTTCCGTAAAATTTTCCAAAATTTTGAAACTTTTAGGAATTTTCATTTTCAAACGGCTCAATATTTTTACACCAAATTTGGTACCATTCATGTTCTTGATGTGAAGGATTTTTAATAAAATTTTCACACAATTCTGAGACCGAAAATTTTTGGAGCTATTTTCTGCTATTGAATATTATAGACTTACTGATTCTATTCATTCCAGTACTTGTCTATAACTTGATCCATATTCTTGATATCAATTCTGAACCTTTACTCTCATGTTTTGGATGTAGGATATGACTGACCAGAGTAACTACATTAAGAGCTTAGAGAGGAAGCTAGAGAAACTAAAAGAACATAACTACTGTCTAGAGATGGAAAAAGATGAATTAGAGCGTCGAACGGAACACTTGAGAGGTGATGTCCAACGTTACGCTCACTATCTGCATGAAGCAGAAGAGAGGAATAGGAAGACTCAAGAAGAGTTTGAGACCTCTCAAGAGACTGTTGCCGAATTCATTGAGTTACATGATGACTTAATTGAGAAGATCCAAGTTCTTAAGGATCAAAATCACCAACTAGTGCACCAACATAATCAGTATAGTGCACAGACTGATGCTCAGATTCAAGTGCTGCAGGATACTAGGGAATTTCTTAGTGACCAGAATGCAGTTCTGCATGGTCATATTGAGCATCTGGAAACAGTGATCGCCAACCATGAAGATGAATTTGAAGAGGATCCTATGGATTTGGGAGTAGAAGAAGTGATAGATTAGACATTCAGTAGTAGCTTTTTGTAATAGCACTTGTTCCAATTTCATTCTGTTTTCAATTTCGATGTTTCGTTGTAATTGAAACTTCTTGGGAAATCAATAAAATTTCTTTATATCAATTGGTTTCATATTTAGTTCTCGAGCAATTACTTAAACATTGTGTTTCTTTCGTTTAGTTCATATTCTGCCAAAAATCTTAGAACTTTCATAATTGTAGGATATGGACGGAAGACCAGTGAGAAACAACTTCAATCCTCGTTACAATAACCGCAACAATAACCTCAACGATGAGGATGCGCAACAGCAACAACCACCACAACCACCACCAGCAATTGGCCTCAGTCAGGTGGACTTGATGGCTATAGCCACAATCGTGGCAACTACGCTACAAGGGTTATTGAACCCTAATGCTAATCAACCACCGCCACCACCTCCAGCTCAGAATGGGACTAAGCAGCAATATGAGGCTCTTCGAAGAGCAAGAGTCCCTAACTTCGATGGAAGCACCGATCCAGAGGTCGGACAGAATTGGATGAAAGAGGTGAAAAATCATCTTCGACTACTTGAGGTTCCACAAAGGATCTGAGTAGATGTGATTACACCTTTTCTTGTGGATAAAGCTGCTAAATGGTGGGAAGGAGTCTCACCAGCTATGTTAGAGGCGGGACCTATCACCTGACAAAGGTTCCGAGAGGCATTTCTGAGGCAGTACTTTCCAACAGCAGTTCGAGTGCAGAAGCTGTCAGAATTTGAAAGCTTGGTTCAAGATCCAAACATGACAGTGGTGGAGTATTCATCCAAGTTCCACTCGTTGGGAACTTACTCCCCAAACATCATGGGAGACGAAGCCTTGAAGATGCATCGCTTCAAGAAGGGATTGAACAGCCGTATTCAATCTGCCCTTGCCGTTATCGAGCCCAATAGTTTTGATGAATTGATGGGAGCTGCCATCAGGGCTGAGAATGACATCAAGAGGCGTGAAGGCGAGAACAAACTCAAACGTCCTCAGCCAAGCCAGTACCAATCGGACCAGCAATTCAAGAGGCCTAGGTTTGTAAACAACCAATTTACCAGTGCTCCATCCAAAAGAACCACTTCTTCTCAATCAAACAAAGAAGGAGTCAAGTGCCAAACTTGTGGATTCACACACACTGATGAATGTCGTAGGAATTCTGGAGCTTGTTTCCGTTGTGGAAAGATGGACCATCGCATTGCTCAATGTCCTCTTCCAGATCTAAGGAACGGACTAGCAGGAGAAACAACTTCAAACAAGCCTAAAGAGAACAAGCCAAATGCTCGAGTTTATGCTATCACCCAAGAGGAGGCGGACAACTCGAATGATGTCGTAGCTGGTACCATTCTAATCAATAATATACCTGCTTATGTGTTATTTGATTGTGGTGCTACGCATTCATTCATGTCTAAGAGATTTTCCAAGAAGTTAGGAGCTAAGCCTGATAACTTAGAAGAACCATATAGAGTAGCAACTCCTGCTAATCGAATTTTAGAAACTCGCACTCTATATCGGAATATTGGTGTTCTCATAGAAAATCAGAATTTCAAGGCAAACCCGATTCAACTAAACATGGTGGAATTCGACGTAATTCTTGGAATGGATTGGTTAGCCAAGAATCATGCTTTAGTAGACTGTCATGGAAAGACGGTAACCATCCAAACTCCATACCAAGAGAAACTTTTATTTCATGGCAAGACCAAAGAACGAAAGACTCTTCTTTCTGCTTCTCAGAGGAGGCGGACAACTCGAATGATGTCGTAGCTGGTACCATTCTAATCAATAATATACCTGCTTATGTGTTATTTGATTGTGGTGCTACGCATTCATTCATGTCTAAGAGATTTTTCAAGAAGTTAGGAGCTAAGCCTGATAACTTAGAAGAACCATATAGAGTAGCAACTCCTGCTAATCGAATTTTAGAAACTCGCACTCTATATCGGAATATTGGTGTTCTCATAGAAAATCAGAATTTCAAGGCAAACCCGATTCAACTAAACATGGTGGAATTCGACGTAATTCTTGGAATGGATTGGTTAGCCAAGAATCATGCTTTAGTAGACTGTCATGGAAAGACGGTAACCATCCAAACTCCATACCAAGAGAAACTTTTATTTCATGGCAAGACCAAAGAACGAAAGACTCTTCTTTCTGCTTCTCAAACTTGGAAAGCCATGAAAAGTGGAGAAGAATTTTACCTAGCTATGCTAAGTGAGGTAAAGAAAGGAACCACACTGACACTAGAAGAGATTCCAGTAGTACAAGAGTTTCCGGATGTCTTTCCTGACGAACTCCCTGGCGAACTTCCTGACTGCGAGGTGGAATTTGAGATTAATTTAGTGCCCAATGCTGCACCAATCTCAAAAGCACCATACTGAATGGCTCCAGCAGAGTTAAAAGAACTCAAAGAGCAACTTCAAGAGTTGTTGGACAAGAAGCAAATCCGACCAAGCGCATCTCCGTGGGGAGCTCCTTTCTTATTTGTAAAGAAGAAGGACGGAAGCATGAGGATGTGTATCGATTACAGAGAGCTGAATAAGATCACAATCAAAAACAAGTATCCGCTTCCAAGAATAGATGACTTGTTTGGCCAACTCAAGGGAGCTTCGGTCTTTTCCAAGCTCGACTTAAGGTCAGGCTACCACCAACTCAAGGTCAAGACGGACGATATTCCGAAGACAGCCTTCAGAACAAGGTATGGACACTATGAGTTCACGGTGATGCCGTTCGGGTTAACAAACGCTCCGACAGTATTCATGGATCTCATGAACAGAGTGTTCAAGCCATTTCTAGACAAGTTTGTTGTGGTATTCATCGACGATATTCTAGTATATTCGTCAAGTGTAGAAGACCACAAAGAACATCTTCGTCTCACCCTACAGAAGCTGAGAGAAAAAGAACTATACGCCAAATTCAAGAAATACGAATTCTGGCTAGAGAGCGTCGCATTCTTGGGACACATAATATCAGCAGCAGGAGTATCTGTGGACCCTAAGAAAGTAGAGGCAATCTCGGATTGGCCTAGACCAAAGAATGTGACAGAGATACGAAGCTTCTTGGGATTAGCAGGCTATTATCGAAAATTTGTTGAAGGATTCTCTTCAATAGCCACACCCCTCACCAAGCTCACACAAAAGAACTCTGAGTTTCAATGGAGTGAAAAATGTGAGCAAAGCTTCGAGACTTTGAAGAAGAAGCTTACATCCACACCAGTGCTAGTATTACCTATGGAAGGTAAGGACTACACCGTCTACAGTGATGCATCCAAAGAAGGTTTAGGATGTGTACTCATGCAAGAGGGAAGGGTGATTGCATATGTGTTGCGCGTTTTCTTAACTGCTCGCAAGTGCACGATGTCAAGTTATAGTAAAATGTACTTTTGGGTACAAGTGTCGATCCCACGAGGAGTGTGTATAAAAATGTATATCAATTCTTGTAATTAAAATAGCCAAGACTTTATCCAGAAAAATCAATAATCAGATTTGTTTGTTTAAACGAATTAATTGAAGCAATGAATAAATTAAATCACCGGATTGAGAGATAATAATGAGAGAAAGTATCTAGAGAAATGATTTCACAAAGTTTCCACGACAATCATTCACAGTTTAATTTATATTCCTGAATTCCAATCGATTAATGGCCAAGAACACTTAGATTGTTTTATTCCCCCTTTCCCAAGTGACGAATAAAGTGTATCTATCAACTTCGATTCAATTATTCCTAATTAGAATCTACATTTCATAGATAAGCGCGTACAATGTTCTTACTAAACCTCGCTAAAGTTATACGCCTTCCGAACGCTATAAACATTCAACGATGTGTCTCTAATGATCTATAATCCTAGTCCATCTCCCGAGTTATAAGATTAATCGAACAACAACAATTTATGGCCAGTAAATTGCAGTGCAGTAAACGTAGAGAACACAATTAAACGAAAGCGGAATTCAATCACATAAGCAACGGTGTGAAATCATCGTATCAACAGAGTTACGTCATTCTCTAGAATGAGAATTTAGTTCATCACGAAATCCAAGAGAAAACAAGACATGTTTGTGATTCTAGACATTTCTACGCAATAAAATAAAGAAACAAAGGAAAAGATAACAAATCGAAGTGTCGTCTCTGTCCCCAGATCCGTCGTTCTTCGTATTTGCGATGGTTCTTCGCACTCTGAATCTCTATCTCCTGTAGGCGCTCCGTTTCTTGCGTCTTTTTCTCCCTGGACGGCTGATTTTCGTGTGTTTTCTCTCTTCGGCGGCCGATCCCTTCTGACCTAGACGATTCGCGCATTTATACCTTTTCTGGACGCGGCGTGCGCGCGGTGGCGCGAAATGTGGCGCGGAGGCGCGCAAGCATCTGCCATCTGCTGTGTGTTGGCTCGCGCGCGGTTGCGCATGAAGTCGCGCGATGGCGTGCTCCTCTCAGGTGTATGCGCGCGGTGGCGCATGAACTCGCGCGGACGCGCGCAAGCTTCTGTGTGCGCGCGCAGGTGCACGTAAGATCGCGCGGTGGCGCGCTAGCTTCTGTCCGAAAGGGTGTCATTGTGCGCGCGGCTACGCGGAAGTTGGCGCGATCGCGCGCGCATCTCTGTTTCTTGCACAAGTATGGGTGTGCGCGCGGGTGCGCGTGAAGTGGCGCTAGGGCGCGCAAGCTCCTGTCCAGTGACGTGCTCGTGGTCGTGCGCTTCTTAGTCCACTTGGCTTCGTGTTCGCTATTTTCTCCATTTCTGAAATGACAACATAAACAAACCAAAAAACGCATAATTCTGTTCGAAACAAGCATAATTCAAAATGGATTTAAATGTAAATTAAGTGCAAATCTTGCACTTATCAAACCCCCCAAACTTGAATTTTTGCTAGTCCCGAGCAAAATATAAGAAAAGCTAATAAAGAAGGAATAAAAATACGCAAACTACTAAAGTCATGGATGTGCAAAAAAGTGATAATGACCTCCGATTCATCTAATTTCATGTAATTCACGATTTCCCAAGAGTCACGTGTGTGTGTGTTATGTCAATGTTTGTTTACCCCATCGAATGCTCAAATAAAGTTGTAATGCCCCTTTGCCTTACAGAATCAAGAAATCCTCAGTTCAGTTCAACTTTCACATCATCAACATAAACATTTGCATTCACAGATCACATAGGACTTTTTCGGTGATTATTTAGCTTGAAAGATGATCAACACAAGTATGCCAAAGATGAAATCACAAAATGAGATGCTTGCAAGCAAGTGATTAAGGTCTATACTTGTTGAAAATGAGTTTCAGGTATCCATAGGCTTAACTTGAACAACTTTTCTCCACTAGTATATTGGATAAATGTGACAAGGTTAATAGGTCTTGTAGGCTTGTAACGTTAGGCCACGGCTCACGGCTACAATAAAAGGTATGAAATTCAAAATTTGAGAGAAATAATCAACTCTTCATCAATTTCACTCTTTTTCATTTTCTTTTTCATTCACCATCCACTTATTGTTTTCTTTTCATTCATATCTTTCATCTCCCTTATATTTTTCTTTGATTGAACTTTTTCTCTTTCTTTTTGTCTATTTTCAACTCCCTCTTTGCTCACTTCAAATTTTTTTTTGTTTTTCTCTTTTCAAGGAGCTTTTGAATCACTACACCACCAATGAATTTCTTTCTCTCAAAATCAGGTAGGAAAATAAGTGTATCGGCTTCATTAGGTAGTTGTTGTGGGATGTAGAATAGATACAAGTGGGGGTTGATTGTATGTCATTGACACACACCACTTGATTTTTTTAGTAAGCTCAAAATGGGACACTAGGGATATTTTATGTTCATTTGGTAGGCTCGAAGGCTCAACGGTTTCAAAGATCGCCTAAATCATTCATATGTCACATATTATCCGTATTTCGCCTCGAAAAGTGTTCAAACAAGTTCTAGACTTCCGTCAATCCATTAGTCAACTCATACACACCAATCACATGCAATTTTCAATAAAAATGATATATGAAATAGGTACACGAAGAAAATTTAAGCATCTCAATTAACTTGAAGCTCAAAGGGCTACAATTGACAATAAGCACAGAACACAGGCCCAAGGATATTGCGAACAATTGCCTAGCTCATTCCTATGATTGCAACAGTGTCAATCAATGTCATGCAAGAATTACCAATAATCAGATCTCCCTCATCTGTTTAGCATCACAGGCATGCAACTTGTCTCTAAACAACGATAATATCAACAAACACGACAGTGCAAAATAATTGTGACTCCTAAGTTATCATGAACACATATAAATTTCAGGATCGCAATTCAGTTTTCATCATCGGTCCCACATTTTACTTATCCATGACTCTACCTAACAAATATAGAATGCAAAAAGTAAATAGAAACTAAATTAACTACTGAGCAAAATAAAAAAAAATCATAAAAATTCCAACAAGCAATTTGTTACCCCCCAAACTTAAAGTATGCATTGTCCTCAATGTATAGAAATGAAAAACATGACAACACATACCTCGCACCCGAGTGTCAGAACTCAGGGCTCGAATCATCATCCCCAGATCCTTCATCATCATCATCCATCGGCTGTGGGTACTGTGGTGGCCAGGCTGGTTGTGGTGGGTAAGGAGCATCCTCGGGTCCAGGTGGGAACCGCTGGGCAAGTGCCGATGTGAAATCCATCATGTAAGACATGAAAGTACTAGTAGTCTGTCGGTGTTCGGCCTGCTGTCGGCGCTCGACCCGCATATCCTGTTCCAGTCGGAACATGCGATCTCCCAAACTTGATCGAGGGATTGATGGTGGTGGTGGTGGCTGGCGTGCTCTGGCCCTCCTATTATAGGCTGCCCTAGCCTGTTGCCGTTCTATTTCGTCTCCAAAGCGCGAACGCTCTACATCAAATACTGTGATTGGGCTCTTTGCTTTCAAGACCTGTTCATCGGCGCCCCACTGCACACCGGCATAAAGACATAATGCAGTGATAGTATGTGGGCAAGGGAGGCTGACGGTCATAAGTCCTGTACCAGCACGCATGATATAACTGTTAATAAGCTTCCCCAAATCCACGGTCCTCCCAGTCATGATGGCGTAAATCAACGCCACTTTGTCTTTTGTAATTTCAGTCTGATGGGAGGAGGGCATGATCCGTGATAGAATAAAAGATGCCCAACAACGTGGTTTACGGCGTAAATCAGATTTTTTCAAAGTGACTGGGGAGCCCTGATTCAATCGCCACTCTGCACCCTCGATGCCTAAGGTGCTGATAATATCATCGTAGTTCATAGCCCCCGTGATCAACTCAGTGTACCCGTCACTTTCAAAATCCGGCAGATTGTAAATTGCATTAATAGTGGCCGAATCAAAGTAGACGAGTTGCCCTCGCACCAAAACTCCGTATTCTTCATGTTTGATTCTCAAATTCGCATAAAATTCATGGACTACGGATATCACAGCGTCTGGCGGAGACTGGGCTATATCCATCCACCCTCGTCGCCCGACCTCTCTAATGAATGCACAGTCGGGGTATGTCATATCTAGCCCTCTTTCTGGAATAATCGTCCTAGACAAGGTGCTCTCATATACCCGAAAGGCTTCCTCGTTCCAAAATTTGTTCGCATCGTAGGAACGAGAGGAGGAAGCCCCATCCTTTGATTTTTTACGAGGTGCCATAATTATCACTTGGTATCAACAATAATAATCAACAAATCGAGAGCACAATTCCACCAACACAGCTAGAATTCTGAAATTTATCCCCAAACAATAATATTGTGGAAGGAGCGGTACCCTTACTTGAAGAAAACGACTAGAGAGAACACCGGCGTGGCGGAGGCGGCGGCTGAGGAGTGGCGGCGGCAGAGGGGCGGCGCGTTGGGAGGACGGCGGCGGCGCTAGTGGTGGTTGCTTGTGGTGGTTGGGTGTGTTGAAGGAGGAGTGTTTGTGGTGTTGAGGTGTGAGGGAGGTGGAGAGGTAAGTAGATGGTGGTGTTGGAATGAAAATTTGTGAGTGGGGGAGGAGTTTGATTTGAGAAGGAGAGTGGATTTGTGAGGGGGAGGCGGTTGAGTGGTGAGGGAGAGAAGAAATTAGGGTAGAAATCGTGAGGAGGGGTATTTAAAGTGGTGAGGTCGAACGCGTCGCGCGGGCGCGCGAAAAGTCGCGCTATCGCGCGTTGTCCTCGGGTCTGTCAGCAATAATTGAAGACGCGCGTTCGCGCGAGATGTCGCGCTACCGCGCGCGAGCTTCTGTAAATGGGTGATAAAGGTCACGCGCGAGCGCGCGAGAAGTCGCGCTATCGCGCGTGACCTACTGTCTTCGTGCAAAGTTGCTGTGCGCGCGATCGCGCGAGACATGGCGCTGGGGCGCGCGAGCTTCTGTAAATCCAAGGGTTCCTTAGCGCGCTGCTGCGCGAGATGTCGCGCTTGGGCGCGCATGCGTCTGTAGATCCAAATTTTTTTTTTTTAACACCTGCAAAATAAAGTGATTCAAATTAAAAACTTGACTAAAGAAAATTACAAATATTAATTATGAAATTGAAATGAAGTAATGAAGCAGAGCGAATGCGAAAATAAATAACTGCGGGTTGCCTCCCACACAGCGCTTGGTTTAACGTCATCAGCCCGACGGTACCCTGTCTGATCAGATCAACTTGTAGCTGTCGATATTTCTTGCTTCAGTCCCATAGTAGGGTTTAACTCGCTGTCCATTTACTTTGAAAGTTCGTCCGTCATGGCACTTTAGCTCGACGGCTCCATAGGGGGACACTGTTTCCAAGACAAATGGCCCTGAACATCTTGACTTTAACTTACCAGGGAACAACTTCAGACGAGAGTTGTACAGCAGTACCTGTTGTCCTGGTTTTAGCTCCCTTCGAACTATGATCTTGTCATGCCACTTCTTGGTCTGTTCTTTGTAGATCTTTGCATTCTCATAGGCGTCATTTCGAAATTCGTCCATCTCGCTCAATTGCAGCTTTCTAACCTTGCCAGACGCTTTCAGATCAAAATTCAACTTCTTCACGGCCCAAAATGCCCTATGCTCCAACTCCAATGGTAGGTGGCATGCTTTTCCAAATACAAGCCGGTAGGGAGACATCCCAATAGGCGTCTTGAATGCAGTTCTGTAAGCCCATAGCGCATCATCCAACTTCAATGCCCAATCCCTCCGGTTTGTGTTGACAGTCTTTTCCAGTATCTGTTTAATTTCCCGGTTGGATACTTCAGCTTGTCCATTTGACTGCGGATGATATGCTAGTGCCACCTTGTGCTTCACATTGTATTTGGCCAATAGTGAGTTGAAAATTCTATTGCAAAAATGTGTACCTTCATCACTTATGATGGCCCTCAGTGTTCCAAACCTGGTGAAAATGTTTTTCTGTACGAATTTCGCTACAACATGAGAGTCATTAGTATTGGTGGCGACTGCTTCCACCCATTTCGACACATAATCAACAGCTAACAGAATGTAAGAATAGCCAGAGGAAGGGGGAAAAGGTCCCATGAAATCTATGCCCCAAACGTCAAAAAGTTCCACTTCCAAAACATTTGTCAGTGGTAATTCGTGACGCCTAGAGATGTTTCCTAACCTTTGGCATCTATCACATGATTTCACTAAGGTATAACTATCCTTAAACAAACTAGGCCAGTAAAAACCAGATTGTAATACCTTAGCTGCTGTTCGTGATGCTCCGAAATGTCCACCATATGGTGAAGAATGGCATTTCTCCAGAATTTGTTGCGCTTCGAGACCCTCTACGCATCTCCTGATCATTTGGTCAGCACACCTCTTGTACACAAATGGGTCATCCCAATAATAAAACTTGATATCATGGACAAACTTCTTTTTCTGATGGTAGCTCATATCTGGGGGAAGGGTTCCACAAGACAAATAATTAGCAATATCAGCAAACCAATGAAGTACAGAGTTTACCTCAAAGAGCTGCTCATCTGGAAAAGTTTCTTGTATAGCTCCCTCTTCTTCCTTCTCCTCTCGCTCAAGTCTTGACAGGTGGTCAGCCACTTGATTTTCACATCCTTTTCTATCCCTTACCTCAAAATCAAACTCTTGGAGCAACAAGATCCACCTTATCAAGCGTGGCTTTGCATCCTTCTTGGCAAATAAGTATCGGATAGCTGCATGATCAGTGAAAACTATTACCTTTGTACCTACCAAGTAGGGTCTGAACTTGTCAAAGGCGAATACTACTGCGAGCATCTCCTTTTCGGTGGTTGTGTAGTTTTGCTGTGCAGCATCCATGGTACGACTTGCATAGTAGATTGATCTGAAGAATTTATCACGTTTCTGTCCCAACACCACACCCACTGCATAATCACTGGCATCGCACATCAGCTCAAAGGGTTGCTCCCAATCCGGCACTATCATGATTGGTGCAGTCACCAATGCTTTCTTGATCTTCTCAAATGCCTGCAGACAATCATCATCAAAAATAAAGGTGGATTCTTTTTCAATCAAATTACATAGAGGTTTAGTAATCTTAGAAAAATCTTTGATAAATCTACGATAAAACCCGGCATGCCCTAAGAAGCTCCTTATTCCCTTGATGTTCTTTGGCGGAGGGAGTTTTTCAATTGCAACCACCTTGGCTCTGTCAACCTCTAATCCCTTAGAAGATACTTTATGTCCAAGAACAATGCCCTCTTGGACCATAAAGTGACACTTCTCCCAGTTAAGAACTAGGTTCTTTTCTTGGCATCTCTGCAAAACAAGGGATAGGTTATGTAAACAGTGATCAAAAGAAGATCCAAATACCGAGAAGTCATCCATGAAGACTTCCATGATGTCCTCCACCATGTCTGCAAAAATGGCCATCATACACCTCTGAAAAGTAGCAGGTGCATTACATAGTCCAAAAGGCATCCTTCTAAAGGCAAACGTGCCATAGGGGCATGTGAATGTTGTCTTCTCCTGATCTTCTGGTGCTATGGCAATTCGATTATAACCTGAATATCCATCTAAGAAACAGTAGTGACAATAACCTGCAAGTCTATCAAGCATCTGATCAATAAAAGGCAATGGAAAATGATCTTTTCGTGTGGCATTGTTCAACTTTCTATAATCAATACATACTCGCCAACCAGTTACAGTACGAGTAGATATTAACTCATCATTTTCATTTTTGACCACTGTCATCCCACCCTTTTTTGGTACAACTTGCACAGGAGATACCCAGCTACTGTCAGAAATAGCATAAATTACACCAGCATTTAACAATTTCAGTACCTCATTCTTCACAACCTCTTTCATGGCTGGGTTCAACCTCCTCTGGTGATCCACATAAGGAGTATACGCCTCCTCCATCAAAATTTTATGCATGCATATAGTGGGGCTAATTCCCCTAATATCAGATATCGACCATCCTAAAGCAGTTTTATACTTTCGCAGCACTCTCAATAATTTATCTTTTTCATCACATGAAAGGGAGGAAGAGATAATTACCGGATACGTCGACTTCTCACCTAAAAATGCATAGCACAGGTGGCTTGGCAACTCCTTCAAATCAGGGGAAGGTGGTTTTACCTCTAGTTTCTCATTCACATTCAGCTCATCATGCGGTGCATCTTTTCTCTTTTCTTTTGGCAGTGCGTCAAGAGCCACTAATTGCTCTTTCACTTCCCAATTATCTTCATCGACAGTTCCTGCCGCACCTATCAGACAGCTCTCCAAGGGATCTCTCATTCCTACACAATCAAGAGACATACATGAGTCTATAACATTAATGCTTTTACAAGTGCTTACCTCATTGGATCCCTTCATGGCGTGATAGATGTTAAAAATAACTTCTTCACCACCAACTCTCAAGGTGAGTTCACCCTTATGAACATCGATCAATGCCCTTCCAGTCGCCAAGAATGGTCTCCCAAAGATCAATGGAGCATCATGATCCTCTTCCATATCTAAAATCACAAAGTCAGCAGGAAAAATAAATTTATCTACTTTTACCAGTACATCCTCGACGACCCCACGTGGATATGTGAGACTTCTGTCTGCAAGCTGTAGGGTGATAGTAGTTGGTTTAACTTCTCCAAGCTCCAATTTCCTGAAAATAGAAAAGGGCATCAAATTAATACTTGCTCCTAAATCACATAAAGCTTTACTACAATGAGAACCACCAATAAAACAAGGAATAGTAAAACTCCCTGGATCTTTCAATTTTTGTGGTAATTTCTTTTGCAAGATGGCACTACAATCCTCAGTAAGCTTCACTGTCTCAAACTCTTGCAACTTCCACTTTTTAGACATCACATCTTTAATAAACTTGGCATAGTTCGGCATTTGCTCCAAAGCATCAGCAAATGGTATGTTGATGTGTATTTCTTGACAATTTCCAAGAACTTTGCAAACTGATCATCCAAGCTCTTCTTCTTGAATCTCTGAGGGTAGGGTAGAGTCGGCTTATACACTGGAGGTGGTTCAACTTTGATTTCAGCCGTGGATTTCTCCATTTCACCTTCTTCAACTGTCTTCCCACTGTCCACTCTCTCTTTGGGATTCTGTACCTCTAATTCCTTCCCAGTCCTCAAAGTGACTGCCTTGCACTGTTCTTTTGGGTTAACTTCCGTGTTACTAGGAAATTGACCCCTGTTCTGATCTCTCAAGGCGTTGGCCAACTGTCCGATTTGTGTCTCCAGAGATTTCATTGTGGCCCCCATATTTTCCATATGAGTCTCCATGTTGTCCAGATGAGACTCGGTTCTCGCCATCTTTTTTCCAGACTCAGTAACAAATGTTCCTACCAAATCTTCCAATGAAGGCTTTCCCTCCCCCTTTGATGTATTGAACCCTGGTGGAGGATTCAACACATTTTTATTGTTTGCGTAAGAAAAGTTTTCGTGATTTCTTAATCCAGGATGATAAGTGTTAGGGGGAGGGTTACCTCTATATCCTCCATATCCACCCTGATTTCTGTTGTTGATATACTGTGCTTCTTCAGGGGTGGATAGTTCCTCTGTAACCATCGATGGACCCTCGATGTCAGATGTACTCACTTTGTTCATCGCGGCTATTTGAGTGGTCAATGCAGAAACCTGCGCAGTGAGTGACGTAATAGGATCCACCGCATAAACTCCAGCTGTCCTTTTTACTCCTGCCCTTTCAGACGGCCACTGGTAGCTATTTATTGTCATCTGTTCAAGTAAGTCATATGCTTGCTCGGGAGACTTAGCAAAAATCGTGCCACCAGCTGCAGCATCCACTGTTCCTCTTGTTTGCCCATTTAGACCGTTGTAGAATAATTCAATCTGCACCCAGTCTTCGAAACCATGGTTTGGGCACTTTCTCAACAACTCCTTGTATCTTTCCCATGCCTCATACAATTGTTCAAAATCAGTTTGCCTGAACGTGCTAATCTCAATCTTCAACTGCGCAGACTTTGCAGGGGGAAAGTACTTTGCTAGAAATTTCGTCGCCAGCTCCTGCCATGTTGTGATACTTCCCAAGGGAAGCGATTGGAGCCAACCCCTAGCTTGATCCCTGAGAGAAAACGGAAACAAACGCAGTCTAATAATATCATCAGGAACATTATTAATCTTTACCGTATCAGTTATCTCCAAGAATGTCCTCAAGTGAACGTGAGGATCAGAAGTGGCAGTCCCAGCAAACTGGTTTTGCTGAACCGTATTAATTAGGGCTGGCTTCAATTCAAAATTATTTGCGTTGATCGTCCCTCTTGCAATACCAGAGTAGTGATTGTTGATCACTGGTCGGAAGTGATCTCTGATAGGAATAGCCTCTGGCGGGATGTGTCTGTCATTTTCTCTGTTCTCAGCCATTGCTTGGATCTCTTCTCTTCTTGCTTTTCTTAATCTTCTTGCAGTTCTTTCGATCTCCGGATCAAAAATAAGCAAGTCGGCTTTGCGATCTTAGCATACACTGTCAAGCAGAAAAAATGAAAAACTAAATCAATATGAAATAAAAATAAAAGCTCTAAATTAAAATCTAGACTAATTGGTAACAATACTGATATAAATTCAAATTTGACACTCCCCGGCAACGACGCCAAAAACGTGTTGCGCGTTTTCTTAACTGCTCGCAAGCGCACGATGTCAAGTTATAGTAAAATGTACTTTTGGGTACAAGTGTCGATCCCACGAGGAGTGTGTATAAAAATGTATATCAATTCTTGTAATTAAAATAGCCAAGACTTTATCCAGAAAAATCAATAATCAGATTTGTTTGTTTAAACGAATTAATTGAAGCAATGAATAAATTAAATCACCGGATTGAGAGATAATAATGAGAGAAAGTATCTAGAGAAATGATTTCACAAAGTTTCCACGACAATCATTCACAGTTTAATTTATATTCCTGAATTCCAATCGATTAATGGCCAAGAACACTTAGATTGTTTTATTCCCCCTTTCCCAAGTGACGAATAAAGTGTATCTATCAACTTCGATTCAATTATTCCTAATTAGAATCTACGTTTCATAGATAAGCGCGTACAATGTTCTTACTAAGCCTCGCTAAAGTTATACGCCTTCCGAACGCTATAAACATTCAACGATGTGTCTCTAATGATCTATAATCCTAGTCCATCTCCCGAGTTATAAGATTAATCGAACAACAACAATTTATGGCCAGTAAATTGCAGTGCAGTAAACGTAGAGAACACAATTAAACGAAAGCGGAATTCAATCACATAAGCAACGGTGTGAAATCATCGTATCAACAGAGTTACGTCATTCTCTAGAATGAGAATTTAGTTCATCACGAAATCCAAGAGAAAACAAGACATGTTTGTGATTCTAGACATTTCTACGCAATAAAATAAAGAAACAAAGGAAAAGATAACAAATCGAAGTGTCGTCTCTGTCCCCAGATCCGTCGTTCTTCGTATTTGCGATGGTTCTTCGCACTCTGAATCTCTATCTCCTGTAGGCGCTCCGTTTCTTGCGTCTTTTTCTCCCTGGACGGCTGATTTTCGTGTGTTTTCTCTCTGCGGCGGCCGATCCCTTCTGACCTAGACGATTCGCGCATTTATACCTTTTCTGGACGCGGCGTGCGCGCGGTGGCGCGAAATGTGGCGCGGAGGCGCGCAAGCATCTGCCATCTGCTGTGTGTTGGCTCGCGCGCGGTTGCGCATGAAGTCGCGCGATGGCGTGCTCCTCTCGGGTGTATGTGCGTGGTGGCGCATGAACTCGCGCGGACGCGCGCAAGCTTCTGTGTGCGCGCGCAGGTGCGCGTAAGCTCACGCGGTGGCGCGCTAGCTTCTGTCCGAAAGGGTGTCATTGTGCGCGCGGCTGCGCGGAAGTTGGTGCGATCGCGCGCGCATCTCTGTTTCTTGCACAAGTATGGGTGTGCGCGCGGGTGCGCGTGAAGTGGCGCTGGGGCGCGCAAGCTCCTGTCCAGTGACGTGCTCGTGGTCGTGCGCTTCTTAGTCCACTTGGCTTCGTGTTCGCTATTTTCTCCATTTCTGAAATGACAACATAAACAAACCAAAAAACGCATAATTCTGTTCGAAACAAGCATAATTCAAAATGGATTTAAATGTAAATTAAGTGCAAATCTTGCACTTATCAATATGCATCAAGGCAATTGAAGCCGTATGAACAAAATTACCCAACGCATGACCTCGAACTAGCTGCAATGGTATTCGCACTAAAGATCTGGAGACATTATCTTTATGGAGCCAAGTGTGAGATTTTCACCGATCACCAAAGTCTCAAATATTTGTTCATTCAAAAGGAACTAAATATGAGACAAAGACGGTGGATTGAACTCATAAAGTATTACGACTTGACGATAAGCTACCATCCAGGCAAAGCCAACACGGCAGCAAATGCTTTAAGTCGAAAGAATATGAGTAAGGTAATCCTGACATCACTTTCAGCACAACCATGTCTTCGAGAGACAATCAAGATAAGTCAAGATAGAGATCCCGCTTTGGTGAAACTAAAAGAGCAAGTTAAAGAAAGGAAATCACCAGATTTTGAGATTGATAACAAAGGAATATTGTGGATGAAAGGACGATTGTGTGTACCAGACATCGATAACCTTCGACAAGAAGTAAAGTATAAAGATTTGAAGAAAACTTTTGGTGGAGTGGAATGAAGAAAGACGTGGCAATGTATGTTTCCAAGTGTCACGTGTGCCAGCAAGTCAAGGCAGAGCACCAAAGACCTGGGGGACTCTTGCAACCTTTAGAAATTCTAGAATGGAAATGGGAACATATCTCCATGGACTTTGTTGTCGGGTTACCAAAGTCTAGACAAAGTCATGATGGCATCTGGGTAATCGTAGATAGACTCACAAAATCTGCGATTTCTTACATGTCCACATGAATTATAATTTTGACAAGCTAGCCACCTTGTACATGAATGAGATCGTGCGATTACATGGAGTACCAGCTAGCATACTATCATACAGAGATCCTAGGTTTACATCTCGATTTTGGGAGAGCTTTGAACAAGCTATGGGGACAAAGGTTACTCTTAGTACGGCCTATCATCCTCAGACCGATGGTCAAACAGAGAGAACAATTCAAACTCTTGATGATATACTGAGAGCGTGTGCTCTAGACTTCAGTGGTAATTGGAGCGAACATCTGCCCTTAATCGAGTTCGCATACAATAATAGTTACCATAGTAGTATTGGAATGGCACTATACGAAGCTCTGTATGGACGAAAATGTCGATCACCACTGTACTGGGATGAAGTAGGGGAAAAATCCATCGTTGGACCCGAACTAATCCAAGAAACAGTGGATAAAGTTGCTGTGATCAAGGAGAGATTAAAAAATGCACAAGATCGACAGAAAAGCTGGGCTGACCTGAAAAGAAGGCCTGTGGAATTTGAAGTTGGAGAGAAGGCCTATGTGAAGGTGTCACCAATGAAGGGTGTAATCCGATTCAATAAAGCTGGGAAACTGAATCCCAGATACGTCGGACCATTTGAAATTCTTGAGAAAGTTGGAACATTTGCTTATAGATTAGCACTCCCACCAGACATGTCAAGAATTCATAATGTATTCCACGTCTTGCAGCTGAGGAAATATATTTCTGATCCAAGTCACATTCTGGAAGCTGGACCACTTTTGGTAGAGAGCAATCTAAATGAAGAGCTGAAGTATGAAGAAATTCCGATTCGAATTGTGGATTTCAAAGACCAAGTACTGAGACGACGAACTATTCCATATGTCAAAGTACAATGGTCCAACCATACCGAAAGAGAAGCTACTTGGGAGTTGGAAGAAAAGATGCGAGCGCAATACCCTTATCTCTTTGAAGATCATGTATAGCCAAGTTTCGAGGACGAAACTTCTCATAAGGAAGGAGGGATGTGAGAATCTGAAATTCCAGCAATAGCAGCAGATAGCATAATATCAGCAGCAACTCATATTTCAGAAGATGGCATTTTTCAGCAGACCAAAATCCAGCAGATTAGAATCCAGCAGACAGAAGAGCGAAATCCAGCAGACAGATACTGATTCAGCTTAGACTTGTAACTGAAGCATTACATAGAATAAAGGCTGTTAATGGCAGATTATGGTCATTAATAGGGAGGCTAAAAGTCAGATTTTGGCCTATAAATAACACCCTCAAGTCTCTGAAATGGGTTACACAAGATTTGAGAATATCATTTAAATTTCGAGTTAAGAGATAGTGCCTTTGTCAAGCAGCAAAATCCAGTAGCGAGAGCAGCCAAATTCCAGTAGACTTCAACCGAGACTTTATAGCAAATCACGGTAAGTGGGCTTATGTATAAATATCTTGAAATCCGTTTGATAATTCTGTTTTAAAGATCAGTTTCTCTATGTTTGATTTCTGATATATGATTTTGAAGCACTGAAACTCCCTAGTAAACTAATGGTAGGAATATATATTCTGAACATTCCTGAATTCTGATTCTGATTCTGATTCTGATTCTGGCCTCACCCCTTAGAGGAGAGAACATATAGGGGACTGATATCAGTTTAGCCATGAAATTCACTAACGTGCTCAGTGCTTACTAATTCTGATTTCTGTTCTGAAACCTGTAAATTCTGAATTCTGATTCTGTTATGAAAATACAAGTTTCTGTATATTATTGTATTACTGTTTCTGTTGAAAACGATTTCGAAAACTGGGAGTTATTCCCGCCCCTGCTTACTGAGTGACAACCATATCACTCACCCACTAAACCCATCTCAGATAAAAGCGAGGAGGAAAAATTAGAAGAAGAAGAGCAGATTCATTTCTGGGGCTGGTGATAAAGACAGTTGTTTATTAGTTCTAGTTTATGTTTATTCCGCTGCATCTGTTAAGATACTGTAATATTTGGATTTACATTTCCGTTGTAAAACATTAGCGATTCGAGTTGTAACAGATCATGAATTATTTCGTATTATGAATAAAAGGCTGGGTTCTGAAATTCTGTACTTCTGAGGCTTGTTGTTTTCGAATGTAAATTTGAGAGCAACGCCGGTGTCAACTAACCCCCGTCCCGGGGCGTGACACACTAACAAAGTACTGTTCAAATTTGAATCAATAAATATAGAAAGTGTAATGCTAATGTAATAAATGGTTGTTCGGGAGACATGATAAGATAGAGGATGAGAAGTCAATAAAAACTGGCAGAGATAAATCCATGTACAGAATACAGGGTGCCACATATAGCTGAATGTGATTGAACACAGATAATGGAATATATATATTAGCATCCCTAAATTCTAACGCCGAAAAATATAGCACGTATTTAACAATTAATGTATGTATTTGTTCATAATGTATTTTTTAAAATTTAATAGAAAGAGAGTTGATTTACTTACACTTTATCATTCTCTAGTAGGTAGCAATACGTCTTTGAAAACCACGTTTCTTGTTAATACACCAGATCGATGCTGTAAATTCCCGTCTTTGACCAAAAATTTTGTAGAATGTTGGGAGACTCTTCTTGAAAGTGCCACATATAGCTGACCTTGGCTGAACACATGGTTACGCAAAAATATGGCAATATTTGGGATTGTTTGACCTTGTGCTTTGTTTATTGTCAATGCAAAACTAAGTCTTATGAGAAACTGTCGACGTGTCAACTCAAATGGTAATCCAGAGTTATCTTCACTTTTCAAGGGCATTCTATGTAGAAAGAATCTGGTGCACTTATAAGGACCTGTTATGATCTCGGCATCTATGAAATTTCTACCAAGACCGCGACATATTAATCTTGCTCCATTGCATAGACCAAGTTCGGGCACAACATTTCTCAAGAGCATGATAGGACTTCCTACTTTCAATATGATTTTATGTGGTGGCAAACCACTTGGACTAAGAGAATTTAAAAATTCTTCTTGAAAAAGGTTGTGATTGTCGTCTTCGACACTATCCCAAGATGTATACTCTTTTTCCACTCCAGGAAACTTGAGAATGAGCATTTGATTAATATTGTCGACATCAACATATTTTGGTGTGATGATGGCTCTGTTGACCATATAGTTTTCATCATTAACATGATTTATCATATTAGGAAAAACAGAATCAATCAACATCTGAATTGATTGTTCACCTTCCCATGGTATAATAATTGAATCTGATAATTTTATGAAATCATGACTCACAGTTTGTTGCAATCCATCACCTATGCGCAAGAGAAATTGTGAAAACTCAATATCTTGAGCAGATCTCATATTTTGTTGAAGGTGTATTATCTTTAAGCGATGCCAGAATGTTGACCTTGAAATACTTGCAACAATTTGTTCTGCCTTTGACCCTCGTTTAACAACCGGTAACACTTGTCGAAAATCGCCACCAAAACCCATTGTCTTCCCTCCAAATGCTATTTGATTTTCCATAATATCTTGGAAACTCTTACTGACGGATTCAAAAGCGTAGCGATTTGCCATTGGAGCCTCGTCCCATACTATAGCTGATGCGCGCCTTATTAGTTCTGCAAGATCTGTCTGTTTTTTTATTTTGCAAAGTGTTGATGCAGTTGGTCTAAGTGGAATATGAAGACGTGAATGTGCGGTTCTTTCACCTTGCAACAATGTCGCAGCTATCTCAGATGTTGCAACCGCAATTATAATTTTACCCATTTTTCTTAGATGTGCCAACATTGAACGGTATAAAAAAGTCTTACCAGTACCTCAAGTGCCATCAATGAAGAAAAGTTTTGATTGGTTATGCATAATACTTTCTACGATGGTGTCAAACGCAATCCTTTGTTGAGCATTCAAACGTTCAATAGATAGCAAATCATCATCAGAAATTTGATAAGAAAGTTCATCCTCAATTATTTTCGGTAGCGGTGTTTCTTCTAAAAAATCAGCACTTATTGATGGCAAATCAAAATCATCAAGTTTCTTTTTGTACTGATGCAACAACCTTCGTATCTCAAACAATAACTTATTGATGATTAAGTTACTTGATGAGATTTCTCTACCATAATCTTCACACATGCTAGGATGGAATTCATCCCAGAGTTCTCGAACTATTGTTGGTTGACAGAACCCCAGTATGGATACAAATAACCTTCTCAATGAAGAGGGCATTCTAACAGAGCATGCTTCTTGCAGACATTGTTTTACATAATCATCCTGTTAGAGAATTCCTCTCATTTGAGCAGAATCCTTAAATGTTGAATATGTTACCCCATTCACAGTCATCAGATCTTCAAAAGATTTCGGGCCCCTGACATGATTTAAAAGGATACGAATTTAAAACCTCTCACCTTCAGATGGCGACACAACATATACTCTTCCAACCACTTTATTGTAGCTTCTTCGACGACTCCATTTTTTTCAGATTTTATCCATGTGTAATATTGTGGAAATTCTCGATATAAATACTTTTCAGTCAAGTCATGATCACAATTTATTTTGAAAAATTCTGTAAGCATAGTTTTCGAGTTGTCATCATCTGCAAGTATATCACTTACGTGTTGTTGGGGGTCAAAATAAATCAAATGTTGGTTTGGTGTATGTATTTGTAACTTAATGACTGAAGGATACATCCTACTGAACTCAAATGAGAATATTCGCCATAATGCTTCAGGCGCACAAATCCACCTTCCATCCACATATTGTTGGATTTCATCACAATTTTGCCTATTTCGTAACTCTAGGGCGACTCGATCAAGATCTTTATGGATATACTTGTATATGTACTTGACACATTTAATCCCTCCACATACTTCCACATTAATATGACAATCATATTTCAACAAAAGCCACGGGTTGTACGGGACAACCCAACCATTATCAATGAAAACATCGTCATTGTTGGGAATTGATACTCGGCCACCTGCACGTCTTCGATATAAAGGGTATGAATCATTTCTTCGAGATGTGTATTCCACAAATGGCTTTGGAAAATTCTTCTTACATTTACCACTTACCATGCATGGACAATTAGGATTGATTGATCCACATGGCCCATGTATCATATGGTGGAGAACTGCTTTGTGTAGATTGGGTTCTTCTGTTTGTAAAGGTATTTCAGCACGTACAATTGAGTCAAAGTGATCAGGAGTACACAACTTGTCATTATTTTCAAATATGACTAACATATGAACATGAGGAAGCCCTCTTTTTTGATACTCAATGACGTACGAATAAGAACAGACCTTACCTAAAACTCCTCTATCCACAATGTCTTTCTTAAACTCCTCAAATTTTGACCGAAATATCCTTGTAATCAAATCTGGACGGTCTTGAGGTGATTGCCCAGGAAGTAGTTGATATTTTATCTCATTCCAATTCGGGTTGCATGTCATTGTAAGCATTATATCTGGTTTTCCATATGTTTGTACCAAAGTCATGGCATCTTGATACCTTTGGTACATATCACGTGGGCTTCCATCGAAAGATGAAGGCAAAACAATGCTGGTTCCAACATTTCCTGTATGAGGTATTCGGTAGATGTGTAAGATGTGAGTTGTAATAATGTCCCAATAGTGTGCGTTGGGGAAGAATGTGAGATTTTGGAATAATGAGTAGTTATTCAGATTGTATTTTTTTGGTCAATATTAATGTAATTTTTTATGTTCAAATTATCATATTTTTAAATTTTTAAATTTTTGGTTATTATGTGTGAATCTACTCATAATAATTTCTTTTTGATAAAAAATAAATAAATCATGTACATTGAAGATTAACATTTTTTTCACAAGAGATGCTATTACAGCTTCGAAATAATAAAAATATTTTATGATAAAAATCTATATCATGTAAGGTAACAAATTGAGGCTGTATTGTTGAATATGTTGATTATTTTGGAATTTTAGAACGTCATTCCAGAATATATATAATACGACCTCGATTTTTTTTAACTAATCTTAAATCATAAACTCTAAATTACTAAATAAAATAATTTAACATAATCATGAATCATAATAATTTAACAATTTAAATCTCAAGTGCATAAAATAAATACTAAATCATCGACTGACCAAAACCCTAAATCGACCTTTGAAAAGATCACCAACAATAAAATAAAGCATAATAAATATCTCTAATAAAATCTTTAGCATAAATCTTTAAATCATAAATCTATCTAGCTAGTGCGGAAACATAAAGACCCTCGGGTGTGTACTGCTGCACTCGATCGACTCAATCGTCACCGCCTCCAAAAATCATCAAATCCTGCATCATACAAACCTAGTGAGTCTAAAGACTCAACACGTTCTAAACATAGATAACGAATAATACATATACATCCACATGCAGTTAAAAATCATATTTTTATTTAAAATAATCTTTTGAACATAAATAAACCATTAAAAATCATTTGAGCATAATTAAATCATAAATAGTAAAATCATTTTAAAATAACCTTAAGCATAAATAAATCTTTTAAAAATCATTTAAAATAAGCTTTGAGCATAAATAAATCATTTTAAAAATAGCTTTAATCATCATCATTAATCATATATCATAAAATCATTTTTAATCGTAAGCTTTCAATCATATATCATTTGGGGTGAAGCTTGATCCTTGAAAGTGACTAGCTTTTATCCTTTGGTCGACTACAGTCTTAGCTCCACATGGCCCATGGGGGTGTGCACTAGGCTCCACCATGGAAATATGATCGTCGGGGTTCCCTCGGGGGCCTTTCCCCATAGACAGGTTCCCTCTGGGGCCTTTTTCCATAAATGGGTTCCCTCGGGGGCCTTTTCCCGTAGATGGGTTCCCTCTGTGGCCTTTTCTCCTCACGTTATCCCCACAAAATCATATATCATAAATAATATCTTTTGTCACTGTCAATTCACATCCCTCAAAATATTTTTTCTTTTCTTTAAAAATCATAAAATAGCGCAACTTTCCAAAAATAACATTTTAAACAGTAAAAATTGCACAGCTTTACCATAAATCGTAAAAATACATATTATCATCAAAATCATCATAATAAATCATGAAATATCATTTAACATGCGTTATGATCCTTCGGGACGCTGCCAAGCGTTTTTCATATTTTCCTAAGTGTAAAAATACCGTTTTGCCCCTAGACGTAAAAATTCTCGAATTTATATTTTTCTCCCTTTTAATGATATGGAATTATTCTAAATAATTATTTAAGGTTACATGAATTTTCTCATATTTTTATTTTACTTAAAACGATGACTTTTAATTTAATATTTAAATATAACACATTAATGCGTTTTAATCTCGAATTAAACCAAACCTTAATATAAAATCTCCAAAATAAAAACTTAGACTTATAATAATTATTTAAGCTTATATCTAATCTTTCATAATTTTATAAAGCTTAAAACTAGGTGTTTCAATTAATGCGTTAATTAACGTTTCGTATGGCGATTAAATCCCGAGAAATTCCAAAACTCATTATTTTGATCCCAAATTTTTAACATAACATTTTTAGTATTTATTCTACCCTTACAAGTCATGATCCACACCCGTGGACCCATGGATTCAATTTTTGTTCTTAAATTTTCGAAATTGACACACTAGTTAACCCACCGAGCCATCTCTCAATTTACTCGAGCCACGCCCGAGTCACCTCGAGCCAAACCCTAGTCAACCCACCTAGGCACCCTCCTGACAAAGCCCTGCCCATAGAACCAGCCCCTAGGTCGCCCGAAACACTCCTGGACAAAGCTGAAAAATTCTGTGCGTGACTCTTCCCTAGCCTAAGACTCCTAGCCAATTAGGACTCCTCTAGCAACTTAACCAACGATCACCTCGGACCCTCACTGACCCTGGACCACGCCCAGACCCAGCCTAAGCCGAGCCCAGCCCCTGAACCAACGCAGCAAGTCCCTGCGCAGCCAACTCCTAGCAGCGGCCCTCCCTTGCGTGATTTAGGAGTTTTGCCATGCTGGGACTCCTCCATCCTCTAGACCCCGACTCCACCCACCTAGACGTCCCTGCATTACCCTCTATACCTTCCTGAACCACGCCTGGACCCGCGCACCAGCATACGCGCTTGAACCAGCCACGCGCCTCTTTCTTCCATAAGCGGGTCTCTTGCGCGCTCGCTTCCCCCTGACTTACCGCAGTGCCCAGCCACCTTAAGACTCTGCCTAGCCTATCGAGCCCTCCCCTTAATGCCTTGAATGAGAATTGCACTCAAAACTCCTCGGTTCTTTCCTACTTCATGACCACGGTTCCAGCTTTGATTCTCCTTAAAATCTATCATGTTTTGACTATATTCATACATATTTAATCATATATTGGCAGCGTGTCCGTTGGGTTCATAACGATTCTTTTAAAACAAGCGTAAAATCGTAAAAACGTTGAAAATACGTATCATACCGTAAAATAATCGAACTCACATAATTTTCATGCATAATAAATTAAAACACACATATTATGATTTGTATGATGTTTGAAAAGGTTTAGAAAACGTGCCTTTGCGTTTATAACGCTCGATTATTCGATCTTCGGCGAGGGTGCGACGTTGGACGACCAAACGACGAAGAACACTAGCTTCTTTCCTTCCCAAATTTTTGAAAATACTTGTGAGTGTGAGCAAGGTGTTCACGCTGAAAGGGGGCTGAATTATGAGTTTATTAGACCTAGGTTTAGCTATTTATAATTTAATTAACATATTAATGGGCTTTGGTTTTGGGCTTGAAATCTTAAGGGTAATTGGGCCTACTTAAATTGATTAAATTGGGCCCAATAACACTTAATTTATTAAATAATAAAAGTTTATAAAATTACTTTCCATAAAATAATATTTTTGATATTTTAAAACTCCTTGTTTGCCCAAAACCGACTTTTCGGGAAAAATCGAGCTCGACTCGTAAAATAATTCGAACTCCAACATTTTTAAGAAAATTAAATCATTTTTAATCATATTAGAAAACCTTGCCACTATTTAAATAAAAATACACATTCTTGTCTTGGTCGTTCCCGGTCTCCTTTTCCCTGCCTATTATCGAATATTCGGGTAAAATCCTTAATTTCATGAAAACATGTCACATAATCATTTAATCATTCAATCTTATATTTAATCATATGATAAACAGCATGCTAACATTTAAAAGCAATTAAATAAAACAATTAAGCAATTAAAATATTTTGCATGCATGTGGTTTACGTGGACTGATTTTTCGGACGTTACAATTCTCCCCCCCTTAAATTGAATTTCGTCCTCGAAATTTTCCCTAACTTGATGATTGTAAAGCTTTAGGTTTTCTTTATCCATCTCTATATCTGCTACATGTACAACCAAATTCATACAACAATTCTTACAACACAAAAAATCCAATACAAAAATTCCATTTATCAAAATATAACGATAAATTCAATACAAAATCTCTCAAAATAATAACAAAATCTCACGATATAATAATAAAATATCACGATATTATTGTTGTACATATCGTTGTACGATATTTTGGTTGTACCTATAGCATTATTCAAATTGAGTATATTTGAATATAACTTAGCAAGAAGGTTATTATAATTAAAAATAATTATCTTAATTTAGTATAACCAAAAAAATAATGGTTTCTATATAAATATCTAAAACTAGATATGGGCAGCGTTAAAATTATAATTCAAAATTTTTAATGCTTAATTTGTACCACAGCAATCAAGCCTATGAAAATTGAAAGAAAAAATTATTATTATTATTTAATCAATAATAAATAAATTTAAATTACAAAAACAATCCAAAAAATTAGAATCACCCATTGAGTAAAAAAATTTTGTTGAAAAATAATTTAAAATGTGTGTATTGAATATTTGAATGTTGAAAATAAGAGTTGTAAATATTGAAAATTAGTGTGTGATGATGTAGGTGATGATGAATTTTATTTTTGGATTATGTGTAAAGAAACTCTATAAATAGATCTCTCATTTGTGAAGAAAAAATCACAATTGAGTAGAGAGAAAAATATATAAAGTGTGTAGTTTGGTAAATTTTGAGAGTTTGAGATTTTTATTTTTTACCATAAATTTTTACTTTTTCACAACACGTTATCAGCACGAAGCTCTAAAAGTCCTACATACTTTTCCAAGCTCCAAACAGAAGAAAAAGGTAACAAAAGTAATAATATTTATTTTACTGTTATTTATTTATTGTGTATTTATTTAATATACAATATAATGTTATTATTAGAAATAATAAAAATAAATTTTTCAGAAACTTGTTATAAATCCTGGGAGGATGTTAAGACGACATCCCACACTCCCGGTAAGGGATACGACAAGTATAAAAGCCTATAAGGTTTTTAAACAAAATAAATTATGACACTCATTATAATAATATGATATAATATACATAATTATTTAAACATGTCTAATATTATATACATCATAGTATTACCATAAAATTATACAAATACATACCTTTATTTTTTTGTACACCAACGGTCATAAATGATAAAAAACGGCTAGTTTTTGCCCTATAAATATGATCTCACAAACAAATTCAATCACTCCAACTTTCTCTTCTTCTCTAAAAATTATTCTTCATCAAATTTTTCGAAGAAAAAAGAAGATGGCTTTCTCAAGGTTATTTTTAATTATTTTGGTTATCATACTCACGAGTCTTGTATTTATCGGAGAATATCCTCCTCGTGCGTTTTCTTTATTTTTACAAATGCTTGTACTTATTGTTTATCCGTTACTTTGTATTGCAATATTTATTAACTAATAAAATGCATCGTAATTTTTTTAGTACCACCATGTCAAATTTAACAAAGCTCGAATTTGTTGCGCTCGACATCACGGGAAATAATTATATGCCATGGACTCTCGATGTAGAAATGTGAAACGTCCTGTCCTTTTTATTGCATTAAAAGTACTAGAATTTTTTTTTTTAAAATCTCTCACATTTTCGGTCATTGCATGCACATGCACATAAAAATAATCTTGCACCATTTTAAAATAAATCATCCAACTAGTATTTGAAAATTGAAAGGGAATAGTCAAACCAGAAATCGTAAAACGTTTTACCAAACCTAAAAAGCAATAATTTTGAAAAGTAAAGCCCATACTAGACCTCTCAAAAATCTCTCAAAAAGCATAAGTAAATAATCTTAAAAATCCTTAATCATAAAACATAAGTCAAAAGTAAAAGTGCGGATTAATAGAAGCGCTGGTCCTCGGGTTGTGTGCACCTTCAGTCCAGTCAAATCACTCATCAAGTCCTCCCTCAATACCACCTGCATCCATCACACCTAGTGAGTCTAAAGACTCAACACACCATAATCTTTATAACGAGTAATACATAATACAGTCAACATATAACGGTGAAAAATACTTGTACTTAAAATATATTTTCATGAAAATACATAAACTTAAACTTAAACATTTTAGTAAACATTTTCATGATGCATAAAAATATTTTCAAAAAGACATAAACATATCACTTAAACATATTCGTATTCAAGTCCATATTTGTATTCGTATTCATGTTCGTGTTCATGTTCGTGTTTGTTGAATTCAGATCGTTGATTGTGACTTTCATATACGTGTTAGGCGATGGATCCATCTACATGTAACCACAGTACTGGGCGACGGGGGACACCAGCAACACTCTCACCGGTCAACTGGGCCCTGACCTTGCGTAATATCGTATCATCATATACATATACATATCCGTATCCAAGGAAACACGAACGTCGGGCTCCCACTGGGACCATAAACCTCACGATATCTCCAACATATCATCGTGTTAGTCACAATCCCTTCACATCCTTCAACGTATTATCATTACTAAAAAAACGTGCATATAACATTTTTCATTTTAAACCAAGCATGCAACATGTCTTTTAACGTTATCGTTTCGTCATAAAAATCCATAGACCGTTAAAATCATCGTTTTAACATTCAAAACCATAAAATAATCATTTTAACTTGTAAACATTCATAAACATTAAAAATAATCATATTAGCATTTAAAACAGCAAATAGGACACTGCCATGGCCTTTACTAATTTCCCGGTGTAAAATGACCGTTTTACCCCTGGACTCGACATTTTTTGTTTTCGATTATTTTCTTGATTTCATGACTCTAACATGTCCCAAATAATTATTTAAGCTTACGTGAATTTTCTCATAATTTTATTTAGCTTAAACGAGGACTTTTAAATAAATCTTTAAATGTGGCGTATTAATGCGTTTTAATCCCGAATTAAGCCAAACCTTAATATAAAATTCCCAAATTAAAAACTTAGACTTCTAATAATTATTTAAGATTAACCCTAATTTTTCATAATTTTATAAAGCTTAAAACTAGGCGTTTCAATTAACTCGTTAATTGACGTTTCGTGCGGCGATTAAATTCCGAATCAATCCAAAACTCGTTATTTTGATCCCCAATTTTTACCATAACCTTTTTATGATTTATTCTATCCTTCCAAGTCATAAGCCACCCCCGTGGACCCTTGGATCAATTTTTCCTTCTTAAATTTTCGTTTTTGACCCTTTATCGAATGCACCGAGCCATCTCCTAATTTACCCGAGCCACGCCCGAGCCACCTTGAACCAAAACATAGACAACTCACCTAGGGACCCTACTGTGCAAGCCCAGCCCAAAATCGTGAACCTAACCCGACCAAAACTTGCTGAACAGCAGGCCCATCTGCATGTGTGTGTGCGTGTAGGGTGCTCTTTACGTGTTGGGTTCCTTAGTTGTCTAGGACTCCACCAGCCCTCTAACCACCGACCACCCATGACCCTAACTAAGCCTGGACCACTCCCAAACCATACCCAGGCTAGCCCACTCCCTAAGACACAGCAGCGAAGCTCTTGAACTAGAAGCACCAACCTGCGCGCTTCCTAGCTTGCTGCCACAACTCACGCTTTTCATGGGCCAGGACCCAACCGAGCCACCTTCTGATCCCAGCCCTTCCTACCCTCCCTGGACCTTCCTAAGGCACCCTCTAGATCACCTAGCCCAGCCCACACCGAGCCGCTCCTCCCTGCCCAACTTCCGAAATCTGCGCGCGAGGAGTCCTTACTTCAAAGGACTCCTCCTAGCAATGGCGGAGCCAGGAATCGAATTATACCCGGGCTAGAATTTTAAACTCTAAAATTCTTTAATATTTTAAATTGATCTACCCGGGTTAATATCAAATTTATCCAAAATTATAAAAAAAATTACATATAAATTTTTTAAATTTTTTTTAGAACACCGGGCTAAAGCCCGGGTGAAAGGCAGTGTGCCTCCGCCTCTGCCTCCTAGGCTTCAACCAAAGGGTCCTAGCCATGCTAGGACCCTTCCTGACCCTGACCCACGTCCCTTAGGACCCGATACCCTGACCTGGTCGAGCCCCTAAGCCCCATGCACCCTAGCCAAGTTCCTTGAATTTTTTGTACAAGCCATAGAACTCACGGCTCTTCTTTTCTCGGTTTTTTTCCCAGCTTGTTTTCTATCATGATGCAACGTTTTTTGTGTGATAATAGGACCCTAAACTTGTGTAAAATCATCCCTTAACAACCCCTAGCCATGGCAGCCCCTTAACACCACAATATACATGATTTTGGAACAACAATTCACAAGTTTATCTCATATACATGCAATATTTCGAAAATATTCATAAAAACCTCATGCTTTTCATTCAAAAATAATTTAAACAATAATACGATATGATAGATGAGAAAAGGAGATTTAAGGCGTGCCTTTGCGTAATTTACGCATGAATATACGTTGACGAATCGAAGAACGGCGACGAACGATCATGGCTTGAATTCCCTTGAAGCTTTAAAATTTTTCTCCAAATTATTTTGTGTGTGCCGTGTGAAACTTTGCAAGGGAGAGTTTGATTTGAAGAGGGGAGTGGGGCGTGGGAATTTTATGGGTTATGGGGTAGGTTTAGGCTTAAATAAGAATTAAAAACATTAATCAAAAGTTTAGGCCCATTAAGATATTAATTAGGTCCATTAATGCTTAATTAAAATATTTAAAAGATTTAAAAATAATTTTGCTTGAATAAGTTTGTGAATTTATTAGCCGGGTTGTCAAATCGCTCGAGTTTTTGTTGAAAAACCAACACCGATAAAATTTACGTCCCGGCGTATAAAATCACCTAAAAACCCCATATTTTCAAAAATAATGAAAAGCATGACCCTTAATTTAAATAATTAAAAACAATTATTTAGTAAAAACATTTTACAATTTTTCATCCATCGGTCTCCGTTCCTCGATCGCAACTCGAATAACCTTTAAAAATACATTTTTATGCAACCATATAGAAAATATATTTTTAAACATGCAAATATGCACAACATAATAAATTAATAAATTAATGCGATTAAAACATTTAATTAAAATACAAAATAATTTAATAATGCATGCATGTGGTTTGCGTGGACTTTAAATTTTCGGGGCGTTACAAAATGCATCTTGAGTCATTGGGTCTAAGCGAGACCATTAAAGAAAATGACATATGTACATCACAAGAAAAGGCAAGAGCCATGATATTTTTGCGTCGACATCTCGACGAGGGATTAAAATGTGAAAATCTGACTGAAAAAAATCCAATGGCTTTGTGGAAAGGATTGAAAGAAAGATTTGAACATATAAGGGAAGTTATACTTTCGACCGCCCGTGATGAATGGAATATGTTAAGATTCCAAGATTTTAAGAAAGTCAGTTATTATAATTCAGCGATGTATCGAATAATCTCGCAGCTAAAATTCTGTGGACATGAGGTCACAGAATCTGAGATGCTTGAAAAAACATTTTTCACGTTTCATGCATCAAATATTACTCTACAGCAACAATATAGAGTACATGGATTTGCGAGATATTCTGAGCTCATCGCCTGTCTTCTTGTGGCGAAAAAAAACAACGAGCTATTAATGAGAAATCATCAGTCCCGACCCACTAGATCAACAGCATTTCCAGAAGTAAATGCTGTAAGTAAAAATGAATTTAAACCTCGGAACCAAAATCAAATTCAAAGACAAGATTTTGGTCGAGGTCGAGGTCGAGGTCGTGGACGTGGAATTGGCCGTGGTCGTGGTCGAGGCCGTGGTTTTGAAAATAATAGAGATAGTTATTTTTATAACTCATCTCAAAAGAGCGTCCCAAACCATCCACTGAAAAGGCATCACGAGAATACAAGTGTTAATGAGAATCACTCAAAAAGATATGAAAGTTCTTGTTACAGATGTGGTACTCCAGGACATTGGTCCAAAGTTTGTCGAGCCCCTGAACACCTTTGTAAACTTTATAAAGAATCATTAAAAGGGAAAGAAAAGGAGACCAACTTCACTGAACGCAGTGACCGTTTGAGTGATTCAACTCATTTTGATGCTGGTGATTTTATGAATGATTTCTCTGAAAATGATCAATATGTTGGTGGGATAGAAATAAACAATATTGATGCTGCAGATTTTCTCAACGATTTCTCTGAAAATGAACAATATATTGGTAGAATATAAATGTACAATAATTTATTTTTCATGTATTCATAGAATAATATTTTATTGTATAATTATGATATGTGTTATATTTAAATATATATTGCCAGTAATTTATTTAATTGCATATTTTTTTGAAGTTCAAATATGGAAAATGCTATGAGCAAAGCTGAAGTTTGCATACCGGATAGTGGTACAACGCACACTATCCTCCGAGATAAAAGATATTTCTTGGAACTAAAACCAACAAAAACAACGGTGAATACAATATCAGGTCCTGTAGACTTGATTAAAGGATGTGGTAAAGCACAATTTTTGTTACCTAATGGTACAAAATTTTTTATCAATGATGCTTTATATTCACCACAATCGAAAAGAAATTTGTTGAGTTTTAATGATATATATTCTCATGGGTATGATACTCAAACAATGAATGAAGGGAATGAGAAATATAGGTGTCTTATCACATATAAATCAGGAAAGAAATATGTGATTGAAAAACTACCAATGCTCCCTACTGGATTGCATTATACACATATAAGTCCCATTGAATCAAACATGGTAGTTGATAATTCTTCAATATTAACCAATTGGCATGATCGATTGGGACATCCTGGTTCAAGAATGATGCGAAGAATTATAGAAAATACACATGGTCATCCACTGAAAGACCAGAAGATCTTTCAGAATAATAAGTTTCAATGTAAAGCATGTTCTCTTGGAAAACTTATTATAAGACCATCACCAGTCAAAATCCAAACTGAATCACCAATGTTTCTTGAACGTATTTAGGGTGATATTTGTGGACCAATCCATCCACCATGTGGACCATTCAGATACTTTATGGTATTGATTCATGCCTCCAGCAGATGGTCACATGTATGTTTATTGTCAACTCGAAATGTTGCATTTGCAAGATTACTTGCTCAAATAATAAAATTGAGGAATCAATTTCCCGATTATACAATCAAGAAAATTAGACTTGATAATGCTGGTGAATTTACTTCCCAGACTTTCAATGATTATTGTATGTCTATGGGAATCATTGTTGAGCATCCTGTTGCTCATGTACATACACAGAATGGATTGGCTGAATCATTGATTAAACGTCTGCAAATGATTGCTAGACCAATGATTATGAAAACAAAGCTCCCTATTTCTATATGGGGACATGCAATTTTACATGTTGCTTCATTAATTCGCATCAGACCAAGTGCATATCATAAATACTCCCCATTACAGCTTGCATTTGGTAAAGAACCAGACATTTTTCATCTGAGAATTTTTGGATGTATGGTGTATGTGCCTATTGCACCACCACAACGAAAGAAAATGGGACCTCAAAGAAGGGTTGGAATTTATATCGGTTATGATAGTCCATCAATCATTCGATATCTTGAACCTCAGACAGGCGACGTGTTCACAGCACATTTTGCTGATTGTCATTTTAATGAGGAAATCTTCCCAATGTTAGGGGGAGAACAGAAACATACCGAAAAGGAAATTACATGGTATGTATCATCATTGTTACATCTGGATCCAAGAACAAAACAATGTGAAAAATATGTACAACAAATTGTACACTTGCAAAGAATAGCAAATCAAATACCAGATGCATTTGCAGACACAAAAGGGGTAACTAAATCATATATACATGCTGCGAATGCCCCTGCTCGAATTGAAATTCCAAAGAAACAAATGGAAGATACTCATGATGTCATTAAACGCCTGAAGCGTGGAAGACCAGTCGGTTCCAAGGATAAAAATCCTCGAAAAAGAAAATTCATAGAGAAACACGATGATCACAAAATAAAGAATGATGTTTCTGAAGAAACACATGATGATCACAAAATAGAGAATGGTGTTCCTGAAGAAACACATGATGATGAAAATATTCTGTCAGAACCACAAACTGACGAGAATCATGAAATCTCTATCAATTACATTAATACTGGGAAAATATGGAACCGAAAAGATATAGAAGAAATTGATGATATATTTTCTTATAATGTGGCATCGACATCATAAATGATAATGAAGATCATGAACCAAAATCTTTTGGTGAATGTAAAAATCGGCAGGATTGGATAAAATGGAAAGAAGTCATCCAGGTTGAATTGGATTCGCTAAATAAACGTAATATTTTTGGACCTATAGTCCTTACACCTGAAGGTGTAAAACCTGTTGGATACAAATGGGTTTTTATTCGAAAGCGAAATGAGAAAAATGAAATAGTAAGATATAAAGCTCGACTTGTTGCACAAGGTTTTTCTCAAAGGCCTGGAATTGATTATGAAGAAACGTATTCTCCTGTGATGGATGCAATTACGTTTCGGTATTTGATTAGCTTGGCGGTATCTGAAAATTTAGAAATGCGTCTTATGGATGTTGTTACAGCTTACTTATATGGATCACTTGATAGTAATATATATATGAAAATCCCTGAAGATTTAAGATGCCTGAAGCACAAAGTTCAAAACCCAGTGAATGTTATTCTGTGAAATTACAAAGATCATTATATGGGTTAAAGCAATCAGGTCGAATGTGGTATAATCGACTAAGTGATCACTTGATGAAAAAGGGATACGTAAATAATTCAATATGTCCTTGTGTTTTCATTAAGAAAACAACATCCGGATGCGTAATTATTGCTATATATGTTGATGATTTAAACATCATTGGAACGAATAAGGAAATTCAAGAAGTTGTGTCATACTTGAAGGAAGAATTTGAAATGAAGGATCTTGGAAAAACCAAGTATTGTCTAAGTTTACAAATTGAACAAAAAGAATGCGGAATGTTTGTTCACCAGACAAGTTATACAGAAAAGATCCTTAAACGTTTTAATATGGATAAATCAAATCCTTTAAGTACTCCAATGGTTGTTAGATCATTAAAAATAGAAAAGGATCCATTCCGTCCATGTGAATATGATGAAGATATTCTTGGTCCAGAAGTACCATATTTAAGTGTCATCGGTGCCCTTATGTACCTTACAAATTGTACAAGGCCTGATATATCTTTTGCCGTGAATCTGTTGGCAAGATTTAGCACATATCCAACAAAGAGACACTGGAACGGAATTAAACATATATTCCGTTATCTACGAGGAACGACAGACTTGGGACTTTTGTATTGAAAAGATGCTAATCCAAGTATAATCAGTTATGCCGATGCTGGATACTTATCTGATCCACACAAGGCACGTTCTCAAACTGGATATGTATTTACTCGTGGAGGCACTGCAATATCTTGGCGTTCACAGAAACAAACGCTCGTAACAACTTCATCAAATCATGCCGAGATTATTGCACTACATGAAGCAAGTCGTGAATGTGTGTGGTTAAAATCAATGACCCAACATATCCAAATCTCATGCGGATTATCATTCGATGAGAAGCCTGTGATACTATATGAAGATAATGCTGCATGTGTTGCTCAAATGAAAGAAGGATACATAAAAAGCGACAGAACTAAACATATTCCTCCTAAGTTCTTCGCATTCACCAAGGAGCTTGAGAAGAATAAATTTATTGATCTTCGTCACATTCAATCAAGTGAAAACTCATCAGATCTCTTCACAAAGGCACTTCCTACGTCAATATTCAGAAAGTACATATATAATATTGGGATGCGCAATCTACGAAATTTGTGAAGAATTGTTCGTGTCAACATGAGGGGGAGTTTACGTGACTGCACTCTTTTTCCCTTACTATGGTTTTTATCCCAATGGGTTTTTCCTAGTAAGGTTTTTAACGAGGCAGTACAAAAACACGTAATGAAGACATCATCGTATCATGATCATCATCACAAGGGGGAGTGTTGAAAAATAATTGAAAATGTGTGTATTGATTTTTTGAATGTTGAATATTTGAATGTTGAAAATAAGAGTTGTAAATATTGAAAATTAGTGTGTGATGATGTAGGTGATGATGAATTTTATTTTTGGATTATGTGTAAAGAAACTCTATAAATAGATCTCTCATTTGTGAAGAAAATCACAATTGAGTAGAGAGAAAAATATTATAAAGTGTGTAGTTTGGTAAATTTTGAGAGTTTGAGATTTTTACTTTTTACCATAAATTTTTACTTTTTCACAACAAATTTAAATATTTTGGGGCGGGATTTTGTTTTGTGCAGAATATAGAATATACTTAAATTGATGCCTTTATCGAAAAAAATTGTCGTGTAGCTGTTGATTTATATCACTTTATATATACATACATATAGTTAATTTATCTCCGATAGTATTTATCAACCAAACACATTAAGATTAAGTAAAAATGTGATACATTTGTCCCATATCTTAAAAATGAAATATTTAAAATGAGTTTATAATGTCTTACAATGAACTTATATAGCAACTTAGGTTAATCATTTTCATAAAGCGAGGACGAATACGACGTAGTTGCTATAGGGGCCCATTGTGCAGTCACGTAGGAGCGGGCCCGGGCTCGAGGCGTGACAGAATGGTCTCAGAGCCAATCACCGGCATGGAACACATAGAAATAAGTGATATGCGAGACAAAATGCTACGTGCATGAGAGCCACCTCTTGAACCTGCGGGGAAAAGTGCTACATGATGGGAGCCACCTCTTGAACCTGTAGGAGCCACCTCTAGATTCTTGGCGCTGGTGGATCGAGTGTTCAGGCCGCAACGAGAACATCGCGTTCTGAAGGAGATATGATTGTGATACCTTTGTCCCACATCTTAAAAATGAAAGATTTAAAATGAGTTTATAATGGCTTACAATGAATTTCTATAGCAACTTGGATTAATCATTTTCGTAAAGCGATAACGAATACGAAGTAGTTGCTATAAGGGTCTATTGTGCAGTCACGTAGGCGCGGGTCCGGGCTCGGAGTGTGACAAAAAAGAGTTGTCTTTTTAATAGACGACTTCATAAATTTTTATTTATGATAACTTAAGAAAACCTAGATAAATAATTAAAAGTTGGATAAATAGTATTATAAGTTGAAATTTCATTGTACCGATACTATACAATACTGTTTTTTAATTAACTATGTAATTTCCAAGTCCATGTCAATTCATTAACAAATTTTCAGGATATGTTTGACAACTTTAACTCTAATATCGTGAGAAAATATAAATTGTTTCGCGAAATATAATTAATACATCTTCGATCCTCATAAACCAAGACTTCGTCAAATATTTTAGGAAAATTGCTATTTCGATCATTTATGTTTGTCTCTTTTTTATTTTGGTTATTTATGTTGTCAAATTTTAGTATTAGTTATTCATCTTATAATTGTTGACAAATTTAATTATGATTCTATAGGAGTGTTGATGTGATATTGAACACGTCGAAAAAATTATCCAAATCGTAAAAAGCAAGATAACGTAGCATCATGAAATTTGCAATTTTTCAGAAATGTTTACTATTAGGTAACATAACAAATCATAATTCGTTGGAAAATTATCGTATCTAATGGAGTAATCAAGATTAGCTTGACAGCAATTGGAGAAAAGCTTAGCTTTTTAGAGTTTTCTATGTTGTTGGTAGTCATTTTCTTGTTGACATTTGAGTAAACAAACAACAAAATGTTGTTGGCAATCTTATGTATTCCCTTTTTATATTTAGAGAGAATAATATTTAAGGATTAAAATATTAATTTACTTATTCCAATTTAAAAAACCACCTAAACTTTGTTATTACTTTAATATTATTGCACTATTTGCTTTTACATTTAACCTATGATTAATGTGCTATTGAACGGATATATGACATTCTTCAACGACTTCTCTGCTTCAAAAAAGTAAAAATGTGACGCGTAATTTATCATCGCTATTTGGAAATATTAGGAAGTTGATTAAGCTCATTAAATAACTCAAACAGAATATTAGCTTTTCGATTTATAATTATTATTCAAGTTAATTTATTAATTTTCTGGTCAAGCAACTCGCACGTTTTTAATTTTTGGTTATATTATCATCAATTCACAGTCTTAAACCATTAACTTTACTTTTTAAAAAAAAAAAATAGTAATTTACATTGAAATACTGACATGATATCAACATGTGATACAATCATGGATGATTCTGGATGTAAGAAAGTACCTAAGAAGGAATGTGATCCATTAGAATTGCCAATGTGACTGATTACAAGAGAAGAAGCAAAAAATTCAAAGAAACACTTCATGAACTCTTCTAGAGCAGAAGAGAAACAACTACGAGTCATATCAAGCAAAACTCTATGTAGGACAGACATAATCATTACTTCAACTTCAAACCAGTTCAAAAGAGATATAAGTTAAATGATCAAAAGGAAAGGCCTAAAAAAAGATTTTTCAAGCACATATCACACAACACTAGCAAGATTTCAGCATAATCACACACCTTATTGCAGACGCACAATGGAGGATCTGTCAGGATAATTCAGGTGTAGGTCCAAAAAGGCTACCAAATAAATGTGGGTACCAAAATCATTCTTAATTTGGGGTTACATGTACGACAGATCGAGTTGTTGAAGAAATAAACCTGATACATAGACATTGCATATTCAAGATACATGACAGGAAATGTCAATTTATTATTTGAAACCTTTGAATATCATGGTCCAAAGATCACTTTTGAAGATGATTCAAAAGGTAAAGCTATGAATAAAATTAAGATTATTAATGATAATATTATCATCAATGATGTACTGTTAGTTGAAAATTTATGTTATAAATTAATCAACACAAGTCAATTATGTGACAATTGATATATTGTAGAATTTCACAAACATGCTTTCACTGTCAAGAATCCACATGGTAAAACTATGTTGATATGTAACAGAAATGGTAAAATAGATAATATAGATTAGCCTGTAGAACAACCATCTGATTTGACATGTTTTATTTTTGTTAATTTTAAAAATAATTGGTTGCGACACAAAGGTTAAATCATTTGAATTTCAAAACCATTTCTAACCTGAGTAAGAACATAGTAGCTGGTCTGCCCAAGATTGACTTCTCAAAGGACAATATATGTTTATCCTGTCAGATGGGAAAGCCACTCAAATCGAATTTCAAGAACAAAAGATGTACTGCATCAACTTGATTCTTGGAACTACTTCACTTGGACTAGTTTGGTCCTATTTCAGTAATGAGTTTAGGGGGAGTATACCTTGGTGATGATCGATGATTTCTCAAAATTTACATGAGTTATCTTCTTAGCTCCAAAGACCAGGTCTGTTCTCAATTGATAAAAATTGTAAAACATCTACTGAATGAGAAGACCTAGTGGTTGACAGGATCAGAAATGATCGAGGAACTGAGTTTATAAACATGTTTCTTGCAACTTATCTGGAAGAAAATAAAATCAAGCACAAGTTCTCAGCTGTTAGATCATATCATCATAATTGTGTTGTTGACAGACGAAACATAACACTTAAGGAAGCAGCTCGAACCATGTTAGCTGGTTCTGGAATTTCACAACGCTTTTTCATGTGAAGCTATAAACACTGTCTGTTATAATTAGAACAGATCGATGATCAACAAAAAACATGGAAAAACATCTTATCAGATCTGGAATGGAAATCAACTAGAAATACATACTTCGGGGTATTTGGTTGTAATTATTTTATCCGTGACAATAATAAAAATCATTTAGTAGTGTTTGATGCAAAATCATATGTTGTAATATTTTTAGGATAGTCATCTGTTAGTAAATCTTATTGTCTATTCAATACAAAAACTCTAAATGTTGAAGAATCAATTCATATAGTATTTGATGAATCTTTTGTTGTTCCTAATGCAAAAAATGCACACTGGAATGATCTTTCCAATAGAATGAAAAACGTTGATCTTCGATCGGACAATAATGATGAGATTCAAATCAGAAGAATAAATAACCCGCATTGTGAGCCAGATATCCCCACAAATAAAGTTGATTGAAACATCGAGCTTATACCAGAAGATCAAGGTGAACCAACAGTAGATAAAGTTTGAAATCAAACTGAGCTTGTTGAAAAAAAAATTGATCCAATCCAAGAACAAGATCCTCCTATTGTAAATTCAATTCCTCTTGAGTCATGCTATCAGTGGAATAAAAATCATCCGCCTGAGCTGGTCATAATAACCTTCCACCCTTTTACGAACTAGGAAAGAGATGCTTGATGAATATTCGCACGCCACATTTATCTCCCAAAATGAATCGACGAAGAATGATTAAGCTCGAATTTATTATAATTGGATAGATGTCATACAAAAGTAATTAGGTCAATTTGATAGAAATAAAGTTTGACATTTAGTTTTTAGACTGTCAAATCAATCTATTATAGGTACCATATGTGTTTTCATAAATAAACTTGATGAAAATGACAATATAATTCGTAATAAGGCAAGATTAGTGGCACGAGGTTATAAACAAGAAGAAAGAACAAATTTTGTTGAATAATTTGCGTTTGTAGCTAGATTATAAGCTATTAAGATATTTCTTGCTTATGTTGTTTTTAAATACTTAAAATATTATCATATGGATATTAAAAGTGCATTCTTGAGAATGGATTATTACATAAAGAATTATATGTTGAATAACCTCCTGGATATGAGAACCGTGCATTGTCTGATTAACCGACAACCCACAATACATAATTCTTTATATATAAATAAAATTGATCCAACAAATTTTTCTCAAAGTCGTCTCTTTAATCATAATAAAAATGTCTACTTTTTTGGTTAATAATTGTTTGGAGAGTATCTTTTTAAATTTTTTATTAGCCAGCTTTTGTATTTGGATATGACACAAACTTTAGTTTTTGAAAATTGTTGAACTTTAGAAATCATTATTTAAAGCTAAATTTAATTGGAGCGTGGAGAGGTCTTTCATCGGATCCCCATCTTTTGAGTATAAAATAAACAATTTGATACCCCCGGATTGAGGACCACATCGGCCCACTCTCGGTATCCCAGATAGCTAAGGCCCAATGTTCGAGAATGTTGGATCGTATACCGCGAACAGGGCGGGAGGTCGTCCAGGAGGTCACCTCGGCCGACCTCCCGAAATCAGTTACGTGGGACTGGAGCTTAGAATGCCGACCTCCCGGGCCGACCTCCCACGTATACCCGAGCCGGCCTCCCAAGAGGGCGTCTTGACAGCCATCCGAGAGTTGGTGACCGACCTCCCGAGCCGAGCTCCTAGTGGCCGAGATGACGGGAGAGCTCATGTTTACGAGAACTCTTTCTTGGACACTACCGGATAACCTGCCAGAATCAAGCCCCGAAAGGTAAGACTTATCAAGATTTACCAAATCTTTACAGGATCCATACTAAATCTACAAGATATAACCAAATCCTTATCAAGATTGTGAAGATCTAAACTTACCAAAACTAGGACTCTATTGTTCCCTTATAAATACCAGGTTTCATTAACTCTTTATTCATTCAATTCATATTTTCACATTCTCTCAGCACGCACATTACTCCCTCAGTTTTCTATTATCTGACTTGAGCGTCGAAGGGGCTTCGCCGGAACAACCTTCCGGCCCCCTTCTAACACTCTTGTTTGTGTTTCTGGATTTCGAGGTGTCTGATCCGAGCTCCACGTGTGACGTGCCGACCTCCCAGCCAGTGTACCAAGTTTCGATCCGAACGCTCCAAGAGAAGATCCGACCTCCCGGTTAGCATCCTCGATTTTAGCAACATCAACTGGCGTCGTCTTTGGGAAAATTCTGAGCAAAGACGTAGACATGTGGGGACGAACAGGAAAAAGATCAGGGCCTAGGGGTGCTCAAGTAGGTCACGGAGGTGGCCAGGGAGGAGAGGCGGTTGTCCTCAATCTAGAACAGCTAACCCAACTGATTAACGCATCTATAAATGAGGCCCTTCACCAACAGCGGGCTCCAACACCGCCACTACAACCCCCTCCCCCTCCCCCCGAGCACCTAGAGGCAGTTTGGGAGGAAATCAGGAGGTTGGGCAGACAAGTGGGGGGCCGACCTCCCCCACAAGACAGAAAAAGCCCACTCTCCCCTGAAATACTGAACGAGGACCTCCCACCTAACTTTCGTCAGCCGACTGTTAGAGACTATGACGGAAGTACCGACCCCGAAGAACACTTGGGAAGATTCAATAACACTACCCTTCTCCACAGATACTCAGATGGGGTGAAGTGCCGGGTCTTCCTTACCACGTTGGTGGGACCAGCTCAGAGGTGGTTTGATTTGCTACCACCACGTTCCGTCACCAGCTTCCGGGAATTTAGCACGATCTTCATGAACCAATACGCCACTAGCAAAAGACATTTGAAGACCTCCCTGGGCTTATTCAATATAAAGCAGGGTAACGCGGACTCACTAAGGGATTTCAATAGGCGATTTAACAACGCAGCCTTGGAGGTCCCCGCCGCAGCTACTGAAACTCTGGTAAATGCCTTCACGCAGGGTCTCCGGGGGGGACAGTTTTTCAATTTCTTGGTAAAAAAGCCCCCCCACAGCTATGATGAGCTCCTGAGCCGAGCTGAGAAATATGTAAATCTTGAAGATGCACAAAGGCAGAGACGTACGGATGGCAAGCCGGGAGATAAAGACAAAGGGAAGGAAAAAGTGGAACCGAGCAGGAAGAGGCCTGCTGAGAGATCAGAAGAACGAGGCCGAGGTCCTGGACCTTTCCCTCACACCCCATTGGCTATGAGCCTGGAAAGGGCCATGGAAATATGTGAAGAGAGGAGGAAGCTAGAACGTCCGAAACAAGCAGAAAAAGGGCCACGTTTACCTCCCTCGGATAAGTTCTGCGAATTCCATCAAGAATATGGTCACCTTACAAATGACTGCCAGAGATTAGGGGAAGAGGTACAAAGGATCATGCAGAGAGACCCACATATGAAGAACCTCTTAGCCCGACAGGAGGGAAGATACCAAGACAATAGGAGAGGTCGAGGACCCCCCCTGGGTAAATCAGAGAGCTCCACCCAGAGAGAACAAATCCAACCGAGGGGGCCGAGCAGACCCTCCAAGGCAGCAGGGACCTCAAGTCGAACAAATAGCTAATGATCCGACCCGAGGAACTATACACATGATATCGGGCGGCGCGATTGACGGAGACTCTGGGAGAGCTCGCAAAGCCCATGGCAGGAGATTGGAGAGCTTGGGGTTGGACCTCCCTCCGAAGTCTGACTCCGTCATCAGCTTCGGACCAAAGGACCTGAAAGGCATTGTTGCCCCTCACAACGATGCCTTGTTAGTAACTCTCACAGTTGCCAATTATGATGTGGCAAGGATCTTTGTTGACACCGGAAGCTCAGTTAACATTCTCTTCAAAAAAACCCTGGATCAAATGAAAGTGGAAGGGTTCGAGTTTGACCGTATCTCGACACCTTTATTTGGCTTCACCGGACATGCGGTCCAAACCATCGGACAGATCATGCTGCCCTTATCTTTGGGAGCGGGACCACACCGAATTACCAAAATGACATGTTTCACTGTCGTAGATGCTCCTTCTTCGTACAATGAGATAATGGGTCGACCGGCCCTAGCCGACTTCCGAGCTGTGAGCTCCATTTACCATCAAAAGTTGAAATACCCTACGGGAGACCATGTTGGAGTCGTTTGTGGGGACCAGAAGTCCTCACACCGTTGCTATGTAGATGAGGTAAAGGTTGAAGTGAAGAGATCCCGAATTGAGGTAGGGATGATTGAACCCCCGCAGAGGATAATCTCCAAGAATGAGGTTCAGCTTATATCGGAGGACGAACCAGAGATAGTGGAAATAGGAGCTCAACGCCACGTCAGGGTGGCGACTGACTTGGACCCTGAAGCTAAGAATGATTTGCTAGCCTGCTTAAAGGCTAATGTCGATGTATTCGCCTGGTCCCCACAAGAGCTTCAAGGTGTTAGTCTAAAAGTCATGGAACGTCGCCTCAGTATACTCCCGGAAGCCCGACCAGTCAAACAGAAGAAAAGGAACTTTGGTCCTGATAAAGACAAGATAATAAAGGAGCAGGTGGATGAGCTCCTCAGGGCGGGACATATACGGGAGATCTTTTTCCCAACATGGTTATCAAATGTTGTCCTGGTCCCTAAGAGCTCTGGGAAATGGAGAATGTGTGTCGACTTCAGAGATCTTAACAAAGCTTGCCCGAAAGATTGTTACCCCTTACCAAGGATAGATCAACTGGTGGACTCCACCTCAGGTCATCAGTACCTATGTTTAATGGATGCTTATCAGGGATATAATCAGATCCCCTTGGCGGAGGAAGACCAAGACAAAGTAAGCTTCATCACTTCCGAGGGGACATTCTGTTATGTGGTAATGCCTTTCGGGTTAAAGAATGCTGGAGCCACCTACCAGAGGCTCATGGACAAAGTTTTCTCAGCTCAGGTTGGAAGAAACGTGGAGGTCTATGTGGATGATATTCTGATAAAGTCAAAAAATTCAGCCGACGTCATAGAAGACCTCCGTGAGACCTTTGCCACTCTAAGATCTTACGGGCTAAAGCTGAACCCCCAGAAGTGTACCTTTGGGGTCAGAAGTGGAAAATTCCTTGGATATATGGTAACAGAAAGAGGAATTGAGGCCAATCCTGAGAAAGTGAAAGCCATCCAATCTATGTCACCTCCTGGGAATCTCCAGGAGGTCCAGAAGCTTGCCGGGAGAATTGCTGCTTTGTCACGGTTTATTTCAAGAGCCGCACATCGAAGTCTGCCTTTCTTCCGAGTTCTCAGAAAGGCTAAGAAGTTTGAGTGGGATGAAGAATGCGTAAAGGCGTTCGACGATCTAAAAAATATTTGGCCGAGCTTCCCGTATTAGCCAAGCCGGTCCCAAGAGAACCATTGTATGTTTATCTCTCGGCTATTGAAATGGCCGTCAGCTCAGTCTTGATCAAGCAGAAAGGAACCGAGCAAAGTCCCGTATATTATATCTCTCATGCACTCAAAGGAGCGGAGCTCCGATATACTGTTGTGGAAAAGCTTGCTCTAGCTTTGGTCACAACGGCTCAAAGACTAAGGTCGTACTTCCTATCTCATCCCATCATGGTCCTCACTAATAGCCCTCTCGGGAGGATAATGACTCACGCTGATATATCGGGGAGATTGGTAAAATGGACCACTGAACTAGGAGAATATGACATTCAATATGGACCTGGGACCGCAATAAGAGCGCAGGCCTTGGCCGACTTTCTTGCTGAGACCTTGCATGTCGAGATTGAAGATCTTTGGAAGGTATATGTCGATGGCTCGGCCACCAATGAAGGCAGTGGAGTTGGAGTATTATTGATCTCTCCGAAAGGGGATGAGCTAAAATTAGCTGTAAGGCTAGACTTCAGGGCATCTAATAACGAGGCAGAATATGAAGCAGTCTTAGCAGGTCTAAGGGCAGCCCAGCAGGTCGGGGCTGCCCGGGTTCACCTATTTTCTGATTCTCAGTTGGTGGCTCATCAAATGAATGGGTCTTATGATATCAAGAATGAAAGATTGATAGAATATGTAAAAGCGGTAGAGGCGGCTAAAGAACTCTTTACAGAACTTGTTTTTAAACAGATCCTCAGGGAGGAGAATGAGGGAGCCGACTCCCTCGCAAAAATGGCGAGATCACTTCACAGTTGGAAATCGAGAGATGTGGTAGTCCAATTAGAACTAAGTCCTTCTTTATACTACCCCTCTCCTGAGTCCGAGGACAATGAATGGCGCGCCGAGTTGTTGGATTACATGAAAGATAGAGTGCTCCCCAAAGATCCAAAAAAGGCGTACATGATGAAGCGAAGGAGCCTACGGTTTATACTTGTCAATGGAACTCTTTACAAGAGGTCAGCCTCTCGGCCTCTTCTCAAGTGCTTGGGTCCCAAGCAATCTAATTATGTGCTAAGGGAGATTCATGAGGGCTGTTGCGGAAATCACTTGGGATCTTACTTTCTAGCACGAAAGGCACTATTGGCCGGCTATTTCTGGCCCACTATGTTGAAAGACGCTCTAGCCATCGTTATCTCATGCAACAGCTGCCAGCGTCATGCTAAGCTCCAACATCAACCAGCTGCACTAATGAAGAGTATTGTGGCAGCCTGCCCGTTTGACCAATGGGAGATCGACATTGTGGGACCTTTTCTCACGGCCCCAGCTCAGAAAAAGTTCTTGCTTGTTGCTATTGATTACTTTTCAAAATGGGTTGAGGCTGAGGCTTTGGCTAGGATAACTGAAAACGAGGTACTCAAATTTCTCTGGAAGAACATCGTCTGCAGGTTTGGGGTCCCGAGGAAGTTAATATCTGACAATGGAAGACAATTTCAAGGAGGGGGGATCCAAGCCTGGTGTAAAGAGATGAAGATCCAGTAGCAATTCACCTCTGTGACCTACCCTCAGTGTAATGGCCAAGTAGAAGTCATCAACAGGTCCTTGGTGCAAAGCCTGAAGACCAGACTTGGGAGCGCAAAAGGTAATTGGGTGGAGGAACTCCCCAGCGTGCTTTGGTCATATAGGACTACTCCTAAGATAGGCACAGGGGAGACGCCTTTCAGCCTGGTTTATGGAAATGAGGCCGTGCTCCCGGCAGAGATCGGAGAAGAGACATCCCGAGTAATATTCTATGATGAGCAAAACAATGAGAGGCGAGCAGCAGACTTGGATTTCCTCTAAGAAAAGAGGGAAACCGCGGCCATAAGAATGGAATCTTACAAGAGGCGCATAGCCCAATCTTACAATAAGAAGGTCATTTAGAAGAGCTTCCAGGTTGGAGACCTAGTTTGGAAGAAGGTTCAAGAAGAGAAGGTCGGGAAGCTTGATCCGAGATGGGAAGGGCCGTTCAAAGTGGTGGAGAAGCTCAGCTCAGGTGCCTATTACTTAAAAGACTGGGCAGGGAAGAAATTGGAGAGGCCATTGAATGCTTATCACCTCCGCAAATATTATGCTTAAATATTTAAGGAATTTAGCTCTTTTTATTGTCATTTATTTTTGTTGCAAGGACATCAGGTTTTAACGCTTTTTTCAGACATTAATAAAATTACAAATTTTAGTTAGAGATTGTTGTTATTACAGACAAGGGTTTTCACCCTCGGACATTTCAGGAGCCCAGAGCTCACCTCATCTTGGTCACGCCAAGTATGACAAGGGTTTTCACACTCAGACATCTCAGGAGCCCAGAGCTCACCTCATCTTGGTCACGCAAAGTATGACAAGGGTTTTCACCCTCAGACATTTCAGGAGCCCAGAGCTCACCTCATCTTGGTCACGCCAAGTATGACAAGGGTTTTCACCCTCAGACATTTCAAGAGCCCAGAGCTCACCTCATCTTGGTCACGCCAAGTATGACAAGGGTTTTCACCCTCGGACATTTCAGGAGCCCAGAGCTCACCTCATCTTGGTCACGTCAAGTATGACAAGGGTTTTTACCCTCGAACATTTTAGGAGCCCAGAGCTCACCTCATCTTGGTCACGCCAAGTAAGACAAGGGTTTTCACCCTCAGACATTTCAGGAGCCCAGAGCTCACCTCATCTTGGTCACGCCAAGTATGACGAGGGTTTTCACCCTCGGACATTTCAGGAGCCCAGAGCTCACCTCATCTTGGTCACGCCAAGTATGACAAGGGTTTTCACCCTCGGACATTTCAGGAGCCCAGAGCTCACCTCATCTTGGTCACGCCAAGTATGACAAGGGTTTTCACCCTCAGACATTTCAGGAGCCCAGAGCTCACCTCATCTTGGTCACGCCACGTATGACAAGGGTTTTCACCCTCGGACATTTCAGGAGCCCAGAGCTCACCTCATCTTGGTCACGCCAAGTATGACAAGGGTTTTCACCCTCGGACATTTCAGGAGCCCAGAGCTCACCTCATCTTGGTCACGCCAAGTATGATATGGGTTTTCACCCTCAGGGAGTTCAGACTAAACGTATAATGATGCTCACCTCAGCTCGGCATGAACTTCACTATGCAAGCTTGTGTAAAATTTGACCAATTGTGGGGCCGAGCTCCCATGGCCGAGCTGACCCCACTCTCGCAACGTGATCTTACGTTATTAAAATTTTATCAAGTGTCTGGCCGAGCTCCCATGGGGAGTCGACCCAACTCTCGGAACGTGATCTTACGTTATTAAAATTTTATTAAGTGTCCGGCCGAGCTCCCAGGGCCGAGCCGATCTCACTCTCGGAACATGATCTTACGTTATTTAAATTTTATCAATGTCCGGCCGAGCCGATCCCACTCTCGGAACGTGATCTTACGTTATTAAAATTTTATTAAGTGCTTGGCCGAGCTCCAAGAGCCCAGCCGACCTCTCTCAGCGTGACCTCACGGGTTCATTATTTTACTAAGTGCTTGGCCGAGCTCCAAGAGCCCAACCGACCTCTCTCAGCGTAACTTGAGTGGTTCATTATTTTATTAAGTGTGGGGCCGAGCTCAATGAGCCCGACCGACCTCTCTCAGCGTGGCTCGAGTGGTTCATTATTTTATTAAGTGTGGGGCCGAGCTCCAAGAGCCCGGCCGACCTCTCTCAGCGTAACTTGAGTGGTTCATTATTTTATTAAGTGTGGGGCCGAGCTCCAAGAGCCCGGCCGACCTCTCTCAGCGTAACTCGAGTGGTTCATTATTTTATTAAGTGTGGGGCCGAGCTCCAAGAGCCCGGCCGACCTCTCCCAGTGTAACTCGAGTGTTTCATTATTTTATTAAGTGCTAGGCTGATCTCCAAGAGCACAGCCGACCTCTCTCGAAAAGTGACCTTATCAGATTATTATTGTACTAAGTGTCTAGCCGACCTATCAAAGAGTAACCTCAGCGAATTAAAGTTTTATGATGTTCATTATGATTGATGACCTCGTACGAGACGGAACGATAAAATATTCTCATTAAAAATTTCGATACAGGCAAAATAAAATGAAATAAACAGATGAGCTGGGGTGGAGTGCCGAGCTATTCAGTCTTCTGCTTCTGGGGCTTCGGGGGGGAGATTATCTACCACCTTTTGAGGGTCGAGAAAATCAGCTGAGGACCCCTCCGAAGGGTACCCAGCTTCCTGGAACTGAGCCACAGCACCGTCGAAACCCACGTATATGAAACCGAGGGCCTTTTCAGCAACGGTGATGGCAAACTCCTCAGACTTCAGGAAGGTCTCTTTGAAAGTCTCAGCCCCTTTGTCCAGGTCAGCTCGAGCAGCCCTGGCCACCTCCTGAGAAGCTCTAGCCTCCTCCTGACACGCCTCAAGCCGGACCTCCGCCAGTCGTAGCTCGTTCTTCAACTTCAGGGTCTCAGCTGCGAAGCCCTGGCGCATGTCATCCTCCCGCCTCTTGGAGTTGGCCTTCTCCATCTCAAGGGCCTCAGTAAGGGCATCTAGCTTTCTCTCCAGCTCAGTTGATGTCGCCTGGAAGGTCCTGGTATCTTTCGAGGACTGTTTCCTAAAATTGGTGGCTCGGAAAGCCACCTCGGCGTTCAGCAAGGCACCCTGTAGAAAACAGGAGCTTAGTAAAAAAAAAAGCATTACCTCGGCGCTGGCAGCCGTGGACCTCGTGACAAGCTCGGACCAGTTGAGCTCTTGAAGGAAGTCCGCGTCAGCCGCAGAGACGATGTCCCGAAGCACGGCGCCTGCTAGGGGAGTGGGCCATGACCCTATTATCCGAAGGTCGTCCCGGTACATGTCGTAAAGGTTGGACCTGCAGCGAATGACCTTGGAACGAGGGTCCGGTTTAAACTGACGCAGGGGGACGGCCTCAGTATGGAGGGGTCCGAGCTCCCCGCTACTGCCTGATCGACCCAGTGGACTAGGGGTGCCCGAGGCTCGGCGTTTACGAGAAGGTGCACTCTGGGCAGCCTCCTGAGCCTCGGTACTTGTCACCACAGTGACCTCTTTAGTGCTGGCCTCGGCAGCTACGGCCTTGCCTTTGCCAGCGGCATCCGAGCTGATCTTCTTCTGCTTGCGGGCCGCAGCTTTCTGGATGAGAGCATTCATGACTCTTATACTTGAGACAAGAGCTAAAGTCAGGTCAGGCAAAAATAAGGGGGTAGAAAGGTGAGGGGTCGAGCTGGGTTCCATACCCTCATGGCCTCGGGAAGAGACTTTGGCTGAGCTGAGCCCATAATAGCACAAGAGGTCCTCGGCTAAAAGAGTTGGGGTATGGAAGCGTCGACCCCTGATGGCCTCAAAGGGCTTGAGAAATGTGAGGCTTTTGCGAAAGCCCGGAGTAGGAGAGGGAAGCTCGGGGAGGGCAGCCCTCCATTGGGAAGAGATGTCCCATCGGTCAGAAGGTTGAACAAAAAAGTAATGATGTTTCCAAAATTTGTTGGAACTGGGGGCCCCCTCGAAGAATTGGCAATTGGGTATAGTAGGTATAGAAGGTATAGTAGCTAGGAGGGGGGTTATTAGCCCTCTCCTCAGAGTGAGGAAAGATGAAGTTGTATTCCGAAGGGGCGTGGGATAGAGCTCGGATGCGAACCTCGTCCGAGACATCCAACCATGAGCGATGAAGCTCGAACCAAGGGTCAGACATCCTAGTAAGCTCCTCGGGGTGACTGAGGCTGAGCTGGTTCCGGACTGGGCCGTCATCACCAGTGTTGAGACGGGAGCTGACCCCCTCAATCTCAGGAAACTCACTCGTAACCGAGATGATCTCCGCGAGGGGATCATACTTGTCCACCTCTCTGAAGATCTCCTCGGAGGTCGACTGGGAAGGACAATCTAGCGACGTCATGAGGAAGTTGAGGATTTTACCTAGAGAAATATCAAGAGATCGGGAGAGTGGGAGTGAAGAAGAGGAATTCTTTTGGAAGGTCGGAGCTGAGGTGAAGCGATGGAAAAGTAAGAAATGAAACGAATGGAGGACTAGTATTTATAGAGGGGCTAGGAGGAGATCGGACCGTTGATTTCGTAGGGGTTGAACGGCTGAGATTGTCTCGAAGTATGTGCAACTAGCCGTTTGACTGACAGCTGGCGGTGACGTTTCGTGCCCCAGCCCTTTCTCAACAGGGCTATAAGCTTGGGGCCTCAGCTTTTCTTCAGCTCAGTACGGGCGATAATGATTTAATTGGCGTTGTTGGGGGCTTCGAATCTAAGCTCAGACAATCAGAGCTTGCCGACACCCCAGTGTAGTCTAGAGCTTTGATGGGTCGCTCAGCTCGGCTAAAAGCTCCGTATTCCAGACCAGGAAATCAAAAACTTAGAGCTAAGCCAAATGTCTTCCCTCCTGAGGTCAGCACATTCAGCATAATCGGTTCCTCCATTGGCTTGGCCATCATAAGCGCAGTCCAGCTCAGACAGAACTTTGTAAACAACCCCCTGTGGCGGTGCAACTTACTTAGTCAACCAGCTCGGCTAAAAGCTTCATCTTCCAGGTCAGGACACCCTATGACTGGATCATTCCAGAGAGGCACAGCGGAGAGCATCTAAGCTCAGCTAAAGGATTTCATCCTTAGGGGCATCATTAGCTTAGTCAACGTAAGCTCAAAATATCTAGGAAGCTCGGTTAAATGTTTTTTACCCCGCACGTCAGGACATATCAAGCACTTGGTAACATAAGATCAGCCCAGCTATAAGCCTTGAGGCTCAGTACAGCCTAAAGGCATTACAGACCAGATTACCCATGGGCCACCAAGAGCCCAAGCAATCCCGAGCTTTTGGGTTTACAACGTCAGCTCGACTGGAGGGGGGGACTCGTGATACCCCCGGATTGAGGACCACATCGGCCCACTCTCGGTAGCCCAGATAGCTAAGGCCCAATGTTCGAGAATGTTGGATCGTATACTGCGAACAGGGCGGGAGGTCGTCCGGGAGGTCACCTCGGCCGACCTCCCGAAAGCAGTTACGTGGGACTGTAGCTTAGAATGCCGACCTCCCGGGCCGACCTCCCACGTATACCCGAACCGACCTCCCAAGAGGGCGTCTTGACAGCCATCCGAGAGTTGGTGACCGACCTCCCGAGCCGAGCTCTTAGTGGCCGAGATGACGGGAGAGCTCATGTTTACGAGAACTCTTTCTTGGACACTACCGGATAGCCTGCCAGAATCAAGCCCCGAAAGGTAAGACTTATCAAGATTTACAAAATCTTTACAGGATCCATACTAAATCTACAAGATATAACCAAATCCTTATCAAGATTGTGAAGATCTAAACTTACCAAAACTAGGACTCTATTGTTCCCCTATAAATACCAGGTTTCATTAACTCTTTATTCATTCAATTCATATTTTCACATTCTCTCAGCACGCACATTACTCCCTCAGTTTTCTATTCTCTGACTTGAGCGTCGGAGGGGCTTCGCCGGAACAATCTTCCGACCCCCTTCTAACACTCTTGTTTGTGTTTCTGGATTTCGAGGTGTCTGATCCGAGCTCCACGTGTGACGTGCCGACCTCCCAGCCAGTGTACCAAGTTTCGATCCGAACGCTCCAAGAGAAGATCCGACCTCCCGGTTAGCATCCCCGATTTTAGCAACATCACAATTTATTAATTGATGATATAATTTCAATGTGCAATGAATATCAGAGCAATTTGGAAGAGACGTGATTAATCATCTTGCGTACGTGATATTTTTATTAATCTGAAATTATATAACCTTAAAAGCTATTGATATTGTAGAATTCCATATATATTAAAATAAAATCTTGCTATAATTAGCATTAATAGTTCATGATTTTGATTAATGAAAACTTGACAAATTACAGTTAAGGATGGATCTAAAATTATTAGTTTAATATAGATAGAAACACCTCAAAAAGATTTTAAATTTTTATTTATATGTGATTAACTGATATCTCACAAATCAAAATTTTTAAATTCGAAGAAGACGATATCGTCAATATTCGTTATCATTTAATTAACAGAAGATTGGCTGAAGTTCAGCTCAAAGTTGCATGAATGGTTCATGATTTGTATCTATTGATTCAGAATATCATGATTGTGAAAAATCAATCCGTCAAAAAAATGGTTTTGGAAGGCATTATTGGTGTAAAAGAATTGAATAAAGTAGTTAGCATCATAGAGAATGAAAAAGAATTAAATACTTTTTACTTAATTGATTATAATTATTTAAATATTGGTAAATAGTGGGAGAGTAGGTCTATTGTGAAATGATATCACGAATCTCTATCTGTGATACGAGTCTAACCCTACCGATATTCACAATAAAAAGTAATACTATTAGCATAAAAAATAATATTTTTTTCATGGATAACCCAAATAAGATATCAATCTCACAAAATACGACCCGTGAGACCGTCTCACATATGTTTTTGCCATAGTGGGAGTGGCATAATAATTATTTTAATGGCCGATTCGCTCATTATTAAGAAAATGGTAATAATAAATATTATTTTTGTTTATCACTAAGGCAGAAACTTGTGTGAGACGGTCTCACGGGTCATATTTGTGAGACAGATCTTTTATTTGAGTCATCTATGAAAAAATATTATTTTTTATGCTAAGAGTATTACTTTTAATTATGAAAATGGGTAGGGGTGGGCGTTTGTGATCGGGTATCGGGTACCCGACCCGACCCGATCGGGTAATAACCGATCGGGTCGGGTATTTAGCATGTAAGTAAAATCGGGTAGAAACCCGAACCCGAAATACAAATTTCGGGTTTGTCTCGGGTAGTTCAATACTACCCGAAAAAAAAATCGGGTACCCGATTTTAAAATATTTGTAATATATATTATATATATATATATATAGAGTTTTATATTTTATACGAATTTGGTCTTCAGCTCCATTAACAATATTAACAGCTCATTGATTTGCACTTCTAAATTCTACCCGTCAATTTCGCGCTCGTTCAAAGCCAAGTGTTGTTACGATAATGGGATGAACGTAGATTCAGATGATGACCCTGTGACGGCTTTTACGGCGTATGCCATCCAGAGGATTTCGGAATTTCACTTGCGAGTTTTCCAAAAGTCTTAGTTTCTCCCCTACATATCCATTGAGTATTTGTTTCTCAAGAACTGCTGTTTGTAGAAAAGATATTGTTTATCAAGTTTAATTGATATATGATAAGGTTTTAAGCTTCCTGAACCTTTACGTGTAGAAATTTTGAACATTAGTTTGACTTATACTGAGACAAGATATCTATTTTTTTTCTGAATATCATCCATTGCATTTGTACCTGTTGTTGTTCACCCAATGGCCTGTTGACAACAGAAAAAAATTCGTATAAATCATTCCACTATATATATATATATATATATATATATATATATATTGAGAGATAAAGAAGATTAGATTTTTGACTTAAATTTCGGGTACCCGACTATACCCGAAAATTTCGGGTACCCGAACCATCGGGTAGCACCGATTAAAGTTCGGGTTCGGGTATTAAATGTGCTACCCGAACTACCCGAACCCGTGAAACCCGACCCGACGTCCACACCTAAATATGGATAGGGTTGACCCGTCTCACGGATTAAGATCCGTGAGACGGTCTCACATGAGACCCACTCTATCACTAGTATTATTATTGTTATTGCAAAATTTATGATTTTTTTATAATTTTATTTTTTTCAACCAGAAGAATAGAAAAGTGCTCTAGTTAAACCAAGAAGAAAATGGGACATGTAACACATGTTTGGTCACGAAGAGAATTCCTATTTTCTAATAATGGGCTTGTTACTCACATTGGTCAAATAAAGTTTCTTCTCTCGGATGATTTGGATTTGGATTTGGATTTGGATCCCTTTGGTGCATTTCTTTTAAATCTATTAATTGACTCAAAGTGGACACTAAATATATCTCAAAAAACATAAAATTTGCCATAAAAATTAAGTAGAAAGAGAGAAGCTGGATACGACGTACCTAGGAAAAGATGGAACAATTGAGAATTTGCAATTGAGAGAAAATTGTGTGAAAAATAAGAAGGGAATGAGAAGTATGTATACAAAATATTTCGGACAAAAAAAAAGTTCAACTGTCAATTCGTCAGTTTAAATTCGGGCCGACTGTTGCACAACCACGTAATCGTGACCTTAGATATTCAAAGGTCATTGGATCAACTGATCTCGGTCGTTATTTAGAATATAAAAAAATTTGATCAACCCGTTATGTCAACGTTTTTACACCAATAAACTATAACCAGACCGCTTTAAGACAGTTCCGACAACGATTCCGGGTCAAACCATACGAGCTGGTTTGGTCCTTGTTTGGCCCGGACGTTGGCTGGGTCGTCTATGTGATTCATTGGATCTACACCTACTGTAGGGCTGAGTTAACCCAAACTGTGAAACTGTTGCGTTGAATCCTCCTCTTTGCCCAAGTGTGAATCTGGTTTTTCCTTTGATAGTGAATCCTCTTCACCAAGAGTGGTGTTCATGTGTGTGTGTTTATATATATATATATATATATATATATATATATATATATATATTATAAAGAGTGAGAATGATAAATTAAGGAACCATTAATTTGATAGTTTTATTAGATAGTCAATCACATCTAATAAAAAAAATATGAAAAAAAAATCATTAATTCAAAAATAACAAAAATTATTATATTTAAATAAATATTTTAACTTATAGACTCTCAACGTGTACAAATGATTACCAGTCACGAATCTTTATCGGTGAGACGGGTCAACCTTACCGATATTCACAATGTAAAGTCATACTCTTAGCTTAAAAAGTAATATTTTTTCATAGATGACCCAAATAAAAGAATCGTCTCACAAAAACGATTCATGAGACCGTCTCATACAAGTTTTTGTCATATAAAAAAAGCCTAATAAAATCTGTTTTTGTTGAAACCTTTTTCATGATCCCCATATTGTACTTGACATGTTCAGATATTAATCAAGAGATATAAATGGTTCAAGTTACAAAGACATGTCTTCTTCTTTAACTTCTCAATTCTTTCTTCCCAATTTTCATGAACTTTTCATTTCCTCACAATGCTACACCCTTTTGTCGTCTACCTATTCTCACATTTTCATTTCAATTAAAATATATATAGTTATTTAAACAAAATGTATGGTTTTTCATTTTAATATATAGACGGCGAAAATAATGTTACACACAATATTTGTTCAGTCATTCTGATTAAATATCCATCGCATAAATCAAATTATACTTAAAATTAAGATTATGGATGTTAAAAATCTGTCTCTTATGCCATCACTCTAGTTATATTTTTAAGAATGGTTTTTTTTTTCTTTTTTTTTTTAAAAATTCTACTATTAGTAAAATCTGCTTCTACTAGTCATTATTATATACTAGTTATTCTGCACACGCGATGCGTGTGTGTACAATTTTTTTTATCATTATCGATGGAATAATTTGAAATTTGACAAATTATGAATGCTCTAAATTGCTATTTGAAATGTTGAAATAAAAAAAATAAAAATAAAAGCGTGTGATGAAATTTAAAAAAAAAAACAAAAAAAAGAAGTGTAATATTAGTATTATATAAGGATAAAATTGGAAGAAAAAGTTCGTATCCTTCTTAGTTAGTTATTATCATGTCCTCAACTTTAGTAAATAAAATAGATAAAGAGACGGCCTAATAAAATCAGTTTTTTGCGGAAATTTTATCATATTTAGATAAATATTTTATGTTGTTTAATTTTTAAGAATGAGTTCTTTTAAAAAAAAAAATCCAAGAGGTATTTTTTTGTAAAAAAAAATATCGGAATCTTCAAATTAAATATCATTTTATAGAAAAAAATCAGAGTTTCTTTTCTTGAGTTCGTTTAATTGCTTATATATAGATATTTATTATAATTGAGTATCGAATTAAGATTAATAGCAAATTAAATATATATATATATATATATATATATATATATATATATAAATATAACAACAACAACAACAATAATAATAATAATAATAATAATCTATACTATTATATTAAGTGTGAGATCATTAGAATAACTACATTTGAGGACACCAAAATACTTAATTCTATAATTACCTTTCTTACTCTACTAAAACTTTTTCAAGTCACTCCATATTTTAAATATAAAAAAATCAAAACAAAACTTCCTTTTAAATCGAACAACTTTTCTAAATCGAAAATAATTTCGTGTAAATTATTTAGTATTATTTAATCAAATTAAAAATAATAATAACACATGCAATACATATGCATCTTTTACTAGTGATAATAAAATACGTGTATAATATTGGGACGCCAAACAAAATGTCGGTTAAAATAAAACCCTGAGCTCCCTTAAATTAACCTAATTCCTGGAACTAAAGAATTTTCTTCAAGGAAAAAATCAGACGCCAGAGCAAGGGATGCCGGGGCCCGGGATTGACTTGCAACGCTTGCAACAAGGAATTCCTTGACGATTCTGAGCAGAAGCTTCACTACAAATCTGAGTGGCACCGTTACAATCTTAAACGGAAGGTGAGCCGCCGTCGATTTCTTTTCATAATCTTATTGTATGTGTTTGATTTTGTTTATATTTATGGGATTCTTTTACTCGATACTTCACATCATATTTCATGTGGTATAAGTAGGGAAAGGAGGACTCTTTTCTTTTTTGGCTTTTGTTTAATAAGTTGTTGATCGGTTGCTTATTGTACGGAGCTCATATTTGTATGAATTCATGATGACTATTGGTGAATGATTGGTTCTCTACCGCAGATAATGATCATAGAAAGAAAGGTGTTTGTAAAAAAATTGAGATTTGATGTTATTTGTGGAAGAATATTCAATATCGTAATGTGCGGTAATTAGAGAATGAAAAGTTGGATATTTTATTTGATCGAGGAAAGCACACGATCAAAGTAAAAGTCAGCATATTGTCTTGAATTTGAACAGCTGACTCGTGAACACAGGGTGTCTGAACTTGAAGGATATGGATTGTCTGTGTTTGGGACTCTTGGAAGAGTTCCATACTTGCTTATTTTATGAACAAGATATTCTAGCTACTCATTACTCGACCAAATACATGATTGACATAATGATATAAGACTTTATTGTAGAACACAGCGCTCAATTTTAGAAGTGTTGTTATTTATGGTCTTTGTATGAAGCTGGTGTTTTGAGTAAGATCATGATCGCCCATGTTTTTTTCTCTTATAGTTTCATGTTAAATTGAGTGTGAAAGCAAGTAGCTGTTAGTATGGAGTATGGACGTTTTAGTTGTCTTCCACAATTGAATATTTTGAAATTCTTGTCTTAGGTATTGCTCCAGAGCCATTGTATCTATTCTGCTGCTGTATGTTTCTTAAATTTCTCCTGATGCTTTAATTAAGTTCCTGGTTTCGTTCAGGTTGCAGGGGTTCCGGGAGTGACTGAAACACTTTTTCTAGCTAGACAATCTGCACTTGCAGAAGAGAAAAACAAATCAGATGAAACTCCCCTCCTGTATAGTTGTGGACTTTGTGGAAAGGGATACAGAAGTTCTAAAGCCCACGAACAACATCTAAAATCTAAGAGTCACTTATCACGCTCTTCTGAATCAACAACTGGCGAAGATGAGGGAAGTACAATTATTAAGCCACTTCCACGTGTTCCAAAGGTGCCTTTGCATCGTTCGGTACCAGAGGATGACGATAGTGAAGAGAGCGAATGGGAAGAGGTTGATGATATGGAGGAGACTTGGCTTGTGAAGCCAGTGATTCTAGGGCCAAACTCAGGGTGAACGAGAGTCCTGATAATGATGATATGGATGAGGATGATTATAAGTTGGATCCAACTTGCTGCTCTATGTGTGATTTAGAGCATGATTCAGTGGAGAACTGTATGGTTCACATGCACAAGAAACACGGGTTCTTCATACCTGACATTGAGTATCTGAAGGATCCTAAAGGTCTTCTTACTTATCTCAGCCTCAAGGTATTAAATGTGTTTTTATATCAAGGACAATTTTGTTTTCAACTATATTATTTTCTCCAACTGTTCACGGTGTTTCATTATTTTACCTTTTTTGCTTCTTTAAAGTTTAAATCTTGATGCCTGAACCCCACAGGTTAAAAGGGATTTGATGTGTTTGTATTTCAATGAGAGATGTCATCCGTTCTCCAGTATCGAAGCTGTTCGGAAGCATATGGAGGCAAAAAGCCACTGCAAAGTGCATTATGGTGATGGAAGTGAAGAGGAGGAAGCAGAGTTAGAAGTGTTTTATGATTATAGCAGCAGGTTTTTATAACACCAAGAAACTACATAGTTGTGTGTGAATATATTATACGCGTGAACGTGTAACCTAACCTGTGGTTCTTTGTTTTTTTATGTGGATAAGGTTTTGTTGACGAGGAAGGAAAGCAGCTGGTTGTGGTTGATGACATGCAGAAAGATGTTGAACTTGGTAGTGGTGGCTCAGAGTTAATTATTACCCGAAGAATTGGCGGCACAACCCTGACCAAAATGATCGGTTCAAGAGAATTTTTAATATATTACCGCCAGAAACCACGGCCAACTCCTGCAAATAGCGCCATTAGTGCCGCCAAATTGGCCTCTAGGTATGTGAAATGATTGGATAGATCCTTACTTCCTACTCCTAAAAGTAAACTAAAACTCGATATTTAAGTGAAATTATACAATTTGCTCACAGGTATAGGAGCATGGGTCTGGCAACAGTGCAATCAAGAGAAGTACTCAGGATGAAGGTAATGAAAGCAATGAATCGGTCTGGTATTGACGCCATGCGCTCTAAGATTGGTATGAAGAGTAATGTTATACGCAATCTCCCCAACAACGTTCCGTATTAGTTCTTGTTGTATCTGTTATAGATGTGCGGTGAAGAAAAAGATTGTTATTCCTATTCTTCTGTTCATTCATATGACTGCTGCATGCACACCTCAATTCTGTAGAAGTTTCATTTGTGACGGATTGATGTGTAATCTACTTTATTTTAATTAATTTTTATTAAAAAAGACTATGAAATAGCACAAGAACAAGAATATTTTTGCTCTCCTGTCTAAGTAAACTGTCAATTTTTTTGTTTGTTAACTGTCAATTTAAATCAATAATTAGTTAGCACTTGATTGATGTAAATTCGAGTGATTAAACCTACCAAAAATGCCTTGTCAAGATTGTTCATTAGTTCTTTCCAAGGTGCACAGCTGAAGACAGATTCAGTGCCCGATACTTTTATAGCATGTTTAACTTTAGCTACTAAAACCTAAAGACTAACTGAAATCTCTTTCTCCGTCCTTATCCTTTTCCCACCAGGCATCTTCGACCTCATCACTGCTGCTTCCTCGCACTTCCATCGGCACCACCAGCTTTCTCTGGCGGTGGCTGTGGTTGTGTGTGGAAAGATATCGATTACTTTGTCCATTTTTTTTATTTTGGATTTTGCAGCACGGATTTCATCTGTGGTCTGTATGTTAGTTGGGTCGGAGGTTGTCTTCTTTTCTGGATTAGATCAGTTCTTGGCTTTGAGCGTCTTAGAATTTTAAAATTTGGGCATTATGCGAAATATTTGAGCCCCTGTCATGAAGCGGTATTTTCAAATATAATAGTGTTCTAATTGTCTCACAATCAATTTTATGAGACGAATCTTTGACCCGACCCAACTCCATAAAAATTTTATTTTTTATGATATATGTATTATTTTATATGATATGTATGAATTAAGTTGACTAATCTCACAGATATAGATATATGATTAGTGGATGGTGGCGGAGCCAGTAAAATTGGATTACCCGTGCTAGGATTTTAAACTTTGAAATCTTTTAATTTTTAAAATTAAGCCACTCTGCTTAATTTCAAATTAATACAAATCTTTTTAAAATTTATATATAAAAAATGTTACAAAAAATTGGGTCACATGATTTGCTAAATAACAATCTTAGTCATTTTGCCATAGTTATCTTGATTTTCTAACAAAATGTTCGAAGTCTTTATATGATCGGTTCTAATAACTAAAATCGATAATCGAATAATAGTTGTGAGATTAAAATTAATTTTTTTTATAATGTACAAATAATCTTATTTATTCACTCTTGAAATTTATGAACATTATTTTTCTATAAACTTTAATGAGTAGTGATGGGTATTAATCTAAGAAGTGATTTAATTTTGTAAGTTAGGTGATTAGTGTGGTAAAGATTAGATTGGGCCATTAATTAAGGATTAGGCCCAATAGAGAGCCCAAGATGATTGAGGGCCCATGGCCCATCTAGAAAGCCTATAAATAGGAGCTATCACACCATTTTGAAAGGGATTATTATCTCATTATATGCTCCAAAAGGCCTTTAGCTTTTGAGAGTACATATCTTGGGGTGTTTGCTAACTCGAGTACCGGAGGACCTTTTACTGAGAATCTCACGATACCTCTACTCTCGTTTCGCGACGCAGGTGGCGACCTTGATTTTTACCGCTTTGGACACTGAAGTACGGGTTATTCTCTCATAACAACGTATCCACCCGGATAGATCGATCACCTAAATTTTGTACCGCATCAAGTAGGTCTCTTATGAGACAGTCTCACGAATCTTTATCTATGAGACGGGTCAACCCTACCGATATTTACAATAAAAATTAATACTTTTTCATGGATGACTCAAATAAGAGAGCCGTCTCACAAAATATGACTCGTGAGATCGTCTCACACAAGTTTTTGCCAACTTTAATATGAAATATATATTGTTTTAAATTTAAAAATATATATTAACGATGTTGTGATTTGTAGATTTGATTAAAATAGGATATTTATGTCAAAAAATTACGTAAATTTATTGGTTACGTGAATAAAATTTATAATCTTGTAGATAAATGAGAAAAAATATGTCACGTGTTCATTGTAATGGGAATAAAAACATAATGATATTTTGAAGAATTTGTATTCCATAGAGTATTAATGTTAATAGATTTAAAAGGGTTATTATAAACGACATATGTACGTAATGAAATTTCATTATTTGGAGACTAAATTAATTATTTCATGATACTAATCAGGGATTTCTTTTGTCAAATTTTCGGTTTTAGTCTATTTACTTATCGATTTTTGTTTTAAATGCTGATATATTATCGCTGATGATATCCCGATGAACGGGGTATGAGATAGATGGGCAATCCACCGGATAATATAGATAACTTTGTTCCCGTTGGAATTCTAGGGCATGCATCATCATGACATCAGCCTGATTACCCGAGGATAATCATACATGTCAATATTTTTCGGTGTCAAATCAGCACTCCGACAAATTAGAATCAAAAACAAAATAAATATCAAAGTTACAATACGAAACTCAAACTTTGAATACTTAGTAGACTAAAACTCAAAATTGAACAAATTACTGGACTAAAAACGTTATTTTCCCATCAAATTAAAATTCTTCAATAAATTGACTGATTTAGTGCAATTTTAAACTTGTTTAAAGTTGGGTAATACTAACTAGGGCCACTTTAAAAGGGAAATTTAGGAAGATAACACTCAACAACATCATATTTAAAAAACTAACGCTCACTTTTGAAATGTCCATTTTACCCTTATTTTTAATATTTTAAAATCTTTTTTTTTCTTTGAACCTAAACTAACATTTTCTTCTTCTTTCTTTGGGCTGCTCTTCTTTTGAGTGATATGGTAAAAACAAAGTGAGCAAAGTCGTGTTTTATATCTTATTTACTATATTATGGTACGTTTTCATTAATAAGAAATTACGAAATTAAACATAGTGTAAAATAAGACAAAAATGACTGAGGCGATCGAATGACGACTGGGAGCGACCGAATGACGATTGAGTTATATAGTAAAAAATAGTGAGCAAGTTCATGTTTTATATTCTACTTAATATATTATGATATATTTTATGGATAATAGATTAAAAGATGAAAAATAATGTGAAATAAGCTATAAAAAGCGATCAAGGACGAGCGAATAACGATTGAGTGATATGGTAAAAACAAAGTGAGCAAATTCGTGTTTTATATCACATTTACTATATTATGGTACGTTTTCATGGATAAGAAATTACGAAATTAAACATAGTGTGAAATAAGGCAAAAATGACTGAGGTCGACCGAATGGCGACTGAGTTATATAGTAAAAAATATTGAGCAAGTTCAAGTTTTACATCCTACTTAATATATTATAATATATTTTTATGGATAAGAGATTATAAAATGAAAAATAATGTGAAATAAGCTAAAAAGAGATTGAGGGCGACCAAATGACGATTGAGTGATGTGGTAAAAACAAAGTGAGTAAATTCGTGTTTTATATCCTATTTACTATATTATGGTATGTTTTCAACTATAAGAAATTATGAAATTAAACATAGTGTGAAATAAGGTAAAAATGACTTAGGGCGACCGAATGACGACTGAGAACGACCGAATGACGACTGAGTTATATAGTAAAAAATAGTGAGCAAGTTCATGGTTTATATGCTACTTGATATATTATGATATTTTTAAGGATGAGGGATTATAAGATGAAAAATAGTGTGAAATAAGCTAAAAAGCGATTGAAGGCGACCAAATGATGATTGAGTGATATGGTAAAAACAAAGTGAGCAAATTCCTGTTTTATATCACATTTACTATATTATAGTACGTTTTCATGGATAAAAAATTCCGAAATTAAACATAGTGTGAAATAAGACAAAAACGACTGAGGAGCACCGAATGACGACTGAGTTATATAGTAAAAAATAGTGAGCAAGTTCATGTTTTATATCCTACTTAATATATTATGACATATTTTTATAGATAAGAGATTACAAAATGAAAAATAGTGTGAAATAAGCTAAAAAGCGATTGAGGGCGACCGAATGACGATTGAGTGATATGGTAAAAACAAAGTGATCAAATTCGTGTTTTATATCTTATTTACTATATTATGGTATGTTCATGTATAAGAAATTACGAAATTAAATATATTGTGAAATAAGGCAAAAATGACTGAGGGCGACTGAGAGCGACCGAATGACGACTGAGTTATATAGTAAAAAATAGTAAGCAAGTTCATGTTTTATGATATATTTTTATAGATAAGAGATTATAAAATAAAAAATAGTGTGAAATAAGGTAAAAACAATATTTTCTAGTACATCAATTGGTTTTATTAGATAACTCATATATCACTCAGTCACTCTTTGTATTATGACATTATTTTTATTATAAGAATCATATATCACTCAGTCGCTCTCAATCGCTCTTTGAATTATTTTACGCCACTTTTATATTTTATACTCGCACGATTATAATATATTATAATATAGTAAATAATCCACAAAACATTAATTTGATCACCTTTTATACATTGAATAGTACAAAATATCTTCGATTCATTCATACTAAATCATTAATGTTCAATTACAATTAAAAAAAAACATCCAACCTTCGACTTCCAAAAAACAATATTTTCTAGTACATTAAGTGGTTCTATTAGATCATACATATATCACTCAGTCGCTCTCAGTCGCTCTTTGTATTATGACATTATTTTTGTAGTTTACACTATCACTCCATTATGCTATACTTAAATAGAGTAAATAGATCCCAAACGTAAAGTTGCTCGTATTTCCTATAATAAGAATCATATATCACTCAGTCGCTCTCAGTCGCTCTTTGAATTATTTTACGCAACTTTTATATTTTTTACTCACATGATTATAATATACTATAATATAGTAAATAGTCCAAAAAACATCAATTCGATTACCTTTTATACATTGAATAATACAAAATATCATCGATTCATTCATACTAAATCATTAATGTTCAATTACATTTTTAAAAAAAAACATCCAACTTTCCACTTCCAAAAAACAGTATTTTCTAGTACATCAAGTGGTTCTATTAGATCACTCATATATCACTCCGTCGCTCTTTGTATTATGACATTATTTTTATATTTTACACTATCACTCCATTATACTATACTAAAATAGAGTAAATAGACCCCAAACTTGAAGTTGCTCGTATTTTCTAGTATAAGAATCATATATCATGTGGGGACCCGGACGCTAATCATGTTCATAATCGTCATTGGGACTAATTATTCAATTATAAAACAGGGTCTAATTTTTTTTTAAAAATGCGGAACGTAGTGAAATCAACTACTATACAACTCAGTATAAAATAAAGTACATGTCCTGTACCGTCTACAAATTAATAAAAACTAAGGTTCAACATCTAAGTATCAAATGTCAAAACCCTATATACATCCAAGTCCGAGGTCTCCACTCTATCACGATCTCTCCTCATCTTCTGGACCCTGATCCTGTCCCACCTATTGTCATGTACACATACAAACAAGACAACAGCCGGATAATTCCGGTGAGAATATACTCCGAGTATAAATCAACGAAACATGCAATCATATATATAATATAAAGCATGTAACAGGTAACAATAATCAGTATCAAATCAGAAAACATGCTCAACATAAAACTGTCGACAATACTCGTGACTCCACGACTCGGACTAGACTCAATCCTAGCCTAGGGATCCTGGTATCCAGACGTTGGCATTCCTATATCGACCAACAGTAATAGAAAAGACTCCAGTTCTATCCACGTCGATAAGGTATCGATCACCAGTAATAGAAGAAGCTATGATTCTATCCACATCGATATAGTATCGATCACCAGTAATAGAAGAAAACTCCGATTCTATCCACATCGATATGATATCGATCATCAGTAATAGAAGAAGTTATAATTCTATCCACATCGATACAGTACCGATCACCAGTAATAGAAAAAGCCACATTTCTATCCACATCGATAGCAAATCATCCGGTGACAGACTTTGGCACTATCGCCAAGACTTTATCTTGTGACATCGTGCAATGTACCCGTGGTTACCCCGCCACTATCAGGTACTTCTGTCACAAGATTACTCATCTAATGCATGCTCCTATACATCCATAGAACAAGCATTTAATCAAATCAATAACACAATGATAAAATATAATCATAAGTATGTGATTTAGGGAAACTCAAGTACATTCTACTTGAGTCGATGTCCCAATACCACATTGACTTATACCTTTCGTTTGCAGTTTTGGTCTGGAATCCAAACTCTGTCAATCTCTTAATCTGACAATGACAATATCAATGATATCATATCAATATACCGCTCAAATCAATTCCAATCTGATTAAAATTTTCAATCATTTTGGTGATTCTTTCATACATAGAAGAAACTTATAATTCCTCATCATTCGTAACTCTTGTAATATTTCCTTCAGCTAAAGCTGTAAGAATAATTCCCAAAACCTGACTTGAAACGTCTGTCCTTTTTATTGCTTTAAAAGTACTAGAAATTTTTTTAAAACACTTAATTTTCGGCCATATACATATACCACATGAAAATATTTTTATAAAATATTTTACTACTTAAAATAAGACATCAACCAACTAGCATTTCAAAAGTCAAGTGAAATAGTCATACAATGAAATCGTCAACTGTTTTACCAAACCTAAAAAGCAATAAATTTGAAAAGTATAGTCCATACTAAACCTCTCAAAAATCTCTCAAAAGAATAAATAAATAGTCTTAAAATCTTTAACGTAAATCATGAATCATAAATCGTAAATGCGGAAAAACTAGAAGCGCTGGTCCTCGGGTTGTGTGCACCTTCAGTCTAGTCCAATCATCCATCAAGACCTCCCTCAATCTCACCTGCATCCATCACACCTAGTGAGTCTAAAGAATCAACACACCTTAATCTTTATAACAAATAATACGTATAAAATCGCATGTAACAGTGAAAATACTTTTACGTAAAAATAACATTTTCATGATATGCATAAATAAACCTTAACCTTTTCTTTTTCCTCAACATGACATAACATAAACCTTTTAACATGATCATAAACATTTTCCCTTTCATTTTCTTTTGTTGAATTCAGATCGTTAATTGTAACTTTCCTCAAACCTCAAAAGTCGATGGATCCATCTACATATAACCACAGTACTGGGCGGCGGGGACATCAGTGACACTCTCGCCCATCAACTGAGCCTTGGCCTATCCTCTTTCGAATAGAAATACGATCGTCGGGGCTCCCTCTGGGGTCTTTGCCCATAAATGGGCTCCCTCTGAGGCCTTTTCTCCTCACGATATTCCCATTCTTACCTCAAATCTCATATCTCAATAGTCACAATTACTTCAATTCCTTCAACGTTATACATTCTCATCACTTTAAAATCATGCATAACATAACATTTTGTTTTTGAAACCAAGCATGCAACATGTCTTTTAAATGTCTTCCTTAAATCATAAAAATCTCATAGACATTTAAAAATCATAATTTAATCATAAACATTTCATAAAAATTTCAAAATAATCATAATATCATAAAAACAACATTTAGGGCACTGCCATGACGTTTACTAATTTTTAGGTGTAAAAAGACCGTTTTACCCCTGAACGTAAAATTCCTCGATTTTGACTTTTCTTTAATTTCTTTACTCTAACATGTCCCATATAATTATTTAAGCCTGAATTAATTTTTGCATAATTTTATTTAGCTTAAATATTAAATTTTTTCATTTATCTTTAATTAATTATTTTGACGGTGTTTTAATCCCGAAAAATCTCAAACTTTAATATAAAATTCCTAAATTCAAATTTTAGTCTTTTTATATTATTCTAGCCCTTATGAACTACGACTCGACCACCGTGAGCCGTTTCTCAATTTATTTTAGTTTAGAAACCCTATTATGACACATAAACTTCGACCCCGAGCCATCTTTCGATTTTCTCGAGTCACCCCCAAACCAAGTTGATCCAAACCATGACCAAAATCCTATAGTACCCTATTGAACCCTTAGATCACTTATAAACCATCCCAAAACCCAAAAACAAAGGCCCCAACCACATGCAAGAGTTGGCCGAGAACTCCTTTAGTGATAGGACTCTACGATTCGCGTCCAGGCTTCTACCAGGGAGCCCAGCCACTAAACCAACCACTCACACACCTTCCTAGGAACCTTAAGACTCCCCCTAGCTTAGCCTTGAGCCCTGGACAGAGCCCTTACAACCCTGCAAGCCGCGCGACCCCTGCGCATATCCTGTACCATGATCCCGAGCAGGAGTCCTTGTGTATCAGGACTCCTCCCAGCCCTCAAACCCGAGTCCTAGCTTGCCTAGGACTATACTCTAGACTCAACCAAGCCCCTAGCCAGCCCTTAACCCAATCCAAGGCCAGCCCTCCCCCTTATTCATGAAACCTGAACCCTTAAACCCCTTGACAGCAGTATCGGTTTTCCCTTGATTCCTTTGTTTTTTCCGTGAGTTGGGTGTGTGTGTGGGACTCTAATTCACATAAGAACTTTGCTTGATCATCACTTAATATCATGGTAGCCCCTTCACGCAAAAAGAACAAGATTTCGAACCACACTTCATGAGTATAAATCATGCATGGATAATATTTCGAAAATACAACATAAACATCAAGCTTTCCATATTAACAATGTTTAAAACGATATTATGATGTAATAGACGAGAAAATGAGATGTATGACGTGCCTTTGCGTTTTATACGCATGAAATAACGTTGACGACGAAGAACGAGGCAAGACCTTTGGCTAGAAATCCTCCTTGCAACTCTCGATTTTTCTCTACAAAATTTATGAAGGTGTGTTCCGTGTATGTTGATGGTATTTTGGGGAGAGTTTCTGAATTTTAAAAGTGGGAGGCGTGGATAATGAATAGGGTTTTAGGTGATTAAAATTTTAAATAGCTAATTAAATTACTAACTAAGCTTATACCTATTAAGCCACTAAAGTAAGCCCATTAGTCTTAATTAAGATTTAATAAAATATTATCAAAGTTTTTGTTTAAATAAATTTGTGAATTTATTAGTCGGGTTGCCAAAAAGCTCACATTTTTATTGAAAAACCAACACTGATAAAATTTACTTCCCGACGTATAAAATCACCTCAAAATAATTTATTTTCAAAAATATGAAAAACCATCAACTATATTTTAAACAATTAAAAATAATTATTTAATAAAAACATTTTACGTTTTTTCAGCCATCGGTCTTCGTTCCTCGATCGCAACTCGAATAACCTTTAAAAATATCTTTTAATGCAATCATGTAGAAAAATATATTTAAACATGTCAATATGCAAAACATTATTAATTAATGCAATTAAAATATTTAATTAAAATACAGGAGCATTTAATAATTCAAATGCATGTGGTTCGCGTGGACCTTTAAATTTTCGGAGCGTTACATGACTACCTCCAAGATGAGCAGATGTGGAAACAAATCTCATTAACCCAATATTACCTCCCCCATATACCAAGTGAACTTTTCTCTCAGCCAAATCTTTCCAAGGTTATTCGCTGCTTGTACAAACACTTCATGTTTTCCAGGACTCGATCCACAAAATACACGAATATTTTTCAATTTTTGTGCAGAGGATCTAGCCATATTTTTACTTTCTTTTTTTCTTCGAAAATAAAATGAAAGATGAGAGATTTTATAGGGATAATATGTTATCATGACAAAACTATGGGTCTGTTAGGGATCGATGTAGAGTTTAGAGGGGGTTGAATAAACTCAACTCCTTCTTTTCTTTTTCACGTAAAGGAGATGATAAAATCCTGTTAGAGATAATAGTTTATCTTGTTGTGTATACTTCCAGCAGATTACAATAAAAAGTGTGGAAACAATCCGATGGAGTAAGTGAAAACAGTAATAACAGTAGGTAGTAGACAGTAGTTGTTTATGGAAGTTCGAAGATAAAATCTTCTACGTCTCCCCTTCTTCTGTTTTCAGAAGGTATCACTAAAAGACTTTGGATATTACAGTACAACAGTTGTACACACCCACTTAGCAGGGCTTACTTTTTGCCTACTGAAACTCTTAGCTTCTCAACACAATTGAAATACAATACATTAATGTTCTGGAAAAGACTCTTTTCCATATTACAAACTTTTCTCAACAAGATATAAATATTTGAGCGATTTTTAAAGAGTGTAAGAAACAGTAGCACGAGATAATCTCAATCAGATCGGATATATGCTATGAAGCGTGTGCTACTCTTCTATGAGCTAGAAGATATTTAAAGATTCGCGATTTGCTCAAGAAAATGTTGGATAGATAGGATTGAAAATTCTTGTATCTTCTATATAGGTTTATTCCATATATATAGGTAACTTGAGACCAACGTCTATAATCAGAGTGTGTCTCCTGTCTTCTGATACAATCAGCTTTATTACCGAAATGGGTTCCTGCAGAAAAGCTACAGAACAATCAGTCCCGTTTTATACTAAAATCGGTAAAGCGTATTAAATAACTTCGTATAGTAATTAATGGTGCAATTAATACTGGTACTAGGTAAAGTAACGGTAACATTTAAGGCTGATTTCGTTAAGACGTTAAGTCCCGTTAAGTCCTATCTTCTGGTTCTGATTCTATATCCGTTCTGATAAACTTATTACTTCTTCTAATTTTCTATTTAGTTAAAACTGAGTACTGCTCCTGGTCTATCAATACGCTAACTTCTGCTTTTCATTTGTCTACTGTTTTTAACGAATGATCTGCTGGTTTTGGTTTTCATCGCCACAATTAATTTAGGTCTATCAATGTTCCCCTTTATGGTGATGCCAAAACCTAAAAATTATCAGAAAAGCAATATAAAGCAGATAACGATTAGATTAAGATAATTAAAGAACACAAATTTAAAAGCAGCAAGATTTTAATCATTAGTTCCAATATCCCTGTATATGATTTCTTCATTCTAGATATCATGGTCTCCTCATCTGGCTGATGATTTTGCGTTGTCTCTGGTTCTCCTTTCTTCTTGTTCTTCTTGATCTCTTCCTCTTTGTTCTTCTTACCCCTTTTTGGCATCATTGGCAATGACCCGAGCAATTAAATTATCCATGCGTCCAGACAAGTTTTGAATTCCATTCGTCAACATTTCCAGGTATGGAGCCTAAGTAGAAACTCGTTCACTAAGAGCAGTGAGAGATTGAGATTGAGACTCAATCTTGGCATCCATAGATTCCATGGTGGTGGAGAATGAACGAATAAGTGCATCATGATCAGTGAGTCGTTGAAGAATATCAGTGTTACCGAGCATGATGGTACCATAACCTTTGGAAATGGTTTGTCTGAAAACAATGGTCTCAACATGCATCTTGCTCACAGATTCTGCCGTGTTAAATATTTCATTTGTTATACGGTCTCAAAAGAACTTAGAACCACTGAATTCTGCGGCATGATCATGAGATAGTTCCCTGGCTATATGAGAGAGATTGTTGAGATTATTTTGTAGAATATCTATCTCACTTCGATATTGAATGGTTCTAGTTCTGGTGACGGAGTCCTTTCAAGCATACGGTGCCTTATCTCAGCGAGGCAATCATCACCAACAGTTTGTCCATGTGTGGATAAAACGTAAAAGTTTGAACTTTGGGCTGAGCATAAGAAGGAATAACATCTATTGGATCAGTAGAGGGGCCAAGTTCAGCAATGCTTACTTCTGGAGCAGTAGGAACGTGTGGTTCTGCAGTAGTGTTCTCAATAGCAGAAGGAACAGTATCTTCAGCAACAGTAGGATCAGGGACTGTGTTCCCTTCAGATTGAATATCTTCAGAGGTTTCCAGTGGCTTTTCTGCAGAAACAGGTTCAGATTGTTGGTTCAAAAGAGCTTCCATTTCTGCTTGGTATTCAGCAGAAAAGTTCTCCAGATTTGGCAATAGTGGAGATGGAGCAGCATCTGATTCTGCCATTGTTTGATCCACTAGAGGAGAAGGCGGCTGAACCAAATCAACATCTTGATCTGCTGCTAGTGCAGGAGAAGATGTAGGGACAATTGATTGAATGACTTCTTCCACTAAAGCCAGTTCATGAACCGATATTAGAGATAAAGATGGAGTAGGCTGCTTCGTCGTTGCAGGAGTACTGGGAACTTGAGCTTCTGGTGAAGCTGGGGTCTGATCCTCAAATGTTTGATTTCGGGAAAAATCGGGAACAAAGCCTACATGATATTGAGTTGGCTTTCCAAAAGCCTGTTCTTGAGCAAGAATGTGCTCACTCATCTGTCTAAATCTCTCAGTCAGAGTGTAGATAATCTGTTTGTCTTGAGCAGCAGTGGGAATCATTGGATCAAAATTTGATTCGAGATTTTTCAAAACTGATTCCATCTTTTGACATTTCATTTGCTCAAGGATGTAACTTCGTCGACGCATGTCGTCAATCACATTTTCTGTATTCGCAAACTCGAACACTCTCTTATCGGCTTTCATCATTTTTCCATAAGCTCCTAACGTCTTGAAGTAGGAGAACAGATGAAAAACTCGAACTTTATGTCATTCATCAAAGAAATTTATGGCTTTCCTAGCAGAATCTTCGATCTCTGTCATGTGAAGATCAATACCAGTCAAAACGGATGACTTGGCTCCATGAGATTTTGGTTCTTCAATCAGCTTCCCTTACCCTTATCAGAGGATGAAATAGGCAATACCGGTCGGAAAGTAGAAGATCCTGAAGCAGATTCTCGAATAACAACCCCAGAAGTGGGTCTAAATGTTGGTGCAGTGGTGGATGTTGTAGCGGTAGAAGTTGCTGCTAGTCGATCGACAACTTCTGGTACAGAAGAAGTGGCTTATGGAAACACTTGTCGCAATGGGACAGTGTCCACGTCAGCAATATCAACTATTCTCTTGATGCGGAGAACAGTGCGAGGCTTCTTCTTCTTGTCGGGAGTAGCAGGTAGAGATTCTAAAATAGGAGCAGCAGACTCCTCAAAAACGGTTTTATCAGAGTCGGTTGTAATAACCACTCTCTTCCTCTTAATCTTCGTAAGAGGTCCTTGAACCTCAGCATCCCCGATTTCCTTTTTCAATGCAACAAATTCAGCCACAGTTGGCTTTGGTCTTAACGCGAGTACGTTGTCAGCATCAATCATTGTTACATAAACATAATCTTGTTCAGTTGTAAACGCAAAACCAGCATCCTTAAGCATTGTGCTGATCTGAACAGCAAATCCAAAACTCTTCCTTGTGATCATCTCCTTCATCATTCGAAACAAAAATCGACTCCAATCCATCTTAATTCCTGAAGTGATAGCAACCATCACTTGAACTTTCTCCTTGGTTAGCTTATCAAACGTACCGGCCTTGACCAGCAGTGCCTTTGCGACAATATCAGCAAGCACTTGATATTCCATTTTCAGAAGTTTCTTGAAGCAAGATGGAGAAAGTTCCTTTCCGAAAGCTGAGAAAGTGCTGAGAGCAGTTGACATCTCCTTCTTAGAAACATCAGAAAGTTCAGAGATACCTGAGCATGGAAGGAAAAAGGTCGATCCCAATAATGCGGCATCAATGGAGATAGATGCATTTCCCTGAGAATGAATGATTTTTCCTTCGTGAACAAGCTGCCTTGGCGTAGAAGTCTAAAAGTGCAGTCTTGTAAATTACAGCAGGTGCTTCCAGAAATTTCATGAGTCCGGATTTTTCAATGGTTTGGAACATTTTGACGAGATTCTCATCTTTGATTTTGAGAACTGAAGCAAAGTTAACTTGATAGGCGTTGAGGGTATATGCTTCGGCCATTTTTGTAAGTCGAGACGAATTAAGTAGATGCTGCAGTAGAGAGAAATACGAGAGAAAGCAGTAGCGAGATTGCAAGTAGTCTGGAATAGTAAAGGTAAAGATAAAATAAGAAGCTGTAAGTATTCAACAATGTACAGCTGGCAGTGTAAACACAAGGAAACGTGTCAATATGTTTACGGTTGAGTATTTGAAAAGTTTTCGGAACGTGTTAGATTGACCAATGATTTTAAAAGTTTTGAAATTTAGTGGAAAGTGCTGAAATCAGATGAGGGTTTGTCGTCTTATGATAACTTCTACTAGAAGTTACAAAGTGCTGAAATAAATTCAAATCCTTGATAAAAACCATTGGACATGTTGTTTTATTGAAAAGACAAACCACCTTCTGCTTCTGAAACATAATCAAAAAATCAAGAATAATCATAATAAAGTTTCCCCTAAATTCATGCAATAAATAAATACGACGATACGGTTTTTAAGGAAAAGATAGATCAGTCTTGGTATTCATGTAGTCAAATCGCCGTCTCTACAGCTTCCCAAGAATCTATAAAATTACTCAGTCTGTGTAATTCAGTAGAACGGTTTGGTTGACTTGGAACGATTCAACTTCTTCACCATTAAATGCAACCTGTCTATAAATAATAAGACAACTAGTATTAAGAAAAGAGTAATTTGATATGTCGGATTCAAGCAATTCTGATGCTTGTAGCAGCACTCATGTCTTGGTAACACCAGAGACACTTCCACATCTGGAAACTTTAAAGAAAACTATAGAGGAGTATGTCTGGATAAAGGTTATGTCCGTATGGTTGAAAGTGCAGGAGCTGCAGAATGTGTATTGGAATGGTTTGGTTTCTACTACTGCTCAACGAGCAAGAGCAAGAAAGTACAAACGGGAGTTTCAAGTTGATCAAGTTTCTGAGCTTGCTACTGAAAGGGTTTTGCTTCAGATGATGCTCTGGAAAGAGAGGCATCTACTCCAAAAGATTCTCAGCACAGAGTCCTTTAAACAAATTAATAGTCATGAGTTGAATAACTGGATTACTGAGGGGCAAGATTCTGTAGATACTCAATTGAGTAGTGTAACCTGGTTTCGATTACATTCAAGATGAAATAACAGTATTTATCTTAAATTATCTTTTTATTCTTCTGCAAAGAGAACAGAGTTAACACAAAATTTATAGTAATTATCCAGATAATAACATTAATAAAATCAAGTTAAATTAATTAATCCCAATATATTTCAAAAGTAAGAAAACTTATTCTCATGCAGAGGTTTCGTAAGAATATCTGCTGCTTGCTGATCAGTAGGGACATATTCCAGACGAATGTTCTTTTTCTGCACATGGTCTCTGATAAAATGATGTCTAATATCTATCTATGTGCTTCGTTCTGGAGTGTAGTACTGGATTATGCGTTATAGCTATAGCACTGGTATTGTCACAGAATATGGGTGATTCAGAAGCTTGAACTCCATCGTCCTTTAGTTGTTGCTGTATCCAAAACAATTGAGAACAGCAGCTTCCAGCAGCAAGGTATTCTGCTTCTACAGTAGATGTAGCTATGGAAGTCTGCTTCTTATTAAACCAGGAGATCAACCTATCACCAAGAAATTGACAAAGACCACTGATGCTCTTTCTGTCTAGTTTACAACCTGCATAGTCATCATCTGAATATCCTATAAGATTGAAAGATGAGTCCTTAGGATACCATAAGCCGACATTTTGAGTGCCCATTAAATATTTCAGAATACGTTTCGCAGCAATATAGTGTGATTGCTTAGGGTTAGACTGAAATCTTGCACAAACACAGACATCAAACATAATATCTGGTATGCTGGCAGTAAGATATAACAATGAGCCAATAAAACCACGTTACTGAGTTACCTCTACTGAAATTCCACTTTCATCTTTATGAAGTTTAGTAGATGAGCTCATTGGAGTAGAAGCAGCAGAGCATGTTTCCATGCCATACTTCTTTAGTAGTTCTTTAGTATACTAAGCCTGATTTATAAAGATTTCTGTTTCCAGTTGCTTGATCTGCAATCCTAAGAAGAATGTTAATCCTCCCATCATGCTCATTTCGAAATGATCCTGCATTATCTTAGCAAAATTTTCACACAGTTTGGGGTTAGTTGACCCAAAGATAATATCATCAACATAAATTTGAACTAAGAGAATATGCTTATTTTTGGTGAATGTGAATAAAGTCTTATCAACCGTGCCGATGGTAAAGTCATGATTAACTTGAAATTGTGAGAGAGTGTCATACCATGCTCTAGGTGTCTGTTTCAAACCATAAAGTTCTTTGTGTAATTTAAAGACATGGTGAGGTAAGATGTGATCGATAAAACCTGGTGGTTGTTGGACGTAAACCTCTTCTTGCAGTAGTGCGTTTAGAAAAGCACTATTCACATCCATCTGATAGACTTTACAATTTTTGAATGCAGCAAAGGCTAAAAATATTCTGATAGCTTCAAGCCTTGCTACTGGTGCAAAGGTCTCATAATAATCTATTCCTTCTTCTTGTCTGAAATCTTGAGCCACCAGTCTTGCTTTATTTCTGACTACATTGCCTTCTTCATTTAGTTTGTTTCTGAATACCCACCGAGTTCCAATGACTGCTTGATGAGTTGGCCTAGGTACCAGAAACCATACTTCATTTCTTTTAAATTGATTTAGCTCTTCTTGCATTACTTCAATCCAGCTGGGATCCAGAAAAGCTTCTTCAATTTCCTTTGGTTCATCCTGAGAAATGAAAGCAACATGCATATATTCATTAAGCATTTTTCTTCTAGTTCTTAATGGAGCTGCTGGATTCCCAATGACCAAGGATGGAGGGTGAGATTTTCTCCAAATAAAGGGGTTTAAAGAAGTTTATTCTTGATTTGAATAGTTTGGATCACATTAAATCAAAGTAGTAGTAGGTTCTGAAATATCAACTACTGGTTCTGGCACATCCTATGCATGTTCTACTGGTTCCACCACAGTGATGTCTGTTTCTGGATTTTGAGCATCCTTAACCCTTGGTTCTATGTCATCTTCACTGTCCAATTCCAGATGAATCATGTCTAACCTGTTGCTCAGATTTGATTTGTTAGAAATTTCAGGAGAATTACTATCTTCATTGAATATAACATGAATAGATTCTTCAACATTGAGAGTTCTGTTATTGAAAATTCTAAATTCTTTGCTTACTGCTGAATATCTAAGAAATAGTCCAGCATCTGATTTTAAATCAAATGGAGACAAGTAATTTGTACCGTTATTGTGCACAAAGCATCTGCAACCAAATACATGAAAATAAGATACATCAGGCTTACTCCATTTCCATATTTCATATGGAGTCTGATTATGTCTTTTGTTGATCATAGTCCTATTTTGAGTATAGCAAGCTGTATTGATTGCTTCTGTCCAGAAGCGCTGAGAGATGTCTGCATCTGCTAGCATTGTTCTAGCTGTTTCTTTAAGAGTTCTGTTTCTCCTCTCAGCTACTCCATTTTGTTGAGGAGTTCTGGCAGCTGAATATTCATGATGTATTCCCTATTCATCCAAGTATGACTCAAGAACTTTGTTAGTAAACTCAGTACCCCGATCACTTCTGATTTTAATGACGGAAACTGATTTTTCATTTTGAATCTTTTTCAGAAGCTTGATCAGAAGGCTACTGGTTTGATCTTTTCCAGCAAGAAATATTACCCAAGAAAATCTAGAAAAGTCATCAACAGCAACAAGAGTATATTTCATTCCCCAAGGCTCATGATAGGGATTGGACCGAATAAATCCATATGCAATAATTCCAAACATTTTGAAGTTGATTTACTACCTTTATCGTTGAAGCTAGATCTCACTTGTTTACCAAGTTGACATGCAGTGCAAACATGATTTTTAACAAAGCTAATGTCAGGTAAACCATTAACTAAATTTTGTTTCTTGAAATTACTACTCGACTTGAAATTTAGATGATTTAATCTTTTGTGCCATAACCATTGTTTATCACTGAGAGATGCAACTAAACATGTGGGAACATTGACATGATCTATATTCCATGATACTCTGTATGTGTTGCCTTCTCTCTTCCAGTTAATACCATAGAGTCATTAGCATCTTTAATTGTGCAAGTGTGCTTCTGAAAAGCCACTAGATAACCATTGTCACACAGTTGACTGATACTGATCAGGTTATAACAAAGATTTTCAACTAAAAGCACATATTTTATGATAATTTTACCATGGATAATCTTACCCTTACTCACGGTTTTCCCTTTTGAGTTGTCCCCAAAGGTTATTTTTCGTCCAGTACAGCTCATTATTTCTGATAATAGATTCTTCTGTCCAGTCATATGTCTGGCACATCCACTATCCAGATACCATATGGAGATATTGATCTTGGTTTTCTTCTTTTCTTCCTGCAAACACAAATTTTAGTAACTGGTACCCAGTCTATTTGGGTCCACGCCTTATCAGTCCCTTAGGAATCCACACTTGTACAATTCTTGGAGATTTTGTACTTCGATTATCCACAGGGGTGTGTGCAATAGAAGGTCTGTTATTTCTAACAGTATGCATTTTAGAATGTTGTTCTTCCCTTCTGTTTTTGTTGTCTGGTCTGTATCTCTTCTGAACAGGTCTACAATTATAGTACTGGTAGTTTCTAACCTTCATAGAGGGTTGTTATCCTGAGTTGAATCCTCTATTGGATCCAGCACTCTGGTTAACTCTGCTATTAGGTTCAACATAGCCCAGATCGTAATGGTTCCTTCTGTTCGTCTGATTTACAGGCTTTTCAACTCTAACAGTTGGTACTTCTGGTTCATATACCATACTGGACTTAACAAAGTGAATGAATTTCCCTTTGCCCTTATCCAGTTCTGGCTTAGTACTCATTTCAGAAGTGCATTCATTGTTACTGAAACCGAGACCACTCCTGTCTCCAGACAGTCTTTGTAACTCATGCATCTTCTCCAAGAAAATAGAAGACTTGTTCCATGCATTTACCAGTAGTGAAAGCTTTTGATTCTCAGATCTCATAGTCTGGTATTCTGCATTTACTCTTCCATTCTCGGTTTTCAACTTATTTATCTCAACTTTTAGATCTTTACAGCTGTTTTCTTGCAAGCAAGTAAACTTACTGATCTAATATTTTAAGTTTTGATTTTCAGTCTTAACTTCCTTAAATGATTGAGAAAGTCTCGAGTATTCTTCCACCATGTCATGCAGTGCATTAACCAAATCAGTTCGTGTGAATTCATTAGAGTCAAAGTCAAATACCTCTCCAGATGTCGAGGTTGATTCAGTGTCTGCCATGAGACATTTAGTCTCTTCTGCATCGTTGTTACTGGATTGAATTTCTGATTCAGAGCTGGATTCTACCCACTTGGACTTGCTTTCCTCCGCGACCATAGCTTTACGATCTCTTCTAGACTTCTTATCATTTCGCTTGTGGTCCTTCTTTTGATCATCCTTCTTGGGCTTCAGGCAATCAGCAATGAAGTGCCCAATATTTCCGCAGTTAAAGCACGCCATATCACCAAATGGTGATTCCTTTCTAAGATTCCGATTAGGATTCTGGTAGGCTCTGTGATTCTTCTTCATGAATCTTGAAAATTTCTTCACAAATAAGGACATTGCATCGTTGCTAAGTTGTTCAGCAGTTCTATCAGAGGTACTTTCAACAGCAATAGTAGGTGATGCACTTGCAATAACTGCAATAGGAGTAGCAGCAGTAACTGTAGCAGCAAGAGCCTTGGTAGGTTGATTTAATGTGGACTCTTCTCCGCTTCTCACTTCTAGTTCAAACTCATAGGCCTTTAAATCAGCAAACAAGTCGTGTAACTCCAACTTGTTCAAGTCTTTAGAGACTCTCATGGCCATAGTCTTTACATCCCACTCTCTGGGTAAAGCTCTCATCACCTTGAATGTTATTTCTCTGTTGCTATGTTCTTTACCCAGAGCCGCCAGCTCATTGACCAAGCTGCTGAAACGTTCATCAAACTCATTTAGAGTTTCACCTGCTTTCATTTTTAAATTTTCAAACTTCTGCATTGCTACAGACAGTTTATTTTCTTTCTTCTGCTCATTTCTTTCACATATCTGAATGAGCTTCTCCCAGATTTATTTTGCCGTAAAACACATTTTGATCTTGCTAAAGGTGTTCTTATCAAGGGTTTTATACAGTATGTCCTTTGCAACATTATCAAGATTTGCCTTCTTCTTATCTTCGTTGGTCCATTCACTTCTTGGTTTTTCAACCATCTGTGGTGCACCATTGGTAACAGCAACAGCTGTGTTAGGCTTTAATATCTTCAATGGACATTCTCTGATGACATACCACATGTCATCTTCCTGCGCTGGAAGGTGAGCTTGCATTCTAATCTTCCAGTCGTCAAAGTCTTCTTTAGAGAACATAGGGACCTTGCTGAAGTGTGCCATCTGTTGTAGATTTTCACGAACAAGACTATCCTGCTCTGATACCAATTGTTGGGGATCGATGTAGAGTTTAGAGGGGGTGAATAAACTCAACTCCTTCTTCTTTTCTTTTTCACGTAAAGGAGATGCTAAAATCCTGCTAGAGATAATAGCTTATCTTGTGTATAATTCCAGTAGATTACAATAATAAGTGCGGAAACAATCCGATGGAGTAAGTGAAAACAATAATAACATAGGCAGTAGACAGTAGTTGTTTATGGAAGTTCGAAGATAAAATCTTCTACGTCTCCCTTTCTTCTGTTTTCAGAAGGTATCACTACAAGACTTTGGATATTACAGTACAACACTTGTACACACACACTTCAGCAGGGCTTACTTTTTGCCCACTGAAACTCTTAGCTTCTCAACACAATTGAAATACAATACATTAATGTTCTGGAAAAGACTCTTTTCCAGATTACAAACTCTTCTCAACAAGATATAAATATTTGAGTGATTTTTAAAGAGTGTAAGAAACAGTAGCACGAGATAATCTCAATCAGATCGGATATATGCTATGTAGCGTGTGCTACTCTTCTATGAGCTAGAAGATATTTAAAGATTCACGATTTGCTCAAGAAAATGTTGGATAGATAGGATTGAAAATTCTTGTATCTTCTATATGGGTTTATTCCATATATATAGGTAACTTGAGACCAACGTCTATAATCAGAGTGTGTCTCCTGTCTTCTGATACAATCAGCTTTATTACCGAAATGGGTTCCTGCAGAAAAGCTACAGAAAAATCAGTCCTATTTTATACTAAAATCGTTAAAGCGTATTAAATGACTTCGTACACTAATTAATGTTGCAATTAATACTGGTACTAGGTAAAGTAACGGTAACATTTAAGGCTGATTTCGTTAAGACGTTAAGTCCCGTTAAGTCCTATCTTCTGGTTCTGATTCTATATCTATTCTGATAAACTTAGTACTTCTTCTGATTTTCTATTTAGTTAAAACTGAGTACTGCTTCTGGTCTATCAATACGCTAACTTCTGTTTTTCATTTGTCTGCTGTTTTTAAAGAATGATCTACTGGTTTTGGTTTTCATCGCCAAAATTAATTTAGGTCTATCAGGGTCATAGCTGTAAGCAGAATAAATAGTAAAAACAATAATGACACACATGCATATAAACAGTAGTGTGATTGTGGCTCACAATTTTTCTTTGGTTTTACGTCCAAAAACGGCTTCAACGCCTTCTATGAGTCGAGGATATGCTTCCCATCCAATTTTCTTATAAATTGGCAAACAGGGTCTTTTTTAGTCTGATTCCCAAGACTATGACGCTCATCTTGGAATTGTTTCCATAAACGGAGAAGTTCAATATGCACGTGTCCACAATGTGTCTCAAGAGTCAATAAGATGTTATCTAAAGACTTCTTACTCAGCCCCCATTCTTTAATTAAACTAATTTTATCTTCTCTGTTATTGAAAACACATCCCAAAGATCTGCATCGTTTGTTACAAGTCCATCTTGCACACTTATGACAAACCCCTAACCTTTTGGCCCTTCGTTTTTTTGCATAAGTGCTTTTTCCTAATTCAGGTAAATACCGAATGAGCAATGATTGTGGAATTTCTCCTCCTAATCCGACCTTAACTTCTATTACAAGACAAATATCTTCTGGAATTTCTTTTTGCATTAGAAATATCAATCTTTCACACCTGCCTGCATAAATTTTTCTTAGAACATTTTCAGAAATAGAAGAAAAATATTTACAAATTTTTGAGAGAATTTCATCCATTTTGAAAAGAACATAAATTTTTTTTATTTTGTATCAGAAATTGTGGGAAACTGAATTAACCGACTATGAGAGTCACGGAGTACCGTTATCCGCCATTTAACTAGGAAAATATAAAGATTAAGGAAACCTCAAATAAAAACAAACAAAATTAAATACAACAAAAAAAAATTAATAATAATCAAGGATCAAAAAGGGAAATAAACTTTTCTTGAAAGATTTCATTTTCTAAAAATGGTTTAAGCCTTTGTCCATTTACTTTAAAAACATCATCATTTTTAGGATTTTCAATGTCCACAGCTCCATAAGGATATACATGCTTTACAACACATAGGCATGTCCATCTTGATCTTAATTTCCTAGGAATATGTGAAGCCGAGAATTATAATGCAAAACTTTTTTACCAATCTCAAAAGATTTTCTAAGAATTGTTTTATCATGAAATGATTTTATTTTGCTTTATAAATCCTTGAATTCTCATACACATCATTTCTGAGTTCATCAAGTTCATTAAGTTGCAATTTGCGCAATTTGTTTCAATCATCCATACTTGAATTAAATGTTTTGATCGCCCATAAGCTTTACATTCCAATTCCATAGGCAAATGACAATATTTTCCGTAAACCAATCTATAGGGAGACATATTCAATGATGTTTTAAAAGCTGTTCGATATGCCCAAAGTGCATCATTAAGTCGCAGAAACCAATCTTTTCTATTTGGGTTAACAGTTTTTTCCAAAATTTGCTTTATCTCCCTATTAGCTAATTCAACTTGTCTATTTGTTTGAGGATGATAAGGAGTGGTTACCTTGTGAGTAATACCATATTTTTTCATTAATGAAGCAAATGACTTATTAACAAAGTGAGTTCCCCCATAACTTATCATGGCTCGAGGATTTCCAAATCTACTAAAAATATTTTCTTTCAAAAATTTAATATCGATTTTATGATCATTTGTTCGACATGGAATTGCCTCTATCCATTTGGAAACATAATCAACTACAACTAAAATATACAAGTATCAAAACGACGGTGGAAAAGATCTCATAAAACCAATTCTCCAACAGTCAAATATTTCAATTTCAATTATATGATTCAAAAGCATTATGTTTCTTTTTGAAATCGCTCCCAATTTTTGACAATTTTCTCAGATCTTGCAGATTCATGGGTGTCTTTAAACAAAGTGGGCCAATAAAATCCACATTGTAAGATTTTTGCAACCGTTTTCTTTGAAGAAAAATGTCCTCCGCGTGCTTCTGAATGAAAAAAATTTAATTACACTACTTACCTCATTTTCGGGTATGCAACATCGAAAAATTTGATCTGGACAATATTTGAACAGATACAGATCATCCCAATAAAAGTTTTTTACCTCATTCAAAAATTTTCTTTTATCTTGGCAACTCCATTGCTGTGGCATTTTCGCTGTCACAAGAAAATTTACTGTGTTAGCAAACCAATGTGTGCTAGTAACTGAAAATATATGTAAATCAGGAAAATTATCATTAATTGGTGTCATTTCACAAGATGATCATGTTACTAGTCTCGATAAATGATCGGCTACGACATTCTCGATTCCTTTTTTTTTTTTATCTTTGATCACAATGTCAAATTCTTGGAGCAACAAAATCCATCGTATCAGTTGTGGCTTTGCATCCTATTTGGTCAACAAATATCTAATAGCTGAATGATCAGTAAACACAATAGTTGTTGATCCAATCAAATAAGAACGAAATTTATCTAATGCAAATATTACAGCAAGTAGTTCTTTTTCAGTTGTGGAGTAATTCATTTGAGCCTTGTTTAAAGTTCTACATGCATAATATATCACATAAGGCTTAACGTTTCTTCTTTGACCCAATACTGCACCGACCGCATAATCACTTGCGTCGCACATGATTTCAAATGGTAAAGACCAATCAGGAGGTTGCATGATAGGAGCTGATGTTAAATGTCGAATGATTTTATCAAAAGCATTTTGACATTCTTGAGTCCACTCAAATGCAGTGTCTTTTGTTAAGAGGTTACAAATGGGTTTAGAGATTGAACTAAAATCCTTTATAAACCTCCTATAAAATCCAACATGTCCCAAAAATGAGAGAATTTCTTTAATGGTTTTTGGAGGGTGTAAATTGGCAAAGACATTAACTTTGGCTTTATCAACTTCAATTCCATAAGATGATACAACATGTCCCAAAACAATCCCAGAAGTAATCATGTAATGACATTTTTCCCAATTTAAAATATTACCTTTTTCCTCGCTTCTTTTTAAAACTTTTTCCAAATTTTCAAGACGATTATCAAATGTATTCCCAAAAACGATTAGATCATCCATGAAAATCTCCAAACAATTTTTAACCATGTCGCTAAAAATGCTTAGCATACATCTTTGAAATGTTGCTGGGGCATTGCATAATCCAAACGGCATCATTCTTAATGCAAATGTTCCAAAAGGACACGTGAATGTAGTTTTATCTTGATCTTCGAGTGTAATGAGAATTTGATAATAGCCTGAATATCCATCAAGAAAACAGTAGTAGGGATGACCTGCTACTCTTTCTAAAATTTAATCCAAAAATGGTAATGGAAAATGATCTTTTCTAGTTGCATCATTTAATTTTCTATAATCAATACACATCCGCCAACTAGATGGGACTCGACTTGTTAACAATTCACCTTTTCATTTTTTATCACTATGATGCCAGATTTTTTTGGAACTACTTGTGTTAAACTTACCCACTTACTATCATAAATAGGGTAAATAATCCCTATATCAAGTAGTTTGAGAACTTCAATTTTCACAACATCTTTCATCTGTGGATTTAATCTCCTTTGTGGTTGTTGAGATGTTTTAGCATTTTCTTCTAAATGAATTTTGTGAGTGCAAATTAGTGGATTAATGCCCTTGAGATCTTTTAGTGTCCAACCAATTGCATTTTTATGTCTTTTAAGCATATCAACTAATTTACCTTCTTGATCACTTGCTAGTTTGGAAGAAATTACCACCGGATATGTTTCATCTTCTCCAAGAAATACATACTTCAATTCTTCTGGCAAGAGTTTTAACTCCAATATGGGTGGTTCGTCTTTGTTATCATATTTTGACTCAAATTATTTATCTGATCCTTGTAACGAGTGATACCTGATAAAATCATCAAGATCAATTTCAATATTTTTTTTTAACAGTTTCAATTGAAAAATATCTAAATGGTCATGAGTACTCCCTTCTTGAATGTTTTCTTCCACAAGAGTTTCAATAAGATTTTCATCTTCACTTTCATCTCCTTTGTCATTTGGTTGGTTACAAAGATTAAAAACATTAAGCTCCAAGGTCATGTCACCAAATGAAAACTTCATTATTCAATTCCTGCAATTTATAAGAGCATTAGAAATTGCTAAAAATGGACGACCCAAAATTACAGGAATTTCATTACAAGCTTCGATAGGTTGTGTATCTAAAACAATGAAATCGAAAGGATATGCAAAGTTATCAACATGGACCAACACGTCTTCTACCATACCTCTTGGCACTTTAACAGATCTATCGGCAAGTAAAAGTTTTACCGAAGTAGGTTTTAACTCGCCTAGATTGAGTTATTGATCAACTGAATATGAAAGTAAATTCACACTAGCTCCAAGATCAAGCAAGACTTTTTTAATCTTTCGTTCTTCAATAATACATGAAATAGTAGGACAACCAGGGTCTTTGTATTTCAAAGTATTATTATTTTGAATGATTGCACGTGTTCGGCTAAAAATTCTTTCTTTTTCACATTCAATTTTCTTTTCACAGTGCACAAGTCTTTAAAAAATTTGGCATATGATGGTACCTGCTTTATTGCATCTAATAAAGGAATATTAACTTTTATTTGTTTAAAAATATCATATATATCATAATTCAAATTTTATTTTTTTGTATTTTTCAATGCATGAGGGAATGGTGGTGACACTGTCTGTTAATCTTCCTCTTCGCAAGTTATGGGTTCCACTTCCTTACCTTTTGGAGTTGATTTATCATCATCTTCACAAGGTTCAAGAATGGATTCTTCCACAACCTTACCACTACGAAGGGTAATAACAGATTTTACCTGATCCATTGGTTAAGTTCTAGAAGTTCCAGTTTGTGAATGATGATCCTTGGGATTAGGTTGTGGTTGTGAAGGAAATTTACCTTTTTCATGAACATTAAGTGTAGATGCAAATTTAGCAAGAGTATCTTTCAAATCTGTCATGGTTTGTTTGAGTATCGATAGACTCTTGCTTTGCAATGAAAGAATTCAATATATCTTCCAAGTTCCTTTTAGGTGGCGGAACATAAGGTGCATGATTTTGAAAATTTTGTTGATTTTAGAAATGTAGCTGCCCAGCCTACTTTCAAACTAATTGCAACTGGTATCAAAACCATGAAATTATCTTTCTTTTAAGTCGTTCTACGAGTGCTTGTTCTACCTCATTTGGGTTGGGACGGAAACCCACCTGGTGAGAGCTTATGGGCATATCCATTGCTTTGGAATCTAAACCAGCAAGGGTGGACAAGGTAGGGTAATAAATGAAGAGAAGGTTTCAGAGTTCGGAATCGGAAATAGGTAACTTTTTGAAAATTTTGCAGCATTATCATTCCTCCAACTAAAATTTGGATGATTTCGCCAACCTGGATTTTAATTTTGAGAAAATAGTTCAAAATTTGGCCTTTTGAAATTGTTCAAAACATTGACTTGTTGATGGAGACATTCTTTAAAAGAGGGCAAAGTGGACAATATTTTGAAGAATGATCACTTGTATCACAGATGTGACACGCAATTTCTTGAACAGATTTTTATTGGCCATTCTTTTTCAATTCAAGTGCCTCAACTTTTCTTGCCAAAGAGGTAAATCTAGCTTGGAGATCATGTTCATCTTTGAGGGTGTACATACCTCCACCAGATGTGGGAGATCGAATCTTGTTTGATGGTTCGATTGTACCTATAGTGTCCCAATTTGAGCATTTTTAGCCAATGAATCGAGATACTCAATTATCTCGTTTGGATCTTTATCTTCAAATGTTCTATTACACATAAATTCAATTATTTGTCTATCCTTAGGTGTTAAGCCTTCATAAAACTGAGAAAAAACTCTCCAAATTTCAAAACCATGATGTGGACAAAGATTAAGCAATTCTTTGTATCTATCCCAACACTGATAAAAAGTTTCTGCTTGTTTTTGAGTGAAAGTGATGTTTTGCCTTTTGAAATAATTTGTTCTATGAGATGGAAAAAACTTTTTCAAAAATTGTTGTTGCAATTCATCCCAAGTTCGAATGGATCTCGATCTAAGATTTTATAGCCAAGTTTTAGCTTTATCTTTTTTTTTTAAAAAAAAGCTTAAGTCGAATGGTTTTCATGCTATAATTTAGATCATTATATTTGTTGCACACTTCTTCAAACTCTCGTAAATGCATGTATGGATTTTAAGAATCTAATCCATGAAAGTTGGATAATACCAGGCTTAAAATTGAAATGAGATGCATCAAAGGGAAAAACTAGACATGAAGGTGCACTAGTACGTGTAGGATTCATGTCATCTCTAAACATTCTTCGTCTATCATAATCATGTTGAAATTGAATTTCATCTTCATTTTCTTGGATGGGTTCTCCCGCCATGTTTTGTAAAAATAAAGGGTTATTTCTAATGAATCGACCACTAAGTGTACGTGACCAAATGCTAATGCAAATGCAAAAGAAAAACACACAAAAGCAATAAAAATTCAAAGAAAGAAAAACAAACTATAAACAAAATAAAATAGACTTGAAATTAAATCATACTTCCCCGACAATGGCGCCAAAAACTTGATGCAATTTTGATTGTTGTACTCCCAAGAGCTGGTTGTCCACAAGTAGTATAATTCGGGGAGTCCGAATATCGTACCCACGGAGAAGCTAAGGTAATTACAAGTCCACTACAATGTCTTTTTGTTTTTGTTTTTGTTTTTTCGTTTAATTGTTTGAATCTTTAATTGGTAATTTTTAATTGTTCAAATTTTAATTTAAATAGTTGAGATTAAAGGATCCACTCTTGGTATTTTATTAAAGTTAACATTAATGAACATTATTGAAATCCACTTAATAAAATGGTTCCAATATATTAAATAATCATATTTATATTATGTTATATATTATTAACTTATAAGTATATATACCAAAACTTATAAATGTTGTCAAGTATTTATTGTGCTATATATATTTGTAAACACTAAATCAAGGTTCTCATTTTAAATGGTTGGTAAAACCAAATAACATTTAAATTGTACAAAGAAATTAATATTATGATATATTCATATATAATAAATCAAGACATCTACTTTAAATGATTGATAATACCAAACTAACATTTAAATGGTTACAAGAATTTAGTGTAATATATAGCAACAATAAATCAAAAATTCCACTTATAAGTAGGGTATAATAATGCTTAAAGAAATAAATATAACATAAACAATAAATAATGATTAAATAATATAAAATATAGATTCTTACCTTTTAATATCCTTATTATCATGCCAAGAGTTTCACCTTTTCATCTCAATTTTGGGGAGTTGGCTACATATTATTCAAAGTGTAAAACTTCGAATATGAAATTAACATGCTAATTATATTTAAATGAAGAAATAAAAGAAAAATAAAGAGAGAAATATTATGAACACAAAGGTTTGTTCATAAAATGAGGGATATCTCGAGACCAGGCTTCTAGCCCAATGGTCTCACCCGTCGGATTAGCTGGCCTCCCACCCCGGGTTCGATCCCCCTCCCCTGCGTGAGTTGTAATAAAAACAAAATGAGGGATATCTCAATTCATTACAATGCACCCCTACTTATACCCAAATTTGGGGAGACAACCACAAATAAAATATTATTTTTTTACACGTAGGTCATAATTGGTGTTCTAAGAAATTATATTTTAATATACATCACTTTTGAAAATCTTCCAATCCGAATTTTCTTCTCCACATAAAACAAAACATGTAAATAACTGAGTTGTTTGAATTGTGGTATTTTTTTAACCATTTGACTAAGTAATTTTAGAGATATTGGCAAAATGCTAGAGCATGGTAAAACTGCCACTTCTTTGTAATTTTATTTGTTGCTTAATTTGATCCCACTTGTGAGAAAATTTTTATCTCATGCTTGCCATCAATATTGTAGATATTAACACAACCTTTCTATATGTCCAAGAATCATCTTAATCCCATTTGCAACGCCAAGGTTATTTTTATTTTATCAAACATGTAAAAATAGTAAAAAATTATAATTACACAACTTATATTTTATACAATTTATCATAAAATATATAATATTTAAACATTTAATAAAACAAAAACTATAAATTTATATTATAAAACATTTAATTAATCTAAAATTTTTTTATCTTTATCAATGTGAAGGCTATTGCGCTGGTGTTGCCGCAAAAAAATATGTGATTCAGTAGCTTGGACACCTTAATCTTTCAATTGTTATTGTATCCATAGCATCTGAGCACAGCAAGTTCCAGCCACAAGGTATTCTGCTTTAGCAATTGATGTAGCAATTGACGTCTGTTTCTTACTAAGCCATGATATTAGTCTTTCGCCTAAGAACTGACAAGAAGCGCTCTTACTTTTTCTGTCGATTTTGCATCCAGCATAATCTGCATTTGAATACCCTACAAGATTAAGACTTTAATCTTTGGGATACTAAAGACTCACATTAGTAGTACCTTTAAGATATTTAAGTATGCGTTTAGAAGCAATAAAATGAAATTTCATAGGTTTAGCTTGAAACTGTGAACATAAACATACAGCAAACATAATATCCGTTCTACTTGGAGTGAAATATAGTAGAGAACCAATTAACCCTCTGTACATTTTTGTATCCACATATATTCCACCTCCATCTTTATCCAGTTTGATTGATGAACTCATTGGGGTGGTGGCTGGAGAGCAATTTTCCATGCCGAATTTCTTTAGCGTATCTCGAGTGTATTTGGCTTGATTGATAAATATACCATTTCCGGGCTGCTGCTTGACTTGCAGTCCTAAAAAGTAATTTAATTCGCCCATCATACTCAGCTCAAATTGATCATGCATCACCTTAGAAAATCTCTCACATAGCTTAGGGTTAGTTGATCCGAAAATAATATCGTCCACATATATTTATACAGACAGTGAATGATCATTTTTTGAGAATCTAAACAACATTTTATCGACCGTTCCAATTGAGAAACCATAATCAAGCAAGATTTTGATTAATGTGTCATACTATGCTCTCGGGGCCTGTTTTAGTACATATAGTGCTTCGTCAAGTTTGTAAATATAATCAGGGAAAGTGTGATTAGCAAAGCGGGTGGTTGTTCTACATGAACTTCCTCATTTAACAACCCATTCATAAATGAAAATTTAACATCCATTTGATATACTTTGAAGTCCTTAAATGCTGCAAATGCAAGAAATATTCTAATAGCTTCTAACCTGGTTATTGGGGCAAAAGATTAATCAAAGTCTATACCTTACTCTTGTCTATAGTCTTGAGCTACTATCCTAGCCATGTTTCTTATAATTAAACCGTTTTCATCCATTTTGTTCCTAAATACCCATCTAGTTCCAATCACATGAGTATTATTAGGCCGAGGGACTAGATGCCAAACTTTACTCCTTTCAAACTGATTAAGTTCCTCTTGCATGGCCTCTATCCAATTTGTGTCAAGTAGAGCATCATCGATTTTCTTAGCTTCTATTTGAGAAACAAGCGCAACATGCATAAATTCATTTATCATTTGATTTATAGTTCTAAGAGGAGCAGTAGGGTTACCAATGACCAGCTTGAGTAGATGATCCTTTTTCCACTGGAGACATGGTCCATAAGGATTTGGCTCGATTGGTTGAATGATTTCTTCTTCTTGTTCCAGTGTTCCTTCTTCTATTTGTATATTTTGTGTTTTTGGTTGTTTTCCGGTTCGTTCACCTGTCAAGTTTGTTCTTGAAGGGTTGGATTTTCTTTTGATATGTTTCCACCTGTTTTTCTAAGATCTACCTCATCATCACTGCTTGTTTTAAGGTTAGTAACATCAAGATTATTTATTAAATCATGTATACTGCTACTACTATTGTCATGACATATAGAAGATTCATCAAATACAATATGTATGGATTCTTCAACAGTGACAGTTCTTTGGTTATAAGCTCTGCATGCTTTGCTCACTTCTGAATATCCTAAAAAGATACCATTATCAGCTTTTACCTCAAATGCGGTGAGATGTGTTTTGCCATTAATATGAATGAAACACTTACAACCAAAATTGCGAAAGCATCCAACTTCTGGCTGCTTGCCGGCCGGTCCAGATTTAATATGGAGTCTTTTCATGATTTTTGTTGATCAATGACCGGTTTTGAGTATACCAGGCTGTGCTAATAGCTTCTGCCCAAAAATTTTGTGAAATACTTGATTTGGCTAGCATAGTTCTAGCTGCTTCCTTCAATGTGCGGTTTCTCCTTTCAGCTACTCGTTCTGCTAGGTGATCTTGCCGCTGATATTTCATGTTTTATGCCATGATCTTCAAGATAGGATGACATGAATTGGTTTACAAATTCAGTTCCTCTGTCACTCCTGATTCTATCAATTGCTTCGTTTTTCTCATTCTGAATTCTTTTGAGCAGCTTGATTAGTTTATCGACGGTTTGATTTTCAGAGTTTAGAAATGTTACCTATGTAAATCTGGAGAATCATCAATTACTACAAGAGTATATTCCTTTCTCCCTAAGCTTGTTATAGGTATTGGTCCAAACAAATCCATATGAAAAGTTCCAGACATCTTGCCGATGAGTTTCTTCCTCTGCTTTTGAATGTTGAGCGGACTTGTTTTCCTAATTGACAAGCATTGCAAATTAAATCTTTGGTAAAGTCAATGTTAGACAAACAAGATTCTTACAGCTCCTTTTTCTTTGTCGCCTGACATTATCGAAATAAGAGATTGGTACCCTTTTTTATTTGGGTCTTGAGTTTATTAGTCCCTTAAGAATCCACACTTGAATTATCCTGAAGTATTTTTCATGATGTGTCCTAAGGTGAGTGATGTGATATTCATAATCAGGTGGTGTATGCAGTGTCTTTTCTTTTCCAGTATGCTGTTTTGACCGTCTGTCATTGTCACTCAATCGATATCTCTTTGGAACAGGTCGGCTGTTGTGGTGATTGTTAGGTATAGTTTTTGAATGATATCCGGTTGATCCTGGCTTTCTGCTGACCCAACCTGAACCATTGTGAGCGGTTTTATTTGGCCTACGTCTTAGCCAAGATCGGTTGGATTTAGCATTATCAATTTCAACGTATCCTAAACCACATCGCCTTATGTTATTTTCAAGATTTACATTCTGAGTGCCTTGATCTTCAGTCTTATCATGTTAATATACCATACTAGATCTGACAAATTTAATTGGTTTTAAACTGTCTTTTTCTAGTAACGTTTGAGTTGATCCTCCAGAGGTGCTGCATTCATTAATGTCATAACCTAGTCTGGTTCTGTCTCCGAACGGTTTCTGCATTTCATGCATCCTGTTAAGAGAAACAGAGGATTTGTTCCAAGTGTTGACTATGTTTATCAACCGTTTATTTTATTTTAAAGTGGCATGGAACAATCTTCGCAGGTCAACGTTCTCAGCCGTCAGCAGACTTAATTTTAGTCTTAAACTGTCAACGTCTTTTTGCTGTGAACAGCTAGAGAGAGTCAACTTATTTTTCAAGTTTTGTTTTTCTGCTTTAGCTTCATTGAATTGCTGTGATAGCCCTTTAAACTCATTTACCATGTCGTGTAGTGCGGTGACAAGATCTTCTCGTGTAAATTCTGTTAGGATCGGTTAAGGGGGAAATCGATGAACTAAAATAGCTCGGTTCTTGAAATATTGAACACCGATGAATTAAATCGAGTTTGGTTTTCAAATCAAGCGGAAAATACTCGAAATAATCTTTCGTAGAAACCGATTAAATATTTTTTAAACCAATTAAAATAAATACAAGTTGAATGAGTAAAAATATTTTAGTTGAAGCATTTTATCAAATAATTGGTACGCAATATTTTGGTATTTGAAGAACACATAAAATGCTTCAACAATGCTTCTTTAAAACTATGAAAATGATAAGTAAATACAATAAACAAATAGACACGGATTTGTTTATGGATGTTCGGAGATTTAAATACTCCTACGTCACCCCTTCTTCCCCTTGGGAAGGATTCACTAGAAGACTTTGATTTATACAACACTTTGTACAAACCTATTCAGCTAGGACTTACCCACTGCCTAAACTGAACTCCTAGCAGTCAAGATTATAGGCAACACCTCACAATCAGCATATTGTTTAATGTCTCATATGCAAAGACTACATACACAAGTTTATTGTCTTTGTGCAAGACTCACTCAACTAATCTTTGAAGTTCAACTCTCTTGTATATGTGTGAGTGATTGTGCGTGAGAAATTTATCATTTACAGTGTGCATCTCAAATGTATCCTCACACAAGGGCTTGTGCTCTCAACTAGCTGATTTTTTCATGCTAACTGCCCATGCTTTGAATCCCCTTCAAAAGCTCTTGTTTGATCTTCAAGATGTTGTATTTATAAGTGAAACGTCTGCCCTTTTTATTGTCTTAAAAGTACTAGAATTTTTTTTAAACACTATATTTTCGGCCATGTACATAAACCTCGTGAAAATATTTTTATAAAATATTTTACCCTTTAAAATAAAATCTCAACCAACTAGCATTTTAAAAATCAAGTACATTAATCATAAAATGAAATCGTCAACTGCTTTACCAACCCTAAAAAACAATAAGTTTGAAAAGTACAGCCCATACTAAACCTCTCAAAAATCTCTCGAAACATAAATAAATAGTCTTAAAATCTCTAACATAAATCATGAGTCATAATCGTAAATGCGGAAAGATAGAAGCGCTGGTCCTCGGGTTATGTGCACCGACAGTCCAGCAAGTCACTCGTCAAGACCTCCAATATCATAGTTATATATATCACCTGCATCATACACACCTAGTGAGTCTAAAGACTCAACACATCCTCTCTTTGATAACAAGTAATACGTAATACAGTTAACATATAACAGTGAAAAATACTTTTACTTAAAATATCATTTTCTTGACAATGCATAAACTTTAAACTTAAACATTTTCAAAATCTTAAACATATCACATAAACATATTCATCTCATATCCATATATGTGTTCATGTCCATATTCGTATCCATATTCATGTTCCTGTTCATGCTCGTGTTTGTTGAATTCAGATCGTGATTGTGACTCGTATTCTTATTCGTATTGGACGATGGATCCATCTACATGTAACCTCAGTACTGGGCGGCGGGGACACGAGCGACACTCTCACCCGTCAATTGGGCCTTGGCCAACGTATTAACATATTCGTATTCGTATCACGTATTCGTATCCGTATCCAAGGAAACACGATCGTCGGGCTCCCACTGGGACCATAACCCTCACGATATTTCCAACATATTTAGTCACAATCCTAAACATCCAACATGTCATATTCCCATCACTTAATAAAAACATGCATATAATATCATTTTATTTTTGAAACCAAGCATGCAACATATATTCTAAATGTCCAATTTAAAGTCATAAAAATCATAGACATTTAAAAATCACAATTTAACATATAAAAATTCAGAAACATCCATAATCATTGAAAATAATCATATTAGCATATAAAATAGCATTTAGGACACTGACATGACGTTTAGTAATTTCTAGGTGTAAAAAGACCGTTTTACCCCTGGACGTAAAATTTCACGTTTTTGACTTTTTCTTAATTTCATTGGCTCTAACATGTTCCAAATAATTATTTAAGCTTACATGAATTTTCTCATATTTTTATTTAGCCTAATTCGCCGACTTTTAAATTAAGCTTTAAATATAACGTATTAATGCGTTTTTAATCTCAAATTAAACCAAACCTTAATATAAAATTTCCAAATTAAAAACTTGGATTTATAATAATTATTTAAGCTTAAACTTAATTTTTCATAATTTTATAAAGCTTAAACTAGGCGTTCCAATTAACTCGTTAATTAGCGTTTCGTGCTGCGATTAAATCCCGAATAAATCCAAAACTCGTTATTTTGATCCCAAATTTTAAACATAACATTTTTAAGATTTATTCTACCTTTCCAAGTCATGATCCACACCCGTGGACCCATGGATTCAATTTTTTCTTTATTATTTTCGTTTTTGACACCTTATCGAACACACCGAGCCATCTCCCAATTTACTCGAGCCACGCCCGAGCCACCTTGAGCCAAAACCTAGCAAACCCATCTAGGGACCCTACTAACCAAGCCCAGCCCAAAGAACATGACTCTACACCACGCACAAACGTCCTGGAAACCAACCCAATTGCATGTGTTGTGTGTGCGTGAATCCCCTTCCCCTCACCAAGACTCCTAGCCACCTTAGGACTCTACCAGCCCTTAACCATTGAGCACCCATGACCCTTAATGACCCTAGACCAGTCCCAGACCTGATACACCCCCAGCCTGAGCCCCTGAACCAAGCAGCAAGGTGCTGTACATGGACCGCACATGCGCGTCCCCTTTTGTGCGAGAGTCCTACTTGCGTGGGACTCTTTGCTGCAGCCACCAACGAGCCCTAGCCTCCCCGACCCACTTTGGACCACCCTGGCCATCGCATGAACCACCATATCCAAGCCCCTAACCCCTCGAAAATTTCAGCTCTCGACTGCACCAAAATCATGCGAGGGAAGAGTCCATGTGATCATGGGCTCTTCCTAACCGCCTAGCCATGGGTCCTAGCCATGCTAGGACCCTACCAGACCCTAGAATGAGACTACCCTGACCTTGACCCAGCCCTGGCAGAGCCCCCACCCGCCCATGCACAGAACCGAGCCTACATGACACTTACTTGCCAACACACCTTCGTTTCCTTCTTTTGATGCCTACGTTTTTTTTCCAGCTTTGTTATTCACGTTTGCAGCCCATTCAAGCTCATAAAAATCATGTTTTTGGAACAAATATCAAGCTTTAAAAATCACCTTGGATGCACGAACGAAAATATAACATGGTGCTCTTGTTTTTCATGCAATTTGAAACATAAATATATAATATGGTGTGATGATGAGTAAAGGAAGAATATGGCGTGCCTTTGCGTTTTAAACGCACGAAAAACTGTTGCCGATTGCGAAGAACGGAGCAAGAACCGTGGCTTGAAATCTCCTTGAGCTTCCACTGCCGTGTTCTAAGAGGAGTTTTTCGGTGCACAAAAATCCAGAAAGTGGCGTGACCAAAGTGTAGGTTTAGGGTGAGTTTTATATATTAAATACTAATTAAACACTAAGAAGACTTTAGGCCTATTAAGCCAACAATTAAGGTCCATTAGTTTTAATTAAAAATTAATAAAATATTATCATAGTTTTTGTTTAAATAAATTTGTGAATTTATTAGCCGGGTTGTCAAAAAGCTCGTAATTTTGTTGAAAAAACCCAACACCGATAAAATTTGCGTCCCGGCGTATAAAATCACCTCAAAATCTTTTATTTTCAAAAATAAGAAAACCCCGCAATCATATTTTAAATAATTAAAAATAATTAATTAATAAAAACGTTTTACGTTTTTCAGCCCTCGGTCTCCGTTCTTCGATCGCAACTTGATAAATCCTTAAAGATACAATTTTATGCATAATCACAATAAAATCCTATTTAACATAATCATGCATATCACATAATTAATTAAGCAATTAAAATAATTTAATTAACCATTTTTCAGAATTTCTAGATTTGCATGCCGTTGGATTACGTCGTCTTAATTTTGGACCTTACAATTCCTCCCCCCTTTAATAAAATTTCGTCCTTGAAATTCACTAATACCTACTAACTCTAGGTTTAGATTCTAATATCCCAAAATCCATGCTTCCGTTGCTCTATTCTGTTCAATCTGAAGTTCTAAAATGTTCTTATGTTTTCTTGATCCCAATTAATTTCTAATAACCAATTTAACATTTCATGCAATAGTAAGCAATATAAAAATGTTAAATGACTAGGTTACCCGCAATAAACGTAGTGTCTGCTTCCTTTTCAGCTTCTCTAGCATTCATAACATATGCTCGTCCCATAGTAGGTGCACTCTTCTTTGGGCAATCAACGGCCTTGTGCCCTTCTTCCTTGCATATGAAGCACTTAGTAGTACCCCCACACAAATGGTCCCTAGTGTAGTCGATTGCACTTCTTGCATGGTTGTCCCTCTGCGGGCTTTGGAGCTGCAGGTGGTGGTTTTGGGGGTCCTGGCTGTTGGGGCCCTTGAGGTCTAGGAAGACCCGTATATGGCTTCTTGTTAGGCTGATTGTTATTCTGATGATGTTGCCTCTTACGCTGTAACTCAAAATCGATGTCCTTCAAGGATTGATCCGCCTGATATGCATAGGTAACTGCTGTAGCATAATCCCCATGACGCATCATCATAACCTTATCCCGAATGGTAGGTCGTAGGCCATCCATGAAATGTCTAAGCTTTTCTTCCGCATCCCTAGCAATAAGGGGTACAAAGTGACAACCCCTATCAAATTTCTTCACAAACTGAGCAACAGATGAGTTTCCCTAACGGAGGCTCATAAACTCTCTCTTCAGTCGTCCTCTAACATCAGCAGTAAAATACTTCTCATAGAATATCGTCTTGAATTGAGCCCAAGTAAGAGTAGCAAGGTCAACACCGTGCTCGGCTCCTTCCCATCATAAGGAAGCGTCATCTCTAAGTAGATAAGTAGTACACCTCACACGGTCAACATCTCCCATGTTCAGATAGCGAAAGTGTACCTCGAGTGACCGAATCCAACCCTCAGCAATGAAAGGATCGGTAGTGCCAGAAAATTCCTTCGGCCCTAGCCTCCGGAACTGATCATATATGTCATGTTGTGGCCTAGGTGCCTGCTGCATCTGTTGCAACTACAGCTGCTGCTGCTGCTGTATCTGTTGCTCGAAGAGACGAGCCATTCCGTCTAGTGCTCGAGTAGCAGCATCCCCCGGAGGAGGTGGTGGGGGTGCATTCCCTTGATGGTTCATACTGTTCTCTGCTCGGTTCTCATTACTAGGGGTACGTCTAGGAGGCATTTTATTTGAACGTTTTCCAAATTCTAACGTAACCAACATGCATTTAAATCTAGGTTTTCTAATCATGTGGTATATCCTAATTCATTTTAGCAATTTAAGCATGCAAAGCATATATACTCGAAAAGCTAGTAAACATGTAGCGTAAAACATATTATTCATGTCATCATGCAGGTAACATCATATCAAATCATATAAAGCATGTAAAACTTACAAATTGAGGCTTGAAGACTGATCTTTCCGGCGCTGATGGTGGCACAACCCTTTACAGGACCATTGCTCTGATACCAACTGAAACGTCTGCCCTTTTTATTGTTTTAAAAGTACTAGAATTTTTTTTTGTAACGATCATGGGCCATTAGGCTGAACTAACAAAGACCTCGGCCCATACCCACGCACCACTACTAGTCGTGGGTCATTAGGATGATCCAGCATGGGCCTTAGCCCATGCCCATGCACCGCCACTCATAGAATATCCCACTCCTGGAAAGTGGTTCCTTTCGCCTTCCCCAACACTTGAACCCAGGACCACCAGGTTTAAGTACCTAGATTCCTAAGTGATGGTACCAGTTGAGCTACTAGCCCAACTGGTACCAACACTTATGAATCTAGGTACTTAAGCCTGGAGGTCCTAGGTTCAAGTGTTGGGGAAGGCGAAAAGTAGCTCAACTGGTACCAACACTTAGGAATCTAGGTACTTAAGCCTGGAGGTCCTAGGTTCAAGTGTTGGGGAAGGCAAAAGGAACCATTTTCTAGGAGTGGGATATTCTATGAGTGGCGGTGCATGGGCATGGGCCATGGCCCATGCTAGACCATCCTAACAACCCACGACCAGTAGTGGTGCGTGGGTATGGGCCGAGGCCTTTTTTGGTTCAGCCTAATGGCCCATGATCGTTACAAGAAAAGGCGTCTAGCCCAACTGGTACCAACACTTAGGAATCTAGGTACTTAAGCTTGGAGGTCATGGGTTCAAGTGTTGGGGAAGGCAAAAGGAACCACTTTCCAGGAGTGGGTTATTCTATGAGTGGCGGTGCACGGGCATGGGCCAAGGCACATTCTGGACCATCCTAACGACCCACGACCAATAGTGGTGTGTGGGTATGGGCCGAGGCCTTCGTTGGTTGCGTTTTAAACGCACGAAAAACTGTTGCCGATTGCGAAGAACGGAGCAGGAACCGTGGCTTGAAATCTCCTTGAGCTTCCACCGAAATTTTGCTTCAAATTGTGTGTGTGTGCCGTGTTCTAAGAGGAGTTTTTCGGTGCACAAAAATCCAGAAAGTGGGGTGACCAAAGTGTAGGTTTAGGGTGAGTTTTATATTTTAAATACTAATTAAACACTAAGAAGGCTTTAGGCCTATTAAACCAACAATTAAGGCCCATTAGTTTTAATTAAAAATAAATAAAATATTATCAAAGTTTTTGTTTAAATAAATTTGTGAATTTATTAGTCGAGTTGTCAAAAAGCTCGTAATTTTGTTTAAAAAACCCAACACCGATAAAATTTGCATCCCGACGTACAAAATCACCTCAAAATCTTTTATTTTCAAAAATAAGAAAACCCCGCAATCATATTTTAAATAATTAAAAATAATTATTAAATAAAAACATTTTACGTTATTCAGCCATCGGTCTCCGTTGTTCGATCGCAACTTGATAAATCCTTAAAGATACAATTTTATGCATAATCAAAATAAAATCCTATTTAACATAATCATGCATATCACATAATTAATTAAGCAATTAAAGAAAATTTAATTAACCATTTTTCAGAATTTCTAGATTTGCATGCCGTTGGATTACGTCATCTTAATTTTGGACCTTGCCATAAGCCCCAACAATGATATATACGTTAGATACAAGAATATGACCGTTTGGAAAGTTTCTGTACTGTTTCTGAATTTGCAACGGTCAACTTCAGCTTTGTGGGCATTTTCCCGTCTGGTCAAATCTGGTCAACTGGTGTAAACTTAACTGGTCGTTCAGTTTAACTTGTCAGCAACTGGTTCAGTTCAGTTGGTCAACTGCTGGTTCGGTTCAGTTCAGTTCAGCTGGTCAGCAGCTGGTTCAGTGTATCTGGTCAGCACCTGGTTCAGTTCAGTTCAGTTCAGTTCAACAGGTCAGTAGCTGGTTCAGTTCAGTTGGTTGGTCAGCTGGTTCAGTTTCAGCTGGAGTTCTTAAATCAGCCTAGCTGATTTCAGTTTGTGCAGAACCAGTAGCTTCATCGTCATTTATCAGCATCGTAAGCTTCGATTCAGACTTTGACTTCTGAAGATGATTTATAGACATTTGTCATATCTTTCCAACACATACTGAATCTCGTTCATTTCGATAACCAAGCTAAGAGATATGACCAAAATACCGCAGCTGCTCAAACACAACTGATTGTTGTTTTCGTGTGATCAGTTCGGTAATTGAGCGATCAGTTAGACCATGATAACATCCGATTTTGCCCAACAAATGTAAAATACAACTTGTTCCAAATTGAGTTTTCTGATCACTTCAATTAGCGGATTGTCATTTGAATCATCCAGCTGAGAGATATCATCCAAACACCAAAGCTCGCCAGAAATTCAGTTTGTGCAGAAATCGGTTTCAGTTTGCTTCTTGTGTTAACAACTTCACACTTGAGTAAATATGTTAAAAACACAATAACAAGTTTTGTTAACATGAAAATCAAGATTGCGAACTTGAAAAGTTCAAACAATCTTCTCCTTTTTGATGATCACAAAATATGGATAAACAATCAACTCAACAAACATATTTCTCACCCTTTTTGTGTGAATCAAAAAGTCATATTTTCAAAATATTTTAAACAAAAATTTTCTCCCCCTCAATATTTAAAAATAATAACTCCAATAAAATTTTAATGAGTTCTCTCCCTATATTTTTGAAATTTTGAAAAAAGTAAAAGAAGAGGGATAACTGACCAATTTTCTCCATGGCTCATTTTCTGCTGCAGCACATATGCTCTATCTTCCACAAATAAACTATATTTTCTCGTGCATAATAAGGCCGCAAATTTTATACCGCTGTAAACCTTTATGAGTCTAGTTTGCAATGCAAAAACTGGTTCGTCATTTGGACATTCGAACAAGGAGATATGCCATTTTTCCTATGGTCGCTACAAGTTGCACGAAAATTCAGTTTTGCATATATATATGTGTAACAATTATGAAATTTCGAATTTTAAACATCAAAATCAGTTTCAATGTTATTTCGAGAACAATCCAATCTAATACCACTTGTTAGGATCGGTTAGCGGGAAAATCGATGAACTACAATAGCTCGGTTTTTGAAATATTGAACACCGATGAATTAAATCGAGTTTGGTGTTCAAACCAAGCGGAAATTACTTGAAATAATCCTTCGTAGAAACCGATTAAATATTTTTTAAACCATTTTAAATATATGCAAGTTGAAAGATTAAAAATATTTTAGTTGAAGCATTTTATCAAACAATTGGTATGTAATATTTTGGTATTTGAAGAACACATAAAATGCTTCAACAATGCTTCTTTAAAACTATGAAAATGATAAGTAAATGCAATAAACAAATAGACACGAATTTGTTTATGGATGATCGGAGATTTAAATACTCCTACGTCACCCCTTCTTCCCGTTGGGAAGGATTCACTAGAAGACTTTGATTTATACAACTCTTTTTACGAACCCATTCAGCTAGGACTTACCTACTGCCTAAACTGAACTCCTAGCACTCAAAATTGTAGGCAGCACCTCACAATCAGCATATTGTTTAATGTCTCATATGCAAAGACTACATACACAAGTTTATTGTCTTTGTGCAAGACTCACTCAACTAATCTTTGAAGTTCAAATCTCTTGTATATGTGTGAGTGATTGTGTGTGAGGAATTTATCATTTACAGTGTGCATCTCAAATGTATCCTCACAGAAGGGCTTTTGCTCTTAACTAGCTGATTTTTTCATGCTAACTGCCCATGTTTTGAATCCCTTCAAAAGCTCTTGTTTGATCTTCAAGATGTTGTATTTATAAGCCCCTACAATGATATATACGTTAGACACAAGAATATGACGTTGGAAAGTTTTTGTACTGCTTCTAAAATTGCAACGGTCAAATTCATCTTGCTGGGAATTTTCCCGACTGGTCAACTCTGGTCAACTGGTCAACTCTCGTCAACTCAACTGGTCGTTCAGTTCAACTGGTCAACAACTAGTTCAGTTCAGTTGGTCAACTGCTGGTTCAGTTCAGTTCAGTTGGTCAGCAGCTAGTTCAGTTCAGCTGGTCAGCAGCTGGTTCAGTGTATCTGGTCAGCACCTGGTTCAGTTCAGTTCAGCTGGTAAGCAGCTGATTCAGTTCAGCTGGTTGGTCAGATAGTCAGCTGGTCAGCAGCTAGTTCAGTTTCACCTGTTGTTCTGAAATCAGCCTAGCTGATTTCAGTTTGTGCAGAACCAGTAGCTTCATCGTCAGTTATCAGCATAGTAAGCTTCGATTCAGACTTTGACTTCTGAAGATGAATTATAGATCTTTGTCTTATCTTTCCAACGCATAATGAATCTCTTCATTTCGATAACCGAGCTAAGAGATATTACCAAAATACCGCAGCTGCTCAAACCCAACTGATTGCTGCTTTGGTGTGATCAGTTCGGTAATTGAGCGATCAGTTAGACCATGATAACATCCGATTTTGCCCAACGGACGTGAAATACGACATGTTCCAAATTGAGTTTTCGGATCACTTCAACTAGAGGATTGTCATTTGAATTATCCAGCTGGGAGATATCATCCAAATACCAAAGCGCGCCAGAAATTCAGTTTGTGCTGAATTCGGTTTCAGTTTGCTTCTTGTGTTAACAACTTCACAGTAGAGTAAATATGTTAGAAACACAATAACAAGTTTTGTTAACATCAAAATCAATATTGCAAACTTGAAAGGTTCAAGTAATCTCCCCCTTTTTGATGATCACAAAACTTGGATAAACAATCAACTCAACTAACATATTTCTCACCCTTTTTGTGTGAATCTAAAAGTCATATTTTCAAAACATTTTAAACAAAATTTTTCTCCCCCTCAATATTTAAAAATAATAACTCCATTAAAATTTTAATGAGTTCTCCTCCTATCTTTTTGAAATTTTGAAAAAAATAAAAGAAGAAGGATAACTAACCAATATTCTACATGACTCATTTTTTGCTGCAGCACATATGCTCTGTCTTCAACAAATAAACTGTATTTTCTCGTGCATAATTAGGCCGCAAATTTTATACCGCTGTAAACCTCTACGAGTCTAGTTTTCAATGCAAAAAGCGGTTCCTCATTTGGACACTCGAACAAGGAGATATGCCGTTTTTCTCATGGTCGCTACAAGCTGCACGAAAATTCAGTTTTGCATATATATGTGTAAAAATTATGAAATTTCAAATTTTAAACATCAAAATCAGTTTCAATGTTATTTCAAGAACAACCCGCTCTGATACCACTTGTTAGGATTGGTTAGGGGGAAAATCGATGAATTACAATAGCTCGGTTCTTGAAATATTGAACACCGATGAATTAAATCGATTTTGGTGTTTAAACAAAACAGAAATTACTCGAAATAATCATTCGTAGAAATTGATTAAATATTTTGTAAACCATTTAAAATATATGGAAGTTGAATGAGTAAAAATATTTTGGTTGAAGCATTTTATCAAACAATTGGTATGCAATATTTTGGTATTTGAAGAACACATAAAATGATTCAACAATGCTTCTTTAAATCTATGAAAATGATAAGTAAACGCAATAAACAAATAGACACAAATTTGTTTATGGATGTTCGGAGATTTAAATACTCTTACGTCACCCCTTCTTCCCCTTGGGAAGTATTCACTAGAAACATTGATTTATACAACACTTTGTACAAACCCATTCAGCTAGGACTTACCCACTGCCTAAACTGAACTCCTAGCACTCAAGATTGTAGGCATCACCTCACAATCAGCATATTGTTTAATGTCTCATATGCAAAGACTATATACACAAGTTTATTTTCTTTGTGCAAGACTCACTCAACTAATCTTTGAAGTTCAACTCTCTTGTATATGTGTGAGTGATTGTGTGTGAGGAATTTATCAATTACAGTGTGCATCTCAAATGTATCCTCACACGAGGGTTTGTGCTCTCAACTAGCTGATTTTTTCATGCTAACTGCCCATGCTTTGAATCCCCTTCAAAAGCTCTTGTTTGATCTTCAAGATGTTATAATTATAAGCCCAACAATGATATATACGTTAGACACAAGAATATGACCGTTTGGAAAGTTTATGTACTGTTTCTGAAATTGCAACGGTCAAATTCTGCTTGCTGGGAATTTTCCCGACTGGTCAACTCTGGTCAGATGGTCAACTCTGGTCAACTCAACTGGTCGTTCAGTTCAACTGGTCAGCAACTGGTTCAGTTCAGTTGGTCAACTGCTGGTTCAGTTCAGTTCAGTTGGTCAGCAGCTAGTTCAGTTCAGCTGATCAGCAGCTGGTTCAGTGTATCTGGTCAGCAGCTGGTTCAGTTCAGCTGGTCAGCAGCTGGTTCAGTTCAGTTGGTTGGTCAGCTGGTCAGCTGGTCAGCAGCTGGTTTTCTGAAATCAGCCTAGCTGATTTCAGTTTGTGCAGAACCAGTAGCTTCATCGTCATTTATCAGCATAGTAAGCTTCGATTCAGACTTTGACTTCTGAAGATGAATTATAGATCTTTGTCTTATATTTCCAACTCATACTGAATCTCTTCATTTCGATAACCGAGTTAAGAGATATGACCAAAATACCGCAGCTGCTCAAACCCAACTGATTGCTGTTTTCGTGTGATCAGTTCGGTAATTGAGCGATCAGTTAGACCATGATAACATCCGATTTTGCCTAACTGACGTGAAATACGACTTGTTCCAAATTGCGTTTTTTGATCACTTCAATTGGAGGATTGTCATTTGAATCATCCAGCAGGGAGATTTCATCCAAACACCAAAGCTCGCCAGAAATTCAGTTTGTGCAGAATTCGGTTTCAGTTTGCTTCTTGTGTTAACAACTTCACACTTGAGTAAATATGTTAGAAACACAATTACAAGTTTTTGTTAACATCAAAATCAAGATTTCGAACTTGAAAAGTTCCAACAATCTCCCCCTTTTTGATGATCACAAAACTTGGATAAACAATCAACTCAACTAACATATTTCTCACCCTTTTTGTGTGAATCAAAAAGTCATATTTTCAAAACATTTTAAACAAAATTTTTCTCCTCCTCAATATTTTAAAATAATAACTCCACTAAAATTTTAATGAGTTATCCCCCTATATTTTTGAAATTTTGAAAAAAGAAAAAATAGCGGGATAACTAACCAATTTTCTCCATGGCTCATTTTCTACTACAGCACATATGCTCTGTCTTCAACAAATAAACTGTATTTTCTCGTGCATAATTAGGCGACAAATTTTATACCGCTGTAAACCTCTATGAGTATAGTTTGCAATGCAAAAAGTGGTTTGTCATTTGGACACTCGAACAAGGAGATATGCCATTTTTCCCATGGTCGCTACAAGCTACACGAAAATTCAGTTTTGCATATATATGTGTAAAAATTATGAAATTTCGAATTTTAAACATCAAAATCAGTTTCAATGTTATTTCAAGAACAACCCGCTCTGATACCACTTGTTATGATCGGTTAGGAGGAAAATCGTTGAACTACAATAACTCGGTTTTTGAAATATTAAACACCGATGAATTAAATCGAGTTTGGTGTTCAAACCAAGCGGAATTTACTCGAAATAGTCCTTCGTAGAAACCGATTAAATATTTTTTAAACTATTTAAAATATATGCAAGTTGAATGTATAAAAATATTTTAGTTGAAGCATTTTATCAAACAATTGGTATGCAATATTTTGGTTTTTGAAGAACACATAAAATGCTTCAACAATGCTTCTTTAAAACTATGAAAAGGATAAGTAAATGCAATAAACAAATAGACACGAATTTTTTTATGGATGTTCGGAGATTTAAATACTCTTACGTCACCCCTTCTTTCCCTTGGGAAAGATTCCCTAGAAGACTTTGTACAAAATCATTCAGCTAGGACTTACCCACTGCCTAAACTAAACTCCTAGCACTCAAGATTGTAGGCAGTACCTCACAATCAGCATATTGTTTAATGTCTCATATGCAAAGACTACATACACAAGCTTATTGTCTTTGTGCAAGACTCACTCAACTAATCTTTAAAGTTCAACTCTCTTGTATATGTGTCAGTGATTGTGTGTGAGGAATTTATCATTTACAATGTGCATCTCAAATTTTTACTCACACAAGGGCTTGTGCTCTCAACTAGCTGATTTTTTCATGTTTACTGCCCATGCTTTGAATCCCCTTCAAAAGCTCTTGTTTGATCTTCAAGATGTTGTATTTATAAGCCCAACAATGATATATACGTTATACACAAGAATATGACCGTTTAGAAAGTTTCTGTAATGTTTCTGAAATTGCAACGGGCAAATTCAGCTTGCTGGGAATTTTCCCGACTGGTCAAATCTGGTCAACTGGTCAACTCTGGTCAACTCAACTGGTCGTTCAGTTCAATTGGTCAGCAACTGGTTCAGTTCAGTTGGTCAACTGCTGGTTCAGTTCAGTTCAGTTGGTCAGCAGCTAGTTCAGTTCAGCTGGTCAGCAGCTGGTTCAGTGTATCTGGTCAGCACCTGGTTCTGTTCAGCTCAGTTCAAGTCAGTTCAGCTGATCAGCAGCTGGTTCAATTTCAGATGGTGTGTTGAAATCAGCCTAGCTGATTTCAGTTTGTGCAGAACCAGTAGCTTAATCGTTATTTATCAGGATCGTAAGCTTCGATTCAGACTTTAGCTTATGAAGATGATTTATAGATCTTTGTCTTATCTTTCCAACGCATACTGAATCGTTTCATTTCGATAACCGAGCTAAGAGATATGATCAAAATACCGCAGCTGCTCAAACCCAACTGACTGTTGTTTCCGTGTGATCAGTTCGGTAATTTAGCGATCAGTTAGACCATGATAACATCCGATTTGCCTAACTGACGTGAAATACGATTTGTTCCAAATTGAGTTTTCTGATCACTTCAATTGGAGGATTGTCATTTGAGTCATCCAGCTGGGAGATATCATCCAAACACCAAAGCTCGCTAGAAATTCAGTTTGTGCAGAATTCGGTTTCAGTTTGCTTCTTGTGTTAACAACTTCACACTTGAGTAAATATGTTAGAAACACAATAAAAAGTTTTGTTAACATCAAAATCAAGATTGAGAACTTGAAAAGTTCCAACAATCTCCCCCTTTTTGATGATCACAAAACTTGGATAAACAATCAACTCAACTAACATATTTCTCACCCTTTTTGTGTGAATCAAAAAGTCATATTTTCTAAACATTTTAAACAAAATTTTTCTCCCCCTCAATATTTAAAAATAATATTTCCATTAAAATTTTAATGAGTTCTCCCCCTATATTTTTGAAATTTTGAAAAAAGTAAAAGAAGATGGATAACTAACCAATTTTCTCCATGGCTCATTTTCTGCTGCAGCACATATGCTCTGTCTTCAAGAATTAAACTGTATTTCTCGTGCATAATTAGGCTGAAAATTTTATACCGCTGTAAACCTCTACGAGTCTAGTTTTCAATGCAAAAGGCGGTTCGTCATTTGGACACTCGAACAAGGAGATATGCCATTTTTCCCATGGTCGCTACAAGCTGCACGAAAATTCAGTTTTGCATATATATGTGTAAAAATTATGAAATTTCGAATTTTAAACATAAAAATCAGTTTCAATGTTATTTCAAGAACAACCCGCTCTGATATCACTTTTTAGGATCGGTTAGGGGGAAAACCGATGAACTACAATAGCTCGGTTCTTGAAATATTGAACACCGATGAATTAAATTGAGTTTGGTGTTCAAATCAAGCGGAAATTACTCGAAATAATCCTTCGTAGAAGTGAGAACTCGGAAATTTCGACCCGAAGCAAATCAAATTTTCAACAGATTTAACTCAAGAAAATAGCCTCTAAGCTCGGGGAATAGTTCATCGGGATGCCAAGCTGCAAATAACCATATCCATCGAAGAATTTTCATGAGAGGAGTGAAACCCCAGCTCAAGAACGCGAACCTTCAGCTCGAAGAAGCTCAACCAAGCTTGTCCTAACATGGCCAAAAAATGAGCTAAAAGTTAAGCTAAAGGTTCGAACAAATTAAATATGCAAGAAAAGACTTGTAAGTAAACCCATAAAGGAGCTAAGGGATTTAGCTAAGGGTTAGGACACATTATTGATGCAAGGAATGACCCTTTAGAAAATCAAGATGACAATTAAGGGTGCATGGGATTTTGGACCACAATTATGGATAGCCTTGAACTTGAGGAATGCATGGAGAATTGAAACACAATTAAACCTTTTCTTGGAGCCCAAGTGGTCGACCAAGGGCTAGATGAAAGGGCTAGCATTTCTCTATAAATAGTACCACAATCCTCATGCCAAATGCACTTCAAATAATCCCTCAAAAAGCTACAAAATTTCGGCCCTCTCCTCACCTTGAAGCCTTCGGCCGATTCAAGCAAGGAAAAAGAAGAAAGGAAAGCTCGTACAGTCCAAAGCGGAATTCCTACGTCGAGGTGCTGTGTGATTGAAGACTGCATTTTCCAAAGTTGCGTTGAGGTGCTGCCAAATTTTTAAAAGGAAGTTTCGTACAAATAACTACACATAATAAGTGGGTTTTTGATATGTATATTCATTTGTATTTTTAAATCTTGAATATATAAGTTATGACATGCATGAATGTGTGTCCTTATTTTCGAAAATGTCAGTCTGTTTTATTTAAAATTTCGATCGATTATATGTTTCTTCTATGCTTCGAAATTCTTTGATTCCGCTGTGTCCGTATGAAAACTCTGAAATCTGAAAATCTGAGAGATTATGTTTGTTACTTTTGAATTCTGTTGCACTGTTACGATTCAATTTGAAATGGGACGAGAATTTTGATTCTGTCTGGCCCCCAATGGTGGGTATAAAACCATTCCCGTTTGGCCCCCAATGGTGGGTATAAAACAATTTCTGTCTGGCCTCCACCGGTGGGTATAAAACCGAGTTCTGGCCTCACCCCTTAGAGGAGTAACATATTGGGGATAATTTGACCATGGAAATGAGATGAGTAACAGTGTTGTGTCCGTTTGATTTGATCTGTTTCTGAATTTCTTTGAATTATTTCATAAAGTCTGTCATTTATTCGATTCGCTTCTGTCATGATGAGTTAAGAATATGAAGTTTTGAAAGCCTGTTAAAAGGACGTTTTAAGAACACTAAGTTCTATATGTATCTTTGGAATCGATCAACCCCCACTTGCTGAGTTTTTTTCCCAAAACAGTCACCCCCCTTACAAATTTCAGATAAAAATGAAGAACTGAATGAGGAGGAGCAGAATTCGTTCCTGGGATGGTGATCGGAAGACAAGTTCAAGAATTTAGACTTTATTTTCGTTCAGTTTTCACATTTGCAACTCTAATGTAATTTTCATTTCATTGTCGTTGTAAAGACAATATTTGTGACACCTTGACCCGTTACAATTAAAATACAGCGGAATTTAAAATTTTCTTGCAATTGGAAGGAGGAAGGTTTCAAAATACATTTCAATAGAACATTTACTTCAAAAGTTAATACATGATCATTCAAATGATATAACAAAACTACAAAATATCATTACTATGATCATGTCCAAAAATGTCATAAAAAATCTTCTTTCCTTCCTTCCCTTTTATGCATATGACTCCAGCCCACAATCACGGTCCTGGTCTGTCGCTCTTATCTGCATCACATGAAAATAACTGAAATGAGTATAAAACTCAGCAAGTGGAACTCTTACATAGCAATGATACATAGCATACTCTGTAAAACATGGCTTTAAAACATTAAATACCATCAACTCTGAAATGTAAATATCATAACAATAGCATAGCAATAAGATGGTATTTCTCTTTTCTCTGTTGGATTGATATCAATAGTATCTCTGTCTGTGGTGCTCGTATCCCATCGATATAAATCGATAACTCTGAGGGACTTAAGCCTGTGGTCGTTGATCAACTAATTGCATGCAATCTCTGACTATGTATCTATCAATCCATAAAACAATTTAAACTCTCTCTTGGGCATTTCATCAAACACTTTGCAAACTATACTCTTTGTATTCTCTTTTTGACAATTGAGACATAAAATGTCTCCAATAGATATAACAAGTGAATCAATACATAACTATGGAGAAATTGAAGGGAATAACACATTAAAACCTTTGAAACACAATACATATAAAATCATGTGAGCACAAGGGTGAAATTCCACTTACAACCACTTGAACACCTTCAACTAATCTCTTGGACGAATTCCTACAACAATAACCCATAAATAACACCATCAACACCTCAATAATCAAAGACCCATGCCAATTAATCCATAAAATCCACAATACCAACAAACCCATATTATCTCTCACCTCAAACCAAGAAATAAACAACCCAAAAGCTTACCTTAGCTCAATCTCAATCTCAACTCCAATCACCAACTAGAAGCTTGAATCAAAGATAGGAAGTGAAAGAAATGAGGGAAAACCCTAGTCTCCAAGAGAGAAATCGAGAAAGGAGAGAAAAGAATGTGGAAAAAGTGAAGTCAACTCACCCAAAAAGCACTTAAAAATCTCGGACGTGCCTCTACTGTGCACGACCGCGGGTGCGCTGCCACCCTGACCGCGGGTGCGCTAAGCTCTCGGCACTCCAAACAGTACCCTGAAAAAGACGACCGCGGGTGCGGTCCTGTCCATACCGCGGGTGCGGTGAAGCTTCGGCAAAACACCAATATTCCATAAAATGCAGACCGCGGGTGCGGTCCTTACACTGAGCGCGGGTGCGGTCTCCCCTCGGCCAAAACAAACTCTAATGCAACTAAAATCGAACCGAAATGCTGATACAACACAATCCACCAACAAAAACATCAACCACACCACAAAACAATACTAACCAACCAACTATAACCCATAAATACAACTCTTAACATTAAACCAAATAATCCAATAAACATACTAAACTCAAACCGTACCGTTCACCAGGCTTGGCTATTACAATATTGTTTATGAAAAAGACTGGTTTTTGGTATTTCGATACGAGGCTTAATTGTTTTCAAGTAATTGTTAAACAATGCCGGATGTCACCGACGCTTCAGACTTGGGGCGTGACAGTAGAAACCGATTAAATATTTTGTAAACCATTTAAAATATATGCAAGTTGAATGAGTAAAAATATTTTAGTTGAAGCATTTTATCAAACAATTGGTATGCAATATTTTGGTTTTTGAAGAACACATAAAATGCTTCAACAATGCTTCTTTAAAACTATGAAAATGATAAGTAAATGCAATAAACAAATAGACACGAATTTGTTTATGTATGTTCGGAGATTTAAATACTCCTACGTCACCCCTTCTTTCTCTTGGGAAGGATTCACTAGAATACTTTGATTTATACAACACTTTGTACAAACCCATTCAGCTAGGACTTACCCACTGCCTAAACTGAACTCCTAGCACTCAAGATTGTAGGCAGCACCTCATAATTAGCATATTGTTTAATGTCTCATTTGCAAAGACTACATACACAAGTTTATTGTCTTTGTACAAGACTCACACAACTAATCTTTGAATTTCAACTCTCTTGTATATGTGTAAGTGATTGTGTGTGAGGAATTTATCATTTACAGTGTGCATCTCAAATGTATCCTCACACAAGGGCTTGTGCTCTCAACTAGCTGATTTTTTCATGCTAACTGCCCATGCTTTGAATCCCCTTCAAAAGCTCTTGTTTGATGTTCAAAATGTTGTATTTATAAGCCCCAACAATGATATATACGTTAGACACAAGAATATGACCATTTGGAAAGTTTCTGTACTGTTTCTGAAATTGCAACGGTCAAATTCAGCTTGATGGGAATTTTCCATACTGGTCAACTCTGGTCAACTGGTCAACTCTGGTCAACTCAACTGGTCGTTCAGTTCTGTTGGTCAACAGCTCGTTCAGTTCAGTTGGTCAGCAGCTGGTTCAGTGTATCTGGTCAGCACCTGGTTCAGTTCAGTTCAGTTGGTTGGTCAGCTGGTCAGTAGCTGGTTCAGTTTCAGCTGGTATGTTGAAATCAGTCTAGCTTATTTCAGTTTGCGCAGAACCAGTAGCTTCATCGTCATTTATCAGCATCGTAATCTTCGATTCAGACTTTAGCTTATGAAGATGATTTATAGATCTGTCTTATCTTTCCAACGCATATTGAATCTCTTCATTTCGATAAACGAGCTAAGAGATATGACCAAAATACCGCAGCTGCTCAAACCAACTGATTGCTGTTTTCGTGTGATCAGTTCGGTAATTGAGCGATCATTTAGACCATGATAACATCCGATTTTGCCTAACTGACGTGAAATACGACTTGTTCCAAATTGAGTTTTCTGATCACTTAAATTGGAGGATTATCATTTGAATCATCCAGCTGGGAGATATCATCCAAACACCAAAGCTCGTCAGAAATTCAGTTTGTGCAGAATTCGGTTTCAGTTTGCTTCTTGTGTTAACAACTTCACACTTGAGTAAATATGTTAGAAACACAATAACAAGTTTTGTTAACATCAAAATCAAGATTGCGAACTTGAAAAGTTCCAACAATCTCCCCCTTTTTGATGATCACAAAACTTGGATAAACAATCAACTCAACTAACATATTTCTCACCCTTTTTGTGTGAATCAAAAAGTCATATTTTCAAAACATTTTAAACAAAATTTTTCTCCCCCTCAATATTTAAAAATAATAACTCCATTAAAATTTTAAGGAGTTCTACCCCTATATTTTTGAAATTTTGAAAAAAGTAAAAGAAGAGAGATAACTAACCAATTTTCTCCATGGCTCATTTTTTGCTGCAGCACATATGCTCTGTCTTCAACAATTAAACTGTATTTCCCGTGCATAATTAGGCTGCAAATTTTATACCGCTGTAAACCTCTACGAGTCTAGTTCTCAATGCAAAAAGCGGTTCGTCATTTGGACACTTGAACAAGGAGATATGCCATTTTTCCCATGGTCGCTACAAGGTGCACGAAAATTCAGTTTTGCATATATGTGTGTAAAAATTATGAAATTTCTAATTTTAAACATCAAAATCAGTTTCAATGTTATTTCAAGAACAACCCGCTCTGATACCACTTGTTAGGATCAGTTTGGGGGAAAATCGATGAACTACAATAGCTCGGTTCTTGAAATATTGAACACCGATGAATCAAATCGAGTTTGGTGTTCAAACCAAGCGGAAATTACTCTAAATAATCCTTCGTAGAAATCGATTAAATATTTTGTAAACCATTTAAAATATATGCAAGTTGAATGAGTAAAAATATTTTAGTTGAAGCATTTTATCAAACAACTGGTATGCAATATTTTGGTTTTCGAAGAACACATAAAATGCTTCAACAATGCTTCTTTAAAACTATGAAAATGATAAGTAAATGTAATAAACAAATAGACACGAATTTGTTTATGGATGTTCGGAGATTTAAATACTCCTACGTCACCCCTTCTCCCCCTTGGGAAGGATTCACTAGAAAACTTTGATTTATACAACACTTTGTACAAATTCATTCAGCTAGGACTTACCTACTGCCTAAACTGAACTCCTAGCACTCAAGATTGTAGCCAGCACCTCAGAATCAGCATATTGTTTAATATCTCATATGCAAAGACTACATACACAAGTTTATTGTCTTTGTACAAGACTCACTCAACTAATCTTTGAAGTTCAACTCTCTTGTATATGTGTGAGTGATTGTGTGCGAGGAATTTATCATTTACAGTGTGTGAGGAATTTATCATTTACAGTGTGCATCTCAAATGTATCATCACACAAGGGCTTGTGCTCTCAACTAGCTGATTTTTTCATGTTAGCTGCCCATGCTTTGAATCCCGTTCAAAAGCTCTTGTTTGATCTTCGAGATGTTGTATTTATAATCCCAATAATGATATATACGTTAGACACAGGAATATGACCATTTGGAACGTTTCTGTACTGTTTCTGAAATTGCAACGGTCAAATTCAGCTTGATGGGCATTTTCCCGACAGGTCAACTCTGGTCAACTGGTCAACTTTGGTCAACTCAACTGGTCGTTCAGTTCAACTGGTTCAGTTCAGTTGGTCAACTGCTGGTTCAGTTCAGTTCAGTTGGTCAGCAGCTAGTTCAGTTCATCTGGTCAGCAGCTGGTTCAGTGTCTCTGGTCAGCACCTGGTTCAGTTCAGTTCAGTTCAGTTCAGCTGGTCAACAGCTGGTTCAGTTCAGTTGGTTGGTCAGCTAGTCAGCAGCTGGTTCAGTTTCAGCTGGTGTGCTGAAATCAGCCTAGCTGATTTCAGTTTGTGCAGATGCAGTAGCTTCATCGTCATTTATCAACATCGTAAGCTTCGATTCAGACTTTGACTTCTGAAGATGATTTATTGATCTTTGTCGTATCTTTCCAACACATACTGAATCTCTTTATTTCGATAAACGAGCTAAGAGAGACTTATTGCTGTTTTCGTGTGATCAGTTCGGTAATTGAGCGATCAGTTTGACCATGTTAACATCCGATTTTGCCCAACTGACGTGAAATATGACTTGTTCCAAATTGAATTTTCTGATCACTTCAATTTAATGATTGTCATTTGAATCATCCAGCTGGGAGATATCATCCAAACACCAAAGCTCGCCAGAAATTCAGTTTGTAAAGAATTCAGTTTCAGTTTGCTTCTTGTGTTAACAACTTCACACTTGAGTAAATATGTTAGAAACACAATAACAAGTTTTGTTAACATCAAAATCAAGATTGCGAACTTGAAAAGTTCCAACAATCTCCCCCTTTTTGATGATCACAAAACTTGGATAAACAATCAACTCAACTAACATATTTCTCACCCTTTTTTGTTTGAATCAAAAAGTCATATTTTCAAAACATTTTAAACAAAATTTTTCTCCCCCTCAATATTTAAAAATAATAACTCCATTAAAATTTTAAAGAGTTCTTCCCCTATATTTTTGAAATTTTGAAAAAAGTAAAAGAAGAGGGATAACTAACCAATTTTCTCCATGGCTCATTTTCTGCTGCAGCACGTATGCTCTGTCTTCAACAAATAAATTGTATTTTCTCGTGCATAATTAGGCTGCAAATTATATACCGCTGTAAACCTCTACAAGTCTAGTTTTCAATGCAAAAAGTGGTTTGTCATTTGGACACTCGAACAAGGAGATATGCCATTTTTCCTATGGTCGCTACAAGCTGCACGAAAATTCAGTTTTGCATATATATGTTTAAAAATTATGAAATTTCGAATTTTAAACCTAAAAATCAGTTTCAATGTTATTTCAAGAACAACCCGCTCTGATACCACTTGTTAGGATCGGTTAGGGGGAAAATCGATGAACTAAAATTGTTCGGTTTTTGAAATATTGAACACCGATTAATTAAATCGAGTTTGGTGTTCAAACCAAGCGGAAATTACTCGAAATAATCCTTCGTAGAAACCGATTAAATATTATGTAAACCATTTAAAATTTATGCAAGTTGAATGAGTAAAAATATTTTAGTTGAAGCATTTTATCAAACAATTGGTATGCAATATTTTGGTTTTTGAAGAACACATAAAATGCTTCAACAATGCTTCTTTAAAACTTTGAAAATGATAAGTAAATACAATAAACAAATAGACACAAATTTGTTTATGGATGTTCGGAGATTTAAATACTCCTACGTCACCCCTTCTCCCCCTTGGGAAGGATTCACTAGAAGACATTGATTTATGAGTTGCGACATAAGTGGGTGCCGGCTTATTTCAATCATGTATTTTCTGCAGGAATATCAAGCAATCAGAGATTTGAAAGTTCACATGCATTTTTCAAGAGGTACGTCTGTAGCAAGAACTCATTGATGGAATTTATAATTCGTTTCAATAAGGCACTTTGACAATAAAGACACAATGAGTTAGTTGCCGATCATACTGATATGAACGAGCGGCCAAAGCTTGAATCGAACTGGCAAATGGAATTGCAAATGGTGAATGTATACATGAAAAACAAATGGTTGGAGTTTCAAAATGAAATTAATCTTAGTCATGGTTATTATGTGCAACAAACATCTATCAGAATTGAGTTTGGGGTTTACAATGTCATTAATTTTCAAGGTTCGTCTTCTGCCAAACATAGGCTGCTTACGCATGACATACAAAGAGACGATATATCATGTAGTTGCATGAAATTTCAATTTGAGGATATTCTGTGCATGCATATGTTAGCATTTTTTTCGTATCAACCAAGTGTTCCACTTACCTGATAAGTATATACTCAAATGGTGGACAAAAGATGCAAAGATTGGCGTACTATATACTATGGCTGAGAAAAATGTGGTCGACGATCCAGAAAGGTGTTTGATGTCTAGACATATGAGGTTATCTTGTAAAGCTTCAGCTTTAATTGATGTTGCATCTTTCAGTGATGAGGGGACTAACTTCTTGGCTGAACAGTTTGATTCTATTGATAGCAAAATAAAGGAGATGAATATTAATAGAACATTAAGCAGTGTAATTCAAAGTAGGAGAACCATGGATGGATCCATTGGTATCATTGATCCGTCAAAAATAAGAACAAAAGGACGTGGGAAGATACTAAAATCATCGAAGGAGAAGTCAACATCAAGGGGCAGACAGTGTGGTGGATGCGGGCGTTGAGGTGTGTCACATGACAAACGGAACTTTCCAAATTTGAAAGACGGGTATGTATTGATTAATTTTTAACAAAGTTAATAATTTTTTTAATATTAGTACGGATGACAAAGTTCGTTTATCAGGTCAACTGTAAATAATGATAACTCAGATGAAGAAGATTTTGGATCAATAGATGGTAACTCAAATACCTAAATTATTTTATGCATTTAAATTTTGTTTCTTTGATAATATTTCACTCATCATCGTCTTCATATTTACTAGTTGTAAAAACATGTGGACAACTAGAATGGGCTTCGATGATTGGAATTAATCTCTATGTATTTATGTTTCTGCTGCTGGTGCTTGTATGGTGCTTAAATTTTGATAAGATAGTGCTCTGCTAAAATGGTTTGTGCTATATTAAATTTAAACTTTAATTACATATTTTGTTGGAAAAACATTGTGAAGTTGTGTTCATATTCCTTGAATAATAATAAGATAGTGCTCTGTTGATTTCTGATGCAATTGCTGCTGCAGGAATGGGGCTGATCGAGCTGGATTGCTGGAATGTTGTAATCTGCTGATTTCTGATAAATAACATTGCTGGAATGTTTTGCTACTGAAATTTTTTAACTATTTCTCTGTAAACTTTTGTATTTTCCGCATTTGATGACTGCTCGCTGCTTGTATATGTTAATCTCCAGAATATCAATTTGACCTTACTTTGTGTGAACGAGATGTGCTACTTTGTTATCATTTTGTAATGTGTGAATGAGCACAACTACTTTGTGCTAATTGAGTAAATGTGTAATGTGTGAATGAGAGTAGGTACTCTGTAAACTTTTGTGTTTGCCAATTGCAAGCTACTGTAAAAAGTAGCTACTTTCATTTTGCTTCAGAGTACACAAATTCCACAATTCACAAGTACACAAATTCCACATTTCAAAGTACACAAATTCCACAATTCACAAACATTTTGCAAATCATTCTTAAATATAAACATCACATACCAACATGTCTTTGGTCTTACCCATTTATCCTAAGCTGCTTACTCCTGCTATGAGTACGTAGAAAATGTTCTAAAACTTGATAATGTATTTTCCAATTCAACAAAGGTAACAACTTCCAACAACATATTTAATCACGGTCACTAATTTGTAGAGATTTCAAATTCTCTACAATCGCTTCCAAATTCTTCTTCATCTCATCCAAGTGTTGTCCTATCCCTTGCAACTTCTTTATTTGTTCAGTCTGCGAAACTTTTCCCCTTGTATTTGAATTTGAAGATGTAGGTGGACTTGAACTTTCATTTGCACTAGAGTTGGTAGAAGTGCACGCAGCTTGTTTTACCATAAATGCGTCATAAGCTCTTTCTACCTCATCTCTATTTTTGAAAGACTGGTGGACAGCACCTTTATGTCCAGTAAATTTAGAAGATGTTTCTCCCCACGTATCATAAATACCTGGTTCACGTCCAACAAGGACAACATACATCTTCAAGTTCAAATGTATTCGAAGATTTGTTACTTTTGAGAATGATTTGATAAGATATGATATTGGTGTTTAAAAAGAGTTTATTTCTAATTAAATTCTACCTTCTTTATGAAATAGGTTTCCTTGTGAGGTGAAACTCTTCATCTATAAATAAGGTATCAAGTACTTTGGAAAAGCTTCTTGATTATCGATCATACATACACAGAGAGAAGATTTTTCAGAGGAAAATTCTCGAAGCCGTTGCTGTTTGAAGAATGGTGATCACCGTGTTGCTCTGAATGTTGCCAACATCTATAGACAACATCTGTAACGATGTTGACTGAAGATTGCATCTAATTGATCGTGCTTTTCGGAATCAAGTTTTACTTTCTTAATTACGTTTTATTATTGGTGGTTGTTTTAGAAAGCTTTTATTTTCTCAACGTGTTGAGGAAATTGATTTTTGTTCTTAATTACTAGTGATAGGTTTTTGTGTAAACGGTTGGTTTTCTAGTGATTAATTTTTGCCATAAGGCACCGCACAAGTATTTATACTTGTGCAAATTTAATCTTGTCCATCTATTTACTTAAAGTCAATTTGTGTTACAAAATATAATATTCCGCGCTGCATTTTGTCCGAGATGTTTTAACATCTGGCACAACACTTAACTCTGATTAAACACAAATTCACTATTTTACATCCTATACTGAAAGTCTTATTATTTTTAGCATCTGTCGGACAAAATAACTCTTACAAGTGGTATCAGAGCCTACTCTTGGTATACTAAGTGCTGATTCTGGTTTTTGTTTTGTTTGACATGAATTAATCGAATGGACACTTCGTTTCCAAGCGCAGTACTTCGACCACCAGTCCTCGATGGTACCAATTACAGCCTATGGAAGGTTAAAATAAGATAATACATAAAATCTATAGATGAACGGGCATGGCAGCGTGTCATCAATGGATGGACTCCACCAGTCATGTTAGATCAAGAGGGTGACAACTTGCCAAAGCCTGAAACTGACTGGACTGCTGATAAAGTGCAAAATTCCAACTACAACTCAAAGGCCTTGAATGCAATATTTACATCGGTTGACATGAACATGTTCAGTTTAATCACAAACTGTACTTCTGCTAAAAGTGCATGGGATGCTCTCCAAAGACACTGTGAAGTTTCTGAGAGTGTACGACGAACCAGATTGAGGAAGATCACTTCCAAATTCGAGATGATGAGGATGGAAGAATCTGAGAACATACTCGATTACGATCGTCGCCTACGGGAAATTGCTAATGAGGTATTCAGTATTGGCGACTCTATCTCAAATGAGCGTCTAGTTAGCAAGGTCCTCCGTTCTCTGCCCGAAAGATTAAACATAAAAATTTACGCAATAGATGAGGCTAAGGACACTTCTCAGATGGCATTAAAATACCTTATCAGTTCACTACTCATCTTTGAGATGAACCTGGACATGCAGAAGAAGGATAAAGGGAAGACAATCGCATTCCAAGCTTCAAATGACTCCTACAATGAACTCCTTCAAATATCTCAAGAAGTCAATGATTCTGATCTCTGCGAGGATTCTATCTCCTTTATCACCAATACATTTGGTGATTACTTGGAAAGAATCAGAGATAAGAAGAAAGATGCGCAACCATCTAAATTTCCAAGCCTTCCTGCACCTGAAAGGTCACAAAAGTACCCTGCCAAGCAACAATCTCAACCAAGGAATGAAGGCAGCTACAATGTATCTCTAAGCGATGAAGAATCCGATGCTGAGGAGAAAACCGCTGATGAAGAAAATCAAACCTCCGTGACTGCATTATTGACAGAAAATCGCGGACTGCAGGTGGACCCTTTAGGTGTTGCCCTTGCTTGGTGTTGCCACACCTGGCCGCAACATCTGCAAAAATTCAGTATGTTTGAAATCCACAACCTCTGGAAATTTGAGTGGAGATGATGAATCAGAAGCTGATGATGAAGAAATCACTCTTGAGAGTGTGCAAAAGCTTTATGAAGAATTGTTTGAAGATTGGACCAAAAGAAACAAGTTGAACTCAAGTCTTGTGAAGGAGAACGTTGATCTAAAAGCCGTAGTTGCCAAACTTGAGGTAATTTTGAGCAAGAAGGATTTGGAACTTTGTAAAACCAAAGAAGAACTACAAAACGCAACTGAAACATTGTCCAAATTTAACTCAAGCACATCCAAGCAGACAAGCTTGACTCCATACTTTTGATGGGAAGAGATGATAAAAAAGGCTTAGGCTTCAAAGACAGTGTGTTCGAGATTGGTGAATCTTCCAAGGTGACTGTTTTTGTTAAAGGAAAAACTGAAACATTCACTCCTTCACAAACTACATCTTCAACCAAAAGCTCTTCACCGAAAAGACAACCTGCTGCACCCATTCCTAGGAAAAGAAAACAAAGGTACGTATGTCATTACTGCTTTAAGCCTGGTCATAGCAGACCCTACTGTTTTAAACTCAGGGATGATCGCATGAATCAAAGTCTAGTCGGATGTTGCCTCGAATGTTGTCCAACACTTCCCGCAACACCTCTCATCATCGACCTATAGTAAGACAAATTTGGGTACCCAAGGTAAAAACTCACTGTAATGTTGTCTATACTTTGTTGAAAACTAACACTGCAGGTCATTGGTACTTTGATAGTGGAAGCTCACGCCACATGACAGGTTCAAGAGAACATCTCATCGATTATGTTGAACAAAATTCTGGTAGAATAACCTATGGAGGGGGAGCTAAAGGAAAAATTATGGGAAATGGTACATTGAATGTTGAAGGACTACCAAAGCTCCACAATGTGCTTCATGTTGAAGGATTAAATTCAAATTTGATAAGCATAAATCAATTGTGTGATGATAATTTGCTTGTTAAGTTTGATAAACATACCTGTGAAGTTTTTGATGAAACTAACATGTGCATTATGACAGGCACAAGGTCTTCGGATAATTGCTATCAAATAGGCGAAGAACTTTCATGAAACAATGTGCAAATCACCGAACTTGACCTTTGACATCAAAAACTAGGACATGCAAATTTCAAAACCTTGAAGAACTTGAGTAAGTACGATGCAGTAAGAGGTATGACTAATCTTTCATCTGGAATACCATATGTATGCGGAGATTGTCAAAAAGAAAAACAGACTCGCGTGTCGCACCCAGTGTTGCCAACATCTGGGACAACATTCTGTCTGGAATTATTACATATGGATCTTATGGGTCCTATGGAAGTGGAAAGCTTCGGAGGTAAGAAGTATTCATTTGTTTGTGTTGATGATTTCTCACGATATTCATGGGTAAGGTTCATTAGGGAGAAATCAGACACATTTGATGTGTTTAAACAATTGGTCACAAGAATCACAAACTTCCATAATTTAAAGGTGAGAAAGATCATAAATGATCATGGTAAGGAATTTGAAAACTCTTTATTCTCATCTTTTTGTGACAAGAAGGAGATTTCACATGAATTTTCAGCACCAAAAACCCCACAACAAAATGGCATTGCCAAACTTAAGAACAGGACTTTGCAAGAAATGGCAAGAGTGATGCTAGCATCAAAGAATATCTCGAAGCTTTTTTGGGCAGAAGCCCTTAATACAGCATGCCACATTTCGAATAGGATCTATTTAAGAAGTGGTTCAACCATGACTTCTTATGAGATCATCATGGGAAAGAAGCCTAATCTTAAATACTTTCATATTTTTGGGTGTGTGTGTTACACTTTGAATGACATGGATCAACTTGCAAAGTTTGATCCAAAGAGTGATAAGTGTTTGTTTTTGGGATATGCCACAAATAGTCGAGCTTATCGCATGTTTAATTTAAGAACTAGGACTATTATGGAATCCATTAATGTTGTTTTTGATGATTGGGCAGATCTCAAGAAGAAAACCGCTGAGGATGACGTTGAAGACCTTCTGGAAACTCAAATCTCACTGGAAAATACAAATGTTGCCCTAGGTGTTGCAACATCTCGCGCAACATGTGATACCGAAGTCATCAAATCACAAGAAGATGCTCACACCGATGATGAGGCAGTAGATGATGGACTGTGTATTCCAAGCAAAATCCAAAAGAACCATCCAACATCTCAAATCATCAGAGGAATGCATGAGGATGTCCAAACCAGGAAGAAAGATAAAGTTGGCCACCGAAAAATGGTTGGACTAGTGTGCATGAGTACCATGTACTCACATGTTAGATTTTCATGCTTTGTATCCCATATTGAACCTAAAAATGTCGACAAAGCTTTAAAAGATAAGTTTTGGATCAATGCTATGCATGATCAACTTGAAGAGTTTGTTCGAAATGATGTTTGGGATTTAGTTCCTCCTCCTGACCATGGCAATATAATTGGAACAAAGTAGGTTTTTAAAAATAAAACTGATGAGTCAGGAAACATCATTCGAAATAAAGCAAGGTTGGTTGCTCAAGGGTACACACAGGTTGAAGGGGTTGATTTCGATGAGACCTTTGCTCCTGTTGCCCGCATTGAGTCAATCCGACTTCTGTTAGCCATTGCATGCTACATGAAAATAAAATTGTTTCAAATGGATGTCAAAGTGCCTTTTTGAATGGTTTCCTGAGTGAGGAAATACATGTTAGACAACCTAAAGGGTTCGAAAATCCACACAATCTGAATCATGTGTACAAGTTGAAAAAGGCTCTTTATGAGTTGAAGCAAGCACCACATGCTTGGTATGGCAGATTGACTGACTACCTACTTGACATTGGATTTAAACGAGGTGAGGTAGATAAAACGCTCTTTATTCAAAAATCCAAAGGTGAGATCCTCATTTGTCAAATATATGTTGATGATATCATTTTCGGCTCTTCATCCCAAAAGCATGCTAATGATTTTGTTGAATGCTTGTCTACTACATTTGAAATGAGCATGGTTGGTGAATTACACTTTTTTCTTGGTATGCAAATCAAACAAATGCATGATGGGATCTTCTTATGTCAAAGTAAGTATTCTAAGAATCTAGTAAAGAAATTTGCAAATGAAAACACCAAGCACATAAAAACACCTATGGGCTCAAATGAAAAATTATCCAAAGATGTTGCGGCCGAAGATGTTGACAACACCCTTTACCACAGCATCATAGGAAGTCTCTTGTACTTGACTGCCAGTCTCCCTGACTTAATGTTTAGTGTTTTCTTGTGTGCTAGATACCAATCTAGTCCTAAGATTTCCCACTTAAAATCCGTAAAACGTATCCTACGATACATAGCCGGAACAATTGAATTAGGACTATGGTACACTCATGACACCAACTCAAATCTAGTAGGGTTTTCTGACGCCGATTGGGCAGGGGATTTGGATGATAGAAAAAGCACCTCTGGAGGTTGCTTTTACCTTGGAAATAACTTGATATCATGGCATAGTAGAAAACAGAACTGTGTTTCACTTTCGACGGCTGAATTCGAATATGTGGCAGCAGGAAGTGGGTGCACTCAAATCTTGTGGACGAATCAGATGATAAAAGATTATGGTCTTAAAATTGAACCCTTAGTGGTGTACTGTGACAATTCTAGTGCAATAAACATTTCAAAAAATCCGGTACAACACTCTCGTACTAAATACATTGACATCCGTCACCACTTTATTAGAGATCTAGTAAAGAAAGGATTAATTTGAATGGAGTTTGTTGATTACAAATAACCAACTGGCCGACATATTCACCAAAGCATTAGATTTTGAGAGATTCTCCAATCTTAGAAAATCTCTAAGCATGTGTTCTGCCTAATCATTCATAGATATTGTCTCAGATGTTACAACATCTTGGACAACATCTAACATGCATGTGCATTTTTAAGACTTAGTCATTCTGCATTTTCATGCATTCTGTGATATGATGTGTTGGAGTGATGTTGCTTAATCTTCTGGTACACTTACAATTCCTTATTTCATTTGATTTAACACACTTGGACATGCAAAATTTTGTGCTTAGTAACTAAGTAGTAAAGGATAATAATGTATATCATGATTTTGTCCCATGTGAAAGGTGATTTGAGTAGATCGACAATGCTTATAAACATGCTCTGTATCATAAGAAAAGTTAGGAAAAAGCTACCTAAAAGAGTCCAATGAAGACTATACTTTTAGTGTGGGAGCTACCTCTTCTGAATTCCCTACAGAAATCAAAATAGAAAGATCGGAAAAAGCCACCTAGAGGAGTCCAAAAGAAGACCGTTCTTCTATTGTGAGAGCTACCTCTTCTATGATCTGAAAATGGTTAAGTCACTAAGTGTGAGGAAAAATTTAAAAAAAAAACAATTTTTAGGAATTGGACGTGTTGCCAAAGATGTTGCCAATATTTGTGACAACACCTCATCTGTAAACATATCTCATACTTGTTTCATGTTTCGAATTCTGTTACATTCTGTTATTAGGCATAAATAGGTCATGCATGAACATATCATCGTGAATATTGCTGTGCCACAAGGATATGTGTATTTCGATAAATAAAGATTCGGTGAAATTCCAGACTTTGCAAAATCTCTAATTTATGTGATCATTGATGTCTAGTGGAGCTAAAATTCGATGTGGAGTTATATCTGGAAATTTTGAAACGTGGTTAGCCTTAAATTGTCTCTGTAATATTTTGAAAAAGTGTTAAGCTCTTAATAACAGTGCCGTTATCGTTTCCTTACCGTTGGGAGATTTCAGTGGAGTAAATCACTTTTTTTACCGTTTGAACTCACTTGATTGTTTGATTTTGTTACCGTTGCACTGATTATTCGTTCTTATCTCATTTCTTGTTTCCGTCTAATTCGTCATTATTTGCCTAATTATTTCTCGAATTTTCGTACCATCTTCTCGCAATTACTCCATGCAAAACTTTTCCCCAAAATTGTCAATTCTTATCTGCACTTGACACTTATCTCGTGAAAATGGCAGGAAAGGGCTGTGACCCGCACAATATCCGAAGCGAAATGGGCCATACAGAGGATGTTTCCTCACCTCCCGCAACATCTGCTACAACACCTTCTGCCCAGAACCTGCAGATCATTCCTGCTGCTCTCATGACCGAGCCTCTGGAAGTTATTGCTCCCGGTGAACCTGGGAATGCGATTGATCTGGGCAATCCGCCAATAATCCAGGTCTTTGATCCTCTACGCCCCCATGTTCGCTGCTCAAAGAGACAGGCTAGGTATAACCCATACCTCACTCCAGGCAAAAGATTTTGATTTAAGGGCCAGCCCTCCACTCGCCCTTCTCTCATTGATTCTGTTGAGACTTCGGGAGATGATTCAAATGATGAGGACTACGAGTTGGTAGCTCGTAAAAAACCCCACCTCGGATTGTTACTGAACCCTCGTCGTCATCTTCTGGTAAGGATGCCGACTCTCATCTTGACACTGTCCCTTTCACTGAACAGCAAACTCAAACTCCTGTTGAGGAAAGTGAAGATGAAATCTCCTTGGCCGAATTTATGGCCAAATTGAAGAAGGACGAGAAGTACGGTGCGTCCACCTCGGTGCTCACACCAAGCATTCCTCCTACTGACTCCAGTGATACGGAAATGAGAGACTTTTTAGACAGTCTCTCCATTAGCATTGGCTCTGGTACGTCCTCTCACTCTTCTGATGATTTGCCGGTTGAGGGTGCCACATCTGTTCCTGCCGATCATGAAGATTCCTCTGGTGAGGAGGATGTCGCTGAAAATGTTGCCCACATTCCTGACAACATTGACCTTGCTGATTATGATCTTGATAGTGCGTTCAACACACAGTTCTATATAGAACACATGGTGTCTCAGTGGTACTTATATGCGAACCGAGTCTTTCTTGAGGAAAGGAATATAGATTTTGATGCCTTCGAACAATACAATTTGGTGACATTTCTGAAAAAGTGCACACTCCTCTCCACTGTATCGGCAGTCACGCCATTTTTTCGCCGCCCTGTCTTGGAATTCTATGCCAATCTGTCTACAGGGGTAAGTGATGTACGCTCTCTGAAGTACGGGAAAGTGTTCGTCCGAGGCAGGATCTATAATTTTAACCCTTCAGTGATCAAAGCACTTTACCAGACTCCAGCACCTGATATTGATGGAAATGCCACGGATATTCATCTAGTCACTTCCACACTCACCGGGGGTATTCTTACTCAATTTCCAAGTCATCCAAATAAACTACTGGCTGCAAACCTCACAACATTCTACTCGGTCCTCCACAAACTGGCTATTCGGAATTGGAATCCTTCCACCAACACCACAATAGTCACGAGACACCAAGCACTAGTTCTACACTCCATCGGGACAGATGGGGTGTTCAATTTTGGACAGTTAGTTTTCAACACGGTAATTCAGTATACGGACGGAGGTCTCAAGTCATCCAAACTTCCTTTTCCGAGCCTCATCTACGGAGTGCTTGTATCCCAAGGTTTTGTTCGAGATCTCACTGAGCAACTATCTGACCTTGGTGAAACTTTCAAGATTGCCCCTGCCTTCTTCAAAGGAAATTGAAAGATTGATCTTCCTTGGACTACATGATGAGACTCGTTTTTACGTGTTTTTAGTGTTGTTTTCGAGTCGCATTCATGCATCATATTAGTTTGTTTTAGTTTAATTTAGCATTTTTCTATCATTATTTAGCATATGGCTGATCTCGTGTATTTTGTGGTTGTTTTGTAGGACTTGGACCGAAAAGTGGGATTTTATTTGCCAAAGAAGCGAGAGGTACTCGCTAGGGCGGTCAAAAGTGACCGCCCCAGCGAGCATGTGTTGCTTGGACGAGGAGTTGGTGCGCAAGTGTCTCGCTAGGGCGGTCAAAAGTGACCGCCCCAGCGAGAATGATGGTCCAGCCGAGAAGTTGTTGCGTGAAGCTCTCGCTAGGGCGGTCAAAAGTGACCGCCCCAGCGAGACCAGAGACATGGCCAAGGATTTTATTCGAGAACCACTCGCCCCAGCGGTCAAAAGTGGTCGCCCTAGCGAGCGACGAGATCAAAGAAGATTTGTTTCCAAGTTTTGTGGACTCTATCCGAACCTAACCTAATACACAAGATTGGGCGCCATTTTTCAGTCTGACACCAGATTTTCCATCATTTTTCTTGGGAGGAAGGCTAGGAGCAAAGGAGATTTTTGAAGACCTCGAGATTTCCAAGCGTCGCGGCCTTCGTCCGTCGTCATATTTAGTATTTTCATATTCAGTATTTTATTTTCTTGCGTAGATTGTTGATTTTTAGTATGACTTTGGTTGGCTAAACTCTAAATTTGTTGGGATTTGAGGGGATCCTACCCGCACTCGTTGTTTAACATTATTTCTTGACGTTTTTACGAGTGATTTGTTTATGCTATTGTTCTTTCTTGTTTCAATCGAAGCCTAGCTATCATCCGTTGATTATTGCATGTTGTTAACGATTTCGACAGAATAATTAACAACAGGATCGCATAGTATAAACCACGGATTTACAATTTTAGTAGACATACGGAATTGGGTACGTGTCGATAGTGTTAATTCACCCGGATAAAAGCTAGTGGATTCCATAGAACGTAATGCAATCGTGAACTGTTAAATAATTGAGGACACTTATTACTGCATGTTTATGATTAGTATTAATATAGCTCGACAGAGTATATTGATTAGTCTAGGGAATTCCGTCGAATGCACGAGTAAAAGTCGAGTATAATTATCTGAACACGAGTGGTAGGTGAACTGATAATTCCCAACAAATTCGCTTCTCATTTGATTTACATCCAATTTAATCATTGATTTCTTCACTATTTATTCTTGCATTTTAATCATTATAGTTATTAAATTCACTTTAGTTTAATCACCAACTCAATCTATCGTTGCTAAAGAAATTTAAGTGAAAATAAGAATATTGTAACGCAGTCCTTGTGGATCGATACTCGTATTCACGTACGTTTATTATAACTTGACTATCGTGCACTTGCGATATTTTAAATCGAGCTTTCATTTATAAAACAAATTTTGGGACTATTCACTGTGCAAGTTTTGCTCGATCAAGTTTTTGGCGCCGTTGCCGGGGACTGTTGATTCACAATTTTTTATTTTTCATTTAAATTCTTTAGTATTATTTATTTCATTATTATTTGATACTCTCATTGTGTTGCGGATTTTTCTTGTGGTGCATGCCAAGATCACTTGACGTGGAGCTTGAATTTGTCCCTGAAATCGAAAGAACTTTCCGCAGACGAAGACAGCAACAAAGACTCAAAGAACAGATGGAAAGACACGAGCAAGAACGTGGAGAGGAACAGCGTGACAATAGACAAGTTGAGATACCACGTCGCATTCCGATGATGGATTATGCACAACCGTCTCTTGATGGAGCACGTCCAAGCATCGTAAGACCAGTCATCCAAGCTAACCAGTTTGAGATCAAGCCAGCTATCATTCAGATGATTCAAAACACTGTTCAATTTGGGGGAAGTGCACTTGACGACCCTAATTCTCATATAGCTGATTTTCTTGAAATTTGCGATACTTTTAAGTTTAATGCTCTGTCTGATGATGCGGTTCGTTTGCGTTTATTTCCATTTTCACTAAGAGATAAAGCTAAGGCGTGGTTAAACTGTTTGCCTGTAGGGTCTATCACTACATGGGAGGATATGGCGAAGGCATTCCTGACCAAGTACTTTCCTCCGTCGAAGACTATGAAGCTGAGAGCCGACATTACTACTTTTGCTCAATATGAGCTTGAGTCACTTTACGAGGCGTGGGAGCGATACAAGGATTTATTGAGGAGATGTCCACACCATGAGCTACCTCTTGGGTTAGTTGTTCAAACTTTTTACTACGGTCTGCTTACTTCTAACCGTACCATGATAGATGCTGCTGCCTGTGGTAACTTGCTGAGAAAAACGGCTGAGGAAGGATATGAATTATTGGAGGAGATGGCTGCTAGCAGCTATCATCCTCATTCTGATAGGCAGAAACGAGGTGCTGGAGTTAATCAAGTTACTGATTTGTCTGCGGTGTCAGCACAGTTAGAGGCTTTGAACAGAAAGATTGATGGGATGAGTGCGAGCGGATCGGCTATGCGTCTGCAAGAGATTTTCTGTGATAAGTGTGGAGGTGAGCATGACGTGCAGGATTGCCAAGATGGCAATCCATTCTATGTGCCTGAGGGAGCAAAACACGTGGGATTCCAGAACCGTCCTAGAAATGACCCTTATTCAAACTCGTATAATCCGGGATGGAGGAATCACCCAAACTTTTCTTGGGGAGGTCAAAACAACCAAAACCGCCAACAAAGAGGTCCACCACATGGGATGCACCAAGGATTCAAGCCAGAACCGCCTAGGGAGGAGAAGTCAAATTTAGAGCAAATGATAACTAAATTTATTTCAGCAACCGAGACGAGATTTCAGAATCAGGATGCATCCATAAAGGGGTTAGAGAATCAAATTGGGCAGTTGGCTAAGTTAATTGCTAATAGGGAGCAAGGAACTTTGCCAAGCAACACAGAGACTAACCCGAGAGAGCAGGTGAAGGCGGTGGAATTGCGCAGTGGAAAAGCACTTGAGTCTAATGAGAAAAAAAACAAGCAAGGTGAGGATGAGGTGGAACATCAAGGAGGTAAGTCTTCTAACTCTACATTTACACCTATTGCACCGAATAAAATTGTTATTCCCCCACCTTTCCCTGCAGCAATGAAAAAAGCTAAATTAGATGCACAATTTGGTAAATTTCTTGAGGTATTCAAAAAACTGCATATTAACATTCCTTTTGCTGATGCCTTATTGAATATGCCAAGTTATGCAAAATTCTTGAAAGATATCTTAGCAAATAAGCGGAAGCTAGAAGATCATATGACTGTGAATTTGACTGAAAATTGCTCCGCTTTAGTTCAAAACAAGATGCCTCCTAAGCAGAAAGATCCAGGGAGTTTCTCTATACCTTGCATTATTGGTGACATTAATTTTCATAAAGCTCTATGTGACCTTGGTGCAAGTATTAATTTGATGCCTTTTTCTGTGTTTAGGAGACTGGGATTGGGTGAACCCAAGCCAACTAGAATGTCGCTGCAGCTGGCTGACAGATCTGTCAAGTATCCACGTGGGATTATCGAAGATGTCTTGGTGAAAGTGGATAAGTTTATTTTTCCTGCAGATTTTGTGGTACTTGACATGGAGGAAGATTTAGAGATGCCGTTAATCCTAGGGAGACCATTTCTGGCTACAGGGAAAGCACTAATTGATGTTGACAAGGGAAAATTGAGACTGAGAGTTGGAGAAGAAGAAATTATTTTTGATGTCTTTAATACTCTCAAGCACACAATGCACAATGATAGTTGTCTTCGTGTTGATGTCTTAGATTCTCTCGTTTGTGATTTTGTGCAGGATGGATTGCAAGAGCCATTGGAGGCCACTCTCACTACGGAAAAGCAGGAGGACGAGTTAGACGAGGAAAAGATGGAGATGGTAGCTCACTTGAATGCCATTCCACCTTGGAGAAAGCAAGTGAGGCTTCGACTAGAGGAATTGGGAGACAGAAAAGATTTAACGCCTCAAAAGTCGAGCCTAGAGGAGCCACCTACTTTGGAGCTCAAACCACTACCTCCACATCTCAAGTACGTATATCTAGGAGAAAATAATAAACTACCTGTTATTATTTCCTCTTCTTTGACAGATGATATGGAGAGTAAGCTCTTAGAAGTCCTTAAGGAGCATAGAGGAGCATTCGCTTGGAAAGTTGCGGACATAAAGGGGATAAGTCCTTCGATCTGCATGCACAAAATTCTGATGGAGGATAAATACTCACCCCTAGCACAACCTCAAAGGAGACTCAATCCAAAGATGCAAGAGGTGGTAAAAGCTGAAACGATCAAACTTCTGGATGCAGGTATTAGCTATCCTATCTCTGATAGTGCGTGGGTAAGTCCTGTACAATGTGTGCCTAAAAAGGGTGGGATTACTGTTATTACCAATGAAAAAAATGAGTTGATTCCCACTAGAACTGTTACGGGTTGGCGTGTGTGCATGGATTATAGGAAATTAAATGATGCAACCCGTAAAGATCACTTTCCCTTGCCATTTATTGATCAATTGATTGAACGATTAGCCGGTCATGAATTTTACTGTTTTTTGGATGGATTCGGATACAATCAAATCACAATTGCACCTGAGGACCAAGAGAAAACTACTTTCACTTGCCCTTATGGTACTTTTGCGTTTAGACGTATGCCCTTTGGTCTATGCAATGCACCTGCTACATTTCAAAGATGCATGACCGCTATTTTTCATGACATGATTGAGAATTTTCTTGAAGTTTTTATGGATGACTTCTCCATTTTTGGCTCTTCGTTTAATGAATGTCTAGAAAATTTGAACTTGGTGCTTATTAGATGTGAAGAGAGCAATTTGGTGTTAAATTGGGAGAAGTGTCATTTCATGGTGCAAGAGGGGATTGTGTTAGGGCACAAGGTGTCAGAAAATGGAATGGAGGTCGACAAAGCCAAAGTGGAAGTAATCAAAAATCTACCACCTCCGTCATCAATCAAGGGAGTCCGCAGTTTCTTGGGGCATGCTGGTTTTTATAGGCGTTTTAGTAAGGATTTTTCTAAAATTGCTAAGCCTTTATCCTCTTTGTTGATGAAAGATGTTGAGTTTAAGTTTGATTCTACTTGTCTGCAGGCATTCGAAATACTCAAGGAGAGCTTGGTGACAGCACCTGTTCTGACTGCCCCTGATTGGGAGTTACCGTTTGAGGTGATGTGCGATGCTAGTGATACAGCTGTTGGTGCGGTGCTAGGTCAAAGGAAGAACAAGGTATTTCATACCATCTACTACGCAAGTAAGACTTTAAATGATGCTCAATTGAATTACGCTACTACTAAAAAGGAATTACTTGCTATAGTATTTGCTTTCGAGAAATTTCATTCATATCTTATTCTGTCTAAAGTGATTGTGTATACAGATCATTCTGCCCTAAAATACTTGCTTGCTAAGAAAGATGCGAAACCTAGGTTAATTAGGTGGATTTTACTATTGCAAGAATTTGATCTCGAGATTCGAGATAAAAAGGGTGTAGAAAATGTGGTTGCTGATCATCTTTCTAGGCTTGAGGATGTTAGAATTAATGGCGTTGATGCTGATATAGATGACTGGTTCCCTGATGAACAATTGTTTGAGGTGAATGCGTGCCCTTGGTATGCCAATTTTGCCAATTTTCTTGTCACCGGCACACCCCCCCAAATTTATCATTTCACCAAAGAAAGAAATTCTTTTCTGACGTGAAATATTATTTTTGGGAGGAACCGTTTTTGTTTAAAATCTGTGCAGATGCCATGATAAGGAGATGTATAGCGGAGGAGGAAACCAGTCAAATTCTGAACCACTGCCATGACCGTGAGGTAGGTGGTCACTTTGGACCCGTACGGACGGCATCTAAGGTACTTGAATGTGGCTTCTATTGGCCGACTCTTTTTAAGGATGCTCGTTTGTATGTTCTCAATTGTGATAGATGCCAACGCACAGGTAATATTTCCAACCGTCATGAGATGCCTTTGAATAATATTATTGAGTGTGAAATATTTGATGTATGGGGGATTGATTTTATGGGTCCTTTTCCTGCTTCTTTTGGAAAGAAATTTATTTTGGTGGCAGTGGAGTATGTGTCGAAATGGGTGGAGGCAGAGGCTTGTGCCACGAATGATGCACAAGTGGTGTTAAAATTTTTGAAGAAACACATTTTTAATCGATTTGGTACACCACGTGCAATCATAAGTGATGGTGGCACCCACTTTTGCAATAAAATTTTTGATAAATTGTTGGGCAAATATGGTGTCACCCACAAAGTTTCCACTCCATACCATCCCCAAACTAGTGGACAAGTTGAAGTGTCCAATCGAGAGATTAAGAGGATTCTAGAGAAGACAGTGAATGTGAATAGAAAAGACTGGTCCATTCGGTTAGATGATGCTTTGTGGGCTTATCGTACTGCTTTTAAAACACCTATAGGCACTACACCCTATAGGTTACTTTTTGGTAAAGCATGTCATCTACCCGTAGAATTAGAGCATAGAGCATATTGGGCGACCAAAGCACTTAACTTTGATTTTGCTCTTGCAGGTGAGAAACGATTGCTGCAGTTGAGTCAGTTGGATGAGTTCCGAGGTACAGCTTATGATCTTGCCCTATCTTACAAGGAACGCACCAAGAGAGCCCATGATAAACACATTCTAAGAAGAGAATTCAAAGTGGGTGAAGCAGTGTTGTTATACAACTCTCGCTTACGACTCTTTCCGAGCAAGCTGAAGTCAAGATGGTCAGGACCATTCATTATAGCCGAGGTGTTCCCATCAGGTGCAGTGGTGTTGCATGATGGCAAGGAAGGGACGTTTACTGTGAACGCCCAAAGATTAAAGCACTATATTGGTGGCACAATTGAGCCACAAATAGGAGTCACTCGGCTCCATGACAGTCATTGAGGACATGGGTGACAAGTCGAGCTCTAGACTGTAAATTGAGAACTGCTTCTTCTCCTTTTTATTCTGTTGCTTTGTTAATTAATTGAATCATTTGCATTTAGGTAGTTGCATAGCATGGCATTCATTGTTTTTTTTTCTTTTATCTCAGTTTTTTTCCGAGAATGTCTCGCTAGGGCGGTCACAACTGGCCGCCCCAGCGAGCCATCGCTTTTTAAAAATCATCATTATCGCCGAGAACCCCTCGCTAGGGCGGTTACTTTTGACCGCCCCAGCGAGCGTTGTTTTTTTTCAAAAAATTTTTCTTTTCGAGATCCACTCGCTCGGGCGGTAACTTTTGACCGCCCCCGCGAGAACTCACTTATTAAAAATTTATCTCGGCGAGAACCCCTCGCTAGGGCGGTCAAAACTGACCGCCCCAGCGAGCACTCGTATGTTTTAAAAATTGTGCCACCGAAAACCACTCGCTAGGGCGGACACTTTTGACCGCCCTAGCGAGTCGGACAGATATAAAACCCCTCCCCTTCTCCTTTCTTCCCCATTTCGAAACCTACCCTTTCCTCTCCAAAAATCGGCGCCCCCTCCATCTATTGTGTGCTAAAGATCGTTATTTATTGATTTTTCAGGGCAACAACTCGATCTTGGGTTCTACAATCCACCGGAAGCACTTAGACTACAATTTCTTCTACTCCGGTCATCTTCCAAGGATTCCGGCGAGCTATTCCGGCGAACTTCAAAAATTTTCCGGCGACTTCAGACTCTTTGCACTCCCATCTCGACATGGCACCTAAACGATCTAAGGTAACTCACGGTGCCTCTAGTTCTCGTTCGACTCCATCTAATTTTGTTAATGAGAGAGCTCGGGAGCGGTTTGAGCATGCTAAATTACATAGAAAACCAATCCCTGAGCGAGGGTTTACTACATCTGCTCTTCGTTATTTTCCGGACGTATTAGTAGAGGGACGAGGGTGGAGTAATTTTTTAGCACAACCGAATTCCGCGGTGATTCCGGTTGTGCGTGAATTCTATGCGAATGCTCCGGAGGGGAGTGAGCATAAGGCATCTGTGCGGGGACGTCGAGTCCCATATGATTCGAGAACTATCAATGACTTGCTGGGTTTACCGTCGGTGGATGACTCTGAGTTTCAGGCGTGGGTGCTCAACCTGGACTACGATTTGATTATTCGCACGCTCTGCTATCCGGGCACCACGTGGAAACAGCCGGGGACGTATACGGTTTTTCTTGAAAAATTTTTGAGAGTGGAGGCGGCAATGTGGTATGCGTTTCTATCTAAGCGATTGATGCCGGTGGGGCATACGAGTGATGTCCAGCGTGAACGGGCGGTTGTTCTTTATGCCATCCACACTGGGATGGCGATTGATGTGGGCAGACTAATCTTTGGACAGCTCAACATGTGCATAAACAGCAGCAATTTGGCGTTTTATTTTCCGACGATCGTGACTGAGTTATGTGCCCGAGCGGGAGTGATATTTGCTGATGATGATGAGTGGCTACCACCGATGAGAGCCATTGATGACGCTCTCTATCAATCCAAGAGGGAGAAGAGACAGGCAGAGCTGCCTGAGGATGTATTCTTCGAGTATGGGGGCGCAGCTCAACCACCTCCGGCGTTAGGACATGCATTGCCACCTCCACAGCCACGCCGCCGTGCCATGCGAGATCGCATCAACGAATTGGGCGCTTGGGCCACTTACCAGACTGAGTATTAGGCCGTCAATCAAGCTCATATTCAGAACGTCGAGTACTTGGTACAGGGGATCTCCACGCATTTGGGCATCGACACATCCGGCCACCCACCACCACCCGCATACCCGCCACCCTTCCAATTCCAGTACCATTATCCTATGCCGCCACCAGCTGACGAGGGAGTCCCACCACCTGAGCATGACGAGGATGAGGAGTTCTGATCAGGGGAGTTCACTGTTTCCCCTTCTTTTTATTTTTATTTTGTTTGTTTTGTCATTGCATTTGCATTCATTCGTTTTTATGTTTGTTTTTAGTCTTTGTTTCGTTTTGTGCTATGAGGGCATGGCACAACTCTAGTATGAGGGGGTGGGTAGTTTGTTTTGGTTGTTTAGTTATTTGTTTTAGTTCATTGCATTTCTTTAAGTTTCGTTGCATTTCTTTTAGTTGGTGTCGTTTATGGTGAGAAGACATAGTTTATGAGCCAATGATGATCTTGAATTGATAGTTTACAAAAATGTTGATTGGGTCACTTCGTGAACGGTACTCTTAATTGTTGAAGCATAAATTTTGGTACAAAATTTGAACTTTTGAGCACATTTGCGTGGGGACTAGGATTTTGTAGGAATAATGGTGAAATTTGAAAATTTTGTTTGGTTAACTTGAAAGGCACCATTTATGAGTTGATTTAGCATGCAAACCCGTGAAAATAAGTTGCTAATAGTGACCTTGATTGAGAAAAGTTGATTTGCCTTGAACTTTACTTGCACCTCCTCTCCAATGCACTAATTAAAAGATCAAACTCCCAACCGGTTATAATCCAAAGTGATATCATTCTTAACCCAGGGAGTACATGTGTGAAAATTGTGCATTCAAAAAAAAAAAAAAAAAGGGAAGAAAATAAAATAAGGAGATGTAAGGTGAGGGGGAGCCTAAATAAAAGGAATGAAATTCTATTCCTAGGCTAAAAGTTGGAGATGTAAGGAGACGAGGAAAGTCAGACGCAAAAGTCTTGACGATTGCACAATGAAAATGATCGGTGTACTCCCAAATTTTTAGCCACTTGAGCTTATTTCCTTTCTTTTCGACACCCTCATCTATACTTAAAAGCTGAATAAAGTTCAATTTGTGGCTAGTGATGAATGGACACGGGGATGCATGCTAGTGAGACTTGTATTGAAGTGTAAATTGAGTGACTCGCATGATTTGATAATTGATCTATTTGAAGTACGATTGACTAGACCCATCATGACACACACACACGTTCAAATTAGTGTCGAAATTTATGTGTAGATGAGAATGAGTATTCGGTTGCGATTTGACTTGATTTGTTATGGGAAAGTAAACTGAGGCATGAACATAAACGTTGTTAACTCACCATTGACATTTACTCGTGTTTTTTCTTGGGTGAGTTTTCTTTTTGTGTTTGTTGAGTTTGTTAGAATCTCGTGCTTTAACCTATTTTACTCGAGGGCGAGCAAAAGGTTAGTATGAGGGGGTTGATGAGACTCGTTTTTACGTGTTTTTAGTGTTGTTTTCGAGTCGCATTCATGCATCATATTAGTTTGTTTTAGTTTAATTTAGCATTTTTCTATCATTATTTAGCATATGGCTGATCTCGTGTATTTTGTGGTTGTTTTGTAGGACTTGGACCGAAAAGTGGGATTTTATTTGCCAAAGAAGCGAGAGGTACTCGCTAGGGCGGTCAAAAGTGACCGCCCCAGCGAGCATGTGTTGCTTGGACGAGGAGTTGGTGCGCAAGTGTCTCGCTAGGGCGGTCAAAAGTGACCGCCCCAGCGAGAATGATGGTCCAGCCGAGAAGTTGTTGCGCGAAGCTCTCGCTAGGGCGGTCAAAAGTGACCGCCCCAGCGAGACCAGAGACATGGCCAAGGATTTTATTCGAGAACCACTCGCCCCAGCGGTCAAAAGTGGTCGCCCTAGCGAGCGACGAGATCAAAGAAGATTTGTTTCCAAGTTTTGTGGACTCTATCCGAACCTAACCTAATACACGAGATTGGGCGCCGTTTTTCAGTCTGACACCAGATTTTCCATCATTTTTCTTGGGAGGAAGGCTAGGAGCAAAGGAGATTTTTGAAGACCTCGAGATTTCCAAGCGTCGCGGCCTTCGTCCGTCGTCATATTTAGTATTTTCATATTCAGTATTTTATTTTCTTGCGTAGATTGTTGATTTTTAGTATGACTTTGGTTGGCTAAACTCTAAATTTGTTGGAATTTGAGGGGATCCTACCCGCACTCGTTGTTTAACATTATTTCTTGACGTTTTTACGAGTGATTTGTTTATGCTATTGTTCTTTCTTGTTTCAATCGAAGCCTAGCTATCTTCCGTTGATTATTGCATGTTGTTAACGATTTCGACAGAATAATTAACAACAGGATCGCATAGTATAAACCACGGATTTACAATTTTAGTAGACATACGGAATTGGGTACGTGTCGATAGTGTTAATTCACCCGGATAAAAGCTAGTGGATTCCATAGAACGTAATGCAATCGTGAACTGTTAAATAATTGAGGACACTTGATTACTGCATGTTTATGATTAGTATTAATATAGCTCGACAGAGTATATTGATTAGTCTAGGGAATTCCGTCGAATGCACGAGTAAAAGTCGAGTATAATTATCTGAACACGAGTGGTAGGTGAACTGATAATTCCCAACAAATTCGCTTCTCATTTGATTTACATCCAATTTAATCATTGATTTCTTCACTATTTATTCTTGCATTTTAATCATTATAGTTATTAAATTCACTTTAGTTTAATCACCAACTCAATCTATCGTTGCTAAAGAAATTTAAGTGAAAATAAGAATATTGTAACGCAGTCCTTGTGGATCGATACTCGTATTCACGTACGTTTATTATAACTTGACTATCGTGCACTTGCGATATTTTAAATCGAGCTTTCATTTATAAAACAAATTTTGGGACTATTCACTGTGCAAGTTTTGCTCGATCACTACACCTTTGGCCACACCTACTGGACAGCACAACGCTCATACTCCTCCGATTACCACTTATTACATCATGATCTCTGTCCCTGATGCTCACGCCCACGTTGATCATGCTCTGGCAAAGGTTGAGCAAGCTAAGGCTACTATTGCTACATGATTGAGCAAGCAAACATTGACATTACCTACTACGAAGCTGTGGTCAGAAACTTTCGGCTCTTTTTGGATGTAGCAGTCTTTCCCGGACAAAAAAGGGAGATGATGATCAAACAGCAGCTGGTCCATCTGGGACCAAGGATGATGAAGAGGAGGAAGAGGATGATGATGGAGGGAGATGCTTGAATGTGTCTTTTTTTTTTTTTTTTTTTTTTCTGTTCTTGTGTTTAGTAAATTTGTTTTTTGGTGTGAGTAAATTTGTTTTCTGTTGTGATAATTGTAAACTGTTAATGAAATGGTGCAGGTGTTGTCTCAAGTGTTGCCCTGGTGTGAGTAAATTTGTTTTCTGTTGTGATAATTGTGAACTATTAATGAAATGGTGCAAGTGTTGTCTCAAGTGTTGTCAACAACTATAACAACACCCGTGCTAATCTTACTTTATTCAGGGGGAGAAAATTTCACTGGGAGAAAATTTCACTAACTCAGGGGGAGTCAATTTGAGCTAATCCAGGATAATGGAGTTTGATCTCATTTTGTCCAAGAAAGGCAAAAATGGGGAGATTTAAGAGAAATATTATTTCTGAATTTAATTGATATATTTTTTTACTTAAATTATTTTCTCAACAACATGCTTTCCTTGTTGCTTTGACTAAGTAAATATTTAATATGATTTTGTCTTTCTTAGTTGATGATATAATTTTCATTCAAATATATTCGAAGATTTGTTACTTTTGAGAATGATTTGATAAGATATGATATTAGTGTTTAAAAAGAGTTTATTTCTAATTAAACTCTACCTTCCTTATGAAATATGTTTCCTCGTGAAGTGAAACTCTTCATCTATAAATAAGGTATCAAGTACTTTGGAAAAGCTTCTTGATTATCGATCATACATACACAGAGAGAAGATTTTTCAGAGGAAAATTCTCGAATTCGTTGTTGTTTAAAGAGTGGTGATCACCGTGTTGCTCTGAATGTTGCCAACATCTACAGATAAAATCCGTAACGATGTTGACTGAAGATTGCATCTAATTGATCGTGCTTTTCGGAATCAAGTTTTGCTTTCTTAATTACATTTTATTATTGGTGGTTGTTTTAGAAAGCTTTTATTTTCTCAACGTGTTGAGGAAATTGATTTTTGTTCTTAATTACCAGTGATAGGTTTTTGTGTAAACGGTTTGGTTTTCTAGTGATTAATTTTTGCCATATGACTGCAAATTTAATTTTGTCCATCTATTTATTTAAAGTCAATTTGTGTTACAAAATATAATATTCCGCTGCATGTTGTCCGAGATGTTGAAACATCTGGCACAACACTTAATTCTGATTAAACACAAATTCACTATTTTACATCCTATACTAAAAGTCTTATTATTTTTAGCATATGTCGGACAAAATAACTCTTACAGTCTATTTGGTGGAATGAGACGGTCGATCCGACCGGATTGGCATAACTAATTTGGACAGATACTTTTAGCTTTTTTTTTTTGTTTGAAAACGAATGAGATCCAATCCATTTGAAAACACTTGTTATCAGCACTTTCTTGATGCCTCAAACACACAACTAGGGGTGAGAAAAAATACCGAATACCGAAATACCGTACCGAAAAAATACCGAAATTACCGAAAAGATCGGTATACCGAAAATTTGATACCGTACCAAAATTTTCGGTATAGGTATCGGTACGGTACCGGTATGAACCTTTTTCATACAGAAAATTCGGTATACCGAATTTCCGGTATCGGTATGGAAAAATTCCATACCGATATTTTCGGTACGGTATACGGTACCGTAGTTCGGTACGGCATACCGTACTGTACCCACCCCTACACACAACCCGCATAATAAAGTAATCCATGAATCAAGGTTTTCGCTCATATTAAGGCGGAGTGTTCGACATTGGTTAGATATGAAGAAGATCATGGCCACGCCAACCTCTGTCCTCAAAGCGTTTAGAGAAACGTACAGAGGTAAGTCTAGTTTAGACAAAATGAGAGTCATAGCCGTTGCAGCCACGGTATACAATGTTTGGAACTTAAGGAATCGAGTGTTTTTTGAGGGAGAAAAATCGAAGATTGAAGATACTATTAGAAAAATTCAGATTCACACCTACATATGTATACCGAATATGATTGATATAATTTATTAAGAACATTGAGTAGGCGGTTATGTATTGTATGTTGGTATACTATCTCATGGGGATGTCCAGTATATCTATACTGCTACATTTTTTCTTTTTTCAATGAATTAGTTCATTTAAAAAAAAAAAACGCATTATATTTACTCGAAATATGACTATGTTATATTAATTAATTATTAAAACACGTGAACAAATAATTCGGGAAAAATGTCAGCTTTCGGCTCGGATGCGCATAAAAATCAAATCTTTTTCGAGGTTTCGGGACCTGTCAATCTAATGTAAAATTAAGTAGCCAGTATATTCGAAACCCTTTTAAAATTTGATTTACAATATCATAATATGTCATTTGCTGGAGTTTCCAACGCGCTTCATTCTTTCATTCATCCCCTGAACTTTCTGTATAAAAAAGGCGTAAAAAAAAAAGAAAGAGTGATCATCGGTAGAAATCTATTTCTTCTTGTGTCCTCTGGACAGTGCTGATTTATTTTTTAAAGTCATTTTGTCAATCTTTGCATTGTCCTGTGAGATTTTTGTTCCGTCTTTGTTTCAATGTGGTATAAAGCTCTTTTTTTTTTTTGATACCCTGACACGTTGGTATGTATTGATATTTTTTACTTGCGATTATTCGGCGTAATTCCCAGAATGTACATGCATTAGAAATCGATTTGAATGATTGCACAATTAGGAGGGACAATTTCAGCTGTTTTTTTATAAGTTCAATTTCAGCTGTTTGATTTGATGCAATTATGCAACTTTTAAATTTTTGGGTAAATTCTGGATTTTGTATCGTAGGTAATGTTGAAATTGGAGATTGCACGGCAACAAGGCGAAAAGTAATTTACTTTCTTCATAGAGTTTTAGGGGCTTTAATTTAACGAGGTTTTAGGATGGACAACTGCCTCGTAGGACCCGTGCTGCTTCATAAAGTTGACAGGTTTGGATTTTTGAAGCAGGAAAGTAACTCCCCTGATGGTTTAACGAGAAGCAGATCAGCTTTTGAGCATGAAAGGTGTGCATTTTTTTAGGAAGTTAGTAATTTAGCGTATTGATTTTCTTACTTTATTATAATATATTCATGTTGCTTTAGCTTTTATGCTTTTAGTGCCATGATACATGTTATCCTGCATTTGATTGATCTCAGGATTTTGATGACTAATAACATGATTTATTGGCTGCTGGTGTTTTTCCACCTGTACTGAAGATTCAATTTTAGCTCTTCAATTCTCACCACAATTTATGTTTGCTGTTTCTGCTTGAGGATAGAGTATTTCATCTTCCTTATTTTACATGATAAAACTTTCCTCTAAATTTTAGATTAGTTTAGGGAGATGTAGCAGAGTGATGGAAAAGCTAAAAATCATGATTGGTTGGATACCAGACGCTATTTTGAATGTTTTGGGAGTCACAATCATGCTAGTGTTTGAACTGATAGATGTTTAGTTTTGGCATGATCAAATCAGTTTTAGACATGTGAATTCATCATAGATTACTTTTTATGTATTTAACTGTGATTCCTGATGAAGTCTATTGAATCCAAACACACAACATATTTTTTTGAAATAAATTATCCCAATGTCAATTTCTGAAGTGCTATGCTTCCTCTCCCTTACAAGGACATAATCTAGTTTGTATTTTCTAGGTGACTTATGACCCTTGCTGCAAAGCACAACCACAGAGATGCCTTCTTAATATCCAATGTAAGTTTCAACTATGGCAGCAGAAAAAGAGAACTTTTAACCCTTGCTTTCTATTTCAGAGGCTGAACTGAAAAAAACCAGCAAACAAGGAATTATTTTTTGATGAATTTGAGTTTCTGTTCTCATGCAACATTCAACAGATTCCTTGCTTTCTATACTCATGCAACATTCAACATATTCTACGCAGTAGGTGAATATGCTTTGGTATTCTCCGCTCATAAACAACAAATTCTGTAACAGAACCTACCGACTGTGTTTGAAAATAATAATGTTTTTGCTTCTTTTTTTTATCATTACTTCTCAAGAAATCAGTAAGTCAAAAAAGGTTTTTTTATAAAAGTTCATTGAAAGTGTTAATTTTATTTTAAAAAATAAAATGGTAAACTCATTTTTTCGAACGATTAAAAAGTATATTAGTAACTGTAGTGCCCAAATTCAGTACACGTATAACCCATGTATTTATTTAATTATTAAATAATTTAATCAATTTTATATTGATTTTAACTGTGCATGATTTATTTAAATGCATTATTTTAATTATTCATGTTTATGTGATGCACGTTAGAATTTCTTTCAAGTTTCATATTTCAGGCGATTATTCGAGGCGGGATCGAGGAAGAGACCGGTGACGATTTTTGGAACAAGTGTGCACTTTATTTTATTAGGGGATTTTGTTTAAAGATGAGTATAGTTAATATTTTAGCTAATTTATTATTTGAGTTAACCTTTTTAATTAGTATTGGATTAGCATGTTAATTATTTAATCAATTCCCTAAATTATCCAACTAACTCACGCCACTCACACACACACGCTTTTTCACCCACAAACACACGACACACACACACTTCATTCTACCCATTTTATCTTAAAAATTTTGAGAGAAAATATTAGGGTTCTTGAGCACATAGCAGCCGCCCTCTCTCTGAAATTTCCAGCAAGGTTTTGTTGCATTTTTCTTCAAAAAAATCGAGCCACCATCGTCCCGGATCAAGCCTCGCTCCATCTCCGCTTCGGTGTCGCCGTTACGGTATTTTTAAATATCAAAAGGCACGTATATTCTGTTCTTAATGCATCGATCATATCATATTATGCGTGCGTTGTTATTTATGCGTAAAACTATGTGTATGTTGTGTAGAAGTTTGAGCAATCATGTTTAAATCGCTTTTGGAGTCCTTTTTAGATCTAAAAATCACGTTTTTACTGTTCTGGTTGAAACTGAAAATTTTCGGTCGAGATTTTGAGAAAACTTTCAACTAAAAAATTGTAGAACTTTTTGATGCCTTCGATTTGATATAAAATTCGAGATTTTTGGATGAAAATTGAGTGAGTTATGACGTTTTTCGTGGGACTGCTCAAACTGCGACTTTTACGAAAATTTGTGTTCTTGAAGTTTATATGTTGCAGGCTTCGTTGAGGATCGACGGACGATCGTTGCTGCATTTAGGCATGGTTAGCATGTTGTTAAGGTGGTTATTGCGGTTTCATTTCATGTTGTTAGGCACTTGACTAGTGGGAAGACGTAGGAAATCGATTTGATGTCAATTGCCGTATTTTCTTTGTGTGTTGCATTGGGTAGTAGAGGGGACGTCGTGTTTTGGGGAGTTTGTACGGGTTTTGGTGCAATGTTATGGTGTCCTAAGCAGAGTATTAAGGTGTTGAATCACATCCTTTAAGTGTCAAATTGGGTGAATAGATATTGCATAAGTTTTCTCGTAGGTGCAGAAAAATCGAGGCCACACGGACCTGCACACGGACCCTGACACGGGGTCCGTACCTTTGTTTCCTCCGTAGTGTCGAGAACTCGAGAGTACACGGACCCTTTGACGGACCCTGACACGGGGTCCGTGTCTGCCCTTTTCTGCACACACATTTTACAGTACCTACACGGACCCGGAGCCGGACCTGGGCACGGGGTCCGTGTCTTGCATATTTTGGGGAAAATATTTTAGCACGCTTTGAGGTTCGATGTTATGGTTTAGTGCAAGGGTTATCAAGGTCGTGTCATGGGAAATTATGGAATATCCTAAGAAATGATTGAGCTTGAGAGTAATCATGATATTTACGTCTAAGCTTTTCAAGTTAAGCCTCTGAATCTATGGTTAGTATGTTACAGCAACGACCCCGATCGAAGTCCAACGAATCTCTCAATGCCAAGTAAGTATGTATGACGTGCAAGAAAATATTTTAAGTTTTTGGAGGTATGCTAAATGTCTTGTGACCAAATTATGTTAAGATTGGAAAGCGTTAAATTATGAACGGGGACCAATCCGTCCGTTAAATTATGAACGAGTTAAATCGAGGTTGGAAAGCGTTAAATTATGAACGGGACCAACCAGCCCGTTAAATTATGAACGGGATCTCATGTATGTGGCAGTGGATACGTCCCTGTCAGCCCTAGTACTGTGGTTTGTCTGATCAGACATTTATTATGTTATGGGTCACTTGCTTTGAAACATGCTTCTACGCAAAATGATGAAGTTTATGTATGTTTAAGTATGCAGTATGTTTATGAAAGTTTATGCTGATGGCACGTCTAGTTATGTACGTACGTATGTTCAAGTTTATTATGCAAGCTCAGGTTTCAAGTTATGTATGTCCTATTTTTAAGTTGCATGCGATTTTATTATGTAGTACTCACTATTTCCCAGTTTATACGTGTTGAGTCTTTAAACTCAATAGACTTGATCGATGCAGGTGACTATGTTGAGGAGACAGGAGGTGGCGACCAAGGGGCAGGCTTGGACTGAGTGGAAGGCTAGACCCGAGGACCGCAATGTTTATGTTTTATGCAAAATTTAAAAATACTCTGATTTTTCAATATCTGGATGTGAAATATTTTGAGACAGTTTCTTTTAGCAAACTTTTTCGTGTGATGGATGATTTTGAGAATTATTTTTATGAATGTTGAGTGACGACCGTATGGATGTTTACATTTAAGAAAATTTTAAATTTTTCCGCAAATTTCAAGTAGTTAAAGTACGGTTCGTTACAGTAACAATACTAGCTTTATTGGTTTCTACATTAAATAAATATCAGTTACGATATATTTGATAATTAAAACACATATTAATAAATAATTGGTAAGAGAAAAGGGACAGCCGTTGCTCGGATTTAGGAAAATGCCATTGGTTGAACAAGAATTCCTTTTTTCTATCATTGGTAATTTAATAAACAAATTTAGACAGTAAACCCCAAATATGTGTTCCATTGTGCCTAACAAAATTTGAAATTCGCAAGTTGGGTCGACAAAAATGATAAGCTTATTCCAAGTGCTAAAGGTCATACAAAGTCTATAATAAGCCAAGACGTTTCTTTCACTTGCCTATCTGTCCCGTTTCCTTTAGTTTTTGGACCTGCCTTCGCTCTTGATTATTTCGATTGTTACGTTCTGTCTTCTTTCCGACGGATCGTCCTGGGTACCGGATGGGCTATCGTTGGGCGGCATAATGATTCTATCCTTTTTCGAAAAACATAGGAAAAAATTCGATTCCCCGGATTCTTCATACAAATTAATGTACATATAATCAAAATTAAAAAATTAAAACTACATTTACAGGCCTTTGGTACATATCAGCAGATACGGTTTACAGGCCTTCGGTAAATAAAAATTCGACTCCTCGGATTCTTCATATAAATTAATGTATATCTTCATATAAATTAATGTACATATCAGCAGATCGGTTCCAGTAGCTTCAGTCCCCACAACCATAAGAATATTTCATCAGTAGTAGCACTTAAGGCCGGAGAGCTTCATATAATTCTTTATAAAAACAAGAGGATTGATTACACATTTAAAATACTGGCCCATTGAAGGAGATATACCCATTTGGTAGCATGAGTTCAGAAACAAAGTTAAGACGTGAAATATAAAAAACAAAGCCCAGACACAATCAGTATTGCAAGTTCTTGAAAATCTATACATTGAAAAAAGGATCAGCCTCATCAGCTATAAATACGAAAATAACAGAGAGACAGCACTCACATGATCATCAATCACCACGTGACCACAAATGCAAGGCTAGCACAACTAGCCTTTCAACAAAACCCAAAACATGAAACCAAAAAAGGTTAGTAGTGCGCCTTCAGATAAAGAATAGCTCAACCAGCAAGTTCAATCCTAGAACTTCAAAATCTCACTATGACATCCTGCACAATTTTGAAAACATTCCTAAGAAAAAATGAACTATAGTGGAGTCCCACTGTCATGTTTCTGGTCACAATTACAATTCTCCATAGACTCCATTTGATCTGCAATAGATTGAACCAAAACATCCCCTCGTTCATTTGATCTGGGTTCCTACTACTGCCGACCCAAGCTAGCTCACTGGTCCCTGCTCTCGGTCCCGACCTCATCAGTACCTACAACAATCAAGTCTAGTGAGTCTAAAGACTCAGCATGCATATATCATGGATAACAAGTAAATATATCGTAAAAGTTGGCGTACGTAAAAATATCGTATCGTAAAGCGTAACGTGAAAATCGTGTCATGAATAATTATAAATACTTGCATATCTGAAATATCGTACATAAAATGTTTGCTCGATAGAGCCCTGTCATAAAATAGCATATCATAATTTTATGTTGAGATAATGTTCTACGCAAGTGGCCCATAACATAACATAACATGAATCGTCTGATCAAACTAAACCACAGTATACTTGGCGGTAGAGATCATCACAGCCCTTGGACCGGATATTCGTACCCATACATGAACATGAACCGGTCATAAGTCACCGGGTGAAGTAATAATCTCATAAGATGAATCCCATAAGCGTGAGGTGGCCACAAGACATATCGCATATATCTCAAAAATAAACATTTTATATTTTTATGCACGTAATATAATTATGATCTTGCTTTTACCAAATGGGTTGGATCGTTCCCAGGCTCGCGGCGACCTAATTCTAACATGAGGACATGCAAATAAACTTAACTTGTCCAACACTTCATAACCGGACCAAAAACGAGACTATTACGCCCAACAAACTTAATATTCAACCGTGACTTTGTACCAACCCGAACCTACATTAAACCATCGTTTAGCCATGATTAAAATACACCTAAAATGATGAAATAATGCTCCTAAGAATTGTGATACTCGAAATTTGGTCAATGGAGGCCAAAAACATGAAACGCTCTTTCGAGAGTCGCTTTGGCACATTTCACCGTAAATTCTCGTACGACCTCTAAACTTAACCAAATCAAGAACGGCCGAAAACATGACCTTCCTAACTCAATGTGGTACTGTCCAATCAAAGGCCATAGGCTAAAAGCCAACCAAGAACTCAAACAAGCCTCTGAACTGAAGCCCAAATTTGTTGTCAACAACATTTTGCAGCAGCAGCTGTGCTTCCGTGCTTCGTTTTCGAGACTATCGGCCATTGGGGCTTGAAACACCGACCAGAGCCTCTTACCAACATCCTAAGGTATGGTTTGAACCATGGCTAAGGGCCCTAGGCCAACCACAATCCATGCCAACACCTACGACAATCCCAAGCTTCACCCGAGAACACACATTGCACGTGTGGGGGTGTTGCTTGTTTTGCTGTCATGGATCATTCCAGTGACCATGTGATCGACTATGGCATGATCTAGACATGATGAGGCATTGTGTGAACCATGGCTAAGTGCTAAAAAGCAACCCAAGATCCACACCAACCTCATAACCGAAACTACACATGCAGGAAAAAAAGGGTTCGAAGGGGGCGCTTGTCTTGTTTCTGTCCGAACGACTTGGGACATGGCTCAAGCCACTTAGGGCTGACTTAACCACGTCCTATGCTTGCTAGGGGAGGGCCCTAGCCATGACTACTGGCCCTAGGCCAGCCATGGCTCGAACACTATCCTACACAAGCCAATGACAGCAAATGAACCTCGAATATGACACTTGTTTCTTACTTACTGAGTTGAGCACCTAACTTACGGTTTTGGGGCTTGAATCCTTGATCAAACTTGACCCTAACACACCGTAGGACATGATTATAAACAGCCTTGGGAGCCTAGGAACCGAGCCAACCTGCAAATCAACAAAACAAGCCAAACCGTGAAGCGTGAAGAGAAGCCGATAATATTCTGCACCGATTTTTCGAAAAGTGATGTGGTGATTTCGGTTTTGCCATAAAAATCATATACATGTGATGTTTAAAAATAATTATATGACTTGATTGAAGAGAAAGGAAACATATATACATGCCTGGAAATTTGTTTTCGAAAGAAACAAATCAATATGACGAATACGGCGCGGCGGAGACGGAGTTCTCTTTTCTTGTTTGATTTCTCTCTTATTTTCTTTCTAGCTTCTCACGATTTTTTCCTTGCTGAATACTCTGAAATTTTCGAGAATATGGGGAGGGAAAATAGCTAGGGGATGAATGAGGAAGTTGCCAAAATAGATGGGAGATTTGAAAGGCAAGAAAAAATCTTTCTATCCTTTGAGTTTGTTAAATAGGAAATGATATGATATCAAGGGATTTGAGGGTTGATTTAATTGGATGTGTTGGCCGATTTCTTCTTTCAAAAATGGGTAGGAATATTGCTTAATTAATAATTTTTGTTGAATTAAATTAAAGGAATTAATCATACCAAGAAAAAGATTAAGGAATTATATCAAAATGGTGAGTTGTCAATCCATATTTAAATCCTACAAGGGGTGGCCGAATTATTCTTATTAAAATGGGATAAAATATTGCTTAAATTATTAATTTTTTCTCCTTAAAGTTTTAAACACTAATTATGTATTTTAGTGAAATAATAAATTTAATTTAGGATGATAATTATCTTGTATGCAAGGCTAATTCTTTAAATTAAATTACTAGCATGTTAAGTTACAATTTATTAAATAAAATAAGCCTAGATTAATTTATCTCAATTGGTTAAACAATTTAATTTATGCTTTTAATTAATTATTGGACATAAAAGAACTTATTTACTACTTATCTATAATTAATTAATTAAATCCCTAAACATTCTTTTTCATTAATATAAATTATTCTTTATCTTAAATAAATTCTAGGAATGTTTATCCTTACATTTTATTTCAATACTCCAACTCTGGTCCGGCCTCGCTTATTTACCCGAAAAGATAAAAACTAAACTTTTGTTTAAAATAAATTATCATGACTAAACAACTTTTAAAATGCTTTAAAAATAAAAGAAATCATTTTAAATTTAAATGGTATTAATTATGCATGGCTAATACGTAGTCTGATTTAACGGGTTCTACTACTCTCCCCCCCTTAAAAGAAATTTCGTCCTCGAAATTAAAACTCACCGAATAAACTCGGGATACCGACTCCTCATCTCTAGCTCTGATTCCCACCTAGCTTCCTCCTCTGAATGATTAAGCCATTTGACCTTCACTAGCTTCACCAGTTTGTTCCAAAGCTTCTTCTCTTGTGTGTCTAAGATCTGCACTGGTTTTTCTTCATAAGACAGGTTCGGAGTGAGCTGCAACGGTTCAAAGATCAAGACATGTGAAATATTCACCATATACTTCCTCAGCATAGAGACGTGGAACACATTGTGTACTCCGGCCAGATTCGGCGGAAGAGCAACACGATAAGCTAACGTCCCAACCCTGTCGAGGATCTCAAATGGTCCGATGAATCTCGGACTGAGCTTTCCTTTCTTCCCGAACCGCATGACACCTTTCATAGGTTCTACCTTCACAAAAACATGGTCGCCAACGGCAAACTCTAGATCTCTCCTCCTCTGATCCGCATAGCTCATCTGTCGGCTCTGAGCAGTCCTCATCCCATCACGGATCTTGACTACTACATCAGCAGCCTGCTGAATAATCTCCGGACCCAATTCTGATCTCTCCTCTACTTCATCCCATTGAACATGCGATCTGCACTTACGACCATACAGTGTTTCATACGGAGTCATACCTATTGACGACTGAAAACTATTGTTATAGGTGAACTCTACCAATGGCAAATTCGACTCCTAACTCTCTAAGGAATCGATGACACAAGCACGGAGAAGATCTTCCAAAATCTGGATAACTCTCTCTGACTGCCCATCTGTCTGAGGTGGAAAGCTGTGCTAAACAACAACTTCGTACCTAGTTCTGAATGCAGACTCTTACAAAATGCGGAAGTGAATCTAGGATCTCGGTCAGACACGATAGAAACGGGAATACCATTAAGTCTGACTATCTCTCGGATATTCAACTCTTCATACTGAATCATGGTGAAAGTTGTCTTGATAGGCAAGAAGTGCGCTGATTTGGTAAGACGATCAACAATCACCCAGATAGCATTTGATCCTCTGACTGACTTCGGCAAACCGGTCACGAAGTCCATGGTAATATTCTCACACTTCCACTCGAGAATAGGAAGAGGCTTGAGCAAGGCCTGCTGGTCTCTGAAGCTCCGCTTTCACTAGCTGGCACGTCAGACACTCGGATGCAAAACGTCTGATATCCTTCTTCATTCCTGACCACCAATACAACAACTGCAGATCTTTGTACATCTTTGTACTCCCAGGATGAATAGAGTACGACGACATATGGGCCTCTGATAGAATATCTGATCGAATAGAATCACTGCTAGGAACCCACATTCTGTCTCGGTATCTCACAATACCGTCGCTAACTGTATACAAGACACTTCCCTTGGCCTCATCTCTCTGCTTCCACTTTGCCAACTGCTCATCTGCTGACTGACCACTGCGAATACGGTCTAGAAGAGAAGGCTGCGATAGAGGAGAATCCCTGAATAAACTTCCGATAGTATCCTATTAGCCCAAGGAAACTACGGATCTCTGATGCATTCTGCGGCACAACCCAATCTCTGACTGCTGTAACTTTCGCTGGGTCTACCTCAATACCGCTGCTAGAAAAGATGTGGCCTAAGAACGCCACCTTCTTTAACCAAAATTCGCATTTACTGAACTTCGCGAATAGCTTATGCTATATAGGGTCTGCAAAACTGCAGTCAGATGTCTGCTGTGATCCTCTTGATTCTTTGAGTAGACGAGAATGTCGTCTATGAATACTATCACAAACTGTATCCATGAAGATCGCTGGCGCATTCGTCAAACCGAACGGCATCACAAAGAACTCGAAGTGGCCATAACGAGTCCTAAAAGCAGTCTTGAGAACATCGACGTCTTTCACCCTCAACTGGTGATAGCCAGAACGCAGATCGATCTTAGAGAATAGTGAAGCTCCTTGTAACTGATCAAATAAATCTTCAATCCGCAGAAGTGGGAAGTTGTTCTTCACTGTAACCCTGTTCAATTCCCGTTAATCAATACAGAGCCTCATCGTACCATCATTCTTCTTCACAAACAAGACTGGCGCGCCCCACGATGAAAAACTCATGCGAATGAACTCCTTGTCAAGAAGTTCCTGAATCTGCTTCTGATGTTCTGCCATCTATGTCGGTGCTAATCGGTACGGTGCTTTGGAGATTGGAGTCGTACCTGGCATAAGCTCAATAGAAAACTCCACATCTCGCTCAGGTGGCATACCAGAGACGTCGTTAGGAAAACGTCTAGAAAATCCCTAACAATTGGGATATTGGAGGCTGACTGACTGGGTGCCTCGAAAACAGATACAAAAGTCGTTAAAAATGTCCGACACCCTCTATGCATGAGCTTCCTAGCTGGACACAAGGTATAATGCGTGGTAAGGAAAAGTACCTGTCTGGCTCGAATAAGAACTGCTCCATCCCAGGCGGTCGGACTAGAACAGATCTCGGCTGAAAGTCGATCAAAACTCTGTTCCTTAGTAGCCAGTCCATAACCAGAATGATATCAAACTCATGGCATCGGAAAAACGATAGGATCCGCATAAACAAGATTGCCATGAAGCTCGAGGTCTATTTCTCGGATTACATTAGTAGCTGTCAGCTCCTCTCCAGAAGGCACTACTACTGAATAGGATATATCTAGCTTAATGATCTTGCCCTTGAGAAAATTAGTAAAGGTCTCCAAAACGAACGAATGAGTAGCCCCTGAATCTATCAAAGCTTTCGTAGGTGAACCAGCTATAAAAATTCTCCCTCAAAGATTGGAACACTAAGCTGAACCCAATAGTTACAAGAACTAAACTTATAGACATGCGAAGGCCAGAGTTCTTCTAAACTAAATTCCCGAAAATAACACTGATTAGAGCATGCAATCCTATATCAATTCTAAATTAAAAATCTTAGCCCAGACTTCCAAAAAATTGAATTTCAAATACAAAATTAAAGCTTTAATATACCTATCATGAGCATGGTCTCCGGGTTCTTCTCCGCTACATGGAGAGCAAAAAATCTGCCTTGGGTAGGCAGACTACCCTACGTGCACTGCTTCAGCAAGTGGTCTGGACTACCACACTTGTAACACTTCCCCGAGCCATACATACATGCTCCAGCATGCGGCGTGAGCACTTAGGACAGACTGGATGCTCTAAAGTCCTCGGGACTTCACGTCCCTGCTGCTGCTGTTCACTGTTTCTGGGTGGGCCGTAGAAAGGCCTCTTTTACTCTGATGCTGCTGAGGAGGAGGGTGGTGTGGCACTTGGACTGGTCGCTTGCCTTGGTGGTCTCGCTCTATATCATTCTGGTCCTGCTCTGCAGCTAGAGCTCTGGAGACAGCGACATCATAGGTAGTAGGGCCTGCCACCCTAACATCACGGCGCAAGATCGGCAGTAGACCATCTAGAAAATGTCTCAACTTGGCTCCAGCGTCACTTGCAATCAGGGGCACGAAATGACAACCCCTCTCAAACTTACGGATGAACTCCGTAACAGTCATATCTCCCTGCCTCAGGGTCATGAACTCCCTGGTCAACCTGGAAGAATGCACCTCGTCGGTAAAATATTTAGAGTAGAATATCTCTGTAAAGCGCGTCCAGCTCAGAGTAGCCAAGTTCAAGGCTACAGATGCACCTTCCCACCATAAGCGGGCGTCTCCTCCAAACAGATAGATTGCATAACGAACCCTATCTTCATCTCCGAGCTCCATGAATTCGAAAATAACCTCGAGGGACTTAATCCAGCCCTCGGCAATCATAGGATCTGTCGTCCCTGAGAACTACTTAGGTCTCATCTTCATGAATCGCTCATAGGTCGCCTCAGGCCCCGCCGGCCTGGCTGCCACAACGTTATTCCCCGCAAACTGTGCGAAGAATTGAGTCATCCCAGCTAACATCTGGGCGTTCATGTCCGGTGGAGGGGGTGGAGGTACATTACTCTCCTGTCTCTGATTCTTTCCGTCCTCCTGGCAAGGCTCATCATCTCTCGTGCGCTCAAGAATGCGTGTAGGAGGCATACTATTCCATAAATACAACCCATACATAACCAACATGCATAATTTCTATTATTTCTTTAAATTTAAATAAATACTGTATAATCATAATCTGGACATAAATCATTTCATGAAAACATGCTGTTAAAATATTTCTTGATAACTTCCACTTTTGCCTTATCCACCTCTATCCCATGCGGTGATATCTTGTGCCTCAACACTGTTCCTTCTTGTACCATAAAATGACACTTTTCCCAGTTCAGGACCAAATTTGTCTCCTCACATTTAATCAACACCACCTTCAAATTCTGCAAACCGTCATCATAAGAAGATCCAAAAATTGAGAAGTCATCCATAAAAATTTCAAGGAAATTTTCGATCATGTCATGAAATATAGCGGTCATGCATCGTTGAAAAGTGGCAGGAGCATTACATAAGCCAAAATGCATCCGTCTAAGAGCAAAAGTGCCATAAGGACAAGTGAAAGTGGTTTTCTCTTGGTCCTCAGGCACAATCATGATTTGGTTATACCCCGAATACCCATCTAGAAAACAGTAAAACTCATGACCCGCTAACCTCTCTAACATTTGATCAATAAAGGGCAGTGGAAAGTGATCTTTACGGGTAGCATCATTTAATTTCCTATAGTCAATGCACACACGCCATCCCGTAACTGTCCTAGTGGGTATTAATTCATTTTTTTTCATTTGTGATCACAGTAATCCCACCTTTTTTTGGCACACATTGAACTGGACTTACCCATGCACTATCAGATATATGATAGATAATACATGCATCAAAGAGTTTGATAGTTTCTGCTTTTACTACCTCTTGCATCTTTGGATTCAGTCTTCTCTGAGGTTGCACAAGAGGTGAGTATTTGTCTTCCATCAATATCTTATGCATGCAGACTGATGGATTGATCCCTTTGATATCCGCCACTTTCCATGCAAATGCACTTTTGTGTGCTTTTAAAACTTCCACCAGTTTGTCCTCCATTACATCTGTCAAAGAATAAGAAATAATGACAGGTAAAGTGTTATTATCACCTAGGTATATGTACTTTAGGTGTGGAGGCAATGGTTTGAGCTCAGGCTATGGTGGCTCCTCCAGGCTTGACTTCTGAGGGATCAAGTCTCTTCGATCTCCCAAGTCCTCTAATCTCATCCTTATTGGCCTCTTTCATGGCTGGTTGGCATTGAGGTATGCCACTATTTCGGCTTTCTCTTCGTCCAAGTCATCTTCGCTCAGTTCGATAGTGAGAGTGGCTTCCAAAGGATCTCTAGTAGCACCCTGCATATAGTTAGACACAAGAGCATCAAAAGCATCAATTCTATAACAACTATCAGACTGCAGTGTGTGCTTAAGTTCATTAAAAACATCAAAAGTAATATCTTCCTCCCCCACTCTCAATCTCAAGTTTTCTTCTTGAGCATCAATCAGAGCCTTTCCAGTTGCAACGAACGCTCTCCCCAAAATCAAAGGCATCTCCACATCTTCCTCCATGTCGAGCACCACGAAATCAGCTGGAAAAATAAATTTGTCCACTTTCACTAGCACATCCTCAATCACTCCTCGTGGATACTTGATAGATCTATTAGCTAGTTGTAAGGACATCCTGATTGGCTTATGCTCTCCTAATCCGAGTTTCTTGAATACAGATAAAGGCATAAGATTAATACTTGCACCAAGATCACACAAAGCTTTTATGAAAAACAACATCCCCAATCATGCAAGGGATAGAATAACTCCCTGGGTCTTTTAGTTTCAGGTGGAATTTTGTTTTGCACCAAAGCGGATCAATTTTCAGTTAAGTTCACTGTCATGTGATCCTCCAAATTCCTCTTATTAGATAATATATCTTTCAAAAATTTAGCATAACTAGGCATTTACATCAAAGCATCGGCAAAAAGAATATTGATATGGAATTTTTTAAATACCTCAAGAAACTTATCGAATTGTGCATCAAGTTTTGCTTTTTCCAGTGCTGTAAGAAAAAGAGGAGGTATAACAATTTTAGAATGTGCAGTGGGCTGGTGTAGAGTTAGAAGACTTACCTTTAGATGTCTCAGTCAGTTCATCCGGGACTTGATTTTTTTCTTTTTCTTTTTCTATTGACTCTAAAATTTTTCCACTCTTCAACTCAATGGCCTTCACTTGCTCTTTTGGATTGGTTTCCGCGTTACTTGGCAAGGTGACCGGCAATCTACTTGCTATCATCTTTGCTAACTGTCCAATCTGATTTTCTAGCCCCTTTATCGATGCATCTTGATTTTGGAGTCTAGTTTCGGTGGATGATATGAACTTAGACATCATCTGCTCCAAATTGGACTTCTCTTCTCTAGGAGGGTCAGACCTTTACATCGGTTGTTTCCCATATGGTTGTCCTCCTTGCGGTCGATTCTGACTGTTTTGACCACCCCATGAGAAGTTGGGATGTTTCCTCCATCCAGGGTTATATGTGTTCGAATATGGATCATTCCTCGGACGGCTGTGGACTCCCACTTGATTAACTGGTGCCTCATTTTGCACATAGAAGGGATTGTCATCTTGACAGTCCTTCACAAAATGTTCACCTCCAAACTTTTCACAGAATATTTCTTGAAGATGCATAGCTGTGCCACACATGTTCAAGCCATCTAGTTTCTTGTTCAAAACAACAAGTTGTGCAGTAATAGCAGAAAGGTCAGTTACCTGGTGGACTCCTGCACTTCTCCGCTGGTTGTTCCTTTCAGATTGAGGATTATAGCTGCTAGCAGCCATCTCCTCCAATAGCTCATATCCCTTTTCAGCAGTCTTCCTCAATAGGTTTCCACATACAGCAGCATCTATCATAGTACGATTAAGAGTAAGCAAGCCATAATAAAAGGTTTGAACGACTAACCCAAGTGGCAGTTCGTGATGAGGGCATCTTAGTAGTAGATCCTTGAAGCGTTCCCATGCCTCATATAAAGATTCCTGCTCGAACTGAGCAAAAGTGGTGATGTCTGCCCGCAGCTTCATGGTCTTAGATGGAGGAAAGTATTTAATGAGAAACGCTTTCGCCATGCCCTCCCATGTAGTGATCGAACCTACAGCCAAACAATTCAACCATGCTTTAGCTTTATCACGTAAGAAGAAAGGAAACAAACGCAGTCTAACAACATCATCAGAAACTCCATTAAATTTAAAAGTATCGCCAATTTCGAGAAAATCTGCGATGTGCGTGTTGGGTCATCTACTGCAGATCCTCCAAACTGGACTGTGTTCTGAATCATCTGAATTATAGCTGGTTTGATTTCGAAGTGGTTTGCTCGCACAATAGGCCTCACAATGCTGGGGCGTGCTCCATCCAAAGAGGGTTGGGCATACTCCAGCATTTGTATGCGGTGCGGCATCTCAACATGTCTATCTTCACAATGTTCTTTCTCGCGATCGTTCTCGTGCCTCTCCATCAGTTCTTTCAGTCTCGGCTGCTGTCTTCTCCTGCGGAAAGTCCTTTCAATTTCAGGGTCGAACTGTTCAAGCTCCACGTCAAGTGACTTTGGCTTGCACTGGACGAGATATCTGTAACAGAATATGGAGTGTTAATGTAATAAAATGAAACAATGTTAAAGAAAATAATTAAAATAAAATTGTGAATTAACAGTCCCCGACAACGGTGCCAAAAACTTGATCGAGCAAAACTTGTACTGTGGAATCCTCAATAAAAATATTATTTTGTCTGCTCAAAAATTAATCGCAAGTGCACGATGTCAAGTAATAGTATAATGTACATGAGTACAAGAATCGTTCCACTGAAGACTGTGTTTGACAGTTATTATTTTCAGTTATTAAATCTTTAGCAACGAAAATTGATTGGTTGTTTTGTTACTACTATGATCAAATAAACATGCAAATAAAATTATTCAAGAATTGGTTAATGAAATATATTATCTAAAATGGTTGATTAAAAATTCAATGAGAAATGAATTTGTTGGGAATATTGGTTCACCTACCCCTCGTTAATTAATTAATTCGTTCGATAATGATTGTATGCTTCCGACAGGATTTCCTATTCAATTGAACACACTCTCTTGAGCTATGCCAAACTAATTCTACTCAATGAAGTAATTAAATGTATGTAATTATTTATCAAGAGTGAATTGTATGTCGATTCATGAAATCCCCTAGTTTTCGACCCTTAGGACTATAACTATCGGCGCGTATCCAATTTCATATGTCTATGTAAATTGTAGATTCACGGATTATACTACTCGTTCCTATCACAAGTTATTCTCTCGAATTCACTCGCAATATAAAAACGTTGTTAAAGTTAGCTACGCTCTAACAACACGATAAAACAGTAGTATAATCAAGAATAATGCAACAATCGAAATGTGAATTAATTCAAATCGAAGTTCGGGGTAGGATCCCCTTAAACCCCAACAAATAATTAAGTTAGCTACTCGAATTCATATTTAAAATAATCAAAACAATGTTTGAATGATAAAAACTAGATTAGAAATACTATGCGTGACGAAAATGCGAGGAACGACGCCCGGAAATCTTCGAATCTTCAACTCCAAGCGCCAAGGTCCTCTCCAAGCTTGTGCGGCTGCTGAAATTCTGTCTGAATTCGTGCCATCCCCCTTTCCATATCATCCATCTCCAGAAAATAAGGTAAGGAACGTCCAAAATTTTTTCCAAAAAATACAGGCGCGCCCGGGCGGACATAAGTTTCCACCCGGGCGGATGGCTTGAGCAAATTTTAATTTTCACATTTCTTTTGACGCGCCTGGGCAGACTTAAGTTTCCTCCCGGGCGGACGACTCTCGCACAAATTCTTTTTCTCACATCTTTGAGGCGCCCGGGCGGAGGTCTCTCGAATTTCTCCCTTTGATCTTCAGTTTTGCACGAATCTCCTGCATTTTCACCAACTAAACACATGAGCAACACGAAGATATAAATTACTCTAAAATAACACAAAATGCATGCAATATAAATGATAAATGCAACACAACGAGACATAACACGATATGAAAAACAAGTAAAATCCACCTATATCAAGATCTAATCTTTATCAGGTTGGGTAGTCTCCGGTAGGGGAACAGTGGTAGCAGGTTCATCAGATTATGTAGCGTCATCAGACAGAGGGCTACTCTCCTTTGTAGGTTCAACTTTCTTATGAGCCACAAGTTCATAATCGGCGTCATCCGAGTCATCTCCCGAGGTTTCTGCCGGATCAATAAGCGATGGGCGAATGGAGGGCTTGCCTTTGTATCGAAATTGCTTGCCGAGTGTTAGATCAGGGTTATACCCAGCCTGTCGTTTTTATCTTCTCATCGGTGGTCGTGGTGGATCAAAAACCTATATAATTAAGTGGATATCGATGTCTGCTGGATTTCCTGGCTCTCCTGGGGCAATGAACTCCAACGGTTCTGGTGATAGAACAGCAGAGATGATCTGTAGATTTGGATTAGTGGGTGTTACATCAGATGTTGCGTGAGTTGGTACAACATCCTCTGTATGACCCATCTCACTTCGAATGTCATGTGGATCGTATCCCTTTCTGTAGCGTACCGTACTTTTACTACTCAAAATTTGCGGAAAAATTTAAAATTTTCTTAATTAAAACGTGAACATTCAAAATTCTATAAAAGAAATAAAATGTACGTTTCACAAGTTGTTGCAACAAAAGATTTGAAATTTAAAGTTTGACAAAAGTTTTGAATGTTTTCATAAAACTTAAAAAGTGGCGGTCCTCGGGTTTAGCCTCCCGCTCAATCCAAGCCTGCCTCTTGATCCCCACCTTCAGTGTCCTCATAAACATCCTCACCTGCATCGATCAAGTCTAGTGATTCTGAAGACTCAACACGTATAAACTGGAAGTAACAAGTACTACATAATAAAATCACATTCAACTTTAAAATAGAAGATGCATACTTAAAACCTGAACTTTCATAACAAAACGTGAACATACGTACATACATACTTAGACGTGCCATCAACATAAACTTTTCTTAAACATTCTTGCATACTTTAACATACTTGAACATACATAACTTCATCATTTTGTGTCATAACATAAATCGCCTGATCAGACTAAACCACAGTACTGGGCTGACAGGGAAAATTCCACTGCCACATACATGAGATCCCCGTTCGTATTTTAAAGGGATGATTGGTCCCCAATCCGTTCATAATTTAACGGGGTGGGTTGGTCCCCGTTCATGATTTAACTCTTTCCAACCCCATACATAATTTGGTCACAAGACATTTAGCATACCTCCAAAAAGTTGAAAATATTTTCTTGCACGTCAACATACTTACCTGACGTTGAGGGATTCGTTGGATTTCATTTGGGGCCATTGCTGCACATACTGACATGAATTTAAATACTAAATTTGCATAACTTAGACGTAGGTACACATGCTCACCACCGAATTCCATACATAACTTAAAGACATTCTAAAACACTCGTGACTTTACCTCATTTAAATCATCGTGTTAAACCCAGACATGAAACTCCCAAGCAAACAATCAATTTTTCCCAAAGTCATGAAGTACACGGACCCCGTACCCCGGTCCGTGTACGGGTCCGTGTAGGTGCGCAAAAGAAATACCGAAAATAAGGAAGAACACGGACCCCGTGCAAGGATCCGTGTAAGGGTTCGTGTAAGGTCGCAAAATTGACACCGTGAAAGAAAACAAAGGCACGAACCCCAAGTCCTAGTCCGTGTGGGGGGTTTGTATTGGCTCGCAAGAATGACACCAAGAAGAAAACGAAGGCACGGACCTCGTGCTAGGGTCTAGCTGCGCGACTTGTAAACCCATGAAAATTCAATACATGCAATGCCTATCATTCTAGACCCGATTGTATGGACCATGAACCGACACCCCGAGACCCATCCTAGTATGTCGTAACATCGATTAAAATTCGTACAAATACCCAAAGCAACGACGTCCACCCTATGACACACACAATTCAAAAACGTGGCAATTGACACCAAATCGTTTCTATGACTTCTAATGTATTCAAGTGCCTATCGACACTAACCGACAATTCAAATGTCAACCCAATGTCATACTAAGGATATCTAGACATAGAAACGATCACCCGTTGTTCCTCAACGAAGCTTGCAACATATAAACTTCAAGAACGCATCAATATCAAAGTTTTCTGAAAAACGCAGTTTGAGATGTCCCACGAAAAACCCCATAACTCACTCAATTTTTATCCAAATATTTTGCTTTTACTGTCAAATCAAAGGTATCGAAAAGTTCTACAATTTATGTTTTGAAAGTTTTCTCAGAATTACGACCGAAAAATCGCAGTATTTAAAAAGATAGTAAAGACATGATTTTAGATCTAAAATTATTTCAAAACTGATCCAAACCATTTTCTGCTCAAACGACGAATGTCACACATAAATTTTTACACATAAAAATAACACAACAAATAATATGACGAGATCGATGCATAATTAACAGAATATACGTGTCTTTAAATCTTTAACGTTACCGAAACGACGATACCGAAGCGGGGAAAGATGCGAGGTTGATCTAGGACGAACGTGGCGCTAAAATCCTCGAATAAAACACAAAAAATTTGCTAGAATATGAAGGGAATGGGGCGGCTGCTCTTCTTTCTAAGAACCCCAGGTCTGCTCTATCAAAAATTAAATAAATCTGAATGAATGTATGTGTGTGTGTTTGTGTCGTGAGTTTGTGTGTGTGAGTGTGTTTGTGGGTATAATTAGGGAATTAAATGACTGAATTACCCAATTAAAATACTAATTAAAAATGATAATGAAAAGGCTAACCCACACTAATTTAAACAAGCTGCTTAATTAAAATAAAACACACAAAATGCTAATTTTAAAAGTTTTAAACTCTTAAATGACTAAATACATAAATTAGGCTTTTATAAATACTAAATCTTAGTAAACGATTTAAAATGCTACATCTTCAACTTAAAATAAAATACCACATTTAAAAATTGCCAAACTCGTCACCGGTCTCTATTCCCCGATCCCGCCTCGAATAATCGCCTAAAACATGAAACTCGAAAAAACATTTTAATGTGCATCTCATAAACATAAATAATTATAAACAATGCATTTAAATAAATCATGCATGTCTAAAACTCAATTTAGACTTAAATAAATGCTTTAATAATTAAATAAATGCATGGGTTATACGTGTATTGAATTCGGGCACTACAGTTCCTCCCCCACTAATAAAAATTTCGTCCTCGAAATTAAATCTTACCCAACAACTCCGGGTAGCGAAATCTCATATCTGCTTTGGCTTTCCAAGTGGCCTCATCTACTGATTGATTTAGCCACCGGACTTTGACCAAATTGGTCACTTTATTCCAAAATCTCCGCTCCTGTCTGTCTAGGATTTGGACAGGTCTCTCCTCATAAGACATGTTTGGAGCCAATTGCAACGGTTCGTAGCTCAACACGTGCGAAGGATTAGATAGGTACTTCCTCAGCATCGAGACGTAGAACACATTGTTTACCCCGGCCAGATTTGGCGGAAGGGCAACACGATAAGCTAGTGTCTCAACTCTATCAAGAATCTCGAACTGCCCAATAAACCTCGGACTGAGCTTGCCTCTTTTCTCAAATCTCATAACACCCTTCATGGGTGCTATCTTTATAAAAACGTGGTCACCTACGGCAAATTCAAGATCTCTCCTTCTCTTATCAGCATAACTTTTCTGACGACTCTAGGGCAGTCTTCATCCTGTCTCGGATCTTGACCACTAAATCTGCATTCTGCTGGACTATCTCGGGATCAAGTTCTGCTCTTTCATCGACTTCATCCCAATGAATCGACGATCTGAACTTCCTTCCATACAATGCCTCGTAGGGAGCTATACCTATGGATGATTGAAAAGTGTTGTTGTAGATAAACTCCACTAGAGGTAGTTAAGAATCCCAAGTCCCCTGGAAATCGATTATACATTCTCGCAATAAGTCCTCCAAATCTGAATCACTCGCTCAGACTGGTCATCTGTCTGCGGGTGAAAAGCCGTACTGAAAAGCAACTTCGTCCCCATGGCTGCATGTCAGCTCTTCCAAAAGACGATGTAAACCTCGGGTCCCTGTCGGACACAATAGTAACTGGAATTCCGTGCAAACGAACTATCTCCCTGATATAGAGCTCCGCATATTGCGTCATGGAGGAAGTCGTCTTCACTGGCAAGAAGTGTGCTGACTTGGTGAGTCGGTCCACTATAACCCAAATGGCATTGAAACCTCTGGTTGACTTTGGCAAACCAACCACAAAGTCCATTGTAATATTCTCCCATTTCCACTCTGGGATGGGGAGTGGCTTAAGCATTCCTGCTGGCCACTGATGCTCTGCCTTCACCTGCTGACAAGTGAAGCATTCAGACAGAAATCTGCAGATGTATCTCTTCATCCCTGGCCACCAATACAAAGCCTGCGAGTATTTGTACATTTTGGTCCTTCCTGGGTGAATAGAATGCGGAGATACATGTGCATCTGTTAGAATATCCTCTCTGATCGAATTAACACTAGGCACCCACATTCTACCTCTGTATCTCACCAAACCATCTAACACTGTGTAGAGTACACTGCCTTTGGCTTCATCTTCAGCCTCCATTTCTGTAACTGATCATCTAAAGGCTTACCTGTACGAATACGGCCAGGTAAGAAAGATTGGACTATCAGATTAGACAGCCTCAGAGCTCTGCCCTTGCGATAAACTTCTAACCCAAACCTCTGAATCTGAGACTGAAGAGGTCTCTGCACTGACAACTGTGCTACAACTGCGACTTTTCTGCTCAAGACATCTGCCACAACGTTAGCTTTTCTCGGATGGCAGCTAATTTCGCAGTCGTAGTCTTTTACTAACTCCAACCACCGTCACTGTCTCATATTTAGTTCTTTCTGTGTGAAGAAATATTTGAGACTCTTGTGATCAGTGAATATCTGACACTTCTCGCCATACAAGTAGTGTCTCCAAATCTTCAATGCTAAGACTACAGCTGCTAACTCAAGGTCATGAGTCGGGTAGTTCTTCTCATGCACCTTCAACTGTCTGGAAGCATAATCTATAACCCGATCCTGCTGCATCAATACTGCGCCTCACCCGAGCTTAGATGCATCGGTGTATAGCTCAAAATCACCTTGCCCGGTTGGCATGGCTAACACTGGTGCTGAAATAAGAGCTTGCCTCAAAGTATCGAAGCTCTTCTGACACTCGCCACTCCACATGAACTTAGCATTCTTCTTGGTTAGTGAAGTGAGTGGCAGTACTATGGATGAAACCCCCTGAATAAACTTACGGTAGTAACCGGCTAAACCCATGAAACTGCGGATCTCTGATGCATTCTTCTGTTAAACCCAATCTCTAACTGCTGCCACCTTGGTTGGATCCACTTCAATCACATTTCTAGATATAATGTGACCCAAAAACGCCACCTTCTCCAACAAAAACTCGCACTTACTGAACTTCGCAAATAACTTGTGACTCTGCAATGTCTGCAAAACTCTCTTCAAGTGCTGACTGTGCTCCTCATGACTCTTCGAGTAAATAAGAATATTGTCAATGAACACTTTGATGAATTGGTCTAAGTAGGGCTGAAATACTCGGTTCATCAAGTCCATGAAAATTGCTGGAGCATTCGTCAGTTCGAATGGCATCACTAAGAACTCGCAATGCCCATACCTGGTCCTAAAGCTGTCTTGTGTACATCTGCATCTTTCACCTTCAGCTAGTGATACCCTGATCGAAGATCTATCTTAGAGAACACCGTGGCTCCCTGCAACTAATCAAACAACTCTTCGATTCTAGGAAGTGGGTACTTGTTCTTTATCGTTACCTTGTTCAACTCTCGGTAATCGATGCACAGCCTCATACTCCCATCCTTATTCTTTACAAAAAGTACCGGTGGGCCCCACGGTGAGAAACTGGGGCGGATGAATTCCTGGTCGAGAAGCTCTTGAATCTGTTGCTTGAATTCTAACATCTCAGCTGGGACTAATCGGTACGGTGCCTTAGAGATTGGCGCTGTGCCTGGCATGAGCTCAATTGTAAACTCCACCTCTCTCTCTGGTGGAAGACCTGTGACGTCGTCAAGAAAGACGTCTGGGAAGTATCTGACTACTAGCAAATCTAATACTGATGAAGTAGGCACGTCAAGTGTAGAAATAACGCTGGCCAAGAAGGCCTGACACCCCTTATAAATAAGTCTCCGAGCCTGCATGCAAGAGATCATGCGAGGGAAACTTCTCCATCTGGCTGGTTCAAACAGAAACTGCTCCATGCCCACCGGCCTAACCAAAACGGATCTCTTCTGAAAATCAATCAAGACTCTGTTCCTCGTCAGCCAGTCCATTCCAAGAATAATATCAAACTCTGGCATTGGTAAGACGATCATGTCGGCATACACTAGGTGGCCGTGTAATTCCAGATCGATGTCTCTGACCACACTAGTAGCTAATAATTTTTCCCCGGATGAGACTGTCACTGAATAATTCAAGTTGAGTCCAATGGTCTTGATATCCAAGTGGCTAGCGAACGTTTCCGAAATAAATGAATGGGTGGCTCCTGAATCTATTAAGGCCTGAGTGGCTATTCTCTTAATGAAAATATTTCTTGAGAGACGTTAGCACAACACAAACTTATATCCCAAATTACTAACATTAACCTTAAGCATAGAAGAAATCAATACTCAAAGTTACTCAAAATATCACTAGCACGTTAATAATCCCAAATAAACTTCCACATGCAAGGCAAAATTATACTGGGCTTAGGTAGAAAAGTTTACCGGTCAGTAAAGTGGTGTCTGGGTTCGCCTCTTGTGCATGCATTGCGAACACTCTGCCCTGAGTTGGCTGCTTCCATTGTGGGCACTCTTTCAGCATGTGGTTAGTAGCTCCACATTTAAAACACTTTCCTGACCCATATAAATACTGCCCCGGATGTTGGCGGTTGCACTTAGGGGATACCGGGAAATTTCTGGCTTCTGAGACGCCCCCTGCTGCTGAATCGGACCCTTGCCTCTTGGCGGTCCCTGATAAAGCTTCTTCCCCGGGGGCCCCTGATACGGTTTCTTAAAATGGGGTCTCTGATGCTGCTGCTGCTGGTGTTGTGGTGGTGCCTGATAGGGCCTCTTGCCCTACCTGTCCAACTCGATATACCTCTGATCCTGCTCTGCCGCCAATCTCTAGATACGGCGACTACATAAAAAGTAGGACCAACAACTCGGACATCACGGCGCAATATCGGCCGCAATCCATCCATGAAATGTCCTCAGCTTACTCTGGGCATCATTAGCTATCAAGGGTACAAAGTGACACCCCATCTCAAACTTCCTGACAAAGTCTGCCACGCTGCTGTCTCCCTGCCGTAGCGACATGAACTCCCTGGTCAGACGGTAACATACTTCTTCAGTGAAGTACTTAGAGTAGAAAACCTCTTTGAAACCATTCCAAGGCAACACTTGCAAGTTGACTGCCACTGACGCACTCTCCCACCATAGTCTGGCGTCTCCTGTCATAAGGAATGTGACAAACCTGACCCTATCTGCATCGGTCAGTTCCATAAAATCAAAGATTATCTCGATGGACTTAATCCATCCCTCAGCTATCAACGGGTCAGTGGTACCCGAAAACTCCTTTGGATTCATCCTCCTGAATCTTTCATACACCGCCTCAGGTCGAGGCCTCGCCCCTGCATCAACTGCAGCCTGGTTCTCCGCAAATTGTACGAAGAACTGATTCATCCCAGCAAGCATATGAGCCTGTATATCTGGTGGTGGAGGTGGGGGATTGGCCCTCTCCTCAAATCGAGGCTCTTGGCCCTCTTCCGTTGCTTCTCGTTCAATCACCCGTCTAGGAGGCATACTGTGATGGATCGTGTGTGCTAGCGCCTTTGAAGGTATTTCGTACACAACAAACTTCAATGAGCTTCAATAGCTCGTGTTCTACGAATATTACCACCGATGAATTAAATCGAGTTTGGTTTTAAACCAAGCGGAAGAAACTCGAAGTAATCCTTCGTAAAAAAAACTGAAATGTTAGAAAATATTTTAACTAGTGTAAACTGACTAACTGATAGAACACATATTAGTTTTTGCATTCTTGTATTTCAGTTATGGTAACAACTGAACACACGAAGACTCCAACTGATCAAAACAATTTTAAAACGATAGTTAATCAGTTAAGTATGCTAGATATGTTTATGGATGTTCGGAGACTTCAACTGCTCCTACGTCACCCCTTCTATCTCCACGGATAGGATCCACTAGAAAACTTTGATTTATACAACGATGTGTACAAGCCCACTCAGCTAGGACTTATCTATTGCCTAAACTGAACTCCTAGCTACGACTAAAAACAGCAGCTTCCAGTCAACAATTATTTAATGTCTATGTGAAAAAGAATACATACACAAGTTTAAAGTCTTTGTGCAAGACTGTATTTGGGTGGTATTGAGAGTGAATGTGTGTGAGAACTGAACAAATGTTCTCACACACCGAGGGACAAAGGACTTCTAACTAAGCAGATATGACGATGAAGATTTCCCTCTGGGCTTAAATACTTCGACAAGCTAATTTGCAAAAGACCGTGCCCTTCTATGTTTTTCTTTTCACTCTCAAGGATGTCTCACCATTGTAAATCTATTGAGTCTTCAGTGATCTTCTCTTTATATAGGCGGAGGAAGCTGATCGTACAGTGAGACTCATCAATTGTATCTGTTGCATTTGAATCGTCTTCTTGGACTATGTGTCTCGTCTTTTTGACTGTCCATCTGAAGCGTTTTGTCTTTAATGCTCTGATGCAACGTCGATTATTGTCCTTTGACTGGATAATGGCTTTGTACCTTCTCGCACAGCGGGAATCCACTCGAAGGGATTTATCATCATCCATAACTGAAGGATTCTAACTGATGCTTTGAATTGGTCAGTTTGAACTGATTTTTAGTTGGGCCGGTGAAATCAGTTGACTCGTCAGTTGAACTGATTTCACACTCGCTCAGTTGAACTGACAAGCTGGGTTTCTTCATCAGTTGAACACTCTTTCGGCTGGCCAGGCTTCTGAGATTTTCCTGCTGAATCACTTATCAACTGGTCAATCAGCTGTACTGCTCAAATGACGTAGCCAGTTGAACTGATTCATTTTGTGCGATCAGTTGGATCTTCAGTTTTAAGATGTAAACAACTCGCGAATGATCTTAGATGCTGCACAACTAAGGTAGATCATTAGTAACACAATTAACAAGTTTTGTTATCATCAAAATCAAGATTGCGAATTAAGTTCCAACATAGTGTTCCAACAATTTACCCAACACGTAAACCCCACATGCAAGAACATAATAATAGTATCATAAGATGCACGTACTTTGAACTAAAAATGTAAACATGCTGAAATCATGACTCAATGCTTACTATGTAACATAATTCAAAACTTTAAAACTTACAGACTTGAGGTGTGACTTCGTGAGCTTCTTGCAACTGGCAGTAGGCATAACCCTTTACATGAACCTGGCTCTGATACCAACTGTAACGTACCGTACTTTTACTACTCAAAATTTTCGGAAAAATTTAAAATTTTCTTAATTAAAACGTGAACATTCAAAATTCGATAAAATAAATAAACTGTACGTCTCAAAAGTTGTTGCAACAAAAGCTTTGAAATTTAAAGTTTGACAAAAGTCTTGAATGTTTTCATAAAACTTTAAACATGGCGGTCCTCAGGTTTAGCCTCCCGCTCAGTCCAAGTCTGTCCCTTGGTCCCCACCTTCAGTCTCCTCATAAATATCCTCACCTGCATCGATCAAGTCTAGTGAGGCTAAAGACTCAATACGTATAAACTGGAAGTAACAAGTACTACATAATAAAATCACATGTAACTTTAAAATAGAACATGCATACTTAAAACCTGAACTTTCATAACAAAACCTGAACATACGTACATACATACTTAGACGTGCCATCAACATAAACTTTTCTTAAACATACTTTCATACTTGAACATACTTGAACATACATAACTTCATCATTTTGCGTAGAGGCATGTTTCAAAGCAAGTGACCCATAACATAAATCGCCTGATCAGACTAAACCACAGTACTGGGCTGACAGGAAAAATTCCACTACCACATACATGAGATCCCCGTTCATAATTTAACGGGCTGATTGGTCCTCGTTCATGATTTAACGATTTCCAATCTCAATCTAAACCCGTTCATAATTTAATAGGGTGGGTTGGTCCCCGTTCATGATTTAACTCTTTCCAACCCCATACATAATTTGGTCACAAGACATTTAGCATACCTCCAAAATTTGAAAATATTTTCTTGCACGTCAACATAATTACCTGGCGTTGAGGGATTCATTGGATTTCGTTTGGGGCCGTTTCTACACATACTAACATGAATTTAAATACTTAATTTGTATAACTTAGACGTAGGTACACATGCTCACCACCGAATTCCATACATAACTTAAAGACATTCTAAAACACTCGTGGCTTGACCTCATTTAAATCATCGTGTTAAACCCAGACATGAAACTCCCAAGCAAACAATCAATTTTTCCCAAAGTCATGAAGTACACGGACCCCGTACCCGGGTCCGTGTACATGTCCGTGTAGGTGCGCAAAAGAAATATCGAAAAGATGGAAAGGCACGGACCTCGTGCCAGGATCCGTGTAAGGGTCCGTGTAAGGTCGCAAAATTGACACCGTGAAAGAAAACAAAGGCACGGACCCCGTGCTAGGGTCCGGGTCCGGGTCCGTGTACCTGCCCGACTTGTGAACCCATGACAATTCAATACATACAATGCTTATCATTCTAGAATCGACTTTACGGACCATGAACCGACACCCCGAGACCCATCCTAGTATGCCCTAACATCGATTCAAATTCGTACAAACACCCAAAGCAACGACGTCCACCCTATGACACATACAATTCAAAAACGTGACAATTGACACCAAATCGTTTCCTACGACTTCTAATGTATTCAAGTGCCTATCGACACTAACCGACAATTCAAATGTCAACCCAATGTCACACTAAGCATACCTATACATAGAAACGATCACCCGTCGTTCCTCAACGAAGCCTGCAACAAATAAACTTCAAGAACGCATCAATATCAAAGTTTTCTGAAAAACGCAGTTTGAGCAGTCCCACGAAAAACCTCTTAACTCACTCAATTGTTATCCAAATATTTTGATTTTACTGTCAAATCAAAGGTATCGAAAAGTTATACAATTTTTGTGTTGAAAGTTTTCTCAGAATCACGACCAAAAAATTACAGTATTTAAAAAGATAGTAAAGACGTGATTTTAGATCTAAAATTTTTTAAAAATTGATCCAAACCATTTTCTGCTTAAACGACGAATGTCACACATAAATTTTTACGCATAAAAATAACACAACACATAATATGACGAGATCGATGCATAATTAATAGAATATACGTGCCTTTAAATCTTTAACGTTACCGAAACGACGATACCGAAGCGGGGAAAGATGCGAGGTTGATCTGGGACGAACGTGGAGCTAAAATCCTCGAATAAAACACACGAAAATTTGCTAGAATATGAAGAGAATGGGGCGGCTGCTCTTCCTTCTAAGAACCCTAGGTTTGCTCTATCAAAAATTAAATAAATCTTAATGAATGTATGTGTGTGTGTTTGTGTCGTGAGTTTGTGTGTGTGAGTGTGTGCGTGCGTGTGTTTGTGGGTATAATTAGGGAATTAAATGACTTAATTGCCCAATTAAAATACTAATTAAAAATGATAATGAAAAGGCTAACCCACACTAATTTTAAACAAGCTGCTTAATTAAAATAAAACACACAAAATGCTAATTTTAAAAGTTTTAAACTCTTAAATGACTAAATACATAAATTAGGCTTTTATAAATACTAAATCTTAGTAAAAAATTTAAAATGCTCCATCTTCAACTTAGAATAAAATACCAAATTTAAAAATTGCTAAACTCGTCACCCGTCCCTATTCTCCGATCCTACTTTGAATAATCGCTTGAAACATGAAACTCGAAAAAACAATTAAACGTGCATCTCATAAACATAAATAATTATAAACAATGCATTTAAATAAATCATGCATGGCTAAAACTCAATTTAAACTTAAATAAATGCTTTAATAATTAAATAAATGCATGAGTTATACATGTACTGAATTCGGGAACTACACTTTCCTGCCTTTGATGGAGTTTAGATTGCGAATGAGGAATGCAGAAAGACAGAGAGAAATTACGTGAGAAAGATACGAAAATTCGAGAAAACTATTATACAGATAATGATGAATTAGGCGTTGTAAATCAAGGAGATAAACATGAAAGCGCAGTGCAACGGTAACAAAAATTCAGTAACTGACTTAGTCTAACGGTAAAAAATATGAAACCGAAAAAATAGTCGTTATCACCTTCATGCACTTACTAAGATAATTTCGTGCAATGATTGTTCAAAGTAATTTTCAGAAATAAAACCCACATCGAATTTAACTCCACTAAACATCAAAGAACACATGAATTTGATTTTTCGCGAAATCTGGATTTTCATCAAATTTTTTTGTCGTTGAAATACTCATGTCCTTATGACACAACAATATTCACAATGTTATGTTTATGCATGACTTAATTATGCCTAATAATAGAATGTAACATAAATAAAAACATGAAAGCACATATGAGATATGTTTACAAATGACGTGTTGTCACAAATGTTGGCAACATCTTCTGACAACACGCACAATTCCGGAAAAACGATTTGAAATTCTCTTCACACTCAATGACTTAACAACTTCCTAAACATAGAAGTGGTAGCTCCCACACTAGAAGAACCCTCTTCATTGGACTCTCTTATGTAGCTTTTTCCATTTTCTTCTATTTCTGTGTTAATTTTAGAAGGGGTAGCTCCCACACTGAAAGGACAACCTTCATTGGGCTCCTTTAGGTAGCTTTTTCCATCTTTCCTTTTAACACAGACCAAAATTTTTTTTTCTTATGTTTCAATTTTTCTTGGTGTCAAGTGATCATTCTTCAAATCTTTCGTGACTAATTTCACATGTATGGGTGTGAGGAATTAAACTAGAACATGAAATTGTACGTGCATCAGAACATGAAGCAACACAGTTCAACACAACATATCACAGTATGAATGTAATGCAGAATGCCTAAGTCCTAAAAATACACATGCATGTTAGGTGTTGACCGTGTTGTCCGAGATGTTGAAACATCTGGGACAACATCGATGAATGTTTAGGCAGAACACATGCTGAGTGATTTCCTAAGGTTGGAGAATCTCTCAAAGTCTAGTGCTTTTGTGAATATGTCAGCCAGTTGGTTATTTGTACAAACAAATTCAATTCGAATTAATCTTTTTTATACTAAATCTCGAATGAAGTGATGTCTAATGTCAATGAGTTTAGTTCGAGAGTGTTGTACTGGATTTTTTGAAATATCAATTGCACTAGAGTTATCACAGTACACAACTAAGTTTTCACTATTAAGCCCATAGTCCTTAATCATTTGGTCCATCCACAAAAGTTGAGAACAACAACTTCCAGCTGCCACATATTCAGATTCAGCAGTTGAAAGCGAAACACATTTTTGTTTCCTACTATGCCATGAGATCAAATTATTCCCAAGATAAAAGCAACCTCCAGATGTGCTCTTCCTGTCATCTAAATCACCAGCCCAATCAGCATCAGAAAATCCTACTAAATTCGAATTTGTTTCTTGAGTGTACCATAATCCGAAGTCAATACTACCTGCTATGTAACGTAAGATGAGTTTCACGACTTTCAAATGAGAAATTTTAGGATTGGCTTGATATCTAGCATATAGGCACACACTATACATGATGGCGGGTTGATTGGCCGTCAGATACAGGAGGCTTCCTATGATGCTGCGGTATAGGGTGTTGCCAACATTTTCGGCAACATCATCTTTGCACAATTTTTCACTCGAGCCGATAGGAGTTCTCATGTGTTTAGTTTTTTCATTTGCAAACTTCTTAATCAGATTCTTAGCATACTTACTTTGACACAGAAAGATGTCATCATTCAATTGTTTAATTTGCAAGCCAAGAAAGTAATTCAACTCACCAACCATGCTCATTTCGAATGTGGATGACATGCATTCAAAAAATTATCAGCATGCTTTTGGGATGAAGAACCAAAGATTATATCATCAACATAGACTTGACAAATAAGGATCTCACTTTTGCATTTTTGATTGAGAAGAGTTTTGTCTACCTCGCCTCGTTTGAAGCCAATTTCAAGTAGATATTATGTTAACCTTCCATACCACGCACGTGGTGCTTGCTTCAAACTATAAAGTGCCTTTTTTAATTTGTAAACATGATCCAAATGATGTGGATCTCCAAAACCCTTCGGTTGTCTCACATACACTTTTTCAACCAATATCCCATTTAAAAACGCACTTTTAACATCCATTTAAAAAAGTTTGATTTTCATGTAGCATGCAATAGCTAGCAATAGTATGAGACTCAATACGGGCAATAGGAGAAAAGATCTCATTAAAATCAACCCCTCAACCTATGTGTACCCTTGAGCAACCAACCTTGCTTTGTTTCGAATGATGTTTCCCGACTCATCAGTTTTATTTTTAAAAATCTATTTTGTACCAATAATATTACCACGGTCAAGAGGTGGAACCAAGTGCCACACATCATTTCGAACAAATTGATCAAGCTCCTCATGCATTGCATTAATAAAAAATTCATCTTTTAAAGCTTCATCAATATTTGTAGGCTCAATATTGGATATAAAACATGAAAATCTGACATGTGAGTTTATGGAGCTCATGCATATAAGTCCAGCCATCTTGCAATAATATATTTTTTTCTTTCTTTCGAGTTTGGAAATCTTCGCGCATATTTCCAATTATTTGAGATGATGGATGGTCTCTTTGAATTTTACTTGGAATATTGTGTCCATCATCTACTGTGTCATCATCGATGTATCGTTTCGTCCTCAGATTCAGTGACTTCAGTGTCACGTGTTGTGCTAGGTGTTGCAACATCTGGGGCAACACCTGCATTTTCAGTACGATTGGAATTTCCAGTAGTTCTTCCACATCATCTTCAGATGTTTTCTTTTTCAGGTCTGCACAGTCATAAAAAACAACATTAATGGATTCCATAATAATCCTAGTTCGTAATTAAACATGCGATAAGCTCGACTATTAGTGGCATATCCCAAGAACAAACACTTATCACTCTTTGAATCAAATTTTGCAAGTTGATCACTGTCATTCAAAGTGTAACAAACACAACCAAAAAAATGAAAATATTTAAGATTAGGCTTCTTTCTCATGATTATTTCATAAGAAGTCATGGTTGAACCACTTCTTAAATACACTCCATTTGAAAGATGGTAGGCTGTATTAAGGGCTTCTGCCCAAAAACTTTTTGAAACATTCTTTGAAGCTAGCATCATCCTAACCATTTCTTGCAACATCTTGTTTTTGCGTTCGGCAATGCCATTTTTCTGTGGGGTTTTTGGTGCTGAAAACTCATGTGAAATTCCTTTCCTGTCACAAAATGATGAGAATGAAGAGTTTTCAAACTCCTTACCATGATCAGTCATGATCTTTCTCACCTTCAAACTGTGGAAGTTCGTGATTCTTGTGACCAAGTGTTTAAACACATCAAAAGTGTATGATTTCTCCCTAATGAAACTTATCCATGAAAATCGTGAGAAATAATCAATACATACAAAAGAATACTTCTTACCTCCAAAGCTTTCCACTTCCATGGGACCCATAAGATCCATGTGGAGTAACTCCAAACAGCGTGTTGTCCCAGATGATGGCAACACTGGGTGTGACATGCGAGTCTGCTTACTCTTTTGACAATCTCCGCACATATATGGTATACCAGAAGAGAGATTAGGTGTCACGCCCCGAAACTCGGGCTTGACACCGGCGTTGTTTAACAATCACACAATCGAAACAACAAGCCTTTCGTAGTACAGTGTAAATCAAAACCAGTTTATCATTCATAATTTCAATGAAATAAGCCTTTGTCTTTGCACTTACTGAAATAAATAAGATGACAGAGTTTTAATGCGGAAACGTGAATCTAAATAATAATAACTTAAACATAATCAATTTCCTTGAGCATTCACCATCCCCAAAACTGCTCGGATTCTTCCTCCTCAATCTGTTCTTCGGACTTATCGAGGAAGGGTTGTAAGGGGGGTGAGTATTTGGGAATACTCAGCAAGTGGGGGAAAATCGAGCACAATAAAACAACATGCATAAATTTCGAATCATAATAATGAGTTCTTACGTACTTCATAACACATGCATAAACTTTATTAGCCACTGTGATTTATCTAACTTTCTATGGTTTACTGACGTTAGTCCCTAATTTTTAGTCCTCTAAGGGGGCGAGGCCGTATAGCGGTTATATCTCCCACCGCGTAAGGGTACGTCATGGTTGGGATTCCCACCCATATACAGTCGACTCCTCACAGTGCTTAAAACCGAATGACACCACGCAAGAAGGAGTAGGAAAAGAATTGTACTCGACCGAAGCTTTTATCAAAAACCAAAAATCACATATGCATAAAATTCGAAACTTTAAGTTTAAAAACAAGCCCAATTACCGTGTTTTTAGCTGCGAAAAACATAGGTGCTCGGCTTCGGGAAGTGGATCGTTCCTTGTTCTTCACTCGGCGGCACTACGGCTCAATTTTTCTTGGAAGATTTTCGGCAGAGTTTGGCTAGGAAAAGATGCTGAATTTCAAGATTTCAGCAAAGAGATTTTCGAAAATTAGTTGTGATGAATGGCTAGGTATGGTGCACTATTTATAGGGGAGGGGGTTAAGCTAAATTTGGTGGCTAAATCCTTACCAAAATTTGTGTCCAAATCTCATAAATTGGCTCCAATTATTCCTTGCCATGGCTGATGATGTATCTTCCTAAATTGTGGATTCTTTTCCTTGATTCCCCACCCCTTGGATGGCTCGAAAATTGGTGCAAGTGAGAGGGAGATTTGTTTCTATTCTTGTGGCTTAATCTTGCATTCATGGGTCAAGATATCTAGGCATCTATCCTAGTAGAGATTTTCGAAAATCATGCAAGATTTATGCCTTAGTCTTCTAGTTAATATATTGCCTTCCAATCTTGCAATATATTCCCAAAATTTCGAAAATATGCATGATATTCTAATGACTTAATATTGTATCTCCATGGTATTCCAATATATCTCCTCAAATATAAGTTCCCAAAAACATAGCAATAAAATCCTAAAAAAATCCCTTACAAATATTTAATTACATGGTCGGAAAATCCTGGTTCTTACATCCCTCCCTTCTTATGAAAAGTTTCGTCCTTGAAAGTTGAGTTGGCTTGGTCTTCAAATAGGTAGGGATAATCCTTTCGCATCTTCTCTTCAACTTCCCATGTCGCTTCTCGCTCTGTGTGGTTGGACCACTGCACCTTGACGTAGGGAATGATGTGTCGTCTGAGGACTTGTTCCTTGGTGTCCACGATTCTGATTGGAACTTCTTCGTATTTTAGTTCTTTTCCCAAGTTTCCTTCGACCAAGAGTGTTTCTACCTCCAACACGTGACTCGGGTCTGGAATGTACCTTCTCATGTTGGGACACATGGAACACGTTGTGGATCCTTGACATGCTTTGTGGCAATGCCAGTCTGCATGCTAGTGTGCCCACTTTTTCCAAGATTTCGAAGGGTCCAACATATCGAGGGTTCAGTTTCCCGGCTTTACTAAATCAGACAACTCCTCTCATAGGAGAGACTTTCACATAAGCCTTCTCGCCCACATTGAACTCTACAGGCCTTCTATTAAGATCTGCCCAGCTCTTCTGTCGGTCTTGAGCTGCCTTGAGCTTTTCTCGGACAATTTTAACCTTGTCCACTGTCATCTGTACTAGCTCGGGTCCCACCACGGCTTTCTCTCCCACTTCATCCCAGTAAAGTGGTGACCGACATTTCTTTCCATAAAGGGCTTCGTACGGAGCCATTCCGATGCTGCTGTGATAGTTGTTGTTATAAGAAAACTCAATTAAGGTAGATGAGTGCTCCAGTTGCTACTGAATTCAAGGGCGCACGCTCGCAACATATCTTCTAAGGTCTGTATGGTTCTCTCCGTTTATCCATCGGTTTGAGGATGATAGGCAGTACTTAGGGTCACTTTCTTTCCCATGGCCTCTTGAAAGCTCTTCCAAAAGCGCGAGACGAACCTCGGGTCTCTATCAGATAGGATGCTCACTGGCACTCCATGCAACCTCACAATGTTGTCCATGTACAGTGAAGCCAATTTGTCGAGATTGTAATTCATGCGGACGGGTAGGAAGTGTGCAGTCTTTGTGAGTCTGTCCACGATCACCCATATACTGTCGTGGCTTTGCCTAGACTTTGGCAATCCTACCACAAAGTCCATGGAAATATGCTCCCACTTCCATTCGGGAATTTCCAAAGGTTGCAGTAATCCTCCAGGTCTGCTTTGACCTGCTGGCATACCTGACATATGGAGACGAATTTAGCTACATCTCTCTTCATGCCATTCCACCAGAAACTATTCTTGAGGTCCCTGTACATTTTCGTACTGCCTGGATGGACTGAGAATTTTGACTTGTGCGCCTCTGCCATTATTTCTTGGCGAAGGTTATCACTGTCGGGTGATAGGTGTTGTTTTTACGTGTTTTATTGCATTAATGTGTGTGTGTTTGCATTGTGCGTGCGTTTATTTCATTTACATTTTGTTCATTATAGAATAAACATTTGCATTCAATCATGTCTCACTCGTATGTGAAAAATTTCCAGGAAAAATGACCGGGAAGCCGAATATGGAGCAAAGTGCGAACTGAAGCAAAAAGTGAGCAGAAAAGGCGGCGCTCGAACGGTACTTTTATACCGCCCAAGCGCGAGAGGTGAAAGGCCAAGGAGAAATCCCGAGAGGTCGGTGCTCGAGCGGTTGTTTGGTACCGCTCGAGCGCGAACATGGATCCAAGTCACAGAAGTTTGGCGCTCGAGCGGTACTTTTCTACCGCCCGAGCGCCAGAATCCGCATTCCCCAAGTCTTCTACAAAGAGTGTGGCGCTCGAGCGGTAATTCTCTACCGCCCGAGCGCCACCTAATTTTGGCAAGATTTTGCATCCGATTCCTTATTTCGGAGGTATGGCTGATATGGAAGGGTATTGGACGACTTTTGGAGATTATTTAGACTTTATTCAAGAGCCAGCACAAGCCTTGGAGAGCACTTTGCGCTTGGATTGAAGATTTGAAGTTTTCCGGGCGTCGTTCTTCGCGTTTTTCGTCAACTCTAGTATTTCTTATTTAGTTTTTATCATTTGAACTTTGTTTTGTTATTTTCAATCATGAACTTTAGTAGCTAAACCTTTAATATTTGTTGGGATTTAAGGGGATCCTACCCCAAACTTTGATTTAGTTAATATATATTTCGATTTCTGAGTTATTTATTGATTATGATATTGTTTTATCGTGTTGTTAGAGCGTAGCTAACTTTAACAACATTTTTATATTGCGAGTGAGTTCGAGAGAATAACTTGTGATAGGAACGAGTAGTATAATCCGTGGATCTACAATTTACATAGATATATAAAATTGGATACGCGCCGATAGTCATAGTTCTAAGGGTCGAAAACTAGGGGGTTTTACAGATCGAAATGCGATTCACTCTTGATAAATAATTAAATACATTTAATTATTTCATTGAGTCAAATTAGTTTGGCATAGCTCGAGAGAGTGTGTTCAATAGAATAGGAAATCCTGTCGGAACATATAATCAGTATCGAAATAATTAATTAATTAACGAGGGGTAGGTGAACCGATATTCCCAACAAATTCATTTCTCATTGAATTTTACTCAACATTTTAGACATTAATTCTCATTCGTTACTCATTGAATTGTTTTATTTGCATATTTATTTGAGCATAGTAGTGGTAAAACAATCAAATCAATTTTCGTTGCTAAATGTTCAATAACTGAAAATAACAATTGTTAAATACAGTCTTCAGTGGAACGATACTCGTACTCGCGTACACTATACTATTACTTGACATCGTGCACTTGCGATAAATTTTGAGCATACAAAACCATATTTTTATTGGGGATTTTACTGTGCAAGTTTTGCTCGATCAAGTTTTTGGCGCCGTTGCCGGAGACTGTTAATCTACAATTTTATTTTTAGTCATTTTCTTTAGCGTTATTTTATTTGTCTTGAGCTAACACTCCATATTTTATTCCAGATATCTTGTCTAGTGCATGACAAAGTCACTTGACGTGGAGTTTGAGTTTGATCCTGAAATCGAAAGAACTTTCCGCAGGAGAAGACAACAGCAGAGGCTAAAAGAACTGATGGAGAGGCAGTTGAATTATCAAGAGGAGGAACATCGTGAAAATAGACATGTGGAGATACCGCGTCGCATACCAATGCTAGAGTATGCCCAGCCTTCTTTGGAGGGTGCACGCCCTAGCATTGTGCGGCCTATCGTCCAGGCAAATCACTTTGAAATCAAGCCAGCCATAATCCAGATGATTCAGAACACAGTCCAATTTGGAGGAACTGCAGTAGATGACCCAAACACGCACATCACGGATTTTCTTGAAATTTGCGATACCTTTAAATTCAATGGAGTTTCTGATGATGTTGTTAGGTTGTGTTTATTTCCTTTCTCTTTACGTGATAAAGCTAAAGCATGGTTAAATTGTTTGCCTGTAGGGTCGATCGCTACATGGGAGGACATGGCGAAAGCCTTTCTCATCAAATACTTCCCTCCCTCCAAGACCATGAAGCTGCGGGCAGACATTACAACATTTGCTGAATTCGATCAGGAATCTTTATATGAGGCATGGGAACGCTTCAAGGATCTACTACGAAGATGCCCACATCACGAGTTACCACTTGGGTTAGTCGTTCAAACATTTTATTATGGTTTGCTTACTCCTAACCGTACTATGATAGATGCTGCTGCTTGTGGAAACCTGTTGAGAAAAACCGCAGAGGAAGGATATGAATTGTTAGAGGAGATGGCTGCTAGAAGCTATCATCCTCAATCTGAAAGAAAAAACCAGCGGAAGAGTGCAGTAGTTCATCAGGTAACTGTTTTTTCTGCTATTACTGCACAACTTGACGCTTTAAACAGGAAACTAGACAGCTTGAATGTGGGTGGCATGGCGATGCGTCTTCAAGAGATATTCTGTGAAAAGTGTGGAGGGGAACACTATGCGAAGGACTGTCAAGATGACAATCGATTCTATGTGAAAAATGAGGCACCAGTGAATCAAGTGGGAGTCCAAAACCGCCCAAGGAATGACCCTTATTCGAACACATACAATCCTGGGTGGAGGCAACATCCCAACTTCTCATGGGGCGGTCAAAACAGTGAGAATCGACTGCAAGGAGGACAAAAATATGGGAAACAACCGATGTACAGATCCGATCCTCCTAGAGAAGAAAAATCCAACTTGGAGCAAATGATGTCTAAGTTTATTTCATCCACTGAAACTAGACTTCAAAACAAAGATGCATCAATAAAAGGGTTCGAGAATCAAATTGGACAGTTGGCAAAGATGATAGCAAGTAGAGAGCCGGGCACCTTGCCAAGTAACACCGAGACTAATCCAAAAGAGCAAGTGAAGGCCATTGAGTTGAAGAGTGGGAAAATTGTGGAGTCAAAGGGAAAAGAAAAAATTCAAATATCGGATGAAGTGACTGAGACATCCAAAGGTAAGTCTTCTAACTCTACACCAGCACCCACTGCACAACCTAAAATGGTTATACCTCCTCCTTTTCCTGCAGCATTGAAAAAAGCAAAACTAGATGCACAATTCGGTAAGTTTCTTGAGGTATTTAAAAAATTGCATATCAATATTTCCTTCGCCGATGCTTTAATGCAAATGCCTAGTTATGCTAAATGTTTGAAGGACATCTTAGCTAATAAGAGGAAGTTGGAGGATCACATGACAGTGAACTTAACTGAAAATTGCTCCGCTTTGGTGCAAAACAAAATCTCACCAAAACCAAAAGACCCAGAGAGTTTCTCTATCCCTTGCATGATAGGTGATGTTATTTTTCACAAAGTTTTGTGTGATTTTGGTGCGAGTATTAATCTTATGCCTTTGTCTGTGTTTAGGAAACTTGGGTTGGGGGAACCTAAGCCAACGGGGATGTCTTTACAGCTGGCAGACAGATCTGTCAAGTATCCACGGGGAGTTATTGAGGATGTTCTAGTGAAAGTAGATAAGTTTATTTTTCTTGCTGATTTCGTGGTGCTAGACATGGAGGAGGATATGGAGATGCCTTTGATTTTGGGGAGACCATTCCTTGCAACTGGCAAGGCCCTAATTGATGTTCAAGAAGGGAAGTTGAGATTGAGAGTGGGCGAGGAAGAGATTACTTTTGATGTTTTTAATGCACTTAAGCACACACTTCATTCTGATAGTTGTTATAGAGTTGATGCTTTCGATGTCTTTGTGTCTAACTATGTGCAGGATGCTCTTAGAGACCCCTTGTAGGCCACTCTCACTACTGAAATTAGAGAAGATGAATTGGATGCAGAGAAAGACGAAATAGTGGCATACCTCAATGCCAACCAGCCATGGAAGAGGCCAATAAGGATGAGATTAGAGTATTTGGGAGATCGAAGAGACTTGCTCCCTCAGAAGTCAAGCCTGGATGAGCCACCGACGCTTGAGCTCAAACCATTGCCTCCGCACCTAAAGTACGTGTACCTAGGTGAGGATAACACTTTACCTGTCATTATTTCTGCTACTTTGACAGATGTGATGGAGGACAAACTGTTTAAAGTCTTGAAAGCGCACAAGAGTGCATTTGCGTGGAAAGTGGCGGATATTAAAGGGATCAATCCATCAGTCTGCATGCACAAGATATTGATGGAAAAAAAGTACTCACCTCTCGTGCAACCTCAGAGAAGATTGAATCCAAAGATGCAAGAGGTAGTAAAGACAGAAACTATCAAACTCCTTGATGCATGTATTATCTATCCTATATCTGATAGTGCATGGGTAAGTCCTGTTCAATGTGTGTCGAAAAAAGGTGGGATGACTGTGATCACAAATGAAAAGAATGAATTAACACCCACAAGGACTGTTACGGGATGGCGTGTGTGCATTGATTATAGGAAATTAAATGATGCCACCCGTAAAGACCACTTTCCCCTTCCCTTTATTGATCAAATGCTTGAGAGGTTAGCGGGTCATGAGTTTTATTGCTTTTTGGATGGGTATTCTGGGTATAACCAAATTATGATTGCGCCTGAGGACCAAGAGAAAACCACTTTCACTTGTCCTTATGTCACTTTTGCTTTTAGACGGATGCCCTTTGGTTTGTGTAATGTCCCTGCCCCATTTCAACGGTGCATGACCGCTATATTTCATGATATGATAGAAACCTTTCTTGAGATTTTTATGGATGATTTCTCGATTTTTTGCTCTTCTTTTGATAACTGTTTGCAGAACTTGAAGGTGGTGTTGATGCGATGCGAGGAGACAAATTTGGTGCTGAATTGGGAAAAATGCCACTTCAATTGTACAAGAAGGAATTGTCCTAGGGCACAAGATTTCGGAACAAGGGATTGAGGTGGACAAAGCAAAAGTAGAAGTCATCAAGAACTTACCACCACCATCCTCAATAAAGGGAGTTAGAATTTTTCTAGGCCACACCGGTTTCTATCGGCGGTTTATCAAAGATTTTTCTAAAGTTGCCAAACCTCTATCTTCTCTACTTATGAAAGATATGCCCTTTGATTTTAATTCTAACTGTTTGCAGGCATACGAGGATTTAAAGGAGCGCTTGGTGACGGCTCCTGTCTTGGTGGCACCAGACTGGGATCTGCCCTTCGAGGTCATGTGCGATGCCAGTGATACTGCGGTTGGTGCTGTCCTCGGCCAAAGACGGAACAAGTTATTCCAAACTATATACTATGCAAGTAAGACTCTAGATGAAGCACAATTAAATTATGCCACCACTGAAAAGGAGTTACTTGCAGTAGTGTTTGCACTTGATAAATTTCATTCATACTTTGTTTTGTCTAAAGTCATTGTTTACACAGACCACTCAGCATTGAATTATTTATTTGCTAAAAAGGATGCCAAACCACGCCTACTTTAGGTGGATTTTACTGTTGCAAGAATTTGATTTAGAAATCAAAGATAAAAAAGGTGTTGAAGGGCAGGTCTCAGGTTGGACGGTCCAGGAGGGAGTGGACAGGGAGCTGGCAGAGGTTGACTTGTAGTTATTGGTATTTGTTCTTGGTATTTAGTTCGATCTGGTTGTTTAAGTATTTTGTACTTACAGATTCGATTGGGTTGTATTACTGTTTTTCCGCTGTTTACCTGATTCAAATGTGGTAGCAGATCACTTGTCTAGATTAGAATTGATCAGTGATGATTGTGTGTATGATGCTATTAATGATTGGTTCCCTGATGAGCAACTGTTTGAGGTGAAAAATTGCCCATGGTATGCAAATTTTGCAAATTTCCTTGTTACAGGCTCACCCCCCCCCCCCCCCCCCAAATTTAACATTTCACCAAAGAAAGAAATTCTTCTCGGACGTGAAATATTGTTTTGGGAGGAACCTTTCTTGTTCAAAATATGTGCAGATTCCATGATAAGAAGGTGTGTTGCAGAGGAGGAGTTTGGGCAAATTCTCAATCATTGCCATGACCGTGAGGTAGGTGGTCATTTTGGACCAACGAGGACGGCATCAAAGGTACTTGAATGTGGCTTTTATTGGCCAACCCTTTTTAAAGATGCTCGTTCTTATGTGCTAGCATGCGATAAATGCCAACGGACAGGTAACATCTCTAACCGTCATGAAATGCCATTGAATAATATCATTGAGTGTGAGGTTTTTGATGTGTGGGGGATAGACTTCATGGGACCGTTTCCCAGTTCATTCACGAAAATATATATTTTGGTGGCAGGTTGACTATGTGTCTAAATGGGTAGAGGCAGAAGCATATGCCACTAATGATGCTCAGGTAGTCCTGAAATTTTTGAAGAAAAATATTTTTAACAGATTTGGAACACCACGAGCAATCATTAGTGATGGTGGCACCCATTTTTGCAATAAATTATTTGAAAAACTCTTGAGAAAATATAGTGTCACACACAAGATCTCTACCCCCTATCACCCCCAAACGAGTGGTCAAGTGGAAGTGTCGAACCGAGAGATAAAGCAAATTTTGGAGAAAGTTGTAGGTGTCAGTAGAAAAGACTGGTCAGTGAGATTAGATGATGCTCTTTGGGCATATAGGACTGCTTTTAAAACATCTATAGGCACTACACCATATAGGTTGTTGTTTGGTAAAGCATGTCATTTACCTGTAGAGTTAGAGCATCGAGCATACTGGGCTACAAAAGCATTGAACTTTAATTTTACTGATGCAGGTGAACTACGTCTCCTACAACTGGATCAATTAGAGGAATTCCGGAACCTGGCATAAGATCTTGCACTGTCATACAAGGAGAAGACTAAGAAGGCCCACGACAAGCGGATCATCGAGAGGGAATTCAAGGAAGGTGACAATGTCCTACTCTACAACTCTCGATTGCGACTGTTCCCTGGAAAATTGAAGTCACGATGGTCTGGACCATTCGTGATTTCTAAAGTATACCCGTCGGGAGCCGTGGAACTGCACGATGGAAAAGATGGGACATTTACGGTCAACGCCCAGCGGCTGAAGCACTACATGGGTGGCACAGTTGAGCCACAACATGGAATCACCCGGTTCCAAGACAACCCAAACTGAGACCGACAGACAGTCTAGCTCTCGACTGTAAATTGAGAACTACCTTTCTTTCCCTTCTCTTGCATTTAATTTGATTTTTCTTTCTTGTCATTATCTTTTTTTTCTTTTACTGTTGTTTTGTTTTTTTTATTATTAAAAAAAATGAACGAAATTTCCAGAGAGCTCGGCGCTCGGGCGGTAATTTTGTACCGCTCGAGTGCGACAACTTGTTATCAAACGCAAGATTCCAGAGAGCTCCGCGCTCGGGCGGTAATTTTTACCGCTCGAGCGCGAAAAATGACTTCCGAAAAACGTTTCCCGAGGACTCGGCGCTCGAGCGGTATTTTTCTACCGCTCGAGCGCGACTGCTTTTAAGTCGTGATTTCCCTTTTCCCCTTTTCATTCTGCGCGAAACCCCTCCCCCCAATCCCTAACTCTCCCTCACTCTCTTCTTCGATTTTCTTGTGCAGGTTGTCAATTCCTCCTCCAATACTCGGAAAGGTTGAACTTCTTCGTAGGGACACAAGAATATTCCATAACTCGGGTCTTCTTCTCCGGTCACCATCTCCATCTTCTCACACCATGGCGCCCAAGAAAAAAAGAGGTAACCCTGGCTCCTCTACTTCATCTTCGTTTGATAGAACACGCTTTGTAAGTGAGGCGGCTCGGAATAGATATGATCATGCGAAGATTCACAGAAACCCCATTCCTGAGAGGGGATTTCGTCGCCAGTTTGAGGATAGATACTTAGGACCACTTGTGAGCTTGGAGAGAAGAGGATGGGAAAAATTTAGCGAGAAACCTCAAGCGGCAGTGGTGTCGGTTGTTAGGGAATTCTATGCAAATGCTTGTGAGCGAACTGATGGTAGGGCGTTTGTTAGAGGCAAGCTTGTGCCATTTGATTCGGCTACGATTAACGCCCTATTAGAAACAGCGTAGGTTGACGACTCCAACTACCAGGCGTTGATGGTTGAGCCCAACTACACTTTGATTATCGAGACTTTGTGTCTCCCGAGGGCTACATGGAAACAACTAGGGGGACCCCCGAGTTGTTTCGACGAGAAGTATTTGCACACCACTGCTGCAATCTGGTATTTGTTTGTGGCCCGAAGGATGATGCCAGTCTCGCATAAGAGCGAGGTTCAAAAGGAAAGAGTTGTGCTACTGTTTGCGTTGACCCAAGAATACGACACCAATGTGGGCAAACTTATAGCTTCTCAGATCATGTTGAGTGCCCACAACAGCCATATCGGTCTTTTCTTCCCAACCATCATATCCGAACTGTGTGCACGGGCGGGGGTTGTTTTCCGCAACGACGAGGAGTGGCCTCAACCGATGAAGCCAATTTGTGGGGAGGATGAGCGGAGAAAGAGGGCAAACCGATAGATGGACTTCCCTACTCAGGAGAAAGCCGGTGGATCAAGCTCTGCCGTCCCTCGTCGCCCACAACCCCGCAGGCGTACTCAAAATGAAAAAATGGATGAAAGTTTGGCCTTCATGGCCCACCAGGAGCAGATCAACATGAACGTCACGGCACGCCTGGACCAACTCGCATCTATGATGCGCATGATGCTTATCCACGGGGGCGTGGACCCCAACACCATACCGCCACCCATTCCAGGCATCCCTCCCTATCAGTTTCAGTACGACTATCTTCAGCCGGGGGATGCGGCTGGAGTACCACCGCCGGAACATGACGACGAGGAGCTTTGATCAGGGGAGTTCACTGTTTCCCCTTTCCTGCACTTTTAATTTTTACTTGCTTTCTGTTTTTCTTTCTTTCCGTTGTTTACATCTGGCATGTTTATAGCTTTCATATTTATGAGTCTACATTTGTGTTTGCATTTCTGTGTCGTGAATTTTTTTTTTTTGTGCAATGGGGACATTGCACACTTCTAGTATGAGGGGGTCGTTGTCCGTAGTCTTATCTGTAGGCGTTCGTATTTGTCTTGCATGGGTGTCAGTTGATGGTGAATCTAGTCCATTGGCAGCCAATGATGATTGCGGGATAAATGAACTGCATGTTAACTTAGTCTTATCACTCGTTAGGAATACCTCGGTTTTGTAAGTTTTCTTATGAACATAAAAGTGTGTTTTGGTGGTGGTGTGAATGACAGTCGATTTTAAAATAATCTGTGAGGGGAACTGGAGAAACATTAGATGCGAATTGAGCTTGAATGAATATCTATTGATATGAGGGACTAACTTGGAGCTTCAATTCGAATAGAAAATCAAGAGTACATATCAAACATCCTCCTTCCAATCGTGCATAGGACCTGAAAATTAATCCCTAGGCAAGATTAACAAACATATACCACATCCCAAGCCTAGGGAGTACGTATGAGAAAAATATGCACCCAAAAAAAAAATTAATAATAACATGGTATAATAAAGGGGATGTAAGGTGTGGGGAAGCCAAAAAGGGATGAAATCCTATCCCAAGGCTAAAAAGATGGAGATATAAGGCGTTGAGGAATGTCAGAGAAAATTTCTGACAAGGGCATAGTGAAAATGATCTACGTACTCCCAATCTCCCTGAGCCAGTTGAGCAGTTATAGCCATTGACCCCATACATTTTGCTGTTTTACCATGAAACTCTACCACGTTATGTGTTCACTGGTCGGTCCCGAATGGAAGAAGAACTCAAGAGAGCGAAACTTGCGTCGATTTGTCTATTTGGCGACCCACATGATTTGCGAATAAAACTGTCTAAAACACAAGCTAATGAAACCCACAGCACACACACACGACCACACTTTATGGTCAAAAGGTGTTTTGAAAGGGGTATTGATAAATCGTGATTTGACTAATTGAATGTGGTTCACAGACCCGCTGAGACAGGAGATGTCAGTTTGCTACTTCACCATCAGTTCGTTATTTCATACTTTTGTATTGTGTTTTGTTTTCGTATTTTGGTTGTGGTCTGTAACCTATTTTTCTTGAGGGCAAGCAAAAGGTTAGTATGAGGGGGTTGATAGGTGTTGTTTTTACGTGTTTTATTGCATTAATGTGTGTGTGTTTGCATTGTGAGTGCGTTTATTTCATTTACATTTTGTTCATTATAGAATAAACATTTGCATTCAATCATGTCTCACTCGTATGTGAAAAATTTGCAGGAAAAATGACCGGGAAGCCGAATATGGAGCAAAGTGCGAACTGAAGCAAAAAGTGAGCAGAAAATACGGCGTTCGAACGGTACTTTTATACCGCCCGAGCGCGAGAGGTGAAAGGCCAAGGAGAAATCCCGAGAGGTTGGCGCTCGAGCGGTTGTTTGGTACCGCTCGAGCGTGAACATGGATCCAAGTCACAGAAGTTTGGCGCTCGAGCGGTACTTTTCTACCGCCCGAGCGCCAGAATCCGTATTCCCCAAGTCTTCTACAGAGAGTGTGGCGCTCGAGCGGTAATTCTCTACCGCCCGAGCGCCACCTAATTTTGGCAAGATTTTGCATCCGATTCTTTTCCTTATTTCGGAGGTATGGCTGATATGGAAGGGTATTGGAAGACTTTTGGAGATTATTCAGACTTTATTCAAGAGCCAGCACAAGCCTTGGAGAGCACTTTGCGCTTGGATTGAAGATTTGAAGTTTTCCGGGCGTCGTTCTTCGCGTTTTTCGTCAACTCTAGTATTTCTTATTTAGTTTTTATCATTTGAACTTTGTTTTGGTTATTTTCAATCATGAACTTTAGTAGCTAAACCTTTAATATTTGTTGGGATTTAAGGGGATCCTACCCCAAACTTTGATTTAGTTAATATATATTTCGATTTCTGAGTTATTTATTGATTATGCTATTGTTTTATCGTGTTGTTAGAGCGTAGCTAACTTTAACAACATTTTTATATTGCGAGTGAGTTCGAGAGAATAACTTGTAATAGGAACGAGTAGTATAATCCGTGGATCTACAATTTACATAGATATATAAAATTGGATACGCGCCGATAGTCATAGTTCTAAGGGTCGAAAACTAGGGGGTTTTACAGATTGAAATGCAATTCACACTAGATAAATAATTAAAGACATTTAATTATTTCATTGAGTCAAATTAGTTTGGCATAGCTCGAGAGAGTGTGTTCAATAGAATAGGAAATCCTGTCGGAACATATAATCAGTATCGAAATAATTAATTAATTAACGAGGGGTAGGTGAACCGATATTCCCAACAAATTAATTTCTCATTGAATTTTACTCAACATTTTACACATTAATTCTCATTCGTTACTCATTGAATTGTTTTATTTGCATATTTATTTGAGCATAGTAGTGGTAAAACAATCAAATCAATTTTCGTTGCTAAATGTTCAATAACTGAAAATAACAATTGTTAAATACAGTCTTCAGTGGAACGATACTCGTACTCACGTACACTATACTATTACTTGACATCGTGCACTTGCGATAAATTTTGATCATACAAAACCATGTTTTTATTGGGAATTTTATTGTGCAAGTTTTGCTCGATCATCGGGCACACACAGTCTTCCTTTCATCCACAAGATTCCCTTGTCATCAATCTGATGATCCTGAGACTTCCCTTCTCTGACCTGCTCCTTAAGTTTAGTCAGTACCGGGTCTCGATCCTGGTTTAACATGACGGTCTCCTGCAGACATGGCTGGGCCAAGAAGGACGCTAGAGTTACCTTGCCAGGGCCCTTCCGACTTAGCGCATCAGCCACTTTGTTTGTTTTACCCGGATGGTAACTTATGATCAAATCGTAGTCTTTCAGAAGTTCGATCCATCGCCTTTGCCTCATATTAAGTTCTTTTTGGGTGAACAAGTACTTGAGGCTCTGATGGTCTGTGAAGATTTCACATTTAGCACCATAGAGGTAGTGCCTCCAAATCTTTAAGGCGAAGACAACCGCTGCTAGCTCCAGATCATGAGTAGGATAGTTCTGCTCGTGCGGTTTCAACTGCCTTGATGCGTAGGCGATCACTCTTCCCTCCTGCATGAGTACGCATCCTAAACAATCCTTAGAGGCGTCACTGTAGATAGTGAAATCTTTATTCTCTGCAGACAGGATCAACACTGGTGTGGATGCGAGTTTCTCTTACAGTGTCTGGAAAAACTTCTCACAATCCTCATCCCAGATGAATTTAGAATTCTTCTGTGTGAGCTTCGTCAGTGGAACGGCTATCGAGGAGAACTCTTCCACAAACTTCCGGTAGTAACCTGCCAATCCAAGAAAACTTCTGATATCGGTGGCGTTCTTCGGTCTCGGCCACTCAGTAATCACCTCTACCTTCCTTGGGTCCACTGACACTCCTTCTCTCGAGATCACGTGTCCCAGAAATGACACACTCCTTAGCTTGAATTCACACTTGCTGAACTTAGCATAGAGCTTATTTCCTCTTAAGGTCTGCAGAGCAAGGTGAAGCTACTCTTCATGGCTCGTCTCATCAGGAGAATAGACGAGGATATTGTAGATGAATACTACTATGAAGTGATCCAGGAATGGTTTGAATACTCTGTTCATCAGATCCATGAATGTTGCCAGTGCATTGGTCAAACCAAAAGGCATCACTATGAATTCATAATGCCCATACCTGGTTCGAAAGGCTATCTTGGGGATATCTTCAGCCCTGACCTTCAACTGGTGTTAACCTGTCCTCAGATCTAGTTTAGAAAATACGGCGGCTCCTTTAAGCTGATCAAACAGATCGTCTATCCGAGGTATAAGGTACCTGTTCTTGATTGTGATCTTGTCCAATTCTCTGTAGTCGATGCATAATCTCATACTACCGTCTTTCTTCTTTACGAAGAGTACTGGAGCTCCCCAGGAGGAAGCACTCGGTCGAATTTGCCTTTTATCTAGCAATTCTTGGAGTTGTTCTTTTATTTCCTTGAGTTCGGCTGGTGCCATTCTGTAAGGTGATTTAGAGATTGGAGCAGCACCGTGAACCAGATTGATCTCGAACTCCACTTCACGGTTCGGGACCGTCCCCGAGAGTTCTTCTGGAAAAACATCTGGGAACTCTCTTACTATAGGGATGTACTCCAGTTTCATCTCGGCTTCCTCTTTTATTTCACTGACCATTGCTAGGTAGATGTCTTCTCCGGATTTCATGGCTCTCCAAGCTTGAGTTGCGGAAAGCAATGACTTTCGTTCCTTGGACTTGCCATGATACACGACTTCCTCCTGATCTAGGGTTCGGAGTGTGACCCTTTTCCCCTTACAATCTACTATCACATCGTTTCTTGCTAACCAATCCATTCCTAAGATTACGTCGAAATCGACCATGATCAACTGTATCAAGTCGGCACTAAAAGTCTGATCAATAATACTGATTTTACAATCTCTGAAAATTTCGTGAGTTTCAATGGCCCTACTAGTAGGTGTTGCTATACGAAAGGGCTCATTTAATTTCTCGGGCTTACAGCCTAACTTCTTAGCAAATCTCTTAGACATAAAGGAATGGGTAGCACCACAGTCAAATAATGCATAAGCAGGCACTTGCTGGATTAGTATGGTACCTGACACGACTTCATTGGCGTCGTCTGCCTCCTCCTGAGTCATGGCAAAGACCCTTGCATTGGGTTTGTCCTCTTTTGATTTACTAGGGCCTGCTCCCGCATTCGGCCTTGCTGGTCGGTTGGCGGCGATAGGACACTCAGCAATTCTGTGCCCTATTTTCCACATCCAAAGCATACACCGCTGGCCCTTCGGCATTCTCCAGAGTGCTTGAAGCGGCAAGTTGGGCATGGCTTGAGTCCTTGATGGTTATGGGCGGGGAATTGCCCTGAGGGAGGTCCACCTGAATGATTGGGCCTCTTGAACACTGGTTTTCCCTGGGAAGGCTGGCTGACAGGGGGTCGCTTGTTCCTATTTTCCCTCTTCTCTTTGACGAATATCAGCTTCGTCTTGGATAGCCGCGCCCATCAAGTCTGAAAAGTTGGTAGGTTGGTAGACTGCCAGATCTGATTGGATCCTACTGTTCAACCCCTTCTTAAATCGATGCAATTTCAGAACTTCATCCGCCATAATTGCCGGAGCATAAGATCCTAGGGCGTTGAACTAGGAGGTGTATTCCACAACTGACATGTCTGGAGCTTGACCGAAATTTTCAAACTCACTCAGTTTCTGCAGTCTGTCCTCGGCGGAATAATACTGTTTCAGAAAATCTTCTCTAAAATGCTGCCAAGTGATTGGTCCTGCAGCTGTCATGGCTGGTGAGATTTCTTCCCACCACTTGGCTGCTCTATCCTCCAAGAAAGGCACAACCACATCCACTTTCAGTACCTGAAGGACTTCCAACAGTCGCAGCTGAGTTTCCGCTTTTGAGACAGCTCTGGCTAACTTCGGGGTCGGCAGCACCACTGAAAGTTGGGCACCTATTCTTGCACAGTGATTCATAATGAAACTTGACTCCGTGCTGCGGTGGAGGTGGTGGTGGTTGATTTGCGTTCGGGTTCACTAACCCTTGCTGCGTCGGGGCCACAATCGTGGCTATAGCCATCAAGTCTGCTTGATTAAGACTGAACTGAGGTAGAGGTACGTTGCCTTCTTCGTTGGCATTGTTGTTGTTGTTAGCATAACGGGGGTTGCGATTTTGTTTTGGTGGTCTACCGGCCTTTTCCTACAAGTTAAACGCTTCTAAGAATTTGATGTGCATAATGACAAGATTGGATAAATGAGTTATGCTAGCACAACTGAAGTTAATAAGTAAACATAACTTAAATATAGATGAACGACTGAGATTATAAATAATCATAATTTTATCAATTTTCAAATGTAAAGAAACAACTGAATGAACAAAGTGTACCTGAATGGAAATAAATCATACTGACTGAAATAAAATAGCAACAATGGAAAGATAAACTCCTAGTAATAAGGAAAGGTCACTAAGAAATTCTACTAATCTATCTCTCCATCTCCTATGGCAGCTATAGGCTCGTCGATCTCTATCGGCTCCTCTTCTTCCGACTCCTCCTCCGGCTCTTCCTCTTGCAGTAGCTCCACCATGTGGGTAAGCTGGGCATTCTTTGCATTAAGCTGGGCATTCTCTGCATTAAACTAGGCCACCTGCGTCTTCCACCCCTGAACATCTGCCTCTGCCTCGTCCAACAGATCTATGGTACACTGGTGGCGCAGTTCATACCCCCTCTTATTCTCCTTGATCTTGTTCTTCAGCGCTTCACCCTGTTGAGTCAGTTGATGGTTCACCTTGGCAATGCAGCTTATAGCCTCACTCAAATTTTCCAGTCTCTTTTTGCTCCTGGCATTCAACTGTTTTTCTTCCTCCAATTCTTTTCGGTACCGATCGATATCTTCTCGCAACTTTTTCTCTCGATACAAGCCATGCTCTATGCCATCCCTCAAATCCATGTTATCTCCTCTTACCAACTCTCCTTGATAGATCGCCTTATTGAGTTGGACCCTTATGTCCTCCTTTTCCGTGGCTAGAGTCTGAATTTCTTGTTTCTTATCGCCTAATCGGGCTCGAAGTCGCTTGATCAGGCGCGACTGATTGTCAAGGGCAAGCTGCTTCATACGGATGGCAGCTTGGGCACGGGTGCGGGATCGCATAGGGGTAGATGGAGCCATTTCTTGAAATCGAAAAAACGGAAATGCTCAGAATCCGAAATAAACAGTATATAACAAGTGAGAATATGCAATATATATGAAATTTTCGAAATTTAAATAAATATATATTTTTTTCCAAAAATGAAAAGTGTGGATTTAGACACATGGGTTCGAAGCATATGTTGAGAGGATTCCGGAACAATCGACGGAATCGAATTCAGAATTTCCTATGAGAAGTTATAGGGTCTACGAATATTTTTAAAAACGGCAAAAACGACGTTTTCGGAGGCCTAAACGAAGGAATTTCGCGATTTCGCGCCCTACCTCACGACTTTAAGGTCGTAATTCCACGGACGATTTTTATTTTTCGAAAATCGATTTTTCCACTCGGATTATGAACTTGGCGGCTCTGATACCACTTAAATGTCACGCCCCGAAACTCAGGCTTGACACCGGCGTTGTTTAACAATCACACAATAAAAACAACAAACCTTTCGTAGTACAGTGTAAACTGAAACCAGTTTATCATTCATAATTTCAACGAAATAAGCCTTTGTCTTTACACTTACCGAAATAACTAAGACGACATAGTTTTAATGCGGAAACGTGAATCTAAATACTAATAACTTAAACATAATCAATTTCCTTGAGCATTCACCATCCCCAAAACTGCTCGGATTCTTCCTCCTCAATCTGTTCTTCAGACTTATCTGGGAAGGGTTGTAAGAGGGGGTGAGTATTTGGGAATACTCAGCAAGTGGGGGAAAATCGAGCACAATATAACAACATGCATAAATTTCGAATCATAATCTTGAGTTCATACGTACTTCATAAAACATGCATAAACTTTACTAGCCAATGTGATTTATCTAACTTTCTATGGTTTACTGACTTCAGTCCCTAATTTTTACTCCTTTAAGGGGGCGAGGCCGTATAGCGGTTATATCTCCCACGGCGTAAGGGTACGTCATGGTTGGGATTCCAACCCATATACAGTCGACTCCTCACAGTGCTTAAAACCGAATGACACAACGCAAGAAGGAGAAGGAAAAGAATTATACTCGACCGAAGTTTTTATCAAAAACCGAAAATCACATATGCATAAAATTCGAAGCTTTAAGTTTAAAAACAAGCCCACTTACCGTGTTTTTAGCTGCGAAAAACGTAGGTTCTCGGCTTCGGGAAGTGGATCGTTCCTTGTTCTTCACTCGGTGGCACTACGGCTCGATTTTTCTTGGAAGATTTTCGGCAGAGTTTGGCTAGGAAAAGCTTCTGAATTTCGAGATTTCAGCAAAGGGATTTTCGAAAATTAGGTGTGATGAATGGCTAGGTATGGTGCACTATTTATAGGGGAGGGGGTTAAGATAAATTTGGTGGCTAAATCCTTACCAAAATTTGTGTCCAAATCTCATAAATTGGCTCCAATTATTCCTTGCCATGGCTGATGATGTATCTTCCTAAATTGTGGATTCTCTTCCTTGATTCCCCACCCCTTGGATGGCTCGAAAATTGGTGCAAGGGAGAGGGAGATTTTTTTCCATTCTGGTGGCTTAATCTTGCATTCATGGGTCAAGATATCTGGGCATCTATCCTAGTAGAGATTTTCGAAAATCATGCAAGATTTATGCCTTAGTCTTCTAGTCAATATATTGCCTTCCAATCTTGCACTATATTCCCCAAATTTCGAAAATATGCATGATATTCTAATGACTTAATATTGTATCTCCAAGGTATTCCAATATATCTCCTCAAATATAAGTTCCCGAAAACATAGCAATAAAATCCTAAAAAAATCCCTTACAAATATTTAATTACATGGTGGGAAAATCCTGGTTCTTACATCAGGCATACCTCGTACTGCATCATACTTACATAAGTTCTTTAGGTCTTGAAATTCACATGTCCAAGTTTGTGATGCCATATATCTAGTTCACTAACTTGTGCGCGATTGGATGAAAGTTCTTCACTGATTGGTAGCAATTATCTAATGACCTTGTACCTGTTATGATGCACAAGTTAGTTTCATCAAAAACTTCACTAGTATGTTTATTAAATTTGACATGCAAATTATCATCACACAATTGGCTTATGCTAATCAAATTCGAATTTAATCCTTCAACATTAAGCACATTGTGGAGCTTTGGAAGTCCTTCAACATTCAATGTCCTCTTTCCTACAATCCTTCATTTTGCTCCACCTCCATACGTTACTCTACCACCTTTTTTATCAACATAATCAATGAGATGTTCTCGTGATCCTGTCATGTGGCGTGAGCTTCCACTATTGAAGTACCAATAACATGCAGTGTTAGTTTTTAAAGAAGTATAAACAACATTACAGTGAGTTGTTCCTTTGGTAACCAAACCTGTCTTACTGTAGGTCGGTGTTTGGAGGTGTTGCGGGAAGTGTTGTGCAACATTCGGGACAACATTCGGCTCGTATTTTGATTCATGCGGTCATCCTTGAGTTTAAAACAGTAGGGTCTGATATGACCAGGCTTAAAGCAGTAATGACATACATACCTGCGTTTTCTTTTCTTAGGAAAAGGTGCAGTAGGTTGTCTTTTCAGTGGAGAGCTTTTGGTTGAAGGTGTAGGTTGTGACGATGTGAATATTTCCGTTTTTACTTTCACAAAAACAGTAGATTTTGAAGATTCACCAATTTCAAATACATTATCTTTGAACCCTAAACCCTTCTTGTCATCTTTTTCCATCAAAAGTATGAATTCAAGCTTAGAAGTGCTCGAATTAAACTTGGATAAGGTCTCAGTTGCTTTTTGAAGTTCATCCTTGGTCTTGTTCAGTTCTAAGTCTTTTTTGCTAAGGATAACTTAAGGTTTGGCAACCACAGCTTTTAGTTTGGTGTTCTCATTCATGAGAGTTGAGTTAAGCTTGTTTCTTTTAGTCCAATCGGCATACAACTCCACATAAAGTTTTTGTACATTCTCAAGAGTGATTTCTTTTTCATCAACCTTTGGCTCATCATCTACATTTGAATTTCCATAAAATGTAGATTTTAACCAAACTGAATTTAACCACGTGTTGGGTCTAGGAGTGGAAACACCTAACGGGTTCACTTGCAGCCAATGTTTTTCGGTCAGTAGTGCAGTCAAGGAGGTGTTATCAGCTTCTTCATTTGATTTCTCATCCTCATCAGATTCTTCATCGCTTAGAGAGACATTATAACCTTTGTTCTTTTGTAACCTGTTAGCACATTCATTGGCTTAGTGGCCGAAACCATTGAGCTCTCTACGTTGTACCGAGTCATACCTTTTCGAATTGAATTGTCCCTTGCCTTCATTCCTTGGTCGAAATTGTTGTTGGGCAGGGAACTTTTGTGGCCTTTCAGGTGCTGTAAGACTTAGGAATTTAGATGGTTGTGCATCCTTCTTCTTATCTCTGATTCTCTTCAAGTAATCCCCGAATTTCTTTGTGATATAGGCGATGGAGTCTTCACAAAGGTCTGATTCATTAACTTCTTGGGATATTTGAAGAAGTTCATTATAGGAGTCATTTGAGACTTGGAATGCAATCGTCTTCCCTTTTTCTTACTTCTGCATGTCCATGTTCATTTCGAAGTTGCGAAGTGAATTTATTAGATCCTCCAAAGCCATATGAGATGTGTCTTTAGTTTCGTCTATTGCACATATTTTTACGTTGAATCTTTCGGGCAAAGAGCAGAGAACCTTGCTAACTAATCGTTCATTAGAGATGGTATCTCCAAGACTGAACGCCTCATTACTAATTTCCCGTAGGCGACGATCATAATCAAGTATATTCTCAGATTCTTCTATCCTCATGATTTCGAACTTGGAAGTAAGCATCCTTAGTCTAGTTCGTCGCACACTCTCAGAACCTTCACAGTGTCTTTGGAGGATTTCACATGCATCCTTACAAGAAATACAATTAGTAATCAAACTGAACATATTCATATCAACCGAGGAAAAGATCGCATTCAATGCCTTTGAGTTGCAGTTAGAAATTTGCACTTCATCAGTAGTCCAGTAACTTTTCGATTTTATCAGACTATCACCATCTTCGTCAAGTCTCCTTGGGGGAGTTCAACCGCCTATAACTCGTTGTCATGTTCTCTCATCTATGGATTTTATATAGAACCTGATTTTGACCTTCCATAGACTGTAATTGGTTCCATCTAGGACTCGTGGTCGAAGTGTTCTGTTTGCAAGTGATGTATCCATTTAAATAATTCTGCCAAACAAAACAAAAAACCAGAATCAGTACTTAGTATATCAAGAGAGGCTCTGATACCACTTGTAAGAAATGTTGTTCGACAGATACGAGTGTATATAACAATATCAGTATAAAATTTAAATTTGTGTTTTAAGAATTAAGTGTTGTGCAAAATGTTACAACATTTGAGACAACATTCATCGGAATATTAAAGTTTGTAACACAAATTGACTTGAAATATATACGATGGACAAGATTGAATATGCACAAGTATAAATACTTGTGGTTTATACTTGTGCGGTGCCTCAGGACAAAAATTAATCACTAGAAAACCAAATTGTTTACAAAAACCTATCACTAGTGATTTTCACAAAAATAAATTTTCTCAACACTTTGAGAAAATAAACTCTTTCTAAAACAACCAACAATAATAAAGCGTAATTAAGAAAGCAAAAACGTGAAGCCAAAAGCTTGGAGCAACAAAAATGATCTTCAGCCAACATAGTTACGGATGTTGTCTGAAGATGTCTCCAACAATCAAGGCAACACGTGCGACAGGGAACTTTTGTGGCCTTTCAGGTGCTGGAAGACTTAGGAATTTAGATGGTTGTGCATCCTTCTTCTTATCTCTGATTCTCTTCAAGTAATCCCCGAATTTCTTTGTGATATAGGCGATGGAGTCTTCACAAAGGTCTGATTCATTAACTTCTTGGGATATTTGAAGAAGTTCATTATAGGAGTCATTTGAGACTTGGAATGCAATCGTCTTCCCTTTTTCTTACTTCTGCATGTCCATGTTCATTTCGAAGTTGCGAAGTGAATTTATTAGATCCTCCAAAGCCATCTGAGATGTGTCTTTAGTTTCGTCTATTGCACATATTTTTACGTTGAATCTTTCGGGCAAAGAGCAGAGAACCTTGCTAACTAATCGTTCATTAGAGATGGTATCTCCAAGACTGAACGCCTCATTACTAATTTCCCGTAGGCGACGATCATAATCAAGTATATTCTCAGATTCTTCTATCCTCATGATTTCGAACTTGGAAGTAAGCATCCTTAGTCTAGTTCGTCGCACACTCTCAGAACCTTCACAGTGTCTTTGGAGGATTTCACATGCATCCTTACAAGAAATACAATTAGTAATCAAACTGAACATATTCATATCAACCGAGGAAAAGATCGCATTCAATGCCTTTGAGTTGCAGTTAGAAATTTGCACTTCATCAGTAGTCCAGTAACTTTTCGATTTTATCAGACTATCACCATCTTCGTCAAGTCTCCTTGGGGGAGTTCAACCGCCTATAACTCGTTGTCATGTTCTCTCATCTATGGATTTTATATAGAACCTGATTTTGACCTTCCATAGACTGTAATTGGTTCCATCTAGGACTCGTGGTCGAAGTGTTCTGTTTGCAAGTGATGTATCCATTTAAATAATTCTGCCAAACAAAACAAAAAACCAGAATCAGTACTTAGTATATCAAGAGAGGCTCTGATACCACTTGTAAGAAATGTTGTTCGACAGATACGAGTGTATATAACAATATCAGTATAAAATTTAAATTTGTGTTTTAAGAATTAAGTGTTGTGCAAAATGTTACAACATTTGAGACAACATTCATCGGAATATTAAAGTTTGTAACACAAATTGACTTGAAATATATACGATGGACAAGATTGAATATGCACAAGTATAAATACTTGTGGTTTATACTTGTGCGGTGCCTCAGGACAAAAATTAATCACTAGAAAACCAAATTGTTTACAAAAACCTATCACTAGTGATTTTCACAAAAATAAATTTTCTCAACACTTTGAGAAAATAAACTCTTTCTAAAACAACCAACAATAATAAAGCGTAATTAAGAAAGCAAAAACGTGAAGCCAAAAGCTTGGAGCAACAAAAATGATCTTCAGCCAACATAGTTACGGATGTTGTCTGAAGATGTCTCCAACAATCAAGGCAACACGTGCGACAGGGAACTTTTGTGGCCTTTCAGGTGCTGGAAGACTTAGGAATTTAGATGGTTGTGCATCCTTCTTCTTATCTCTGATTCTCTTCAAGTAATCCCCGAATTTCTTTGTGATATAGGCGATGGAGTCTTCACAAAGGTCTGATTCATTAACTTCTTGGGATATTTGAAGAAGTTCATTATAGGAGTCATTTGAGACTTGGAATGCAATCGTCTTCCCTTTTTCTTACTTCTGCATGTCCATGTTCATTTCGAAGTTGCGAAGTGAATTTATTAGATCCTCCAAAGCCATCTGAGATGTGTCTTTAGTTTCGTCTATTGCACATATTTTTACGTTGAATCTTTCGGGCAAAGAGCAGAGAACCTTGCTAACTAATCGTTCATTAGAGATGGTATCTCCAAGACTGAACGCCTCATTACTAATTTCCCGTAGGCGACGATCATAATCAAGTATATTCTCAGATTCTTCTATCCTCATGATTTCGAACTTGGAAGTAAGCATCCTTAGTCTAGTTCGTCGCACACTCTCAGAACCTTCACAGTGTCTTTGGAGGATTTCACATGCATCCTTACAAGAAATACAATTAGTAATCAAACTGAACATATTCATATCAACCGAGGAAAAGATCGCATTCAATGCCTTTGAGTTGCAGTTAGAAATTTGCACTTCATCAGTAGTCCAGTAACTTTTCGATTTTATCAGACTATCACCATCTTCGTCAAGTCTCCTTGGGGGAGTTCAACCGCCTATAACTCGTTGTCATGTTCTCTCATCTATGGATTTTATATAGAACCTGATTTTGACCTTCCATAGACTGTAATTGGTTCCATCTAGGACTCGTGGTCGAAGTGTTCTGTTTGCAAGTGATGTATCCATTTAAATAATTCTGCCAAACAAAACAAAAAACCAGAATCAGTACTTAGTATATCAAGAGAGGCTCTGATACCACTTGTAAGAAATGTTGTTCGACAGATACGAGTGTATATAACAATATCAGTATAAAATTTAAATTTGTGTTTTAAGAATTAAGTGTTGTGCAAAATGTTACAACATTTGAGACAACATTCATCGGAATATTAAAGTTTGTAACACAAATTGACTTGAAATATATACGATGGACAAGATTGAATATGCACAAGTATAAATACTTGTGGTTTATACTTGTGCGGTGCCTCAGGACAAAAATTAATCACTAGAAAACCAAATTGTTTACAAAAACCTATCACTAGTGATTTTCACAAAAATAAATTTTCTCAACACTTTGAGAAAATAAACTCTTTCTAAAACAACCAACAATAATAAAGCGTAATTAAGAAAGCAAAAACGTGAAGCCAAAAGCTTGGAGCAACAAAAATGATCTTCAGCCAACATAGTTACGGATGTTGTCTGAAGATGTCTCCAACAATCAAGGCAACACGTGCGACAGGGAACTTTTGTGGCCTTTCAGGTGCTGGAAGACTTAGGAATTTAGATGGTTGTGCATCCTTCTTCTTATCTCTGATTCTCTTCAAGTAATCCCCGAATTTCTTTGTGATATAGGCGATGGAGTCTTCACAAAGGTCTGATTCATTAACTTCTTGGGATATTTGAAGAAGTTCATTATAGGAGTCATTTGAGACTTGGAATGCAATCGTCTTCCCTTTTTCTTACTTCTGCATGTCCATGTTCATTTCGAAGTTGCGAAGTGAATTTATTAGATCCTCCAAAGCCATCTGAGATGTGTCTTTAGTTTCGTCTATTGCACATATTTTTACGTTGAATCTTTCGGGCAAAGAGCAGAGAACCTTGCTAACTAATCGTTCATTAGAGATGTTATATCCAAGACTGAACGCCTCATTACTAATTTCCCGTAGGCGACGATCATAATCAAGTATATTCTCAGATTCTTCTATCCTCATGATTTCGAACTTGGAAGTAAGCATCCTTAGTCTAGTTCGTCGCACACTCTCAGAACCTTCACAGTGTCTTTGGAGGATTTCACATGCATCCTTACAAGAAATACAATTAGTAATCAAACTGAACATATTCATATCAACCGAGGAAAAGATCGCATTCAATGCCTTTGAGTTGCAGTTAGAAATTTGCACTTCATCAGTAGTCCAGTAACTTTTCGATTTTATCAGACTATCACCATCTTCGTCAAGTCTCCTTGGGGGAGTTCAACCGCCTATAACTCGTTGTCATGTTCTCTCATCTATGGATTTTATATAGAACCTGATTTTGACCTTCCATAGACTGTAATTGGTTCCATCTAGGACTCGTGGTCGAAGTGTTCTGTTTGCAAGTGATGTATCCATTTAAATAATTCTGCCAAACAAAACAAAAAACCAGAATCAGTACTTAGTATATCAAGAGAGGCTCTGATACCACTTGTAAGAAATGTTGTTCGACAGATACGAGTGTATATAACAATATCAGTATAAAATTTAAATTTGTGTTTTAAGAATTAAGTGTTGTGCAAAATGTTACAACATTTGAGACAACATTCATCGGAATATTAAAGTTTGTAACACAAATTGACTTGAAATATATACGATGGACAAGATTGAATATGCACAAGTATAAATACTTGTGGTTTATACTTGTGCGGTGCCTCAGGACAAAAATTAATCACTAGAAAACCAAATTGTTTACAAAAACCTATCACTAGTGATTTTCACAAAAATAAATTTTCTCAACACTTTGAGAAAATAAACTCTTTCTAAAACAACCAACAATAATAAAGCGTAATTAAGAAAGCAAAAACGTGAAGCCAAAAGCTTGGAGCAACAAAAATGATCTTCAGCCAACATAGTTACGGATGTTGTCTGAAGATGTCTCCAACAATCAAGGCAACACGTGCGACAGGGAACTTTTGTGGCCTTTCAGGTGCTGGAAGACTTAGGAATTTAGATGGTTGTGCATCCTTCTTCTTATCTCTGATTCTCTTCAAGTAATCCCCGAATTTCTTTGTGATATAGGCGATGGAGTCTTCACAAAGGTCTGATTCATTAACTTCTTGGGATATTTGAAGAAGTTCATTATAGGAGTCATTTGAGACTTGGAATGCAATCGTCTTCCCTTTTTCTTACTTCTGCATGTCCATGTTCATTTCGAAGTTGCGAAGTGAATTTATTAGATCCTCCAAAGCCATCTGAGATGTGTCTTTAGTTTCGTCTATTGCACATATTTTTACGTTGAATCTTTCGGGCAAAGAGCAGAGAACCTTGCTAACTAATCGTTCATTAGAGATGGTATCTCCAAGACTGAACGCCTCATTACTAATTTCCCGTAGGCGACGATCATAATCAAGTATATTCTCAGATTCTTCTATCCTCATGATTTCGAACTTGGAAGTAAGCATCCTTAGTCTAGTTCGTCGCACACTCTCAGAACCTTCACAGTGTCTTTGGAGGATTTCACATGCATCCTTACAAGAAATACAATTAGTAATCAAACTGAACATATTCATATCAACCGAGGAAAAGATCGCATTCAATGCCTTTGAGTTGCAGTTAGAAATTTGCACTTCATCAGTAGTCCAGTAACTTTTCGATTTTATCAGACTATCACCATCTTCGTCAAGTCTCCTTGGGGGAGTTCAACCGCCTATAACTCGTTGTCATGTTCTCTCATCTATGGATTTTATATAGAACCTGATTTTGACCTTCCATAGACTGTAATTGGTTCCATCTAGGACTCGTGGTCGAAGTGTTCTGTTTGCAAGTGATGTATCCATTTAAATAATTCTGCCAAACAAAACAAAAAACCAGAATCAGTACTTAGTATATCAAGAGAGGCTCTGATACCACTTGTAAGAAATGTTGTTCGACAGATACGAGTGTATATAACAATATCAGTATAAAATTTAAATTTGTGTTTTAAGAATTAAGTGTTGTGCAAAATGTTACAACATTTGAGACAACATTCATCGGAATATTAAAGTTTGTAACACAAATTGACTTGAAATATATACGATGGACAAGATTGAATATGCACAAGTATAAATACTTGTGGTTTATACTTGTGCGGTGCCTCAGGACAAAAATTAATCACTAGAAAACCAAATTGTTTACAAAAACCTATCACTAGTGATTTTCACAAAAATAAATTTTCTCAACACTTTGAGAAAATAAACTCTTTCTAAAACAACCAACAATAATAAAGCGTAATTAAGAAAGCAAAAACGTGAAGCCAAAAGCTTGGAGCAACAAAAATGATCTTCAGCCAACATAGTTACGGATGTTGTCTGAAGATGTCTCCAACAATCAAGGCAACACGTGCGACAGGGAACTTTTGTGGCCTTTCAGGTGCTGGAAGACTTAGGAATTTAGATGGTTGTGCATCCTTCTTCTTATCTCTGATTCTCTTCAAGTAATCCCCGAATTTCTTTGTGATATAGGCGATGGAGTCTTCACAAAGGTCTGATTCATTAACTTCTTGGGATATTTGAAGAAGTTCATTATAGGAGTCATTTGAGACTTGGAATGCAATCGTCTTCCCTTTTTCTTACTTCTGCATGTCCATGTTCATTTCGAAGTTGCGAAGTGAATTTATTAGATCCTCCAAAGCCATCTGAGATGTGTCTTTAGTTTCGTCTATTGCACATATTTTTACGTTGAATCTTTCGGGCAAAGAGCAGAGAACCTTGCTAACTAATCGTTCATTAGAGATGTTATATCCAAGACTGAACGCCTCATTACTAATTTCCCGTAGGCGACGATCATAATCAAGTATATTCTCAGATTCTTCTATCCTCATGATTTCGAACTTGGAAGTAAGCATCCTTAGTCTAGTTCGTCGCACACTCTCAGAACCTTCACAGTGTCTTTGGAGGATTTCACATGCATCCTTACAAGAAATACAATTAGTAATCAAACTGAACATATTCATATCAACCGAGGAAAAGATCGCATTCAATGCCTTTGAGTTGCAGTTAGAAATTTGCACTTCATCAGTAGTCCAGTAACTTTTCGATTTTATCAGACTATCACCATCTTCGTCAAGTCTCCTTGGGGGAGTTCAACCGCCTATAACTCGTTGTCATGTTCTCTCATCTATGGATTTTATATAGAACCTGATTTTGACCTTCCATAGACTGTAATTGGTTCCATCTAGGACTCGTGGTCGAAGTGTTCTGTTTGCAAGTGATGTATCCATTTAAATAATTCTGCCAAACAAAACAAAAAACCAGAATCAGTACTTAGTATATCAAGAGAGGCTCTGATACCACTTGTAAGAAATGTTGTTCGACAGATACGAGTGTATATAACAATATCAGTATAAAATTTAAATTTGTGTTTTAAGAATTAAGTGTTGTGCAAAATGTTACAACATTTGAGACAACATTCATCGGAATATTAAAGTTTGTAACACAAATTGACTTGAAATATATACGATGGACAAGATTGAATATGCACAAGTATAAATACTTGTGGTTTATACTTGTGCGGTGCCTCAGGACAAAAATTAATCACTAGAAAACCAAATTGTTTACAAAAACCTATCACTAGTGATTTTCACAAAAATAAATTTTCTCAACACTTTGAGAAAATAAACTCTTTCTAAAACAACCAACAATAATAAAGCGTAATTAAGAAAGCAAAAACGTGAAGCCAAAAGCTTGGAGCAACAAAAATGATCTTCAGCCAACATAGTTACGGATGTTGTCTGAAGATGTCTCCAACAATCAAGGCAACACGTGCGACAGGGAACTTTTGTGGCCTTTCAGGTGCTGGAAGACTTAGGAATTTAGATGGTTGTGCATCCTTCTTCTTATCTCTGATTCTCTTCAAGTAATCCCCGAATTTCTTTGTGATATAGGCGATGGAGTCTTCACAAAGGTCTGATTCATTAACTTCTTGGGATATTTGAAGAAGTTCATTATAGGAGTCATTTGAGACTTGGAATGCAATCGTCTTCCCTTTTTCTTACTTCTGCATGTCCATGTTCATTTCGAAGTTGCGAAGTGAATTTATTAGATCCTCCAAAGCCATCTGAGATGTGTCTTTAGTTTCATCTATTGCACATATTTTTACGTTGAATCTTTCGGGCAAAGAGCAGAGAACCTTGCTAACTAATCGTTCATTAGAGATGGTATATCCAAGACTGAACGCCTCATTACTAATTTCCCGTAGGCGACGATCATAATCAAGTATATTCTCAGATTCTTCTATCCTCATGATTTCGAACTTGGAAGTAAGCATCCTTAGTCTAGTTCGTCGCACACTCTCAGAACCTTCACAGTGTCTTTGGAGGATTTCACATGCATCCTTACAAGAAATACAATTAGTAATCAAACTGAACATATTCATATCAACCGAGGAAAAGATCGCATTCAATGCCTTTGAGTTGCAGTTAGAAATTTGCACTTCATCAGTAGTCCAGTAACTTTTCGATTTTATCAGACTATCACCATCTTCGTCAAGTCTCCTTGGGGGAGTTCAACCGCCTATAACTCGTTGTCATGTTCTCTCATCTATGGATTTTATATAGAACCTGATTTTGACCTTCCATAGACTGTAATTGGTTCCATCTAGGACTCGTGGTCGAAGTGTTCTGTTTGCAAGTGATGTATCCATTTAAATAATTCTGCCAAACAAAACAAAAAACCAGAATCAGTACTTAGTATATCAAGAGAGGCTCTGATACCACTTGTAAGAAATGTTGTTCGACAGATACGAGTGTATATAAAAATATCAGTATAAAATTTAAATTTGTGTTTTAAGAATTAAGTGTTGTGCAAAATATTACAACATTTGAGACAACATTCATCGGAATATTAAAGTTTGTAACACAAATTGACTTGAAATATATACGATGGACAAGATTGAATATGCACAAGTATAAATACTTGTGGTTTATACTTGTGCGGTGCCTCAGGACAAAAATTAATCACTAGAAAACCAAATTGTTTACAAAAACCTATCACTAGTGATTTTCACAAAAATAAATTTTCTCAACACTTTGAGAAAATAAACTCTTTCTAAAACAACCAACAATAATAAAGCGTAATTAAGAAAGCAAAAACGTGAAGCCAAAAGCTTGGAGCAACAAAAATGATCTTCAGCCAACATAGTTACGGATGTTGTCTGAAGATGTCTCCAACAATCAAGGCAACACGTGCGACAGGGAACTTTTGTGGCCTTTCAGGTGCTGGAAGACTTAGGAATTTAGATGGTTGTGCATCCTTCTTCTTATCTCTGATTCTCTTCAAGTAATCCCCGAATTTCTTTGTGATATAGGCGATGGAGTCTTCACAAAGGTCTGATTCATTAACTTCTTGGGATATTTGAAGAAGTTCATTATAGGAGTCATTTGAGACTTGGAATGCAATCGTCTTCCCTTTTTCTTACTTCTGCATGTCCATGTTCATTTCGAAGTTGCGAAGTGAATTTATTAGATCCTCCAAAGCCATCTGAGATGTGTCTTTAGTTTCGTCTATTGCACATATTTTTACGTTGAATCTTTCGGGCAAAGAGCAGAGAACCTTGCTAACTAATCGTTCATTAGAGATGGTATATCCAAGACTGAACGCCTCATTACTAATTTCCCGTAGGCGACGATCATAATCAAGTATATTCTCAGATTCTTCTATCCTCATGATTTCGAACTTGGAAGTAAGCATCCTTAGTCTAGTTCGTCGCACACTCTCAGAACCTTCACAGTGTCTTTGGAGGATTTCACATGCATCCTTACAAGAAATACAATTAGTAATCAAACTGAACATATTCATATCAACCGAGGAAAAGATCGCATTCAATGCCTTTGAGTTGCAGTTAGAAATTTGCACTTCATCAGTAGTCCAGTAACTTTTCGATTTTATCAGACTATCACAATCTTCGTCAAGTCTCCTTGGGGGAGTTCAACCGCCTATAACTCGTTGTCATGTTCTCTCATCTATGGATTTTATATAGAACCTGATTTTGACCTTCCATAGACTGTAATTGGTTCCATCTAGGACTCGTGGTCGAAGTGTTCTGTTTGCAAGTGATGTATCCATTTAAATAATTCTGCCAAACAAAACAAAAAACCAGAATCAGTACTTAGTATATCAAGAGAGGCTCTGATACCACTTGTAAGAAATGTTGTTCGACAGATACGAGTGTATATAACAATATCAGTATAAAATTTAAATTTGTGTTTTAAGAATTAAGTGTTGTGCAAAATGTTACAACATTTGAGACAACATTCATCGGAATATTAAAGTTTGTAACACAAATTGACTTGAAATATATACGATGGACAAGATTGAATATGCACAAGTATAAATACTTGTGGTTTATACTTGTGCGGTGCCTCAGGACAAAAATTAATCACTAGAAAACCAAATTGTTTACAAAAACCTATCACTAGTGATTTTCACAAAAATAAATTTTCTCAACACTTTGAGAAAATAAACTCTTTCTAAAACAACCAACAATAATAAAGCGTAATTAAGAAAGCAAAAACGTGAAGCCAAAAGCTTGGAGCAACAAAAATGATCTTCAGCCAACATAGTTACGGATGTTGTCTGAAGATGTCTCCAACAATCAAGGCAACACGTGCGACAGGGAACTTTTGTGGCCTTTCAGGTGCTGGAAGACTTAGGAATTTAGATGGTTGTGCATCCTTCTTCTTATCTCTGATTCTCTTCAAGTAATCCCCGAATTTCTTTGTGATATAGGCGATGGAGTCTTCACAAAGGTCTGATTCATTAACTTCTTGGGATATTTGAAGAAGTTCATTATAGGAGTCATTTGAGACTTGGAATGCAATCGTCTTCCCTTTTTCTTACTTCTGCATGTCCATGTTCATTTCGAAGTTGCGAAGTGAATTTATTAGATCCTCCAAAGCCATCTGAGATGTGTCTTTAGTTTCGTCTATTGCACATATTTTTACGTTGAATCTTTCGGGCAAAGAGCAGAGAACCTTGCTAACTAATCGTTCATTAGAGATGGTATATCCAAGACTGAACGCCTCATTACTAATTTCCCGTAGGCGACGATCATAATCAAGTATATTCTCAGATTCTTCTATCCTCATGATTTCGAACTTGGAAGTAAGCATCCTTAGTCTAGTTCGTCGCACACTCTCAGAACCTTCACAGTGTCTTTGGAGGATTTCACATGCATCCTTACAAGAAATACAATTAGTAATCAAACTGAACATATTCATATCAACCGAGGAAAAGATCGCATTCAATGCCTTTGAGTTGCAGTTAGAAATTTGCACTTCATCAGTAGTCCAGTAACTTTTCGATTTTATCAGACTATCACCATCTTCGTCAAGTCTCCTTGGGGGAGTTCAACCGCCTATAACTCGTTGTCATGTTCTCTCATCTATGGATTTTATATAGAACCTGATTTTGACCTTCCATAGACTGTAATTGGTTCCATCTAGGACTCGTGGTCGAAGTGTTCTGTTTGCAAGTGATGTATCCATTTAAATAATTCTGCCAAACAAAACAAAAAACCAGAATCAGTACTTAGTATATCAAGAGAGGCTCTGATACCACTTGTAAGAAATGTTGTTCGACAGATACGAGTGTATATAACAATATCAGTATAAAATTTAAATTTGTGTTTTAAGAATTAAGTGTTGTGCAAAATGTTACAACATTTGAGACAACATTCATCGGAATATTAAAGTTTGTAACACAAATTGACTTGAAATATATACGATGGACAAGATTGAATATGCACAAGTATAAATACTTGTGGTTTATACTTGTGCGGTGCCTCAGGACAAAAATTAATCACTAGAAAACCAAATTGTTTACAAAAACCTATCACTAGTGATTTTCACAAAAATAAATTTTCTCAACACTTTGAGAAAATAAACTCTTTCTAAAACAACCAACAATAATAAAGCGTAATTAAGAAAGCAAAAACGTGAAGCCAAAAGCTTGGAGCAACAAAAATGATCTTCAGCCAACATAGTTACGGATGTTGTCTGAAGATGTCTCCAACAATCAAGGCAACACGTGCGACAGGGAACTTTTGTGGCCTTTCAGGTGCTGGAAGACTTAGGAATTTAGATGGTTGTGCATCCTTCTTCTTATCTCTGATTCTCTTCAAGTAATCCCCGAATTTCTTTGTGATATAGGCGATGGAGTCTTCACAAAGGTCTGATTCATTAACTTCTTGGGATATTTGAAGAAGTTCATTATAGGAGTCATTTGAGACTTGGAATGCAATCGTCTTCCCTTTTTCTTACTTCTGCATGTCCATGTTCATTTCGAAGTTGCGAAGTGAATTTATTAGATCCTCCAAAGCCATCTGAGATGTGTCTTTAGTTTCATCTATTGCACATATTTTTACGTTGAATCTTTCGGGCAAAGAGCAGAGAACCTTGCTAACTAATCGTTCATTAGAGATGGTATATCCAAGACTGAACGCCTCATTACTAATTTCCCGTAGGCGACGATCATAATCAAGTATATTCTCAGATTCTTCTATCCTCATGATTTCGAACTTGGAAGTAAGCATCCTTAGTCTAGTTCGTCGCACACTCTCAGAACCTTCACAGTGTCTTTGGAGGATTTCACATGCATCCTTACAAGAAATACAATTAGTAATCAAACTGAACATATTCATATCAACCGAGGAAAAGATCGCATTCAATGCCTTTGAGTTGCAGTTAGAAATTTGCACTTCATCAGTAGTCCAGTAACTTTTCGATTTTATCAGACTATCACCATCTTCGTCAAGTCTCCTTGGGGGAGTTCAACCGCCTATAACTCGTTGTCATGTTCTCTCATCTATGGATTTTATATAGAACCTGATTTTGACCTTCCATAGACTGTAATTGGTTCCATCTAGGACTCGTGGTCGAAGTGTTCTGTTTGCAAGTGATGTATCCATTTAAATAATTCTGCCAAACAAAACAAAAAACCAGAATCAGTACTTAGTATATCAAGAGAGGCTCTGATACCACTTGTAAGAAATGTTGTTCGACAGATACGAGTGTATATAAAAATATCAGTATAAAATTTAAATTTGTGTTTTAAGAATTAAGTGTTGTGCAAAATATTACAACATTTGAGACAACATTCATCGGAATATTAAAGTTTGTAACACAAATTGACTTGAAATATATACGATGGACAAGATTGAATATGCACAAGTATAAATACTTGTGGTTTATACTTGTGCGGTGCCTCAGGACAAAAATTAATCACTAGAAAACCAAATTGTTTACAAAAACCTATCACTAGTGATTTTCACAAAAATAAATTTTCTCAACACTTTGAGAAAATAAACTCTTTCTAAAACAACCAACAATAATAAAGCGTAATTAAGAAAGCAAAAACGTGAAGCCAAAAGCTTGGAGCAACAAAAATGATCTTCAGCCAACATAGTTACGGATGTTGTCTGAAGATGTCTCCAACAATCAAGGCAACACGTGCGACAGGGAACTTTTGTGGCCTTTCAGGTGCTGGAAGACTTAGGAATTTAGATGGTTGTGCATCCTTCTTCTTATCTCTGATTCTCTTCAAGTAATCCCCGAATTTCTTTGTGATATAGGCGATGGAGTCTTCACAAAGGTCTGATTCATTAACTTCTTGGGATATTTGAAGAAGTTCATTATAGGAGTCATTTGAGACTTGGAATGCAATCGTCTTCCCTTTTTCTTACTTCTGCATGTCCATGTTCATTTCGAAGTTGCGAAGTGAATTTATTAGATCCTCCAAAGCCATCTGAGATGTGTCTTTAGTTTCGTCTATTGCACATATTTTTACGTTGAATCTTTCGGGCAAAGAGCAGAGAACCTTGCTAACTAATCGTTCATTAGAGATGGTATATCCAAGACTGAACGCCTCATTACTAATTTCCCGTAGGCGACGATCATAATCAAGTATATTCTCAGATTCTTCTATCCTCATGATTTCGAACTTGGAAGTAAGCATCCTTAGTCTAGTTCGTCGCACACTCTCAGAACCTTCACAGTGTCTTTGGAGGATTTCACATGCATCCTTACAAGAAATACAATTAGTAATCAAACTGAACATATTCATATCAACCGAGGAAAAGATCGCATTCAATGCCTTTGAGTTGCAGTTAGAAATTTGCACTTCATCAGTAGTCCAGTAACTTTTCGATTTTATCAGACTATCACAATCTTCGTCAAGTCTCCTTGGGGGAGTTCAACCGCCTATAACTCGTTGTCATGTTCTCTCATCTATGGATTTTATATAGAACCTGATTTTGACCTTCCATAGACTGTAATTGGTTCCATCTAGGACTCGTGGTCGAAGTGTTCTGTTTGCAAGTGATGTATCCATTTAAATAATTCTGCCAAACAAAACAAAAAACCAGAATCAGTACTTAGTATATCAAGAGAGGCTCTGATACCACTTGTAAGAAATGTTGTTCGACAAATACGAGTGTATATAACAATATCAGTATAAAATATAAATTTGTGTTTTAAGAATTAAGTGTTGTGCAAAATGTTACAACATTTGAGACAACATTCATCGGAATATTAAAGTTTGTAACACAAATTGACTTGAAATATATACGATGGACAAGATTGAATATGCACAAGTATAAATACTTGTGGTTTATACTTGTGCGGTGCCTCAGGACAAAAATTAATCACTAGAAAACCAAATTGTTTACAAAAACCTATCACTAGTGATTTTCACAAAAATAAATTTTCTCAACACTTTGAGAAAATAAACTCTTTCTAAAACAACCAACAATAATAAAGCGTAATTAAGAAAGCAAAAACGTGAAGCCAAAAGCTTGGAGCAACAAAAATGATCTTCAGCCAACATAGTTACGGATGTTGTCTGAAGATGTCTCCAACAATCAAGGCAACACGTGCGACAGCAATCTTCAAAGCAGCAGCAACGTTGATAATATTTTTCTCTAAAATTCAGAACATGCACAAGTGCGTGTATGTGTGATCGAGTAGAAGAAGCCGCCACGATGTCCTTGTTTCTCTTATTTATAGATATTCTCTCGCCTAAAGTTTTTCTCCACAAAGAAACCTATTCAACAAGGAAAGTAAAAGTTTTATTAGAAACAAAACTCTTTTTAAATCTTGATACCATATCATAATAATATTTGCATAATTATCTCATTATCAAGAAACACAAAATCTTATAAAAGATTATGGTCAATCAAATCAAATAAGGAAAATATAATATTAGAAAAATTATTTAAAATAAAAATTATATCAATTAAATTTAGAAATAATATTCCCTTCAAACTAAATGCACCGTATGACCAAAAAAATTTTTTTCCTCCAAATTTTTGCTTGCAATCTTCCTAAGATACAATTTGGCTTTGATAATGTTCTTATTTCAACATCATTTCGTGATCCATGCATGAGTTTCCAATAACTTCGTCAGTTTCCCTCCTTGGTTACCTCCACCGGTTCAGGGGTGGCGCCACCACCTTTTTCGATGGCCTTAGACTCATCTTCCCCGGCATCAGCGACTTTGAGGAATGGTATGCTACTCATCGACTGTGGTGCCACACCTCCCTCCACTGTGCTAGCTTTGTTAAGCTTATCATCTATTTTATAATTTTACCAATTTAACCAATACATATAGTTGAGAAAGTTGAGCACACTCAGGATTGACAAATGACAAAAAACAGTATAATAGATTCAAGAAGTTGTAATCCAAAAGCTTTCCATGAAACCACCCTCGTCTACTCGGAGTAATTTTCTCTGTCACCGAGTTGAAAACGCCCACAAAGATACTGCTCAGAAAAAACCGGAACAACACATAAATCCACATAAAAAAAGTCGAGAGAGCCTTCATACCTGTCGGGGTTCATTATAGAAGAATTCAAGAAATCCCACAATTGTAAACATGTCACTAATCCCAAAGATTCCATGCTGGAAAGAGAGCCAAAAAAGACTTATGGATTTCGAAGGATTGTTCAAAGAATAATGCTTTCTCTTAACTTCGACCAATATTGTTGTGGCCATTGACAGCGTGGATAGAACCAGGCCAACCCCCGATTCGTTGAATCTGAGTGATCCCCTATGATTGTCCGGTGAATTTCAGCATGAAGGGCACAAAAACAAGGTGGTAGATGTTAGAGTAGGTGCCCGGCAAGCCAACTTGTGGATCGGGGTTTATTGACTCTAATGTAAAACAATATTTATTTTAATAATATATTATGATTTTATTCGATTATGGCATTATACTTTATCTGTATACTCATGCAATAAGCAAAGATAAGTCCTTGATTATACTTTAATACAAATGAATCGTAATTCGATGTTGAAACTCATTTGAAAACATTGTATAATCTAAATTTGTTCCTAGTCGATTCAGCCGCCTAAAACATGGATAAAGGTCCCTTGAGATCGAGACTAGCATCTGTAATGTTGTGTACCGCGTTTCTAGGTAAGGGCATAGAGATGTCTAAACATGCAGATGGGTAGTCATATGATGATTATACCGAACTACCCTCCCTCGGACTTTCCAAGTGGTTATCACTTATCGAGTGTAATAGTCCGTAGTTATTGTTGTACACTATTAGTCCTTTGATCCGGGACAATGTAGGGGCTATAAGTACAAGCATGCACTTTGATCCATTTACCGACTCTGTCGAGGGTCATCAGGTAGCGAGGTTGGGTGTAGTTTCGAAATACATAGGAACAAATGCATTGTAGTCGGGGATTCACCGTTCGCCTATGGGTGAAGATATCCTATGTGATCTGATGAGTTAATAGTGCAAAGAGTCTCTGGCCAAAGCAATAAATGTGCTTTAGAGAAAGGTGTTTTCCTAGTTGCACATACCTTGCGACTATTAGTACTCAAAGATAAATCACATCGTTATCGAATTCATATGCAACTCTCGATATACCAATGATTGCAGATTCGATCGGGATATATGTGTTGAAGGGACCGTACTGTACGTTAACCATGACAAAAGGTTCTTGTAGGCACTATCAGTGATACCAAGGGGATCATTGGGATCAGCTACTAGACGCTCTTACCATGATCCGATAGGTGCAATTAGAAATGAGTTCTGACATTCTTGGTCAAAGAGTTGATGAAAAGAATGAGGCTAACTAGGGTAAGTCCGAATAAGAATAAATGTTATTCTGAATCACATGGAAATGTGAACCCATGGCTAGCTGTATCCTTGAATTATTGAGGGTCACACAAGTATCGGATTCTATGTTCTCGTTGAGATAGTGAAATTTCAAGGAATTGGAATTTGACGACTATAGTTTGATGGAGATCAAACATGAAGCTTATAAAAGAGTTTATGAGCTGATTCCATAGGATAAAAGAAATGGAAGTTGGCATGATTGCTAAATAAGGAAGGAGAGTGGAGCTGCCTGTTTTGTGAAGGAGTTAATTAAAACTTGCAGCTGCCAAATATGGTAACTGTCATAAATGGTAAGTTCTAAATTTGGTAAGTGAAAATTTCAAAATTTTCGTTTTTCATTATATGAACAAGATTTGTATCCTTGGTACATCGGCGCTTTAGGATCGTCGATCGTGATTATAATGAGTTCGGAATCATTTATTTAGTGAATTGAAAATTTACTAATTAAATAATTATGCTAGTAGGGTGACTATTAACATACACAAATTCTCATATATTTTCTAGAGGAGTCTAGAATTAAATTAACCAAGAAGTTAATTTTTAAATTAAATAATGGCTATTTAATTTAATTAATGTACATATATATTTTATATGATGATATAAAATATGTGTATATGGTACTATTATATCATGTATTATTAAATGTTAATAATTATATTATTTATTAATTATGTGAGAGTTTTAATATAATGAAATCATTAGAGTTCTTGTGGAGAGGGACTCCTAATGAGATTAAGAGTCAACCTCTATACATACACCAATAAGACTCATAATTAAATACCACAATTTTTCACAAAATTTCCTTCCCAATCACAATGAAACCCACGGCCACCTCATAAGAAAATTGGAAGAGATTTTGGAAATAAAAAGAAAAATTGATTTGCGTAATATTTGATTAAGAATCAATATTAATAGTTAACATTTGATTAAAAATCAATTACTATAAAACCATGATTTGGAATCATGAAGATCTTGGCCAATGTACAAAAAAAGGTTGGGAAATTTCGGCCATAGCAATTTCTTCCACCGTCGCACCCATGCCGCCGCACCGCATTAATTTTGGATTTTCTAGTGCAAATCCAAGCGAGGAATATAGTCTTCGATCGTGGACCTAATTAGACGATTAATGGAGAGGAGCCTTTCATAGGGATTTACAAGAAGGGCTATATCCGCCTAAACATCGGAATAGTTTGGAGTCCAACCTTAAGAACGCAAAGTTATAATTCTAAACACCCTATGGATGTTTTAAACACATGACGCCCATGAACAAAATTTTTAAACTTCCGCTACGTCTTGGGTGCGAGAATACGATGCACCAACAGTGGTATCAAAGCCGGTAATTCTCAATCGTGTGTTTTAATTAAATTATGTTGAGTTTATTATTTCTAACCGCGTAACAATTTTTACGAAAAACGCCTCTAAAAATTATTTTTGAAAAATCTGTTTTTGAAAAAAAAAATAAAAATTGGTTTGCCCGGAACTGTTCCGGGCAGACGCGCGCGCAGGGCCGCGTGCTGCACGCGGCGCCGCACGGCGTGCGCAAGCACGCGCCCCGTGCCCGATAGGATCGGGCAGTGGACAGGCGGCGCGGGCGGGTACCCGAGAATGTCTCGGGCACCGCGCTGGGTCGTGGGCTTGAATTGTTCGGGCCAGGGGCGATTTTCTGATTTTTTAAAATTTTGGGTTAAATTGATATTTTGTGGAAATACCAACGATTTTACCCCTACAATAATTTTGATAAAATCAATTTCTTACAAAATAAATAATTGAAATATAATTTAAATTATTTATGGTAAAATGTGTTTTACAAGAAATTTAATTATTTGAAATCAAATAAAAATGATTATTTAATTTGATAATTATGACGGTTAGTGATAATTTACGAGATAAACGATTTATTGATAATATGTGATATTATCGGATTTATATAATATATGATATTATATGTTAAAAGGATGACCGAGAGACATGACCAATATGCTAGGTGTATGTTGGATATTTTACGTGTTGTAATTTTTTATTATTTCATAATTAAAATTGGACCTGGTTTATGTTCCGTTCCCACCCGTAAATTTGTATCCCAATGTGACATGGATATTTAATGTAAATATAAGAATTAGTGGGAGATCAAGATTTGAAGATGGTGAACCATATCCTCGGAAAGAGTTTTGAAGATCGAAGGCATGTAAAATATTAGCAGCTTTTGCATCCCTGCATTTACTTAGGTTATGGACATAGATCCGTATGTGGCTCGTACGGATCAATTAGCTCTAGGTTATCGATCATATTTTATTATTTATGATGTATGTGATATATTATAAATAATCAGTATGTGTTATTATTAATATAATGACAAGAGTTGCATGAATCCGACAATCATACAAATAATCATGAAACGAGTTTTAAAATTAATGATGAGACAAATTTTTAAAATTAAAATCCCTCATTTTGAATTAGATCCAAAATTTAAATCAAGCACATTAAAAGGATAATTAAAAGAACTTTTAATAATTCATTGCCTTCCATCAACGGTGGTTGCATGATTAATGCTACCCGCGGTCAGTGTCTGGCTCATATTATTGGGGAGGCCTGGACGTCGGAAAGATGTGACTTCCACTGACATATTTGATGTGAACTACGTGGAAGGGATCTCATGGCGGCAGTCCATTATGGTTCAACATTGATGGGCCGGGCTCTACACGTGAAGAGAAGGGGGATCATATTATTGGCCCCTTCTCAAACGTGAGGCAAAATTACATAAGGGTTGCAAGGAGTTGCAATTGGGCTCTACCTTTTGGAAGTTATGATTGGCTAATATTATTCGGGATCATAATTTCGCAATTGGGCCTTGCGTACTCACTAAAGAATTGGATTTCCCGTTTGTCATCAGAGGGTGGTAAAATGTCAAAATAGTGGGGAGGCAATTCGTAAAAACAAAAGTCCATATTTTATGTCTTACAAAATATTTTAAAATAGTCGGTAACGTTTATTCTGTTTCCATATAAGTATATTTACGATTTCGTCACGTAATCCATTTCTATCTTTAAAACAAGATAACCTAATACTAATTTTCATGATTGGCAGGTAAAATTGTTCTAAATTCGGAGAAAATAGCATACACACTAATGTCAGTCTTGCTGAACTGACAAAGCATGCAAGATGGTAGGATCATAGGATGCAAGCTAAAGTGTAATATGCTTGCTTCTATGTCAAATGAACTGTAGAGACAGTTTGAGAAAATTTTGAATGATGTTGACATTCAAATACACATGCAAGAGTTGCATAGTGCATGAAACTCGCATAATGATGCACGCCACTTTCAAGGAACAGATGACTACAACGCATGCAAGATGGGCTCTTGCCCATGAGCATGGTGTAAGTATGATTGGGCCTAATGAGAAGACGGTGGGCCTGGAATTTGACAAAGCCCGATAAGTCAGAACATGTTTGCTTTACTGCAAGAAGTCGTGACATAAGAAATTATCTGGGTCAGAAATGTTTTGGCAATGATAAGTGAATGTCCATGTAAACACAATTTCAACAACAACCAAAACAAAACAAGATAGTCTAAACCAAGCACATTTGTGAAACGTTAGGCTATATTTCCCAAAGAAGGATCCACAAACTAGTGGGAGAAGGCATGTTTGACTCATCAGACATAAACTCCCTAAGAGACGTGTGAGTCCTGTCTGAAAGGAAAAATGACCAAGGCCCTTTTCCTGGGGAAAGTGGAACGTGCACATGATCTGTTGGATTTGATCCATACATATGTGTGTGGCCCACTAAGTGTTAACACGAGATTTGGCCATTTCTAATTCATTACTTTTACCGATGACCATTCGAGGTTTGTGTATGTGTATTTAATGAAATACAAGTCTGAAGCTTTTGAAAAGTTCAAAGAATTCAGAGCAGAAGTAAAGAAACAGTTAGGTAAAAATATTAAAACACTACGATTAGATCGAGGTGGAGAATAATTGAGTACTGAGTTTCAAGACTACATTAAAGAGAATGATATTCTCTCACAGTGAACTCCGTCTGCCACACCACAGTTGTATGGTGTGTCAGAACATTGTAATCGGACGAGATGGACATGGTTCGATCTATTATTGGATTCACTGAGTAACCGCCATCCCTTGGGGATGTACGCTTGAAACAGCGGCAATGTTGTTGAATCAAGTCCATACAAAGACTGTGAATAAAACTCCATATGAGATATGGATGAAAAGGCCGCCCAAATATTCCCTAAGAATACGGGGATGCCTTGCTTACGTGAAGTAGGAAGTGAGAAACAAATTGGATAGATAACCAATTTGTCTTACTTTGTGGGATATCCAAATAATTCTGTTAGATACTACTTCTATTTATCCTAGTGAAACAAAGGGGTTTGTTTCAATGAATGCCACCTTCTTAGAGAAGGAGTTTCTATTAGATAGAAAAAGCAGGATGATAGAACTCAATGAGATTCGAGAACCACCCACTACACAAGTAGTAGAATCCACACCCCAACAGTTAATCAAAGAAACAGAAGCTCCTGGAAAATCCAAATGGATCCAAAGATTGCTTAATAGGTTGAGCCTGCTTCATGAAGAGGGCCAAGATAAGCCCATTCCTGGATGTGATCCAAGAAATTTCAAGGAAGCATTGTCTGATGCGGATTCATCTAAATGGCTTGAAGCCATGCAGTCCGAGATGGACTCCATGTATTCGAACCAAGTATGGTCCTTAATAGGTCCACCTATGAGAATTGTTTTCATATGATGCAAATGGATTTACAAAAGAAAACTTGGAGCAAATGAGAAGGTGGTGGGCCTTCAAAGCTAGATTGGTAGCAAAATGATATACTCAAAGGCAAGGTGTTTACTATGAGGAAATCTTTCTCCAGTCGCAATGTTCAAGTCTATTAGGATACTGCTAGCCATAGCAGCAAGGTATGACTATGAAATATGGCAGATGGATGTGAAGACATCTTTCCTTAATGGGGAGATCTCAACCTGAAAAATTCACATCAGTAAGAAGTGAGCATAAAGTATGCAAAATTTAGAGATCCATTTATGGACTCAAACAGGCATCAAAGAGCTGGAACCGCTAATTTGACATCACTATCAAAGAGTTTGATTTTGCCAAAAATCCTGAGGAACCTTGTGTATACAAAAAGTTTAGTGGGAGTGCAGTGACATTCCTAGTACTTTATGTTGATGACATATTTATACTTATTGGGAATGATGTAGGGATGTTACAATCAACTAAACTATGGTTAGCTGGTAAGTTCTTCATGAAGGATATGGGTAAAGTATCATATGTATTTGGAATACAGATCTATAGGGATAGATCGAAGAGGATGCTAGGGCTCACCCAATCTACATATATTGATACCATACTGAGGAGATTCTCTATGGAGGAGTCCATGAGAGGATATCTCCCAATTTCTCATGATGTGAATCTATTCAAGTCTATGTGCCCTAAGACTGATGAAGAGATAGAAACCATGAGCCGCGTTCCATATGCGTTTGCCTTAGGCAGTATTATGTATGGTATGATATCTACTCGACCTGATATTGCATATGCACTGAGTGTTGCAAGCCGATATAAGTCGAATCCCGATCTACTGCATTGGAAAGCAGTGAAGGACATTCTTAAGTACTTGAGAAGAACTAAGAATTTGTTCTTGGTATATGAGAGTGGAGAACTAAAATTGGAAGGCTACACTGATTCTAGCATCCAATCAGATGTGGATGATTCGAAATCAACCTCTGGATTTGTATTCAAGCTCAATGGTGATGCTGTCTCTTGGAAGAGTTCCAAGTAAGACACAACAGAGGATTCAACCAGTAAGGCCGAATACATAGCTGCATTGATTGCAGCAAAGGAGGGTGTTTGGATGAGGAATCTCATCCAAGAGTTGGGTGTCATTCCTCAAACAGTTGATCCAGTCCCGGTCTACTGTGACAACATCGGTGCCATTGCACAAGCAAAGGAACCGAGGTTTCATCAGCGATCCAAACATATATTGAGGAAGTTCCACATAATCCGAGAGATTGTGGGAAGTGGAGACATATCGTTAGAGAGAGTATCCTTGGCAGATAACATTGCTGATCCACTGACAAAGCCCCTGCCAGGACCATTGTTTGAGAAGCATCGCGAAACAATGGGTCTAAGATCTATGGGTAGCTTGCTATAACGAAAGTGGGAGATTGTTAGAGTAGGTGCCCGGTAAGCCAATTTGTGGCTCGGGATTTATTGATTCTAATGTAACACAATCTTTATTTTAATAATATATTATGATTTTATTAGATTATGGCATTATACTTTATCTGTATACCCATGCAATAAGCATAGATAAAGTCCTTGATTATACTTTAACACAAATGAATCGTAATTCGATGTTGAAACTCATTTGTAAACACTGTATATTCTAAATTTGTTCCTAGTCGATTCAGTAGCCTAAAACATGGATAAAGGTCGCTTGAGATCGATACTAGCATCTGTGATGTTGTGTACCGCGTTTCTTGGTAAGGGCATAGAGATGTCCAAACATGCAGATGGGTAGTCATATGATGATTATACCGAACTACCCTCCCACAGACGTTTCAAGTGGTTATCACTTATCGAGTGGAATAGTCCGCATTTATGGTTGTACACTATTAGTCCTTTGACCCGGGACAATGTAGGGGCTATACGTATTATGTAACGAACCGTATTCTTTACTACTTAAAATTTGCGGAAAATTAAAAATTTTAATCAAATAAAACATCCGTAAAGTCGTCACCCAACATACATAAAATATCTTTAAAATAATCCATCACCAAGTAAAAGTTTGCTAAAAGAACGCTGTCTCAAAACGTCTCACATTCAAATCAAAACAACAGAGTATTTTAAAAGTTTGCATAAACATAAACTTGTGGTCCTCGGGTTTAGCCTGCCGCTCAGTCCAAGCCTGCCCCTTGGTCACCACCTCCTGCCTCCTCTCCAACATACTCACCTGCATCGATCAAGTCTAGTGAGTCTAAAGACTCAACACGTATAAACTGGGATAACTAGTACTAAGTAATAAAATCGCATGCAACTTTAAAATAAGGCATACATAACTTGAAACTTGAACATACGTACATGCGTAACTAGACGTGCCATCAACATAACTTTCATAACATACTGCATACGTAAACATTCATAACATGATCATTTTTCGTAGAGGCATGTTTTAAAGCAAGTGACCCATAACGTAAAAGAGCCTGATCAGACTATACCACAGTACTGGGCTGACAGGGACGTATCCACTGCCGCATAAATAAGATCCCTGTTCATAATTTAACAGGCCAGTTGATCCACGTTCATAATTTAACGCTTCACAACCACGATCTAACCCGTTCATAATTTAACGGGCGGATTGGTCCCCGTTCATAATTTAACGCTTTCCAATCCTAACATAATTTAGTCACAAGACATTTAGCATACCTCAAAACTTAAAATATTTTCTTGCACGTCAACATACTTACTTGGCGTTGAGGGACTCATTGGACTTCGATTGTGGGTCGTTGCTGCACATACTAACGTGAATTCACATACGTAACTTGCATAACTTAGACATAAATATCATACTTACTCTCAAGTTCAATCGATACTTAGGACGTTCTAACGTTTCCCATAACACGACCCTGGATAATCCTTGCACAAAACCATAACATCAAACCTCAAACGTGTTATAATATTTTTCCCAAAATATGAAGGATACGGACCCCGTACCTACATCCGTGCATGGGTCCGTGTAGGTACTGGAAGTTGTGTGCGCAGAAATGAGGAGACACGGACCCCGTGCTGAGGTCCGGGTAGGGGTCCGTGTAGACACTGTAAAAAGACATCGCAAAGGAGGAAGGGGCACGGACCCCGTGCATAGGTCCGTGTGGAGGTCCGTGTACCTACTGTGAACGCGAACCAACGAAAATTTTGTACATGTTTCGCTTAACTTTCTAGACTCGATTGCACGGACTATGAATCGACACCACGAGCTCATCTTAGGCTACTAATTCAATGACCCAAGCCTAAAAAATTGTCCCAAAACAACCCAAAATCACAATCAACCCAACAAACCCGTGAACGAGACTTTTTGACAACAAACGGTTCTATACGACATTCAATCTCCCAAGCGCCTAATGACAAGAAACGAAGCTTCATTATACATCCCAACATCATAAATAATATACCTATACGCAGCAACGATCACCCGTCGATCCCTAACGAGGCCTGCAACATAAAACTTCAAGAACATAATTTACGTAAAAGTCGCAGTTTGAGCAGTCCCACGAAAAACGCCATAACTCACTCAATTTTGTCCAAAAATTTTGAATCATATATCAAATCGAAGGTATCGAAACGCTCTACGACTGTGCCGTTGAAAGGTTTCCCAAAATATGAACAGAAAAATCGCAGTTTTGACATGAACAGTAAAAACGAGTTTTAGATCTAAAAATTTTCCTTCGAAATTGATCCGATTCATGATCCGCTCAAACTACTATCATCATACATAACTTTTACGCATAAAAACAATGCAATACAATATATGACTTGATCGACACAGCAAGAACAGATTATACGTGCTTTTTTTATATTTAAAAGTACCGTACGACGACACCGAAGCGGAGATGGAGCGAGGCTTGATCCGGGACGACTGTGGCTCGATTTCCTTGAAGAAATTACACGAAAATTTGCTGGCGATTTGAAGGGGGAAGGGGCGGCTGCTATGGTTCCTAGAAACCTAGGTTTTTCTTCAAAAAGATTTGAAATAAAAATGTGTGTGTATGTGCTTTCACGTTTCTAGTGTGTGTAGAGTGTGTGTGTGCGTGTGTTTTGTGTTTAATTAGGAGATAATTTAGCTTAATTGATAATTAGCACTAATTTAAAAATACTAACACTCTCTTACTCTAATACCACCTCTAATAAAAATTAAAAGGCACATGGTCTAGACTTTAAAAGTTTTCCATTTCCCAAAATTCACCTAATAATTAAATTTGGACTTTAAAATGCTAAAAACATAATAATTAGTTAAAAATACCCCATCCATAACTTAAAATAAAATACCACATTTTTAAATTGCCGAAAATCGTCACCGAGTCTTTTCCTCAATCTCGCCTCGAATAATCGCCTGAAACATTAAGCTCGAAAAACTATTATAACGTGCATCCCATAAACATAATTAATTTTAGAAAAATGCATTTAATTAAATCATGCACTGCTAAACTCAGATTAAAATAATTTAAATGCTAAAATAAATAAATGAATGCATGGGTTATACGTGTATTAATTTTGGGCACTACAGTTCCTCCCCCACTTATAAAAATTTCGTCCTCGAAATTAAGTCTTACCGAACAACTCCGGGTAGCGAAGTCTCATATCTGCCTCTGACTCCCAAGTGGCCTCTTCCACTGATTGATTCAGCCACTGAACTTTGACTAGCTTAGTCACTTTGTTCCGGAGTCTGCGCTCCTGTCTGTCGAGGATTTGAGTCGGTCTTTCCTCATAAGATAAATCTGGAGCAAGCTGCAAGGGTTCATAACTCAGAATGTGCGAAAGATTAGCCAAATATTTCCTCAGCATCGAGACATGGAACACATTGTGCACCCCGGCCAGATTCGGCGGAAGGGCTACACGATAAGCTAGTGTCCCAACTCTGTCCAGAATCTCAAACAGTCCAATAAACCTTGGACTCAACTTGCCTCTCTTTCCAAATCTCATAACACCCTTCATAGGTGCTATCTTGATAAAAACATGATCTCCTACGGCAAACTCGAGATCTCTTCTTCTTTTATCGGCATAGCTCTTCTGACGGCTTTGGGCAGTCTTCATTCTCTCACGAATCTTGACCACCACGTCTGCAGTCTGTTGAACTATCTCGGGACCAAGTTCTGTCCTCTCACCAACTTCATCCCAATGAACTGGTGATCTGCACTTCCTCCCTCATAGGGAGCCATACCAATAGATGCTTGGAAGCTGTTGTTGTATGTGAACTCCACTAGAGGTAGTCTAGACTCCCAAGTTCCTTGAAAATCAATCATGCACGCTCTCAGCAAATCCTCTAAAATCTGAATCACTCGCTCAGACTGGCCATCTGTCTGCGGGTGAAAAGCTGTAGTGAAAAGCAACTTCGTCCCCATGGCTGTATGTAAGCTCTTCCAAAAGGACGACGTAAACTTTGGGTCCCTGTCGGACACAATCGATACTGGAAATCCATGCAAACGAACTATCTCTCTGAGATAAAGCTCCGCATACTGCGTCATAGAGAAAGTCGTCTTCACCCGTAGGAAATGCGCTGATTTAGTGAGTCGGTCCACTATAACCCAAATAGAATTTGATCCTCTGACTGATCTCGGCAACCCAACAACAAAATCCATAGTAATGTTCTCCCACTTCCACTCGGGGATGGGGAGTGACTTAACCAATCCTGCTGGTCTCTGATGTTCAGCTTTTACTTGCTGACAAGTGAGACATTCCGATACGAATCTACAGATGTCTCGCTTCATCCCTGGCCACCAATACAAAATCTGAAGGTCCTTATACATCTTGGTACCTCCCGGATGGATAGAATACGGAGATGCGTGTGCCTCTGTCAGAATATCCTGTCTGATCGAACCAACACTAGGCACCCACATTCTACCTCTGTATCGCACAATGCCGTCTGACACTGTGTACAAAACACTGCCCTTAGCTTCATCCTTCAGTCTCCATTTCTGTAGTTGTTCATCTGAAGACTGTCCTGTTCGAATGCGGTCTAGTAAATCAGATTTGACTGTCAGATTAGACAGTCTAGGAGCTCTGCCCTTATGATAAATCTCTAGACCAAACCTCTGAATCTCAGACTGAAGTGGTCTCTGAACTGACAATTGTGCTATGACTGCCACCTTTCTGCTCAAAGCGTCTGCCACGACGTTAGCTTTTCCCGGATGGTAGCTAATCTCGCAATCATAGTCTTTCACAAGTTCTAACCACCGTCTCTGTCTCATATTCAGCTCTTTCTGCGTGAAGAAATATTTGAGACTTTTGTGATCGGTGAAAATCTGACACTTCTCGCCGTATAGGTAATGTCTCCAAGTCTTCAATGCAAAGACAACGGCGGCTAATTCCAAATCGTGAGTCGGGTAGTTCTTCTCATGCACCTTTAACTGTCTGGAAGCATAAGCTATAACTCGACCCTTTTGCATCAAGACTGCTCCTAAACCGAGCTTAGATGCATCGGTGTATAACACATAATCTCCTTGCCCTGATGGGATGGCTAACACCGGTGCTGAAATGAGAGCTTGCTTCAAGGTGTCGAAGCTCTTCTGACATTCATCACTCCACACAAATTTAGCATTTTTCTTGGTTAGTGAAGTGAGTGGCACTGCTATAGACGAAAACCCCCAAATAAACTTACGGTAGTAACCTGCTAAACCCAAAAAGCTGCGGATCTCTGATGCATTCTTTGGCTCTACCCACTCCTTGACAGCTGCCACTTTGGTTGGGTCCACTTCAATCCCTCTACTAGACACTATATGCCCCAAAAACGCGACTTTCTGCAACCAGAACTCGCACTTGCTGAATTTTGCATACAACTTACGGCTCTGCAGGGTCCGCAAAACTGTCCTCAAGTGCTGGTCGTGCTCCTCATGGTTCTTCGAGTATATGAGAATATCGTCAATGAACACTATGACGAACTGATCGAGGAACGGCTGAAATACTCGGTTCATGAGATCCATGAAAATAGCTGGAGCATTGGTCAATCCAAACGGCATCACTAAGAACCCGTAATGCCCGTATCTGGTCCTGAAAGCTGTCTTATGCACATCTGCATCCTTTACTCTCAGTTGGTGATACCCTGATCGAAGATCGATTTTGGAGAACACGACAGCTCCCTGCAATTGATCGAACAAATCTTCGATTCTAGGCAACGGGTACCTATTCTTGATCGTTACCTTGTTCAACTCACGGTAATCGATGCACAGTCTCATGCTCCCATCCTTCTTTTTCACAAAGAGTACGGGTGCTCCCCACGGTGAGAAGCTCGGGCGGATAAACTCCTTGTCTAAGAGTTCTTGAATCTGCTGTTTGAGTTCTAGCATCTCTGCTGGAGCTAATCTGTACGGTGCCTTAGAGATGGGCACTGTACCTGGCATGAGATCAATGGCAAACTCCACCTCTCTCTCTGGTGGAAAGCCGGCGACGTCATCAGGAAAGACGTCTGGAAATTCTTTGACTACAGGTACCTCTGGCAAAGATGGAGTGGGCACGTCAGGCGCTGAAATAATACTAGCCAAGAAGGCCTGACATCCCTTGGAGATCAAACTCCTCGCCTGCAAGCACGAAATCATGCGAGGAAAACTTCTCCATCTGGCTGGCTCAAAAAGAAATTGCTCCATGCCCGGCGGTCTAACTAAAACTGACCTCTTCTGAAAATCTATCAGAACTCTATTCTTAGTCAGCCAGTCCATGCCCAAGATAATGTCGAATTCTGGAATCGGCAATAGGATTAAATCTGCATATACCAAGTGGCCATGTAGTTCTAGATCAATGTCTCTGATCACACTGGTGGCCAACAGCTCTTCCCCTGACGGGACTGTCACCGAAAAGTTCACGTCTAGGCCAATGGACTTGAGGTCCAAATGATTAGCGTACGACTCCGATATGAAAGAGTGAGTGGCTCCTGAGTCTATCAGTGCAGTTGTGGATAGTCTCTTAATAAAAATGTTTCCTGAGATGCGTTAGCACAACACAAAACTTATATCCCCAAACTTACTAACATACCTCCAGTAAAATAGAACTCAATAACTCTAGGCACACAAAATTTCTAGCACGCCAATAGTCCCAAATAAAATTTCACATGCAAGGCGGCGAAATGTCGAGCTTAGGTAGAAAGGTTACCTGTCAGTAAAGTAGTGTCTGGATCCGCCTCTTGAGCATGCTTGGCGAATACCCTGCCCTGGGTTGGTTGCTTCCACTGTGGGCACTCTTTCAGCATGTGGTCTGTAGCTCCACATTTAAAACACTTGCCTGACCCATTTAGGCACTGTCCCGGATGCTGGCGGTTGCATTTTGGGCACACTGGAAAAACAACTGGTCTCTGCGGCGCTCCCTGCTGCTGAACGGGACCCTTGCCCTTCGGCGGTCCCTGAAAAAGTTTCTTTCCTGGCGGCCCCTGATACGGTTTCTTGAAGTGGGGTCGCTGGTTCTGCTGCTGATGGTGTGGCTGCGGTGGAGCCTGATAGGGCCTCTTGCCCTGCCTGTCCGCCTCAATATCCCGCTGGTCTTGCTCTGCAGCCAGAGCTCTAGAGACAGCAACTGCATAAGAAGTAGGGCCAGCTACCCTCACGTCACGGCGCAGAATCGGCCGCAGACCATTCAGAAAATGCCTCAACTTTGCCTGCACATCATTTGCAATGAGGGGCACGAAGTGACACCCTCTCTCAAACTTCCTCACGAATTCTGCCACGCTACTGTCTCCCTGTCGCAGCGTCATAAACTCGTTGGTGAGTCTGGTTCGTACTTCCTCAGTGAAGTACTTGGAGTAAAAGACCTCCTTGAAACCATTCCATGGCATTACCTGCAAGTTGACTGCCACAGATGCACTCTCCCACCACAATCTGGCATCCCCTGTCAGAAGGAACGTGGCACATCTGACCCTATCTGCGTCGGTCAGTTCCATAAAGTCGAAAATCACTTCGATGGATTTGATCCACCCCTCAGCTATCATCGGATCAGTGGTACCCGAAAACTCCTTCGGACTCATCCTCCGGAATCTCTCATAAACGGCCTCTGGTTGGGGCCTTGCCCCTGCGCCTGCTGCTGCAGCCTGGTTCCCCGCAAACTGTGCGAAGAACTGCGTCATGCCTGCAAGCATCTGTGCCTGCATGTCGGGAGGTGGTGGTGGCGGAGGATTGGCTCTTTCCTCCTCCCGGTGCTCCATGTCCTCAGTCCTAGCTTCCTGGTTAACCATACGTCTCGGAGGCATACTGTTCCAATAATTTACCCAACACGTAAACCCAACATGCATGATTATAATACCAATAACAGAAGATGCACGTACTTTGAACTGAAAACATATACATGCTGAAATCCTGACTTAATGCTTACTACATGACATATGCAAAACTTTAAAACTTACAGACTTGAGGTGTGACTTCTAGAGCTTCTTGCGACTGGCAGTAGGCATAACCCTTTACAAGAATAAAACTTATAGACTTGAGGTGTAATTCTAAACACCCTATGGATGTTTTAAACACACGACGCCCAAGAATAAAATTTTTAAACTTCCGCTGAGTCTTGGGTACGAGAATACGATGCACCAACAGTAGATTGGGATGAGAACGACCATGAAAAGTAAGGGGATGGCTGGGATCGATGTGGCAGGGACTTCGAATTTTCCGAGATGAGGGTTCATGATGTAGCCTTGTTCTACAGAGAAGGTGAGAAGCTGTGACGTGCATGTGTTCATTATGATGGTGCTGGCTATGATTGGTCGCATTCTAGCTAGTTAGAACTTTAACTTCTTCTGCTTGTGTCACTGTGAAAACTTTCCATGGTAGAGGGTCTGTTTTTCCGGAAGAATTGCAGCTTTGTCCAGCCACCTAGTTTAGACAATATCAAGAAATATCTTAAGATATCATATTCTAGCTGTTAAATATCCGATTTTTTAAGTGAATAAAGATGTACAATTCTCATAGATATCACTGCCTCTTGTAATGGAAAAGAGTATGAATGGATTCTGTTGTAAATTAACCATATTATGCATACACAGGTATCTGACTTTGTTACTAGTTTTAATGATGCAAACGAGTTGCGTGCATTCCCATCTAATGTAACAGATGAACTTGTTTACCTGAATTGTTTGGCATGAACAACTTTTGTCTCCTCAAATTGGGAATTTTTTCGTTGATTTCATACAATTCACTATGGCTCCCCAGAAGAGATAAACCAAGATTTTTTATAGCCACGACTAAAACCTGTAGCAGAAATACAATCAATCCACTATTTTTTTTCGAGAAATATTATCAATCCACTATTTCTTTTTATATATATGGTCTTTGAAAGGAACATTGTACATATATATACACCTCAGCGGTTCTGACAAGAGGGCTACCTCCAGGGAATTGAATACGATAATTAAAAATGACTTCCAAAGGCCAGACAACTGTAACCAAGAAATGCACCGGTTGTCGTAATAAAAAAACCGATCCACCAGTTCTTGTTATTCGGGTTTGTAGCAACCCAAACAATGACTGTAACTCCAACAACTGCACCAGAAACCGTGATAAGAAGAAGCCAGTTGAAGTAGCTTGCTAGACCCTTGGCTTCTTTTGGATCTCTTGTATCGAATTGATAGGCCCCAAGAGCCGGAAGAGCCCCTCTTACCCCGCTGACACCGACTGCTAGGAAACAAAGTGTTGCGTGGAAGTGAAGGCCCATGCCACCCTCCATGGCATTAACTGGCTTCGAGCAGGGTTCATTTGGTAGCAAGTTAGGGTTGTGTGCTTGATATGTCATCATTGCACAAGCCTAAAACATGGATGCACATGCATCTTGTTATGTATTTATTTTTCGAAACTCTGAATACATAATTCCCATCTGAGTTTGCCTCTCCACTCAACTGATTAGATGCATGCACCCAAAATATATAGAAATGTGAACTTTAATTGGTTATGCTTTCTTGATTGTACATACACCTATAATTTTATGAAAGTGATTTCAACAAATACAAAATGATTTGGCTTTGTCAAACTAGATCATGGGCTAGATTCATTTTCTTTGATTAAATATTCTTTCAATTATGTCTCTCTAAACACTACTTTGGAGATGGACCTAGCTAAAATAAAGTAAATTTCTTTAGCAATTTTTTAGTATTTTTCAAACATATATGTATTGTGTCCCTTAAATTGAGTTTTTCGTTTTTTTAAGATTCTGACCTTAAATACTTATATGTAACATAACAACAACAACGACAAAAAGCTAATATATGTACGGATGAATTAAATTACCAAGACTTCAATGGCCCCGAAAATGAGATAGGTTTTGAAACTGTTGACGTAGGTGTCGGATATGAAACGACAACAAACTATGCAGAGCAAGAAAGTTGATCCCATGAGATTTGTGAGAGTGTTGGCTGTGGGTGCCACATCGAAGCAAAGCCGGTATATGAGAAATATATGACCAAGCTCACCATGTTGGCAATATAACACATCTTCTCCAATGCCAGCAAAGCTACATTCATTAATACCATAGACATTGGTTTTAAATCTTCCTTCGCGTTTGATTTTCAGCGGGTTGTAAACGTGCTCAGCGTCTTCCCCCCGTAAATCAACAAACTGAATGATTCAAACTTAATTAGAATTATTAATAAACCACATAAATATATGATGAGATACTTGTTGGGGAATTACCCCGAAGTGATGCCGACCACGATGATAATAGTACCCAAACTTGCAGAAGGAAATAATCAACAAGAACACAAGATTTACGTGGTTCACCCAGAATAGGCTACGTCCACGGAGCTACTGCAAATCTTTTATAACAGGAAGAAATATTACAACAAGTGTATACACCAATACACTAAATATTTCTCACTCCCAACCCGAGTATACCGAGAAAAATATTTTCTCTAACTCACACAAGAGAATACCGACACTCAAGAAAAAAATACACTCTTTTTTATATGCACTCTCTATTTATCAAAGCTGAAAAGCTTTTGATTTTGGGATACAATAACTGAAAGAATTGAGCTCTATTTATAACTAATTCTCTCCAGCAACTTTGTAAACTTTCCGATGTGGGATGAGGGATTTTTGAATATTTTATTTTGACGTGGGCCCCACACCTCACCTGACAATTCTCCCACTTGAAGACTTGATTTCAATCAAGTCTTCACACCATCATTGCAGCAGCTCATATATCTCCATTTATACTTGCAGTCCGACTGAAGTTGAACACAACTTCAGTTTGTCAATGGTTACTGTTTTTGTGAGCATATCTGCTGGATTCTTACTTCTAGAAATCTTCTCCAGCATCAAGATTCCATCTTCCAGCACTGATCTGATGAAATGGTACCTAACCTGTATATGCTTTGTCCTAGCATGATAAACATGATTTTTTGCTAAATGAAAAGCACTCTCACTGTCACAGTGTAACGTGCTATCTTCAAGCTTCTAACCCAATTCTTCCAGAAAGGATCTCAACCATATCATCTCCTTGCTAGCTTCTGTAACTGCAACATACTCAGCCTCAGTAGTCGAAAGCACAACAATCTTTTGCAGCTTAGACACCCAGCTTACAACTGTACCACCTAATGTGAACACATATCCAGTAGTACTTTTCCTGCCATCCAGGTCACCACCCATATCGGCATGGACAAAATCCTGTAAGCCCAATTTTGACATCCTGAAGCATAAAGAACAGCTAGCAGTACCTTTCAAATACCTGAGAATCCACTTAACTGCTTCCCAGTGTTGCTTTCCTGGATTACTCATAAACCTGCTCACAACTCCCACTGAATATGCTATGTCTGGTCTTGTACACACCATTGCATACATGAGGCTTCCGACAGCAGAAGCATAAGGAAACTTATTCATATAAGCCTGCTCCTGCTCCGTCGATGATGATTGTGCTTTAGTTAGTTTGAAATGACTAGCGAAAGGAGTACTTACAGATTTAGTTTCATCCATATTAAATCTTCTAACCACTTTTTTCACGTACTCTTCTTGAGATAACTTCAAGAATCCATTCACCCGGTCTCTAAAGATCCTCATTCCAAGGATTTGCTTTGCAGCACCCAAATCTTTCATGGCAAATTCCTTTGATAAATCTTTCTTGAGTTTATCAATTTCTTCCAGACAAGCTCCAGCTATCAGCATATCATCTACATATAGCAGTAGTATGATATAAGAACCATCAAACTGTTTCACATAACAGAAGTGATCAGCTTGACACCTTATGAAACCATTTTCACTCATGAATCCATCAAACTTCTTGTACCACTGTCTTGGAGCTTGTTTGAGACCGTACAAGCTCTTCTGAAGTTTGCACACCATTCTCTCTTTTCCCCGTACTTCAAAGCCCTGTGGCTGCTTCATATAAATTTCTTCATCTAGATCACCATGAAGAAACGCAGTCTTTACATCCAACTGCTCCAAATGTAAGTCTTCCTTTGCCACTATTCCAAGTACTGTCCTGATAGTGGTTAATTTAACCACCGGAGAGAAAATCTCGGTGTAATCAATTCCTTCCCGTTGTTGGAATCCTTTTACAACAAGTCTTGCCTTGTACCGCTTGCTACCATCATGCTCTTCTTTTAACCGGTACACCCACTTGTTATGTAATGACTTTTTGCCTTGCGGAAGTTCTGTCAACTCCCACGTCTGATTGGATGACAGTGAATCCATCTCATCTTCCATGGCCAACTCCCACTTGACTGAATCATCATTTTTCATTGCCTCTTCATAGGTCTCCGGTTCACCTTTGTCTGTCAGCAAAATATAGTGAAGTGCAGGGGAGTATCTCTCAGGTGGTCTAATGGTTCTCAAAGATCTCCTGAGTTCAATCACCGGAGTTTGTGGGTCATCATCTTGTGCAGTTTCTTCTTCATCTTTCTGGTTACTGATTTTTGATTCATTCACAGGAATATATGTCAATGGCACTTCATCAGTCTTCTTGACTTCAGGACATTCATCTCCAGCTCCAATGTCTGACTTGTCCTTGTACAGAAGTTGCTCATTAAATATTACATCCCTGCTCCGAATGATCTTCCGATTTTGGTCATCCCAGAAACGATAACCAAACTCATTATCTCGATAACCAATAAAGAAGCACTTCTTTGATTTCGGATCAAGTTTTGTTCTGTTTGCTGAATCTATATGAACATAGGATAGACATCCAAACACTTTCAAGAATGAAAGGTTTACTTCTTTGCCGCTCCATACCTCTTCGGGTATTCTGCAGTCTAGCGGTATCGAAGGTCCTCTGTTGATCAGATATGCTGTAGTGTTAACAGCATCAACCCAGAATGATTTTGGCAATCCAGAATGCAATCTCATGCTCCTTGCGCGTTCATTCAAGGTCCTGTTCATCCTTTCAGCTACACCATTTTGTTGATGTGTACCAAGAATGGTTTTCTCCATCTTGATCTTGTTCTGTGCATAATATTTCTTTAACTCATCATCTTCATATTCTCTACCATTGTCAGACCGTAAGCACTTCACCTTCAAGTTGGTCTCATTTTCCACCATGGCTTTCCACCTTTTAAAGGTCTCGTAAACATCAGATTTATTTTTCAGAAAATAAACCCAAACTTTTCTACTCGAATCGTCAATGAATGTGACATAGTATCTCGAGCCTCCAAGAGATGTAACAGGAGATGGTCCCCATACATCAGTATGAACCAGCTCCAACTTTGCTGCTTTCGGTTCTCTACCGCCTTTTGAAAAGCTCACCTTCTTCTACTTTCCAAATATACAACTTTCACATAGTTGGTGTTCAACAGTATTTAATTTTGGTAGCTTTCCTTTTGACACCAACATCTTCATTCCCGTCTCACTCATATGTCCAAGTATATAATGCCATAGACTTGAATTGGCTCCAGCATCCACAGCTGCTAATGTGTCTCTGCAACTGGAAGTCATATACAGTGTTCCAGTTTTCTTTCCTCGAGAAACAATCATGGCTCCTTTGTTCGCTTTCCAGGAACCATCACCGAAGGTCACATTGTGGCCTTCATCATCGAGCTGTCCCACCGAGATCAGATTGCGTGTCAATTTTGGTACATGCATGACTTTGTTAATTTTCCAGACAGATCCATTTGACATCTTCATTCGTACATCACCCATACCAACAATTTTCAAAGGTTTTCCATCAGCTAGGAAAACTTTTCCGTAATCGCCAGCGATGTAATTATCAAATACATCGCGATCACCAGTGGTATGAAACGAAGCTCCCGAGTCCATAACCCAAGAATCAACAGGGCTTTCCATGGATAATAGCAGAGCGTCATGTACTTCCTCAGTGACAGCATTGGCATTATTCTTCATTGATTTGTAGTTCTTTTTCAAGTGACCAGTTTCACCACAGCTCCAGCACTTCAAATTCTTTTCAAAGTTGCTTTTGTCTTTACCATTTCTTGACTTGGACCTTCCGCGCCATCGGTTAGAAACTTTTCGCCACTCCTGTCCCTTCTTCTATTCTCGAGATTTGGAGCAGATCTCGATGATGTTCCTTCACCTGAATCCATCCTGCGAACTTCTTCGGCAAGAATCTGGTCTCTAACATCATTGAATTTGTAGTTTTCTTTTTCCAACAGAGTTGCTAACCGCTGCCCGCATTGGTTCCCAATTATTTGGTAAAGACGCCAAAAGAATAAGTGCACGAATCTCATCATCAAAATTTATTTCAACCGATGTTAGTTGAGACACAATCGTGTTGAATTCATTGATGTGTTTAGCCACCGAAGCACCTTCTCCCATCTTCAAGTTGAATAACTTTTTCATGAGATGTACTTTGTTGTTTGCTGATGGCTTCTCGTACATGTCTGACAGAATGGTCATCATGTCCTCTGTGGTTTTGGCCTCCGCCACGTTATGCGCCACGTTCTTTGTTAGGGTCAATCGTATAACACCTAACACCTGTCGGTCAAGGAGCTCCCAATCATCATCCTCCATCTTTTCTGGTTTCTTTCCTGATAGAGGTTTATGCAGCTTCTTACTGTACAGATAATCTCTTATCTGTAACCGCCAGAACGAAAAATCTGTTCCGTCAAACTTGTTGATTCTCGGTCCCGATCCATCATCTTCGGCCATCACTTCTCTAGTCTTAGCAAAAAATCTAAAAAATCTTTCTGATGTGGAAGATCAGACAAAGCTGCAACCATAGAGCATACTCAGAATTCTTAAGAATTTTCACAACAAGGCTCTGATACCAGTTGTTGGGGAATTACCTCGAATTGATGCCGACCACGATGATGATAGTACCCAAACTTGCGGAAGAAAATAATCAACAAGAACACAAGATTTACGTGGTTCACCCAGAATAGGCTACGTCCACGGAGCTACTGCAAATCTTTTATAACAGGAAGAAATATTACAACAAGTGTATACACCAATACACTAAATATTTCTCACTCACAACCCGAGTATACCGAGAAAAATATTTTCTCTAACTCACACAAGAGAATACCCGCACTCAAGAAAAAAATATACTCTTTTTTCTATGCACTCTCTTTTTATCAAAGCTGAAAAGCTTTTGATTTTGGGATACAATAACTGAAGGAATTGAGCTCTATTTATAACTAATTCTCTCCAGCAACTTTGTAAACTTTCCGATGTGGGATGAGGGATTTCTGAATATTTTATTTTGACGTGGGCCCCACACCTCACCTAACAATACTAACCGTAGTTGGGAGTCATGGATTAATGATAGATAGAGCAATGCCAAATATTGTATGTAGCCAATGCCAACAAGAACCGTAGCCTACCCTCACACCCGCTGCATGGTCTCTCTTCCCGATCACAAACCCTCTCCATTACGGTGATGACAGACCCCAAACCACACCCTATGGCAACCACTTGCACCTTAAAATATAAAATAACGTGAGATCATGATATGAACAAAACCCGTAAATCCTTCATGATAACGATCAGATCGAGAATGCTATGCAGCCAAACCCACAAATCAGAAAATATATAACGTGTATGATGCAGAATGAAAGATACATGTGTGCCTGATGAGATAATTGGTGAACAATTGCTCGAAGGGACACGAAGCGGGGAGGAAATGCTTGAGTTTGGAAATATTGCTGCTGAAATTCACGAAGGAGGCGACTGATTGGAGGAGGGTGGGCGGTTAAATGGAGTGGATTATGTTTAGTGGGGGAGCTAATGACTAGGGTTAGGTTTAATAGATAATTATGTAATATTAAAATAGCTAATAATCAACTAATGAGACATATTTTGATATCTAAAACTTTAAAAGAGGATTTTAAGTCCAACAAGCTTAAATTAGGCCCATTAAATCTAAATGCACTCCCGAAAAATATTTTTTATTTGAAAGATTTTAAAATTATTAGCCGAACCCTCAAAAAGTCTTCCGATTTGATAAAATTTGCGTATCGTTAAAAATAAAGTTCTAGGGTAAAAATACCCAATAAAATCCTATTTTTGAAAAATACACTTAAAAACACCTAAAATTAGTTAATAAAATAAGTCATGTAATTAAAATAATTTTTCCTGATAATTCTCCGGCTCCGTTCCTCGTTCGAGCGCGAAATGCATCCAGAAACCCTAATGCATGAACTTTTAAAATTTCATGAATTAAATCCTATCATGCATGAATTATGCCTAAAATGCATAAAAATAATTAAACATAAATTAATGAAATAAACATGCATTTAACGTATTAAAACAATTAAATAAAATACCAAAGAAATTTAATAATTTGCATGCATGTGGTTCACATGGACTTTCAAATTTTCGGGACATTACATGTCATGTCAGCTAGTGATATATGCATCTTTCTCTATTTATGAGTTTGATTGTTTATATCACCAAAACTACTCTTAGTAAGATTTTATTTTTTTTATTGTTTCGTTTGTAATTTTAGTCATTTTTCAACGAGAATGCAGACTTGATATCGTACACATCAACAATATTGTATGTCATGTTAACATCACATCAACACCGTATCAGAAAAGTACTAAATTTGAGGGGAAAAACAAAGATAAAAGATAGCATATTTAGAATGAAATTTGACTGCTTAAAAGACCAAAATCACAATAAAAACCAATATTCAGAATCAAAATCGCAAATTTTTCTACTTTAAAACATTGCAATTTTTCCTAAATATTAACTGTGTGCACAATTCAACATACATATCCCAAAATATTTCTTTTAAATTAGGTTCAAATATTTCATGTTGATCCTGTTGATTAATTGTCTTCCAAGCTGGCTAGTCAACGGCGTAGGGCAGGATTAGTTAAACATTTTGTTATTGGCCATAACAAATTGGACAGGCCATCACCAGTGCTTGGGGATTGGGGAGAAACTCACAAACCCATGCTAAACCGTTGGATGGTAGTTGGGAGAAGGGAGCTTCCGGTAGCTGGTTCCCAAGGTATGCTTTTAGGAGTCCAGCGGTAGAAAAAGATCTCACGAAGAATTCTCATAACCCTCTCAAGGATATAGAAGCAAGAAGTGGTGGGAAGATCACAGCAAGAAAACGTGAGAAAGTAGAAGATAGATTGAAAGAAGAAATCTATTCTGTAACTCTTCATCTTTGACACGCATTTGTAATTGACTCCACTTCTTTGATTGTTAATAAAGGTTGCTGTTCTCCCGTGGATGTAAGCCATTTTGGCTGAACCACGTAAATATGTTGTGTCTCTATCTTTGTTTGTTTATTTGTTGCATCATCTATAGATTCGAACTTGTGCATGTGTGTATGTTCTTGGTCACTTTTATACATCAGCCGAGATCAAGAAGTGAATGAAAAGCAGCTGGTCTTGACAAACAAAGTGCTTTGTTGGTGAATTGATCTAACAAATCCTTTGAAAAAATAAGATATTAAAATTTCCATATTTTATTACATTCGTATTGTAACGTCCCAAAAATTTGAATGTTCACGTAAACCACATGTATGCAAATTATTAAATTTCTTTGGTATTTTATTAAATTGTTTTATAGCTTTAACTGCATGTTTATTTCATTAATTGTGTTTTAATTCATTGTTTATTTAAATTTCATGCAATCTAGGATTTTTATTTAAATTGTGAAGTTAAATTATTTTATGCATAATTCATGCATGATAGGATTTAATTCATGTAATTTTAAAGGTTCACATATTAGGTTTCTATATGCATTTCACGTCCGAACGAGGATCGGAGACCAGAGAATTTTCAAGAAATTATTTTATTACACGATTAATTTTTATTAATTAATATAAGATGTTTTAAAGGTATTTTTCAAAAAATGAGATTTATTGGATATTTTTACCCTCAAGATTTTATGTTTTAACGGTACGTAAATTTTGTCGAATCAGGGGACTTTTTGAGGGTTCGACTATTATTTTCAAAAGCATTCCAACACGAAATATTTTTCGAGAGTGTGTTTAGATTTAAAAGGCGTACTTTTAAACTTGTTGGACTTAAATAATTTTTTTTAAACTTTTGATTAGCATTTAAGGCCCCTTTAATTAATCCTAAACATTTTATTTAGCACCTAATTACCTCTCTAAACTCCCCACTAAACCTATTTACGTTTCATTAGCCGCCCACCTCCTCCACTCACAACTTCTCTCGTGAACGGCTGCTGCAAGTGTCGGTGACCATTCTTTTCCACTTCAAGCACAAGCTTCCTCCTTCGGCTGTGGTCCTCGATCGTTTTTCCTAAAACAATGATCAAGGCACGCATTGTACCATTGTTTGTGCATCATACATGTCATATATTATGTTGTATGTGTTTTTGCAAGCTATAACCCTCGATCCAAACGAGTGTGGGTAAGAATTTTCGGTTACATGTGATTATTGCATTCGTGGCTCACGTTTTTCTGATTTTTTGCAAGGGGCAACTGTAGTTTCGTTGCTATGGGACCGAGACTTGTCATAAGATAAGGGTTCTGGTGCTGGACCCGAGACTTAAGGGGTTTGCATTGTAGATCGGGAGTTGTGGCGAGGAAGGGCTCGGTTGGTGCAGATCGAGAGACAAGGGTGGAGCCGATGGCTTGAGGGACAATCCGAGGCCTGAACCAGACCGTATTGAGTCTAAGTCCTGGCTGAGGAAAGGCTCGAGAGCTGCTGGTACCACCCTTGGTACAGATCGGCCGTGTGAGAGAGTTTAAACCATGAGTGGCTCATCTTGGAGTTTAGCTTCCGGGAAAGAAGGGAGTAATGCATGGAAGTGTAGGCGTGGGTTCATTGGGACCAGGGGAGCCTAGAGTAGCCGAAGTGTGATTGGTTGAGGGCTGATTTCGGTGGAGGAAGGCTAGCACAAATTTAGAAGGGTGAGTAAGGGTGGACGTGTCTTGTTAAGGAGGGCCGAGAATTGGGTGCTTGCTGGAAATTTCAGCCGTGAAGCTTTAGGTCCAATCTTAGCATTTTAGGGCCTTTTAAGTTTTTTTTTTAGTGTAGGAAAAAGTTGGGAAAAATTTGGTGGTGTTTTGGGTCGATTCAGATTAAAACCGGGACCCCGATCCAAGTTTAAAACGAATCGATTAAGTTTGGTTTTGGGCTCTAATTTACGTCTAGGAATACTTATAAAACCAAAAAATTTTAAGGAAGTTGGTAAGCTTCGGGTCAAATTTTAGAGGTCCAAGGTGAAACGATAATTTTTGGGTTTCTAGGGGCAAAATGGTCATTTTGCACCCGGGATGAGATTTTGGTCCTTGCAGCGCCCTGAGCACAAATTTATGATATTTTAAACTTCCATGCATCATGATTCACGATTTAATAGATTTTATGAATTTATACGTTGCATGCTTGAATTTTAAGAAAATTGCATCTTAGCATGATTTTTACAACTGATGAAAATGGTAATGTTTTGAATGATGGGAATTAGTAGTGGCTATCAAAGTATATGTAAATGTTTAAGACGTATATGTAAATGATGATGATGAGGCCTAGGCACAGTGGATGGGTGATCATGTCACTGATGTCCGACAGCCGTCGGGTACCGCGGCTCTTGGTATGATGGATCCATCGTAAATGATGATGTTTGATAGTCACCTCTAATGAACGGATTTCACCTAAGGAAATGATAAATGATGAATGATAAATGATGAATGATGAAGGATGATTAACGATGAGATGTTTTGACACTTCATGATTTTACACGACATGATTATGTTACGCTTTTCAAGTTAATGAAAGGTATGTTCAGTATGGTATTTTTCACTTTGTGTGCTATGTATATGTATTTGCTATTAACGGTGCAGGCGTGTTGAGTCTTTAGACTCACTAGGCGTGTGATATGCAGGTGAGCTTAATGATGAGGAGACGAGAGGTGATGATGACTGAACGGGCGGAGCTGGTGGCGCACGTTAACCCGAGGACCTTGTATTCTTTCGCAATAATATGATTTCATGAGAACATATTTAAATATTTTAATTGTTTAGGTTGGTTGCTCCTTTCATAATTTAAACTGTAGTTATTTTATTTCGCAGTGGGGCGATTTTACAAAATGTATGTTTCGAATTTTATAGTTTTATATGGGCATGGTTCCGGTCATTGCATTTAAAAAAATGTCCAGTAGAATTTTAAAATGAGGAATCACAGCGGAAGTGATTCTTGGGAAGAGAAGGATATAGTGGAGAGGACAGTGTGAGGCGAATACATGATTTAACTTCCAATGGAAACGAGTAAAATCCCACAACAGAGAATCACTTCTCCACACGATCAACTCATTCAACACATAAGCAAGCAATTCACGAAGACATAAAACACTTAATTTGCCCAGAAAAGGTCCCCAACAAATTTAAGAACTTCTGAATTCGAGCAGCCATGAAAAATAAGAACTTCACATGCGACAACCAATCAATGTCTTTGACGATCAACCACGAAAAATAAGAACTTCACATTTGACGTCGATATTTTTGGATACTTCAAGCACACAAGCATCGCCTACTTTTAAATCATTGTCTTCAGCAAATTTTCTCCATCCAGTAGTGAATGGAACTTTCCCTTTTCTACAAATGCACCTTACAAGCCATGTCTTCCCTTCGAAAACAAGGAGGATCGAGCTATTTCCTGTGCCAACCAAGATTTTCTTGCCGAATTCTCGCGGTATATTCTTGCAACAAAAATAAAATTATTAAGCGATTTTAATTCATGGGCTTGAAGCCTTAAACTAAGGAATCATGAAAAGTAGCATATATAATAATAGAAACAATAATAATTACTCAAGATATCTATTGATGAATTACCAAAACCAAACTTCCAGTGCAGATATAAGATGGATGCATCACAACTATGGTAAATCGGTTTTTGTTGGCTTCTCAGACATGAAATCTAATGCCCTCGTATAGGCTTTGAATCTGTCGTCACCATACCTTGCCTGCAGTTTTGCTTCCTGTCTGGGTATTTCAATTCCGTGACTTCAAAAAATAACATTATATGCACAAATATACACGCAAGATATTAGAACATTGCAACTCGTATAGTAGAAAAAAATCCCATGATATCATTGTTTCTGAAAGGGGATCGGTTACGGTGACCGGAAGCGCAACGGAAGTTTTAAAAAATCAAAATTTTACATCAAATTTTCGGCCACCATGTTCTTTGTGTAGCAAATATAATAAAACTCAAAAATGACATTCATAGTGTGTTTAGAATTGTACCTATCAATCTTAAAAGATTGATGATGGCTCCAACTTAGTTGATATACAACTAAGCTCTTCAATGGCAAGACAATCTTCAAGCTTCCTTTGAGCCCACCTTGCTCAAATATTAAGCCCACCACCAACTAGCTAGAACCACTCTAATTTTGCACTAGAAAAATTAGAGCATTTTTCTTTGAGAAGTGTATTGTTTCCTCAACCATTGAAGAACAAAAATTGAGAGAAAAATTGGAGAGAAAATGAGAGGAGAGTTCGGCCACTTCATCTTGAATGGGGGGAAGGGAGACTAGCCTTGGTAGTGTAAAAAGTTGTTGTTGGCATGTGTGACACATGTCTTGATTATTGAGAAAGTTGTCTCCCAACTCTTCACCTCCCATGCATGCAAGTCTTATTTGATTTTTAACAATTAAAAATCCATGGACTTATTTTTAATTATCTCAAACATATTTGAGACTAATTAAACATTACTTGAATTTACTCAAGTCACTAGTTGAATAATTATTTTAATATTGGGCTCTACAAGACCCAATATGATTTAATTAATTCAACACTTGAATTAATTTAATATTTGGACTCTACTAGGTCCACTAGTGTTTAATTAATTCAACACTTGAATTAATTTAATTTAGTCCATAATAATGTTTATGAAAATCGCAATTTTCAAATATATTATTTATTTGGTCAACTTTTAATTTAGGAACACTTCCACAAATTAAAAGATACATTTCTCTCATAGAAGTCATACTTCTATTTTTCCTTACACTTATAAAATCATTTATAAGTCGTTCAACACATTGAACTAGTTTCTCCTTTATAGAAGTCATACTTCTAATTTTCCTTACGCTTATAAACTCCTTTATAAGCCGTTCAACACATTGAACTATTTTTACTTCTCAACGGGTTCTAGAAAGCCATTACTTGTGTGGCCCTCAATGGTTCATTGATACAACTAGCCGTGGGTTCACATCTCCATGTGATTCGGACTAAACATGTCCTTATATGAGCATACCCCAATTGCTCCATTCTTACTTATCAACACCTTGATAACAAGAACGTCAGAACTCAAGTCTGATAGTACCCAACCAATCATGTTAAACGCCTAGCAGCATCGCTTACATGATTCCCTAGGTATCAAATGATAGTGCCTGCAAGAACCATTCAATTATGGTTAGCGTACAGTACGGTCCCTTCAACTCATATATCCCGATCGATTCGACAACCATTGGTTTATCGAGAGTTGTCAATGAATCGATACTATGTGTCATGTCGTAGTTGCATCAATGGTGTAATCTACGAAACCCCTTTCATAATTACCACCATACTCTGGCCAGAGATTTCAACCTACATACACATGATAACACATAGGATATCCATACCCGAAGGTAAGCGGTGAATCCCCGACTAAAATGCATCGACTCCTATATGTTTCGACATAACACCCAACCTTGCCACCTGATGACCCCATGAGAGTCGGTAAACAAGTCAAAGTGAAACGCTAGCACATAGAGTCTCAATGTTGTCCCGGGTCATAAGGACTAATGGTGTACAACCATAAACTAGGACGCTTCCACTCGATAAGTGAGAACCACTTGGAAAGTCCTTTAATGGAGGGTTGTTCAGTGCACTCTACCAGGAGCACCTATCTGCATGCTCGGACATCACAATGTCCCCTACCAATGAAACATGGTACTCACATCGCAGATACTAGTCTCTAACTCTAGCGGCCTATATCCTTCTTAACGGCGGCTGAATCGACTAGGAACTGTTTAGAATATACAGTATTCCAAATATGAGTTTCATGATACTCATCATATGAGCATCTCATATTCTTTCTACTATTTGTATATTCAAGGGCTTTATCTATGCAACTAGCATGGGTATACAGATAAAGATGTGCCAAAGTAATAATTTCAAATATTACTAAAATAAAGATTGCTTATACATAGAGTTTCATTGTGAACACTCGGCCAACACTTGGCTCGACGGGCACCTACTCCAACAGTTTCAATAAAGTTTAACCCCGAGAATCAATATGTTATATCAAATCTTGGTGATGTATCCTTCCGATACGTTGACATGATATCTCACAACATATCTAACACAATGATTCACATGTTTTGATGAACTAACATTCAAGGTTGCATCACCATATATATGTATCAGAAGATTTTAAACAGACTAAAACATGAACACGACTTACCGATATCAGATCGATGTTTTGGAGATGAATGTTTATGGTTCATACCAGCGTCTCTCACAAGGGAATAATAATAAGAATATTCTATCTCCGTAGCAGTGGTGTCGAATATGTTAACCTCAAAATGAGAATCCCCAACATATTTGAATAACAAGAAGTACCCAAGTCGGATGGAATAATGCTCTTCAAACCGCTGCCAATGCCATTCTCCCAGCAGCCAATCTTCACCAGCAGAGTGTGTCAATTCCACTTTCCAAACTAAACCATTTGGAACCTCGAGATAGACACGGTCTGGCAGATTGTGCCCGTATATTCGAATAAAAGCAGGAGGAAGTATCTGGAAACATATCTCAAGTATAAAAATCATAACTATGGGAAGAAAAGAAACAAAGCTGGCTCAATTCAACACACAGAACATCCAAATATTGGAGATTTAATAAAATAAATCTATAAATCATGTGATTAAATCCATATATCACAACACTTCAGGAATTCAAGTCGAGTTATCAGAAAATATAAATAACAGTAAATACGTATCAGAATCCATTGATTGATCTAGCGTCAGAGTTATGGATCTTCCAAGGCAACAGAGAATCGACCACCTTATTCTTGCCTTTGATGGGAGAAGGAGAGAGATCTAGAATACATGTGCCGTATGTATTCTGTGTTATATTCTCTGTGCCTTGGGGACCATAACCTTATATAACTTTAGCAGTCTTCGATCCGTTATAGAAGACCTAATTGGGCTGCGCTTCTACACATAAGGTGGACCATACCAATTTATTTAATACTTTGGAAACCCATAATTAATTAGATCACTTTATTGGGTCTTTTATTAGATAGCTTGTTCATGTACAATTAATTGACTTATGCGAGCCCACAAAATAATTCCAACAATCTCCCACTTGGGCCACATAAGTTATCCGGATATTGTACATGCAAAAACTGGAGCTCTTGCTATCCAAACCAAAATATTCCTTAACAATTTGGTCTATCAATTATACCAATATCGAACCAAAGCAGTCATCGCTACATTTAAAATCACTAGACCCATCAATGATCACAATATTAGCATAATCAATAACATAGATCAAGTATGGATGTGTAGCATGAAAATACATAAATGTGATCCCAGAATAAACCTGTATTTCCAACTGGTCCTCCTAATGATTCAAAGAGTCCAATAACAGACTTTCAACCAAATGCTAAACCTCTATGAAAGACATCACTTTATTTCAAAGTAATTCAAATAAACCTTAGTCTGTACAGAAACTTAAATCATGTTAAATGAGTCAATGCTCAAACCGAATACAAACTCACACTGTACAGGCATATCAACTATATGGACAACACCAATGTGTGTCACATGCTCACATGTAAAAATATACAGCTATATGGGTTGTTATGTGATGCGTCGTTTAGTGTCGATAAGCATTCGATTGTATTAGAAGTCGTATAAAACCGACTTGGTGTACAATTGCCACGTTTTTGAATTGTATGTGTCGTAGGGTGGACGTCATTGCTTTGGGTGCTTGTATGAAGTTGGTTCGATGTTTTGGCAGGCTAGGATGGGTCTCGGGGTGTCGATTCATGGTCCGTACAAACAAGTCTAGAATGTTAAGCATGACATGTACAGGATTTTAGTGAGTTTGCAATTTGCGCAGGTACACGGACCCTTACACGGGGTCCGTGCCTTTATTTCCTTCGAAGTGTCTTTTTACCGAGCCTACACGGACATCCACACGGACCCTTTCACGGACCCTTAAACGGGGTCCGTGCCTTTATGTCCTTCGAAGTGTCTTTTTACCGAGCCCACACGGACCCATGCACAAGGTCCGTGCCTTCCCCCTTCTGGACGTCAATTTAACCGAGTCTACACGGACTCGGAGCCGGACCTGGGCACGGGGTCAATGTCCCTTTTTCTTCCCGAGTATTCCTTTTTGCGCACCTACACAGACTCCTACCCGGACCCATGCACGGGGTGTACTCCTTATTTTTGGGATATCTTATTTTGTCTTAGAGTTTCATGTCTTGGGTTAGTACGATAATTTAAATGAGGTCAATTCCCGTGTGTTATAGAATGTCTTAAGTTATTTATTGAATTTGAGGTGAGCACGAATACCTACGTCTAATTTATGCAATTTAAGTGTTGAGTTCATGTTTAGTATGTTGCAGCAACGAACCCCAGCGAGATCCAACGAATCCCTCAACGCCAAGTAAGTATGTTGACGTGCAAAGAAAATATTTTAAGTTTTTGAGGTATGCTAAATGTCTTGTGACCAATTATGTTTAGGATTGAAAAGCGTTAAATTATGAAAAGGGACCAATTCGCCCGTTAAATTATTAACGGGTTTAGATCGTGATTGGAAAGTGTTAAATTATGAACGTGGACCAATCAGCTTGTTAAATTATGAACGGAGATCTCATGTATGTGGCATTGGATACGTCCCTGTCATCCCAGTACTGTGGTTTAGTCTGATCAGGCGAATTATGTTATGGGTCACTTGTTTTGAAACATCCTCTACGCAAAATGATGAAGCCATGTATGTTTAAGTACGTTCAAGTATGCAAGCATGTTTAAGAAAAGTTTATGGCACGTCTAAGTATGTATGTACGTATGTTCAAGTTTTATCTTGCAAGTTCAAGTTTAAAGTATATATGTCCTATTTTAAAGTTGCATGTGATTTTATTATGTAGTACTTGATACTTCGAGTGTATGCGTGTTGAGTCTTTAAACTCACTAGACTTGATCGATGCAGGTGAAGATGTTTATGAGGAGACAGGAGGTGGGGACCAAGGAGCAGGCTTGGACTGAGCGGGAGGCTAAACCCGAGGACCGCCAAGTTTTAATTTTATGAAAATGTTTAATTACTCTGATTTTGTGTTACTGTTTGAGGTTCGAGCAAATACTTTTGGTAGACACCATTTTGAGATTTTTTGTTGCAACAAATTCGAGGACGAATAGTTGTTTTATCAAATTTGTGATTAGCCAACTTCGTGCGGATTATATATGCATTGTGAGAACCCAAATTTTTGGACCAGTAATTAATTAAATATAGACATGTATAAGAATTTATTTTTCGAGTTATAATAAATTCGAAAATATAAATAATACATGGAATACAAAATCCAGTGTAAGATACACGATAAATAAGGCTGGATATTATTCAAATTTGGAAGGAAATATTACATATAAGATAGATTTTCTCAACAAGGAAGCATATCAATATTTATGGAATGATTATCTCGAATTTATGGAAAGAGCATCTCCAAATTATGGAAAGATATCAATCAAATTATGGTAAGATTATTACCACCTCTCTATAAATAGGAGGACCTCTCATTCAAATTTCACACCTCAATTTTCGAGTTTCTCTTGATATTTTCGAAATTCCTCTCCAAAATTCTGCATGAGTTATCAAAGTTTTGTCCAAGTTCAGAAATTCGTTTCTCTCGCTCAATTTCTCCGACTCCGATCTCCACCATTTAGAATATGCTTCCATATGTTTTGCATAACATTTCCAAATTTCGGCCAAATCCAACGGTTAGTTTTTCGTTTGTAGCCTTCGTAAGAAAATTGCTAAGATTTTATGCGAGAAACAGTATACCTAAGGTTTTTCGTCCATAAGCAGATTAAAACGTCTTACAAACTCGATCGTCACCGTTAATAATTTACTTAACGTACTTGTGAACGTAGTGTAAAAGTTTGAACCCGATCCAACGGTTCAATTATGTGAAAGAAATTTTGCAAGATGGCTGATTTTTCGATAGATGTGTTGTTGCGTTTTCGGAGCATGATTCTTCTATGGTTTTCGAGTTCTTCACGTTTTCTTCCAGTCTAAGGTAATTGGGTTTTTGCTATATTATAATTTGCACACTTGTTCTTTGTAAGTAGGCTTGTTTTAAATATATTGCGTATGAATTATTTCGTTTTCGAAAGTTTCGATTGAGCACCTTCACTCTATTTCTACGTTTTTTTTGTGCGATTTTGGTTCGTTTACGTGTTGGCACTGTGAGGATTCACTGAAAATGGGTGAGAATCCCAACATATGGCCCTTCACGGTGGGATAGAACCGTTTTATTGCCTCACCCCCTTAGAAGATTAAAAATTAGAGACTGATATCAGTAAACCATAGAAGGTGGAAAAATCTCAGTGCTATTATGATATGAATATGATGATTTGATATGAAAAGCATGATATATTTACGTGTTATTTTCAAAAATTGTGTAAGTATTTTAATTTTGTGCTCGAACGGCCTCCACTTGTTGAGTGACGACCATATCACTCACCCCTTACTCTACTCTCTCAGATAAATCAGAAAAGAAAATCGAGAAAGATGAACATGACCAGTTTTGGGACTGATAATAAGATGATTCGAGAAGTTTATTTTAGTTTTGGCTTAGTAAGTTGTAAAAGTTTCCGCATATTATTTTTATCATTTTAAGAATCTACGTTGTAAAGAAAATCTTTTGATTGATTATGAGTGATAAACTGGTTTTTGGTCAATTGTGTGGTTGTAAAACAACGCCGGTGTCAACTAACCCCGGTCTCGGGGCGTGACATGCATAACGTGGAATAGATTTTGTGATACTACTGTTGTAAATTATACAGAACATAGTCACAGTTTGCCAACAAGTAATGTTAGTGTGCTTTTGATTTTTGGATGTCTTGAATGTTAAAATCATTATGTTGCTTGCAGCATATTTTGGGGGAAATTGGTGTCCACTTCCGATCCAATGAAGTGTTATTTCTTGGCGTACGGTGAATAACATGAAATGGAGTGCAATTTATATTGTCTTTAAAATATTTGACAGTTATAGGATCTCATAAACCTTCTTACACTAACTATAATAATTTTGAAATAAAGCTCGACTCATATGTATAATCTTCATCTTATGGAGTATTATGTTTAATAGTGTGACTAGTAAGTTTATTCTTCTAATCCACTACGTGAATACGTTTTTTGTTTTCTTTTAAATTTTTGCATATTTTGCGATTTATCTAATTACGAATACTTATTTTCGGTATTAGCTTGATATTTTGCCTTAAAATTAAGATACTTTATATTTTATTTTAATTTAAAACAATAAATATTCATATGAAGACAGAACAAAAAATGAGATATAAATTACAAAGACTCATACGTTCGAAAGAATTCAAGAACCTTTCTTCCCAGTATTTGAATATTTTGACTCCAAATACTGATGCAAGAAGAAAAAAAAAACTGAAGGAGATATAAGAATACAAACTGAAGGAGCAAAGGATAAATATGCTTATTCCTTATTCATCAATAAACAAACAACCTATATATATAGACTAATACATAACTGAAACTAGCATGAAAAAAAAATTATCCAACGTTAAAAAAACAAACTCCTATTGACTAGGTAAATGGAAACAAACTTACTGACACTTCTAAAGATTATGACAAACTAAACATGTAAAAATAAATGGATTAAATTTCCTCAACAAATACTGTTAAGATTTATTGTGTCCGACAGATGCTCAAAATACTGACAATATCAGTATATGATGTAAAGCAGAAAATTTGTGTTTTATCAGAATTAAATGTTGTTCCAGATAGTTACAACATCTGGCACAACATGCAGCAGAAAAATATAGTTTGTAACACAAATTCGCTCAACGTAAATAAATGGACGAGATTAAATATGCACAAGTATAAATACTTGTGCGGTGCCTTATGACAAAAATTAATCACTAGAAAAATCAATCGTTTACAAAAACCTAACACTAGTGATTATGACAAAAATCAATTTTCTCAACAAGTTGAGAAAACAATGGTTTCTAAAACAAATTACCAGAATAAACCTAAAACAAAAAAGCAAAAACTTGATCCCGAAAAGCACGATCAATTAGATGCAATCTTCAGTCAACATCGTTACGGATGTTGTCTGTAGATGTTGGCAACATTTGCAGCAACATGTCCAACACTCTTCAAAACAACGTCTTTGTAGAATTATTTGTCTATGAAATCTCGACGTGCAAAAGTGCATCAGTTATGCATTTATGAAAATCTCCAAGCGAAGAGTGAAAACCATATAAATCGAAAAAGCTCTCTCTTAAAAGTTTGCGTGAATCCTCAATGCAAGAGCTCTCTCCAAAGTGCGTGGATGAATAATCGAGAAGGCTCGTGCACAAGAGAGAGTAGAGAGAGTGAGAGAGAGAGCTTCAACAATGTCCTTGATCTCTTATTTATAGATGTAGACTTTTATTATTCAAGGAAACCTATTTCACAAGGAAATTGAGAGTTTAATTATAAATAAACTCCTTTTAAACATTGATATCATATCTCATTAAATCATTATCATAAATATAATATCTAGAAAATACAAACCCAATATTCCTCATAATCTTATCAAGAATGAAATTGATTTCAGGAAGATATATATCACAATAAAATCTTAACATAATTATCTAGAAAGGCAAAATCATAATTAAATATTATACACAATCAAATCAACAAGGAAATATAATATTAAGGAAATTATTTAAGATAAGAAGTTATATCAATTAAATAAAAAATATATATTTCCCTTCAATCTCTCTCTTTTTGCCTTTCTGGACAAAATCAAATCAAACTCAATTTCTCAGTTGAACTCCAGTTAACGCCTCCTTAATATGAGATTTTTTCTCCCCCCTGAATAAAATCAAGTTAGTAAATTCTCCCCCTGAATAAAATCAAGTTAGTACATGTGTTGTTCATTGTGTTGGCAACACCTGAGACAATACCTGCAAAAACATTAGCAGTTCATTAAAACAAAAACACATCAGGGAAGCATCAGATAGATGGTATCATTTGGTCCTTTCAATTCACACTCCCTTGAATTTGAGTCACGTCTTGTCCCCCTTTTTGTCCAGAATGGACACTAACATTGTGACACCCCGATCCTCTTTTAAAATAAATACGCAGCGGAAATAAAATTTTCTCTTTAAATTATACGGAAGGAGTTTCAAAATACATTTCATCAAATATCTTTACAAAATAAATACATGATCATTTAAATGACATAACAAAAACAAAACATCATTCCTATGATCATGCCAAAATCCTCCTTCCAACGGTGTATGCATATGACCCCCGATCTACAGTCAACGTCCCGAGGCACCACTCTGATCTGCATCACATGAAAATAACTGAAATGAGAATAAATCTCAGCAAGTGTAACTCTTATATAACAATGAACAATAACTCTGTAAAACATCTCTTTGAAATCATAAATACCATCAACTCTGAACTGTAAACTCTGAATATCAATAACATAGCAATAGCATAAAAATATGATGGTATTTCTCTTTTGCTCTGGGGATTGATATCAATAGTATCTCTGCTCTGGGGTGCTCGTATCCCAAATCGATATAAATACCGATAACTCTGAGGGATATAAGCCTATAGGCGATGATCATCTAATATTGCATGCAATCTCTGACTATGTATTTATCAATCCGAAAACATTTAAACTCTTCTCTGGTTTTAACAATCACTTTGAACTCTATATATCTCTTTGTATTCCCTTTAATCAATAATGAGACATACAATGCCTCCAATACATATAACAATACATACTATGGATCAAATGAAAGGGAATAACACAATAAACTCTTTGAAACACATACATATATAATCATGTGAGCAAAAGGAATGAATTTCCACTTACAAACCACAACAAACACCTCAACTTAGCTCTTGATCACCACCTACAACAAATAATCCACAAATAACACCAATATCAACTAAATATCCAAGATTACAAGCTAAATAATCCATAAATCCACATAAACAACCAACCTAAACAACTCTTAATTTACAACCTTAACAGAATCGCACCAAAAGCTTACCCAAGCTTCCTAGCACCAAGGAGAACGTCGATCTCAAGTCGAAATTCCAAACAAACGCCTGAATCGAAGATAGGAAAGGAAAGAAATGACTAAAAACCCTAGAAATGGAGAGAAAAGTCGAGAATGGAGGAGAAAAGAAAGGGAAAGTATGGCCAACCACTCCAAAAAGTAGCTTAAAAACTCGCCCATACCTTCACCGCGGGTGCGCTCCTCTAAGCACCGCGGGTGCGCTGAGCTTTCGGCAGTCCACAAAATTCCTGAACCACAGACACCGCGGGTGCGGCACTGCAAGCACCGCGGGTGCGCTACACACCGCGGGTGCGGTCACTGCATCACCGCGGGTGCGGTGATGCTACGGCCCTCCAACACAAAAACTGCACAGTACACCGCGGGGGCACTCCAGTTAAGAGCGCGGGTGCACTCAAGCCACGGCCAAGCACTATTCCCATGCAACTAAAATCGATCCGGAACTCTGAAACGAACAACCAACATCAACTAACACCTCAAGACAATAAAACTAACAATACTATAGCCCATAAACACAACTCTAAACCTCTAATCAAATAACTCAAATAACAAACGAAACTTAAATCGTACCGTACACCGGGCTCGGCTATTACAATCTCCCCCCCTTAAGGGAATTTCGTCCGCGAAATTGACGTCACGGCACGAACAACTCAGGATACTTCTCTCTCATCTCATCCTCTGGTTCCCACGTAGCCTCCTCTAACAAATGGTTCCTCCAAAGAACTTTGACAATGCCGATCTCTTTGTTCCTCAGAACTCTAACTGTGCGATCCAAAATCTGAATCGGAATCTCTTGATATGTCAAATTCGGCGTCAAGTCCAATGGCTCATGGCGTAGAACATGGGAAGGATCTGTAACATACTTCCTGAGCATCGAAACGTGAAACACATTATGAACTCTGTCAAGATCTGGAGGTAGGGCTAATCTGTAGGCTCGATCGCCAACTCTGTCCAATATCTCGAATGGACCAATAAATCTAGGACTCAACTTGCCCTTCTTACCAAATCTCATCACACCTTTGAGAGGTGCTATCTTCAGAAACACATGGTCGCCAACCTCGAACTGCAAAGGTCTGCGACGAACATCTGCATAGCTCTTTTGTCTGGACTGGGCAGTCTTCATCCTTTCTCTGATAACATCAACAACATCAGCAGTCTGCTGGACCAACTCTGGTCCAAACATCTTCCTCTCACCAACCTCGTCCCAATACAAGGGAGACCTGCACTTCCTGCCATAAAGTGCCTCATACGGTGCCATGCCAATCGTCGCCTGGTAGCTATTATTATAAGTGAACTCAACCAAAGGAAACAAAGAATCCCAGCTACCTGGAAAGTCTATAGTACAAGCTCTGAGCATATCCTCAAGAATCTGAATGACTCTCTCTGACTGACCATCACTCTGAGGATGATAGGCTGTACTGAACGCTAATCGCGAACCCATAGCTCTGTGCAAACTCTTCCAAAACTCTGAAGTAAATCTGGGGTCACGATCAGACACGATCGACACAGGGACACCATGAAGTCTGACAATCTCTGCTATGTAGTCCTCAGCATACTGGTTCATCGAATACGTCGTCTTGACTGGAAGAAAGTGCGCTGACTTAGTCAATCTATCAACGATAACCCAAATAGAATTGAAACCTCTCCGCACTCTGGGAAGACCAGTCACGAAATCCATCGTAATATGCTCCCACTTCCACTGAGGAATCGGCAACGACAACAATGTCCCAGCAGGTCTCTGGTGCTCAATCTTCACCTGCTGACAAGTAAGGCACTGAGAAATGAACACGGCAACATCCTTCTTCATACCTGGCCACCAGTAGAGTCGACGAAGATCCTGATACATCTTCGTACTGCCTGGATGAATCGAATACGGCGCGGTATGAGCCTCTGTCAGAATATCTCTACGAATATCATCGCCAACAGGAACACAAATACGACCTCTGAAAGTCACCAAACCATCACCATTCAAGGCGAACTCTGAATTACCTCTAATCTCTGCCCTATCTCTCAACTCTGTCAACTGAACATCAGTCGACTGCTCTCTACGGATCCTGTCCGTCAATGAAGATCGAATAACTAACGCTGAAAGACGAGCAATGGTGCCTGGAATCACCAGATCAATATCCTCTCTCTGCAAATCCATCAGCAACGGTCTCTGAATCAAAGAACTCAATGAAACACTCGACTTGCGGCTTAAAGCATCAGCCACAACATTCGCCTTCCCTGGGTGATAACTGATAGTCACATCGTAATCCTTGACAAGCTCTAACCACCTCCTCTGTCGCATATTGAGCTCTTTCTGCGAGAACAGATACTTCAAACTCTTGTGGTCTGTGAAGATCTCACACTTTTCGCCATACAGATAATGTCTCCAAATCTTAAGGGCGAAAACCACAGCTACTAGCTCCAAATCGTGCGTCGGATAATTCTTCTCATAATCCTTCAACTGGCGAGAAGCATAGGCAATGACCTTACCTCTCTGCATCAACACTGCACCGAGACCCTTCTTCGACGCATCGGTAAAGACCACAAAATCCTCTGAACCACTGGGCAATGCGAGAATAGGAGCTGACGTCAATCTATCCTTCAACTCCTGAAATGCGCTCTGGCAATCTATAGACCACTCGAACTTCACAGTCTTCCTTGTCAGATTGGACAATGGCAGGGCAATCTTGGAAAAATCCGAAATGAAACGACGATAATAACCCGCCAAACCAAAGAAACTGCGTACCTCTGAAACAGTCGTAGGAATAGGCCACTTCTGAATCGCCTCTATCTTCATCGGATCAACAGCAATGCCATCCCTCGAAACGACATGGCCTAGAAAAGAAATCTGATCCAGCCAAAACTCACACTTCTTCAACTTAGCAAACAACCTCCGCTCTCTCAGCAACTGGAGAACAACTCTGAGATGCTCTGAATGAAGCTCTCTGGTCTTGGAATAGATCAAGATATCGTCGATAAAGACAATGACGAAGCTATCCAAATACGGCTTGAACACACGGTTCATCAGGTCCATGAAAACAGAAGGGGCATTGGTCAAACCAAAAGACATCACGAGAAACTCAAAGTGACCATACCTGGTCCTGAAAGCCGTCTTAGGGATATCAGACTCCCTAACCTTCAACTGATAGTAGCCAGACCGAAGATCAATCTTAGAGAAAACAGTGGCACCCTGGAGTTGGTCAAATAGATCGTCAATCCGTGGCAACGGATACTTGTTCTTGATCGTCACTTTGTTGAGCTCTCTGTAATCGATACACAGACGCAAAGACCCGTCCTTCTTCTTAACAAATAGAACCGGAGCTCCCCAAGGCGAAGAACTCGGACGAATGAAACCCTTATCTAGAAGATCCTGCAACTGCGTCTTCAACTCTTTCATCTCGGTAGGAGCCATCCTATACGGAGCCTTAGAAATAGGAACCGTACCTGGAGCAAGATCAATAACAAACTCTACATCTCTATCCGGCGGCAAACCCGGAACATCATCCTCAAACACATCAGCAAACTCCCTCACCACATCAATATCATCAATATTCAACTTAATCAGTCTGTCCATATCCACAACAGATGCTAGAAAAACATCACAACCTCTACACAATAGCCTCTCAGCATCAAGACACGAAATAAAAGGAAGGACCATCGAAGTACCTGAGCTGGCGAGAACTCCTCCCTGGCCATCATCTGCAAAAGTCACCGTCTTAGCAACGCAATCAATAACAGCACGATAGGTCGACAGCCAATCCATGCCAAGAATAACATCAAAGGCAACCATCGGGATCACAATCAAATCAGCAAAGACCTCTCGATCAACAAAACGAACGGGGCACGCATACACTATGGAAGTCGGGCACAAAACATCTCCCGAAGGCAAAACAACACTAAGCTGAAGGGGAATAACAGAAGGAACTATACTCAAAGATCTCAAAAACAATTCAGACATAAAAGAATGAGTAGCACCAGTATCAATCAAAGTAGTAGCTACTCTGCCTGAAATTAAAATGGAACTAGAGATTACAGAAGAATTACGATTAATACCTTCCTTAGTCATCGAAAAGATACGACCCTGCACCTTCTCCTGGCTAGCTCCCTTAGGACAATCTCTGGAAATATGGCCTGGCATGCCACAACGATAGCAAGAACGAGTGCCAAATCTACACTCTCCACGATGAGGTCTGCCACACTTGGGACACAAAGATCTCTCAGAATCAGACGGAGCAACTGGCACTGACTGTGGCCTAGGACTCTGATCCACCTTGCCCTTCCCCTTGAATCGATCTCTGCCACGCTGACCTGAACTCTGGCCTCTTTGAACACTAGCCTGGTGCCTCGCCTGTCTCTCCCTGGCGATATCCTTCTCGTCCTGCTCTGCTAGCAACGCCTTGGACACAATCTCCTTGAAAGTCACAGCCTTGGACATATTGATATCACGCCTGATCTCCGCTCTAAGGCCTCGAATGAAGTGAGCGCCTTTATCTTTATCACTAGTAGCAATGTACGGAGCAAAAAGGCAACCCTCCTCGAACCTGAGAATATACTCGTCCACATTCAAGCTCCCCTGACGAAGCTCCAAGAACTCTGTAACCTTCCTCGCTCGCAGTGCATCAGGAAAGTACTTGTCGTAGAAAAGCTCAGTAAACTCAGACCACTTCAAAGTAGAAACATCAATGCCAACCTTGGTCGCATTCCACCACAAACGTTCAGCTTTAACCAGCATGAAAACAGCACAACTGATACGGTCTCTGTCCTCATAGTGGAGATGATCAAAAATCGCCTCCAAAGCCTTGACCCACTCTACTGCAGCTAAAGGATCGGAGCTGCCTGGAAACTCGGGTGGATCCATCCTCTTAAACGCAGAAAAGATAGCATCAGAACCAACTGCAGCTGGAGCAACCTGCCCTCTACCTTGGCCTCTGCCCTGGCCTGCTCCTTGCAGTCTAAGCAACTGCTGGATCTGCTCACTGTGAACCTTAGCCTGCTCCTTCAGTAACTTGCCGAACTCGTCGACAACTCTCGAGGACGAACTATCCTCTCCCTCTGACGCCTTACGCTTAGGAGGCATCCTCTACTCTACAATGCTCACAAGACACCAATCAATACAAAACAATAGATAGATGCAAAGAAAACATACCCGGACAGTTGAAAGTAGACGAAGTCATATGCATTGGTCCGAAGAACACCGCTCTGATACCACTAAATGTGACACCCCGATCCTCTTTTAAAATAAATACGCAGCGGAAATAAAATTTTCTCTTTAAATTATACGGAAGGAGTTTCAAAATACATTTCATCAAATATCTTTACAAAATAAATACATGATCATTTAAATGACATAACAAAAACAAAACATCATTCCTATGATCATGCCAAAATCCTCCTTCCAACGGTGTATGCATATGACCCCCGATCTACAGTCAACGTCCCGAGGCACCACTCTGATCTGCATCACATGAAAATAACTGAAATGAGAATAAATCTCAGCAAGTGTAACTCTTATATAACAATGAACAATAACTCTGTAAAACATCTCTTTGAAATCATAAATACCATCAACTCTGAACTGTAAACTCTGAATATCAATAACATAGCAATAGCATAAAAATATGATGGTATTTCTCTTTTGCTCTGGGGATTGATATCAATAGTATCTCTGCTCTGGGGTGCTCGTATCCCAAATCGATATAAATACCGATAACTCTGAGGGATATAAGCCTATAGGCGATGATCATCTAATATTGCATGCAATCTCTGACTATGTATTTATCAATCCGAAAACATTTAAACTCTTCTCTGGTTTTAACAATCACTTTGAACTCTATATATCTCTTTGTATTCCCTTTAATCAATAATGAGACATACAATGCCTCCAATACATATAACAATACATACTATGGATCAAATGAAAGGGAATAACACAATAAACTCTTTGAAACACATACATATATAATCATGTGAGCAAAAGGAATGAATTTCCACTTACAAACCACAACAAACACCTCAACTTAGCTCTTGATCACCACCTACAACAAATAATCCACAAATAACACCAATATCAACTAAATATCCAAGATTACAAGCTAAATAATCCATAAATCCACATAAACAACCAACCTAAACAACTCTTAATTTACAACCTTAACAGAATCGCACCAAAAGCTTACCCAAGCTTCCTAGCACCAAGGAGAACGTCGATCTCAAGTCGAAATTCCAAACAAACGCCTGAATCGAAGATAGGAAAGGAAAGAAATGACTAAAAACCCTAGAAATGGAGAGAAAAGTCGAGAATGGAGGAGAAAAGAAAGGGAAAGTATGGCCAACCACTCCAAAAAGTAGCTTAAAAACTCGCCCATACCTTCACCGCGGGTGCGCTCCTCTAAGCACCGCGGGTGCGCTGAGCTTTCGGCAGTCCACAAAATTCCTGAACCACAGACACCGCGGGTGCGGCACTGCAAGCACCGCGGGTGCGCTACACACCGCGGGTGCGGTCACTGCATCACCGCGGGTGCGGTGATGCTACGGCCCTCCAACACAAAAACTGCACAGTACACCGCGGGGGCACTCCAGTTAAGAGCGCGGGTGCACTCAAGCCACGGCCAAGCACTATTCCCATGCAACTAAAATCGATCCGGAACTCTGAAACGAACAACCAACATCAACTAACACCTCAAGACAATAAAACTAACAATACTATAGCCCATAAACACAACTCTAAACCTCTAATCAAATAACTCAAATAACAAACGAAACTTAAATTGTACCGTACACCGGGCTCGGCTATTACAAACATCCAATAGCAGCCTGTAGTCAACAACAAGATTATAGTAATAGGCTATATCACGAAATCTTGAAGAAGGAATTATGTGAATATTGTGAAGAGTGTAAATCAAAAGAATAAGCATGCATGCAGCGGTAACAAAATCAAAATTAACTCAAACAATCCTAAGATCCTTAATGGAAAAAAAATTTAATGGGAAATATTTTTAGCCGTTATCACCTTCCAAGAATACCAAGATAATTGCGTCCAATATCTTTTCAAAATAATTTTCAGGATTAAATCCCACATCGATCTAACAGCACTGAACCATCAAAAATTACACATATTCAATTTTTCGTAAAATCTGGATTTTCATCAAATTTTCTTTGTCGAGATACTCATGTCCTCGTGACACAACAAAATTCACAATGTTATGCATGACCTATTTATGCCTAATAACAGAATGTAACACAAATAGAAACATGAAAGCAAATATGAGATATGATCAGAAATGAAGTGTTTTTCGCAAATGTTGGCAACATCTTCTGACCACACGTCCAATTCCTGAAAAAAAATATTTTGATTTTTCTACACATTTAGGGACCTAAAAACTTTCTGATCATAGAAGAGGTAGCTCCCACACTAGAAGAACTGTCTTCTTTTGGACTCCTCTAGGTAGCTTTTTCCAATTTCTTCTATTTTGATTTCTTGTATAGGTAGCTCCCACACTAAAAGTACTATCTTCATTTGACTCTTTTAGGTAGCTTTTTCCAATCTTTTCTTCTGATACAAGACACGTTTATAACTATTTTCAATCTACTCAAATCACTTTTCACATGGGACAAACTCATGATGCACATGATTATCCTTCACTACTTAGTGACTCAATTAGAGTATTTTTAATGTCCAAGTGTGTTAAACGAGATAGAATAAGGAATTTTAAGTGTAACAGAAGATTAAGCAACATCATTAAAACACATCATATCACAGGATGCATGAAAATGCAGAATGCCTAAGTCCTAAAAATGCACATGCATGTTAGGTGTTGTCCGAGATGTTGTAACATCTAGGACAACATCTATGAATGATCAGGCAAAACACATGCTGAGAGATTTCCTAAGGTTGAAGAATCTCTAAAAAAATTAATGCTTTTGTGAATATGTCAGCCAGTTGGTTATTTGTACCAAAAAATTCAATTCGAATCAATTCTTTTTCTACTAATTCTCGAATAAAGTGATGTCTAATGTCAATATGTTTTGTTCGAGAGTGTTTTACTGGAATTTTTGAAATATCAATTGTACTAGAATTATCACAGTATCCGATTTCTCTCTAATGAAACTAATCCATGAAAATTGTGAGAAATCATCAACTTAGACTTGACAAATAAGAATTTCACCTTTAGATTTCTGAATAAAAAAAGTTTTGTCTACCTCACCTCGTTTGAAGCCAATTTCCAGTAGATATTCACTTAATCTGTAAGTATAAGGAGCTCATTCAAATAAGTCCAGCCATATTTCGGTAATCCACTTTTTCTTTCTTTCGAGTTTGGACACCTTCATGCATACTTCCAATTATTTGAGATGATGGATGGTTTTTCTGAATTTTACTTGGAATATTCTGTCCATCATCTACTGCGTCATCATCGTTATTCGTTTCGTCCTCAGTGACTTCAGTGTCAAGTGTTGTGCTAGGTGTTGCAACATCCGGAGCAACATCTGCATTTTCCAGTATGATTGGAATTTCCAGTAGGTCTTCCACATCATCTTCAGCTGTTTTCTTTTTCAAATCTGCACAGTCATCAAAAGCAACATTAATGGATTCCATAATAGTCCTAGTTCGTAAATTAAACATGCGGTAAGCTCGACTATTAGTTGCATATCCCAAAAACAAACACTTAGCACTCTTTGAATAAAATTTTGCAAGTTGATCCATGTCATTCAAAACATAGCACACACAACCAAAAACATGAAAATATTTAAGGTTAGGCTTCTTTCCCATAATTATCTCGTACGATGTCATAGTCGAACCACTTCTCAAATACACCCTATTTGAAATATGACATGCGGTGTTAAGGGCTTCTGCCCAAAAACGCTTTGAAATGCACTTTGAAGTCAACATCACCCTTGCCATTTCTTGAAGTGTTCTATTCTTACGTTCGGCTATCCCATTTTGTTGTGGTTTATTTGGAGCAGAAACTTCATGTGAAATACCTTTCTTGTCACAAAAAGATGAGAATGAGGAGTTTTCAAATTCCTTACCATGGTTAGTCCTTATCCTTCTCACCTTCAAATTATGAAAATTTGTAATCCTTGTGACCAATTTTTTAAACACATTGAAGGTGTCTGATTTCTCCCTAATGAAACTTATCCATTAAAACCGTGAGAAATCATCAACACAAACAAAGGAATACTTCTTACCTCCAAAACTTTTCACTTCCACAGGACCCATAAGATCCATGTGTAGCAATTCGAGGGAATGTGTTGTCCCAAAGTAGGGCAACATGTGATGTGTCACACGAGTTTGCTTACCCTTTTGACAGTCTCCACAAACATATGGTGTACTAGATGAAAGGTTAGACATACCTCGTAAAACATCGTAATTACTCAAATTCTTCAGGTTTTGAAACTTGCATGTCCAAGTTTTTGATGCCAAAGGTCAAGTTCGGTAATTTGCATATGTTTGCATGAAGATCCTTCAGTTATTTGATAGCAATTATCCGAAGACCTTGTACCTGTCATAATGCACATGTTAGCTTCATCAAAAACTTCACAATTATGTTTATCAAACTTAACAAGCAAATTATCATCACACAATTGGCTTATGCTTATAAGATTTGAATTTAATCTTTCAACATGAAGCACATTGTGGAGCTTCGGCAGTCCTTCAACATTCAAAGTACCCTTTCCAACAATTTTTCCTTTAGCTCCCCCTCCATATGTCACTCTACCACATTTTTGCTCAACATAATCGGTGAGATATTCTCGTGATCCCGTCATGTGACGTGAGATTCCACTATCAAAGTACCAATGACCTGCAGTATTAGTTTTCAACGAAGTATAAACAACTTTACAGTGAGTTTTTACCTTTGGGACCCAAATTTGTCTTACTGTAGGTCGATGGTTGGAGGTGTTGCGGTAAGTGTTGGTCAACATTCGGGGCAACATCCGACTTGACTTTTGATTCATGCGATCATCCCTGAGTTTAAAACAATAGGGCCTGATATGACCAGGCTTAAAACAGTAATGACATACATACCTGCGTTTCTTCTTAGGAGTGGGTGCAACAGGTTGTCTTTTTGATGGAGAGTTTTTGATTGAAGATGTAGTTTGTGATGATGTGAATGTTTCAGTTTTTCCTTTCACAGACACAGTAGATTCTGAAGATTCACCAATTTCAAACACACTGTTTTTGAAGCCTAAACCTTTCTTTTCATCCCTTCCCATCAAGAGTGTGGAATCAAGCTTGGATGTGCTTGAGTTGAACTTGGATAGAGTTTCTAAAACGTCCTGACCTTTTTATTGCTTTAAAAGTACTAGAAATTTTTTTTTTTTTTTAAATCTCTCACATTTTCAATCATTGCATGCACATGCACATAAAATAATCTTGCACCATTTTAAATTAAATCATCCAACTAGTATTTGAAAATTGAAAGGTAATAGTCAAACCAGAAATCGTAAAACGTTTTACCAAACCTAAAAAAACAATAAATGTTGAAAAGTGTAGCCCATACTAAACTCTCAAAAAACCTCTCAAAAGCATAAATAAATAGTCTTAAAATCTTTAAAAGAAATCATAAAGCGTAATGCGAAAAATAATGCGCTGGTCCTCGGGTTGTGTGCGCCATCAGTCCAGTAGTATCACTCATCAAGGCCTCCCTCAGAACCACCTGCATCCATCACACCTAGTGAGTCTAAAGACTCAACACACCATAATCTTGATAACGAGTAATACAGTCAACATATAACGGTGAAAAATACTTGTATTCAAAATATCTTTATCATGAAGATGCATAAACTTAAACATAATCATTTTCATAAATACTTTCATGATGCATAAAACTTTATCATAAACCATTTCATAACATGCACATAAAAGTCTTGATCGTTTCCCTTATCATGACATAAAACATTTTAACTTGATCATAATCATTTTCCCTTTTTCCTTTTCCTTTTCCTTTGTTGAATTCAGATCGTTAATTGTGACTTTCCTGATCATGCTCATGAGGGTCGATGGATCCATCTACATAAAACCACAGTACTGGGCGGCGGGGGACACCGGCAACACTCTCACCGGTCAACCGGGCCCTGGCCTATCATGATTCGAATAGAAATACGATCGTCGGGGCTCCCTCTGGGCCTTTTCCCATAAATGGGCTCCCTCTGGGGCCTTCTCCCCTCACGATATTCCTATTCTTCCGTTACCACAAAACCGTTACCACATATCCGTTACCACATATTCGCAATGATGGAAACACGATCGTCGGGCTCCCACTTGGACCATAACCCTCACGACGTCGCCACCATTAACGAATTCGTCACAATAACTTCACATCCTTCAACATTTTTCATTTCATTCACATCACTTAGAAAAATCATGAATATCATTACATTTTCATTTTGAAACCAAGCATGCAACATGTATTTTAATTGTCTTCCCTCAATCATAAATATCAAATAGACATTTAAAAAAATCATAATTTAATCATGAACATTTCATAAACATTTAAAAATAATCATAATATCATAAAAACAGCATTTCGGGCACTGCCATGACCTTTACTAATTTCTAGGTGTAAAAAGACCGTTTTACCCTCGACTCGACATTTTTCGTTTTCGACTTGTTTTCTTGGTTTCATGACTCTAAAATTTCCCAAATAATTAATTAAGCTTATATGAATTTTTTCGTAATTTTATTTGGCATAAAACTTAGACTTTTTAATTTATCTTTTCTTAATTATTTTAACGGTGTTTTAATCCCGAAAAATACCAAACTTTAATATAAAATTCCTAAATTCTAAATTTAGTCTTTTTATATTATTTTAGCCCTTATGGATCACGACTCGACCCCCGTGAGCCGTTTTCCAAATTTTCTTTATTTTAGAACTCAATTTGACACCTAAACTTCGACCCCGAGCCATCTCTTAATTTTATCGAGTTACCCCCGAACCATATCGAGCCAAAAGGTGCCCAACATGTTAAAGTTACCTACTGGACTCTAAGTTTGACAAGGGAACAGCCAAAAACCCGAAAACGAAGACCCTCAAGTCATGCATATGCTGGCCGAGAGTTCTACAATGCAAGGACTCTAAGTTTGTTACGTTTCTGAATCTAGCCGACGACCCTGACCACGACCCAGCGCACTTGGCACACTACTAGGACCCTTAAACTTCGACCTAGCCCAAGCCAAGCCCCTTAAACAACCCCAAGACCCTAGGCGTGCAACTACACTCCAGCGTGCAGGCTGCGCCTACTCGGGTTAGAGTCCTAGTGGTTTAGGACTCCTTCCCCTCATCCAAACTCGATCCCAACCGAGGTTTAGACCCTTCCCCGTACACAACCCACCCCTGACCGATACCTTGGCCCCAAGCCGTGGCTCCCCTTCCCTCAAACCCAAGAATTCGATCGCCCCCAAGCTGTTGACAGCAATCGACTTCTTTGGTGCAGATTTCGGTTCTTGCTGATTCTTTTCCTTATTGCCGTGAGTTTGGTGAGTGTGTGTGACTCTAGTGCACGTCAAACCCTCTCTTGATCTTGCCCTATGTCATGGCAGCCCCTTAACAATCAATATACAGTTTATATGAATCAAGAAAACAAGTTGCTTCAAGAACCCATGCAATAAAACAAAAATCTGGAAACAACACATTGTTTTTCTTTTTCATGCACTCAATAATTCAATCTTAATATGATATAATGGATGAGCAAGGGAGATTAGAGGGTGCCTTAGCGTAATTTACGCTCGAATATACGACGACGACGAAGAACGGAGGAACGACGAGTCTAGAACCACACGCGACTGCCTTCCCAAAGCTGCTGCCGATTTTCTTTTCTCCAAAAGAAGAGTGCCGTGTGTGGTGTTGTGTTGGAGAGAGTTTTTAAAAGATAAAATAGAGTGGCCGATTGAATTGTGTAGACTAGAATAGGTTTTGAGTTAAATTGTATTTTAAATACTAGATTAATTTTCTAACTAGGCTTAGGCCTATTAAGCCATAAATTAAAGCCCAATTAAATTAATTAGATTTTAAATAAAAATAAAAACAAAGTTTTCTTTTACATAAAAATGTGATTTTAATAGCCGGGATGCCCGAAAGCTCGAATTTTATTTGAAAATCCAATACCGATAAAAATTACGTTCCGGCGTATAAAATCACCTCATTACCCGCGACTTTCACGAATTACTTAAAAACATCGACCTCATTTTAAATAATTAAAAAAAATAATCATTTAATAAAATCGTTTTACATTTTTCAGCCCTCGGTCCCCGTTCCTCGATCGTCACTTGAATATTCCTAAAAATGCCATTTTATGCAATCATGTAGAAAATATAATTTAAACATGTCAATTATGCACCACATACTCAATTAATGCAATCCCAACAATTAATTAAAATACAAAAGCCATTAATAATTGCGCGCATGAGGTTTACGTGAACTTTAAAATTTTCGGGGCGTTACAATCTCCCCCCCTTAAATTGAATTTCGTCCTCGAAATTCGCTTATCCTCAATAACCCAAAGTTTAGATTCAGTTCTAGTATCCCAATTAAATTTTCTTTCTTAAATCCTTATTTGCAAATTTGCAACTTAAAATGACCCATGATGACTTAATATTATACTATTATAACCTCGAATTTCACATTTTCTTAAAATTCCCGATATAAAATATGGATGGTCGTACTTATGGTATATTATTTTCCTTACTTTATACCCAAAATATTCATCAACTTATTAAATTTCAATATTAAAATCCCCAACGTAATCGCTAACGCTTAGATTTTTCAAGCCTAATATTGTTTATCCTTAAAAACCCATGATCGACATTCCTTATAACACTATAACCGAAATATCTCAAAGTTCCAAATATTACTACAAGTCTAAATCTTCAAAATTCTCATCTTTTAAACCATCAAATTATCGCTTATTGCTAAATTAGTCCCCAATTTCTTTAATATTTGCAAAATAAATTCTTAATTTCCTCAAAATTATCTTAATTGGTCCTTAATTTCGAAAATCTTATAATTAACCCATAAATTCTCGGTATTCTTAATTTTCTTCTACGGTTTTCCATAACATAATTTCGATAAATTTAAACTTATTAACCCAAAAATCAATTTCTATAACCAATTTTACTTTTCATCAAACTTAAATCCCAATTTATACATTTTCTTACTCCCAAAGTCGTTGTAAATCCTTAAATCATTATTCCTTACGCTTAATTTCCAAAAATTAATTCGACTAGTAACCGTGAATCATAAATATTTTCTTAGAAAATCTACGTGTCCCAAAGCTTTCATAATATTCACGATTAACTTATAGCCCAAAAATTAGAACGTCAATACTAAAACCCAAATATCAACATAGTCCAATTCCACCACGAAGCCAACATGCGTTGAAAATAATTTTTCATTTCATGTCGTATTACGAATAAAAATCATGAAGCATATAAATCATAACTCATCATAAAACTATTAAACATGTGACATAAACATATAATTCATGTACTTATGCAGGTAATATCAAAAATCATATAAAGCATGTAAACTTACAAATTTGAGGCTTGACGACTGATCTTTCCGGCGCTGATGGTGGCACAACCCTTTACAGGAACCACCGCTCTGATACCAACTGAAACGTCCTGACCTTTTTATTGCTTTAAAAGTATTAGAAATTTTTTATTTTTTTTTTATTTTAAATCTCTCACATTTTCAATCATTGCATGCACATGCACATAAAATAATCTTGCACCATTTTAAAGTAAATCATCCAACTAGTATTTGAAAATTGAAAGGTAATAGTCAAACCAGAAATCGTAAAACGTTTTACCAAACCTAAAAAAACAATAAATGTTGAAAAGTGTAGCCCATACTAAACTCTCAAAAAACCTCTCAAAAGCATAAATAAATAGTCTTAAAATCTTTAAAAGAAATCATAAAGCGTAATGCGGAAAATAATGCGCTGGTCCTCGGGTTGTGTGCGCCATCAGTCCAGTAGTATCACTCATCAAGGCCTCCCTCAGAACCACCTGCATCCATCACACCTAGTGAGTCTAAAGACTCAACACACCATAATCTTGATAACTAGTAATACGTAATACAGTCAACATATAACGGTGAAAAATACTTGTACTCAAAATATCTTTATCATGAAGATGCATAAACTTAAACATAATCATTTTCATAAATACTTTCATGATGCATAAAACTTTATCATAAACCATTTCATAACATGCACATTAAAGTTTTGATCGTTTCCCTTATCATGACATAAAACATTTTAACTTGATCATAATCATTTTCCCTTTTTCCTTTTCCTTTTCCTTTGTTGAATTCAGATCGTTAATTGTGACTTTCCTGATCATGCTCATGAGGGTCGATGGATCCATCTACATAAAACCACAGTACTGGGCGGCGGGGGACACCGGCAACACTCTCACCGGTCAACCGGGCCCTGGCCTATCATGATTCGAATAGAAATACGATCGTCGGGGCTCCCTCTGGGGCCTTTTCCCATAAATGGGCTCCCTCTGGGGCCTTCTCCCCTCACGATATTCCTATTCTTCCGTTACCACAAAACCGTTACCACATATTCGCAATGATGGAAACACGATCGTCGGGCTCCCACTGGGACCATAACCCTCACGACGTCGCCACCATTAACGAATTCGTCACAATAACTTCACATCCTTCAACATTTTTCATTTCATTCACATCACTTAGAAAAATCATGAATATCATTACATTTTCATTTTGAAACCAAGCATGCAACATGTATTTTAATTGTCTTCCCGCAATCATAAATATCAAATAGACATTTAAAAAAATCATAATTTAATCATGAACATTTCATAAACATTTAAAAATAATCATAATATCATAAAAACAGCATTTCGGGCACGGCCATGACCTTTACTAATTTCTAGGTGTAAAAAAACCGTTTTACCCCTGGACTCGACATTTTTCGTTTTCGAATTTTTTTCTTGGTTTCATGACTCTAAAATGTCCCAAATAATTAATTAAGCTTATATGAATTTTTTCGTAATTTTATTTGGCATAAAACTTAAACTTTTTAATTTATCTTTTCTTAATTATTTTAACGGTGTTTTAATCCCGAAAAATACCAAACTTTAATATAAAATTCCTAAATTCTAAATTTAGTCTTTTTATATTATTTTAGCCCTTATGGATCACGACTCGACCCCCGTGAGCCGTTTTCCAAATTTTCTTTATTTTAGAACTCAATTTGACACCTAAACTTCGACCCCGAGCCATCTCTTAATTTTATCGAGTTACCCCCGAACCATATCGAGCCAAAAGGTGCCCAACATGTTAAAGTTACCTACTGGACTCTAAGTTTGACAAGGGAACAGCCAAAAACCCAAAAACGAAGACCCTCAAGTCATGCATATGCTGGCCGAGAGTTCTACAATGCAAGACTCTAAGTTTGTTACGTTTCTGAATCTAGCCGACGACCCTGACCACGACCCAGCGCACTTGGCACACTACTAGGACCCTTAAACTTCGACCTAGCCCAAGCCAAGCCCCTTAAACAACCCCCAAGACCCTAGGCGTGCAACTACACTCCAGCGTGCAGGCTGCGCCTACTCGGGTTAGAGTCCTAGTGGTTTAGGACTCCTTCCCCTCCTCCAAACTCGATCCCAACCGAGGTTTAGACCCTTCCCCGTACACAACCCACCCCTGACCGAGACCTTGGCCCCAAGCCGTGGCTCCCCTTCCCTCAAACCCAAGAATTCGATCGCCCCCAAGCTGTTGACAGCAATCGACTTCTTTGGTGCAGATTTCGGTTCTTGCTGATTCTTTTCCTTATTGCCGTGAGTTTGGTGAGTGTGTGTGACTCTAGTGCACGTCAAACCCTCTCTTGATCTTGCCCTATGTCATGGCAGCCCCTTAACAATCAATATACAGTTTATATGAATCAAGAAAACAAGTTGCTTCAAGAACCCATGCAATAAAACAAAAATCTGGAAACAACGCATTGTTTTTCTTTTTCATGCACTCAATAATTCAATCTTAATATGATATAATGGATGAGCAAGGGAGATTAGAGGGTGCCTTAGCGTAATTTACCCTCGAATATACGACGACGACGAAGAACGGAGGAACGACGAGGCTAGAACCACACGCGACTGCCTTCCCAAAGCTGCTGCCGATTTTCTTTTCTCCAAAAGAAGAGTGCCGTGTGTGGTGTTGTGTTGGAGAGAGTTTTTAAAAGATAAAATAGAGTGGCCGATTGAATTGTGCAGACTAGAATAGGTTTTGAGTTAAATTGTATTTTAAATACTAGATTAATTTTCTAACTAGGCTTAGGCCTATTAAGCCATAAATTAAAGCCCAATTAAATTAATTAGATTTTAAATAAAAATAAAAACAAAGTTTTCTTTTACATAAAAATGTGATTTTAATAGCCGGGATGCCCGAAAGCTCGAATTTTATTTGAAAAGCCAATACCGATAAAAATTACGTTCCGGCGTATAAAATCACCTCACAACCCGCTACTTTCACGAATTACTTAAAAACATCGACCTCATTTTAAATAATTACAAAAAATAATCATTTAATAAAATCGTTTTACATTTTTCAGCCCTCGGTCCCCATTCCTCGATCGTCACTTGAATATTCCTAAAAATGCCATTTTATGCAATCATGTAGAAAATATAATTTAAACATGTCAATTATGCACCACATACTCAATTAATGCAATCCCAACAATTAATTAAAATACAAAAGCCATTAATAATTGCGCGCATGAGGTTTACGTGAACTTTAAAATTTTCGGGACGTTACAGTTTCAGTTGCCTTTTGAAGCTCTTCTTTGGTCTTACCAAGTTCTAATTCCTTTTTGCTCAAGATTACTTCAAGTTTAGCAACCACAGCTTTTAGATTAGTGTTCTACTTCATGAGAGTTGAGTTCAACTTATTTCTCTTGGTCCAATCTACAAACAACTCTTCGTATAGTTTTTGTACACTCTGAAGAGTGATTTCTTCATCATTAGCTTCCACATCATTTTCATCGGGATTTCCAGAAGTCATGGATTTCAAACATACTGGTTTTGCGCTGATGTTGCGGCCAGGAGTGGCAACACCTAACGGGTTCACTTGCAGCCATCGTTTTTCTGTCAACAGTGCATTCAAGAAGGTGTGGTTATCTTCATCTTTGGATTTCTCCTCCTCATCAGATTCTTCATCACTTAGGGAAACAGTGTAGCCTTTGTTCTTGCGTAATCTGTTGGCACATTCATTGGTATAGTGACCGAAACCTTGGCACACTCTACACTGCACCGAATCATACTTCCTTGCAGTAGATTTTCCCTTGCCATCATTCCTTGGTTGAAATTGTTGTTTGGCAGGGACCTTTTGTGGCCTTTCAAGGGGTGAAAGACTTGAAAATTTTGATGGTTGTGTATCCTTCTTCTTGTCTCGGATTCTCTTCAAGTAATCACCGAATTTCTTGGTGATCAAGGAGATAGAATCTTCGCAAAGATAGAGTCATTGACTTCCTGGGAAATTTTATGGAGTTCATTGTAGGAGTCATTTGAAGCTTGGAGTGCATTTTTCTTTCCTTTATCCTTTTTCTGCATGTCCAGGTTCATCTCAAAGGTCCGAAGTGAACTGATAAGAACTTCCAGAGCCATCTGAGAAGTGTCTTTAGCCTCATCTATTGCGCAAATCTTTATGTTAAATCTCTCAGGCAAAGAAAGAAGTACCTTGCTAACTAAACTCTCATTGGAAATAGGGTCTCCGCAACTGAACGATTCATAGCAATTTCCCGTAGACGACGATCATAGTCTAGTATATTATCAGACTCCTCCATCCTCATCATCTCGAATTTGGAAGTGAGCATACTCAATCTGGTTCGTCGCACACTTTCAGAACCTTCACAGTGTCTTTGGAGGGTATCCCATGCACTTTTAGCTGTAGTACAGTTTGTGATTAAACTGAACATATTCATGTCAACCGATGTAAATATGGCATTCAAAGCTTTTGCGTTATAGTTCGAATTTTGCACTTCATCAGCAGTCCAGTCGATTTCAGGCTTTGGCAAGTTTTATCACCCTCCTGATCTAACATGATTGGTGGAGACCATCCATTGATGACACGCTGCCATGCCCGTTAATCTATAAATTGTATGTAGTATCTTATTTTAACTTTCCATAGGTTATAATTTGTACCATCTAGGTCTGGTGGTCGAAGTGCTGAGCCAGCGAATGAAGTGTCCATTTGATAGATTTACTGTCAAACAAAACAAAAACTAGAATCAGCACTTGGTATATCAAGAGTATGCTTTGATACCACTTGTTAGGATTTATTTTGTCCGACAGATGCTCAAAATACTGACAATATCTGTAACATACCGTACTTTTACTACTTGAAATTTGCGGAAATTAAAAATTTTAATCAAATAAAACATCCGTACGGTCGTCACCCAACATACATAAAATATCTTTAAAATAATCCATCACCAAATAAAAGTTTGCTAAAAGAACGCTGTCTCAAAACGTCTCACATTCAAATCAAAACATCAGAGTATTTTAAAAATTTGCATAAACATAAACTTGCGGTCCTCGGGTTTAGCCTGCCGCTCAGCCCAAGTCTGCCCCTTGGTCGCCACCTCCTGTCTCCTGCTCATCGTACTCACCTGCATCGATCAAGTCTAGTGAGTCTAAAGACTCAACACGTATAAACTGGAATAACGAGTACTACATAATAAAAATCACATGCACTTTAAAATAGGACATACATAATTTGAAGCTTGAACATACGTACATACAAAACTAGACGTGCCATCAACATAAACTTTCATAAACATACTGCATACGTAAACATACATAACTTCATCATTTTGCGTAGAGGCATGTTTCAAAGCAAGTGACTCATAACATAATAAACGCCTGATCAGACACACCGCAGTACTGGGCTGACAGGGACGTATCCACTGCCACATACATAAGATCCCCGTTCATAATTTAACGGGCTGGTTGGTCCCCGTTCATAATTTAACGCTTTCCAACCATGATCTAACCCGTTCATAATTTAACGGGCGGATTGGTCCCCGTTCATAATTTAACGCTTTCCAATCCTAACATAATTTGGTCACAAGACATTTAGCATACCTCAAAACTTAAAATATTTTCTTTGCACGTCAGCATACTTACTTGGCATTGAGGGATTCGTTGGACTTCGATCGGGGCCGTTGCTGCACCAACTAACATGAATTTTCACAACATAAACGTAGGAATCATACTTACCCTCAAGTTCAAATCAATACTTAGGACGTTCTAACATTTCCCATGACACGACCTAGAAAATCCTTGCACTAAACCATGACATCAAACTTAAAATGAACTTACAAATATTTCCCAAAAACAAGGGTACACGGACCCCGTGCTTGGGTCCGGGAGAGGGTCCGTGTACGTACTGCCTAAAATGTGTCGGAAAACGGAAGGGGCACGGACCCCGTGCTTAGGTCCGGATGGGGGTCCGTGTAGGTACTGCATGTCAAGTGTCTCGAAAAGGAAAGGACACGGACCCCGTGTGAGGGTCCGGGTTGAGGTCCGTGCGGCTACTGTCTTGGAACACCAAATGGAAAACAAGGGCACGGACCCCGTGCTCGGGTCCGTATGGGGGTCCGTCTGCACGCTGTACGAAGAAACCTGCGAGAAACTTATGCACATGCCTACACACCCAAATTGACACTTGAACACTATGATTCAACACCTTAAGGACACCATAACATTGCATAAAACTTATATAAACACTTCAAGATACGACGTCCACCATACTACCCAATAAAACGCTAATTAGCAATTGACATCAATTGAGTTCCTACGACTTTAAACTAACTCAAACGCCTAACGACGTCCAACAAAACCTTGAAAAATACAACAAACCTCAATACTAACATACTCCTACGCAGCAACGATCGCCCGTCGATTTCCAACGAAGCCTGCAACACTGAAACTTCAAAAATTATCAATATCAACACTTTTCTGAAACGAAGTTTGAGCAGTCCCACGAAAAACACCATAACTCACTCAATATTCGTCCAAAAATTTCGAATCATATATCAAATCGAAGGTATCGAAAAGTTCTACGTTTTTGCCGTTGAAAGTTTTCCCAAAATATGAACAGAAAAATCGCAGTTTTGACATGAACAGTAAAACGAGTTTTAGATCTAAAAATTTTCCTTCGCAATTGATCTAATTCATGATCCGCTCAAACTACTATCATCATACATAAATTTTACGCATAAAAACAACGCAATGCAATATATGACTTGATCGACACAGCAAGAACAGATTATACGTGCCTTTTTTATATTAAAAATACCGTGACGACGACATCGACGCGGAGATGGAAGCGAGGTTGATCCGGGACGAACGTGGCACCGTTTTCTTGCAATAAAACTCACCAAAAACTCGATGGAAAGATAAGGGGAAGGGGGCGGCTGCTTTTCTCTCAAGAACCCTAGCTTTCTTCTTTTTCAAAATAATAAAATCTGAATGTGTGTGAGTGTGTGTGTATCGGTGTGTGTGTTAGGTGTGTGTAAAAGTGTGAAAATCGTGTAGTGTGTGTGTGGCTAGATTAGGGGGTTAAAATATTTCTTAAAAATGAATTAACCAATAATTAATAGTTAATCCTCCTTAGAAATAAATACACAAAAGTGCTAATTTTAAAAGTTTCAAACTCTTAAATAATTAAGCACATAAATAAGGATTTTAAAATGCTAAACTAAATAAATTATTTAAAATGCCCCTTCCTAACTTAAAATAAAACACCGCATAAAATTTCCAAAATCGTCACCGGTCTCCTCCTCGATCCCGCCTCGAATAATCGCCTGGAACATGAAACTTGAAAAATGTTTTAACGTGCATCCCATAAACGTAAATAATTTAAAATAATCCATTTAAATAAATTATGCATGACTAAAACTCATTTAAAAGTAAATAATTGATCTAATAATTAAATAAATGCATAGGTTATACGTGTACTGAATTTTTTTGGGCACTACAGATCCTCCCCCACTTATAAAAATTTCGTCCTCGAAATTAAGTCTTACCGAACAACTCCGGGTAGCGAAGTCTCATGTCGGCCTCTGACTCCCAAGTGGCTTCTTCCACTGATTGGTTTAACCACCGAACTTTGACTAGCTAAGTCACTTTGTTCCGAAGTCTGCGCTCCTGCCTGTCTAGGATTTGGACTGGTCTCTCCTCATAAGACAGTTCTGGAGTCAACTGTAACGGCTCATAACTCAGAACATGAGAAGGATTAGCCAAATATTTTCTCAACATCGAGACATGGAACACATTGTGCACCCCGGCCAGATTCGGCGGAAGGGCTACACGATAAGCTAGTGTCCCAACTCTGTCCAAAACCTCGAACGGTCCAATAAACCTCGGACTCAACTTGCCTCTTTTTCCAAATCTCATCACACCCTTCATGGGTGCTATCTTGACGAAAACGTGATCACCCACTGAAAATTCGAGATCTCTCCTCCTCTTATCAGCATAACTCTTCTGACGGCTTTGGGCAGTCTTCATTCTCTCACGAATCTTGACCACCACGTCTGCAGTCTGCTGAACTATTTCTGGCCCAAGCTCTGTTCTCTCACCAACCTCATCCCAATGAACTGGTGATCTGCACTTTCTCCCATACAGTGCCTCATAGGGGGCCATACCAATAGATGCTTGGAAGCTGTTGTTGTATGTGAACTCCACTAGAGGTAGTCTAGACTCCCAAGCTCCCTGAAAATCAATCATGCAGGCTCTTAGCAAGTCCTCTAAAATCTGAATCACTCGCTTAGACTGGCCATCTGTCTGCGGGTGAAAAGCTGTACTAAAAAGCAATTTCGTCCCCATAGCTGCATGTAAGCTCTTCCAGAAGGACGATGTAAACCTCGGGTCCCTGTCGGACACAATAGAGACTGGGAAACCATGCAACCGGACGATCTCCCGGATATAAAGATCCGCATACTGCGTCATGGAGAAAGTCGTCTTCACTGGCAGAAAATGCGCTGACTTAGTGAGTCGGTCCACTATAACCCAAATGGAGTTCAATCCTCCGACTGATCTCGGTAATCCAACCACAAAATCCATAGTAATGTTCTCCCACTTCCACTCGGGAATGGGTAGTGGCTTAACCAATCCTGCTGGCCTCTGATGTTCAGCTTTTACTTGCTGGCAAGTGAGACATTCTGATACAAATCTACAGATGTCTCGCTTCATCCCTGGCCACCAATACAATAATTGTAGGTCTTTGTACATCTTGGTGCCTCCTGGGTGAATGGAATACGGAGATGCGTGTGCCTCTGTCAAAATATCCTGTTTGATCGAACCAACAATAGGCACCCACATTCTACCTCTGTATCTCACAATGCCGTCTGAAACTGTGTACAGCACACCGCCCTTGGCTTCGTCTTTCAGTCTCCATTTCTGTAACTGCTCATCTGAAGACTGACCTACTCGGATTCGGTCTAGCAAATCAGATTTGACTGTCAGATTAGACAGCCTAGGAGCCTTGCCATCACGATAAATCTCTAGACCAAACTTCTGAATCTCCGACTGTAGTGGTCTCTGAGCTGTCAACTGAGCAACAACTGCCACTTTTCTGCTCAAAGCGTCTGCGACAACATTAGCCTTTCCCGGATGGTAGCTAATTTCGCAGTCGTAATCTTTCACAAGTTCTAACCACCGTCTTTGTCTCATATTCAGCTCTTTCTGCGTGAAGAAGTATTTGAGACTCTTGTGGTCGGTGAAGATCTGACATTTCTCGCCGTATAAGTAATGTCTCCAAATCTTCAATGCAAAGACAACGGCGGCTAATTCAAGGTCGTGCGTCGGGTAGTTCTTCTCGTGCACCTTTAACTGTCTGGAAGCATAAGCTATGACCTGACCTTGCTGCATCAACACTGCGCCTAATCCGAGCTTAGATGCATCGGTATAAAGCACAAACTCACCTTGCCCTGTCGGCATGGCTAGCACTGGCGCTGAAATAAGAGCTTGCTTCAGAGTATCAAAGCTCTTCTGACATTCATCACTCCACACGAATTTAGCATTCTTCTTGGTGAGTGAAGTGAGTGGCACCGCTATGGATGAAAATCCCTTAATAAACTTACGGTAGTAGCCTGCTAAACCCAAAAAGCTGCTGATTTTAGATGCATTCTTCGGCTCAACCCATTCCTTGACAGCCGCTACTTTCGCTGGATCCACCTCGATTCCACTGCTAGATACTATATGCCCCAAAAATGCCACCTTTTCTAACCAAAATTCACACTTACTGAATTTCGCAAATAACTTGCGACTCTGCAATGTCTGTAATACTGTCCTCATGTGCTGGTTGTGCTCCTCATGGCTCTTCGAGTATATTAGAATGTCGTCAATGAATACTATGACGAATTGATCGAGGAACGGCTGAAATACTCGGTTCATGAGATCCATGAAAATCGCTGGAGCATTTGTCAATCCAAATGGCATCACCAAGAACTCGTAATGACCATATCTGGTCCTGAAAGCTGTCTTGTGGACATCTGCATCCTTCACTTTCAGCTGATGGTACCCTGATCGAAGATCTATCTTAGAGAACACGGTGGCTCCCTGCAATTGATCGAACAAGTCTTCGATTCTAGGCAAAAGGTATTTGTTCTTGATCGTTACCTTGTTCAGCTCACGGTAATCGATGCACAGCCTCATGCTCCCATCCTTCTTCTTTACAAAGAGCACTGGTGCGCCCCACGGTGAGAAACTAGGGCGGATAAATCCTTTGTCGAGGAGCTCCTGAATCTGCTGTTTGAGCTCTAACATCTCAGCTGGAGCTAATCTGTATGACGCCTTGGAGATTGGCGCTGTGCCCGGCACAAGCTCGATTGAAAACTCCACCTCTCTCTCTGGTGGAAGGCCGGTGACGTCATCAGGAAAGACGTCTGGAAATTCTTTGACTACTGGCACCTCTGATAAGGATGGTGTTACGCCTTAAACGCATACAAATCTCGAGGATGAGATTAATGTTTTTAATGCTGTAACATATCCCAAAGTTTTTGTTTTGATGATACCAAAACTTGGCTTAAAAATGTACTAATGTTTTATATTGAGGCATGCAGGAAACTAAGAACAAAGTTAAGTTCGGAAGATCCGAAGTTGGTTCGGACGTTCCGAAAAGGTGCCGATCAGAAGCAAAGTGGAAGCTGTTCGGAAGCTGCGAGGAGCTAGTTCGGACGGTCCGAAGACGTGATCGGACGTTCCGAACACAAGCAATCAAATCACTTGAATGCGGAGACAAATTGATCTGACTGTTGATTGAGTAAGATTTCGGACGCTACGAAGGACATGATCGGACGCTACGAAGTGTTGAAGATTTCAAATCTCCGGAAACGCGGGAATGTTCGGACGGTACGAACTTGAGTTCGGACCTTCCGAAGCTGTCATACACTGTCTGAAAGAACCGTTCGGAAGAAACGAAGCTGGATCGGTCCCTCCGAAGCATATGTTCGGACCCTACGAAGTCAAGAACGGACGATCCGAAGTCATCCCAGAATTACGCAAATTGATTTCAATCACATCGGACGTTCCGAAGCATAAACAGAAGATCCGAACCTTGGCGTCCAAGACTAGTATAAATAGGCCTTTGAGGATGCATTTTCAATCATCCCACTCCACTCTCTCTTGTCTCTTACAAAGCTTTCTACTATCTCTTGTGTGCGTTGATTAAAAGAGTTGTAATATCAAAAGAGTTGTAGAAAAAGAGTGAAAGTAATACTCTCGAGTGGGTTGTAAAGTTCGTGGCTATCCTTGGAGCCCTCAAGGCCAAGTAGACGCATCGAGGCGTGGTTGTAAAAGCTAGCTTGGAGCTCCTAAAGCCAAGTCGATATAGTGATACCTCGATCCTCATCGAGAAGGGGAGACGTAGACGATTCTTCGTCGAACTTCCATAAACATCTCTATCCCTCTTTACTTTACGTATTTACTTTACTACGCATTTATTTTACGCACTTACTTTACGCATTCATTTGTGATTGTCCCTCAAGTCTTCTGCTTGCAATTTTTGCAAACTCGTTTTAAAAACGCTAAAGGGCCTAAAAGAACCTATTCACCTCCCTTTTAGGTTCTTCAAGTGGTATCAGAGCAAGGTTTTTCAAAATCTTTTAAATGGCCAATCTAGCAAGCGAGTATGCCCAAGGACAATCCACAAATCGTCCCCCTCTTTTCAATGGTACTAATTACGGATATTGGAAAAATAGAATATCTCTATACATCCAATCCGTCGATTACGACCTTTGGAAAATAACGGTGAAAGGTCCCTATATCCCCATGAAAACGGTGGATAATAAGGAAATTCCTAAGGGAATGGATGACTTCACCAAGGACGATATGAAACTTATCTCTCAAAATGCTAAAGCTATGAATATTCTTCATTGTTCTCTAGATATGAATGAATACAACCGAATCTCGGCTTGTACCTCCGCCAAAGAGATTTGGGACAAATTGAAGATTTGCCACGAGGGAACCAATCAAGTCAAAGAAACGAAGATAGACCTTCTCCAACTCAAGTACGAGACCTTTGAGATGGAACCCAAGGAGGATATCGACACCATGTTCCGGCGGCTCACCCAAATCATCAATGAGCTTGCCCAACTTGATGAGAACTACCCAACTAAACAAGTGTGGAGGAGAGCCCTTCGAGCATTACCGGCGGAATGGGATGCAAAGCGCACGGCTATCGTTGAATCCAACAAGGGAGATGCGGCATCCTACGACCTTGATCAACTTCATGGGACCCTAAAGACCCATGAACTTGAAGTATCTACCCGGAAGGAGACAAAGAAAGATGACGACAAAGTAAAGGCGAAAGGGATCGCCTTGACCAGTCAACTTGAAGATAGCGACGATGAAGAAATGGCACTCCTCACTAGAAAGTTCAAAAGATTCATACGGAGTTCCAACTTCAACAAGAAAGACAAAAAGTTTGAGAAGGAAGTGACCTGCTACAACTGTCAACAACAGGGTCACTATGCAAACGAGTGTCCCTCCAAGAAGAAGGCCGGCAAAGACAAGAAAAAGGCCCTTCTAGCCACGTGGAGCGACAGCGACAACGAAGAGGAGTCTACCCTATGCTTCATGGCGAAGGAAGATCATCTGACCGACTCAGATGACGACGAGGTACCCTCTTACGATGAATTACTCTCCGCGTACACTAGTATGTACAATAAGGCTAAGTCACTTAGAAATGAGAATAAGCAACTTAAAACTGAACTAGAAGCTAGGATGCATGACAACACTAAGCTCAAAACAAACCTAAGAGACTTAGAGAAAGCCTTCAACAAGTTCAATGTGAGTAGCGGTAAACTAGAAAACCTCTTGAGCATGCAAAGGTGTAACTTCGACAAAGGAGGTCTAGGATATGAAAAGAAATCAGTCAACTTCGCTAGTCTTATCGCAAAGGCAAAACCAAGAACACCACCAACATGCACTTACTGTTGTAAGATAGGCCACATAAGACCTAAATGCAAGAAACTTAGACACCAACACAACAAGAATAGTTATTGGAAATGGATCCCCAAATCCCCAACTACTACTAACCCCAAAGGACCCAAAGAAACGGGTACCAACTATCAAACTGTATCTCAACCTTGTAGGGACAAAGGGGAGACAAGTCATCGAGCACTTGGTATCTTGACAGTGGATGCTCTCGACACATGACGGGAGAAAAGAAGCTGCTACAATCCATTCGACCAAAAGAAAAGGGATCGGTGACCTTCGGAGACAACAGCAAAGGGATCATAGAAGGCATCGGCTCAATAGGTATATCTAACTCTACTATTATTGATGATGTACTTCTTGTGAAAGGGCTTAAACATAACCTCCTAAGCATTAGTCAATTGTGCGATAGGGGTTATGAAGTCAAATTCACACCACACGATTGCACTGTATCACTCACAACTGACAAAACCATTAGTTTCAAAGGTTATAGAAGTGAAAATGTTTACAAGGTCGATTTAAAGATTTCATCTTTTTCAAAAATAAAAAGCCTTGTAACATTAAATGTTGATGACAACATTCTTTGGCATAGACGACTTGGTCATGTTGGGATGAGCACCATAGAAAAACTTTTAAAACTTGACCTAGTTTCCGGAATGCCAAAGCTGAATTTAAAATTAGATTCTTTTTGTGATGCTTGTCAACTTGGTAAACACACAAAGGAATCTTTCAAAAATAAAAATTTTGTATCCACTTCTATGCCCCTTGAATTACTTCACCTAGATTTATGTGGTCCCTCGAGGACAACTAGTCTAGGAGGAAAATCTTATGCTTTTGTCATTGTAGATGATTTTTCACGTTTTACTTGGACATTGTTTTTAGCCCACAAAAATGATGCCTTTGATCATTTCAAAATTTTTGTCAAAAAGGTTGAAAATGAGAAAAATCTTTTGATCAAACAAATCCGTAGTGACCACGGAACGGAATTTCAAAATGAAAATTTTTCAATTTTTTGTCAAAGCAAAGGCATTGGTCACAACTTTTCTTGTCCTAGAACTCCTCAACAAAACGGTGTCGTTGAGAGGAAGAATAGGACCCTAGTAGAGATTGCAAGGACCATGCTATGTGAGCATTCTCTACCAAAATATTTTTGGGCTGAAGCAATGAGTTCTGCTTGTTACATCATCAATCGCGTATCAATAAGGCCAATTCTCAAGAAAACTCCATACGAACTATGGAGAGGGAGAAAGCCTAACATTTCTTACTTCCGCGCTTTTGGATCAAAATGCTTCATCCACAACAATGGTAAGGACAACCTGGGTAAGTTCGATGCTAAATCGGACAAAGGTATCTTTCTTGGTTACTCTACTTCTAGCAAAGCATATAGAGTCTTTAATAAACGTACTTTACTAGTTGAAGAATCTATTCATGTCATATTTGATGAAACTAACCCTTGCTTGCCTAGAACTGTTGTTTCTGATGATGATGATATAGATATCCTTGGCGAAAAGTTGGAGTCCACAAGCCTAGATGATGTTCCTAAAGATCAAGAGGACGCACCTCTTCCGAAGGAGTGGACTACACACAAGGATCATCCCATGGACCTCATCATTGGTAGCCCATCGAAGGGAGTATCTACTCGCTCTTCTAATATGTGCAATTATCTTGCTTTTCTTTCTCACATAGAGCCTAAGAACATAGAAGAAGCTTTACTTGATGATTCTTGGATTATTGCTATGCAAGATGAACTAAATGAATTTAGAAGGAATAAAGTTTGGAATCTTGTACCTAGACCCACTGATAGACCTGTCATAGGAACTAAATGGGTATTTAGGAACAAGTTAGATGAGCATGGTACAATCACTAGAAATAAAGCTAGGCTAGTAGCTAAAGGATATAGTCAAGAAGAGGGAATTGATTATGATGAGACTTATGCCCCTGTTGCTAGACTAGAATCCATTCGCATGCTACTTGCTTTTGCTTGCTCTAGAGACTTTAAATTGTTTCAAATGGATGTTAAAAGTGCTTTTCTTAATGGTGATTTGAAAGAAGAAGTGTATGTTGAGCAACCTGTTGGTTTTGAAGATGTGCACTTATCTGATTATGTGTATAAACTTGATAAGGCTTTGTATGGTTTGAAACAAGCTCCTCGAGCTTGGTATGAGAAATTATCTACTTTTTGTTGTCTAATGGTTTTTGTAGGGGTAAAGTTGATATTACCTTATTTACCTTGACTAAAAATAATGATTTGCTGATAGTACAAATATATGTAGATGATATTATTTTTGGTGCTACTAATGAACACTTGTGTAGAGATTTTTCTAAGCTTATGCAGGATCACTTTGAGATGAGCATGATGGGCGAGCTCAACTACTTCCTTGGTCTCCAAATCAAGCAATGCAAGGATGGTTTCTTTGTCAACCAAGGGAAGTACATCAAGGATATGCTAAAAAAGTTTGGGATGGAGTCTTCCAAAGCCTCATCCACACCTATGAGCACGACAGTCAGACTCGACAAAGATGAGGGAGGTAAACCTGTTGACCAAAAGTTATTTCGTAGCATGATTGGCTCCCTACTCTATGCGACTGCTAGTAGACCTGACATTATGTTTAGTGTTTGCTTGTGTGCACGATTTCAATCATGTCCAAAGGAATCACACTTATTCGCCTTAAAACGCATTTTCAAATATCTTTCAAATACTCCAAATCTCGGAGTATGGTATTCTAAGAACTCATTTTTCGATTTAAAAGCTTACTGTGATGCCGACTTTGGAGGATATAAGGTGGATAGAAAGAGCACTAGTGGAACTTGTTTCTTTTTGGGAAATTGCTTGGTGTCATGGTTTTCTAAAAAGCAAAACTGTGTTGCACTTTCAACGACCGAGGCCGAGTATATGGCTGCCGGTAGTTGTTGTGCACAAATTCTTTGGATGAAGTATCAATTACTCGACTATGGTGTTATTTTTTCAAAAATTCCAATCTTTTGTGATAATACAAGCACCATATGTCTAACAAAGAATCCAGTTCAACATTCTCGTACTAAACATATTGACATTCGACATCATTTCATTCGTGATCACATTGAGCAAAATGATGTTGAACTTCACTATGTTGACACCAAGAATCAAATTGCTGATATTTTTACAAAACCACTAGATGAATCTACTTTTACTCGTTTGCGTGGTGAACTTGGCATGATTGAGTTGTAAACACTAGTCGAATACTCTCGTACATATTTGTTAAATTGAGGGGGAGTATTATTAATGTGAGCATTATAATGTCGGATAATACAAATTAATTGTATTTATCCATAATTATGGCTCAACATTCATTTATGTGCTAAATATTTTTTTTAGGTGTTCCTCATCTTGGCTACTTCGGAATCACCGCTCCTATTCGGATGCTCCGTTTCACCTCGGATCCACCGAACGTGTTCGGATCGTCCGAACCTGACCATAGGTTCCAGAACCTCCGATTCCCTCTTCGGACCATCCGAACAAACATCGGATCGTCCGAACTCCTTCCGATGTCATTTAATGTTCGCGCCTTCCCATGCCTGATTGTCAGACTTCGGACCCTCCGTTTACACTTCGTAGCCTCCGTTCTATGATCGGATTGTCCGATTGGGAATCGGATCGTCCGAACTGACTGCCAGATAACCGTTCCGTTCAAATTCCGGACCTTCCGAACTCATGTTCGGACCGTCCGAACATGGCCTATAAATAGGCGTTCGGATCCTCTGATTTATTTGCTCATTCACTCCTTCTTTCTTTCCCCACACAAAACACTCACTACTCACTATGCCTCCGCGTCGTAACGTAGCTGGCCGAAATGTTCGCCCTCGTCACGGTGCCTTTCACCATGATCTTACCCAACCACCCAACCCTCGTCCTATCCCACCTGAATTCGAAACCCGTAACATTCTGCCTGGTCGTACCCTTCACACCGATTATCTTCGTGCAAATTTCTTTACGTTGATTACTCTTATTGAGTCTCAACGTTGGGGAAACTTCTTTCTACCTTCCGTACCCGATCTCATCTACCCCTCTCTCATACATCAGTTCTATGCGAACTTTTCCTTAGTTCTTGGTGGTGATGACACTCGTGTTGTTACCATTGTTCAGGGTCGGTTCATTTCTTTTTCTACCGCCGACCTCTCCACTTGGTTCGATCTTCCTCGAGACGGACCGAGTGAGTTCTTTTCTCAGTCTTGGACTGAGAATGACCCCACTTTTGATCGAGTCACTGCCTTGACCACCATCTTCGGTCGTCCGCCTACTCCTGCCGATGACCGTCCTCATGCGAAGGACCTTCCTCCTCAGCTTCAGCTTGTTCTGAAGCTCATCACTTCTTCTATTGTTCCTCGCAGTGGAGACCTCTCCACTTGCAAGTATCTCGATCTGTATATTATCTATTATTTAGTCTCCCAGCGTCCTTTTAACCTTCCCCGTTTTCTTATGTACGCCATGGAGTACGCGGCTTCTTCTACTCGCGTCTCTTTTCCGTTTGGCCGGTTCATAAACCGGATTCTCGCTCATTTTGACATTGACTTTGTAGATGAAGAATCCTTATCTATTTCTCCCCGCGAGACTATCGACCATGATACTGTTGTTAAGATGGGACTCTCTTGGAATCCCGTCTTATCCTCTTGGGTCATCGACAAGGATCGCATCTTTGCGTCCTATCGTCCGACCGAACACTTTCATGTTCCCTTCGGTCTCCTTCCTCCTCACGTTCAGACGAGAGGATTTCCCGCTGGTCCCCCTACTACGGGTACCACTCCTACCCCTTCGGTTGATATTCCCTCTTCATCCCATCAGCGTGTTCCCGACCCTATTAGCACTCCTTTGATGACCATGGATGACCTTCCTCATGGCTTCACTCCGCCTGCTCCCTCTGGTCCCTACGATCGGATTTTCGAGTATCTCGAGCGATTGGAGACTCGTTTCGACACTCTGTTTCTCCCTTTTGGAGTCTACCTTAGAGCGTCATCATACTGAGACTTCCTCGCGTCTTGATTCCATCGAGGCTGAGATGAGGAGACATAGAGAGTCGCGGGATGCGGATTCTTAGATTATGTTTTTGTTATTTTTGTTTATTTTATCTTTATGCATCATTGTATAAAAGACTTGCATTTATTAGTGGATATTTTACCTGTTTATTTGTCTCTCTTTATGCTTATGTCTTTTTGCTTATCACAAAAAGGGAGAGAATTTATTTGGTTAAAATTGCTATTAAATGGTTATTAAATAAATTCGCCTTAATTCAACCTTTTAGACTTGTTATTTGATTAAGGGGGAGTTATTTAATAATAATTTAGATTATGTTGATTATTGTTTCTCAATTTTTAACCAAGTTTTGTGATCATCAAAAAGGGGGAGATTGTTACGCCTTAAACGCATACAAATCTCGAGGATGAGATTAATGTTTTTAATGCTGTAACATATCCCAAAGTTTTTGTTTTGATGATACCAAAACTTGGCTTAAAAATGTACTAATGTTTTATATTGAGGCATGCAGGAAACTAAGAACAAAGTTAAGTTCGGAAGATCCGAAGTTGGTTCGGACGTTCCGAAAAGGTGCCGATCAGAAGCAAAGTGGAAGCTGTTCGGAAGCTGCGAGGAGCTAGTTCGGACGGTCCGAAGACGTGATCGGACGTTCCGAACACAAGCAATCAAATCACTTGAATGCGGAGACAAATTGATCTGACTGTTGATTGAGTAAGATTTCGGACGCTACGAAGGACATGATCGGACGCTACGAAGTGTTGAAGATTTCAAATCTCCGGAAACGCAGGAATGTTCGGACGGTACGAACTTGAGTTCGGACCTTCCGAAGCTGTCATACACTGTCTGAAAGAACCGTTCGGAAGAAACGAAGCTGGATCGGTCCCTCCGAAGCATATGTTCGGACCCTACGAAGTCAAGAACGGACGATCCGAAGTCATCCCAGAATTACGCAAATTGATTTCAATCACATCGGACGTTCCGAAGCATAAACAGAAGATCCGAACCTTGGCGTCCAAGACTAGTATAAATAGGCCTTTGAGGATGCATTTTCAATCATCCCACTCCACTCTCTCTTGTCTCTTACAAAGCTTTCTACTATCTCTTGTGTGCGTTGATTAAAAGAGTTGTAATATCAAAAGAGTTGTAGAAAAAGAGTGAAAGTAATACTCTCGAGTGGGTTGTAAAGTTCGTGGCTATCCTTGGAGCCCTCAAGGCCAAGTAGACGCATCGAGGCGTGGTTGTAAAAGCTAGCTTGGAGCTCCTAAAGCCAAGTCGATATAGTGATACCTCGATCCTCATCGAGAAGGGGAGACGTAGACGATTCTTCGTCGAACTTCCATAAACATCTCTATCCCTCTTTACTTTACGTATTTACTTTACTACGCATTTATTTTACGCACTTACTTTACGCATTCATTTGTGATTGTCCCTCAAGTCTTCTGCTTGCAATTTTTGCAAACTCGTTTTAAAAACGCTAAAGGGCCTAAAAGAACCTATTCACCCCCCCTTTAGGTTCTTCAGATGGAGTGGGCACGTCAGGCGCTGAAATAATACTAGCCAGGAAGGCCTGACATCCCTTGGAGATCAACCTCTTCGCCTGCATGCACGAAATCATGCGAGGAAAGTTTCTCCATCTGGCTGGCTCAAAAAGAAATTGCTCCATGCCCGGCGGTCTAACCAAAACTGACCTCTTCTGAAAATCTATCAGAACTCTATTCTTAGTCAGCCAGTTCATGCCCAAGATAATGTCGAATTCTGGCATCGACAATAGGATTAAATCTGCATATACCAGGTGGCCATGCAGTTCTAAATCAATATCTCTGATCACACTGGTAGCCAACAGCTCTTCCCCTGACGGGACTGTCACTAAAAAGTTCACTTCTAGGCCTATGGACTTGAGGTCCAAATGATTAGCAAATGTCTCCGATATGAAAGAGTGAGTGGCTCCTGAGTCTATCAGTGCAGTTGTGGATAGTATCTTAATAAAGATGTTTCCTGAGATGCGTTAGCACAATACCAACTTATATCCCCAACATGCAAACCGTAACTTAAAACACAACAGAACTCAATATCCAAAGTCATGCAAACTAACACTAGCACACTAATAATCCCAAATGAAAATTCCACATGCAAAGCAAAAATAATACTGCTTAGGTAGGAAGGTTTACCAGTCAGTAAGGTGGTGTCTGGATCCACCTCCTGTGCGTGCATGGCGAATACCCTGCCCTGGGTTGGTTGCTTCCATTGCGGGCACTCTTTCAGCATGTGGTCGCTAGCTCCACACTTGAAGCACTTGCCCGATCCATATAAGCACTGCCCCGGGTGCTGACGGTTGCACTTAGGGCACACCGGAAAGTTAACGGGTTTCTGAGACGCCCCTTGCTGCTGTACTGGACCCTTGCCCCTTGGTGGTCCATGCAAAGGCTTCTTAGCTGGCGGCCCCTGAAACGGCCTCTTAAACTGGGGCCTCTGATTCTGCTGCTGGTGGTGCTGCGGCGGTGCCTGGTAGGGCCTCTTGCCCTGTCTATCCGCCTCTATATCTCGCTGGTCCTGTTCTGCCGCCAAAGCTCTGGACACGGCGACTGCATACGTAGTAGGACCAGCTACTCTCACATCCGGCGCAAGATCGGCCGCAAACCGTCCATAAAATGCCTCAGCTTTTCCTGGGCATCATTCGAAATGAGGGGTACGAAGTAACACCCCCTCTCAAACTTCCTGACGAAGTCTGCCACGCTGCTATCCCCTTGCCTCAGTGTCATAAACTCCCTGGTCAGGCGGGAGCGTACTTCCTCAGTGAAGTACTTTGAGTAGAAAACTTCTTTGAATCCATTCCAAGGCAGCACTTGCAGATTGACTGCCACTGACGCGCTCTCCCACCATAGTCTAGCGTCCCCTGTCAGCAAGAATATAGCACATCTGACCCTGTCAGCGTCCGTCAGCTCCATGAAGTCAAATATCACCTCGATGGACTTGATCCATCCCTCAGCCACCATCGGGTCAGTAGTACCCGAAAACTCCTTCGGGCTCATCCTCCGGAACCTCTCAAATACTGCCTCCGGTCTAGGCCTCTCCTCGGGGCCTGCAACAGTCTGGTTCCTCGCAAATCGTGCGAAGAATTGCGTCATGCCAGCAAGCATCTGTGCCTGCATATCTGGTGGTGGGGGTGGTGGAGGATTGGAAAAATAAGAACGCTGTCTCAAAACGTCTCACATTCAAATCAAAACATCAGAGTATTTTAAAAATTTGCATAAACATAAACTTGCGGTCCTCGGGTTTAGCCTGCCGCTCAACCCAAGCCTGCCCCTTGGTCGCCACCTCCTGTCTCCTGCTCATCGTACTCACCTGCATCGATCAAGTCTAGTGAGTCTAAAGACTCAACACGTATAAACTGGAATAACGAGTACTACATAATAAAAATCACATGCACTTTAAAATAGGACATACATAATTTGAAGCTTGAACATACGTACATACAAAACTAGACGTGCCATCAACATAAACTTTCATAAACATACTGCATACGTAAACATACATAACTTCATCATTTTGCGTAGAGGCATGTTTCAAAGCAAGTGACCCATAACATAATAAACGCCTGATCAGACACACCGCAGTACTGGGCTGACAGGGACGTATCCACTGCCACATACATAAGATCCCCGTTCATAATTTAACGGGCTGGTTGGTCCCCGTTCATAATTTAACGCTTTCCAACCATGATCTAACTGGTTCATAATTTCACGGGCGGATTGGTCCCCGTTCATAATTTAACGCTTTCCAATCCTAACATAATTGGTCACAAGACATTTAGCATACCTCAAAACTTAAAATATTTTCTTTGCACGTCAGCATACTTACTTGGCATTGAGGGATTCGTTGGACTTCGATCGGGGCCGTTGCTGCACCAACTAACATGAATTTGCATAACTTAAACGTAGGAATCATACTTACCCTCAAGTCCAAATCAATACTTAGGACGTTCTAACATTTCTCATGACACGACCTAGAAAATCCTTGCACTAAACCATGACATCAAACTTAAAATGAACTTACAAATATTTCCCAAAAACAAGGGTACACGGACCCCGTGTTTGGGTCCGGGAGAGGGTCCGTGTACGTACTGCCTAAAATGTGTCGGAAAACGGAAGGGGCACGGACCCCGTGCTTAGGTCCGGATGGGGGTCCGTGTAGGTACTGCATGTCAAGTGTCTCGAAAAGGAAAGGACACGGACCCCGTGTGAGGGTCCGGGTTGAGGTCCGTGTGGCTACTGTCTTGGAACACCAAATGGAAAACAAGGGCACGGACCCCGTGCTCGGGTCCGTATGGGGGTCCTTCTGCACACTGTACGAAGAAACTTGCGAGAAACTTATGCACATGCCTACACACCCAAATTGACACTTGAACACTATGATTCAACACCTTAAGGACACCATAACATTGCATAAAACTTATATAAACACTTCAAGATACGACGTCCACCATACTACCCAATAAAATGCTAATTAGCAATTGACATCAATCGAGTTCCTACGACTTTAAACTAACTCAAACGCCTAACGACGTCCAACAAAACCTTGAAAAATACAACAAACCTCAATACTAACATACTCCTACGCAGCAACGATCGCCCGTCGATTTCCAACGAAGCCTGCAACACTGAAACTTCAAAAATTATCAATATCAACACTTTTCTGAAACGCAGTTTGAGCAGTCCCACGAAAAACACCATAACTCACTCAATATTCGTCCAAAAATTTCGAATCATATATCAAATCGAAGGTATCGAAAATTTCTACGTTTTTGCCGTTGAAAGTTTTCCCAAAATATGAACAGAAAAATCGCAGTTTTGACATGAACAGTAAAAACGAGTTTTAGATCTAAAAATTTTCCTTCGCAATTGATCCGATTCATGATCTGCTCAAACTACTATCATCATACATAACTTTTACGCATAAAAACAACGCAATGCAATATATGACTTGATCGACACAGCAAGAACAGATTATACGTGCCTTTTTTATATTAAAAATACCGTGACGACGACACCGACGCGGAGATGGAAGCGAGGTTGATCCGGGACGAACGTGGCACCGTTTTCTTGCAATAAAACTCACCAAAAACTCGATGGAAAGATAAGGGGAAGGGGGCGGCTGCTTTTCTCTCAAGAACCCTAGCTTTCTTCTTTTTCAAAATAATAAAATCTGAATGTGTGTGAGTGTGTGTGTATCGGTGTGTGTGTGTGTGTTAGGTGTGTGTAAAAGTGTGAAAATCGTGTAGTGTGTGTGTGGCTAGATTAGGGGGTTAAAATATTGCTTAAAAATGAATTAACCAATAATTAATAGTTAATCCTCCTTAGAAATAAATACACACTAATTTCAATTAAACTCCTAATTCAAATAACACACACAAAAGTGCTAATTTTAAAAGTTTCAAACTCTTAAATAATTAAGCACATAAATAAGGATTTTAAAATGCTAAACTAAATAAATTATTTAAAATGCCCCTTGCTAACTTAAAATAAAACACCGCATAAAATTTCAAAAATCGTCACCGGTCTCCTCCTCGATCCCGCCTCGAATAATCGCCTGGAACATGAAACTTGAAAAATGTTTTAACGTGCATCCCATAAACGTAAATAATTTAAAATAATGCATTTAAATAAATTATGCATGACTAAAACTCATTTAAAAGTAAATAATTGATCTAATAATTAAATAAATGCATAGGTTATACGTGTACTGAATTTTTTTGGGCACTACAATATCAGTATAGGATGTAAAACAGAAAATTTGTGTTTTATCAGAATTAAATGTTGTTCCAGATGTTACAACATCTGGCACAACATGCAGCGGAAAAATATAGTTTGTAACACAAATTCGCTCAACGTAAATAAATGAACGAGATTAAATATACACAAGTATAAATACTTGTGCGGTGTCTTATGGCAAAAATTAATCACTAGAAAAATCAATCGTTTACAAAAACCTAACACTAGTGATTATGACAAAAATAAATTTTCTCAACAAGTTGAGAAAACAAATGTTTTCTAAAACAAATAACCAGAATAAAACTAAAACAAGAAAGCAAAAACTTGATCCCGAAAAGCACGATCAATTAGATGCAATCTTCAGTCAACATCGTTACGGATGTTGTTTGTAGATGTTGGCAACATTCAGAGCAACATGTCCAACACTCTTCAAAACAGCAACGTCTTTGTAGAATTATTTGTCTCTGAAATCTCGGCGTGCAAAAGTGCATCAGTTATGCATTCATGAAAACCTCCAAGCGAAGAGTGTAAACCATATAAATCGAAAAAGCTCTCTCTTAAAAGTCTGCGTGAATCCTCAATCCAAGAGCTCTCTCCATAATGCGTGGATGAATAATCGAGAAGGCTCGTGCATAAGAGAGAGTAGAGAGAGAGAGAGAGCTTCACAAATGTCTTTGATCTCTTATTTATAGATGTAGACTTTTATTCTTCAAGAAAACCTATTTCACAAGGAAATTGAGAGTTTAATTATAAATAAACTCCTTTTAAACATTGATGTTGTGGGGACCCGGACGCTAATCAAGTTCTTAATCATAATTGGGACTAATTAATCAATTAAAACAGGGTCTAAAATTTTTTTTTTAAAATGCGGAACGTAGTGAAATCAAACTATATATACATATCAGTATATAAAATACAAGTCCTGTATTACAACACATTTATTCAAACTAGGGTTTGACAACTACTATCAAGTGTTCAACCCTATCTCTAGTCCAAGTCCGGTGCCACCACGCTAATCACGATCTCTCTCTTCATCTCCTGGACCCTGATCCTGTCCCACCTGTTGTCAAGTACACATACAGACAAGACAACAGCCGGATAAACCGGTGAGAATATACTCCCAGTATAAATCAACGAAACATGCAATCATATAAACAATATAAAGCATGTAATCAGGTAACAGATATATGTAACAAAGTCTGAAACATAAACAATATCAAATCAAACTGTCGACATCAATCATAATTCAGACTAGACTCAATCCTAGTCTAGGGATCCCGGTTTCCAGATGTTGGCATGTGTATATCGACTAACAGTGATAGAAAAGACTCCAGTTCTACCCACGCCGATATGGTATCGATCAACAATAATAGAAAAGACTCCAGTTCTATTCACATCGATACGGTATCGATTACCAGTAATAGAGGAAGCTATGATTCTATCCACATCAATATAGTACCGATCAACAGTAATAGAAGCAACTCTAATTCTATCCACATCGATATGCCATCGATTAACAGTAATAGAAGAGCTACTAATCTATCCACATCGATACAATACTGATTAACAGTAATAGAAAAAGCCACCATCCTATCCACATCGATAGCCAAACATCCAGTGACAAACTTTGGCACATCCGCCAATACACCATCTTATGACCTCGTGCAATGTGCCCGTGGTGATCCACCACTAACGGCACTTCTGTCATAAGATGACTCCTCTAATACCTGCTGTCTAAAATCCAGAGAACAAGTATATAAATCAATCAATGCAAATATCAATGCAATAAAGTAAAGTATGTGATTTAGGGAAACCCAAGTCTAAACCGACTCAAGTCCATCTCCCAATACCACATTGACTTATACCTTTCTTTCGTCGGTTCCTGGCTCAGTCGATGTCTTGAACTCACAGCCTGTCTGGTAATAACAATACCAACAATCTCATATCAATATACCGTTCCAATCGATAACAATCCGATCAATCTGGATTTAATTCAAAATCAACGGTATAACGGTACAATTCTCCTATCCCCGTCAATACAACATCACCAGATAATCGTTACAATCCATAACCTATATCCAGTACAATTCATAATCCCGTCACAATTCAAATCTGTCCGGTATCAACCGATTATAATCAGAAATTCATAACAATTCCATAATCAGTCTATTTCTTAATCTGACTTCGATTCTACGATGTCTAACATGTCAAGAACATCATATATGAATCCTATTCAATTCTGACAATAGCATAATTTCAAAGCATGTCAAAACGTAGCAAAACTTACGTCAAAGTGTAGCCTACGCGGATAGGATTGCAGTACTGAAGTCAGATTACAATTCAGACGGACGGATTTCTCAGAAAAGGCGTAAGGATTTTCAACCAAATCTCTCTGACCCTTTTCCGGATTCTTACCTTTGTTAAACTGAATTCTGAAGGATTAACGCTTTATATATATATGTTGCTCGGTTAAAGAAACGTGGCATCCTTTCATGATTTTCGGTCGGCGCTCGGGCGGTCGATCTTTACCGCTCGGGCGCTGGCTCGGCGCTCGGGCGGTTAAAATCTACCGCCCGGGCGCGAGGTGTTCTGTCCTCACCATTCGTCCTTGGCGCTCGGGCGGTCAAAAACTACCGCCCGGGCGCCACCTCCTCTGCCCAAAGCCTACCTTGCTGAACATTGGCGCTCGGGCGGTGGTAATCTACCGCTCGGGCGCCACTACTTCTGTCCGACACTTACACAAGTCATGTGTAGTCTTATTTCGTGTCCCGATCAATCCTTTCATAATCATATCAAATTATAAATCAATAATTACAGATTACTAGGATTGAATTTCTGGGCATTACAGATATCATATCTCATTAAATCATTATCATAAATATAATATCTAGAAAAGGCAGACCCAATATTCCACATAATCTTATCAAGAATGAAATTTATTTAAGGAAGATATTATATCACAATAAAATCTTAACATAATTATCTAGAAAGGCAAAATCATAATTAAATATTATACACAATCAAATCAACAAATAAAGATAATATTAGAGAAATTATTAAAGATAAAAAATTATATCAATTAAATAAAAAAAATATATTTCCCTTCAAATACATATTCAACACTTCCTTTGTATACCAAGTAGGTTTGACTTTGTCCCCATGATTATTTATTTCACAACTCCATTTCACCAACCCGCTGCCCATTAACCATATATATTGTTAATAACGAGTCTTTAAGACGTGTGGTTGATCTGTTTAATGCGTGCCCATTTCCATATGGGTCAACTTGCCTTGAATGCTTCCCGAAAATGACCCCCAGGTTTTGATTAATTTCTTGAAAATATTTAGCCGAAATTAAAAAGGTGTTTTTTTTTATCAATTTAATTTATATTAATCCTATTGGTGGGTGGAGTTGAAAGTTAATTTGGGTTTGGCGACAAAAATGATTTGCTAGCAATCATGGATATATTATTTTTAGTATTAAATGATTTATGCATGTACGTACGATAATAGTAACTTGTAAGAGAAGCAGCGTCACCTCGAGCAGATAACCACGTAATAAATGAATGCAGATGCAATCCCACCGTTGGAATAAATGGAATGTGCGGAGTTTTACTTTTTTTCCTGCGGTAAAAACAAGATATTTATATCTGAGATCCTCGGGTGAAAGTAAAAAAATTAGGACCTAATCTTGTCATATAATTATAATGAAATCCAAAACTTGTGCCGTAGAGAAGTCACATATAATTATGTATGATTTATTATGGTGTGCTACCATTATGGGTAAAGTGAACAAGTAAAATATATATTTTCTCACACTTTGAGGAAGCTTGTGAAACTCGAATGGGAATTGATTAGACATTCGAACATAAGTTGGCTGCAAGAAGATATATTGTATTCAACTCTTGGCACGTTGGGCAGAAGTCAGTGGTGCTATATTTGTCATTGTGAAGCTTTCGTGTCCTCCGTCTGTGCAGATATGTGGGGTGTTTAGTTTTTTTCTTGAAATTTTGGTCTATAGATATCAAACTTCGAGGTCTTGAGCAACCATGTATTGGAGAATTCATCTTTCTGTGCTGGTTGGTTTGGTACACGTTTTGGTAGTGACAGCTCTCACAGATCCAGATGATTGTAAGTTATCCCATCTTGCATAAAAGTTGTCTTTCAGACTCGATACATTTGTTTCTACTATTAATTGTGAATTCTCGAGTGGGTTGTCATGTATTGGAGGAACCATCCATCCAGTGGCGGAGCCAGGATTTGAAATCTACCCGGGCTAAATTTTTTTAACAAAAAAAAAAAAATACTCCATAACAATTAAAACCATAGTTATGATACCTGTTCATCGTAGTCTTAAAAAGTTTCTCATTAACAAGATCTTCAATATTTTCGTTATTGAACTAGCAAGATTCCAAAACCGACAAAACATTGACAATGTAATATTATATCTCCATAAACCTGCAAAAAAAATTAATGAAGGTCAAATAAATAAATATCTCTAAAACCATTCATTAATTGTTAGATGATTAAATTAAATATTTTTAAACTAAAACATACCAAGATAATATGTATAAACATAATCTTACTATTGAAGCTGTGATCTACGATTCTTCGAAGTATAATATTCATCAATTATAGAATCTGAGTTTACATTTGAAGCAAACTCTCTCTCAATTTAGATAATCATAGAATCTGTCAGAAAACAATCTCCCATTTTATTGCGAAGAACAGTTTTAACATGCTTCATAGCCGAAAATGCACGCTCTGTAGTTGCTGTGGAAACAGGCAAAGTTAACACTAGACGGATCAACTTGTCGATCAAATTATAATGTTGCAATTTTTTTGTTTCAAATAACCCTCGGCACAATTCTGAGATAGTGGACATGTTTTGAAAATCTTCATGACAAACTACATCGAGCTCATAATGCTGTAGTTGACACCTCAAATGATGCATATCCTGTTCAGTGAAGTCCTCGGTATAATACTTATCAGCGAGAGTGCAAATCTTGTCAATGTTGAACCATTTAAAATTATCTATTGGATCCAAAGCAGAGCTGAGAATTAGAAGTTCTACTGTCTCATCACTGAATCTAGAGTTTAACTCTTCCAACTGAAAATCTATTGCAACATTAAATATATCATAATGAAAGTGATGTTCAACTGTGATGGTATCTTTTTTCCGACATGAACGACTAGAATGCTTATAAAGAGAACTCATCTCCGGTATATTGACATCCAATCTTGTGCAAAATGATTTTACATACGAAAGAAGAATGTCAAAACCATCATTTCTCAGTGTCAGCAAAAGTTCTTTAGTCGTAGAGATCAAATCCATTGCACTTATGATATCAAGATATTTTTGTTGCAAGGCACGGAAAAGCAAATTTGTGATCCCCATAATTTTATGCATCAAATGCAAAATAAAAATGAAATCAAAAGACTTCATCACTATTAATGAACCATCAGCTTCCCCGCGCATTGAAGTAGAGGTACCATCAGTGATAATGCTTTCGAGCACATTAATAGTTGCATCATACATATCTATCAAGCTGCAAATAGAATCAAAATGGGAGCTCCAACGAGTAGTACCTGCTCGATGCAAAGTATCAATCTGATTAGCTCCTCGCCCAGTCTCGCGTTCGCCGGCAACAACAGAATGTTAACTTGATAAGACTGTAACTCGGCATTGCGCTTGGAAGAAGATGTAACAAGATTGACGATAGTCGTCAGATTTGAAAAGAAAAGCCATATAGAGATCTCTTTTTCAGCCGCTGCAACTAATGCTAGTTGGAGTCGATGGACAAAACAATGTACATAATATGCATAGGGACAATATTTAAGAAATAAAGCTTGCAATCCATTAAAAGCACCACTCATGTTACTAGCACCATCATATCCTTGACCTCACATATTATGACTTTCTAGGTTATATCTAGTGAGGACATCACATATTTCCTTCTTGAGTGTTGCAGCTGTGGTGTCATGAACATGCACAATTTGGAAAAAACGCTCCCGCAAAAAACCATGGGCATCAACAAATCTCAAAATTATAGCCATCTGTTATTTGTTAGATACATATTTTGCTTCATCCACCAAAATACAAAACTTAGAATCTCCAATTTCATCACGAATTTTATTTCTGACCCTATTACCAATAATATGCAAAATTTCTTTTGGAACTTCTGGTGAGATATATCTTGCATTTCCCGGAGCTTTGTCTAAGATAACATCACCAATACTAGCATTCCATTTTCCCAATAGTTTTAACATCTCAATGAAATTACCACGATTTTGGGAATATGAAGATTCATCATGACCTCTCAATCCACATGCTTGCAAACTAAGCCAACGGACGCTCTCAATTGTTGCTGCAAGCCTTAATCGATTTTTTTGAATCTGTTCAGAAGTTTCTCGATTCATAACTTTATCTATATGCCCAGTTACATTCATCAAATCAATAACAGATTTTGAAGATTTATTGTGTGTCGAGTTAGAACTTCCCATGTGAGACAAAAAGGCACACTTGGCTCCATCATTAACGCGTTTCCAACTTCTAAACCCTTCAATTGTAAATGTAGATTGTTGTGCTTCACTTAATTCAAAAAGATAGCACGGAAAACAAAATACTGCATCTTTCCAAGGAGAGTACTCTAACCATGGAAACTTTTTAAACCATGCATATTGAAATCGACGATGCTGCTTCCCTGATTCAGACCGTGGGTATTCCGACAATTTAGGTTGATATGGTCCCATTTTGATATAAGATCGTCTAATTTCATCACGATGATTAACAGGATGTCGCCACATCGAAATACGCAATCCAGGATCTCGTTCAAGGGAAGTTTCATCAAATTCAACTCTTTGAGATTTAGAAGGAGGTTCGAGCTCCTCAATAAGAATGGATGCATGAGTCTCGGTCCTCTCGGCTGATGAAATATTATCAACTATTGGCTTGAAGAATGACATAATATTGTTTCTCTTCATTCTTTCTTGAATTGACATTAAAATAACCTAATATAAACAAAAATATTAAATTGAAATTAGAACCAAAGTGTGTGTGCAAAAATAGAGACCAAAACAAACTAATATATAATGAAACTTCATATTTTATTGGCTTAAAAATAAACACATGATAAAATTTGGTATTGAATATAATAAATTAATTAAGAGTTCGAAGCAATATAAATGTACAAAGTTAATATCAATAAATTCTTTTCTTCTATATGAACATACACATATGTTTAAAGTGCATCAAATATATCACACTAAAATATCAATAAATCTCTTTCTTCTATAATGTTTACCTTTTCTCATAATAAAATGTATCGAAAGAAGCGTACTATACTTTTTAAACAACTATGATTGAGTTCCAAATAAATTCTTTATCATTATTTTGGATAATTGGATTTCATTCTGTGTTTGTTTTGTGGATTTGAGTGTGTGTTTCTCCTTAGTGTGTTTTCTTGTGCTACTTATTTTTGTAAAAATAGTTCTCTCATTTACACCGTCCCAAAAAACATACTCACATACACACTATCAAGGTTTAAATTTTCTGCTCACATCTGTAAAACATAATCAAACACATTTCAGAAGCCACTTTCAAATCTTTCAAGTTGTAAATAGTAGCAAACACCACCTTCATTTTAGATTTTGATGTATTTTATTCCCAGTCTTCTTCAAAATGCACGATTCTCATTTCTGTGTATAGATTCATCAAAATATTCTCATCATCTGCGGTTATGCGATGTAGAAGAATAAAAAATCTGAGCTCCATTAACTCTTGTTTGCTTCATGGTCGATCTTTACTTTACAGTCGCCATTCTCACATTTTGTTACAATTTTCCTCCAGATTCCAATATTTAACTTATCATATGGCTCAGAAAAAAATTATATACCCACAATTTATATCAGTCCAAGACAATATCTATCTCTTTCACTCATTTCATCAAATACTTTATATGCGCAATAAAATGGCAATCAAACCCAGTGAGATCTTTTCATTTTAACCAATTATCAACACAAAAATACAACATTTAAAGGCTAAAGCGAAATGCAATCAATACACAGAAGGGAGAGCACAAATGCACAATCAATACATAATATACATTCACCAGTAGAATGACAAATTCAACTTGAATTTGAGCAGCTTTAGGAACCCATGAAGTTCTTAAACAATACGTAAAAAAAAGAAGCTATTTTCAGAATTACTTCCTCAACGACACCGCAACATTACCTCTTAATTCTCAGGTTTCGAATTCCCGATGCAGCCTTAATCACCAATTGAAGTCAACGGCACCGCAACCTGAAAATAAACAACCGCACTCAACAATTGAATCTGTTATCTTCAGTGGCAGAGCAAAAAAGCCGCAAGACCTAAGTTCTTAAAAAAAATTTAAGCCCATTTTCTTAATGGGGTGAGAATATGTTTATTAGTTTTGTTAATTGGACCACTGGGCTAAATTTCATTTGGACCAAATTTCATATATAAAATTTTTTTGATTTTTTTGGGCCACCCGGGCTGGCCCAAACTGTCCCTTAGCCCGGGTGGCCCAAACTGTCCCTCCGCCCTTGCATCCATCTGATGTTTTAGGCAAATGAGTTTGGTGAGATTTCTAATCAAGATCTTAGCTACCACCTTGATTTTGTAGTGGTGGACTGAGCCATCTCTTCAGGGTCTCAATTTCTAAGTAATCTTATATGTTTGTTACATGTTAGAAGGAAAAATCGAAACCTTTGTTTCTCCTTTTTGCTGTCGGTTGAAAAGTTTACCTTGTTCTTGGGAGTTTTTTAAGCTGGCCAACCGAACTTATTTTAGTCCATTTTCTCACTTTCAAGCATAGCATAGATATGGGTTTTGGCGAAGGATGGGTTCTTGATACTTCAATATTTCCCGGAATGAGAATAAACACTCATAGCTTGATTAAATTCTAAGCACTACTGACATGGCACCGGACACATCATCAATTTTCCAATGTCACATCAGCGCTTCGGCAAAATATCATGACTAAATTCTAAGCACTTCAAATGCAAGAAGGCATGATGAATAGATTGTTGTTTCGAATTAACCCGTAATTGTCACATACAATCTCAAACACATTTATGTTGCCAAAACAAAATCAAGTAATATATAGAGTCTAATACCCAAAACATGCAAACTTGAAATAGCCTAAAACAGTTAAATATAGGAGTGTCCAAAAGATCATCAACAACGCAGATAAGATTCCAAAGCTCCCCCGTTTAAGTAGCATCGTGAACCTGCAGCAAGAGACAAACCCAACTCAATACATTGCACGCTGTTTGATCAGCTTTAATTTCGAGCGAATTAAGTTTAACAACAAATTAACATCTAATGCATATATATATTTGTATAATTGGAAATAAAGAAATTGTGGTTTTCATTAAGTTCAAATACCTTGAAAATGAGATCTATATCTGATCAGCCACTTCGACCAAAATCATCTTTGTACTGCTCCTTCCGTATCCTGTGTAGAATACTTGTATCATTGGAAATTAAAGAAACTGTGGCTTTTATGAAAAAGAACTGTAGTTTTTATGAAAGAGCTAGTTTCATTTTAAATATCTTGAACATGTAATTAATTAATCCATACTTGTTCCGCCACTTTGAAACTACGGGACTAGGCTGCTGAGCATAAATAATACTCAATTTCAGTACGGTGGTGTATAACTTCTTATGAAAATGTTCTACGGACGTCTCGCACTCTATGTTCTGTGCCATATAATAGAGCATTACTGTGTCTTTGAACTCCTGCTCGAGTTTATTGCGAAGCTTAGATTCAGAAACAAGATCAGCCCAAAGCGGGTCTTCCTTCGTAGGATTCAACCCTAACTTCGGTTTGGTGACATCGACAATCCTCTCCGCAAGGAGCGAACTGAAGTATTTCCGTTTCTTGGTAATTACATCAGCCAGCAAGGGATCATCCTCCAGTCCGGATATCAAAAAATCGGCTTCCCTGTTGACGCTGTCGTCGTCAGGCAACGATCTCTGACACAACATTATTAATATACGTGATAAAAAGTGAAAAAAAATAATGGAGAGCAAGGGACAAAATTTAGTCTTTCTGAATAAACTGAAAGAGAAAACCTGATAAGCAACACAGAGAGGACAAGGGCCTTCGATTGCTCCATCGTTCAACTGCAAAGGCCCTAAACATCCAAGCATTTCATACGGAAAAATCATCCAACAAAAAATAATTGACAATAGCAGAAAAAAACACTACTTTTGTCATTGCTGGTGCATCGGCGTCTAGGGAGATTAATGGCGATGATGGGAGTCTGATAAGGGATTCTGTCTTTGAACTGCTGAAGGTTCATGAAGCTGGATCGCGCTGCGATGGCCGACATTGGAAAGCTTCGATTTGGCTTCAAAGAAAGTCTTTCTTGTCCTACAAAATCACGTATTATATATAACCCCAGCCCTTTGATAAATGCGGAAAGAAAATAAAATTCAGATCTCACTCTTCTCGGCGGTGGGGTGATAATTATCATTGGCCATTTTAAATTTCATAATAAATTATAGAGTTAAGGTAATAATATCATTTCTTATTTATGGCCAAAAATAAATAGTCTTTCGACTAAAATAAATCGTATTTATAATATCATATAAAATTGAAGTTTATTCGGTATAACTATTTAAAAGGAAAAACCAAAACCAAAACGAATAAACACTTCATTGTTTTTCAAAGTAAAAAAGAAGGTAAAAAATTGTGTGAGACGGTTTCAAGGATCGTATTTGTGAGACGGATATCTTATTTGGGTCATCAATAAAAAAAAATTATTTTTTATGCTAAGAGTCTTACTTTTTATTGTGAATATGGGTAGGGTTGACCCGTATCACAGATTAAGATCCGTGAGACAGTCTCACATGAGACCCACTCAAAAAAGAAAAAAGGGAACTTGTCAAAAAATCCCTATTCTCATTCTCAACCTTCTCTTTACTCCTTACCCCACTAAAATTTTGTTTCAACTCCCTATATCTTTCAATTTTCCAAATTTGCCCTTTTACCTTTATTTTGAATAATTGATTTTTCATTTGTAAATAATGGGCGCTCATCATGCTTCCGTAAAGTAAATTAAATCTTTTACCTCTTTGACCGGAGTACCACCGGATTATATCCACCGTATTTTACAGACTGCTCCTCACAGCCCAATCAAGCGATCGCAACCGATGGTTACCGACGTAGATTACTTCAGCAGTACTTGACACAACCCTAATTTTATTTGTTGGGAATTGATTTAGAATATAGCCTTAATTTCATCTCTAGTTTCACCAATTAATTGAAAATTAGTTAATTAAAGGGTCTCTACTATAATATATATGTTATTGTTATTAATAATTAATTGTTCGCGTGGATTGTTAGTCAATTAGCATTTGAAAACGGAAATGTTACACCATTAAGTAAAATAAGATTCTTGATAGGCCGATTTGAGGAAAGATGGGTGTTTGAAAATCTATACTTACCAATTCTAAAAAACATTCTATACTTTCTCTTTAAAATTAGAGTTTCATTCTCAAAACCCTGATATTTTTTTATAAAATAGATTCTTGATATATAAGATTATATATAGATTGTGCTCAAGATAGATATGGAAAAATAATATTTATAAAGATTTGTATTCTCTTATTTTTCGATGATTGAGTTCAATGAAAATCGTATCTTATTATGAACTCATTCTTTCTTCTCTCATGGATTATCTCTTCTAATCTCTCTATTCTTTTATGACTATGACTATCTTGTGATTTATAAATCAGTCGATTCTATAACCAATCGAGAATAAAAATAATTCTCGTTCATTAAATGCCATCGGAATATCAAAACTTATTGTCAATACTCAATTTTATAAGATATTTATTAGTTATATAGAAGTAGCATAATTATAAATTGGTGCTCATGAAATATTATGAAAGATATAAATATATGTCAAAGTGTATTAATATTTATGTTATTTGATTAAAATTAGCATTTAATTTAAAATGCTATTATCTTTAAATGAGAAAAAAAGTATTTTATTAAATATTTTTGTCTTATATGTTTTGCGAATATAGGAACAAAATTTTATGTGAAATGACATTCATGATATATTGAGTGATATTGTTGAAGGTAAAAAATCTAATTAATATACGTAAGAATTTGAAAAAGTACATCCAATTTCTCAATTTCATTATTCCAAAATAATGATTAAATACTTTAGTTATACGTTGAGCAACAATTAAATGAAAGAAAATTAACATATGGAGGAAAAGAAGAAATCGATAATTCTGAGTACGTATTACGGTCGGTCTCTCCATTTATGGACCGAAGTTTTGTGATTGAAGTGTCGCCAACATTAATGGACGAAAAAACATGCTGGTGGCCGTTTTCTTCTTAGTTTTTTCTCCCTCTCTTCGTTTTCACACCTTTGTTTCAGTCTAGGTCTCGGGTTTCACATTTCTCTCCGAACATGTACATTTCGTTCAAAGGATTTTGATCATTTTTAACTAATGTTTGCATCTCGCTAAATATTATTAGTCTAAACAATTTCATGTGTCATGTAAGTCTCGTTCATTTTTAAAATTCTACTGGACATTTTTTTGTAAAATAAAAGCTTCGGAATTTCGAAATAACATTTAAATATGATCTTAAATATTTGACAATAAAAATAACACAGTTTTAAAATTTCCAAACTCCTCCAAAATTAAACATAAACGTAAACGAATAAAATTTTTAAAATCGTCAAAATATAAAAAAGGTTCATCTCCTCTCAAAATCTCACAATCAAAATGCGGAAAACATGCGGTCCTCGGGTCGTGTCACCGCACCAGGTCAGCCTACTCAGAGTTCGGCACCTCCCGTCTCCTCATCATTTTACGCTCACCTGCATCACACACGACTAGTGAGTCTAAAGACTCACCACACCTGTACCATGAATAACAAATACATATACAGTTTTTTCCGAACAAATAAAACTGGAGCTCCCCCAGGTGATACACTCGGTCGAATATATCCCTTATCGAGAAGATCCTGTAATTTTTCTTTCAATTCTTTCAATTCCAGAGGTGCCATGCGATAAGGAGCTTTAGAAATAGGTGCAGTCCCCGACATAAGATCAATACTAAATTCCACTTCTCGATGAGGAGGAAAATCAAGAATCTCATCGGGAAATATATCTGGGAATTATTTCGCAAAAGGAATCTCAGATAAAGAAGGCTCCTTCTTTGAGACATCAATAGCGTAGATAAAATAACCCTCATCTCCGCTAGTTAAAAGTCGAGGCATTTCTAAAGAGAATACCAATGGAATTTTGGCTTGAGAACCCTTGCCATAAAAATTCCACTTGGGTCCATCAACATGTCTAGATCGAACCACTCCATGAAAGCAATCGACAGTAGCTCGATTTGTTGTCAAGACATCCATGCCAACAATACAATCAAAGTCGTGCATTGGGAGGACAATCAAATTCAGAAATATCACATTATCCTCGTATATCAATACACAGTTATGCACAACTTTCTCACACAAAATAATCTTTCTTGCTAGCGTGGCTATCGAAAAGTATCATACAATGGAGTACACATAATATCATGCGATGCAACAAATGCATGAGATATGAATGAATGAGATGCTCATGTATCAAATAAAACACGTGCAGGATAATCGCAAAGCATACAAATACCTGCAATCACACCACCAGGAGCTTCTTTCGCCTGATCATCGGTCATGGCATACACTCGAACTTGAGGAGGGCCTTGGGCAGTCTAACCACCAGGTCCTCGATATCGTGGAACACTCGACTGCAGAAAAGAGGGAACAGGAACAGCAGGTCTCATCATACTGGGGCCACCTCGAAATCCTGGTTGGGGTTGGGAAGAATTCGTACCCCTGTTCGGACATACTCGAGAAAAATAGCCTTCATGTCCACACTGGTAACAAATACCAAACATACATCGACACTGCTCGATAGTATGTTTGCATCCACAATAGCTACAATAACGAGCAATTACGAGACTCCCTCTCTGGGATCCACTAGAACTCGAAGAAGATGAAGACACGGCAGAATCAGTCTTCTTAGAATTCCCACTTCTCGGACGCAAAGTAGGCTGCTGAGCTGTCACTGGAGGTGGAGGAGTATATTGTGGACCTCCTCGCCTTAATCCCGCTTCGGCGGCCTTAGCTCGTTCAATTGCCTCTGCGTAGCTCGTAGGCAAACCAGAAACAACAAAAGTATATATAGCAGGATGTAAACCATTCACAAACCTGTTATATTTTGCTTTTACATTCGCAGCTACGTGAGATGCATACTTCAACAACGTAGAGAATTTCGAAGCATACTCTGCAACAGTCATCATTCCCTGCTGCAGACTATTAAATTCATTCTCTTGGGTAGTATAATACTGTTGGAAACTTAATTCCGGTGTTTTGACAGAAGATGAACCAACTGAACTAAGCAACTGAATTGATCTTCGACTGAACTAAGCAACTGAATTGATCATCAACTGAACACGTCATCAGTCAACTGTTCGATACAACTGAAGTTCATTCTCGTCCACTGATTCTTTACCAGCTGATCTCTCAGCTGTACACGTCATCAGTTGAAAGCGACAACCGACAAATAGTACAACTACCTGCAACTGGTAGTGGCTCGCCGCATTTCAGAAAAGCAGTGTACGTCTGTCAGAATATATCGACGTGGAAATCAACGGTTAGAATATTCAAATATCTTTTAATGTTACCGTTGAGAGAGAAGCCTATAAATAGTCGAAGGAAGCAGCAGAAGTAACAACAACTGATCTCAGCTATCTCATTCTACTTTCTGTTACGCTGATAAAATATCTACTCATACTCAGAAGTCAAAAGCTCTCGCTTACTAGTTATATCAGTAGCATTCAAGGCTACATTCTCGAGCTTATAACACTTTGTAATCTTTGATAGTTTTACTAAGTTGTGCTAAGATCAGTTACCATCTGTAAAAGTGTTACTTACTAAGAGTTTCAGTTTTGGCAAAGTGATAAGTCCAAACTGAAGTGGGTCAGTGCAGTGTCTTGTATTTGATCAAAGTCTTTTAGTGGAAATCCTATCTTCGTGATAGAAGGGGTGACGTAGGAGTTATTCAAGTATCCGAACATCCAGAAACATATTGTGTTATCTTTACTTCAGTCGTTACTTTTCAGTTAGATACTCTATCTTTCAGTCAGTTTATTTTCCGCAACTGTTTTGTTCAGTTTAACTGATTGTCATTGACCGACGAGATATCTAGTTTCAGTTTGTAACAAAACTGAACTCATATTGTCGAAGAATATTTAAATTCAAGAAGTGTTTATTCAACCTCCCCTTTTAAACACTCATTATTAGTTTAACCGATCTTTTCAAATGGTATCAGAGCAGTTATATCTCGTCGCATAATATCTATACTCAAATTGTTCATTTAATCTTCATTCAACAAGATTCCTATGTTCTCTAGAGAAGATTTCGACGTTTGGAAGATCAGGATGCAGGCTCACCTAGCTGCACAAGATGATGACATGTGGTACGTTATAACTGACAGACCCATGAAGATTTTGAAAGCCAACACAGCTGTTGCCATTACTGATGGGGCACCTCATCGTATAGAAAAGCCCAGAGAAGAATGGACCACAGAGGATAAAAGAAAAGCCAACTTGGATAATGTGGCAAAAGACATACTATACAAGACGCTGGATAAAGTAACTTTCAGCAAAATCAAAATGTGCAAGACAGCCAAAGAGATTTGGGAGAAGCTGATCCAGCTCTGCGAAGGAAACGAACAAACCAAAGAAAACAAACTTTCTGTTGCTGTTCAGAAGTTTGACAATATCAAAATGAGAGTTGGTGAAACGATGCATGATTATGATGAAAGAACCAGCTGCATCATCAATGAACTAAATGCACTTGGAAAAGTGTACTCAAACAAATAAGTTGCATTGAAGATAATCAGAGGTCTTCCCAAGGAATGGGATGTGAAAACCATGACAATGAGGGAGTCTAAAGATCTAAACAAAGTTGAACTCCATGACCTATTCGCTGACCTGAAGGCATATGAGTTTGAACTGCAAACTCGAGAAGGAGAACCATCTACCCCAGCAGCTACTACTGCCTTAGCTGCTGTAAGAACAGAACCAACTGGTTCAGTTGAGAAAGCTGCGGATCAACTAAGAAATGATGCCATGTCATTGTTCATTAAGAAATTTGGAAGATTTATGAGGAAAAATCAAGGGAATTTTCAGAAGCACTATCAAAGAAACAATTCCAGAGAAGAGTCAAATGCATGCTACAACTGTGGCAAACCAGGTCATTTTATTGCTGACTGTCCCAAGCCTAAGAAGGACAGTCAAGTTTCAACTGAAAGAAAGAATAAGGTGTATGAGCACAAGAGGAGATCTAAGGACGGCAAGAAGCCTTACAGAAAGAAACATGAAGTACTCCTAGCTGAAGATAGCAAAGCCAAATGGGCAGAGACTGACAGCGAGGAGTCAGAACCAGAAACTTCGTGCAGTTCTAGTGACAATGAAGAAGAAGTGAAATGTCTGATGGCTAGTGATATAGAACTGGAGTCCAGCAGTCAACAGGTATTTGACTTTAGCTCAACTGATTTTACCAGAGAAGAACTTATTTCAACATTGCATGATATGGTTAGTGAGTATCAAAAGCTTGCCTTATCATTTGAAAAGGCCAGAGTAAAGCAAACTGATCCTATTGACATTAAGACAACAACTGATGAATCATTTGACATGTTGAATCTGAAAAAGGAGATTGCTGAACTTAATACTGAAAGAAGCAAGGATCAATTAATGATTCAAAAGTTAATGCTTGAAAATTCAAAGCAAACTGAGCTCATTCATGCTTGGAACAAATCATCTGTTGCATTGACTGATATACAGAACTCACAGAAATCAGTTACTGATAAAACTGGTTTAGGGTTCAGTAACCAAGATGAAATGTCTTCCAAAGATACTCGACCAAAGCTGAATATGAATAAAGGGAAATATATTCACTTTTTCAAATTAGTTATGGTACAAGAACAAGCTGAGCCAAGTAAACTGATTGAACAGCCAACTCAAAGTATGAACAAGGGCAAAATATGTGGTATTGGTTATAGCCCAAAAGTTGTGACTGACTCACAAAGTCAGCCACCAAAACTTTTCAGCAAAAATTACTCAAATGGCTACTCAAATTACTATAACAGTAAGCCAGTTCAGAAAAGATACTGGCTGAGCAATCAGTTGAAAAAGGGCAAATCACATGTTGTATCTTCTGCACACCATACAACAAGCACACACAGACCGATAAAGACCATCTGGAATACAGCAACTGGACGGTCAGTTAGACTGATCCAAGTCTGGATTCCTAAAGGACTAATCAACTTTGGACCCAAATAGAAAAGGGTACCAGAATCTTATCCTGTGTGTGATTGCAGGTAACAGGTACAAGCATTGAATCTATATGGTACTTGGATAGTGGATGTTCACGTCACATGACAGGAGATTCAAAATTATTATCTCAACTGGTTAAGTACACTGGACCAAACATCAGTTTTGAGATAATTCGAAAAGTAAAACTGTGGGTAAGGATGTATTATTAGTTGAGAATCCTCTAAAAATGTGGGTAACTTCACCATTAATGATGTATTATTAGTTGAGAATCTCAAGTATAATCTGATCAGCATCAGTCAATTATGCGATAATGGATTCTCATTTCAGTTTGACAAACATTCTTGTTCAGTCAAAAGCTCAACTGAAGAGATCATCCTAACTGGCAAAAGGTGTGGAAACACTTATAAAGTCAGCTGGAATGATCAACTTTATGCACCAGTATGTTTTATTGCTTCAAAATCCTCTAAAAACTGGTTGTGGCATAAGAGATTAAACCACCTGAACTTCAAGTCTATTGCATATTTGAGTAACCACGATCTTGTTACTGGATTGCCCAAAATAGATTTTATCAAAGACAAAATTTGCTCAGCATGTCAGTTTGGTAAACAAATCAAATCTTCTTTTAAGAACAAGGGTCGTAAATCTTCTTCCCGATGCTTAGAGCTGTTACATATGGATCTATTTGGTCCAGTACCAGTCATGAGCTTAGGGGGAATTAAATACACCTTGGTGGTTGTAGATGACTTTTCAAGATTCACCTAGGTTATATTTCTCAAGTCCAAAGACCAAACTGTTGCTCAACTGATTAAGCTTTTCAAAAGATTATTAAATGAAAAATCAGTTGGAATTGACAGAATCAGATCCGATCGAGGAACTGAATTTATCAATCAAATTCTTTCAAATTATTTAGAGAATACCGGAATCAAGCATGAGCTTTCAGCAGCTAGAACTCCTCAGCAAAATGGTGTAGCTGAAAGGAGAAATCGGACCCTCAAAGAGGCTGCTAGAACAATGCTTGCTGATTCTAGTATCTCTCAAAGGTTTTGGGCAGAGGCAGTTAACACTGCGTGTTACACTCAAAATAGATCAATGATTAATAAGAATCATATGAAAACACCTTATGAGATCTGGCATGGAAGAAAAAGTGTGGTTTCCTACTTTAAAATATTCGGCTGCAGATGTTTTATACTTGTCAATGGTAAAACTCATTTAAAAGCCTTTGATGCTAAATCTGCAGAAAGAATATTTCTTGGTTATTCTTCAGTGAGTAAAGCTTATAGAGTCTTCAACAAAAATACTTTAAATGTTGAGGAATCTATCCATGTTGTTTTTGATGAAACTGTACTAACTGATAAGCCAACTAATCAAGTTGAGCTAGCTGATAGATTTACATATATAAGCTTGGATGATGATGACGAAGAAGACATCCATATCAATCAAAGCAACCTCCAAACACCTGAACCAGAATTGTTAGATCAACCAGAAGCTGTTCCTAATGATCAGTTGACAGAGCAACCAAATGAGAATCAGTTGTCAACTGAATTAGCGTCAACTGAAACTGAGAACACTCAGTTACCTATCGAAGAAATTGCTGATATAGAAACAACAAATGCTGAACTTAGATGGAAGAAATCACATCCTCCAGAACTGGTGATAGGTAATCCATCTGATCCAGTAAGAACCAGAAATCATGTAGTGACCCGTTCCAGAATCACCTACTAATTGAAAACTAAGCATGCAATTAACTTAATAATTACTAATCAGAGATAATAGCGGAAACAACTAACAAATGATAGTTATACAACCCAAACGAACTCTAGAACAACTCAAAATAAGGTAAAGAATATCTGGTACAACCATATCGAATCAAATGATACCGAAACTAAACCAACCGGCTACTCAACGTCCTCCTCCTGCTCCTCCGGAACCATCCAACCTGAGACCTGCCCCGAGGGAATGAGGTGTCCAAGATAAACAAAACCGAGGACGTGAGCGATAAGAACGCCCAGTACAAAAGTATGAGTATACAGACCTATATGAAATGCACATGCTATGATCATGATACCGGGGTAGTCAAGAAACAGGAATCACAAAAGGATCTCAACAATGCTCAGTCTAGAGGCGCCAAGTGGATAGTGCCGCGCGGTCCAACCTCTGGGTCACTGCATCCACTACAAGACAGACGTGGACCTAAAATGTCCCGGACCACCGAAGCCCTCCCGACCCGTCGGCCACTGTGTACTCTCGGTGTCCATGCGTCCACAAGACAGGGCTGAGCGGCCCCAAGATATAGCTTATCTCGAAAGAGATACAGCTCAACAGCAAAGGCTATCTCGAAGGAGATACGGCTCAACATGAAATGCAACGTGCAGTAATAAACGTGACATAATAGCATGCATCATATGACATATATCAATGCACCACATAATCATGCAACACATATATGAATGTATACTCAACCAGGATATCTCGGATAGTACTTTCGTACCTCTATCACAGCAATCCTAATCCACTGGAACAACCAGACAACAGGTCTAATCCAAGCCTATTCATCAAGTGAAAACCATCACTAAACTTATCTACCAGACTTAACTAGATAATCCTGAGATAAATACTGATAAAATTCCAAACCTTCGTCCGTCGCTAGCCCGCTGATGCCGCTAGCTCCCAACTAGAGCACAGCTCTGCTACAAGACCAGCAGCTCCCCGCTAGTGCCCAAATCTCGGAACAAGACTAGAACCTGTCAGAAACGACTGAAATGCTATGGAACTCTCTGAATTGGCGAGTCAAAATGAGGAAATCCGACCACTATTTATAGGCCATGTTCGGATCCTCCGAACACCACTTCGGAACGTCCGAACGCTACGTGTCCACTGGCTCTTGACAGCTCATGATCGGATCCTCCGATCATACACTTCGGACCGTCCGAACATGCACGTGTCCAGCTGCTCTTGACACCTCATGATCGGATCCACCGAACCTACACTTCGGAACGTCCGAACTCCCACGTGTCGATCAACTCTTGACACCTAATGATCGGATCCTCCGATCTCACTTCGGACCTTCCGAACTCTTCGGTGCTTCCGAACCATCTTCGGACCTTCCGATCATGATTAATCACCATTAATCCGTTAATTACCCAATTCGGCATTCGGGCTACTACATTCTCCCCCCCTTAAAAGATTTCGTCCTCGAAATCAGGCTTAGAGAATGAACAAAACGAAATAACAACATCGCTATTATATCTCAATTGTTGTTGAATACAACTGATATCTCGATTACAATTGAAAAACACAAACATATACAAAGCAAAACTCAAAAGAGCTCTGGATGTTCTGAACGCATACGACTCTCTAACTCCCAAGTGGCTTCTTCAGTGCCTCTGCGCTGCCACTGTACTAAGACAAGAGGAATGATCTTATTCCGCAACACCTTGTCTTTGCGATCGAGAATCTGAACTGGTCGCTCCACGTAAGACAAATCTGATTCAAGTTGAACTTCAGAGGGATGCAAGATGTGAGACTCATCTGCTACGTATCGTCTCAACAAAGATACGTGGAACACATCATGAATACCGGACAAATACGGAGGTAATGCTAACCTGTAAGCTAAATCTCCCACACATTCTAGAATCTCAAAAGGACCAATGAATCTCGGAGATAGCTTACCCTTGAGACCAAATCTCAAAATCCTGCGAAAAGGCGAAACTCGGAGAAACACTTTCTCACCTGGCTGAAAATAAAGAGGTCGCCGCTTGGTGTTCGCATAACTAGCCTGTCGATCCTGGGCAATCTTAATCCTCTTCTTGATTACTGCAACTTTATCAATAGCCTGCTGGACTAACTCCGGTCCCTCAACATGTCGTTCACCAACTTCGTCCCAGAATAAAGGAGTACGACAACGTCGCCCATACAACGCCTCAAATGGTGCCATACCAATACTACAATGGTAGCTGTTGTTGTACGCGAACTCAATCAAAGGCAAATGATCCTGCCAAGCGGGTCCGAAATCCATAACACAGGCTCGCAACATATCCTCAAGCGTACGGATAGTCCTCTCTGACTGACCGTCAGTCTCCGGATGATAAGCAGTACTCAGACTCAGTGTAGTACCCAAAACTGACTGGAAACTACCCCAAAACCGTGAGGTAAAACGAGGATCTCTGTCACTGACAATACTGACAGGCACTCCATGCAAACGTACAATCTCCTGAATGTACAATCGAGCCATACGATCGAAAGTGAAATCCCGGTTATAAGACAGAAAATGAGCAGACTTGGTGAGTCGATCCACCACTACCCAAATAGCGTCACTATTCCTCGACGATAATGGCAAGTGAGTAATGAAATCCATCGCGATATGCTCCCACTTCCATTCAGGAATAGGTAGATTCAACAATAATCCTCCAGGTCGACGGTGCTCTGCCTTAACCTGTTGACAAACAAGACACTTGGAAACAAACTGATAAACACTGCGCTTCATCCCTTTCCACCAAAATCGTGTCCTCAAATCTTTATACATCTTATTACTTCCTGGATGAATACTCAACTTACTTCGATGAGCATGAGATAAGATCTCCTCCCTCAAATTATCATCTTCTGGTACTACAACTCGATTAGACAAACACAGAAGACCATTAGACTGATAATGGAAACCGCTATCTCCACCCGCTAACCGAGCTAATCTCTGAGTCTTGAGATCAGACATCTGAGCATCTCGAATCCGAGCGAACAAGGCTGGCTCAGATAAAATGGTAGCAACACGAATGCTCTCCATACCTTTCCGATGTTTGAAATTAAATCCCAACGAACAACAATCCTGAATAGTACTAATCATAGCACTGGTCTGAAGTGCAGAAACTCTCACTTTGCGACTAAGAGCATCAGCTGTGAGATTTGCAGATCCTGGATGGTACTTGATCTCGCAGTCATAATCTTTCAGCAAATCCATACAACGACGTTGCCTCATGTTCAACTCAGCCTGAGTGAACAGATATTTCAGACTCTTATGATCAGTAAAGATTTCAAACTTAACCCCGTACAAGTAATGACGCCAAATCTTCAGCGCGAACACAATAGCTGCCAACTCTAGATCATGAGTAGGATACTTCTCCTCGTGAGATTTCAGCTGTCTGGAAGCATAAGCAATCACATGACCGTTTTGCGTCAACACACACCCTAAGCCTTGAGAAGAGGCATCGGTGTAAACACTGAAACCATCAGATCCTGACGGTAACGCCAAAACAGGTGCAGAAGTCAGAAGTCGACGAAGCTCTCTGAAACTATCTTCGCACTCAGATGACCACTCAAATGGAACATCCTTCCGAGTAAGTTGCGTCAAAGGTCTAGCTACCTGGGAGAAATTCACGATGAAGCGACGATAATACCCTGCTAGACCTAGAAAACTACGGATCTCAGCCACCGTCGTAGGTCGTGACCAATTTAGCACTGCCTCAATCTTGCTGGGATCCACAGAAATTCCTTCCTTGGAAATCACATGACCAAGGAATACTACACGATCAATCCAGAACTCGCACTTACTCAGCTTAGCATACAATTGCTTCTCGCGAAGAATCTGCAACACAATCCTCAAGTGCTGGACATGCTCTTCCACACTATGAGAATAGATCAAGATATCGTCAATGAAAACCACCACAAACTGATCCAGAAAATCTCGGAAGACTCGGTTCATCAGATTCATGAACACCGCTGGCGCATTCGTCAATCCGAATGGCATAACTAGAAACTCGTAATGCCCATAACGAGTACGAAATGCAGTCTTGGAAATATCATCATCTCTGACTCTCATCTGATGATAACCTGATCGCAAGTCGATCTTGGAGTAAACAGAAGTACCCTGAAGCTGATCGAACAAGTCATCAATACGGGGTAATGGGTACTTGTTTTTGATCGTCACCCGATTCAGCTGGCGATAATCAATGCACAACCGCATCGATCCATCCTTCTTCTTGACAAACAAGACTGGAGCTCCCCAAGGCGAAACACTCGGGCGAATATAACCCTTATCAAGAAGATCCTGCAATTGCTGCTTCAGCTCTCTCATCTCTGACGGAGCCAGACGATAGGGGGCACGAGAAATCGGTGCAGTCCCTGGCATTAATTCAATGCCAAACTCCACCTCTCTAACCGGAGGAAAACCAGGAATCTCTTCTGGAAATACATCAGGAAATTCACAAACCACTGGAATATCCTCTATACCAACACTACCTGTGGACGTATCAATTGTATAGATGAGGTAGCCTTCCCCGCCCGCCTCTAAAGCACGACAGGCTTTCAGAGCAGATACTACTGGCATCGGAGGTCGCGCTCCCTCACCATAGAAAAACCAACTAGAGCTCTCAGTCGTACGAAACTGAACAAGCTTCTGGTAACAATCCACAGTAGCTCGGTAGGTAGTCAAAATGTCTATACCCAAAATACAATCAAAATCTTCCATCTCCAGAATCATAAGATTCGCAGTCAACTCGTTACCCTCAAAATCTAAAGGACAACCCATCACTAGACGCTTGGCTAAAACCGAATGACCCATCGGGGTAGAAACAGAAAGAATGACGTCTAGAGAAACATACGGTAACTTATGACGTTTAACGAATCGTGCAGAAATGAATGAATGAGATGCTCCGGTATCTATAAGAACAAAAGCAGGAATACCGCATAAACAAAAAGTACCTGCTATGACTCTCTCGGTCTCGTCTGCAGCCTGATCCTGGTTCAACGCAAAAACTTGACCTTGGGCACGAGGTCGAAGATTCGAACTACCCACTGCCTGACCCTGCCTCCTCTGCTGAACAGTCGCCTGAGATCCAGAACCAGATCCTGCTCCACCTCGCAACTGAGGACAATTCTTCTTAATATGCCCCATCTCTCCGCACTGATAACAAGCTCCTGCGGCTACTCGGCATTGCTCCGATGGATGGTTCTTCCCACAATGCGCACAAGACTCCTTCTTCTTACCAAAGCGGAAAACACCGCTAGATCGAGATCTAGATCCAGAAGAAGACGAACCAGATTTCTTGAACGACTGAGATCGAGGCCTCAAAGTACTCGGAGGTCTAGAAGAAAGAATAGCCCTACCACGCTGGAGACTGATCTCTGCTTGACGACACCGGTTCACCAACCCATCGTACGAAGTAGGATTATCACAGACAGTGACTCGATCAAAGATCTCCTGATTAAGGCCCTGGAGGAAATGATCATACTTGGCCTCAGAACTGCCACTGATATGAGGAGCGAAGGGTAATAACTCAAAGAATTTCTGCTGATACTCATCAACAGACATACTCCCCTGCTTCAGGTTCAAGAGCTCAATCGTCTTGGCCTGGCGAAGGGCTGGAGGAAAGTACAGCTGCATGAACGCTGCACGGAAATCGGCCCAAGTCGCTCTACCCTGAGACTGAACTATCGGCGCAGAAGTCGATCGCCACCACCTGCGAGCACGGCCCTCAAGAAGAAAACTAAGGGTCTCCATCTTCTGCTCATCGGTGCACTGGAATGCGCGGAAACAACTCTCCATGCGCTCTAACCAATCCTCCGCATCATCGGGAGTCTCACCGCCAACTAAAGGCTTAGGCCCCATCTGCATGAAACGATGCATATCGAAACGCCTAGGACCATCCCGACGATGACGATGCTCATGGTGACGCCTAAGATCATCCTGGTCACCCCATCGACCTACACTCCCCTGACTACTCCCGTCATCAAAATGGTCAGCCATCGCTACAAGATAGAATAGGGAAAAATGGTCAACTGAAATCCCAAAACAAAATCTATATCCCAAAATCATACGCATGCTCTGATACCATAAATGTAGTGACCCGTTCCAGAATCACCTACTAATTGAAAACTAAGCATGCAATTAACTTAATAATTACTAATCAGAGATAATAGCGGAAACAACTAACAAATGATAGTTATACAACCCAAACGAACTCTAGAACAACTCAAAATAAGGTAAAGAATATCTGGTACAACCATATCGAATCAAATGATACCGAAACTAAACCAACCGGCTACTCAACGTCCTCCTCCTGCTCCTCCGGAACCATCCAACCTGAGACCTGCCCCGAGGGAATGAGGTGTCCAAGATAAACAAAACCGAGGACGTGAGCGATAAGAACGCCCAGTACAAAAGTATGAGTATACAGACCTATATGAAATGCACATGCTATGATCATGATACCGGGGTAGTCAAGAAACAGGAATCACAAAAGGATCTCAACAATGCTCAGTCTAGAGGCGCCAAGTGGATAGTGCCGCGCGGTCCAACCTCTGGGTCACTGCATCCACTACAAGACAGACGTGGACCTAAAATGTCCCGGACCACCGAAGCCCTCCCGACCCGTCGGCCACTGTGTACTCTCGGTGTCCATGCGTCCACAAGACAGGGCTGAGCGGCCCCAAGATATAGCTTATCTCGAAAGAGATACAGCTCAACAGCAAAGGCTATCTCGAAGGAGATACGGCTCAACATGAAATGCAACGTGCAGTAATAAACGTGACATAATAGCATGCATCATATGACATATATCAATGCACCACATAATCATGCAACACATATATGAATGTATACTCAACCAGGATATCTCGGATAGTACTTTCGTACCTCTATCACAGCAATCCTAATCCACTGGAACAACCAGACAACAGGTCTAATCCAAGCCTATTCATCAAGTGAAAACCATCACTAAACTTATCTACCAGACTTAACTAGATAATCCTGAGATAAATACTGATAAAATTCCAAACCTTCGTCCGTCGCTAGCCCGCTGATGCCGCTAGCTCCCAACTAGAGCACAGCTCTGCTACAAGACCAGCAGCTCCCCGCTAGTGCCCAAATCTCGGAACAAGACTAGAACCTGTCAGAAACGACTGAAATGCTATGGAACTCTCTGAATTGGCGAGTCAAAATGAGGAAATCCGACCACTATTTATAGGCCATGTTCGGATCCTCCGAACACCACTTCGGAACGTCCGAACGCTACGTGTCCACTGGCTCTTGACAGCTCATGATCGGATCCTCCGATCATACACTTCGGACCGTCCGAACATGCACGTGTCCAGCTGCTCTTGACACCTCATGATCGGATCCACCGAACCTACACTTCGGAACGTCCGAACTCCCACGTGTCGATCAACTCTTGACACCTAATGATCGGATCCTCCGATCTCACTTCGGACCTTCCGAACTCTTCGGTGCTTCCGAACCATCTTCGGACCTTCCGATCATGATTAATCACCATTAATCCGTTAATTACCCAATTCGGCATTCGGGCTACTACAAATCATATGTTCAATCTATTTATTCATTCAGCCTTTGTATCTCAATTGGAACCAAAGAAAACTGATGAAGCTCTGGCTGATCCTAACTGGATAAATGCAATGCAAGAGGAGCTAAATCAGTTTGTCCATAACAACGTCTAGAACTTAGTTCCAAGACCAATTTCAAAAACTGTTATAGATACAAAGTGGGTGTACAGGAACAAACTGAACGAAGATGGTTCAGTTGTGCGCAACAAAGCAAGGCTAGTAGCACAAGGATATAGGCAGGAAGAAGGAATTGATTACGATGAGATATATGCACCAGTTGCAAGACTGGAGGCAATCAGAATATTCCTTGCCTATGCTTCATTCAAAAACTTCAAAGTCTATCAAATAGACGTAAAGAGTGCATTTCTGAATGGCCAGTTGCAAGAAGAAGTCTACATTGAACAACCTCCAGGTTTTGTTAATCTTCACCTTCCTGATCATGTCTATCATTTGAACAAAGCCTTATATGGTCTTGAACAAGCTCCAAGAGCTTGGTATGAAACCCTTTCAAAATTTCTAACTGATCACGATTTTTCTGTTGGATCAGTTGATAAGACAATGTTCAAATTCTCCAAGAATGATCATATTATACTCGTTCAAATTTATGTTGATGACATTATTTTTGGGTCAACTAACCCCAAATTATGCGAGAAATTTGCTAAGTTAATGCAGGAGAAATTTGAAATGAGCATGATGGGTGAACTGACATTCTTTCTTGGATTACAAGTGAAGCAACTGGAGTCGGGTACCTTCATTAGTCAAACTAAATACACGAAGGAATTACTGAAGATGTTTGGAATGGAATCATGTTCAGCTGCAAGCACTCCCATGAGCTCATCAGTTAAATTAGACACTGATCAAGGGGGAATATCAGTTGAGACGACACTTTACAGAGGTTTAATAGGTTCATTATTGTACCTAACTGCTAGTCGTCCTGATATTGTATTTGATGTATGCATGTGTGCTAGATTTCAAGCAAATCCTATGCAATCATATTTTGCAGCTGCCAAGCATATTTTGAAATATCTTAAGGGATCACAAAATGTTGGGTTATGGTATTCTAAAGATTCATCTTTCAATTTAGTTGGATATTCAGATGCAGATTATGCAGGATGTAAGCTTGATCGTAAAAGTACTAGTGGATCATGTCAGTTTCTAGGGGACAGACTGATCTCCTGGTTCAGCAAGAAGAAAACATCCATAGCAACTTCCACAACTGAAGCAGAATATCTTGCTGCTGGAAGCTGCTGTGCTCAACTGCTCTGGACTCAGCAACAACTGAGAGATTATGGAATTGATGCTAAAGAATCGCCAATATTTTGTGATAATACAAGTACAATTGCTATCACCTATAATCCAGTTCTTCACTCCAGAACCAAGCACATAGATGTCAGGCATCACTTCATCAGAGATCATGCCTTGAAGAAGGACATCAGACTGGAATATGTCTCAACTGAGCAGCAAGCAGCTGATATTTTCACCAAACCACTGGCTGAGACTAAGTTTTCTCATTTTCGCAATATTCTTGGATTAATTGATTTATCTTAATCAGTTGTTATTGTTGTCTTGGTTCTTAATTCATCTTTCAGTTTTTCTGTCACTTACTGATTCTTCAGTTAGTTACTGATCTACATCACTCTTAACTGATTCCAGTTCTTTCTGAGCAGTTAGTTTGTTCAGTTCGTCTTAATTCTTTTGCTTCAACTGCTGTCAGTTAATCTTTTATCAATTAATTGTTATTAAGCAATTTTGCTCTTGACTTACTTGTTAACTGAAGAAATTGAGTAATCCAGGAAAATAAGCAGAATAAGATAAATTGCATTTTCTTATTATTCACTGGAGGAAATTTTTACGAATTACAGCATTCAGTTCATCTTGAACATAAACTCTCCAGTTGGACAGCCAGTATCCTAAGTCTCTAGCACGAGTCTTGGCGAAGCTGGCAGACTCAGCTATGTCCTCAAGGATCTTCTTTTCTTTGTGAAGCATCAGTTCATAGATGTTATCTGGCTCGAAAATGTACTCATCATGGGCTACGTGTAAATGCTCCCGATATTTCTTTAGCTTTTCTACCAAAATGGGAGTAGTGGCCATCTCATTCTCCCAGAGAAAGTGGAGCTCTTGGAGACTCTCCCAGTATCAAAGGATTTGATGGAAAACATCATTTTCCATCTCAATCTTTCTATTCTCCAGCGCTACTTTCATAAACTCTTCTGCCATGTTCGGAGACTTTGAACCACTCGCACCTGCCATTTTATATTGCTGAATATTATCTGCTGATATACTTGTGACTAACTGTTTAACTCTTATTTATAGAACTGGACGAGGAAGATGAAAGGACAATGTTCTTTTTTAATGACGATTACTCTACCAAGCATCAGGATTTCTTTTAATTAATCTGTTTATTTATTAACTCATGGTACTTATTACTTGCAGGAAAGAGAAAAACACGTTAAACCAAAATAGATATTTTATTCAACAATAAATATTTGCTTGGACTACATTGTCATATTTTCCCTCTACATCGGCTATCCACATTCCCAATCAAACTGATAGAGCTGAGGAGGATGTCTTGCAAAAGCTGTGAGAAGAAGCTATGCGATTGAGTATCTCTAGTTCCTTTCGTAGCATCAGCTGATAGATATGACCATCTTTGAAGACGTCCACCCACACAGCAATATTCAAATGCTCCCGCACCTCTGTCAGCCTTGCCACCAGTTTGGGAGTGGTAGCCTCTCCAGAATTGTACAGGAACGCAAGCTCCTGTATATGTTCCCAGTAGGGAAGACTTGTGTAGAAGACTTTGTCTTCGATGGCAGCCTTCCTAGCTTCCAGAAAAAAAGGAGAAACACTCGAACTACTCGCATCAGCCATTTTCTTATCTTGAATTTTTTTTCTTTCTTTCACCAATATGACTGAAACTGACCATGATCTTTCTATTTATAGCAGACCGTCAAGGAAGATGAAGGGTTGTTATCGTTTCAGAAATCAAATAATATTCTGATTTTTATTTATTCGCTTTAATTATTTTATGCACCAATTAAGGGGGAATAATAGTTTTAAGAGGTTAACTAAGAAGACAATTGTTAGTAAATTCTCAACTGAAAGGACACAGTTTTACTAACTGATCGTTCAGTTGAATATTTCACTAATCTTCTCATATAAGTTAACTAATTAATCATATTATATTCCAAATCGAGTTACGTGACTGACTGATATCTCATGATGAATTTCATTTTGAAACGTGGACACATATTAACCATTTAAATTTGTACACACGCTTATAGCACACGTACACACATTGTCTTTCAAAATTTCTATGGACTGACACGTGTCCAGAATTTAAATCGTCACGTACATATGTATCATTCCCCGCTCCATTTCAGTTTTCTTTTCATCTACAAACTTCTGAGAGCAAAAAAAAATTTCATCCTTCTATTTTTTTCCAGGAAATCATTCAGTTTCTAAGTGGCGAATCAAACTCCCGCTTACATGCTGAATGCAATGGCTATCAATTTCGGATCAATTCTATCCTTCGGTGATGCTGATGTCAAGAAAGTATTTCAAAAACTGGAAACTGCTGGATTGCGGACATTCTTGGGAAAATCTTCACAAGAGATCTACTCCAAAGAGCTTCAAGAATTCTACTCTAGCGGAATGATCGATTCTGATGGGAACATCACTTCTACTATCAATGGTCAGTTGCTGACCATCACTGAAGACTCTTTTGGAGAAATATTTTCTTTACCTTATGATGAGTTGGCTCAACTATCGGATGTTAAAGCTTCTGATATTGAAGAGATGCAAACCTCACTCTCTGCTGATGGACGGAAAATCAAATTTTCCGATCCTAAGAAGGAACTGAAGCATGAGGTTCAACTACTTGCTGATATAGTCGCCAAAGGGCTTTTGGCGAAGGCTGGATCTTTTGCTTCACTCACACTGGAGAAATTTCAAGCCATTTCTATCATTATGGCTGAGCGTAAATTCAATTGGAAGCATCTTACATTCAACATCTTGAAGAATATGTTTCTGTCTTCCAAACAATCCAAGGGCTTCGCAGTGCAGCTGAGCTATCTGCTGAAAGTAAAAGGGTTAGTAGCTGATGATTAAGAAAGGTCATCAAAATTCAAGGTCTTCAATGCGAAGAACACTATGCCACTCAAGACCAAGCTGGATATTTCTCCTTCTCAGTTTGTCAAGGTCAAACAGGAGATTGGGACTCAAAAAGCGGCCCCAAAATCAGTGAAAAAGGCCAAAACATTGGCCCAACTGAAGGTAGCTAAGAGGAAACTCGTTTTGGGTGCGTCCGATACAGAGACAACTCCATCCCCAAAAATTGCCAAGAAACCAAGAACTCAACGGGTTAAACCATCTTCCGCCGAGGAATCTATCACAACTGAGAAGATAACATCTTCTGTTGCTCAGCAACCTATTGAGGCACTTCCTCTGTCAGTCATTCCACCAGATGTCTCAGCTGGTGCAAAGAAGAAATCAGTTAGAACCAAAGCTCCTTTGATTCAGATCAATCTTCCTACTGGTGTGGCACCTGCTCGACCCAAAGGTATAAATATCATCGAACTTGTGGACTCCACTCGCACTGGACTGGAAATTCCACACATTCTGAGTACTGATAAAGGGAAGGGCAAGTTGATTGACGAGCCCAGACCATCCAACCCTATTCAGACTCACATTGACCTTGTTTGGGCGAAGGTTAACAATTTTGCAGCTTCAAAAATTCAGTCCTATGATGCTTGGACAGCTTATCGCACTCAAATTTTTGCCAAGCAACTGAAGAAGAAATCACAGCTGAATAATTTTATCAAACTGGAAGCCTTTGTTCTCAGAACGGTGAAAGCTGCCAAGGTTGCTCAGCTATGGAGAGAAAGACTTATTTGTTTGATCAGATGAGAGCCAAGAAGTTGGCTCAAATTATTGCCAAATTGAAGACCAACTACTTACCCACAAATCCTACTGCCTACGCTGATCAAGCAGTAATTACTCAGCTGGACACTGATCTTTTTGGGTTACAATCTCAGATCAAATTTTAGGAATTAGATCAAGAGTTGGTTCTTCATCAAGGAGATTCAGATGATGATGAAGAGGAAATAGTTGAAGAACCATCCTCTGAGTAGCAAAAACCATCCTCTGAACAAGCTCTTGTTCCAACTGAAGAGCCAGTTCAAGATTTGCCTCAATCACCTCCTGCTGAACCTAAAATGTACACTGAAGCAGAGTTATCCTTTGCAAATATTGAGGAAATTATTCAAGCAGTAGTGCAGGAATCCCATGTAAGCGAACTTATTTCTGTTAAAGTTGATCACCCCGTTGATCAAAACAATCCAGAGGCTCATATTTCTTCAGAAGCACCAGTTCAACAAGTTTTATCTGCTGACCGAACCTTTTCAACTGATGTACCGATTGATTCTCAAGATCATCCGTTAGAGGCACCAGTTTTACCTTCATCAGACTCTGTGATTCATCAAGAAAGCTCATCTGCTGAACAGAATCCATCTTCACCGCCTCGGGATCAAGGAGAAATTGATGCTACTGACATTTCAGTTCAGATTGCTGCTGAAACAGTAGCAACTGACCAAACTTTTGTGGTTTTTAATCAAACCACAGAGAAACGAGGAACCTCTCATCAGTCTCCTCCTCCATCTTCATCAGATTTTGATCTTATTTTTGAAGAAGTTCAGAATATGTAGGATAGTATGAATCAAATGCTTACTGCCATCTCAAAGATTCAGAATACGCAACTATCACACACTCTGAAGTTGGACCATTCTCATCAGTTCCACTTAGAGAAATTGAACGCCATACAAACTACTGTTACCTCTCTTTCATTTGCAGTTGAAGATATAAAGAAAAACGAAGAGATATTTTCGAGTCTCACTGCCACTCAAGACTCTATCAACAAACGAGTCGACAGTGTGGAGACACTTGTTTCAAGAAAAATCGAACTGCTACAAGTCACAATGTCTACTGGTATCAATAACATTTCATCCTCTGTCCAGCTCCTTTCAACTGACGTTCGGAAATTATCTCTCAAGATGGAGCTGTTTGACAAAAAGGGGGAAGAGATCAAAGAGATCTTAGAACAGCAGAAGAAACCTTAGAAGCAGTCTCGCAGTCTCTCTTGTATTTGTTTGAAGAAATATTAATTCAGTTGATTCAGATTGAATCTACTTCTTATTTTATCTACTATGAGTTCAGTTATTCAGTTATATTTTACTCGAGTTTTGTCAAACACCATAAAGGGGAAAATTGTTGGAAACTTAATTCCGGTGTTTTGACAAAGATGAACCAACTGAACTAAGCAACTGAATTGATCTTCGACTGAACTAAGCAACTGAACTGATCATCAACTGAACACGTCATCAGTCAACTGTTCGATACAACTGAAGTTCATTCTCGTCAGCTGATTCTTTACCAGCTGTACACGTCATCAGTTGAAAGCGACAACCGACAAATAGTAAAACTACCTGCAATTGGTAGTGGCTCGCCGCATTTCAGAAAACAGTGTACGTCTGTCAGAATATATCGACGTGGAAATCAACGGTTAGAATATTCAAATATCTTTTAATGTTACCGTTGAGAGAGAAGCCTATAAATAGTCGAAGGAAGCAGCAGAAGTAACAACTGATCTCAGATATCTCATTCTACTTGCTGTTACGCTGCTAAAATATCTACTCATACTCAGAAGTCAAAAGCTCTCGCTTACTAGTTATATCAGTAGCATTCAAGGCTACATTCATGAGCTTATAGCACTTTGTAATATTTGATAGTTTTACTAAGTTGTGCTAAGATCAATTACCATCTGTAAAAGTGTTACTTACTAAGAGTTTCAGTTTTGGCAAAGTGATAAGTCCAAACTGAAGTGGGTCAGTGCAATGTCTTGTATTTGATCAAAGTCTTTTAGTGGAAATCCTATCTTCGTGATAGAAGGGGTGACGTAGGAGTTATTCAAGTCTCCGAACATACAGAAACATATTGTGTTATCTTTACTTCAGTCGTTACTTTTCAGTTAGATACTCTATCTTTCAGTCAGTTTATTTTCCGCAACTATTTTGTTCAGTTTAACTGATTGTCATTGACCGACGGGATATCTAGTTTCTGTTTGTAACAAAACTGAACTCATATTGTCGAAGAATATTTAAATTCAAGAAGTGTTTATTCAACCTCCCCTTCTAAACACTCGTTATTAGTTTAACCGATCCTTTCAAATACGAAGGAGGAGAATACTGCTCCAAAAACTGGACCTTGAAGACATCCCATATGACTTCAATCCCGGCTTCTTTAAGTCCAATCTTAGCGGTTTCCCACCAAAATTTTGCTCGATCTTTCAATTGATAAAGAGCCAGTTTCATTCTCCGAGGATTGGAGTACACAAAAATATTAAACAGATGCTCGATATCTTTTTACAAGGCTTCAGCTCTTTCTGCACTCTCAGTGCCAAAGAACCTCTGTGGTTTCAAGTCCTGGAATCGAGCCATCACCAGATCCATAGACATTCCTTCGAATTGTCCAACTATCCTCTCAGTACTACTACTCGCAGTTTCATTTGTGGGATCCGTCTACAAATCAAAGGATGAATATCACAAATCAATATCAATTTCACATCATCATCATCTCATATCATCAATCTCATCAATAACTTACTCAAACTGAATCAATTGAGTAGGAGCAAGTAATACAAATAAATCAAACACAGGCGCACAATTCATTTGTGCCTATTCAAGTGTACACAAGACTCAATCAAGCATTCCCAGCTATGCTCTGATACCACTCCGTGTGGGGCCCTTAACTCCTAATCATTATTACAATATAATCTGATTAGGGTTAATTAATTACAGCGAAAAACGAGTTTAAATTTTCTTTACAATGAGCCCAAAACGTGTCAAATGTAATTATAATACCTTAAATCGTATATAATATAATCCCTTCTCAACATATCACAATATAACATAAGCCCACACGTAATCCAGATCAAATACATACAAACAAACTCATATCCTTGGAACATGCCCCGATATATAGATACGTATATATATTGGGATAAACATAAAACCTCGGCTCAAACTGTGACTCCCTCCAAAAGCACCCTCTCCGGTCTCCTGATATCGTGGAGTACCTGTCATTGTCCACATACGAAGCCAAAAACAGCCCCCTCTAGGGTGAGCAAAGCTCAGTCTGATGCAAACACAATATATACCACAGATATCTAAACAATGATATATGATATGCAATGCATGTATGTCGTGGAGGTATCAGGTCAAATGCACATCCACTGAGCACATGTCAGAATCAATCGAATCGCTATCAAATCAATGCTCGAGCTGGCACACCGACCTCAATCAGGGATACTCGTATGATAGCATCGACAAAGCGCCATCAAATCTCAAATCTCAATCAATCATCGGGACCACTAATGTCTATGTTTAAGGGCCACATAATGCCAAACATAGCATCGTGTTCACAAACCCCAGAATCAAATCAAATCATATCAGGGTATCCAAGGATCATAGCTCAACGTGCATGTCATGTATGCCACATCAACTCAACAAATAAGGCATATAGACATGTAATCTCAATCCAATCAATCAAACATATATCATAAGATACAGATACCTGTCGTATGTTACCCGGTCGCAACATACCTCAATTTTTCGTTCCAGTTGATGTAGCTTGAAGATATCAGTTTAATAATCTATCTAAATCAATAACATATTCATTTCAATCAATGACATCAATCAAATTAATCAATATAAGTTTCAAATATCTTTTGAAACTTCAAAAATTCATATCAAATTCAAATCATAGCATAATTCGATTCCGACTTCAAAACTTAGTTTCTTGTCGGTTATTCTACCACATATATTTATCAGAATTAATAACAACTTACAAATAATTTTTCAATTTCAGTCCAATGATTAAAATTTCCTAATTATAATAAATTAGGAATAATTCAAATAACATCACTATAATCATCTATTCTTTGTTAAAATCAAACATTATTCAACAATCTTCAATTTCAATATGATTTAACAATTTATCGGATTTATTCCAAAAATTGATGAATTTCAAACATCACCAAAAATATAAAATTTATATCTCAAATCGAAGACCTTGTGTCAACGATCCCAGAACTAAAGTCGGTTTGTCGATTGGATAAACCGATAAGTCACACGATCGAAAAGAAGAATCGAAAACCCTATTGTTCTTCCTCACTCCTCTTGGTTGTTTCTCTTTTCAAACTTTCAGTGAATGAATTCATTCATTCACGCAAGTTTGATTTATCTTTTTCCTTTTTTTAACCTGAATTCATTCATTCACGCAAGTTTGATTTATCTTTTTCCTTTTTTTAATTATATTATGTTATATTATATTATATTAATAATAATATAATATAATATGTTAAAAACAGTTTAAATGAAGAATATGATTTATCTGAAAATTTAGGTTTATTGAATAAATGGACTATTCCTAAGATAGAATCTAAAATGATCTATAAGTTAGGAACCTTTGAAAGAATTGGTTTTAAACAAGTAGTTAAAACTACAGAATCATCTGTACCTCTTCATAATGAAGAAATGGTTATTATCAGAGTCATGGAAATAGTTTTGGTTGATGATTTAACACTTTTATTCAATGAATATTTTTTGTATGAAAGAAACTGTTAAAAACAGTTTAAATGAAGAATATGATTTACCTGAAAATTTAAACTTATTGAATAAATGGACTATTTCTAAGATAGAATCTAAAATGATCTATAAGTTAGGAACCTTTGAAAGAATTGGTTTTAAACAAGTAGTTAAAACTACAGAATCATCCGTACCTCTTCATAATGAAGAAATGGTTATTAGATTATTAAATAATAAAGATATTTTACCTTATATTAAAAATTATAAATTTATTCATATATGTTTAATTCAAATTGCTTTTAGACCTTTAACTTTAGAAGGTTTACCAGAAAGTTTTATAGCAGCTTTAAGAGATGGTAGAAATTTGAATTGGAAACAATCTCTTATGGGAATAATCCAATCTAGCCTGGCACATGGTTCGGTATATTTTGATTTTTATCCGAATTTATCTTTATCACTGTCTGATATAAATATATTAGATTCTTTAACATTAAATGTTAAAACTCATGGTTATAATTATACTCTTGGAACAAAAGTAATATGTATCTGTTATCGTATTTATTATAAATCATTATTTATACTAAATCCTATGTGTAAAAGAATAGATAAAAAATGAAATGAAACTATTCTTATAGAAACTAATTTTAATAGATCTAATATTACAACTCGTAGATCTATAAAATGGGAAGAAATTGAATTTCCAGAAAATTGAATAATTGAACAAGCTGTTCCTAGAAATCCTATTATAAATAGAGATTTACAACAAGTTATACAAAATAATGAAGAATCTGTTCAAATTCAATTTAATAATGAACAAAGAAGATTATTACCCTTTTATGTTTATGCTAGATCAAGATCTAGTCATTCTTTTATTTCACCTTTAGATTATATGGTGGACATTACACAAACTTCTAGAGCATCTACTTCTCAAATACGAGAAGAAGTAGATTCTACAATAGATGATTTAATTATAAATCAGAATAATATTGTTCATAAAAGTAATTTTCAAAAAGTTAGAAAAACTGATACAGTTTCATAAATGAATTTTAGTATTTAATGGATAGAAAAACAAAAATCGATTTTACTAAAGGATCTCTTGCTAGAGCAAGGATCAATGCAGAATTTTATCAATTTAAATGAGAATCTTTTAGAGAATGGTATTTTAAAAGTTTTTCTGAAGAAGAATTTGAGTTTATAGCCACAGAATTTTATAACTACTGTGAAAATAAAAATAAATTAATTGATTTTGTTCCTTGATTTTTTAAAACATTTATTATAGATTATATTTCTGTTCTTGAAAGAAAGTATAAACTTTCTTCTGGATTAATTCAAAAATCAATTTATCCTCCTCAGCAACCTTTTCTTATTGAAAAGAATAATAAAATTTTAAATTTTAATGCTTTTTCAAAATTATTTGAAAATGATATGTTACAAATTACTGTCAAACATATTAATCAAATTTTGAAAAAACAAAATTATACAAATTTATATCTCACTATAATAGGAGAAGAAATTAATTCTCTTAAAGACAGAATAAATAAGATAGTTATAGCTATTAATCAGATTAAACCAGATGTTCATATACAAGAACCAGAAACTAATATAGTTTCTATTGCTAGTTCTTCCATTCAATCCCCTCCAGATATTAAAGATTTTAAATTTAAATCTTCTGTTTCTGATATAGAAAAATTACTAGAAGAAAAATTTAAAAATCTTAACATACATACTCTTAATAAAGAATTAGATCATATTAAAAATTCTTCTGATGAAGAAATTAATAAAATTAAATGGACAGATAGACCTACCCAAAATAAATATTATTATAGTAGACCAACTCCCATAGATGTTCTTATAGCAGGATTTACAGGTCAACTTAAAGGTTGGTGGGATAATTATTTACATTACTCTCATAAAGAAGAAATTTTCAACTCAATAAAAATTGAAGATAATATTCAATTGGAGAATGTAGTTTATTCATTAATAATGACTATGATTGAACATTTTACTGGTAAATTCACTGATAATAGTGAACAAATCCGTACTTTATTAAGTAATCTAAAATGTAACACACTTAATGATTTTATATGGTATAAAGATACCTTTTTATCTCGAATTTATGAGATACCAGACTATAATAATAGTCTTTGAAAAGCTAAATTCATAGATAGATTACCTTTCTTATTTGCAGAAAGAATTAGAAAAGTATTACGAAAGGATGATATAAATATTCCTTATGAAAATTATACATATGGTAAATTAATAAGTATTTGTATCCAAGAGGGTTTAGCTCTTTGTAATGATTTAAAATTAAAAAATAAATTAAAAGACAGAATTTAATGGAAAAAAAACAATTAGGTCAATTTTGTGATCAATTTAGTATGGATCTACCTAATAGAGGAAAAATGAAAATTAAAGATAAAGTAGAAAAAGTCTATAAGAAAAGACATTTGTCTGATAGGCAAAAAGATAGAAAAAAGAAAAGAAAAGAAATCCGTGATTTACGAAAAGCTGATAAAAAAGCTGAAAAATTTAAAAATAAATTAATCATTTGTAGAAAATGTAAAAAGCCAGGACATTATGCAAATCAATGTTGGGCTAAAAACAAAATTAATAATTTAGATATATATGATATTCTAAAAGAAAAAATAAATAAAATAATTATGAATTCTAATCAAAATTCTGATAGTGAAAATAGTGAGTCTGAAAATACTTCAGATTTATATGACTCAGAAGAAATCACAGCTAATGAATTCATTAATTAAGATCAAGAAGAATGTGAACGTTGTATACAAGGAAAATCTTGTATAAATCATTTAAGTGATACTGATAATAAAAATGATGAGTTTTATATACTTATGTCTCAATTTCATGATCTGAATATTAATGTATTAACTAATAATAATATTTTAGAATTTCTTAAAATGATAAAAGATCCAATCTTAAAATCTACAATTATTGATCAAATGGAGAATACTGCTTCAACAAGTAGTACTAATAATATTCTTTTAAAAAAAGAACAAGCTTATTCTATGAAAGAAGTTACCAATATTTTACAGAAAAAATATAGTAATCAAAATCTTGTTACTATAAAAGATTTAGTTAAAGAGATTAATAATCTTAAAGAACAAATAAAATTCTTACATCAAAATAATAATCATCTCAGTTATCGTATTTCTGTTATTGAAAATAACAAAGAAGATTTAAACATTAGTTCTGAAAATTTTGAAAATCTTCAGGATATTTCTTTTTTTGATAATAATCAAAACCACTTATCTGTTTTAAGTATGATAATATCTCAAAAATGGTATACAAATATTATTTTGTTAATAAATAATTCTTTTAAAAAGAATTTTATTGCTATGATTGATAGTGGTGCAGATTTAAATGTTATACAGGAATGGTTAATTCCTACAAAATATTTTCATAAAACTACTCTGTTGAGGATCGAAGTTGAGTTAAGAGGGGGGGTGAATAAACTCTACTCGTTTTTCGTGAGGATGAAGTACTAGAATCCTGTTAAGGATAGTAGTCGATCTTGTGAGAATAATTTCACCTGATTACAGTAGAATGTGCGGAAATAATCTGATGAAGTAGTTGAAAAACAATAAAGCAGTAGACAGCAGTTGTTTATGGAAGTTCGAAGATAAACTCTTCTACGTCTCCCCTTCTTCTGTTTCCAGAAGGTATAACTAAAAGACTTTGGATATTACAGTACAACACTTGTACACACCCACTTCAGAAGGACTTACACCTCAGCCTACTGAAACTCTTAGTTTCTCAACTTACAAAAATGTGGAACACAAAGTTCTGAAAAGACTCTTTTCAGATTACAGACTCTTCTGATAAAATATTGATGTAGTAAAGATTGTGAAGAGTGTAAGAATTAGTAGCACAAGATGATCTTTAACAAGATCAGATATAAGCTGTGAAGCGTGTGCTACTTTTCTTTGTGTTGAACTTGACAACGCTCAAGGACGACTTGATATTTTTCTGATAAGAGAGTAGCTTTGTTCCTTGAAAAATGATATTATGCGAAGTGTCGTGTCGAACAAGGATTTGATCCAAGTATATATAATCGACTGAGTTCAACGTTCATAAACAGAGAAGTCTTCAGATAACTGATACAATCAGCTTTATTACCGAAATAGGTTCCTGCAGAAAAGCTATAAAACAATCAGTCTTGTTTTATACTCAATTTAGTAATATGCATTAAATGACTCCGTATAGTATTTAATGCTGCAATTAATGCTGGTACTAGGAACACTTTAACGGTAACAATTAAGGTAGCAACGTTAGAAAGTGTTCTCTATTGGTTTGTATAGTTATCCCTCTTTCTACTGGTTTAGTTTTACTAGAGCAGCAGCTACTGATAAACTATCTAGTTGTTCTGATCTGCTGGTCTACTGGTTTTAGTTACCATCGCCACAATAAAATTCATATCTAACAATTTCTCCCTTTGTGGTGATGCCAAAACCTAAACAGTAGAAAGATATAAAATAAACAGATAATCATTTAAATAAACAGATAATGATAATAATGTATCAAGGTAAGCAAATTAATCGGTTCCAATGTCCCTGTAAATGATTTCTTCATTTTGAGGTTCTTGCTCTCTTCTGTTGGAAGGTTCAGCCTCATCTTCTGTTTGCCTAACTCCTTCTTGATCTCTTCTATCTTCCCCCTTTTTGGCATCAGCGGCTACCACATGGGTAAAGAGATCATTCAATCTTCCGGAAATATTTTGAATGCCATCAGTTAGCATCTCTAGATAAGGAGTCTGAGAGGAGATGCGATTATCTAAGGCGGTAATAGATTGATTTTGAGAATCAATCTTGGCATCCAAAAGTTCCACAGAAGTAGAGAGCGATCGAAAAAGATCGTCATGCTCAGTGATTCGAGAAATTATATCAGTTTGAGCAAGTAGGAGGGCGTTGTGAGTTCTTGACACAGCTTGTCTGAAGATGGAGGCTTCAACATACATCTTGTCCGTTGTCTCCTTAGTGAGATAGATGTGTTTACCCATGTGCTCTCGGAAGTCTTTAGCACCACTGATTTCCACAAGGTTTTCACAAGACATACGCTTCACCAATTCAGATATGTTGGTGAGGTCGGTTTGTAGACAGAGAATCTGTTGTTCGAGATTGAAAGCATCTGATTCTGGTGAAGGAATTCGGTCAAGAATGCGTTGTTTGATCTCAGAAAGACGAGAAGTCGTCGCAGTCACAACGGGTAGAGAGACAGTTAACGCAGTAGAGACAACAGGAGCATCTAGCAAAGCAGTAGAAGGAACCGGGTCTATAGTGCTTTCTGCTGGAAATGCAGAAACAGTAGACTCAACAGCAACCAGAGGCGGAGTAGCAGCTTCAGTAGGTATAGTCAGATCAGAAGCTAAAACTTCTTCCAAAGGTACAATTGCAGCCTGTGTAACTGAAGGTGCTTCAACCAAAGGTGCAGAGGGAGGTTCCAGAAGAACAATCATTTCTGCTTGATGTTCAGCAGAAAACAATCCTAAGTTCGGCAGTAGGGAAGTAGTGTCTGGTTCTGCGACTTGTTGTCCTGGGGTAGGAGATCCAGAAGCTGGTAAGTCCAAGGTGGCAGAGACAGCAGGGACAATAGATTCAATCACTTTCTCAACTGAAGCCAGTTCATGCACAGATAGAAGCGATGAGGACTGAATGGGCCGAGTCGGAGATGTAGGAGTACTAAGAACAGCAGCCTTTGGGGAGGCGGTAGTCCTTTCCTCAACTATCTGATTTTGTTGAAAGCTCGGGATAAGGCCCATATGATAAACTGTAGGCTCTCCAAAGCCTTGTTCTTGAGCAAGAAGTTGCTCATTCATCTGCTGAAGTCTATCAGAAAGAATCAAAATAACATGTTGATCCTGAGCAGCAGTAGGAGTGGCAGGATCATAATTCGATTGAATAACTTGCAACACTGATTCTAATTTCTGACACTTGAGTTGATCGAGGATGAAGTTCCTTCTGCCTAAGGCCTCGATAACATTCTTCGTTTTTGCCAGCTGAAAAGTCCTCCTTTCGGCAGTCATCATTTTGCTATAATTGCCTTTGGTTTTGAAGAAGTCAAAAGAATGGAACAATCGGACAGCATGCCATTCATCAAAGAATTTTATCTCCTCGTTAGCAGAGGTCTCAATTTCTGCTAGATGAAGGTCAACACCTGTAGTAACAGTGGTCTTGTGACCAAAAGTAGGTGGTTCTGCAACCATTTTCCATTTTCCTTTTTCAGTAGATGAAATGGGCGCAATAGGGCGGAAAGCAGAAGACCCACTTGCTGGTTCTCGAATAACAACGCCAGATGATGGCTTAAAAGCTGAAACAGAAGAGGGTGCTGATACGGATGCAGTAACGAGAGCAGTGGAAGAAACAGTCGAGCGAACAGAAGGAGCAGCTTTTGGAAAGACCTGTCGAATAGGTACTTTCTCAATTTCAGACAGTGCTGCTGTCTTTTTCAATTTGAGGATGGTGCGCTGTTTCTTCTTTGCTGGGGTCGGTATTGTTGGGCGAGCAGTAGCAGTAGATTCTTCTGAAGCTGTTTTATCGGAATCTGTCGAAATAAGCAGTCGTTTCTTTGAAATTTGCTTGTGAGGTTTGGGAGCCTCAGAGGCAGATTCCCCAATTTCCTTTTTCATTGCAACAAATTCCGTCACTGTTGGCTTAGGCCTTAGAGCCAAAACATTTGCTGCATCAATCATTGTGACAGAAGTAGCATCGAGATCACTGGTAGATGGAAAACCAGCATCTTTGAGCAACACACTGATCTGAACCGCGAAACCAGAGCTCTTCCGAGTGACCATATCCTTCATTATTCTAAAAATAAAGTGACTCCAATCCACCTTAATCCCTTTGGTGATGGCAGTCATAGCCTGAACTTTTTCTTTTGTCAGTTTATCGAAGGTGCCAGCCTTGATCAGAATAGCTTTGGCCACAATATCGACCAGAATCTGATACTCTATCTTTAGTAATTTCTTATGGCAAGAAGGAGACACTTCTTCTCCAGACGCGGAGAAAGAGGTGAGAGCAACAGACATATCTGTTTTTGAAATATCAGAAAGTTCATAAATACCCGAAAGTGGAAGGAGGAAGGTTGCTCCTAGATGGGCTGCATCAATGGAGATAGAAGCATCTCCATGGGTATGAACAATCCTTCCTTCATGGACTGTTGCTTTGGCATAAAATTCCAGGAGAGCATTTTTGTAGATAATTGCTAGTGCTTCCAGGAATTTTCGGAGTCCTGATTTCTCAATGTCCTGAAACATTCTTAGAAGATTTTCATCCTTGATGGTGAGAACAGAGGCAAAGTTAACCTGATAAGCATTGAGAGTATATGCGCCAGCCATTTCTGTAAGCAGATGAAAGCAGAAAACTTTGCAGTAGTTAGTTACGATATAGAGAAAGCAGTAGCTGAATAATCGAAAGTTATGAAACAGTAAAGATGAAAATGAAGAGTATGAAAAAGATATACAGCCGTCGAATGAACACAAAGACACGTGTCAGTATGTTCTTGGTTGAGTGTTTGAAAAGATTTTGCAGAAATTGTCAGAAAGACGAATGATTTTGAAAATTTTGAAAAAGAGCGGGCTGTCCAGGCTGTTACTAAAGGAAATCAGAAAAGGATTTGTCATTTTATGATAACGTCTACTGGAAGTTTCAGAGTCCTGAAGTAAATGAGTACTCTGTCAAAACCAGCAGACAAGTAGTTTTATCGAGAAGACAAATATCCTATCTGTTTTCTGAAAAGTTGTCAAACTCTCAGTCTGACTAAGATACTGTTCCCCCTCGGTAAATGCAATTAATAAGTAGTCATAATTGTGACAAGTGACTCTTGGCCATCTCTTTATCTGAGCCGTTGAAGATGAACAGTTACAATCGTGTGATTCACAAGAGTCTTTGTTCCCCTTATAAATACCTGCAAATCTTGATCGAAGGTAAGTAAGAAAAACAATGAAAATTCAAATAAAAAGAGAGTTAGAGCTAGATTCAGGAGATGAGGCAAAATTGTTCAGAGAGAGGTTTGAAGGTTTCAACGATGTCGAAAAGATCCTTGAAATACTCTCCTTGAGTTGTAGTTTCCACAGATATGCAAATCTCTTGCTATGGTTAAGTTTCAAATATTGCATCGATTTCTTCCAGAAGCATTCTAATGCGATAAGAGAGTGCTGGAGGATTGATGATGATGAAATCCTCTCTGATGCCTTGTATGGCATCTAAAAAATTACATTAGTGCTGGCAAGACCTAAGCTTGCTAGATTCTTTCTAGGCCTTTCTCTTTCGAAGTAGACCATCTTTTTCCTGTTGAAGTACTTTGCAAGCAAATGTCAAAAAGTTCCTCTATTAGAAGACAAGCACTACATGTAACGCTACTGGTTAAATAGCAAAGAAGATCTACTGTTTTTCATTTACGCATTGTATAAAGTACTGAAATGGTTTCTAATAAAATTACAGTTTTGCTCATCTGACTTTTCTCTTCTGCTATTCTGCAAAAACTTACTGTTAGTAAAAAAAAATAATAATCAATTAAATACTAAAAGAGGTTAATTACAGAGGATGACTAAGTTAAATCCATTAAACCAAGAGAATTACGAAAGTAAAAAAACTTATTTTCTGGTAAGGGTTTTGTGAAGATATCTGCTGTTTGTTGATCAGTGGAAACATATTCCAGACGAATGATCTTCTTCTGCACATGATCTCTAATAAAGTGATGTCTGATGTCTATGTGCTTCGTTCTGGAATGAAGTACTGGATTTTGTGTGATTGCAATTGCACTGGTATTGTCAGAGAATATAGGTGATTCGGAGGCTTGAATCCCATAATCTCTTAATTGTTGTTGAATCCACAGTATCTGAGAGCAGCAGCTTCCAGCAGCCAGATATTCTGCTTCTGCAGTAGATGTAGCAATGGACGTCTGTTTCTTGCTAAACCAGGATATCAGCCTATCTCCAAGAAATTGACAAAAGCCACTTGTGCTTTTTCGGTCTAGTTTGCAACCTGCATAATCGGCATCTGAATATCCAATAAGATTTAACGATGAATCAATGGGATACCATAAACCGACATTTTGAGTTCCTTTCAAGTACTTCAAAATACGCTTAGCAGCAATATAATGAGATTGTTTGGGGTTAGATTGAAAACGAGCACAAATGCAAACAGCAAACATGATATCTGGTCTACTGGCAGTTAAATATAATAAGGAGCCAATAAGACCTCGATACTGAGTTACCTCTACTGGAATACCACTTTCATCTTTGTCAAGCTTAATAGATGAGCTCATTGGAGTAGAAGCAGCAGAGCATGCTTCCATTCCAAACTTTTTCAGAAGCTCCTTGGTGTATTTGGCTTGATTTATAAAGATTCCTGTTTCTGATTGCTTGATTTGCAATCCTAGGAAGAATGTTAATTCTCACATCATGCTCATTTCGAATTTATCCTGCATCAATTTTCCAAACTTTGCACATAATTTGGGGTTAGTTGACCCAAAAATAATGTCATCAACATAGATCTGTACTAAGAGAGTGTGCTTATTCTTGACTAAAGTAAATAAAGTTTTATCCACTGCTCCGATGGTAAAATCATGATCAATAAGAAATTGTGATAAAGTGTCATACCAAGCTCTAGGTGCCTGTTTTAGACCATATAATGCTTTGTGTAATTTAAATACATGATGTGGAGAGAAATGATCGATAAAACCTGGAGGTTTTTCGACATAAACTTCTTCTTGTAAGAGACCATTTAGAAAAGCACTTTTCACATCCATCTGATATACTTTAAAGTTCTTGAAAGCAGCAAAGGCTAAGAATATTCTGATTGCTTCGAGCCTTGCTACTGGTGCGTAAGTCTCATCAAAGTCTATGCCTTCTTCTTGTCTGAAGCCTTGAGCTACCAATCTAGCTTTATTTCTCACCACTGTGCCTTCTTCATTGAGTTTGTTTCTAAATACCCATCGAGTTCCAATGACAGCTTGATGAGATGGTCTAGGTACTAGAAACCAAACATCATTTCGTTTGAATTGATTCAGTTCTCCTTGCATGGCTTCAATCCAACTAGGATCCAGAAGAGCTTCTTCAATCTTCTTTGGTTCATCCTGAGATATAAAAGCAGCATGCATATATTCATTAAGCATTTGTCTTCTGGTTCTCAACGGCGCTGCTGGATTACCAATAACCAATGATGGAGGATGAGATTTTCTCCAGATAAATGGATTGGAATGAACATCTTCTTGATTTGGTATGTTAAGATTGTCTTCCACAGAACCAGTAGTAGGTTCTTGAACATCTTCTGCTGGTATTTGTTGATCCAGCATCTGAACTTCTGGTTCCACTATTGGAATATCTGGTTCTGGATTTTGAAGATCCTTGGCATTAGCTTCTACATCATCTTCACTGTCAATTTTCAAATGAATCATGTCTAACCTGTTACTTAAATCAGATGTGTTAGAAATTTCAGCACTGCTGTCTTCATCGAAGACAACATGAATTGATTCTTCAACATTAAGAGTTCTATTGTTGAAGATTCTAAAGGCTCTGCTTACAGCAGAGTAGCCAAGAAATATTCCAGCATCTGATTTAGAATCAAATGCAGTCAAATGATTTTTACCATTATTCAGTACAAAACATTTGCAACCAAACACATGAAAATAAGATACATTGGGCTTCTTCCCTTTCCATATTTCATACGGAGTCTGGTTGTGTCTTTTGTTGACCATTGATCTGTTTTGCGTGTAACAAGCAGTATTGATTGCTTCAGCCCAGAAGCGCTGAGAAATATCTGCATCTGCTAGCATTGTTCTAGCTGCTTCTTTTAGAGTTCTATTTCTCCTCTCAGCTACTCCGTTTTGTTGAGGAGTTCTGGCAGCTGAATATTCATGATGAATCCCCTGCTCATTCAAATATAGCTCAAGATACTTGTTAGTGAATTCAGTGCCCCTGTCACTTCTGATTTTAATAATGGTAGTAGATTTTTCATTTTGAATCCTTTTCAGAAGCTTGATCAAAAGACAACCGGTTTGATCTTTTCCTGCGAGAAATATTACCCAAGTGAATCTGGAAAAATCATCAATTACAACAAGAGTATATTTCATTCCCCCTAAGCTCATGATGGGGATAGGACCGAATAAATCCATATGCAGTAGTTCCAGACATCTTGAAGTTGATTTGCTATCTTTAGTCTTGAAGTTGGATCTTATCTGTTTCCCAAGCTGACAAGCAGAACAAACGTGATTTTTAACAAAATTAAAGTCAGGTAATCCATCGACTATATTCTGCTTCTTAAGATAATTGATTGACTTGAAATTCAGATGATTCAGTTTCTTGTGCCATAGCCAGTTTTTATTGCTAAGAGAAGCAACTAAGCATGTAGGAGTGTTGACATGATTTGAGTTCCAAGAGACTCTGTAAGTATTGCCTTCTCTCTTTCCTGTTAACACAGTAGTTCCAGCAGAATCTCTAACTATGCAAGAATGCTTTTGAAAAGCCACAGAATACCCATTATCGCATAGTTGGCTAATACTGATAAGATTGTAATAAAGATTGTCAACTAATAACACATCATTAATAATAATATTACCATGGATAATCTTACCCTTACCCATGGTTTTACCTTTTGAATTATCTCCAAAAGTTATCTTTGGTCCAGTACAGCTCACTATTTCGGATAGTAAGTTTCTTTGTCCAGTCATATGTCTGGAACAACCACTGTCCAGATACCATGTAGAGTTACTGACTTCTGTTTCCTTCTTCTGTTCCTGCAAACACAAATTTTAGTAACTGGTACCCAAATCTATTTGGGTCCAAGCCTTATCAGTCCTTTGGGAACCCACATTTGTACAATTCTTGGTAACTTTGTACTTCGGGTATCCAAAGATGTGTGTGCAACAGAGGGTCTGTTATTTCTAACAGCATGCATACCAAAATGTTGTTCTTCCCTTCTGTTTCTGTTTTCCAGTCTGTATCTCTTCTGAACAGGTTTAGAGTTGTAGTACTGGTAGTTCTTAACCTTCATGGGATGTTGTCTTCCAGAGTTGAATTCTTTTCTGAATCTAGAACTCTGGTCAACTTTTTCCTTAGGTTTAACGTAACTCAGACCATAGTGCATTCTTCTGTTCGTCAGATTTACATTCCTTTCCACTGAAGCAGTAGGTACTTCTGGTTCTTGTACCACACTGGATTTCACAAAGTGAATGTATTTCGCTTTGCACATATCCAGTGTTGGCTTAGTATTTGTTTCAGAAGTGCTTTCATTATTACAAAAACCGAGACCACTTCTATCTCCTGACTGTTTTTGTAACTCTTGCATCTTTTCTAATGAAACAGAAGACTTGTTCCAAGCATTTACCAGTAGTGACAACTTCTGGTTTTCAGAAAGCACCTTCTGGTAATCTGCTTTGGCTCTTTCATTCTCAGTTATTAATTTACTCATCTTAACTTGTAAATCATTGCAGCTGTCTACTTGCAAGCAAGTTAACTTACTGTTCTGACTCTTTAAGTTCTGATTTTCAATTTTAACTTCTTCAAACGATTGAGAGAGTCTAGAATAATCTTTTACCATTTCATGCAGTGCATCAATCAAGTCATTTCGTGTAAATTCACTAGAGTCAAAATCAAATACCTCTTCAGATGTCGAGGTTGAGTCATTGTCTGCCATTAGACATTTGACTTCTTCTGCATCACTGTCACTGGAATGAATTTCTGAGTCAGATGACTCAGAACTAGAGTCCGCCCATTTAGATTTGCTTTCTTCGGCAATCATCGCTTTTCGATCTCTTCTGGACTTTTTGTCATTTCTCTTGTAATCCTTTCTCTTTTGATCATCCTTCTTTGGTTTGGGACAATCAGCAATGAAGTGACCTATCTTTCCACAGTTGAAGCATCCCATATTACCGGATGGTGAATCTTTCTTGAAATTGCGATTGGACCCTGATAGGTTCGATGGTTCTTCTTCATGAACCTGGAGAATTTCTTTACAAATAAGGACATAGCATCACTACTGATTTGTTCAGCAGTCTTCTCCATAGCATTATCAATGATTACAGCAGGTAAGGCCTGAGGTACAACTGCAGCAACAGTAGAAGAGGTAGAGGCAGTAGTAGTAAAAGCAGTAGCAGTAGCAGCAAGGGCCTTGGTGGGTAAGTTTGAAGGCTCTTCTCCACTTCTTACTTCCAATTCGAATTCATAGGCCTTTAGATCTGCAAATAAGTCGTGCAGTTCCAATTTGTTTAGATCTTTGGATACTCTCATAGCCATTGTTTTAACATCCCATTCTCTGGGTAAGGCTCTCATCACCTTGAGGGCTATTTCTCTGTTGCTATGCTCTTTACCCAGAGCAGCTAGCTCATTGACCAAGCTACTGAATCTTTCATCAAACTCATTTAGGGTTTCACCAGATCTCATTTTCAGATTTTCAAACTTCTGCATTGCCACAGACAGTTTATTTTCTTTTGTTTGCTCATTTCCTTCACATATCTGGATGAGCTTTTCCCAAATATCCTTTGCAGTGGAACACATTTTTATCTTGCTGAAAGTGTTCTTGTCAAGAGTTTTATACAATATATCCTTCGCCACATTATCAAGATTGGCTTTTTTCTTATCTTCACTGGTCCATTCACTTCTTGATTTTTCGACCATCTGTGGTGCACCGTCAGTAACAGCAACAGCTGTGTTAGGCTTTAAGATTTTCAGTGGACCATCTGTGATGACGTACCACATGTCATCATCTTGTGCTGCAAGATGAGCTTGCATTCTTATCTTCCAGTCGTCAAAATCTTCCTTAGAGAACATATGAATCTTGCTGAAGTGTGCCATTTGTTGTAGTTTTTCACAAACAAGAATAACCTGCTCTGATACCAATTGTTGAGGATCGAAGTTGAGTTTAGAGGGGGGGGGGTGAATAAACTCTACTCGTTTTTCGTGAGGATGAAGTACTAGAATCCTGTTAAGGATAGTAGTCGATCTTGTGAGAATAATTTCACCTGATTACAGTAGAATGTGCGGAAATAATCTGATGAAGTAGTTGAAAAACAATAAAGCAGTAGACAGCAGTTGTTTATGGAAGTTCGAAGATAAACTCTTCTACGTCTCCCCTTCTTCTGTTTCCAGAAGGTATAACTAAAAGACTTTGGATATTACAGTACAACACTTGTACACACCCACTTCAGAAGGACTTACACCTCAGTCTACTGAAACTCTTAGTTTCTCAACTTACAAAAATGTGGAACACAAAGTTCTGAAAAGACTCTTTTCAGATTACAGATTCTTCTGATAAAATATTGATGTAGTAAAGATTGTGAAGAGTGTAAGAATTAGTAGCACAAGATGATCTTTAACAAGATTAGAAATAAGCTGTGAAGCGTGTGCTACTTTTCTTTGTGTTGAACTTGACAACGCTCAAGGACGACTTGATATTTTTCTGATAAGAGAGTAGCTTTGTTCCTTGAAAAATGATATTATGTGAAGTGTCGTGTCGAACAAGGATTTGATCCAAGTATATATAATCGACTGAGTTCAACGTTCATAAACAGAGAAGTCTTCAGATAACTGATACAATCAGCTTTATTACCGAAATAGGTTCCTGCAGAAAAGCTATAAAACAATCAGTCTTGTTTTATACTCAATTTGGTAATATGCATTAAATGACTCCGTATAGTATTTAATGCTGCAATTAATGCTGGTACTAGGAACACCTTAACGGTAACAATTAAGGTAGCAACGTTAGAAAGTGTTCTCTACTGGTTTGTATAGTTATCCCTCTTTCTACTGGTTTAGTTTTACTAGAGCAGCAGCTACTGATAAACTATCTAGTTGTTCTGATCTGCTGGTCTACTGGTTTTAGTTACCATCGCCACAATAAAATTCATATCTAACATACTCATTCTCTTTCCCATGCAGGAGGAGAACCTTTAGAAATAAATTATAAATTACCTAAAGCTTATATTTGCAAAGATAAAAATTGTATTCAAACCAGTTTTTTATTAGCAAAAGATATTTCTAGCCAATTAATACTTGGTTTACCCTTTATTTATCAAATATATCCTTTAAAACATGTTGATGAAAAAGGTATAATAGGAACTTATCAAGGAAATCTTATTTCTTTTCAGTTTATAACTAAACATGTTCATAGAATTCTAAATAAATTAGAAGAAAAGATTGATAGAAAAACTTTTCAAATTAATTCATTAAAAGAAGAAGTTAAAATATTAACTATAGAAGATAAATTAAAAAATCCTAAATTACAGGAAAACATTATTTATAATAAATTTTCATTAGAAATATGTAATGATCTTCCTAATGTTTTTTGGAATAGAAAAAAACATATTATTTCTCTTCCTTATGAAGATGATTTTCAGGAAAGAAATATTCCTACTAAGGCTCGTCCTTGCCAAATGAATTCTGAATATCTAGATTTATGTAAAAAAAAAAATCATTCTTTATTAGATAAAGGTTTAATAACACCTTCTCAATCTCCTTAGTCATGTACTGCTTTTTATGTAAATAAACATTCTGAACAAGAAAGTGGAGTTCCTAGATTAGTAATAAATTATAAACCTTTAAATAAAGTTTTAAAATGGATTATGCATCATATTCATAATAAAAAAGATCTATTAGACAGATTAGTAAATGCAATTATATTCTCAAAATTTGATTTAAAATCAGGATTTTGCCAAATTCAAGTAAAAGAAACTGATAGATATAAAACTGCTTTTAATGTTCCTATAGAAAATTATGAATGGACAGTTATGCCATTTGGTCTTAAAAACGCCCCTTCAGAATTTCAACAAATTATTAATGATATTTTATATTCTTACAGCAATTTTATACTTGTCTATATAGATGACATTCTAATATTTTCCAATGGAATCTCATTTTAAACATTTAGAAATGTTCAAAAATATTGTTATATGTTGGAACATTTCATGTTCGCAATCTTGATTTTGATGTTAACAAAACTTGTTATTGTGTTTCTAATATATTTACTCAAGTGTGAAGTTGCAAACACAAGAAGCAAGCTGAAACTGAATTTAGCAGAAACTGAATTTCTGGCAAGTTTCAGTGTTTGGATGATATCTCTTAACTGGATGATTCAAATGACATTCCACCAATTGTAATGATCAGAAAACTCAATTTGAAACAAGTCGTATTTCACGTCAGTTGGGCAAAATCGGATGTTATCATGGTCTAACTGATCGCTCAATTACCGAACTGATCACACGAAAACAACATTCAGTTGGGTTTGAGCAGCTGCGGTATTTTGGTCATATCTCTCAGCTCGTTTATCGAAACGAAGCGATTAAATATGATTTGAAAAGATAAGACAAAGATCTACAAATCAATTTCAGAATTCAAAGTCTGAATCGAAGCTTAAGATGCTGATAAATGACGATGAAGCTACTGGTTCTGCACAAACTGAAATCAGCTAGGCTGATTTCAGCACACCTGCTGAAACTGAACCAACTGAACCAGCTGTTGACCAGTTGACCAACCAACTGAACTGACCAGCTGACCAACCAACTGAACTGAACCAGCTGCTGACCAGCTGAACTGAACTGAACCAGCAGTTGACCAACTGAACTGAACTGAACCAGCTGCTGACCAGCTGAACTGAACCAGCTGCTGACCAGCTGAACTGAACTGAACTGAACCAGCAGTTGACCAACTGAACTGAACTGAACTAGCTGCTGACCAGTTGAACTGAATGACCAGTTGAGTTGACCAGTTGACCAGAGTTGACAAGTCGGGAAAATGCTCAGAAAGCTGAATTTGACCGTTGCAATTTCAAAAACAGTACATAAACTTTTCAAACGGTCATATTCTTGTATCTAACATATATATCATTGTTGGGGCTTATAAATACAACATATTGAAGATCAAACAAGAGCTTTTGAAGAGGATTCAAAGCATGAGCAGTTAGCATAAAGAAATCAGGTAGTTGAGAGCACAAGCCCTTGTGTGAGGATACATTTGAGATGTGCACTGTAAAAGATAAATTCCTCACACACACAATCACTCCCACATATACGAGAGAGTTGAGCTTACAAGTTTAGTTGAGTGAGTCTTTACACAAAGACGTAAAACATTGTGTTTGTAGTATTTGCATATGAGACATTAAACAATATGTTGATTGTGAGGTGCTGCCTACAATCTTGAGTGCTAGGAGTTCTAGTTGGGTGCTGCCCTTCCGGATCGGGTTTGTACAAAGAGTTGTATGAATCAAAGTCTTCTAGTGAATCCTTCCCAAGGGGAAGAAGGGGTGACGTAGGAGTGTTTGAAATCTCCGAACATCCATAAACAAATTCGTGTCTATTTGTTTATTGCATTTATTTATCATTTTCACTTTTTTTATAGATGCATTGTTGAAGCATTTTATGTGTTCTTCAAATTCCAAAATATTGCATTGGTTTCTACGAAGGATTATTTCGAGTGTCTTCCGCTTGGTTTGAAAACCAAACTCGATTTAATTCTTTTTATGTTTGATAAAATATTGCATTTTATGTTTCATAAAAATTCAAAAATACTCGATTTAATTCTTTTCATGTTTGATCAAATTCCAAAATATTGCATTTTATGTTTGATAAAATGCTTCAACCGAAAATCTTTTACTCATTCAACTTGCATATATCTTAAATAGTTTACAAAATATTTAATTGGTTTCTACGAAGGATTATTTCGAGTGTCTTCCGCTTGGTTTGAAAACCAAACTCGATTTAATTCATCGGTGTTCAATATTTCAAGAACCGAGCTATTGTAGTTCAACGGTGATCCCCCTAACCGATCCCAACATTATACAAAATGGACTTGTTATTTCTAAATATAAAATGATTTTATTTCAAACCAATATTAGATTTTTAGGTCATATGATTGAAAAGGGAAAAATAATTCCTATTCAAAGAAGTATTGATTTTGGATCAAAATTCCCTGATATTATAACTGATAAAACTCAGTTGCAAAGATTTTTAGGAAGTTTAAATTATCTTTCTCCTTATATTCAAAATCTTACTAAAGATTCTGCTATCTTACATGATAGACTTAAGAAAAATCATTTACCTTGGACAGATAAGCATACTAAGGTTGCTCAAATTATTAAAGAAAAAGTTAAGAATCTTCCTTGTCTTATGCTGGCAAATTCTTTATGGGATAAAATTGTAAAAACAGATGCCTCAGATATAGGTTTTGGTGGAATTTTGAAGCAAAAAGATCCCCAAACTAAACAAGAATATATTATTAGATTTTATTCTGGGAAATGTAATAATGCCCAGAAAAATTATTCTACAATAGCAAAAGAAATTTTATCTATTGTTAGATGTATTTTAAAATTTCAAGATGATTTATATAATCAAAAATTTATTATAAAAACTGACTGCAAATCTGCAAAATTTATGTTTAATAAAGATTTTAAACATGATGTGTCTAAACAAATGTTTGCAAGATGGCAGGCTCATTTAGCTCCTTTTGATTTTGAAATTATATATTAAAAAGGTGAAGATAATCACTTACCTGATTTTTTAACTCGAGAATATTTATCTTAATGTATTCATTTACAGATATGAACTCTCGAGACAGAGGAGAGTCCTCTTATAGAGGGCGAGGTGGTAGGGGAAAACCCCCTAATATTATAGCACAGCATGGCAAACAGAGGCTTATAGCTCAGAACTTATCGAGTTCATCAGCCAGTAATACTGAGCAGAATAATGAATTATATAATGAGTTTCAAGAATTTTTGAAACAAAAGCAGAAAAATAATACAGATTCTCATTCTTCAGCATCATATGCTAATATTATAAAAGAAGATGATAATGATTCAGCTCTTTATACAGAGACAAAACAGCGTGAATTAATTCTTCTTATAGAAGAAAAAGATATTCAATGGGAAAAAAACTCCATGGATTATCATGGACAAATATTTAACCAATACATCATATGTATATGGTGCTTACAAACAAAGAGGATTTTATGAAAATCTTCTCGTATCTACAAAAAGTGTTGATATAACTCACTTTTTTAGTAATACCCAATAAAAAGAAAGTTATAACTTCTCCAAATTTATTATTAAAAAGATCATATCTATAGAAGAATGGGGCATATCTCCATTAGTTGAAAAAGAATTTTATTCTGAACCTCATAAAATGATTTTCAAATTCAATTTTTGGGATTATATTGAAAGTTTTAATAAAACTTTATTTTATGAAAATGAAAAGAAGAAACATACTTGGTTTCTGAAAATATGTGAAAATATTTTTCATCATCCTATTCCAAATTGGTTTTACATATGGTGGAAAATATTTGGTCCATGTGCAAAAATTTTGCGAGAGGTTTTTATAAAACCTATGAATACCTGGTTAAATGTATCCCCATGCACAAAAAAATCTTTTTCTGAACATTGGATTGACGACAAGACTTTATGTATATTTTTCATGGAATTTGGAATTCCATAGATCTGAAAATGACAACCAGAATGTGACTATACTGATGAAGGTATCCCTTGTTTAAAAAGAGTTAGTTATACTAAATTCTGGGATAAATTATTACGAGAAGATCCAGCAACTGGAAAACTTCATGGTCATGAAACTCTTCTAAATATGGAGGAAAAAATTTCTTTATATCAGAAAGAATTCCATAAGCAACAGGAAAAAGAGAAAGACTCTATGAGTCCTTTTAAGATTCTGACTCAGAAATATTATGAGATTTATTCCAAAGAGAAGATGATTGAAGTCTATATTGAAGAGATGAAGAAGGATTTATACTCCAACATTGGATGCTCAGATTCAAAATCAGACAAATCTATGGTTTTTGCTTTTGAATCCAGCGAGAATCAATTCATTAATCTCATGAACATGCAAGATGCACAGGATCCAGAGGAAGATACTCCTCACTTTTCTCAAATCAATGATATTTTTGAAAATCTCAAAAATTCTTTAAAGAAAATATTAAAGATGATTATGATATTCATATTTATGCAATACATGTGGAATCATTACATGGGTGGAATATTACTTCATCAAACATATCGTGACAAAAAGTAGGTGGCATATCATTGTCCATTCTAAGCCTCAGATGGTATCAGAGCCCTGGAAATAGTTTTGGTTGATGATTTAACACTTTTATTCAATGAATATTTTTGGTAGAAAAGAAACTGTTAAAAACAGTTTAAATGAAGAATATGATTTACCTGAAAATTTAGACTTATTGAATAAATGGACTATTCCTAAGATAGAATCTAAAATGATCTATAAGTTAAGAACCTTTGAAAGAATTTGTTTTAAACAAGTAGTTAAAACTATATAATCATCTGTACCTCTTCATAATGAAGAAATGGTTATTAGATTATTAAATAATAAAGATATTTTACCTTATATTAAAAATTATAAATTTATTCATATAGGTTTAATTCAAATTGCTTTTAGACCTTTAACTTTAGAAGGTTTACCAGAAAATTTTATAGCAGCTTTAAGAGATGGTAGAAATTTGAATTGGAAACAATCTCTTAGGGGAATAATCCAATCTAGCCTGGCACATGGTCCGATATATTTTGATGTTTATCCGAATTTATCTTTATCACTGTCTGATATAAATATATTAGATTCTTTAACATTAAATGTTAAAACTCATGGTTATAATTATACTCTTGAAACAGAAGTAATATGTATCTGTTATCGTATTTATTATAAATCATTATTTACACTAAATCCTATGTGTAAAAAAATAGATAAAAAATTAAATGAAACTATTCTTATAGAAACTAATTTTAATCTGAGGCTTGGAATGGACAATGAACTAATAAAAAGAGATATTTAATTTCAAGAATAAAAATGAATATAGGGTTTGTCTATGGAATTTTACGAAATATAAAAGGAATTATAAAAGATACACCAGAGAAATTAAATGATTTTGCCTGCCATTCAGGCTAATCTATGCAATATAAAAATTTAAAATATTAAATAAAAAACAAAAAGTAAAAACAGAATAAACTTACAGAATTGTTTTATCAGAACTTGAAACTTTTATTGATATACTTCAGAAGGATTTTTTTACAAGAGAGAATAGAGGGGAGCAAACTCGACCGTGTCTTTCTAAAGACACAGATTAAACTATAAATAGATGGAAGGGCCGGACATGAAACCCCGGATTCCAACTAAAAATAAAAACAGTACAATGCTTTTTAAAAGCAAATAGTAAAATATAAAAATTCAAAAAGTCTATAGTGATATGCCACCTACTTTTTGTCACGATATGTTTGATGAAGTAATATTCCACCCATGTGATGATTCCACATGTATTGCATAAAGATGAATATCCTAATCATCTTTAATATTTTTCTTTAAAGAATTTTTGAGATTTTCAAAAATATCATTGATTTGAGAAAAGTGAGGAGTATCTTCCTCTGGATCCTGTGCATCTTGCATGTTCATAAGATTAATGAATTGATTCTCGCTGGATTCAGAAACAGAAGCCATAGATTTGTCTGATTTTGAATCTGAGCATCCAATGTTGGAGTATAAATCCTTCTTCATTTCTTCAATATAGACTTCAATCATCTTCTCTTTGGAATAAATCTCAGAATATTTCCGAGTCAGAATCTTAAAAAGACTCATAGAGTCTTTCTCTTTTTCCTGTTAATTATGGAATTCTTTCTGATATAAAGAAATTTTTTCCTCCATATTTAGAAGAGTTTCATAACCATGAAGTTTTCCAGTTGCTGGATCTTCTCGTAATAATTTATCCCAGAATTTAGTATAACTAACTCTTTTTGAACAAAGGATACCTTCATCAGTATAGTCACATTCTTGTTGCCATTTTCAGATCCATGGAATTCCAAATTCCATGAAAAATAGACATAAAGTCTTGCCTTCAATCCAATGTTCAGAAAAGGATTTTTTTCTGCATGGGGACACATTTAACCAGGTATTCATAGGTTTTATAAAAACCTCTCGCAAAATTTTTGCACATGGACCAAATATTTTCCACCATATGTAAAACCAATTTGGAATAGGATGATGAAAAATATTTTCACATATATTCAGAAACCAAGTATGTTTCTTCTTTTCATTTTCAGAAAATAAAGTTTTATTAAAACTTTCAATATAATCCCAAAAATTGAATTTGAAACTCATTTTATGAGGTTCAGAATAAAATTAATTTTCAACTAATGGAGATATACCCCATTCTTCTATAGATATGATCTTTTTAATAATAAATTTGGAGAAGTTATAACTTCCTTTTTGTTGGGTATTACTAAAAAAGTGAGTTATATCAACACTTTTTGTAGATACGAGAAGATTTTCATAAAATCCTCTTTGTTTGTAAGCACCATATACATATGATGTATTGGTTAAATATATGTCAATGATAGTCCATGGAGTTTTTTTCCCATTGAAGTTCTTTTTCTTCTATAAGAAGAATTAATTCACGATGTTTTGTCTCTGTATAAAGAGCTGAATCATTATCATCTTCTTTTATAATATTAGCATATGATGCTGAAGACTGAGAATCTGTATTATTTTTCTGCTTTTGTTTCAAAAATTCTTGAAACTCATTATATAATTCATTATTCTGCTCAGTATTACTGGCTGATGAACTCGATAAGTTTTGAGCTATAAGCCTCTGTTTGCCATGTTGTGCTATAATATTAGGGGGTTTTCCCCTACCACCTCGCCCTCTATAAGAGGACTATCCTCTTCCTCGAGAGTTCATATCTGTAAATGAATACATTAAGATAAATATTCTCGAGTTAAAAAATCAGGTAAGTGATTATCTTCACATTTTTTATATATAATTTCAAAATCAAAAGGAGCTAAATGAGCCTGCCATCTTGCAAACATTTGTTTAGACACATCATGTTTAAAATCTTTATTAAACATAAATTTTGCAGATTTGCAGTCAGTTTTTATAATAAACTTTTGATTATATAAATCATCTTGAAATTTTAAAATACATCTAACAATAGCTAAAATTTCTTTTGCTACTGTAGAATAATTTTTCTGGGCATTATTCCATTTCCCAAAGTAAAATCTAATAAGATATTCTTGTTTAGTTTAGGGATCTTTTTGTATCAAAATTCCACCAAAACATATATCTGAGGCATCTGTTTCTACAATTTTATCCCATAAAGGATTTGCCAGCATAAGACAAGGAAGATTCTTAACTTTTCTTTAATAATTTGAACAGCCTTAGTATGCTTATCTGTCCAAGGTAAAGGATTTTTCTTAAGTCTATCACATAAGATAGCAGAATCTTTAGTAAGATTTTGAATATAAGGAGAAATATAATTTAAACTTCCTAAAAATCTTTGCAACTGAGTTTTATCAGTTATAATATCAGGGAATTTTGATCCAAACTCAATACTTCTTTGAATAGAATTATTTTTCCCTTTTCAATCATATGACCTAAAAATCTAATATTGGTTTGAAATAAAATCATTTTATATTTAGAAATAACAAGTCCATTTTGTATAACAATATTTTTGAACATTTCTAAATTTTTAAAATGAGATTCAATATCATTGGAAAATATTAGAATGTTATCTATATAGACAATTATAAAATTGCTGTAAGAATAGAAAATATCATTCATAATTTGTTGAAATTCTGAAGAGGCGTTTTTAAGACCTAATGGCATAACTGTCCATTCATAATGTCCTATAGGAACATTAAAAGGAGTTTTATATCTATCAGTTTCTTTTCCTTGAATTTCCCAAAATCCTGATTTTAAATCAAATTTTGAGAATATAATTGCATTTAATAATCTGTCTAATAGATCTTTTTTTTTTTATTAAGAATAGGATGCCTAATCCATTTTAAAACTTTATTTAAAGGTTTATAATTTATTACTAATCTAGGAACTCCCCTTTCTTGTTCAGAATGTTTATTTACATAAAAAACAGTACATGACCAAGGAGATTGAGAAGGTGTTATTAAACCTTTATCTAATAAAGAATGAATTTCTTTTTTACATAAATCTAGATATCCAGAATTCATTTGGCAAGGACGAGTCTTAGTAGGAATATTTCTTTCCTGAAAATCATTTTCATAAGGAAGAGAAATAATATGCTTTTTTCTATTCCAAAAAGCATTAGGAAGATTATTACATATTTCTATTGAAAATTTATTATAAATAAATTGAATTTTTTCCTGTAATTTAGGATTTTTTTAATTTATCTTCTATAGTTAATATTTTAATTTCTTCTTTTAAAGAATTAATTTGAAAAGTTTTTCTATCAATCTTTTCTTGTAATTCATTTAGAATTCTATGTGTTAGAATTAAATTTATTGTGGAGATGCTAAGGAAAAATCAGTAGATGTTGGGTTAATACAAAACCAGTAGATATAAAACAGAAGCACTTAAGATCGCGCTTAAACCAGCAGCAGGACTTATCAAGTACTGCTTAAAAACCAGAACTAGAAGGATACAAAATTCGAAATATACACTAACAGAATCTTACGTATCTCAAAATCTCTAAATAATACCGTTGATCTATTAGCGTGATACTAGCATTTATTGCTTCATTAAATACCATTAAATGCTATACAAAAACATTTAAGACGGGTTATCATTTTGGGTATGAACTGAGACTGATTACTTTTAATGTATCTTGCAGGGTCCATTTTCAGCAATAAAACTGAACCACTGAAAAGTAAGAGAGCCGTTAAGATTTCGGAACGTTAAATGGAGCCTATATATGGAGATGAAGGATTTTTGTTGAGCAATTATCGGTGTTGAAACAAACTTGAGGCAAGAATATCATTCGAGCAATTGTTAGAACTCTCAGTCATCAAAAAGCTCAACACTGAAAAAACAGCACACGTTTCATTGCGTACTTTTGATCATCAAAGATCATATTGTGCTAGCCATTCTCAGTTATATCTTCTTAAGCTATTCATTTCACCAATTCATTGATAGAAGAATTTGTAACTGGAAAAGAGTCTTTTCCGGAACTTAAGATCATTCAAGAAGTTGAGTTGTAAAGCTAAAAGTTTCAATAGGCGAAGGGTAAGTCCTGTTGAAGTGAGTGTGTACAACTGCTGTACTGTATTCACCAAAGTATTTTAGTGATACCTTCTGGAAACAGAAGAAGGAGAGACGTAGAAGATTCATCTTCGAACTTCCAGAAACAAACCTTGTGATATCTACTGCTTTTCTGCCTTATCATTTTTCACCCACTAACCAACAGATCGTTTTCCGCACATTATCTTGTGATCTGCTGGTCTTTGAACTTGAACAAGAATCGCTAATATTTCTAACAGGATTTTAGCACATCAAACGAAGAATTGATTAAGTTTGTCATTGAGTTTATTCATCCCCCCTTTCTAAACTCAACCCGATCCTCAACAAGTGGTATTAGAGCAGAGTTATTCTTGTTCTGAAAAATATTTAACAGACATGGCTCATTTCAGCAAAGTTCCAATGTTCTTAGAAGAAGATTTCGATGACTGGAAGATCAAAATGCACGCTCATCTTGCGCCTCAAGATGATAAAATGTGGTATGTCATCACAGATGGTCCATTAAAAATCTTGAAGCCAAATCCAGCTATTGCTATCACCGAAGGTGCACCTCAGATGCTTGAAAAACCAAGATATGAATGGACAAGTGAGGAAAAAAAGAAAGCCAATCTTGACAATGTTGCAAAGGACATTTTGTACAAAACACTCGACAAAAATACCTTCAGCAAAATCAAGATGTGCCATACTGCCAAGGAAATCTGGGAAATATTAATTCAAATCTGTGAAGGAAACGAAGAAACAAAAGAAAACAAACTGTCTGTAGCCATGCAGAAGTTTGAGAATATGAAGATGAAGGCTGGAGAAACTATGAATGAATTTGATGAACGATTCAGCAGCCTCGTCAATGAATTCTCAGCTCTTGGGAAAGACTTTGGCAATAGAGAAATTGCATTAAAGGTAATGAGAGGCCTACCCAGAGAATGGGACGTCAAAACAATGGCAATGAGAGCTTCCAGAGATCTAAACAAGTTAGAATTGCATGACTTGTTCTCGGATTTAAAGGCATATGAGTTTGAGCTTGAAGTTCGAAGTGGAGAAGAGCCCTTAGCAAATCCACCAACCAAAGCTCTCGCAGCTACTGTTAACTCTACTACTACAGTTGCCCCAAGTTCATCTTCTGCTGCTATAGAGAACACTTCTGAGAGAAGTGCTGAACAGATAAGCAATGACGCAATGTCATTATTTGTTAAGAAGTTTTCCAAATTCATGAGAAAGAATCACAGAACATTTCAAAGTCCCAACCGCAATTTCAAAAAGGAATCATCACCTAGTGATATGGCATGCTTTAACTGTGGAAAAGTTGGGCACTTCATTGCTGATTGTCCAAAACCAAAGAAGGATAATCAGAGGAAGAAGGGTTTCAAACGCAATGATAAAAAGACTTGAAGAAACAGAAAGGCGATGATTGCAGAAGAAAGTAAGTCCAAATGGGCAGACTCAAGTTCTGAATCTTCTGGTTCTGAAATCCATTCAAGTGAAAGTGATGAAGATGAGATCAAATGTCTAATGGCAAATACTGATTCAACCTCGACATATGGAGAGGTATTTGACTTTGATTCTCATGAATTTACACGCACTGAACTAGTCAAAGCATTACACGACATGGTAGAAGAGTATTCTAGACTCTCTCAATCATTCGAGGAAGTTAAGATTGAAAATCAGAACTTGAAAGATCAGAACAGTAAGTTAGCTTGCAAGTAGACAGCTGCAATGATTTACAAGTCGAGATGAGTAAATTAAAAACAAAGAATGAAAGTGAAACATCCTGACCTTTTTAGTTCTTTAAAAGTACTAAGAATTTTTTTTTTAAACCTCACATAACATTCGGCCGAACCATAAAATTTTATAAAATATTTTTGACATCATTTTAAAATAAACAACCAACTAACATTTTTCTAAATCTAAAAATAACATTTGAAAAGTATAGCCCATACTATAACCTCTCAAAAACCACTCATAATCATGATAAAATTCATAAAATCTTTTAACATAAATCATAACATATATGCGGAAACTAGCGTCGGTCCTCGGGTCATGTGCACCTTCAGTCCAGTCGGATCAACCATCAAGACCTCCAATAGCGTTATCATGATAACCTGCATCCATCACACCTAGTGAGTCTAAAGACTCAACACACCATAATCTTTATAACGAGTAATACGTAATACAGTCAACATATAACGGTGAAAAATACTTGTACTTAAAATATCGTTTTCATGAAGATGCATAAACATAAACATTTTCGTAAACATTTTCATGATGCATAAAACTTTAAACATGAACATTTTCATGACATGCATAAATAAGGCTTAATCTTTTTCTTTTTTCCTCAACATGACATGACATAAACATTTTTCATGATCATAAATATTTTCCTTTATCTTTAGTTGAATTCAGATCGTTAATTGTGACTTTCCTCAACATGACATGACATGACGATGGATCCATCTACATAAAACCACAGTACTGGGCGGCAGGGACATCAGCGACACTTTCACCGGTCAACTGAGCCTTGGCCTAACATTATCGAGTAGAAATACGATCGTCGGGGCTCCCTCTGGGGCCTTTTCCCATAAATGGGCTCCCTCTGGGGCCTTCTCCCCTCACGATATTTCCATTCTTCCGTTACCACAAAACCTTTACCACATATCCGTTACCACATATTCGCAATGATGGAAACAACGTCGTCGGGCTCCCACTGAGACCATAACCCTCACGACGTCGCCAACATTAACGAATTAGTCACAATCACTTAACATCCTTCAACATTTTTCATTCACATCACTTTAGAAAAACCATGAATAACATTATATTTTGTTTTTGAAACCAAGCATGCAACATGTCTTTTAAATGTTTTCTTTAAATCATAAACATCCCTTATACATTTAAAAATCATCATTTAATCATGAACAATTCATAAACATTTAAAAATAATCATAATTTCATAAAAACAACATTTAGGGCACTGCTCTAGAAACTCCCTGGAAGGTGGACCAAATTCTGTATGCTTGTGCGTGAGTCTCCTAGTATGTGTAGGTCTCCTAACTAGTCTAGGACTCTTCCAAACCAGCCACCACCGAACCCACCTGTACCTAACCATCCCTGGACCATGCCCAGACTCGACCCAAACCAACCCAAGCCCCTGGACCAACGCACAAGCCAGCTGAAGGAGGAAACAGCCTGTGCGTGGCTCTATGATGCAACCCTCACTGGTTTCCTTGTTTTGGTCGAGCCAGCAGCGAGCCAGCCGCACCAGCCCCTAGCCCGACCCCTGCCCATGACCCTTGGACCCTGATGAACCACCTAGCTTGCCCCCAGACCGAGCTGCAACCCTCTCTTCTCTCCCGAACAGATTCTACACGTGAATATGGGAGGAGTCCCACTTCGGGTGGACTCCTTCCCCAAGCCTAGAACTTGAATCCTAGCCACCCTAGGACCCAACCCAGCCCTAGACCGAGACCACCCCTGACCCTGGACGAGACCTGGCCGAGCTCCCAAGTCCCATGCACAATAACCAAACAAAAGCATTAAGAACAAGCCAAGCAATCCTACGTTTCTTCCTCCTGTTGCTACCCACAGTTCCAGCTTGTTTCTATTCACGTTGCAGCGTTTTGTGTGTGATTCTAGGCCCTTAAACTTGTGCAAATACATATTAATTCATATCCTAATTCATGGCAGTCCCTTTTCCATCATTAAAACATGATTTTGAAACAATACCCAAGCTTTAAAAATCCATGTTCATGTAAAAACTAAAATAAATAAAAAGTCACTTGTTTTTCATGCAAAATTCAATTAAATAAAATACTATGGCGTGCCTTTGCGTAATATACGCTCGAATAACCGTTGACGACGAAGAACGGAGTGCGACGTAGGCTTGGCTTGAAGCTAAACTCTCGAAAATCCCTTCCCAAAAGGTGCTGCCGTGTGAGTGGTGATGTGTGTGCAGCCGTGAATTGCAAGGGAGGGGTGAGGAGAGTTTTTAAAAATTAAAAGTGAGTGGCCGATGGAATTGTGAAGTCTAGAATAGGTTTTTGTTTTAAATTGTATTTTAAATACTAATAAACCCCCAATCTATATTTTAGGCCCATTAGTTTTAATTAGAATTAAACAAAATAATAACAAAGTTTTTCTTTAATTAAAAATGTGAATTTATTAGCCGGGTTGCCAAAACGCTCGTATTTTAGTTGAAAAACCAACACCGATAAAATTTACGTCCCGGCGTATAAAATCACCTCACAACTTCTATTCTTTCGAAATTTACTTAAAAACATCGGCCGCATTTTAAATAATTACAAATAATTATTTAATAAAAATCTTTTACATTTTTCAGTCCTCGGTCCCCGTTCCTCGATCGTCACTTGAATATTCCTAAAAATACATTTTTATGCAATCATGTAGAAAAATATGTTTTAAACATGCAAATATGCACACCATAATTAATTCATGCAATTAAAACATTTAATTAAAATACAGGAGAATTTAATAATTTGCGCATGTGGTTTACGTGGACCTTAAAATTTTCGGGGCGTTACAGAAAGAGCAAAAGCAGATTACCAGACGATGCTTTCTAAAAACCAGAAGTTATCACTACTGGTGAATGTTTTGAACAAGTCTTCTATTTCACTGGAAAAGATGCAAGAGTTACAAAAACAATCTGGAGACAGGAGTGGTCTCGGATTTTGTAATAATGAAGGAACTTCTGAAACGAATACTAAGCCAAAACTGGATATGTGCAAAAGGAAGTACATTCATTTTGTGAAATCCAGTGTGGTACAGAAACCAGAAGTACCTACTGCATCAATTGAAAGGAATGTAAATCAGATGAACAAAAGAATGCATTATGGTCTGGGTTATGTTGAACCTAAGGAAAGAGTTGACCAGAGTTCTAGAATCAGAAGAGGATTCAACTCAGGAAGACAACCTCCTATGAAGGTTAAAAACTACCAATACTACAATTCTAGACCTGTTCGGAAGAGATACAGGCTGGACAACAGAAGCAGAAGGGAAGAACAACATGTTAAGATGCACAATGTCAGAAATAACACTCTCTGTTGCACACACCTCCATGGATACCCGGAGTACGAAAATTGTACAAATATGGGTTCCAAAGGGACTGATAAAGATTGGACCCAAATAGACTGGGTACCAGATACTAAAATTTGTGTTTCCAGGAACAAGTGAAGAAAACCAAGATAAGTAGCTCAACGTGGTATTTGGACAGTGGATGTTAAAGACATATGACTGGACAGAAGAGTCTATTATCAGAAGTAGTAATTTGCGCTGGACCAGAGATAACCTTTGGAGATAACTCAAAAGGTAAAACCGTGGGTAAGGGTAAGATTATCCATGGTAACATCACTATTAAGGATGTGCTCTTAGTTGAAAATCTTTGTTATAACTTGATCAGTATTAGTCAATTATGTGATAATGGATTTTCAGTAGCATTCCAGAAGCACACTTGCACAGTTAAAAATGCTGATGATTCTACTGTTTTAACTAGAATAAGAAAAGGCAACACCTATAAAATTTCATGGAACATAGATCATATTATTGCCCCTACATGTTTAGTTGCATCTCTAAGTGATAAGCACTGGTTGTGGCACAAAAGATTGAATCATCTGAATTTCAAGTCTATTAACAATCTCAAAAAGCAGAACTTAGTTGATGGATTGCGAGACATAAAATTTATTAAGAATCATGTATGTTCTGCATGTCAACTTGGTAAGCAAGTAAGATCTAGCTTCAAAAATAAAGACATCAAATCATCCTCAAGATGTTTAGAACTATTACATATGGACTTATTTGGTCCAATCCCTATCATGAGCTTAGGGGAAATGAAATACACCCTTGTTGTGGTTGATGATTTCTCTATATTTACTTGGGTAATTTTTCTTGCTGGAAAAGATCAAACCAGTAGCCTCCTGATTAAACTTCTGAAAAGATTCAAAATGAAAAATCTGTTTCTGTCATTAGAATCAGAAGTGATCGAGGTACTGAATTTACTAACAACATTCTTGATATATATCTAGATGAACATGGCATTCATCATGAATATTCAGCTGCCAGGACACCTCAACAAAATGGAGTAGCTGAGAGGAGAAACATAACACTTAAAGAAGCTGCTAGAACAATGCTAGCAGATGCAGACATCTCTCAGCGCTTCTGGGCAAAAGCTATTAATACAGCTTGCTACACACAAAACAGAACAATGATCAACAAGAGAAACAATCACACTCCCTATGAAATATGGAAAGGAAGTAAACCGAACGTATCTTACTTTCATGTCTTCGGTTGTAGATGTTTTGTGCATAATAATGGGAAAAATTATTTAGCTGCATTTGATTCAAAATCTGACACTGGTTTATTTCTTGTATATTCAGCAGTTAGTAAGGCTTTTAGAATTTTCAATAACAAAACACTTAATGTTGAAGAATCTATTCATGTTGTCTTTGATGAAGACAACAGTGCTTCTGAGATTACTAACATATCTAATTTAAGTAAAAGGTTAGACAGGGTTCATCTGGAATTAGAGAGTGAAGATGATGCAGAAGCAAGTGTCAAGTATATTCAAAATCCAGAACCAGACATTCATATTCCAGAACCAGCAGCTGATACTCCAGAACCAGCAGCTAACATCCCAGAACCAGCAGCTAACATTTCAGAACCAGTAGCCGATACTCCAAAACAATCTACTGCTTTGTATGAAGATAATCTAAATCCTTTTATTTGGAGAAAATCTCACCCTCCATCTTTGGTAATTGGAAATCCAGCAGCTCCACTAAGGACCAGAAGACAAATGATAAATGAATACATGCATGCTGCTTTTATTTCTCAAGATGAACTAAAGAAGATTGAAGAAGCTTTTCTGGATCCTAGTTGGATAGAAGCTATGCAAGAAGAGCTCAATCAATTTGAGAGGAATAAGGTTTGGTTTCTAGTACCTAGACCTTCTTACCAAGCTGTCATTGGAACTCAGTGGGTATTCAGAAAAAAACTAAATGAGGAAGGAACAGTTGTAAGAAACAAAGAAAGACTGGTTGCACAAGGATACAGACAAGAAGAAAGAATAGACTATGATGAAACCTTTGCACCAGTAGCTAGGCTCGAAGCTATCAGAATATTCTTAGCCTTTGCTGCTTTCAAAAACTTCAAAGTATATCAAATGGATGTGAAGAGTGCGTTTCTTAATGGTCTAATACAAGAGGAAGTCTATGTTGAACAGCCTCCAAGTTTTCTAATCATTTATTACCAAATCATGTCTTTAAATTATACAAAACATTGTATGGTCTGAAACAAGCACCTAGGGCTTGGTACGACACACTTTCACAATTTCTTATCAATCATGATTTCACTGTTGGTACCGTAGATAAGACCTTGTTTACTCTAGTAAAAAACAAGCACATATTATTAGTTCAGATCTATGTCGATGATATCATTTTTGGGTCAACTAACCCCAAGTTATGTGCAAAGTTTGCTAAGTTAATGCAGGAACAGTTCGAGATGAGCATGATGGGAGAATTAACATTTTTCTTAGGACTCCAAATCAAGCAACTTGATACTGGAATCTTCATAAATCAAGCTAAGTATACAAATGAACTATTGAAAAAGTTTGGAATGAAAGCATGCTCTGCCGCTTCCAATCCTATGAGCTCGTCTACCAAACTTGATAAAGATGAAGGGGGAATTCCAGTAGAGGTAACTCAGTATCGTAGACTTATTGGATCATTATTATACCTTACTGTAAGGAGACCCGATATTATGTTTGCTGTTTGTATTAGTGCGAGATTTCAATCTAACCCCAAACAATCTCATTATATTGCTGCTAAACGAATTTTAAAGTACTTGAAAGGAACTCAAAATGTAGGCCTCTGGTATCCCAAGGATTCAATGTTCAATCTTATTGGATACTCAGATGCTGATTATGCAGGATGTAAACTGGATAGGAAAAGCACAAGTGGTTTTTATCAATTTCTTGGTGATAGGTTGATCTCTTGGTTTAGCAAAAAGCAGACTTCCATAGCAACGTCTACTGCAGAAGCAGAATATCTTGCTGCTGGAAGCTATTGTTCTAAAATACTTTGGATACAACAACAACTTAAAGACTATGGAGTTCAAGCTTCTGAATCACCTATATTTTGTGACAATACTAGTGCAATCGCTATATCGCATAATCCAGTACTCCATTCCAGAACTAAGCACATTGATATCTGACATCATTTCATTAGAGATCATGTGCAAAAGAAGAACATTTATCTGGAATACGTTCTTACTGATCAGCAAGCAACAGACATATTTACTAAACCTCTGCCAGAGAATAAGTTTTCTTATTTTCTAAATACACTTGGATTGATAGATTTAACTTAATTATTTTGTTGTTTCATCTCATAGTATGGATTAGTTTTCTTCTGCAGTTGTTCAAGTTTTAGTTTGAAGAAAATAAAAGCTGAGCAAAGGAGACAATCAGAAGAAAAAATATGAAGTTTTATTAATAATAAATGCGGGAGCGTACATCCTTAACTTCCTCCTTAATGTACTCTCTCCAAAAAGCCAACCAAGTGGTCAGCTCTCCAGTGGAGGTACGCAAGAACTCTTCTGAAAAAGCAATCTTTTTCAGAGTCCTCAGCTCCTTTAAAAGCATGAGGAGGTAGATGTCATCATCCGAGAAGACGTCTGCACTATCAGCACTATGGAGACGTCGATAATACTTCTGCATTGCTACCAGCTGCTTGGTAGTACCCGTCAACCCAGCTTCAAAGGTGGATAGAAGCTCATGGACCTTAGTCCAAGTGGCGAGTGTTTTGTTCAGAACCTTGTCTTCTATTGCTTGTTCCCTTGCAGCAATCGCCTCCTTCATAAACTCCTCGGCCAAATCAGGACTATTATATCTTGCCATTTCTCTTTAGAATGACTATCTGGTTTACCTATTTGATTCACATTTATAGATGACAGACCAGGCACCAAAAGTTCAAAATAATCTTGCCTGCAGTAAAGATATGAAGCATACCATATCAAGCTATCATCGGTTCAGTTACCAAGTACTATCATTAAATAATTGCACTAATTTAGATAAAACTTTATTCTGATTCTCTGAAATTTTGTGTTAGATGCAGAAGGTACTTTGTCTTTTTATCAAAACAAGGTCTTTTCATCTTCCAGTAGAAGCTATCATAACACGACATACTTCCTTCTGAACTTATTTCATTATCTATCATTTATTCATTTTACTCATTTAACATTGAGTTGTTTGCAGAATGGAATAAAGGAACACCAAGTACTTCAACTGAAATTTTATTAAAAATCTTTCCAGTACATCAAGATAAAGCAGAAGTTACAGAAATTTCTAGACAATCGAAACATCTTCTGAAATTCTAGACCAATTAAGCTTATGTCTTCAGCAGCTTGTAGTATTTGTCGCAAAGTACTTCAGCAAGAAAAGGAGGGTCTTCTCCGAAAAGATTCCAGCAAGCTTGGGTCTTGTAAGAATCTAGCAAGCTTGGGTCTTGTCAGCACTAATATATGATCAAATGATATAAGCACCATCGATCCACCAGCACTCTCTGATTGCATTAAAACTGTGACACCTCTGACCCATGTTATAAAATAACAGCGGAATTTAAAATTTTTCTTTAAAGGGAGGAAGGATTCAAAATACATTTCCAATATATATACCATCAAAAGAATATACATGATCCAAAAAGTGTTGCATCAAAATACAAAATATCATTTTGATCATGTATAACAAAATAATCTTCCACTTCCTTCCATCTCTATATGCATATGACCCCGGCTTCAATCAACGTCCTGGTTCGTCGCTCTTATCTGCATCATATGAATAACTGAAATGAGTATAAAACTCAGCAAGTGGAACTCTTACATAGCAATGTACGTAGCATACTCTGTAAAACATGGCTTTAAAAACATTAAATACCATCAACTCTGAATCATGAATAACATAGCAATAATATAACAATAAGATGTTATTTCTCTTTTCTCTGTTGGATTGATATCTATATACTATCTCTGTCTCTGTACCTATATCCCATCGATATAAATCGATAACTCTGAGGGATATAAGCCTATGGTCTTTGATCAACTAATTGCATGCAATCTATGACTATGTATCTATCAATCCATAAATCATTTTAAACTCTCTTTGGGGCATTTAATCAAACACTTTGTAAACTATTTTCTCTTATATTCTCTTTTTCACAATTGAGACATTCAATTGTCTCAAATATACAATCAAGTAATTCAATACATAATATGGATCAAATGGAAGGGAATAACATGTTAAAACCATTGAAACACAATACATATACTATCATGTGAGCACAAGAATGAGATTCCACTTACAACCACTTGGAACCTTGTATCTAATCTCTTGATAGCAATCCTACAACAATAAACCATAATTTGCACCATCAATAACCCAATAATCCAACAACAATACCATAAAAGCCAAAGAATCAACACCATCACAAACCCATAACATCTCACACACCAAAACCAAGAAATAACCAAACCAAAAGCTTACGTTAGCTTCCTTGATCCCAAAATAATCTTGCTCTCAACACAAATAACTAACAAGAAGCTTGGATTAAAGAAAAGAAAGGAGAGAAATTGGAACCCTAGTCTCCCAAGAGAAGAAGAAACGAAAAGGAGGAGTAGAAATGAGGAAAAATGAGACCAACTCTTGCATATAAACACTTAAAATCCGAAAACACGTTTTTGGTACTGTGCCTGGTGCTCGGGCGGTCATAAATTACCGCCCTAGCGCGGACCTTGCTGCCCAAAATCCAAAAATCCAGAATGAGTGGCGCTCGGGCGGTCATTTCTTACCGCTCGGGCGCCACTCTGCGCACAGCCCCTCCAAAGATTGCTTCCGAAACGCCTCTTCCCTTCAGAATTTAGAAAAGTGGTAAACTAAAAAGTTGTAGTTCTATGTCGTTCCTTGAATCTCTCCAAATGTTAGATCATTTGGAGGTCTGAGTAAAACGTTATGCTAAATCTCCCAACATGTGTCGCTGAAAGAACGACGAAACGCACGACACACTTCGGGGCACTTTTGACTTATCTTCCACAATGATTTGAACAAAACTCAAAATATGAAAGTTATACCTCTATGTCTTATCTAACCACTCCAATTGGCCTCATCCCAATTGGCTCAACATACGAATTATCTTGAATTTAATCGTAACACCGCTACAAAAGCACTACATATCATCTATAACCAACCATACTATAAATCATAAATCGAAACTCTTAACATCGAAACTATACTTAAACTTGACCAAGTAGTTAATAAACTTATGAAAACTTAAACCGAACCGCTCACCAAGCTTGGCTATTACAAAAACGCTTTTGAAAGGGACTAATGCTACATCTCAATCTTAATGAAAGCAAACAATCTATTTGATTGTTGATATTACAACTCCAGGAGTTAGAACCAAGGATCATTATGAACAAAACGACTTCTTCCAACATCCTCTTCGCAGCAAGATGTCTTCTGAACATTCTTGCCTCGGCTTCTGGATCAGATTTTTTTTTGAGTTATATTTAAATGTATACTTAACCTTGTTTGCTCCTCGCAGGTATTTATAGTGATATTCAAAGGAGATAAGGATCATTACGACTGTTCAAATTCAACGGTTTAGATTGAAAAGATTACCAAGGGTCGCCTGGAGTTTAATATTCATTATTACTGCATTAATTGAGGAGGAATATCTTTATGGCATTTATATTAGAAACTGATTTGTCTTTTCGATAAAACAGTATGTCTACCAGAAGTTGTTAAAGTGCTGCATTTGTTTCAGCACCTTATCCATTCCAGTAGATATTATCATAAAACGACAAGTCAGCTTCTGTTTTTTTAAGTAACCGCCCCGGACAGCCTGCCAATTTTAAAATATTTTGAAATGAGTAGAGTAACTGACACATTTGTCTCTATCTCTACTAACATATCGACACGTGTCCCTATGTTTACTAAACGACTGTAAATATCATTTGATAACTGATCATTTTCCGTCTTCATTACGCTTTAAGAACTCAGATTATTTTCTGGCATCTACTGATTTCTCGCATCTACTGCTAATATATCTCTTTTCTCTCTCAAACTTAGAAATGGACGCAGCTTATACTTTGAATGCTTATCAGGTGAATTTTGCATCTGTTCTCACTATTAAGGATGAAAATCTTGTCAAAATGTTCAAATCATTGGAAAATTCTGGGCTTCGAAAATTCTTGGACTCGCCTGCGGTTATCTACAAGTCTGCTCTTCTGGATTTCTATGCTAAAGCAGAAGTTGTGGAAGGAAAGATTACCTATTCACAGGGAGATGCATCAATCTCTATTGATGCTGCACTTCTCGGTTCTACCTTCTTCCTACCGATTTCTGGACTTTCCGAGCTCTCGGACATATCAAAGGAAGACATGTCTATCGCCTTGACAAATTTTTGGGCCACAGGAGAAGAACTTTCACCCTCATGCTTCAAGAAGCTACTGAAAATTGAGTACCAGGTACTCGCTGATATAGTAGCAAAAGCCTTGTTGGTTAAGGCTGGAACCTTTGATAAACTTACAAAAGAAAAGGTAAAAGTGATGGCGGCCATCACTTATGAAAAGAAAGTAGATTGGGGTCGTTTTTTGTTTCGCGTTATGAAGGATATGATTCTTAGAAAAAGTACTGGATTTGTTGTACAAATCAGTACAATGTTGAAAGATGTTGGTTTTCCTGGAACAGCAGAAGAGGATGGCTCTTCCGTGACTATGACTGATGCTGATAGCGTGCTTGCGTTAAGGCCAAAGCAAACCGTTGGTGAGTTTGTGGCCATTAAGAAGGAGATTGGAGAATCTCAGGCTGAAGGGCAAAAGAAAATTAAACGAAAACGAGTTGTGGTTTTGTCTGATTCTGACAAAACGGAATCCGGAGAATCACAGCACCACTCAGCAAGCCTCATTGCCTCCCACTCCATCTAAGAAGAAGCCACGCACCACCATTCGCATTAAGAAAACAACAACTCTTTCTGAACTGGAAAATGTCCCTCTTCGACAAGTTTTTCCACCAGTTGTCTCATCCACCAAAGCCAAACCAATTGAATCAGGGCCTTCACCTTCTCAAAGCTTCTGACCAACTTCTGGTGTGGTCATTCGAGAATCAGCTACTGGTTCTTCTGCATTTAAACAAATAGTCTCTGCTTCTTCTGAAAAAGGGAAAGGTAAGATCTCTGAGTTGTCTGAACCACCGCTAGCTCCCTCTTCAATCCAAACAGCAATTGATCTGCATCTGGAAGATATTGAGATGTCAACAAAAGAAGATATGAAATTCTTTGACGATTGGCTTAAGGTACGAGTCTACCATCCAATCACCTTTTTGAAAACTAAGGGTGTTTATGCTCAAACAGTCGAAAATGAGAAAAAGGTTTTTGATGCTGCCGGGACACGAAATGTGATAGAAGCTATAAATCGTCAAAATTACATTCTGGAAAAATTCAAACTGCAGAAGATGGACACGGTTCTGAAAAATTTAAAGTCAAATTTTGACTCTTCCAGTCCTACTGCTTTTCTTGACCAAAATGTCATTCAAATTTTGTCAGAACAACTGACAATTCTATCTGAACAAATTTCTATTAAGGAAAAGCCTTTTCTCGGCCTCCAAAGTTCAGTATTGCTTCTATCCCCACCATTTTGACAAGTCAGACAGTCGAGGAACCGATCAAAGCTTCTTCTGAAGTCAAGGTCACTAGTACTCCTGCACCGATAGAAGTTCCTACTCAATCATCATCTCTGATCTCTGTTCATGATCTGGCCTCTGTTGATGAGATAATTGAATCGATTGTGCTGACCCAAAGAGCACAAGATGACTTGCCTCAAGTTATTTCTACTTCTACTGATCCTTCTCCAGGATCTGCAACTGCTGCTGCCAATGCTACCGTTATGGCTACTGCTTCCTCATCTCTTCCAGCACTTGAGCATTTTTCAGAAGCTCATCAAGCTGACATGGCAACTTTGTTGCATACTTCATCCTCTGCTGCTGAGCGACAAGCTATATCTGAACCCGCTTCTGACTTGCACCAACCAGAAGAAAGGCCAACAGAATAGTCTACTGCTTCAGAAGGACCTTCTGCTGAACCATAACCAGATGTTACAACTCAAGCAGAAGCTGCACCGTCTTCTATTCCTTCTTTGCAGTCTCCTGAGCGCCTTGCCAGAATGGAGGAAATTAAACAACGATTGCAAGCAAGAACTCCTTCCCCAGTTGTGGAACCATTTGATCTAGAATTTCAAATTGAAGTTCTACAAAGGGATCTCCTAAATCTTTCAGACATAGTCCAGCGGATATCTTATGAAAATGCGGCAGAAACTTCTGACGCCAAGTTCTTTCGCGACCGCATGTCTAAAGAAATACAGAACACGGCGGAATCGATGCATAGAATGTCTGCTGAGATCCTTGTTTTTCGCCAAGCTGCCTCAAGAAGTTACGGGCAAATCTCTCTTGCTCAATCAGACATACTTACCAGGATCACCGAGCATGATGATATGTTTCGATCAATCTCCACTACCATGGATCTGCTGGATGCCAAGATTGATTCTCAATCTCAAACTCTCACTGCTATAAATGACCGAGTTTCTACTCAGGCACCATTTCTGGAGATGCTGACAAATGGCATTCATAATTTATCCAGGCGAATGGATGGACTACTTGCTAGGGTTATTTTCTGATGATGCCAAAAAGGGGGAAAAAGATAGAACTGGAGCAAGTAGCAGTAGACCTCATTCACCTGGAAGGAATCTAAATCCAGATGAAGCTACCTTCAGAGATATTGGAACAAATTAGTTCTATTTTTGTCCAAATTGACAAATTTTTGTTTTACATGACTTTATCTGAATATCAACTGTTTTGTTTATCTAATCCAGTCATATCTCTACTTTACTAACACAGAACATCTAGGTTTTGGCATCACCACAAAGGAGGAAATTGTTAGAATTAAATTTATTGTGGAGATGCTAAGGAAAAACCAGTAGATGTTGGGTTAATACAAAACCAGTAGATGTAAAACAGAAGCACTTAAGTTCGCGCTTAAACCAACAGCAGGACTTATCAAGTACTGCTTAAAAACCAGAACTAGAAGGATACAAAATTCTAAATATACACTAACAGAATCTTACGTATCTCAAAATCTCTAAATAATACCGTTGATCTATTAACGTGATACTAGCATTTATTGCTTCATTAATGCCATTAAATGCTATACAAAAACATTTAAGACGGGTTACCATTTTTGGTATGAACTGAGACTGATTACTTTTAATGTATCTTGCAGGGTCCATTTTCAGCAATAAAGTTGAACCACTGAAAAGTAAAAGAGCCGTTCAGATTTCGGAACGTTAAATAGAGCTTATATATGGAGATGAAGGATTTTGTCAAGTGTATCGGTGTTGAAACAAAAAATCTGAATCAAGAATATCATTCGAGCATTGTTAGAACTTTCAGTTTTCTAAAAAGCTCAACACTGAAAAATCAGCACACGCTTCATTGCATACTTTTGATCATCAAGATCATATTGTGCTAGCCATTCTCAGTTATATCTTCTTAAGCTATTCATTTCACCAATTCATTGATAGAAGAATTTGTAACTGGAAAAGAGTCTTTTCCAGAACTTAAGATCATTCAAGAAGTTGAGTTGTAAAGCTAAGAATTTCAATAGGCGAAGGGTAAGTCCTGTTGAAGTGGGTGTGTACAACTGCTGTACTGTATTCACCAAAGTCTTTTAGTGATACCTTCTGGAAACAGAAGAAGAGGAGACGTAGAAGATTCATCTTCGAACTTCCAGAAACAAACCTTGTGATATCTACTGCTTTTCTGCCTTATCATTTTTCACCCACTAACCAACAGATCGTTTTCCGCACATTATCTTGTGATCTGCTGGTCTTTGAACTTGAACAAGAATCGCTTATATTTCTAACAGGATTTTAGCACATCAAACGAAGAATTGATTAAGTTTGTCATTGAGTTTATTCAACACCTCTTCTAAACTCAACCCGATCCTCAACACTATGAATAAGTTAGTTATAAACTGAAAAGAAATAGGATTTCCTTGATAAGTTCCTATTATACCTTTTTCATCAACATGTTTTAAAGGATATATTTGATAAATAAATGGTAAACCAAGTATTAATTGGCTAGAAATATCTTTTGCTAATAAAAAACTGGTTTGAATACAATTTTTATCTTTGCAAATATAAGCTTTAAGTAATTTATAATTTATTTCTAAAGGTTCTCCTCCTGCATGGGAGAGAGAATGAGTATTTTTATGAAAATATTTTGTAGGAATTAATCCTTCCTGTATAACATTTAAATCTGCACCACTATCAATCATAGCAATAAAATTCTTTTTAAAAGAATTATTTATTAACAAAGTAATATTTGTATACCATTTTTGAGATATTTTCATACTTAAAACAGATAAGTGGTTTTGATTATTATCAAAAAAGAAATATCCTGAAGATTTTCAAAATTTTCAGAACTAATGTTTAAATCTTCTTTGTTATTTTCAATAACAGAAATACGATAACTGAGTTGATTATTATTTTGATGTAAGAATTTTATTTGTTCTTTAAGATTATTAATCTCTTTAACTAAATCTTGTATAGTAACATGATTTTGATTACTATATTTTTTCTGTAAAAGATTGGTAACTTCTTTCATAGAATAAGCTTGTTCTTTTTTTAAAAGAATATTATTATTACTACTTGTTGAAGCAGTATTCTCCATTTGATCATTAATTGTAGATTTTAAGATTGGATCTTTTATCATTTTAAGAAATTCTAAAATATTATTATTAGTTAATACATTAATATTCAGATCCTAAAATTGAGACATAAGTTTATAAAACTCATCATTTTTATTATCAGTATCACTTAAATGATTTATACAAGATTTTCCTTGTATACAATTTTCACATTCTTCTTGATCTGAATTAATGAATTCAATAGCTATGATTTCTTCTGAGTCATATAAATCTGAAGTATTTTCATACTCACTATTAGCACTATCAGAATTTTGATTAGAATCCTGTTAGAATTAATTTATTGTGGAGATGCTAAGGAAAAGGAAAAACCGGTAGATGTTGGCTTAGTACAAAACCAGTAGATGTAAACCAGAAGCACTTAGATCGCACAAAAACCAGTAGCAGCAATTATCAAGTACTGCTTAAACAAATTATCTCTTAGCTAAACAAGAACTAGAAGGATACAAAATTCGAAATATACACTAACAGAATCTTGCGTATCTCGAAGTCTCTAAATATTACCGTTGATCTATTAACGTGATACTAGCATTTATTGCTTCATTAAATGCCATTAAATGCTATACGAAGAACATTTAAGACGGTTTACTATTTTTGGTATGAACTGAGACTAATTACTTTTAATGTATCTTGCAGGGTCCATTTTAAGCAATAAAACTTAACCATTGAAAAGTTAAAAGAGCCGTTCAGATTTTGGAACGTTAAATAGAGCCTATATATGGAGATGAAGGATTTTGTCAAGTGTATCGGTGTAAACAAAAATCTGAATCAAGAATATCATTCGAGCATTGTTAGAACTTTCAGTTATCTAAAAAGCTCAACACTGAAAAAGCAGCACACACTTCATTGCATACTTTTGATCATCAAGATCATATTGTGCTAGCCATTCTCAGTTATATCTTCTTAAGCTATTCATTTCACCAATTCATTGATAGAAGAATTTGTAACTGGAAAAGAGTCTTTTCCAGAACTTAAGATCATTCAAGAAGTTGAGTTGTAAAGCTAAGAGTTTCAATAGGCGAAGGGTAAGTCCTGTTGAAGTGGGTGTGTACAACTGCTGTACTGTATTCACCAAAGTCTTTTAGTGATACCTTCTGGAAACAGAAGAAAGGGAGACGTAGAAGATTCATCTTCGAACTTCCAGAAAAAAACCTTGTGCTATCTACTGCTTTTCTGCTTTATCATTTTTCACCCACTAACCAACAGATCGTTTTCCGCACATTATCTTGTGATCTGCTGGTCTTTGAACTTGAACAAGAATTGCTAATATCTCTAACAGGATTTTAGCACATCAAACGAAGAATTTATTAAGTTTGTCATTGAGTTTATTCAACCCCCCTTCTAAACTCAACCCGATCTTTAACAAGTGGTATCAGAGCAGAGTTATTCTTGTTCTGAAAAATATTTAACAGACATGGCTCATTTCAGCAAAGTTCCAATGTACTCAAAAGAAGATTTCGATGACTGGAAGATCAGAATGCACGCTCATCTTGCGGCTCAAGATGATGACATGTGGTATGTCATCACAGATGGTCCATTAAAAATATTAAAGCCAAATCCAGATATTGCTATCACCGAAGGTGCACCTCAGATGCTTGAAAAACCAAGATATGAATGGACAAGTGAGGACAAGAAGAAAGCCAATATTGACAACGTTGCGAAGGACATTTTTTACAAGACACTCGACAAAAATACCTTCAGCAAAATCAAGATGTGCCATAATGCCAAGGAAATCTGGGAAAAATTAATTCAGATTTGTGAAGGAAAAGAAGAAACAAAGGAAAACAAACTGTCTGTAGCCATGCAGAAGTTTGAGAATATGAAGATGAAGGCTAGAAAAACTATGAATGAATTTGATGAACGATTCAGCAGCCTCGTCAATGAACTCTCAGCTCTTCGGAAAGACTTTGGCAATAGAGAAATTGCATTAAAGGTAATGAGAGGCCTACCCATAGAATGAGACGCCAAAACAATGGCAATGAGAGCTTCCAGAGATCTAAACAAGTTAGAATTGCATGACTTGTTCTCGGATTTAAAGGCATATGAGTTTAAGCTTGAAGTTCGAAGTGGAGAAGAGCCCTTAGCAAATCCACCAACCAAAGCTCTCGCAGCTACTGTTAACTCTACTACTACAGTTGCCCCAAGTCCATCTTCTGCTGCTGCTATAGAGAACACTTCTGAGAGAAGTGCTGAACAGATAAGCAATGACGCAATGTCATTATTTGTTAAGATGTTTTCCAAATTCATGATAAAGAATCACAGAACATTTTAAAGTCCCAACCGCAATTTCAAAAAGGAATCATCACCTAGTGATATGGCATGCTTTAACTGTGGAAAAGTTGGGCACTTCATTGCTGATTGTCCAAAACCAAAGAACGATGATCAGAGGAAGAAGGGTTTCAAACGCAATGATAAAAAGACTTGAAGAAACAGAAAGGCGATGATTGCAGAAGAAAGTAAGTCCAAATGGGCAGACTCAAGTTCTGAATCTTCTGGTTCTTAAATCCATTCAAGTGAAAGTGATGAAGATGAGATCAAATGTCTGATGGCAAATACTGATTCAACCTCGACATATGGAGAGGTATTTGACTTTGATTCTGATGAATTTACACGCACTGAGTTAGTCAAAGCATTAAACGACATGGTAGAAGTGTATTCCAGACTTTCTCAATCATTCGAGGAAGTTAAGATCGAAAATCAGAACTTGAAAGATCAGAACAGTAAGTTAACTTGCTTGCAAGTAGAAAGCTGTAATGATTTACAACTCGAGATGAGTAAATTAAAAACGGAGAATGAAAGAGAAAAAGCAGATTACCAGACGATGCTTTCTGAAAACCAGAAGTTATCACTACTGGTGAATGTTTGGAACAAGTCATATATTTCACTGGAAAAGATGCAAGAGTTACAAAAACAATCTGGAGACAGGAGTGGTCTCGGATTTTGTAATAATGAAGGCACTTCTGAAACGAATACTAAGACAAAATTTGATATGTGCAAAGGGAAGTAATCAGTGTGGTACAGAAACCAGAAGTATCTACTGCCTCAGTTGAAAGGAATGTAAACCAGATGAACAAAAGAATGCATTATGGTCTGGGTTATGTTGAACCTAAGGAAAGAGTTGACCAGAGTTCTAGAATCAGAAGAGGATTCAACTCAGGAAGACAACCTCCTATGAAGGTTAAAAACTACCAGTACTACAATTCTAGACCTGTTCAGAAGAGATACAGGCTGGACAACAGAAGCAGAAGGGAAGAACAACATGTTAAGATGCATAATGTTAGAAATAACAAACTCTCTGTTGCACACACCTCCATGGATACCCGAAGTACGAAAATTGTACAAATATGGGTTCCAAAGGGACTGATAAGGATTGGACCCAAATAGACTTGGTACCAGATACTAAATTTATGTTTGCAGGAACAGGTGAAGAAAACCAAGATCAGTACCTCAACGTGGTATTTGGACAGTGGATGTTCAAGACATATGACTGGACAGAGGAGTCTACTATCAGAAGTAGTAAATTGTGCCGGACCAGAGATAACTTTTGGGGAAAACTCAAAAGGTAAAACCGTGGGTAAGGGTAAGATTATCCATGGTAACATCACTATTAAGGATGTCCTCTTAGTTGAAAATCTTTGTTATAACTTGATCAGTATTAGTCAATTATGTGATAATGGATTTTCAGTAGCATTCCAGAAGCACACTTGCACAGTTAAAAATGCTGATGATTCTACTGTTTTAACTGGAATAAGAAAAGGCAACACCTATAAAATTTCATGGAACATAGATCATATCATTGCCACTACATGTTTAGTTGCATCTCTAAGTGATAAACACTGGTTGTGGCACAAAAGATTGAATCATCTGAACTTCAAGTCTATTAAAAATCTCAAAAATCAGAACTTAGTTGATGGATTGCCAGACATAAAATTTATTAAGAATCATGTATGTTCTGCATGTCAACTTGGTAAGCAAGTAAGATCTAGCTTCAAAAATAAAGACAGCAAATCATCCTCAAGATGTTTAGAACTATTACATATGGACTTATTTGGTCCAATCCCTATCATGAGCTTAGGGGAAATGAAATACACCCTTGTTGTGGTTGATGATTTCTCTAGTTTTACTTGGGTAATTTTTCTTGCTGGAAAAGATCAAACCAGTAGCCTCCTGATCAAACTTCTGAAAAAAATTAAGAATGAAAAATAAGTTTCTGTCATTAGAATCAGAAGTGATCGAGGTACTGAATTTACTAACAAGATTCTTGAGATATATCTAGATGAACAGGGCATTCATCATGAATATTCAGCTGCCAGGACACCTCAACAAAATGGAGTAGCTGAGAGTTGAAACAGAACACTTAAAGAAGCTGCTAGAACAATGCTAGCAGATGCCTCTCAGCGCTTCTGGGCAGAAGCTATTAATACAGCTTGCTACACACAAAACAGAACAATGATCAACAAGAGAAACAATCAGACTCCCTATGAAATATGGAAAGGAAGTAAACCGAACGTATCTTACTTTCATGTTTTCGGTTGTAGATGTTTTGTGCATAATAATGGCAAAAATTATTTAGCTGCATTTGATTCAAAATCTGACACTGGTTTATTTCTTGGATATTCAGCAGTTAGTAATGCTTTTATAATTTTCAATAATAAAACAATCAATGTTGAAGAATCAATTCATGTTGTCTTTGATGAAGACAACAGTGCTTCCAAGATTACTAACATATCTAATTTAAGTAAAAGGTTATACAGGGTTCATCTGGAATTAGACAGTGAAGATGATGCAAAAGCAAGTGTCAATGATATTCAAAATCCAGAACCAGACATTCACATTCCGGAACAAGCAGTTGCTACTCCAGAACCAGCAGCTGACATTCCAGAACTAGCAGCTAACATTTCAGAACCAGCAGCCGATACTCCAAAACAATCTACTGCCTTGTATGAAGATAATCTAAATCCTTTTATTTGGAGAAAATCTCACCCTCCATCTTTGGTAATTGGAAATCTAGAAGCTCCACTAAGGACCAGAAGACAGATGATAAATGAATACATGCATGCTGCTTTTATTTCTCAAGATAAACCAAAGAAGATTGAAGAAGCTCTTCTAGATCCTAGTTGGATAGAAGCTATGCAAGAAGAGCTGAATCAATTTGAGAGGAATAAGGTTTGGTTTCTAGTACCTAGACCTTCTCACCATGTCATTGGAACTCGGTGGGTATTCAGAAACAAACTAAATGAGGAAGGAACAGTTGTAAGAAACAAAGCAAGACTGGTTGCACAAGGATTCATACAAGAAGAAGAAATAGACTATGTTGAAACCTTTGCACCAGTAGCTAGGCTCGAAGCTATCAGAATATTTTTAGCCTTTGCTGCTTTCAAAAACTTCAAAGTATATCAAATGGATGTGAAGAGTGTGTTTCTTAATGGTCTACAACAAGAGGAAGTCTATGTTGAACAGCCTCTAGGTTTTTCTAATCATTTATTACCAAATCATGTTTTTAAATTATACAAAGCATTGTATGGTCTGAAACAAGAACATAGGGCTTGGTACAACACACTTTCACAATTTCTCATCAATCATGATTTCACTGTTGGTACCGTAGATAAGACCTTGTTTACCCTAGTAAAAAACAAGCACATATTATTAGTTCAGATCTATGTCGATGATATCATATTTGGTTCAACTAACCCCAAGTTATGTGCAAAGTTTGCTAAGTTAATACAGGAACAGTTCGAGATGAGCATGATGGGAGAATTAACATTTTTCTTTGGACTTCAAATCAAACAACTTGATACTGGAATCTTCATAAATCAAGCTAAGTATACAATGGAACTACTGAAAAAGTTTGGGATGGAAGCATGCTCTGCTGCTTCCACTCCTATGAGTTCGTCTACCAAACTTGATAAAGATGAAGGGGGAATTCCAGTAGAGGTAACTCAGTACCGTGGACTTATTGGATCATTATTATACCTTACTGCAAGTAGACCCGATATTATGTTTGCTGTTTGTATTAGTGCGAGATTTCAATCTAACCCCAAACAATCTCATTATATTGCTGCTAAACGTATTTTAAAGTACTTGAAATGAACTCAAAATGTAGTCCTCTGGTATCCCAAGGATTCGTCGTTTAATCTTATTGGATACTCAGATGCTGATTATGCAGGATGTAAACTGGATAGGAAAAGCACAAGTGGTTTTTGTCAATTTCTTGGTGATAGGTTGATCTCTTGGTTTAGCAAAAAGCAGACTTCCATAGCCACGTCTACTGCAGAAGCAGAATATCTTGCTGCTGTTCTCAAATACTTTGGATACAACAACAACTTAAAGACTATGGAGTTCAAGCTTCTGAATCACCTTTACTTTGTGACAATACCAGTGCAATTGCTATATCGCATAATCCAGTATTGCATTCCAGAACTAAGCACGTTGATATCAGACATTATTTCATTAGAGATCATGTGCAAAAGAATAACATTCGTCTGGAATACGTTCCTACTGATCAACAAGCAGCATACATATTTACTAAACCTCTGCCAGAGAATAAATTTTCTTATTTTCGAAATACACTTGGATTGATAGGTTTAACTTAATTATTTTGTTGTTTTCATCTCATAGTATGGATTAATTTTATTTTGTGGTTGTTCAAGTTTTAGTTTGCAGAAAATAAAAGCTGAGCAAAGGAGACAATCAGTAGACAAAATATGAAGTTTTATTAATAATAAAAGCGGGGGCGTACATCCTTGACTTCTTCCTTAATGTACTCTCTCCAGAATGCCAACCAAGTGGGCAGCTCTCCGGTGGAGGTACGCAAGAACTCCTCTGAAAAAGCAATCTTTTTCAGAGTCCTCTGCTCCTTTAAGAGCATGAGGAGGTAGACGCCATCATCAGAGAAGACATCTGCACTATCAGCACTATGGAAACGTCGATAATACTTCTTCATTGCTACCAGCTGTTTGGTAGTACCCGTCAACCCAGCTTCAAAGGTGGACAGAATCTCATGGACCTTAGTCCAAGTGGCAAGTGCTTTCTTCAGCACCTTGTCTTCTATTGCTTGTTTTCTTGCAGCAATCGCCTCCTTCATAAACTCCTCGGCCAAATCAGGACTATTATCTCTTGCCATTTCTCTTAAGAATGACTATCTGGTTTACCTACTTGATTCATATTTATAGATGACAGACCAGGCAACAAAGTTCAAAATAGTCTTGCCTACAGTAAAGATATGAAGCATACCATATCAAGCTATCATCGGTTCAGTTACCAAGTACTATCATTAAATAATTGCACTAATTTAGGTAAATCTTTATTCTGATTCTCTGTGATTTTGTGTCAGATGCAGAAGGTATTTTATCTCATTATCAAAACAAGGCATTTTTCATCTTCCAGTAGAAGCTATCATAAGACGAAATATTTCCTTCTGAACTTAAATCATTATCTACCATTTATTCATTTAACCTTGAGTTGTTTGCAGAAAGGAATAAAGGAACATCAAGTACTTCAACTGAAATTTTATTAGAAATCTTCCCAGTACATCAAACAAAGCAGAAGTTACAAAAATTTCTAGACAATCGAAACGTCTTCTGAAATTCTAGACTAATTAAGCTTATGTCTTCAGTAATATCAGCAGCTTGTATATTTGTCGCAAAGTACTTCAGCAAGAAAAGGAGGATCTTCTTCGAAAAGATTCCAGCAAGCTTGGGTCTTGTAAGAATCTAGCAAGCTTGGGTCTTGTCAGCACTAATGTATAAATCAGATGCCTCACAGAAGATATCAGCACCATCGATCCACCAGCACTCTCTTATTGCATCAGATTGCTTCTGAAAGAGATTGATGCTACATCTCAATCTTAATGAAAGCAAACAATCTTTTTGATTGTTGATATTACAACTCCAGGAGTTTGATCCAAGGATCATTATGAACAGAACGACTTCTTCTAACATCCTCTTCGCAGCAAGCTGTCTTCTGAACATTCTTGCCTCGGCTTCTGGATCAGATTTTTTCATTTGAGTTTTATTTAAATGTATACTTAACCTTGTTTACTCCTCGCAGGTATTTATAGTGATATTCAAAGGAGATAAGGATCATTGCGACTGATCAAATTCAACGGTTTAGATTGAAAAGATTGCCAAGGGTCGCCTGGTGTTTAATATTCATTATTACTGCATTAATTGAGGGGGAACATCTTTATGGCATTTATATTGGAAACTGATTTGTCTTTTCGATAAAACAGTATATCTACCAATAGTTGTTGAAGTGATGCATTTGTTTCAGCACCTTATCCACTTCCAGTAGATATTATCATAAAACGACAAGTCAGCTTCTGTTTTTCATTTAGCAACCGTCTCGGACAGCCCGCCAATTTTTTAAAATATTTTGAAATGATTAGAGTAACCGACACATTTGCCTCTATCTCTACTAACATATCGACACGTGTCCCTATGTTTACTAAATGGCTGTACATATCATTTGTTAACTGATCATTTTTCGTCTTCATTACGCTTTACGAACTCAGATTATTTCCTTGCCTCTACTGCTAATATACCTCTTTTCTCTCTCAAACTTAGAAATGGCCGCATCTTATACTTTGAATGCTTATCAGGTGAATTTTGCATCTGTTCTCACTATTAAGGATGAGAATTTTGTCAAGATGTTCAAATCATTGGAAAAGTCTGGGCTTCGAAAATTCTTGGAATCGCCTGCTATTATCTACAAGTCTGCTCTTCTGGATTTCTATGCTAAAGCAGAAGTTGTGGAAGGAAAGATTACATATACACAGGGAGATGCGTCAATCTCTATTGATGCTGCACTTCTCGGTTCCACCTTTTTCCTACCGATTTCTGGACTTTCCAAGCTCTCAGACATATCAAAGGAAGACATGTCCATCACCTTGAAAAATTTTTCAGCCACTGGAGAAGAACTTTCACCCTCATGCTTCAAGAAGCTACTGAAAATTGAGTACCAGGTACTCGCTGATATAGTAGCAAAAGCCTTGTTAGTTAAGGCTGGAACCTTTGACAAACTAACAAAAGAAAAGGTTCAAGTGATGGTGGCCATCACTTCTGAAAAGAAAGTAGATTGGGGTCGTTTTCAGTTTCGCATTATGAAGGATATGATTCTCAAGCAAAATACTGGATTTGCTGTACAAATCAGTACAATGTAGAAAGATGCTGGTTTTCCTGGAACAGCAGAAGAGGATGGATCTTCGGTGACCATGACTGATTCTGATAGCGTGCTTGCTTTAAGGCCAAAGCCAACCGTTGGTGAGTTTGTGGCCATTAAGAAGGAGATTGGAGAATCTCAGGCTGAGGGGCAAAAGAAAATTAAACGAAAACGAGTTGTGGTTTTGTCTGATTCTGACAAAACGGAATCTGGAGAATCTGCAGCACCCACTCAGCAAGTTTCACTGCCTCCCACTCCATCCAAGAAGAAGCCACGCACCACCATCCTCATCAAGAAAACAACAGTTCTTTCTGAACTGGAAAATGTCCCTATTCGACAAGTTTTTCCACCAGTTGTCTCATCCACCAAAGCCAAACCAATTGAATCAGGGACTTCACCAGCTCAAAGCTTCAGACCAACTTCTGGTGTGGTCATTCGAGAATCAGCTACTGGTTCTTCTGTTTTTAAACAATTAGTTTCTGCCTCTTCTGAAAAAGAGAAAGGTAAGATTACTGAGTTGTCTGAACTACCGGTGGCTCCCTCTTCAATCCAAACAGCAATTGATCTTCATCTGGAAGAAATTGAGATCTCAACCAAAGGAGAAATGAAATTCTTTGACGATTGGCTTAAGGTACGAGTCTACCATCCAATCACCTTTTTGAAAACTACTGGTGTTTATGCTCAAACAGTCGAAAATGAGAAAAAGATTTTTGATGCTGCCGGGACACGAAATGTGATAGAAGCTATAAATCGTCGAAATTACATTCTGGAAAAACTCAAACTGCAGAAGATGGACACTGTTCTGAAAACTTTAAAGTCAAATTTTGACTCTTCCAGTCCTACTGCTTTTCATGACAAGAATGTCATTCAAATTTTGTCAAAGCAGCTGACAATTTCATCTGAACAAATTGCTAATAAGGAAAAGACCTTTTCTCGGCCTCCAAAGTTCAGTATCACTTCTGTTCCCACCATTTTGAAAAGTCAGACAGTTGAGGAACCGATCAAAGCTTCTTCTGAAGTCAAGGTCTCTAGTACTCCTGCACCTGTAGAAGTTCCTACTCAATCATCATCTCTGATCTCTGTTCATGATCTCGCCTCTGTTGATGAGGTAATTGAATCGATTGTGCCGACCCAAAGACCACAAGATGACTTGCTTCAAGTTATTCCTACTTCTACTGATCCTTCTCCAGAATCTGCAACTGCTGCTGCCAATGCTACTGTTTGGCTACTGCTTCCTCATCCCTTCCAGCACTTGAGCATTTTTCAGAAGCTCGTCAAGCTGACATGGAAACTTTGTTGCATACTTCACCCTCTGTTGTTTATCCACAAGATATATCCGAACCTGCTGCTGACTTACAGCAACCAGAAGAAAGGCCAAAAGAACAGTCTACTGCTTCAGAAGGACCTTCTGCTGAACCAGAACCAGTTGTTACGACTCAAGCAGAAGCTGCACATTCTTCTATTCCTTCTTTGCAGCCTCCTGAGCGCATTGCCAGAATAGAGGAAATTAAACAACGATTGCTAGCAAGAACTCCTTCCCCAGTTATGGAACCATTTGATCTAGAATTCCAAATTGATGTTCTACAGAGGGATCTTGTAAATCTTTCAGACATAGTCAAGCGGATATCTTATGATAATGCCGCAGAAACTTCTGACGCTAAGTTCTTTCACTACCGCATGTCTAAATAAATACAGAACACGGCGGAATCGATGCATAAAATTTATGCTGAGATAATTCTTTTTCGACAAGCTACCTCAAGAAGTTACGGTCAAATCACGCTTGCTCAATCGGACATACTTACCAGGATCACCGAGCATGATGATATGTTTCGATCAATCTCCACTACCATGGACCTGCTGGATGCCAAGATTGATTCTCAATCTCAAACTCTCACGGATATAAATGATCGAGTTTCTAATCAGGCTCTATTTCTGGAGATGCTGACAAATGGCATTCACAACTTATCTGGGCGAATGGATGAACTACTTGCTAGGGTCATTCCTGATGATGCCAAAAAGGGGGAAGAAGATAGAACTGGAGCAAGTAGCAGCAGACTTCATTTAACTGGAAGGAATCAAAATCCAGATGAAGTTACCTTCCGAGATATTGGAACAAATTAGCTACCTTCAGAGATACTGGAAAAAAATAGTTCTCTTTGTGTCCAAATTAACTAATTTGTGTTTTACGTGATTTTCTCTGGATATCGATTGTTTTGTTTATCTAATCCGTTCTTTTCTCTACTAACACAGAACATCTAGGTTTTGGCATCACCACAAAGTGGGAAATTGTTAGAATTAAATTTATTGTGGAGATGCTAAGGAAAAACCAGTAGATGTTGGCTTAGTACAAAACTAGTAGATGTAAACCAGAAGCACTTAGATCGCACTAAAAACAGTAGCAGCACTTATCAAGTACTGCTTAAACAAATTATCTCTTAGCTAAAACCAAAACTAGAAGGATACAAATTTCGAAATATACACTAACAGAATCTTGCGTATCTCAAAGTCTCTAAATATTACCTTTGATCTATTAACGTGATACTAGCATTTATTGCTTCATTAAATGCCATTAAATGCTATACGAAGAACATTTAAGACGGTTTACCATTTTTGGTATGAACTGAGACTGATTACTTTTAATGTATCTTGCAGGGTCCATTTTAAGCAATAAAGCTGAACCACTGAAAAGTTAAAAGACCCGTTCAGATTTTGGAACGTTAAATGGAGCCTATATATGGAGATGAAGGATTTTGTCAAGTGTATCGGTGTTGAAACAAAAAATCTGAATCAAGAATATCATTCGAGCATTGTTAGAACTTTCAGTTATCTAAAAAGCTCAACACTGAAAAAGCAGCACACGCTTCATTGCATACTTTTGATCATCAAGATCATATTGTGCTAGCCATTCTCAGTTATATCTTCTTAAGCTATTCATTTCACCAATTCATTGATAGAAGAATTTGTAACTGGAAAAGAGTCTTTTCCAGAACTTAAGATCATTCAAGAAGTTGAGTTGTAAAGCTAAGAGTTTCAATAGGCGAAGGCTAAGTCCTGTTGAAGTTGGAGTGTACAACTGTTGTACTGTATTCACCAAAGTCTTTTAGTGATACCTTCTGGAAACAAAAGAAGGGGAGACGTAGAAGATTCATCTTCGAACTTCCAGAAACAAACCTTGTGCTATCTACTGCTTTTCTGCTTTATCATTTTTCACCCACTAACCAACAGATCGTTTTCCGCACATTATCTTGTGATCTGCTGGTCTTTGAACTTGAACAAGAATTGCTAATATCTCTAACAAGATTTTAGACATCAAACGAAGAATTTATTAAGTTTGTCATTGAGTTTATTCAACCCCCTCCCCGTCTAAACTCAACCCGATCCTCAACAAATCCATAATTATTTTATTTATTTTTTCTTTTAGAATATCATCTATATCTAAATTATTAATTTTGTTTTTAGCCCAACATTGATTTGCATAATGTCCTGGCTTTTTAAATTTTCTACAAATGATTAATTTATTTTTAAATTTTTCAGCTTTTTTATCAGTTTTCCGTAAATCACAGATTTCTTTTCTTTTCTTTTTTCTATCTTTTTTCCTATCAGACAAATGTCTTTTCTTATAGACTTTTTCTACTTTATCTTTAATTTTCATTTTTCCTCTATTAGGTAGATCCATACCAAATTGATCACAAAATTGACCTAATTGTTTTTTCTCCATTAAATTTTGTCTTTTAATTGGTTATTTAATTTTAAATCATTACAAAGAGCTAAACCCTCTTGTACTTTGGCGACATTGACATAAGCTAAAACAGAATCATGAACTTTACGACTAAGTGCATCTGCAATAACATTTACCGATCCCGGGTGATACTGAATCTCACAATCAAAATCCTTCAAGAGATCCATCCATCTGTGTTGCCTCATATTCAAATAAGATTGAGAAAAGAGATATTTCAGACTCTTATGGTCTGAATAAATAACAAACGTCTCTCCATACAAGTAATGACGCCAAATCTTCAGTGCAAACACAATGGCGGTCAATTCAAGATCATGAACATGATAACGTGTTTCATGAGATTTCAATTGACAAGACACATAAACCACTTTGCCATGTTGCATCAGAACACAGCCCAAACCTTTACCAGACGCATCTGTACATACCACAAATCCTCCGATACCTGAAGTAATAGTAAGCACAGGTGTTGTGGTAAATCTCGTCTTCAATTCAAGAAAACTAGCTTCACATTCATCAGACCAAATGAATCGTCGATTCTTCTGTGTCAGTTGAGTAATAGGTTTAGCTATTTTCGAAAATCCTTCAATAAAACGACGATAATAACTAGCTAAACCCATGAAGCTACGGATCTCAGGAACATTCGTAGGTCTCGGCCAATTCAATACGGCTTCAACCTTAGCAGGATCAACAGAGATGCCATGTCTCGAAATGACGTGGCCTAAAAATACTACTCTGTCCATCTAGAATTCGCATTTAGACTATTTAGGATATAAATGTCCATTACGAAGAGTTTGAAGTACTATTCTCAGATGTTCAGTATGCTCCTTTTTCGATTTCGAATACACAAGAATATCATCAATAAATACAATAACGAATCGGTCAAGATAATCTCGAAACAAACGATTCATTAGATTCATAAAAACAGCAGGAGCATTCGTGAGACCGAAAGGAATAACCAAAAACTCATAGTGTCCATACCTGGTACGAAAAGTAGTCCTAGGCACATCTTCGTCTCGAACTAGTACTTGATGATACCTAGAACGAAGATCAATCTTAGAGTAGACAGAATTACCCTGAAGCTGATCAAATAAATCATCAATAAGAGGAAGTGGATACTTGTTTTTCACAGTAGCCCGATTCAGTTGCCTATAATCGATACATATTCGCATAGTACCATCTTTCTTTCCGAACAAATAAAACTGGAGCTACCCAGGTGATACACTCGGTCGAATATATCCCTTATCGAGAAGATCTTGTAATTGTTCTTTCAATTCCAGAGGTGCCATGCGATAAGGAGCTTTCGAAATAGGCGCAGTCCTCAGTACAAGATCAATACTAAACTCAACTTCTCGATAAGGAGGAAAATCAGGAACTTCATCGGGAAATACATCCGGGAAACCTTTCGCAACAGGAATCTCAGATAAATAAGGGTCCTTCTTAGAGATATCAATAGAGTAGATAAGATAACCCTCATCTCCGCTAGTCAAAAGTCAAGACATTTTCAAAGAGGATACCAATAGAATTTTGGCTTGGGAACCCTTGCCCTAAAAATTCCACTTGGGTCCATCAATATGTCAAAATCGAACCACTCCATGGAAATAATCGACAGTAGCTCGAGTTGTTATCAGGACATACATGCCAACAATACAATCAAAGTTGTGCATTGGGAGGACAATCAAATTCAGAAATATAAAATTATCCTCGTATATCAATACAAAGTTATGCACAACTTTCTCAGACAAAATAATCTTTCCTGCTGGCATGGCTATCGATAAAGTATCATAAAACAGAGTACACATAATATCATGCGATGCAACAAATGCATGAGATATGAATGAGTGAGATGCTCCTGTATCAAATAAAACACGTGCAAGATAATCTCAAAGCATGCAAATAATCACACCACCAGGAGCTTTTTTTGCCTGATCTTCGGTCATAGCATACACTCGAACTTGAGGAGGGCCTTGGACAGTCTGACTACTAGGTCCTCTATATCGTGGAACACTCGACCGCTGATGTAGAGGCCCGTATTTCGTATTCGTAAATTTGCGGAATTATTTAAAAAATTTCTCTTTAAATGAATAACATGCATCCTTCATAAAATAGACTGATAAATGGGTTTAACTTTAAAGTAACAGTGGAAGTAAACATTGTTTCAAAACCAAAAATTAAAAATAATTCAACATGTTAAAACTGGTTTGAACATAAAAACTAAATGATGAAATGTGAGGTCCTCGGGTTCCTACTACTGCTGACCCAAGCTAGCTTACTGGTCCCCGCCCTCAGTCCCGACCTCATCAGTACCTACTACAATCAAGTATAGTGAGTCTAAAGACTCAACATGCATATATCGTGAATAACGAGTAAAAAGATCATAAGATCGCATGCAACATAAAAATATCGTATCGTAAAGCGTAAGATGAAAATCGTGTCATGAGTAATTATAAATACATGCATATTTGAAAATCGTACGTAAAAGTTTTGCTCGATAGAGCCCTGTCATAAAATATCATAATGAGATTTTTCTGGTAGAGATAATATTTCTACGCAAGTGGCCCGTAACATAACATGAACGTCTGATCAGACTAAACCACAGTATACTGAGGGTAGAGATCACCACAGCCCTTGGACTGGATGTCCGTACCCATACATAAACATAAACCGGTCGTAAGTCACTGGGTAGAGATACCATAAGCGTTAGGTGGCCACAAGACATATCACATATATCTCAAAATAAACATTTTATATTTTATGCGCGTAATATAATTGTAACCCAGTTTTCACCGTATGAGTTGGATTGTTCCCAGGCTTGCTGCGACCTAATTCTAACATGAGAAATGTGCAAATAATCTCAACTTGGCAGAAACTTGATATCCGAACAAAAAACGAGACAAACGCGACCAACAAACTAATTTTCCAACCATGACTCCATGCCAACCCGAACCGACATCGAACCATCATTTAGTCATGATTAAAATACACCTAACATGATGAAATAATAACCCTAAGAATGGTAATCCACGAAAATTAGTGAATGGAGGCCAAAATCATAAAACGCTCCTTCGAGAGTCACTTTGGCACATTGCACCGTAAATTCTCGTACGACCGGTAAACTTAACCGAATCACGAACGGCCAAAAACATAACCTTCCCAACTCATTGAGGTACTGTCCAGTCCAAGGCCATAGGATAAAAGCCAAGCAAGAACTTGCACACCACCTCTGAACCGCAACAAAGCCGCTGTCAAAAGCCGTGACAGCAGCTGTGCTTCCCTTGCATTGTTTGTGAAATCAATGGCCATTGGGGCTTGAACCATCGACCAAAGTCTCTTACCAACATCCTAAGGGGTGGCCCGAACAATGTCTAAGGGCACTTGGCCAACCACAATTCAAGCAAACACCTAGGACAACCCAAAGCTCCCACCGAGAGCACCAACTTTCGTGTAGTATGTTGTGTTGCATTGTTAGTTGTCTTGTATCGTTCCAGTGGCCATATGACCGAGCATGGCTCGATCTAGTCATGATGAGGTATTGTGTTAACCATGGCTAAGGGCTAAAAGCCAACCACGATCCACCCCAATCCCTTAAAACTCAAACTCACTCACACCAGAAACAATAAAACCGAGGGGCACTTGTGATGTTGTTTAAAAAAGATGGTGATGTTTCCGTGAACCAAGGCTGGAGAGGCCATCTTGGTCATGTCTTAGACATTATAAGGGAAGTTTCTAACCATGGTTACAGGCCCTGGGTCAACCAAGATTCGAACCCTCACTTTAGACAACCAAACCCCAAAAATCGAGACTCAAACTTGCAACTATGGGAGAGTTGCTGTCAAGCCTTCCTCCTGCGTGCATGGGTTGAATCCAATGAACCAACATGACTCTAACACACTCTAGTACATTCCTAGATGCAGCCTTGAGCTCCTGGAGCCGAGCCAACCTCCTGAAATCACAAAAACGACCCAAACCGTGAAGCACAAAGCAAAGAAGCTGAGAAGGGGTTGTGCATAATTTCTTGCAAAGTTGCTGTCAAAAATTGGTTTTTGCTACTTAAATCATGAACATATAATGTTTTTAAAATATCTATAGGACTTGATTGAAGAGATAAGAATCAATATGTACATGCCTGGAAATCGGTTTTTGAAAGAATAAACCAATACGACGATCACGGTACGGTGGAGTCGGAGTATCTTTTCTTTCTTATTTTCTTGATGAAAGCTCTCGATTCTAGCTGCTGTTCTTTCTGAAGTTTTCGAATGAGAGGGTGGGGAGATGTTAAGGAATGAAGGGGAAGGTTACAAATTAAATGGGTCAAGAATGCACCTAGATGGAAATTTCATATGAGAAGATTGAATGGCAAAAGGAAATGTTTCCTTCCCTTTTTCTTGTCACACGAAAGTGGGTGGGGATTGGTAGGTTGAGGGAAATAATGGTGTTTGAATTATCACTAATTTGTGAGTTAAAGGTGAGGAGATATCATACCATGAATGGCCATTGAAGGGAGTCTAGACTAGAGAGTTGCCAAACATAATTAAATTGTCTAAGGGGGTGGCCAAATTTCATGTCTAAATGCAAGGAAAAATAATGCTTAAATCTTGTATTTTAAATTCTTAAATTTTTAAACACCTATTAAGTATTTTAATAAATTAGTAAATTAAATTAGGGTAACAATTTCTTGCATGGCATGGCTTGGGCTAACAATTTATTATTAAAATGTTAGGTTTTAATTTCTTGAGGCTTAGATTAATTTATCCCAATTGATTACACATTCTAATTTAGGATTTTAATTAAATATTAAACATAAAAGAATTTGTTTAATAACTTATATCCAATTAATTTAAATAAATCTTAAAAACCTTCTTTCTCATTAAAATAAAATTCCTTGGCTTAATTTAAATTTTGGAATATTTTCTTATTATTAATCTTATCTCAATTTTCCAAACTCCAGTCCGACCTCGCGTATTTATCAAAAAAGATAAAACTAAACTCTTGCGATTAACATAAATAATCATAACTTAACAAATTTTGAAATGAATTAAACACTCCATGAATGCATAAAAAAATTTTATTTTTAATTTAAATAATAGCAATTGTGTATGGCTTATACGTAATCTGACTTATTGGGTTCTACATCTAAAAAGAGAGAACAGGAACAACATGTCTCATCATACTGGGGCCACCTCTAAATCCTGGCTGGGGTTGGGAAGAAGTCGTACCCCTGTTCGGACATACACGAGAGAAATGGCCTTCCTGTCCACACTGATAACAAGTGCCAAACATACCTTGACACTGCTCGATAGTATGTTTGCCTCCACAACGGCTACAATAAAGAGCAATCATAGGACTCGCTCTCTGGGGTCCACTGGAACTCGAAGAAGATGAAGAAACAGTGGAACCAATCTTCTTAAACTTCCTACCTTTCGGACGCAAGGTAGGCTGCTGAGCTTTCACTAGAGGTGGAGGAGTATACTATGGACCTCCTCGCCTTAACCCAGCTTCGGCTACCTTGGCTCGTTCAACTGCCTCTGCGTAGCTCATAGGCAAACCAGAAACAACAAAAGTATACATAGCAGGATGTAACCCATTCACAAACATGTTATATTTCTCTTTTGCATTGCCGCTACATGAGGTGCATATTTCAACAACGTTGAAAATTTCGAAACGTATTCTGCAACAATCATCGTTCCCTGCTGCAGACTATTGCATTCAGTCTCTTTGACAGTGTAATAAGATGTAGGAGAGTTTTGCTCAGGAAATTGGGCCTTGAAAACATCCCATGTGACTTCAATCCCGGCCTCTTTCAGTCCAATCTCAGCGGCTTCCCACCAAGATTTTGCTCGGTCTGTCAACTGATACAGAGCAAGTTTAATTCTCCGAGGCTTGGAGTACTCAACAATGTTAAACAGATGCTCGATATCTTTTAACCAGGCTTCAGCTCTTTCTGCACTCTCAGTGCCAAAGAACTTCGGTGGTTTCAAATCCTGGAATCGAGCCATCACCAGATCCATGGAAAATCCTTCAAATTGTCCAACTATCCTCTCAGTACTGCTACTCTCAGTTTCATTCGTGGGATCCATCTACAAATCAAAGGATGAATATCACAAATCAATATCAATTTCACATCATCATCATCTCATATCATCAATCTCATCAATAACTTACTCAAACTGAATCAAGTAGGAGCAAGTAATACAAATAAATCAAACACAGGCGCACAATTCATTTGTGCCTATTCAAGTGTACACAAGACTCAATCGAGCATTCCCAGCTATGCTCTGATCACTCCGTGTGGGGCCCTTAACTCCTAATCATTATTACAATACAATTTGTAGGACCGAGCGCTTGCCGCTTTACAAAAAATCTATAGCTAGTAGTAATGGTGCAACTTAAATCTTTTAAACCGCACAGCAGCTCAAGCACCACGGTTCGATCACTCTACCAAGCCGGGACAATTATTGCACCCGACAATCTCCCTCCCAATAATTGCACTCATTGAAATCAATGGGAATCGAACCCGTGACCTTGGCTCTGATACCAATTGCAGGACTGAGCGCTTGCCGCTTTACCAAAAGCTATAGCTCGTAGTAATGGTGCAACTCAAATCTTTTAAACCACACAGCAGTTCAAGCACCACGGTTCGATCGCTCTACCCAGCAGGGACAATTATTGCACCCAATACAATTTGATTAGAATAATTAATTACAACGGAAAACGAGTTTAAATTTTCTTTACAATGAGCCCAAAATATCTTGTTTGAATACTAAAAATAGTATTTCATCTCATATCATAAAACATGCCCACACATAATCAAAACCAACCACATACAAACAACTCATATTCTCGGGACATGCCCCGGTATATAGATACATACATATATATATATATCTCTCCGGGCTCCTGATATCCTGGAGTACCTGTCATTGTCCACATATAAAGACAACAACAGCCCCCTCTGGGTGAGCAAAGCTCAGTCTGAAGCAACCACAATATATACCACAGATATCTAAACAACGATATATGATATGCAATACATGTATGTAGTGGATGTATCAGGTAAAATGCCCATCCACTGAGCACATGTCAGAATCAATCGAATCGCTATCAAATCAATGCTCGAGCTGCCACACTGGCCTCAATCAGAGATACTCGTATGATAGCATCGACAAAGCGCCATCAAATCCCAAATCTCAATCAATCATCGGGGCCACTAATGCCTACGCTTTAAGGGCCACAAAATGCCAAACATAACATCGTGTTTACAAACCTCAGAATCAAATCCAATCATATCAGAGTATCCAAGGATCATAGCTCAACGTGCATGTCAAGTATGCCACATAAACTCAGCAAATAAAGCATATAGACATGTATTTTCAATCCAATCAATCAAACATGTATCATATAATACAAATACCTATCGTATGTCATCCGGTCGCAACATACCTCAATTATTCGTTCCAGTCGATGTAGCTTGAAAATATCAGTATAAAATTATATCTACATCAATAACACATTCATTTCAATCAATAACATCATTCTAATTCAATAATTTAAGTTTCAAACATCTTTTGATTCATATCAAATCAAAATCATAACATAATTCAATTTCGACTTCAAAACTTAGTTTCTTGTCGGTTATTCTACCGCATATATTTATCAGAATTAATAATAACTGAAAAATAATTCTTCAATCTCAATTCAACGATTAAAATTCCCTAATTATAATAAATTGGGAATAATTCAAAACAACATCAATATAATCTTCTCTACTTCGTTAAAATCATACACTATTCAACAATCTTCAATTTCTATATGATTTAACAATTTATCGGATTTATTCCAAAAATCGACAAATTTCAAACATCACCAAAACTATAAAATTTATACCTCAAATCGAAGACCTCATGTCAACGATCCCAGAACTGAAATCGGTTTGTCGATTGGATAAACCGATAAGTCGCACGATAAAAAAAAATCAAAAACCTTATATCTATTTCTATCTCTCTCCTATGTTAAAAACTTTCGAATGAATTTTGATTCATTCGTCCTTTTCATATTTATCTTTTTATTTTTTATTATATTATATATTAATAATAAAATATAATATATTATATACTATTTAACACTTTAACACCGGTATATCCCTTTGAACCAGTCAAACGATCAAATTTTCCAAAACTCAAAACATGAAACTTCTATATCTTTGAGTTTTCTACGTTATATCCAAATCTCAAATCATTTGGACTTCATATGACTAAGATATGTCAATAATTACAATTTTTTCCTTAAAATTAATTCATTATTTTTCAACTTATTTACGAAAATGCCATCAAAATAAATTGAATATTTTTCAACTTATTTACAAAAATGCCATCAATACTACTTTATTTTCGGGGTCTCACAGTAGGGGCGCGGGGGCTAGGTGGTCTAGAGAGTGCCTTAGGAAGGTCCAGGGAGGGTAGGAAGGGTTGGGCTCATGAGGTGGCTCGGTTGGGTCCTGGCTCATGAAAAACGTGAGAATGGCAGCAAGGTGTATGCACAGGTTGTTGTCCTTGGTTCAGGAGCTTTGCTACTGGGTCTAGGGATTGGGCTGGTCTAGGATGGGTCTGAGCGTGGTTCGGGGATGGTTAGGGTCAGGTGGGCTCGTTGGTGGCTTTGCTGGAAGTGTCCAGGTTTGTCTAGGAGACTTGGGCGTGAGGTTCACCATAGACACAGATTTTGGGTTCGGTTCCAGCAGGGTTTGGCCGAGCTAGGGCTAGGTTATATTGGTTGGACGTGCTCAGGAGGGAGCCTAGGTCGGTTGGCTAGGGTTTGGCTTGAAGTGGCTCGGGCGTGGCTTGACTAAAATAGGAGATGGCTCGAATTGATCGGTTAAGGGTCACAAACGAAAATTAAAGAACTAAAATTTGAACTATGGGTCCACGGGTTTTGTTCATGGCTCCCAAGGGTAGAATAAATAATAAAAATGTTATATTTAAAATTTGGGATCAAAATAAAGAGTTTTGGATTTATCCGGGATTTAATCGCCGCACGAAACGTTAATTAAAGAATTAATTGAAACGCCTAGTTTTATGCGGGATAAAATTATGAAAAATTATATTTATGCTCAAATAATTATTAAAAGTATAAGTTTTTAATTTGAGAATTTTATATTAAAGTTTGGTTTAATTCGGGACTAAAACGCAGTAATATGTTATATTTAAAGAATAAATTAAAGTCATCGATTTAAGCTAAATAAAAATATGAGAAAATTCATGTAAGCTTAAATAATTATTTGGGACATGTTAGGGTCAATTGAATTAAGAAAAATTCAAAAATGTGAAATTTTACGTCTAGGGGTAAAACAGTACTTTTAAACCCCGAAAATTAGTAAACGTCATGACAGTGTTCTGAATGTTATTTTGCATGCTAATATGATTATTTTAAATATTTATGAATTTTTATGATATTGATTTTAAATTTTGATTTAATATGTCAAAATGTTTATTTTAAATGTTTATGATTTAAGATGTCAAAATGTTATTTTAAATGTTTATGATGTTAAAATGTTAATTTAAATGTTTATGGATTTGTAAAATGTTAAAATATTTATTTTAAACGATTATGAATTTTTATGATAAAAGGACCAAATAGTTTGACAGACCTTATTGCATATAATAATAATACATGGAAGACCAATGACTCCCACCCCTCTATAGCCAGCCAGCCAGCCCCTTGCCTCTTGGCGGTCCCTGGTAAGGATTCTTCCCTGGCGGCCCCTGATACTGTTTCTTAAACCGGGGCCTCTGATGCTGCTGCTACTGGTGTTGCAGTGGTGCCTGATAGGGCCTTTTGCCCTGCATGTCCGCCTCGATGTCCCTTAGGTCCTGCTCCGCTGCCAAAGCTCTCGACACGGCAACCGTGTAGGTAGTAGGACCAGCAACTCAGATGTCACGGCGTAAGACTGGCCGTAACCCATCCATAAAATGCCTCAGCTTACTATGGGGATCATTAGCTATCAGGGGTACAAAGTAGGGATGTAAACAAACCAAACCGTTCGCGAGCTATTCGGAGCTCGGCTCGATAAAAAGCTTGTTTGAGTTCGTTTGTTAATCATATAAAACCAAGCTCAAGCTCGATTTTGAGCTCGACATTTTAATCAAACCAAGCCCAAGTCTAAGCGTATTCGGCTCGTGAGCTCGCAAACATGTTCGTTAATAAGCTCGCGAGCTCGAACTCGGCTCGTTTAGGTGGCTTGTAAGCTCGAGCTTGACTCATTTGTTGAGTGACAAATAAAAATATTAGTACTAATAAAATTTAAACTTTTATGTCTAATATAAAATTAGTTCATAGATATATTAAATTTTAACAAGTTCGAATCAAGCTCAAATTCGAGCTCAATTGTATGTTTTACGAGCTCGAAAACGAGCCGAGCTCAAGTCAGGCTTGTTAAATATGATAAACGAGCTATTAATAAACCAAGCTCGAGCCCGGCTTGATTAACATGATAAACGAGCTTTTAACGAGTCGAACTCAAGCTTTTCACAAGCTTAGTAATTTCAAGACAATTCGAATTCTAGCCTGAAGATAAAAGCTCGAATAAAGCTCGAGCTCGAGCTCGAGCTCTATCAATTTTAAACGAGCCGAACTCAAGCCAGATGATAAAAGCTCGAATCAAGCTCGAGCTCGAGCTGGAGCTTGAATTAATCTTAAACGAGCCAAGCTCAAGCCTGATACTGTTCGGCTTGGTTTGGATCATTTACATCCCTTGTACAAAGTGACACCCCCTTTCGAACTTCCGGACAAAGTCTGCCATGATGCTGTCTCCCTGTCGTAGCGTCATGAACTCTCTGGTCAGACGGGAACGTACTTCTTCAGTGAAGTACTTAGAGTAGAAAATCTCCTTGAAACAATTCCAAGGCAACACTTGTAAGTCTACTGCCACTGACGCACTCTCCCACCATAATCTGACGTCCTCTGACAGAAGGAACGTGGCACACCTGACCCTATCTGCATCGGTCAGTTCCATAAAGTCAAAAATCACCTCGATGGACCTAATCCATCCCTCCGCTATCATCGGGTCGGTGATACCCAAAAAATCCTTAGGATTCATCCTCCTGAATCTCTCATACACCGCCTCGGGTCGGGGCCTCGCCCCTGCATCAACTGCAACCTGGTTCCCCGCAAACTATGCGAAGAACTGAGTCATGCCTCCAAGCATCTGTGCTGCATGTCTGGAGGTGGGGGTGGAGGTGGAGGAGCATCATCTCCTATCCTCTCGGGGCTCCCTGTTCTCATCCTTTGCTTCATGGTCGATCACGTCTAAGAGGCATACTGTTCCAAAATTTACCGAACACGTAAACCCCAAATGCATGAACATGATATAAATTTGAAACCTTAAAACTTACAGACTTGAGGTGTGACTTCGTTAGCTTCTTGCGACTGGAAGTAGGCATAACCCTTTAAAAGAACACGACTTTGATACCAACTGTAACGTACCATACTTTTGCTACTTAAAATTTGCAGAAAAATTAAAAATTTTCTTAAATAAAATGTGAAAATTCAAAATTCGATAAAAATGAGTACTACTATACGTCTCAGTAGTTGTTGCTACAAAAGAATTTGAAACTTGAAGTTTGACAAAAGTATTCAACATTTCATAAAGCTTAAAAACATGGCGGTCCTCAGGTTTAGCCTCCCGCTCAGTCCAAACCTGCTCCTTGGTCCCCACCTCCTGTCTCCTCATAAACATCCTCACCTGCATCGATAAAATCTAGTGAGTCTAAAGACTCAGCACGTATAAACTGGAAGTAACAAATATTACATAATAAAATCACATGAAACTTTAAAATAGGACATACATACTTAAAACTTGAACTTGCATGATAAGACCTGAACATACGTACATACATACTTAGACGTGCCATAAACTTTTTTTAAACATGCTTGCATACTTTAACATACTAGAACATACATACTTCATCATTTTGCGTAGAGATATGTTTCAAAGCAAGTGACCCATATATAATCGCCTGATCAGACTAAACCACAGTACTGGGATGATAAGGATGTATCCACTGCCACAGACATGAGATCTCCGTTCATAATTTAACGGACGGATTGGTCCCCGTTCATAATTTAACGCTTTCCAATCCTGATCTAAACCCGTTCATAATTTAACAGGCGGATTGGTCACCGTTCATAATTTAACGCTTTCCAATCCTAAACATAATCTGGTCACAAGATATTTAGCATACCTCAAAAACTTTAAAAATGTTTTCTTTGCACGTCGAACATACTTACTTACTTGGCGTTGAGGGATTCGTTGGATCTCGCTTGCGGTCACTGCTGCACATACTAAAGTGATTACATGTACTTAACTTTCATAGCTTAGACGTAGGCACTCGTGCTCACCGCCGAAGTAATTAAATAACTTATGACATTCTAGATCACTCGGGACTTGACCTCGTTAAATCATCGTACTAACCCATGACATCGAACCCCGAACAATCTCTAAAATGATGTGCGAAAATTTCCCGAAATAAAATACATGAACTCACTATTGGACTTGAAAACAAGAAAGAACCGAACATTTTTTCAGATGGGTCCGTGCTCGGGCGGTAAAACTTCACCGCTCGAGCGCCAGGGTCCGCGTTCGGGCAGTAACAAATTACCGCTCGAGCGCCGAGTTTACTAGAAAGGACACTCGGACAGAAAGAGTGGCGCTCGGGCGGTAAAAAGTAACCGCTCGGGCGCCGAGCAAACTTGACTCCGCTACTCAGTAGCTTATACTCTCCAATTTCGATTACACGGACAATGAAAAACACCTCGAGACTCATCCTAGGACGCTATGGCACTGACTCGACTCGACAAAACGTCCCGGACGACAACGCACCCCAAACGAGCAACACATTCGTAAACTCAAATTTTGACACCAATTGTTTCCTACGATTTCTAATTACCCAACGACTATCGACACGAAAAAAAGCATCAAAAACCAACCCAAACTCGTACCCCATATACCATAACACAGCAGTGATCAACCGACGGTTCCCAACGAAGTCTGCAACAAATAAACTTCAAGAACACATCAATAATATATTTTCTGAAAAACGAAGTTTGAGCAGTCCAACAAAAAACACGATAACTCACTCAATTTTTATCCAAATATTTCGAGTTTACTGTCAAATCGAAGGTATCAAAAAGTTCTACAATTTTTGTGTTAAAAGTTTTCTCAGAATCACGACCGAAAAGTGGCAGTATTTAAAAAGAAAGTAAAAATGAGTTTTTAGATCTCAAATTATTTCAAAACTGATCCTAACCATTTTCCGCTCAAACGACGAACGTCACACATGAATTTCTTCGCATAAACATAACACAACGCATAATATGACAAGATCGATGCAGAAATAACATATTATACGTGCCTTTGATATTTAAAATACCGTCACGACGATAACGAAGCGGAGATGGCGCGAGGATTGATCCGGGACGAACGTGGCGCTAAAATATTCGAAGAAATCACCCGAAAATTGCTGGGAATTTAATGGGGAAGTGGGGCGGCTGCTTGTAGGGGTAAGAACCCTAGTAATACTCTCTCAAAATAATAAAATTCTTAATTGAAAGTTTTGTGTGTGTGTGTCGTGTAATTGGTGTGTGTAAAAGTGTGTGTGTGCGTGAGTTGTGTGTGTAATTTAGGGAAATAAACTGCTTAATAATAAATTAACCACTAATTCAAAGTTAAACAAACACTAACTCAACAATTCCTCGGAAATAAAATACACACTAGTTTTTAAATAAACTCCTTAATTAATATAACACACAAAAATGCTAATTTAAAAATTTTCAAACTCTTAAATCACTATATAATTAATCTAGGCTTTAAAATACTAACAACCTAATAAATTTGTTAAAATACCCCAACCTCAACTTAAAATAAAATACCACATTTAAAATCGCCAAAATCGTCATCGGTATTTTCCTCGATCCCGCCTCGAATAATCGCCTGAAACATGACACTCGAAAAAAACATTTTAACGTGCATCACATAAACATTAAAATCATGCAAATTAAATAAATCATGCATCACTAAAATCATTTTAACCTTAAATAAAATATTTAACAGTTAAATAAATACATGAGTTATACGTGTACTGAATTTGGGATCTACAGTTCCTCCCCCACTTATAAAAATTTCGTCCTCGAAAGTCTTACCGAACAACTCCGGGTAGCAAAGTCTCATATCTGCCTCCGACTCCCAAGTGGCCTCTTCCATTAATTGGTCCAGCCATCGGACTTTGACTAGCTCAGTCACCTTGTTCTGAAGTCTCCGCTCTTGTCTGTCTAGGATTTGGATAGGTCTTTCCTCATAAGACAGGTCGGAGCCAACTGTAACGGCTCGTAGCTCAGGACATGCGAAGGATTTGCTAGGTACTTCCTCAGCATCGAAACGTGGAACAGGTTGTGTATCCCAGCCAGATTCGGCGGGAGGGCAACACGATAGGCTAGTGTCCCAACTCTGTCAAGAATCTCAAACGGTCCAATAAACCTCGGGTTGAGCTTGCCTCTCTTCACAAATCTCATAACACCCTTCATAGGTGCTATATTTACGAAAACGTGATAACCAACGGCAAACTCGAGATCTCTCCTTCTCTTATCAGCATAGCTCTTTTGACGACTCTGGGCGGTCTTCATTCTATCTCGAATCTTGACCACCACATCTGCAGTATGCTGAACTATCTCCGGTCCAAGTTTCGTCCTTTCACAAACCTCATCCCAATGAACTGGTGATCTGCACTTACTTCCATACAACGCCTCATAGGGAGCCGTACCTATAGATGCTTGGAAACTGTTGTTGTAGGTAAACTCCACTAGAGCTATCTTCGACTCCCAAGTCCCCTGGAAATCAATTATACAGGCTCTCAACAAATCCTCCAAAATCTGGATTACTCGCTCAGACTAGCCATCTGTCTGCGGGTGAAAAGCTGTACTGAAAAGCAACTTCGTCCCCATGGCTGCATGCAAACTCTTCCAAAAGGATGATGTGAACCTCGGGTCCCTGTCGGACACAATCGAAACTGGGATCTCGTGCAATCGAACAATCTCCCTGATATAAAGTTCCTGCATACTGCGTCATGGAGAAAGTCGTCTTCACCGACAAGAAGTGCACTGACTTAGTGAGTCGATCCACTATGACCCAAATGGAATTCGATCCTCTGACTGACCTTGGCAAACCAACCACGAAGTCCATGGTGATATTCTTTCATTTCCACTCTAGAATAGGGAGTGGCTTAAGCAGTCTTGCTGACCTCTGATGGTCTGCCTTCACCTGCTGACAAGTGAGGCATTCAGACACAAATCTGCAGATGTCTCTCTTCATCCCTGGCCACCAATACAAAATCTGTAGGTCCTTGTACATCTTGGTACCTCCTGGGTGAATAGAATACGGAGATGCGCGTGCCTCTATCACAATATCCTCTCTGATCGAATCAACACTAGGCACCCACATTCTACCTCTGTATCTCACAATACCATCTGACACAGTGTAGAGTAGACTACCATTGGCTTCATTCTTCAGTCTCCATTTCTATAATTGTTCATATGAAGACTGACCTGCACGAATACGGTCTAGCAGAGAAGATTGGACTGTCAGATTAGACAGCCTCGGAGCTTTGCCCTTGCGATAAACATCTAAACCAAAACTCTGAATCTCAGACTGAAGAGGGCTCTGCATTGATAACTGTGCTACAACTGCCACTTTCCTGCTCAAGGCGTCTACGACAACATTAGCCTTTCTCGGATGGTAGCTAATCTCGCAGTCGTAGTCTTTCACCAACTCTAACCATCTCTTAGACGCACATACTAACGTGATTACATGTACTTAACTTTCATAGCTTAGACGTAGGCACTCGTGCTCACCGCCGAAGTAATTAAATAACTTGTGACATTCTAGATCACTCGAGACTTGACCTCGTTAAATCATCGTAATAACCCATGACATCGAACCCCGAACAATCTCTAAAATGATGTGCGAAAATTTCCCGATATAAAATACATGAACTCACTATTGGACTTGAAAAGAAGAAAGAACCGAACATTTTTACAGATGGGTCCGCGCTCGGGCGGTAAAACTTCACCGCTCGAGCACCAGGGTCCGCGCTCGGGCGGTAACAAATTACCGTTCGAGCGCCGAGTTTATTGGAAAGGACACTTGGACAGAAAGAGTGGGGCTCGGGCGGTAAAAAAATACCGCTCGGGCGTCGAGCAAACTGGACTCCGCTACTCAGAAACTTATACTCTCCAATTTCGATTACTCAGACAATGAAAAACGTCTCGAGACTCATCTTAGGACGCTATGGCATTGACTCGACTCCACAAAACGTCCCAAACGACAACGCATCCCAAACAAGCAACACATTCGTAAACTCAAATTTTGACATCAATTGTTTCCTACGATTTCTAATGTACCCAAAGACTATCGACACGAAACAAGGCATCAAAAATCAACCCAAACTCATACCCCATATACCATAACACAGCAGTGATCACCCGACGGTTCCCAACGAAGTCTGCAACAAATAAACTTCAAGAACACATCAATAATATATTTTCTGAAAAACGCAGTTTGAGTAGTCCCACGAAAAACACCATATCTCACTCAATTTATATCCAAATATTTCGAGTTTACTGTCAAATCAAAGGAATCAAAAAGTTCTACAATTTGTGTGTTAAAAGTTTTCTCCGAATCACGACCGAAAATTCGCAATATTTAAAAAGACATTAAAAACGAGTTTTCAGATCTAAAATTATTTCCAAACTGATCCAAACCATCCGCTCAAACGACGAACGTCACACATGAATTTCTTCGCATAAACATAACACAACGCATAATATGACAAGATCGATGCATAAATAACAGATTATACGTGCCTTTGATTTAAAATACAGTCACGATGATACCGAAGCGGAGATAGAGCGAGGATTGATCCGGGACGAACGTGGCACTAAAATCTTCGAATAAAACACCCGAAAATTGCTGGGAATTTAATGGGGAAGTGGTGCGGCTACTTCTAGGGGTAAGAACCCTAGTGATACTCTCTCAAAATAATAAAATTCTGAATTGAAACTTTTGTGTGTGTGTCGTGTCACGCCCCGTGTCCGAAGCGTCGGTGACATCCGGCATTGTTTAACAATTACTTGAAAACAATTCAGCCTCGTATCGAAATGCCAAAAACCAGTCTTTTTCATAAATAAAACATTGTCTTTACACTGACAATAGAATAAAAATACATCAGAGTTGCAAATGCGGAAACTGAACAAAAGGAAAATAAAGTCTTGATTTCTTGTATCTTGATCATCGGCTATCATCCCCAGACGGCTTCTTGTTCCTCCTCATTCATTTTCTCTTCATTTTTATCTGAATTTGTAAGGGGTGAGTGTTTTGGGAAACACTCAACAAGTGGGGGTCGATCGATTTCCAATGATACATATAGAACTTAATCTTTAAAAAATTTCTTTAACAAACTTTCAAATCTTATTACTTTTAACTCATCATAACAGAAACGAAACAAATATGAGACAGGGGTTATCAGACGATTCAGAGAAATTCAGAAACAGATCAGAACAATTCAGAATAGAACAGATCGGAACAGACAGAACACTGTTACTCATCTCATTTCCATGGACAATTTGTCCCCAATATGTTAGTCCTCTAAGAGACGAGGCCAGAACACGGTTTTATACCCACCGATGGGGGCCAGACAGAACATGATTTTATACCCACCACTGGGGCCAGACAGAATTACAATTCTCGTCCCATTTCAAATCGAGTTGTAACAGTGCAACACAGAATTCAGATTTATCGGATAGAACTTGTCAGAATTTCAGACCGATTCAGCAGAGTCAAAGAATTTTGAAGAACAAACAGAGCATATCATCGATCGAATATTTTAAAAGAATAGGCTGTCAATTTCGAAAAATAAGGACACAGAGATGCATGTCATGATATTTATATTCAAAGTTCAAAATACAAGAAATTACGTAACAAAAACCCACATACACTTGGTTCGCAATATGCAGATTCTTCCATGAAGTTTTCCTCTCGAAATTTGAGCATCACTTCGACGTAACTTTTACAAATGATGTCTTCAATCCAGCAGCACTTCGACGCAGAATTTTAGCACTCGACTGCATGAAACTTTCTTCCTTCTTCCTTGCTAGTCTTGGCCGAAATTTTGGAGAATTTGGGGAGAGGAGAAAAACCGAATTTTTGAGAGGATTTATGGAGTGTTTTTTCTTCAACCATAGTGTAGTATTTATAGGACAAAAATGGCTTTTCACCTAGCCCATTGGTCTCCGAGCAATGGAATAAATGTGGTCAAGGTATATCAAGCACCAAAGGTCATTTGAATCAACTCAAGGGACATTTCTTACATATTTAATTTGTCCAAACTCTTAGCTTCTCCTTTAGCTTTTTTTTTTCTTGGTTAACTTAAGGGTCATTTCTTGCACATTAAATTTGTCAAATCCTTTAGCTCTTCTCCTAGCTCCATTTTTAGTTCTTTTTAGGACAAGAAAGAACGAGCTTCCTTGAGCTAGGATATTGAGTTCATGAGCTAGGGGTTTCCTCCCCGACAATCAATGAGCTTCCTTGAGCTGATGGTTTTAGCTTATGAGCTGAGGGTTTCTTTTCCAAAAATCTTGGAGCTTCCTTGAGCTGAGGGATTTAGCTTGTGAGCTAAGGGTTTTCTCTTCCGAGTGACGTACTCTCAATTCTCAAGGTTTTGCATTGCCTCGGCTTATTTTTGAGCTACTTTCCGAGCTTTTTTGAGGTGCTTTGCTTCGAAAAATCCGGGTTCTCACATGTCGTGTAATTGGCGTGTGTAAAAGTATGTGTGTGCGTGAGTTGTGTGTGTAATTTAGGGAAATAAATTGCTTAATAATAAATTAACCACTAATTAAAAGTTAATCAAACAATAACTCAACAATTCCTCGGAAATAAAATACACACTAGTTTTTAAATAAACTCCTTAATTAATATAACACACAAAAATGTTAATTTTAAAAGTTTCAAACTCTTAAATCACTAGATAATTAATCTAGGCTTTAAAATACTAACAACCTAATAAATTTGTTAAAATACCCCAACCTCAACTTAAAATAAAATACCACATTTAAAATCGCCAAAATTGTCACCGGTATTTTCCTCGATCCCGCCTCAAATAATCGCCCGAAACATGACACTTGAAAAAAACATTTTAACGTGCATCACATAAACATTAAAATCATGCAATTTAAATAAATCATGCATCACTAAAATCATTTTAACCTTAAATAAAATATTTAACAGTTAAATAAATGCATGAGTTATACGTGTACTGAATTTGGGCTCTACATATTTACTACTTAACTCCAATTAATTAATTAAATCCCTAAAATTTTTTTTTCATTAAAATAAATTATTCTTTATCTTAAATAAATTCTAGGAATATTTTTTTATCATTAAATTTTTATCTCAATACTCCAACTCCGGTCCGGCCTCTCTTATTTAACCGAAAAGATAAAAACTAAACTTTTGTTTAAAATAAATTATCATGACTAAACAACTTTTTAAAATGCTTTAAATATTAAATAAATCATTTTAATTTAAATAATAGTAATTATGCATGGCTAATACGTAGTCTGATTTATCGGGTTCTACACCACAGCTTGCACGGGGCTGAGGGTTTGGGTTAGTCAGTCCAGGAGGGTCTAGAGGTGGACTAGAGAGAGTGGGTTAAGCTTTGGTCCTAATGGTTAGGTCTAGAATCGAATAAACGTGGGTTGGTGCAACTAAGGTTACGACTTGTGCGCGCTGGAAATTTCCAGCAACTTTCAGGAGTGTTTCGTAGGTCCTAATGGGTCTGGAACAAGTGGTTTAGGTGCTGGTTGGGTGGCTTGAAGTCATGGTTTAGGTTGGAAATTTTTTTGTTAAGTTTCGGGTGGATTCGGTTTAAAACCGGGACGCTGGTCAAAGTTTAAAAACTGAATCTAAGCATTTAAAATTATAATATTATTTAGTTGAAATTAATCAGTTTGGAAATAAAATAGTTTAATCAGTCACGATTCTCATTGTAGAAATGAACTAAATTAACATCAGCTAACTTATTTGATAAGATCAGTTGGTTCCAGTATTGAATGATCAATTTGAAACTAAATCAGTTCATTTCAGGAATAACTGACATCTGCCTTATTAGTTAACCAACTAAAAATCATCGTTCCTCCTAAATTATGCATTAAGACAAATCAATAAGCCCTAAAATATTTCTAAATTAAGAAAACTTAGTCTCTGGTAAAGGCTTAGTCAAGATATCAGATGCTTGTTGTTCCGTTGAGATGTATTCTAGTCTGATGTCCTTCTTTAGAGCATGATATCTGATGATGCGATGTCTGACATCAATATGCTTGCTTCTGGAGTGGAGGTATAGATTGTATGTGATCGCAATCAAACTGCTGTTGTCACAAAATATCGGTGATTCTTCAACAATAATTCCAAAATCTTTCAGTTGATGCTGAATCCATAGCAGTTGGGCACAACAACTTCCAGCCGCTAAGTATCCAGCTTCATTTATGGAAGTCACAATGGTGTTTGCTTCTTGCTAAACCATGAAATCAGTTTGTCTCCTAGAAACTGACATGGTCCACTTTTACTTTTGCGATATAGCTTACATTGTGCATAATCTGCATCTGAATATTCAAATAAATTGAAAGTAAAGTTTTCAGCATAACATAAGCCCACATTTTGTGTACCTTTGAGATATTTCAATATACGTTTGGCAGCTAAGTAATGCGATTGTTTAGGATTAGCTTGTAATCTAGCACACATGCATACAACAAACATAATATCAGGACGACTAGCAATTAGGTACAATAATGGACCTATTAAACCTCGCCATATCAACAGATATCCCCCTCTTCTTCCTTGTCTAGTTTAATTGATGAACTCAAGGGAGTGGATGTTGCTGAACACATTTCCATGCCAAATATCTTGAGCAGTTCCTCTGTATATTTTTTCTGACTGATATAGATACCAGTTTCCATTTGCTTCACTTGCAAATAGAGAACGAATGTTAGTTCACCTATTATACTCATCTCAAATTTGTCCTGAATATCATCAACATAAATTTGAACAAGTGGAGTATGATCTTTTTTTGTAACAATTTCTTGTCAACTGTTCTTACAATGAAGTCATGATCAATTATAAATTTTTATAGAGTCTCATACCAAGCTCTGGGAGTTTGTTTTGAGACCATATAAAGCCTTGTTAAGTTGATAAACATGGTCAGGAAGTAAATAATTTACAAAACATGGTGGTTGTTCAGCAAAAAATTTTCCTGTAATAGACCATTTAGGAAGACATTTTTCACATCCATTTGATAAAGTTTGAAGTTCTTGAAGGATGCGTAGGCAAGGAATTTCCTGATTGCTTCTATTCAAGCAACTGTAGCATACATTTCATCGTAGTCAATTTCTTCTGCTTGCCTATAGTCTTGTGCAACTATCCTTGCTTTGTTGCACAAAACCAAACCATCTTCATTCAATTTGTTCATGTACACCCTTTTTGTACCTATAATAGATTTTGAAAGAGGTTTTGAAACTAAAGTCCAGGCAATGTTATGAGTAAACTGATTTAATTCCTCTTGCATAGCATTTACCCAACTGGGATCAGTTAGATCTTCATTAGTTTTCTTCAATTCTATTTGAGAGATAAAAGCAGAGGGTACAATTAAAATGAACATTTGTTTTCTTGTCTTTACTGGATCAGATGGATTACCTATTGCCAAATCATGTGGATGATTTTTACTCAATCTGTAGTTTTGATTTGTCAAACTATTTTGTGTAACTGGTTTAGTTTGCAATTGACCAGTATCTTTTTCTTCAGTTGGAATTGCTTCAATTTGGGTATGAATATCATCTAATCATTCCACAAACTGATCATCAGGAACTGCTTCCTGTCCAACTGGTTGATCCACCACTTCGGGTTCTGGGGTTTGAAGAAAGTTTCTGATAGTGTGAACTTCAAATTCAATATCATATCTGTTAAGCGATTGATTAGCTCAACTGGATCAGTTAGATTATCAGTTAGTACATATTCATAAAAAAATAACATGCATTGATTCTTCAACATTAAATGTATGCTTATTAAACACTCTATAAGCTTTGATTACTAAAAAATAACCAAGGAATATACCCTCATCATATTTTACATCAAAAGTAGTTAAGTGGTTTTTACTATTATTATAAATGAAGTATTTACACCCAAATATTTTAAAGTATGAGACTATACTTTTCTTTCCATGCTAGATCTCATAAGGTGTTCTGAATGATTCTTATTAATCATTGATCTGTTTTGAACGTAACACGCTATGTTAACTATTTCTGCCCAAAAACTTTGAAAAATACTAGAATCAGCAAGCATAGTTCTATCTGCCTCTTTAAGAGTACGATTTCTGCATTCAGCTACACCATTTTTTTGTGGTGTTCTTCCAGCTGAGAACTCATTACTAAACCCAAAATTTTCAATAAACTGAGAGAGTATTTGGTTGACAAATTCAGTTCCATGATCGGATTTTATTTTGTCAATCCCAACTGATTTTTCATTTAAAACTATTATGAAAAGGTTTAATCATATGTGTAGTAGTTTGGTCATTTGATTTTGGAAAAACTACCCACGTATAGCTTGAGAAGTCATCAACAATCACCATTGTGCACTACAAAAAAAAAAACATTAGCGACGCTAACACCGTCGCTAAAAGGTTAAAGCGACGGTTTTAACGACGGTTCAGCGGTACGTAACAGAAGTTAGCGTCGCTTTTCCAAAGCGACGGTTTATCAACTCCCGTCGCTTATAGCGACGGTTGTATTGAAAAAGACCGTCTCTTTTTAGCGACGATTTATATGCCAACCGTCGCTAATGTAAGCGATGTAAGCGACAGTTATATGAACACTGTCGCTATATTAAGCGACAGTTTTTACAAAACCGTCGCTATAATAAGCGACGGTTTTAAAAACACCGTCGCTATATTAAACGACGGTATAACAAAAACCGTCGGCATATTAATCGGCGGTTTTTATAAAAAACCGTCGCTTAATATAGCGACGGTGTGTAATGAAAGTCGCACCTGATGTGCGCGAAGATTAATTTACGCAAAAATTAATTTATTAAATTTACACAAATAAACTACTACGCTAAAATTAAAATCATGTATTAAATTTTCTGTAAAAAAAAGCTTTAAAACCTGATGTTGCGCGATGACATGCAATTCCATGTAAAGCTGGAAAATCGCACTGAGTAGCAAATCTACAAAATAAATATGAAATAGTTAGTACAAAATAAAAAAACCGAAACTCCGAAAAATTTATAGAGATTCGTTACTACCAGAGATAGGCGAAAATCGCTTAAGAAAAATGTTCGCGAACCTCAATATATATAGAATCATAGCGACGGGCTATGAGAAAACCGTAGCTAGTTGGGATGGTTAGATCTTTGACCGTCGCTAATAGCGACAGCTTTTTCAAAAATCGTCGCCGATCTAGATGGGCGACGGGTTATACAAAACCGTCACCGATTTATATCGGCGATGGTTTATGTTTAACCGTCTCCGTATATTGCGATGGGTGGTTTTATACCGTCGCACATGGCGACGGGTCCAAAAAACTGTCTCTACAGTAGCGACGGTTGAATATAAACCGTTGCTAAAAACGCGACGGTTTTTAGAACGCCGTCGCTTATTTTTATTAGTGGATAAACCGTCGTAATATTAGTGACAGTTTATCTTCAACTGTCGCTACAATAGCGAAAGTTATCGAAAACTCGTCGCTTGTTTTGTATAGCGACGGTTTTAATTAACGTCGTCGCAATAAATGGCGACGGTTTATTAAATCGTCGCAATGGTAGCGACAGTTTTTAAAAAACGGTCGCTAAAATAGCGACGGTAATCTGTACACCGTTGCTAAAAAAGCGACGAGTTTTTGTAAACCGTCGCTTATTTTAGTTAGCGACGGTTATTTGAAGACACTGCATGAGTGTTCCCAAATAACACCCCATGCACTGCAACCGAAGCAGCTGCAGATTTTACAACATTTTCAACTTCAAAGTTCCGACTCAAAGTTCCGCCTACTGGTGCAAGAAGTAAGTCAGTATCACTCAAATATCCGGTAACAACTGCTGCATCCTCAATTGCTTCCTCATCCACAAAATCTAAAACTGTCAAGGAAACAAATACAGCGATAAATTGTAACATGTCACCAAATTAATGCATAGCCAGTTTTTCCAGTTGATCAGAAACAAAATTCTACTAAGACGTACTTTTACCTTACATAAGTTCAAATAAAAATTAAGATTCTCAGGAAAAAAAAACTCCTACTCTAGCACCCATATTCAGCTATCAAGTTTACAAATAAAAATTTAATTATGGGCCCTGGCAAATGTCAACCAGCAAACTTATCAGAGGTGTTGGGTTTGGCCCAACTTTTTCCAAGCCCATTACCATAGCTCTTTATGTCACATATGGGCTGTAAGGCTTCAGCCTCTCTTCCTTTCCTTTTAATAGAGGGCTGCCTAACGTTTCTTGTATCAATCTGTGTGTGAGCAGCCGACTTGAGTGAAGAGCTAAGCGTGAGTTTTCTGAGAGGCAGCAGGGCGCTTCATTCTTCTTCGGCGTCATACCAGTGTTCTTTGCTTTGTGCATGAGAGCTTTTCTCTTCTCTTCTTCCTCTCTATTTCTAAAGTGATATACTAGAGTGTGTGAGATTGGAAACTGTCCTCGGTTCTTTGTATTGTCTCGATCAGTGTCGTTCGTACTGTGTGTAGAGTAACGCGGTTTTGATCGGGAAACCTTTGTGGTCTTCACCTTGGTTTACTGTGTATTTGGAGAGGCCAAAATCAGTTCGTCTGAGCTCGGTTTTTTATCCTAACACATTATATTCTATTGTTTCCTGTTGTGTTGAAACTTGCAGGTTGTCCAGCCAAGAATTATAAGATACAGCATCGCAGATGGATTCATAACAGTGGTATCAGAGCCATTGGTTGCTGCTCGCCTTGCTGCCTGTCGTGAGCCTTGCTGCTTGTTCTGCCGTCGTCATCGGTTCGTCAGAATCTGAAACTCTTACTTAGAGTTTCGCTCTGGTATATTGGCTGGAACCTCTTTTACTGCATTTAGTAGCGTAACCGCTTGCCGCGGATTTATGTGCTGGGATTTGCTGCTGGTAGAACTCTAGGTTTTATGAGCTTGTTGTGTTTTCATTTTTTGCTTATTTGTTAACCGTTGTATTTTTTGAAAATGTCTATCACTGGATATCATCTCGAACCTTTTAACGGAAAAACAGATTTTTCAATATGGCAGCAGAAAATGAAAGGTATTTTGGTACAACAAAGAGTTTTCAAAGCGATATACTTGTCATATTTTGCTGCTGAAACTCCTGAAAAAAAGGCTGAAATGGATGAGTTTGCTTATTCGTCTATAATTTTGAACTTGTCAGACTCTGTGTTAAGAAAAGTTGGCAAACTGAAATCGACTGAGGAACTTTGGGAAAAATTAAAATAACTTTATACTGAAACTTCGTTGCCCAGTAAATTGTTTTTGCTTGAGAAATTTTTCCGGTTCAAACTTGATTTAAACAAGGACATTGATGAAAACCTTGATGTGTTTACCAAATTAATTCAAGATATTAAGCAAACAGGAGATAATGAATATTGATGATTACACCCCTATTGTTCTTTTAAATGCCATACCTGATTCTTTTAGTGATGTTAAATCTGCTATTAAGTATGGTAGAGATCAGGTAATTTTAGAAACTGTTGTGAACGGTCTGAAAAGCAAAGAGATAGATTTAAAAATAAATAAGGGTGGTAATAATTCTGGTGAGGTTATGTTTGTTAGAGGAAGGTCTCAACATAGATTTCAAAATCAAAAACCTTCAAACAACTATAACCAAGCGTTCGTTAAAAATAGAGGTAAGAGTAAGGCGAGATCCAAGTCGAGACCCAAGAATAGAAAATATTATAATTGTGGTGAAACTGGTCAGTACATTAAAGAGTGTTTTTGGCCTAAGCAAAACCAAAATCAAAACCAAAACTTCAAAAATCAGCATGATGACCATGCAAATATGGCTTCTGGTAGTGAAAACATGGGTGATATTTTTATGGTGACTGAGGCATGTGATGTTTCTGTGGTAAATTCTGTGCATTCTAGTTCTTTGTGTGAAAATGAATGGCTGGTTGATTCTGCGTGTACTTTCCACATGTCCCCATTTAAAAATCTGTTTTCTAGTTATAAAGTAGTGAAGCATGGGTCTGTTTCTATGGCAAATGAAAAATTGTGTCAAGTTGCTGGTCTCGGTGATGTATCGCTGAAATTTGATTCTGGTTATGTGTTAACTTTGAAAAATGTGAGGCATGTTCCCGATTTATGTCATAATTTGATTTCCTGTGATGCATTAGAAGATGATGTTTTAATAGGTAGGTGGGGAAATGGGGTTATGCAAATTATGAAAGGGTCTTTAGTGATTTTCAAAGCTGCCAAAAAGAGAAACTTGTATGTTTGTCATGCTGAATGTGAATCTTATGTGCAAAATTCTGTGAATGTTTTCTTAAGTGACAAAACTGATTTGTGGCACAAAAGATTAGGTCATATGAGTTCTAAAGGTCTTGAAATTTTGCACAAAGATGGTTATTTCGGTAGTGATAAATTGTCTTTTATGCCATTTTGTGATTCTTGTGTTCTTGAAAAACAATCACGAGTTAAATTTCCAAATGCCCGTATTCCCAAACACTCTGTCACTTCTGAAATACTTGAGAATTTGCATGCTGATGTGTGGGGTCCTGCTAGTGTGCCAACGCATGGTGGAAATCAGTATTTTCTATCTGCTATTGATGATTTTTCAAGAAAATTTTGGGTGTTTTTAATGAAAAACAAATCTGATGTGTCTGAGAAATTTAAAAACTGGAAAAAATTTATTGAAAATCAAACAGGTAAGAAAATTAAAATTCTAAGAACTGATAATGGTCTTGAATTTTGTAATCGATTGTTTGACAATTTATGTGTTGAATCTGGTATTCAAAGACATAGGACAGTCCCTTATACGCCTCAGCAAAATGGTGTAGCTGAGCGTATGAATAGAACTTTACTTGAAAGGGTGAGGTGTATGCTTGCAAGTTCAGGTCTTTCAAAAACGTTCTAGGGTGAAGCTGTTTGTACTGCTGTTTATTTGATAAATAGGTCTCCTTCTGTGCCTTTGAATGGTAAGTGTCCAGAATCTGTGTGGTCTGGTACGCAAATTAATTTTTCAAACCTGAAAGTTTTTGGTTGTTCTGTTTTTGTGCATCAGAAAAATGACAAACTTGAACCTAGGTCTGTGAAATGTGTTTTTCTTGGATATCCTGATGGGGTTAAGGGTTATAGATTATGGGTAAGGGACCAACCTGGTTTTAAAGTGTTAATCAGTAGGGATGTTGTTTTCAATGAGTCTGAATTTCCCTGTTTATCTGTTCCTTTACCTACTCCTGAACCTGCCACTGCTCCAAACAAGATGGAGCATTTACTTGGTCCAAGTCATGATTCTGAAAATGTGCAGAATGTTCCTGATGTGAACGATTTAACTGAAAACCTGTCTGAAACTGTTTTTGATAATCAAGTTGATATTGATGTGCATGAAGAAATTGCTGAAAATATGCCTGAAACTGATCTTAGTGATTTGAATGATTATCAATTGGCTAGGGATAGATCTAAAAGAAATATTAGGCAGCCACAATGATTTGATGATTTTCATATGACTTCTCACGCATTTAGTGTGTTTGAATCGATTGATAAAGTTGAACCTAAGTCATATGAAGAAGCTTTAAAATCTGAAAATTTTGTGCAATGGTTAAATGCGATGAATGAAGAAATTAATTCGCTGCATGTTAACAACACTTGGATTTTTGTACCTAAACTTGAAAATTGTTCTGTTGTGGACTGTAAGTGGTTATTTAAGGTCAAGAATGAATGTGAATCTGTCAGATTTAAAGCTAGGTTAGTGGCTAAGGGCTTTACTCAAAAGAAAGGGATAGACTATACTGAAATATTTGCTCCTGTTGTAAAGTTTATGTTTGTCCTTGTTGCTCAGTTTGATTGGGAGTTGAAACAATTAGATGTTAAAACTGCTTTTTTACATGGTGAACTTGATGAAAGAAATTTTATGAGACAACCTGATGGTTTTGTTGATTCTAAGTATCCTGATCATGTTTGTTTGCTAAAGAAATCTTTGTATTGATTGAAGCAATCTCCTGGGCAATGGAATAAAAAGTTTGATGAATGCATGCTCTCTATGAATTTTACTAGAAGTAATTATGATCATTGCTTGTATTTCAAACAAAATGCTAAAGTTCCTGTTTTCTTGCGTATCTATGTGGATGATATGCTATTGATTAGTTCTTGTGTGAAAACTATTGATCATGTCAAAAATTGCTTAAGTGCTAAATTTGATATGAAATTCGTAGGAGATGCTAAACGTATTCTTGGCATGAACATTTATAGAGATAGAAAATGTTCTGTCATTTTGTTGAATCAGGATACTTATGTTAAGAAAGTTTTGAGTAAATTTTCCATGTTAAATGCAAAATCAGTCAATGTGCCTTTAGCTGGTCATTTTGTTCTAAGTAAAGAGCAATCCCCTAAAACATATTTTGATTTTAAAAACATGAAGAATGTGCCATATTCAAATGCTATAGGTTCTGTCATGTATTTAATGGTTAGCACAAGGCCTGATATTGCTTATTCTGTGAGTTGTTTGAGTTGGTATATGTCTAATCCTGGTGTTTACCATTGGCAAGCTGTCAAATGGTTTTTGAGATATCTGAATGGTTCTGTGAAGCATGGTTTAAAATTTTCAAAATCTTATGTTGGTGTTAAATTGATTGGATATGTGGATTCTAACTATGCAAATGATAGGGACAATAGAAAATCAACAACTTCTTATGTGTTTAATTTGTGTGGTGCTTGTATTAGCTGGAAATCTCAATTACAACACATAGTTGCTCTTTCAACCACTGAATCTGAGTATGTTGCTGTCACTGAAGCTTTAAAAGAAGCTATTTGGTTGAAAGGTCTTATTTCTGAAATTGGTTTTCTTGAAGGTGAAGTTGTAGTATTTTCTGATAGTCAGTCTGGTATACAACTGTGTAAAAATCTCTTTTTTCATGATAGAACTAAACATATTGATGTTAGATTCCACTACATTCGTGATGTGGTTGCAAAAGGCATAGTTTATCTTGAAAAAATCCCTTGTCAATTTACCCTGCTGACATGGGAACTAAGTGTTTATCAAATGAAAAATTTATATCTTGTCTAAAAATTTTAAACTTTGATACTTCTGATTGATGTGTTCTGTTTCTATTATGTAGTGTAGCTTACTCAGTGTTTGCTACATATTGGTACTTGTACTAACTTTTTGTTTTCTGCAAGTGGGGCGATGATGATGGCTGTAGGTGACTCTCCTGTCCAGTGAACTGGCGTTGGGCCGAAAGGTGGAGAAATGTTGGGTTTGGCCCAACTTTTTCCAAGCCCATTACCATAGCTCTTTATGTCACATATGGGCTGTAGGGCTTCAGCCTCTCTTCCTTTCCTTTTAATAGAGGGCTGCCTAACATTTCTTGTATCAATCTGTGTGCGAGCAGCCGACTTGAGTGAAGAGCTAAGCGTGAGTTTTCTGAGAGGCAGCAGGACGCTTCATTCTTCTTCGGCGACATACTAGTGTTCTTTGCTTTGTGCATGAGAGCTTTTCTCTTCTCTTTTTCCTCTCTATTTCTAAAGTGATATACCAGAGTGTGTGAGATTGGAAACTGTCCTCGGTTCTTTGTGTTTTCTCGATCAGTGTCGTTCCTACTGTGTGTAGAGTAACGGGGTTTTGATCGGGAAATCTTTGTGGTCTTCGCCTTGGTTTACTGTGTATTTGGAGAGGCCAAAATCAGTTCGTCTGAGCCCGGTTTTTTATCCTAACACATTATATTCTATTGTTTCCTGTTGTGTTGAAACTTGCAGGTTGTCCAGCCAAGAATTAGAAGATACGGCATCGCAGATGGATTCATAACAAACACAAACAATAAAGGTTATTCTTCATACATAGCACATTGTAGAAAAATAGCATGCTCATAGATGAAAACATTACCGTTTTCCTGTAGAAAATCAGCAACAACCCTTGCTTGCCCATGGGCCTGGGAAAGAACCAACTCTGGAGCATCCATTTTGAGAGGGCATCTGACATATTTCTCCTGTAACGAACCGTACTTTTCATACTTAAAATTTGCGGAAAAATTAAAAAATTTCTTAAATATACCCATCCATACGGTCGTCACTCATCATTCATCAAAACAATATTTGAAATCAATATCGCCAACTAAAATTTGCTAAAAGAAAAGCTGTCTCTAAATGTCTCACAATCCAATCATAAAAATCAGAGTATAACTGTATTTTCTTAAAATCTTAAAATAACGTAGGCGGTCCTCGGGTCTAGCCTCCCGCTCAGTCCAAGCCTGCCCCTTGGTCGCCACCTCCCGTCTCCTTATCAACATAGTTACCTGCATCGATCAAGTCTAGTGAGTCTAAAGACTCAACACGTATACACTGGGATAACGAATACTACATAATAAAATCGCATGCACCTTAAAAATAGAACGTACATAACTTGAAACTTGAGCTTGCATAATAATCTTGAACTTTCATACATATATAGACGTGCCATAGCGTGAAACTTTCATAATCATAACTGCATACTTGAGCATACTAGAACATACATGACTTCATCATTTTTGCGTAGAGGATGTTTAAAAGCAAGTGACCCATAGCATAATAAACGCCTGATCAGACACACCACAGTATTGGGCTGACAGGGACGTATCCACTGCCGCATACATGAGATCCCCGTTCATAATTTAACGGGCTGGTTGGTCCCCGTTCATAATTTAACACTTTCCAACCACGATCTAACCCGTTCATAATTTAACGGGACGGAGAGGTCCTCGGCCACGTTCACCGACTTCCAAACCCATTCATAATTTGGTCACAAGACATTTAGCATACCTCAAAAACTTAAAATATATTCTTTGCACGTCATACATACTTACTTGGCGTTGAGGGATTCGTTGAACTTCGATCGAGGCCGTTGCTGCACATACTAACATGAATTTGCATACTTAACTTGCATAACTTAACGTAGAAATCGTACTTACTTTCAAGTTCAATCATTACTTAGGACATTCTAAAATTTCCCATGACACGACATTGTAAATCCTTGTACCAAACCATGCCATCAAACCTCAAACGTGTTATAATATTTTCCCAAAAATATGAAGGACACGGACCCCGTACCTACATCCGTGTAGGGGTCCGTGTAGACTCTGGAAATAGACATCGAAAGGAAGCAAAGGCACGGACCCCGTGTCAGGGTCCGGGTGGACATCCGTGTAGGCACTGGAAGAATACACTAAGTGAAACCCAAAGGCACGGACCCCGTGCTCTCATCCGTGTAGGGGTCCGTGTAGATACTGGAAAAAGACGCCGAGAAGAAAACAAAGGCACGGACCTCGTGACAGGGTCCGGGTGCGGGTCCGTGTACCCACTGTGATCGCGAACTTACGAAAATTCTGTACATGCTTTGCTGACATCCTAGACTCGATTACAAGGACTATGAAACGACACCATGAGTCGTTCCTAGAACACTAAGGCATTATACCAAACCCAAGTAAACATTATCATTACCCCAAGAGTAACAAACCATCAACAACTACGACACAACTCAAAATTCGACACAATGTTTCTTCCTACGACTCTTGATTCAACTTAGTGCCTATCGACTCGAAATGAACCATTAGTGACCGTCCAAATAACATAACCGAGGTACCTATACGCAGCAACGATCACCCGTTGATCCCCAACGAAGCCTGCAACAATTAAACTCCAAGGATACATCAATATCATAACTTTTCTGAAAACGCAGTTTGAGCAGTCCCACGAAAAACATCATAACTCACTCAATTTTCATCCAAAAATCTCGAATTTTATATCAAATCAAAGGCATCGAAAAGTTCTACAATTTTTTAGTTGAAAGTTTTCTCAAAATCTCGACAGAAAAATCGCAGTTTTCAACAGAACAGTGAGTTACGAGATTTCAGATCTAAAAAGTATTTCAAACGCATTCAAACCGTTTTCCGCTCAAACGACGAACGTCACACATGGATTTTCACGCATAAAAATACACTACGCATACTATGACAAGATCGATGCAGAAAGAACAGAATATACGTGGCTTTTGATATCAAACGTTACCGAAACGGCGATACCGAAGCGGAGATAGAAGCGTGGTTGATCCGAGACGAACGTGGCACCGTTTTCTTTGAATAAAATGCAACAAAACCTTGCTGGAACTTAAAGGGAGGGTGCGGCTGCTATGCTTCTCAAGAACCCTAGGTTTTCTTTTAAAAGAATGAAGTGAAGAGAGAAATAAAATTGTGTGTGTGTATGTGTGAGTGTCGTGAGTGGTGTGTGTAAAGTGTGTGTGTGCGTGCGTTTTGTGTAGTGGGTAGGAGATTAGGGTGTTAATTAGGGACAATAATATACTTAATTACTAATTAACAACCAATCAAGGGATTAACTCACTACTAACTTTAAATAAAAATCGTGTGATTGAAATGAAGTGCACATGAGACAATTCCTTAAAACTTTAAAGTCTCCAAAATCTCCTAATAGTCAAATTAGGCTTTTAAATTACTAAAACTAGATTAAATTATTTAAAATGCCCCACTCCACTAAAAATAAAATACCGTCTTTTAAAATTGCCAAAGATCTTCACCGGGTCAATCCCGCCTCGAATAAACGCCTGAAACATGAAACTCGAAAAGGATATTTTAACGTGTAACGCAATGAACATGAATAATTTAAAATAATGCATTTTCCTAAATTATGCATGGCTAAAACTCAGTTAAAAATAATTAAATGATCTAATAATTAAATAAATGCATGGGTTATACGTGTACTGAATTTGGGCACTACAGTTCCTCCCCTACTTATAAAGATTTCGTCCTCGAAATTAAGTCTTACCGAACAACTCCGGGTAGCGAAGTCTCATATCTGTCTCTGACTCCCATGTGGCCTCTTCCACTAATTGGTTTAGCCACCGAACTTTGACTAGCTTAGTCACTTTGTTCCGAAGCCTACGCTCTTGTCTGTCTAGGATTTGGATTGGTTTCTCCTCATAAGACAGGTCTGGAGCCAGCTGCAACGGCTCATAACTCAGAATATGCGAAGGATTCGCCAGATATTTCCTCAGCATCGAGACATGGAACACATTGTGCACCCCGGCCAGATTCGGCGGAAGGGCAACACGATAGGCTAGTGTCTCAACTCTGTCCAAAATCTCGAACGGTCCAATGAATCTCGGACTCAGTTTGCCCCTCTTTCCAAATCTCATAACACCCTTCGTAGGTGCTATCTTGATAAAGACGTGACCTCCTACGGCAAACTCGAGATCTCTTCTCCTTTTATCAGCGTAGCTCTTCTGACGACTTTGGGCAGTCTTCATCCGGTCACGAATTTTGACCACCACGTCTGCAGTCTGTTGAACTATCTCTGGACCAAGTTCTGTCCTCTCACCAACTTCATCCCAATGAACTGGTGATCTGAACTTCCTCCCGTACAACGCCTCATAGGGAGCCATACCAATAGAAGCTTGGAAGCTGTTGTTGTATGTGAACTCCACTAGAGGTAGTCTAGACTCCCAAGTTTCTTGAAAATCAATCATGCACGCTCTCAGCAAATCCTCTAAAATCTGAATCACTCGCTCAGACTGGCCATCTGTCTGCGGGTGAAAAGCTATATTGAAAAGCAACTTCGTCCCCATGGCCGCATGTAAGCTCTTCCAGAAGGACGACGTAAACCTTGGGTCCCTGTCGGACACAATTGAAACTGGGAATCCATGCAAACGAACTATCTCCCTGAGATAAAGCTCCGCATACTGCGTCATGGAGAAAGTCGTCTTCACTGGTAGAAAATGCGCTGATTTAGTGAGTTGGTCCACTATAACCCAAATGGAATTCGACCCTCTGACTGATCTCGGCAACCCAACCACGAAATCCATAGTAATGTTGTCCCACTTCCACTCGGGAATGGGGAGTGACTTAAACAACCCTGCTGGCCTCTGATGTTCAGCTTTTACTTGCTGACAAGTGAGACATTCTGATACAAATCTACGGATGTCTCGCTTCATCCCTGGCCACCAATACAATAACTGTAGGTCTTTGTACATCTTTATACCTCCTGGGTGAATGGAATACGGAGATGCGTGTGCCTCTGTCAAAATATCCTGTCTGATCGAACCAACACTAGGCACCCACAATCTACCTCTGTATCTCACAATGCCGTCTGAAACTGTGTACAAAACACTACCCTTGGCTTCGTCTTTCAGTCTCCATTTCTGTAACTGCTCATCTGAAAACTGACCTGCCCGGATGCGATCTAGCAAATCAGACTTGACTGTCAGATTAGACAGCCTAGGAGCCTTGCCATCACGATAAATCTCTAGACCAAACTTCTGAATCTCCGACTGTAGCGGTCTCTGAGCTGACAACTGAGCGACAACTGCCACTTTTCTGCTTAAGGCGTCTGCGACAACATTAGCTTTTCCCGGGTGGTAGCTAATCTCGCAATCATAGTCTTTCACAAGTTCTAACCACCGTCTCTGTCTCATATTCAACTCTTTCTGCGTGAAGAAATATTTGAGACTCTTGTGGTCGGTGAAAATCTGACATTTCTCGCCGTATAGATAGTGTCTCCAAATTTTCAATGCGAAGACCACGGCGGCTAACTCAAGATCGTGCGTCGGGTAGTTCTTCTCGTGCACTTTCAACTGCCTGGAGGCATAAGCTATGACCCGACCCTGCTGCATCAATACTGCGCCTAGCACGAGCTTAGATGCATCGATATATAATACGAAATCTCCTTGCCCTGATGGCATGGCTAGCACTGGCGCTGAAATAAGAGCTTGCTTCAAGGTGTCGAAGCTCTTCTGGCATTCCCCACTCCACACAAACTTAGCATTTTTCTTGGTTAGTGAAGTGAGCGGCACTGCTATGGACGAAAATCTCTTAATGAACTTACGGTAGTAACCGGCTAAACCAAAAAAGCTGCGGATTTCTGATGCGTTCTTTGGCTCAACCCATTCCTTAACGGCTGATACCTCCGCTGGGTCCACCTCAATACCACTGCTAGATACTATATGCCCCAAAAATGCAACTTTCTGCAGCCAAAATTCACACTTACTGAACTTCGCAAATAGCTTGCGACTCTGCAAGGTCTGCAAAACTGTCCTCAAATGCTGGTTATGCTCCTCATGGCTCTTCGAGTATATGAGAATGTCGTCAATAAACACTATGACTAACTGGTCAAGGTAGGGCTGAAATACTCGATTCATGAGGTCCATGAAAATTGCTGGAGCATTCGTCAAACCAAATGGCATTACTAAGAACTCGAAATGCCCATACCTGGTCCTGAAGGCCGTCTTGTGAACATCTGCATCCTTAACCTTCAGCTGGTGATACCTTTATCGAAGATCTATCTTAGAGAAAACTGTAGCTCCCTGTAATTGATCAAACAAGTCTTCGATTCTAGGAAGTGGGTACTTATTCTTGATCGTTACCTTGTTCAGCTCTCGGTAATCGATGCACAGTCTCATGCTCCCATCCTTCTTTTTTACAAAAAGCACTGGTGCGCCCCACGGTGAGAAGCTAGGGCGGATAAATCCTTTGTCGAGGAGCTCCTGAATCTGCTGCTTGAGCTCTAACATCTCAGCTGGAGCTAATCTGTATGGTGCCTTAGAGATTGGCGCTGTGCCTGGCACGAGATCGATTGCAAACTCCACCTCTCTCTCTGGTGGAAGGCCTGTGACGTCATCAGGAAAGACGTCTGGGAAGTCTCTGACTACCGGCACCTCTAATAAAGATGGAGTGGGCACATCACGCACTGAAATAATACTAGCCAAGAAGGCCTGACACCCCTTGGAGATCAACCTCCTCGCCTTCATGCACGAAATCATGCGAAGGAAGCTTCTCCATCTAGCTGGTTCGAAAAGAAACTGTTCCATGCCCGGCGATCTAACCAAAACTGACCTCTTCTGAAATTCAATTAAGACTCTGTTCTTTGTCAGCCAGTCCATGCCCAAGATAATGTCGAATTCTGGCATCGGCAATAGGATTAAATCTGCATATACCAGGTGGCCATGTAGTTCTAGATCAATGTCTCTGATCACACTGGTAGCCAACAGTTCTTCCCCTGACGGGACTGTCACCGAAAAGTTCACGTCTAGGCCAATGGACTTGAGGTCCAAATGATTAGCAAACGTCTCTGATATGAAGGAGTGAGTGCCTCCTGAGTCTATCAGTGTAGTTGTGGATAATCTCTTAATAAAAATGTTTCCTGATATGCGTTAGTACAACACCACTTATTTTTCCCAAAATTTCTAACATAAACCTTAAGCACAATAGAACTCAATAACCCTAGGCAAACAAAATATTACTAGCACGCTAATAATCCCAAGTAAAAATTCCACATGCAAGGCAGAATAATACTGAGCTTAGGTAGAAAAGTTTACCAGTCAGTAAAGTGGTGTCTGGGTCCACCTCCTGAGCATGCATGGCGAATACCCTTCCCTGGGTTGGCTGCTTCCACTGTGGGCACTCTTTCAGCACGTGATCTGTAGCTCCACATTTAAAACATTTCCCGGATCCCCATAGGCAATGTCCGGGATGCTGGCGATTGCACTTCTGGCACACTGGGAAGATAGCGGGCTTCTGAGGCGCCCCTTGCTGCTGAATTGGACCCTTGCCCTTTGGCGGTCCTGGATATGGCTTTTTCCCAGGCGGCCCCTGAAACGGCCTCTTAAACTGGGGTCTCTGCTGTTGTTGCTGCTGGTGTTGCGATGGTGCCTGATAGGGCCTCTTGCCCTGCCTGTCCGCCTCAATATCTCGCTGGTCTTGCTCTGCCGCCAGAGCTCTAGAAACGACAACTGCATAAGAAGTAGGGCCAGCTACCCTCACATCACGGTGCAGGATCGGCCGCAAACCATTTAAGAAGTGCCTCAAATTTTCCTGGACATCATTAGAAATGAGGGGCACAAAGTGACATCCCCTCTCAAACTTCCTAACAAATTCTGCCACGCTACTGTCCCCCTGCCGCAGCGTCATAAACTCGTTGGTGAGTCTGGTTCGTACTTCCTCAGTGAAGTACTTGGAGTAGAAGGCCTCCTTAAAACCATTCCAAGGCAGCACCTGCAAATTGACTGCCACTGATGCACTCTCCCACCATAATCTGGCGTCCCCTGTCAGAAGGAACGTGGCACATCTGACCCTATCTGTGTCGGTTAGTTCCATAAAGTCAAAGATTACCTCTATGGACTTAATCCATCCCTCTGCTACCATCGGGTCAGTGGTACCCGAAAACTCCTTAGGACTCATCCTCCTAAACCTTTCATATACTGCCTCTTGTTGGGGACTCGCCCCTGCACCCATTGCTGCTGCCTGGTTCCCCGCAAACTATGCGAAGAACTGTGTCATACCAGCAAGCATCTGAGCCTGCATATCTGGTGGTGGTGGCGGTGGAGGATTGGCCCTCTCCTCAACTCGAGGCTCTCTGTCCTCCTCCCTGTCTTCCCGGTCGATCACACGTCTAGGAGGCATACTGTTCCAATAATTCACCCAACACGTAAACCCAATATGCATGAACCTATATCAATATTTTATGATGCACGTAAATCAAACTTAAAACATGCACAGACTGAAACCATAACTTGAAGCTTACTACATAACATAATGTAAAACTTTAACCTTAGAGACTTGAGGTGTGACTTCGTGAGCTTCTTGCGACTGGCAGTAGGCGTGACCCTTTACAAGAACACCGCTCTGATACCAACTGTAACGAACCGTACTTTTCATACTTAAAATTTGCGGAAAAATTAAAAATTTTCTTAATATACCCATCCATACGGTCGTCACTCATCATTCATCAAAACAATATTTGAAATCAATATCGCCAACTAAAATTTGCTAAAAGAAAAGCTGTCTCTAAATGTCTCACAAGTGATAAAATAAGAGTAAAACTGTATTTTCTTAAAATCTTAAAATAACGTAGGCGGTCCTCGGGTCTAACCTCCCGCTCAGTCCAAGCCTGCCCCTTGGTCGCCACCTCCCGTCTCCTCATCAACATAGTTACCTGCATCGATCAAGTCTAGTGAGTCTAAAGACTCAACACGTATACACTGGGATAACGAATACTACATAATAAAATCGCATGCACCTTAAAAATAGAACGTACATAACTTGAAACTTGAGCTTGCATAATAATCTTGAACTTGCATACATATATAGACGTGCCATAGCGTGAAACTTTCATAATCATAACTGCATACTTGAGCATACTAAAACATACATGACTTCATCATTTTTGCGTAGAGGATGTTTCCAAGCAAGTGACCCATAGCATAATAAACGCCTGATCAGACACACCAAAGTACTAGGCTGACAGGGACGTATCCACTGCCGCATACATGAGATCCCCGTTCATAATATAACGGGCTGGTTGGTCCCCGTTCATAATTTAACGCTTTCCAACCACGATCTAACCCGTTCATAATTTAACGGGACGGAGAGGTCCTCGGCCACGTTCACCGACTTCCAAACCCATTCATAATTTGGTCACAAGACATTTAGCATACCTCAAAAACTTAAAATATTTTCTTTGCACGTCATACATACTTACTTGGCGTTGAGGGATTCGTTGAACTTCGATCGAGGCCGTTAATGCACATACTAACATGAATTTGCATACTTAACTTGCATAACTTAACGTAGAAATCGTACTTACTTTCAAGTTCAATCATTACTTAGGACATTCTAAAATTTCCCATGACACGACATTGTAAATCCTTGTACCAAACCATGCCATCAAACCTCAAACGTGTTATAATATTTTCCCAAAAATATGAAGGACACAAACCCCGTACCTACATCCGTGTAGGGGTCTGTGTAGACTCTGGAAATAGACATCGAAAGGAAGCAAAGGCACGGACCCGGTGTCAGGGTCCGGGTGGACATCCGTGTAGGCACTGGAAGAATACACTAAGTGAAAACCAAAGGCACGGACCCCGTGCTCTCATCCGTGTAGATACTGGAAAAAGACGCCGAGAAGAAAACAAAGGCACGGACCCCGTGTCAGGGCCGGGTGCGGGTCCGTGTACCCACTGTGATCGCGAACTTACGAAAATTCTGTACATGCTTTGCTGACATCCTAGACTCGATTACACGGACTATGAAACGACACCATGAGTCGTTCTTAGAACACTAAGGCATTATACCAAACCCAAGTAAACATTATCATTACCCCAAGAGTAACAAACCATCAACAACAACGACACAACTCAAAATTCGACACAATGTTTCTTCCTACGACTCTTGATTCAACTTAGTGCCTATCGACTCGAAATGAACCATTAGTGATAGGATCGGTTAACTCAACGTGAAAGTGTTTAGAAGGGGGGGGTTGAATAAACACTTGCTAGATTAAAACTTCTTCGAAAGGTTGGGTACAGTTTTGTTACAAACTGACTCAAGTATCTCGTCGGTCGATAACAATCAGTTAAACTGAATAAAACAGTTGCGGAAAACTAACTGACTGAAAGATAGAATGAATAACTGAAAGTAAATAACACAGGAAATGTTTCTGGATGTTCGGAGACTTGAATAACTCCTACGTCACCCCTTCTATCACAAAGATAGGATATTCACTAAAAGACTTTGATTAAATACAATAACGTGTACTGACCCACTTCAGTTTGGACTTATCTATTGCCAAAACTGAAACTCTTAGTTAACAACTCTTTTACAGATCACAACTGATCTTAGCACAACTTGTACAATTTATCAAAGATTACAAAGTGCTTTTTCTAGCTCAAAACGTAGCCTGAATGCTACTGATAAAACTGATAAGCTTGAGCTTTGATTTGACGAAGTTGAGAGAATATTTTCGCAGAGTAACAGCAAGTAAAATGAGTAATTCAGAATCGGTAGTTCTTCAGCTGCTCTCTTCGACTATTTATAGGCTTCTGTCAACGGTAACATTTATTTGAATAACAGCCGTTGTTTGCCACGTCAATATTCCCTGATAGATCGTACACTGCAACTTCTGAAATACGGCGATCCACTACCAGTTCGCAGAAGACTGTACTATTTGTTGGTTGTCGTTTTCACTTTATGACGTGTACAGCTGAAAGATCAGCTGATAACAAATCAGTTGGCGAGAATGAACTGGCGAGAATATCTGCTGAAATATCAGTTAAACTAGGTTCAGTTAAGTCGATCAGTTGGTAGCTTTTAGTTGCTGAATTCAGTTGAGTCTTTTGTCAAACGCCGGAATTAAGTTTCCAACAATTTCCCCCTTTATGGTGTTTTGACAAAACTTGGAATAAATAACTGAATTCTGCATAGTAGATAAAATAAGATCAACAACTGAAATAATAGAAATCTGATACAATCAATACTGCTGTACTACTAAGAATTCTTCTGCTCTTCCCCCTTTTTGTCAAACTGCTCCATCTTGTCAGATAGCTTGCGAACGTGAGAAGAAAGAACCGTGACAGAGCATGACATATTTTCAATAGCAGTAGACAGTGTGACTTGCAGTAGATCAAATTTCCGAGACATAAGCGATTCCACATTGTTGACGCGTTGATTAATGAGTTCTTGAGTGGCAGTCAGACCGGATATGATACCTCTATTTTTCTGAATGTCACTGACTGCAAAAGAAAGAGCGGTAACAGCAGATTCGATGGCCTTCAGTCTTTTGATGGATTCCTGAGTATCGTCTAACTTCACACTGTGCGAAAGTTGCGTATTTTGAATTTTGGAAATGGCCGAAATTATTTGATTCATGCTGTCCTGCATATGTTGGACTTCCTCAAAAATGAGATCAAAATCTGCTGAAGATGGAGGGTTGGATTGATGAGAAGTGCTTGGTTCACTTGTTGTTTGCTGAGTAATGACCAAGGCTTGGTCAGTTATCTTGGTATCAGCAATTGGCTGAACTGAAGTATCAGTTCCAGTTATTGTCCCTTGAACCGGAGTCTCATCAGCAGTCTTTTCTTCTTGATCTAAAGATGGTGAGGGAGGATGTTGTACAGTTGATGGTGACACAACCTGAATTGATGCCTGTAGTGAATGATCAATTGATTCAACTGGCATATCAATTTGTAAGCCCTGATCAGCAGATTGGTCTGGTGGAACAATTTCGACTGAAGAAATAGTGACCTGTAGATTGGTTTGATCAGCAGAGCGATCAACTGGATCATTAACTGGTGCACTAAAGTGGGACTCCTCTACCACTGCTTGAATCACTTCATCAATATGAGCAAGAGATAGCTCCGCTTCAGTATATATTAGTTGTTCAACAGGTGGTGAAGGAAGCTTATCAGAAACTGGTTCTCCAGTTGGAACCAGAACTAAGGCGGATGATGGTGCTGTTTTGTCAGAGAATGCTGTTTCAACTTGTTCCTCATTGTCATCATCTGAATCTCCTTGGTAGACCACGAGTTCTTGATCCGATTCCCAAAATTTGATTCGAGATAGTATCCCCATCAGATCAGTGTCAAGCTGAGTGATTACAGCTTGATCAACATATGCAGTAGGGGCAGTTGGCAAGTAGTTGTTCTTAAGTTTAGCAACAATTTGAGCCAACTTCTTTGCTCTCAGCTGATCAAAGAAATAGCTTTTTCTCTCCAAGGCTTGAGCAATAGTTGCAGCTTTGACCGTGCGGAGAACGAGGGCCTCCAACTTGATGAATTTTCTCAGTTCGGACTTCTCCTTCAGTTGCTTGGCAAAAACTTCAGTACGATAGGCTACCCAAGCGTCATAGGACTTAGTCTTTGCAGCAGCAAAACTGTTCACTTTTGCCCATACGAGATCAATATGAGTCTGAATTGGGTTTGAGGGTCTGGGTTCCACAATCAATTTCTCTTTTCCTTTATCACCACTCAAGATATGAGGGATTTCCAGTCCTGTTCGAGTTGATTCCACCGGTTCTATAAACTTTATCCCTTTAGGTCTTGCAGGTGCCACACCAATTGGTCGAGATATTTGAGTAACAGGAGCTTGCGTCCTAACCGATTTTTTTATGGTACTTGCTGAATCATCTTGTGGAATAATCTGCAGAGGAACTGCTTCTATAGGTTGCTGATCAGTGAAGGAAATCATTTTGTCAGTCGGACTGGTTACCTCAGAAGTTGTTTTAACCCTTTGAGTTCTTGGCTTCTTCACAATGTGAGGAGATGGAGTCTTTTCTGATTCTGATGAACTCAAAACCAACTTTCTTTTGGCAATCTGCAGTTGAGCCAACGTTTTGGTTTTCTTGACTGATTTGGGAGCGGCTAACTGAGTCCCAATTTCCTGTTTGATTTTCACAAACTAAGTAGTGGTCAAGTCCATTTTGGATTTGATTGGCATTGTGTTCTTTGCATTGAACACCTTAAATTTCGATGTTCTCTCAGAGTCCTCAGCCACTAAGCCTTTAGCTTTCAGTAAATAACTGATTTGAACTGCAAAGCCCTTGGATTGTTTAGAAGACAGAAACATATTCTTCAGAACATTAAAAATGAAACGCTTCCAGTTAAATTTTTGACCAGCCATAATAACGGTAATGGCCTGAAATTTCTCTAAAGTTAGAGCAGCGAATGATCCTGCTTTTGCCAAAATTCCTTTTGCAATAACATCAGCTAGCAATTGAACTTCATGTTTCAGTTCTTTCTTAGGATCTGAAACCTTAATCTTTCGTCCATCAATAGAAAGAGAGACTTGCATCTCTTCAATATCAGACGCCTTGACATCTGAGAGTTGTGCCATACCTTCAGAAGGTAAATGAAAGAAATCACCAAGAGAATCTTCAGAAATGATCAGCAACTGATCATTGATAGTAGACTTGATATTTCCCTCAGAATCAATCACGCCAGAAGAGTAGAAATCCTGAAGTTCTTTGGGATAGATATCCTGAGAAGATTGTCCCAAAAATGTTCTTAGACCAGCAACTTCAAGCTTCTGAAATACTTTCTGAACTTCAGCATCGCCGAAGGATAATATAGATCCAAAGTTGATGGTCATAGAATTTAGCATGAAAGCGGGAATTTGGGTTGCCATTGATAACTGATAAATTGCCTGAAAGAAAATTCGAGGAATGAGGTAGTTCTTGCCCTAAGGAGAATTTGACGTAGTCGAAAAGTAAGACTGAAAAGAGGCGGGTAATAGTACATATGTACGTGACCATTCAAACTCTGGACACGTGTCAGTCCAAAGAATTTTGAAAGAAACAAAGTAGTACGTGTGCTACAATCGTGTGTACGAATTGAGTGGTGAAGATAACTCCACGTAAAGAAAATCAAGAGTCATGATTAGTTTAGCAGACGGTCACGTCATTTGATTTGGAATAAAATTGGGTTAATTAGTTAACTTATATGAGAAGATTAGTGAAAAAGTCGACTGATAGGTCAGTTGATAAGACTGAGTTCTTTCAATCGAGAATTTACTAACGACTGTCTTCTCAGTTAACCTCTTGAACCATTATTCCCCCTTAATCTATTAAAGCAAAATGACGGCAATAGACAGAGAATATTAATGATGAGTATGGTGCTGGGTATAGCAAACGTCACAGAGAGATGTCCTTTCGTATCCCTCCTTTGTTTTGCCCTATAAATAAGAGTGAAGGGGTTAGCCAAAATTCATCTCAGCAAGTAATTCTACACAGATAAAGATAATGGCAGAAGCTGGAAGCTCAAGTGACGCTCAGTTTACTCTACAAGCTAGGAAGCAGTTCATAGAAGATGAAGTCTTCTACACTAGCCTTCGTTACTGGGAAGAGATGCAGGAGCTGGAGTTCCTGTATTACTCTGGACGGGTCTCCACTTTCAGGCGGAAGGCCCAACTACAAGAGGTGCGGGAGCTCCTAGAGGTTCCTGCGGGGGTGGACCTTTTTAAAGAAGGTTATCTCTACAAGCTCTTTCTTCTGAAGGAGCTGGAGATCCTCTGCCGCATCGCTGTCTCCCATGATTTCTGCAAAACTTCTTCCTCAGCACTGGCTGCATGGATGAGTTTGTGGATAGATTCTGTGGAGGAAAATATTGTGACAATGTAACCGGCTCCTCTCCTGATTAATGAAAATATTTATTATGTTTTATCGTCATTGTTCTTTTATCTCTGCCTGCAATGATTTGTTAGAAACATAACCATAAGAACAATACAAACACTTGCTGACATCAGTTAATAGTTCATAAGAATAAGCAACTCACTTAAATATTCAGTAAAACAACAATAAAGCTTAATCAACAAATTACGAACAATGATCATTAATTAAGATAAATCAATTAATCCAAGTATATTGCGGAAGTGAGAAAACTTAGTCTCAGCCAGTGGCTTGGTGAAGATATCAGCTGCTTGTTGTTCAGTTGAGACGTATTCCAGTCTGATTTCCTTCTTTAGAGCATGATCTCTGATGAAGTGATGTCTGACATCTATGTGTTTGGTTCGAGAGTGAAGAACTGGATTGTAGGTTATAGCAATTGTGCTTGTGTTGTCACAAAATATAGGTGATTCTTTAGTATCAACTCCATAATCTCTCAGTTGTTGCTGAATCCAGAGCAGTTGGGCACAACAGCTTCCAGCAGCAAGATATTCTGCTTCAGTTGTGGAAGTTGCTATGGATGTTTGCTTTTTGCTGAACCAAGAAATCAGTCGGTCTCCTAGAAACTGACATGATCCACTTGTACTTTTTCGATCAAGTTTACATCCTGCATAGTCTGCATCTGAATAACCAACTAAATTGAAAGATGAGTCTTTAGAATACCATAACCCAACATTTTGTGTGCCTGAATCCAATTTTTTCACTTGTAATCCAAGAAAGAATGTCAGTTCACCCATCATGCTCATTTCGAATTTTTCCTGCATCAACTTAGCAAATTTCTCACATAATTTGGGGTTAGTTGACCCAAATATGATATCATCAACATAAATTTGAACAAGTAAGATATGATCATTCTTAGAAAATTTGAACAACGTCTTATCAACTGATCCAACAGAAAAATCATGATCAGTTAGAAATTTTGAAAGAGTTTCGTACCAAGCTCTTGGAGCTTGTTTAAGACCATATAAGGCTTTGTTCAAATGATAGATATGATCAGGAAGGTGATGATTAACAAAACCTGGAGGTTGTTCAACAAAGACTTCTTCCTGCAACTGTCCATTCAGAAATGCGCTTTTAACATCCATCTGGTACACTTTGAAATTTTTGAATGATGCATAGGCCAGGAATATTCTTATTGCTTCCAGTCTTGCAACTGGTGCATATGTCTCATCATAATCAATTCCTTCTTCCTGCCTGTATCCTTGTGCAACTAGCCTTGCTTTGTTGCGCACAACTGAACCATCCTCGTTCAGTTTGTTCCTGTATACCCATTTTGTACCTATAACAGTTTTGGAAATTGGTCTTGGAACTAAGTTCCAGACATTATTATGGATAAACTGATTTAGCTCTTCTTGCATGGCATTTATCCAGTTAGGATCAGCAAGAGCTTCATCAGTTTTCTTTGGTTCCAGTTGAGATACAAAAGCTGAATGAATGAATAAGTTAAGCGTTTGATTTCTCGTTCTTACCGGATCAGATGGATTACCTATCACCAATTCTGGAGGATGTGATTTCTTCCATCTGAGTTCAACATTTGTTGATTCCAAATTGGTAACTGCTTCAGTAGGTAACTGATTGGTTTCAGTTTCAGTTGGAGCTGTTTCAGTTGGCAACTGAATCTCATTTGTTTGTTCTACTAACTGATTAGCTTCCAATTCAACAGCCTGATCTAATATCTCAGGTTCAGGTGTTTGGAGATTGCTTTGATTAATATGAGTATCTTCTTCATCATCATCCTCCAAACTGATATCTGTAAATCTGTCAGCTAGCTCAACTGTATCAGTTGGCTTATCAGTTAGTACAGTTTCATCAAAAACAACATGAATAGATTCTTCAACATTTAAAGTGTTTTTGTTGAAGACTCTGTAAGCTTTACTTACTGATGAATAACCAAGAAATATTCCTTCTGCAGATTTAGCATCAAAAGCTTTTAAATGAGTTTTACCATTGTCGAGTATAAAACATCTGCAGCCGAATATTTTAAAGTAAGAAACCACACTTTTTCTTCCATGCCAGATCTCATACGGTGTTTTCAAATGATTCTTATTAATCATTGATCTGTTTTGAGTGTAACACGCAGTGTTCACTGCTTCTGCCCAAAACCTTTGAGAGATACTAGAATCAGCAAGCATTGTTTTAGCAGCTTCCTTAAGTGTTCGATTTCTCCTTTCAGCTACACCATTTTGCTGAGGAGTTCTTGCTGCTGAGAGCTCATGTTTGATTCCAGTATTCTCTAAATAGTTTGAAAGAATTTTATTGATAAATTCAGTTCCTCGATCGGATCTGATTCTGTCAATTCCAACTGATTTTTCATTTGATAATCTTTTGAAAAGCTTGATCAGTTGAGCAGCAGTTTGGTCTTTGGTCTTGAGAAAAATGACCCAAGTGAATCTAGAAAAATCATCTACAACCACCAAGGTGTATTTCATTCCCCCTAAGCTCATCACCGGTATTGGACCAAAGAGATCCATATGTAATAGTTCTAAGCATCGGGAAGAAGATTTACGACCCTTGTTCTTAAAAGAAGATTTTATTTGTTTGCCAAACTGACATGCTGAGCAAATTTTGTCTTTTGTAAAATCCATTTTGGGCAGCCCAGTCACAAGATCATGTTTACTCAAATATGCAATAGATTTGAAATTCAAGTGGTTTAACCTCTTATGCCATAACCAGTTTTTCGAAGATTTTGAGGCAATAAGACATACTGATGCATAAGGTTGATCATTCCAGCTGACTTTGTATGTGTTTCCACATCTTTTGCCAGTTAGAATGACCTCATCAGTTGAGTTTTTGACTGAGCAAATAAGTTTGTCAAATTGAACTGAAAATCCATTATCGCATAACTGACTGATGCTTATCAGATTATACTTGAGATTTTCAACTAATAAAACATCATTAATGATAAAATTACCATGGATAAGCTTACCCTTACCCACAGTTGTACCTTTCGAGTTGTCTCCAAAACTAATCTTTGGACCATCGTATTTGATCAGTTTGGATAGCAGTTTTGAATCACCTGTCATGTGTCTTGAGCATCCACTGTCCAGATACCAAACTGAATCTTCAGTTGTACCTGTTACCTGCATTCACATACAAAATAAGATTGTGGTACCCTTTGTTTATTTGGGTCCAAAGTTGATTAGTCCTTTAGGAATCCAAACTTGGATCAGTCTGACTGACCGTCCAGTTGCTGTATTCCATATGGTCTTTCTCGTTTTGTGTGTGCTTTGTGTGTGATGCATAGGTGAATCAATATGTGATTTTGCCTTTCCCAACTGATTGTTCGGCCGATATCGTTTCTGAACAGGCTTACAGTTATAGTAGTTGGAGTATTCATTTGAAAATCGTTTTGAAATTCTTTTCGATGTTTGACCACGAGAGTCAGTTGAAATTTTTGGACTATATCCAATACCATATCTATTTGCCTTGTTCTTGTTCTCAAAGGGCGGTTCAATCAGTTTACTTGGTTCAAGCTGTTCTTGTTCCACGACTGATTTGACAAAGCGAATGAATTTTCCTTTGTCCATATTCAGTTGTGGCTGAGTATCATTGGAAGACATCTCACTTTGACTACTGAACCCTAGTCCAGTCTTGTCAGCAACTGATTTTTGCGAATTCTGAATATCAGTTAGAGCTGCTGAAGATTTATTCCAAGCCTGAATGAGCTCGTTGTGCTTTGCATTTTCAAGCATCAATTTTTGAATCAACAATTGATTCCTGCTCTTTTCAGCATTGAGCTCAGCAATTTCCCTTTTTAGACTCAACATATCAACTGACTGATCAGTTTTAGTATTGTTGTCCAAGGGATCATCTTGCTTTGCTCTGGCTTTATCAAATGATAGAGCAAGCTTTTGATACTCGCTGACCATGTCATGAAGAGTCGAAATAAGCTCTTCTCTAGTGAAATCAGTTGAGCTAAAGTCGAATACCTGCTGATTGTCTGATTTATCTTCTGTCTCATCAGCCATCAGACACTTGACTTCTTCCTCTTCTTCACTAGAACTGTATGAAGTTTCAGCTTCTGACTCATCACTGTCAGTCTCTGCCCATTTGGCTTTACTTTCTTCAGCTACTAGCACTTCATGCTTCTTTTTATAGGTTTTCCTTTCATCCTTAGGTCTCCTTTTGTGCTCATATGATTTCTTTTTCCGTTCAGTTGAGACTTGACTGTCCTTCTTTGGTTTTGGGCAGTCAGCAATGAAATGTCCTGGCTTTCCACAGTTATAGCAAGCGTTTGAATCTTCTCTGGAGTTATTTCTTTGGTAGCTCTTCTGAAAATTTCCCTGATTCTTCCTCATGAATCTACCAAACTTTCTGATAAACAATGACATAGCATCATTGCTCAATTGATCTGCAGCTTTTTCAACTGAACCAGTTGGTTCTGTTCTTATAGCAGTTAGAGCAGTAGTTGATGAAGGTGTTGATGGTTCTGCTTCTCCTCGAGTTTGTAACTCAAACTCATAAGCTTTCAGATCAGCAAACAAATCATGAATTTCAACTTTGTTCAAGTCTTTTGATTCCCTCATAGCCATTGTCTTGACATCCCATTCTCTGGGAAGTCCTCTGATAATCTTGAGAGCCACTTCTTTATTTGTATACACTTTTCCAAGTGCATTTAGTTCATTTATGATTCCACTGGTTCTTTCATCATATTCAAGCATTGATTCTCCAGCTTTCATTTTGATGTTGTCAAACTTCTGTACAGCAACAGAAAGTTTGTTTTCCTTTGTTTGCTCATTTCCCTCGCATAACTGAATCAGCTTTTCCCATATCTCTTTTCCTGTCTTGCACATCTTGATTTTACTGAACGTTATCTTGTCCAGTGTTTTATACAGTATGTCCTTGGCTACATTGTCAAGGTTTGCTTTTCTTTTATCTTCAGCAGTCCACTCATCTCTGGGTTTTTCAATTCTATGAGGTGCCCCTTCGGTGATGGCAACTGCTGTGTTTGCTTTCAAAATTTTCATTGGCCCGTCAGTTATGACGTACCACATATCATCATCTTGTGCAGCTAAATGAGCCTGCATTCTGATTTTCCAGTCATCAAAGTCTTCCCTGGAAAACATAGGAATTTTGTTGAAAGAAGACATACTGAATCAGTTGAGAGAATATGTTCTACGACAAGATAAACTTCTCTCTGATACCACTTGATAGGATCGGTTAACTCAACGTGAAAGTGTTTAGAAGGGGGGGGGGTTGAATAAACACTTGCTAGATTAAAACTTCTTCGAAAGGTTGGGTACAGTTTTGTTACAAACTGACTCAAGTATCTCGTCGGTCGATAACAATCAGTTAAACTGAATAAAACAGTTGCGGAAAACTAACTGACTGAAAGATAGAATGAATAACTGAAAGTAAATAACACAGGAAATGTTTCTGGATGTTCGGAGACTTGAATAACTCCTACGTCACCCCTTCTATCACAAAGATAGGATATTCACTAAAAGACTTTGATCAAATACAATAACGTGTACTGACCCACTTCAGTTTGGACTTATCTATTGCCAAAACTGAAACTCTTAGTTAACAACTCTTTTACAGATCACAACTGATCTTAGCACAACTTGTACAATTTATCAAAGATTACAAAGTGCTTTTTCTAGCTCAAAACGTAGCCTGAATGCTACTGATAAAACTGATAAGCTTGAGCTTTGATTTGACGAAGTTGAGAGAATATTTTCGCAGAGTAACAGCAAGTAAAATGAGTAGTTCAGAATCGGTAGTTCTTCAGCTGCTCTCTTCGACTATTTATAGGCTTCTGTCAACGGTAACATTTATTTGAATAACAGCCGTTGTTTGCCACGTCAATATTCCCTGATAGATCGTACACTGCAACTTCTGAAATGCGGCGATCCACTACCAGTTCGCAGAAGACTGTACTATTTGTCGGTTGTCGTTTTCACTTTATGACGTGTACAGCTGAAAGATCAGCTGATAACAAATCAGTTGGCGAGAATGAACTGGCGAGAATATCTGCTGAAATATCAGTTAAACTAGGTTCAGTTAAGTCGATCAGTTGGTAGCTTTTAGTTGCTGAATTCAGTTGAGTCTTTTGTCAAACGCCGGAATTAAGTTTCCAACAATTAGTGACCGTCCAAATAACATAACCGAGGTACCTATATGCAGCAACGATCACCCGTCGATCCCCAACGAAGCCGGCAACAATTAAACTCCAAGGATACATCAATATCATAACTTTTCTGAAAACGCAGTTTGAGCAGTCCCACAAAAAACATCATAACTCACTCAATTTTCATCCAAAAATCTCGAATTTTATATCAAATCGAAGGCATCAAAAAGTTCTACAATTTTCTAGTTGAAAGTTTTCTCAAAATCCCTACAGAAAAATCGCAGTTTTCAACAGAACAGTGAGTTACGAGATTTCAGATCTAAAAAGTATTTCAAACGCATTCAAACCGTTTTCCGCTCAAACGACGAACGTCACACATGGATTTTAACGCATAAAAATACACAATGCATACTATGACAAGATCGATGCAGAAAGAACAGAATATACGTGCCTTTTGATATCAAACGTTACCGAAACGGCGATACCGAAGCAGAGATGGAAGCGAGGTTGATCCGGGACGAACGTGGCACCGTTTTCTTTGAATAAAATGCAACAAAACCTTGCTGGAATTTAAAGGGAGGGGGCGGCTGCTATGCTTCTCAAGACCCTAGGTTTTCTTTTAAAAGAATGAAGTGAAGAGAGAAATAAAATTGTGTGTATGTGTGAGTGTCGTGAGTGGTGTGTGTAAAGTGTGTGTGTGCGTGCGTTTTGTGTAGTGGGTAGGAGAAGGGTGTTAATTAGGGAAAATAATATACTTAATTACTAATTAACAACCAATCAAGGCATTAACTCACTACTAACTTTAAATAAAAATCGTGTGATTGAAATGAAGTGCACATGAGACAATTCCTTAAAACTTTAAAGTCTCCAAAATCTCCTAATAGTCAAATTAGGCTTTTAAATTACTAAAACTAGATTAAATTATTTAAAATGCCCCACTCCACTAAAAATAAAATACCGTCTTTTAAAATTGCCAAAGATCGTCACCGGTTCTTTCCTCAATCCCGCCTCGAATAAACGCCTGAAACATGAAACTCGAAAAAGACATTTTAACGTGTAACGTGAACATTAATAATTTAAAATAATGCATTTTCATAAATTATGCATGGCTAAAACTCTGTTAAAAATAATTAAATGATCTAATAATTAAATAAATGCATGAGTTATACGTGTACTTAATTTGGGCACTACATCTCCATTAAAAGAAACACGTCTCCATCTACAACCACAGATGTATCTGATGCAACTAAACTTTCAGCCTCTCGTTTGTTGTGCAAAAATTTTCCCAAAGCATGGAATAATGATAGATTTGCATCCTTTCCAAATGGTAAAGAAAAACAATCATCCAAATGAGTATCGCCGTATTCTTTGTCTTCTGGATAACTTGAAAGCCTCTCTGTAATACATAAAGAACGCACTAAATGTGGTTGCAGAGCGAAATACTGTAAGGATGTAATCGCATGTCTTATATCCCCTCCACTGACTTTTGCAATTAGATCAATTTGTTCACCACTAGCTTCTAATTGTTCCACTCTGCATATTTTGGAAAGTGTTTTTCTGATGGAATTGACAGTGATCGGATTAAATGTAACCTGAAAGATAATATAATATTTACGAAGAATCCATAAATTACAAGGGATAGTTTCTGACAGGACAAGGTACGAGAGGCAACCTTATAAGCCCTAGCATTTTGTAGAGAAGACTGTAGCTCTTCCCAGTACCTGTGGTGCTCTGCAAAGTCAGATTTGACATAGTCGTTAATCAATATAGCCGTTGGTATATGAACTGACCGCAAAAGAAGATGCAAGCACCTATGAAGTCTTCCATAAGACCTTCCCATTTACAACAGGAAGATCATCAATCAAGGCTCCGTTTGGTACGTGTGATAGGATAAGTAAATGATTAATAATTAAAGTGATTAAAAAATGAGATATATAGATTAATAATATGGTGGGATAAATAACATGGTGTTTGGTATGATTTTAAAAAGATTGATTAATTTTGTAAATTTTATTGTAATGACCAAAATGTCCCAAATGCTAATTAAATATATATTCTTAAAATAATTGGATAGATAATTAAATATTTATAATTATAATTTACATTTATTATAATTAATTTAAATCATTAAAAAAATAAATTAAAAGTGAAAAAGATATTTATTTTCATAAAAAAATTAATTAACAAGATTAAAAATTTATAAAAATTTAATTTAAAATAGATTTGCATTACAATTTATTTTCTTTAAAATGATTGAAAATAAATAAAATATATGAAATTAATTTATAAAAAATATAATAAAAATTTAAATATTATATTAATTATTAAATTTTCACTAATTTTAATTTTCATATTATATTTAAAAAAACAATTCAATGGTATTATGGTCAATATACAATCTTATCATGATCACTATTAAAAAATTATTAATTATCACACCCTTTGAAGAGGGATATTTAATCACACAAATAACATGTATAGTGTGGGCATTCAATCATAATCAAGGGCCTATAGATTAATAAAAAACTAACCAAACGCGAGAATAATCATTCCCTTATCATGGCTACCAAACATAGCCCAAGATATTGATAATTTCTGAGAGACCCTGTCCAAGGGTGATGAAACCAATCCATATTTCCTTATCTTTTCAACAAAACAATCAAATTCATCCAGCTTCGACATATATCGTATCCTTAGTTCATAATCCCAAAGTTGCATAAGAAAAAAAAAGGTAGAAAAAATTAATAAAAACAAACCCTGCAAAAAACTTAATTTAACTCGTCAGGAGCTGAATCATGACTGTTTAATTAATCAATAATAAAATGTACAAGTTTACGTGTTTTAGGTGGCTCCAACTGCAGTGTCCAAATTCAGTACACGTATAACTCATACATCTATTTAATTATTGAAGCATGTATTTAATTTTAAAACGAGTCCTAGTAGTGCATGATTTATGAAAATGCATTATTTTAAATTATTCATTTTTATGTGATGCACGTTAAAATATTTTTCGAGTTTCATGTTTCAGGCGATTATTCGAGGCGGGAGTGAGGAAAAGACCCGGTGACGATTTTTGGCAATTTAAAGAATGATATTTTATTTTAAGTTGAGGATGGGGCATTTTAAATAACTTATTAGCTTTTAGCATTTTAAAGCCTAAGTTATTTATTTGAGTGAGTTTAAAATTTTAAAACTTTTAAAGTTTAGCAAGTGTGCTTTTATTTTAAATTAAGGACTTGACTTGTGGTGAGGTTTAACATTTCAATTAGCCTTTTTATTAGCACTTTTAATTAATATTTTTAATTGTGTAATTAAGTCATTTAATTCCCTAATTAAACACAAAAACTCACGCGCACACACTTTTACACACACTAAATAGCGGCTAACACACACAAGTTTTCAATTCAGTTTTTATATTTTTGAGAAGAGAAATATTAGGGTTCTTAGTCCATAGAGCAGCCGCCCCCTCCCTCTGAAATTACAGCAATTTTTCGTTGGTTTCTTTCAAAGAAAATCGAGCCACCATCGTCCCGGATCAAGCCTCGCGCCGTCTCCGCTTTGATCTCGCCGTTTCGGTAAAGTTTATCATCAAAAGGCACGTATAATCTCTCTTTTGCTGCGTCGATCATGTCATATTATGCGTTGCGTTATTTTATGCGTAAAATTCATGTATGATGTTCATAGTTTGAGCGGATAATTGATTGGGTCGATTTTGAAGGAAAATTTTTAGATCTAAATCACGTTTTTACTGTTCTTATTAAAACTGCGAATTTTCGGTCTTGATTTTGAGAAAACTTTCAACGGCAAAATTGTAGAACTTTTTGATACCTTCGATTTGATATAAAATTCGAAATATTTGGATAGAAATTGAGTGAGTTATGATGTTTTTCGTGGGACTGCTCAAACTGCGTTTTTCAGAAACTATTGATGTTGATGCGTTCTTGAGATTTTATTGTTGCAGGCTTCGTTGGGGATCGACGGGTGATCGTTGCTGCGTCTAGGTATGCTTAGTATGATGTTGGGTTGTTATTTGATAGGGCGTGTAGTGTCGATAGGCACTTGAATCAATTTAAGTCGTAGGAAACGTTTCGGTGTCAATTGCCACGTTTTTCTTTGAATTGTATATGTCGTAGGGTGAACATCGTTGCTTTGGGTGTTTGTACGATTTTGGTTTGATGTTATGGCATGCTAGGATGGGTCTCGGGTTGTCGATTCATTGTACGTGCAATCGAGTCTAGGATGATAAGCATTGCGTGTTCAGAATTTTCGTGAATTTCAGATTTGCGCGGGTACACAGACCCTTACCCAGACCTCTACACGGGGTCCGTGCCTTTGTTCTTCCGGAGTGCCTTTTTCCAGAGTCTACATGGACCCCTACACGGACCTAAGCACGGGGTCCGTGTCTCCCTTTTTCTGCACACCCATTGTTCAGTACCTACACGGACTCGGAGCCGGACCTGGGCACGGCCGGTGTAGTGACCCGTTCCAGAATCACCTACTAGTTGAGAACTAAGCATGCAATTAACCTAATTAACAATAATCAGAGATAACAGCGGAAAAGTCAACAACAATACCGATTATACAACCCAATCGAAGTCTAGAATAACTCAAAATAAAATATCCAATACAACCATATCGAATCAAAACAATACCGATAAACTAAACCAACCAGCTACTCAACGTCCTCCTCCTGCTCCTCCTGAGCTGTCCAACCTGAGACCTGCCCCGAGGGAATGGGGTGTCCAAGAATAAACAAAACCGAGGACGTGAGCGATAAGAACGCCCAGTACAAAAGTATGAGTATACAGACCTATATGAAATGCACATGCTATGATCATGATACCGGGGTAGTCAAGAAACAGGAATCACAAAAGGATCTCAACAATGCTCAGTCTAGAGGCGCCAAGTGGATAGTGCCGCGCGGTACACCTCTGGGTCACTGCATCCACTACAAGACAGACGTGGACCTAAAATGTCCCGGACCACCGAAGCCCTCCCGACCCGTCGGCCACTGTGTACTCTCGGTGTCCATGCGTCCACAAGACAGGGCTGAGCGGCCCCAAGATATAGCTTATCTCGAAAGAGATACAGCTCAACAGTAAAGGCTATCTCAAAGGAGAATACGGCTCAACATGAAATGCAACGTGCAGTAATAAACGTGACATAATAGCATGCATCATATGACATATATCAATGCACCACATCATCATGCAACACATATAAGAATGTATACTCAACCAGGATATCTCGGATAGTACTTTCGTACCTCTAACACAGCAAGCCTAGCCTTACGCAACACCGCTAATCAGGTCTAGAACAAGCCTACGCATCAAAAGCATACTCAATCAATACTACCATGCTCGACTAGCAAAACCAGTACTCCCTAGTACTACCAAAGGTTTAGGGTTTACCTTCGTCCGTCGACAGCCCTTTGATGTCGATTGCCTCGTAACTCAGGCGCCGCTACGCTACTACTCCTGGCAGCTCTTGGCTATCGCTCGACCAACAACTAACCCTAGAAACCTTCCAAACTTCTCACTAAAGATTCAATCTCAAGAAATGGCAAGTCAAAAATGAGAAATCCGAGCACTATTTATAGGCCATGTTCGGATCCTCCGAACACCACTTCGGAACGTCCGAACGCTACGTGTCCATTGGCTCTTGACAGCTCATGATCGGATCCTCCGATCATACACTTCGGACCGTCCGAACATGCACGTGTCCAGCTGCTCTTGACACCTCATGATCGGATCCACCGAACCTACACTTCGGAACGTCCGAACTCCCACGTGTCGATCAACTCTTGACACCTAATGATCGGATCCAACGAACTCACTTCGGACCTTCCGAACTCTTCGGTGCTTCCGAACCATCTTCGGTCCGTCCGATCATGACTCGGTCAAAATTACACCTTAAACCTTCTTAATCACCATTACTCCGTTAATTACCCAATTTGGAATTCGGGCTACTACATTCTCCCCCCCTAAAAAAAAGATTTCGTCCTCGAAATCAAGTTTATAGAATGAACAAAACTGAAATAAAAACAACATCATTATTACATCTCAATTGTTGCTTCAATTCTCTCATCTCTGACTCTCATCTGCAGCCTGATCCTGGTTCAGCGCAAAAACCTGACCTTGGGCACGAGGTCGAAGATTCGAACTACCCACAGCCTGACCTTGCCTCCTCTGCTGAACAGTCGTCTGAGATCCGGAGCCAGATCCTGCTCCACCTCGCAACTGAGGACAATTCTTCTTGATATGACCCATCTCTCCGCACTGAAAACAAGCTCCTGCTGCTAATCGGCATTGCTCCGATGGATGGTTCTTACCACAATGCGCACAAGAATCCTTCTTCTCACCAAAGCGAACAACACCGCTAGACCTTGATCCAGATCCAGAAGAAGAAGAACCGGACTTCTTAAAAGACTGAGGTCGAGGACTCAAAACACTCGGAGGTCTAGAAGAAAGAATAGCTCTACCACGCTGGAGACTGATCTCTGCTTGACGACACCGGTTCACCAACCCATCGTACGAAGTAGGATTATCACAGACGGTGACACGATCAAAAATCTCCTGGTTAAGGCCCTGAAGGAAATGATCGTACTTGGCTTCAGAACTGCCACTGATATGAGGCGCAAAGGGTAACAACTCGAAGAATTTCTGCTGATACTCATCAACAGACATACTCCCCTGCTTAAGGTTCAGGAGCTCAATCGTCTTGGCCTGGCGAAGGGCTGGAGGAAAGTACAGCTGCATGAACGCTGCACGGAAATCGACCCAAGTCGCTCTACCCTGCGACTGAACTATCGGCGCAGAAGTCGATCGCCACCACCTGCGAGCACGGCCCTCGAGAAGAAAACTAAGGGTCTCCATCTTCTGCTCATCGGTGCACTGGAATGCGCGAAAACAACTCTCCATGCGCTCTAACCAATCCTCCGCATCATCGGGAGTCTCTCCACCAACTAGAGGCTTAGGCCCCATCTGCATGAAACGATGCATATCGAAACGCCTAGGACCATCCCGACGATGACGATGCTCACGATGACGTCTATGATCGTCCTGGTCACCCCATCGACCTACACTCCCCTGACTACTCCCGTCACCAAAGTGGTCAGCCATTGCTACAACATAGAATGGGGAAACTAGTAAATTGGTCAACGGAAATCCCAAAACAGAAATCTATATCCCAAAATCGTATGCATGCTCTGATACCATAAATGTAGTGACCCGTTCCAGAATCACCTACTAGTTGAGAACTAAGCATGCAATTAACCTAATTAACAATAATCAGAGATAACAGCGGAAAAGTCAACAACAATACCGATTATACAACCCAATCGAAGTCTAGAATAACTCAAAATAAAATATCCAATACAACCATATCGAATCAAAACAATACCGATAAACTAAACCAACCAGCTACTCAACGTCCTCCTCCTGCTCCTCCTGAGCTGTCCAACCTGAGACCTGCCCCGAGGGAATGGGGTGTCCAAGAATAAACAAAACCGAGGACGTGAGCGATAAGAACGCCCAGTACAAAAGTATGAGTATACAGACCTATATGAAATGCACATGCTATGATCATGATACCGGGGTAGTCAAGAAACAGGAATCACAAAAGGATCTCAACAATGCTCAGTCTAGAGGCGCCAAGTGGATAGTGCCGCGCGGTACACCTCTGGGTCACTGCATCCACTACAAGACAGACGTGGACCTAAAATGTCCCGGACCACCGAAGCCCTCCCGACCCGTCGGCCACTGTGTACTCTCGGTGTCCATGCGTCCACAAGACAGGGCTGAGCGGCCCCAAGATATAGCTTATCTCGAAAGAGATACAGCTCAACAGTAAAGGCTATCTCAAAGGAGAATACGGCTCAACATGAAATGCAACGTGCAGTAATAAACGTGACATAATAGCATGCATCATATGACATATATCAATGCACCACATCATCATGCAACACATATAAGAATGTATACTCAACCAGGATATCTCGGATAGTACTTTCGTACCTCTAACACAGCAAGCCTAGCCTTACGCAACACCGCTAATCAGGTCTAGAACAAGCCTACGCATCAAAAGCATACTCAATCAATACTACCATGCTCGACTAGCAAAACCAGTACTCCCTAGTACTACCAAAGGTTTAGGGTTTACCTTCGTCCGTCGACAGCCCTTTGATGTCGATTGCCTCGTAACTCAGGCGCCGCTACGCTACTACTCCTGGCAGCTCTTGGCTATCGCTCGACCAACAACTAACCCTAGAAACCTTCCAAACTTCTCACTAAAGATTCAATCTCAAGAAATGGCAAGTCAAAAATGAGAAATCCGAGCACTATTTATAGGCCATGTTCGGATCCTCCGAACACCACTTCGGAACGTCCGAACGCTACGTGTCCATTGGCTCTTGACAGCTCATGATCGGATCCTCCGATCATACACTTCGGACCGTCCGAACATGCACGTGTCCAGCTGCTCTTGACACCTCATGATCGGATCCACCGAACCTACACTTCGGAACGTCCGAACTCCCACGTGTCGATCAACTCTTGACACCTAATGATCGGATCCAACGAACTCACTTCGGACCTTCCGAACTCTTCGGTGCTTCCGAACCATCTTCGGTCCGTCCGATCATGACTCGGTCAAAATTACACCTTAAACCTTCTTAATCACCATTACTCCGTTAATTACCCAATTTGGAATTCGGGCTACTACAGCCGGGGTCCGTGTACTTCTTGTTTTTGGGAAATTTTTATAGTATGCTTTGAGGTTTGATGTCATGGTTTAGTACAATGATTTACAAGGTCGAGTCATGAGAATTTTAGAACGTCCTAAGGAGTTGAATGAACTTGTAAGTAAGTATGATTAATACGTCTAAGTTATGCAAGTTAAGCATGTAAATTTATGAATAGTATGTGCAGCAATGGCCCCGACCGAAGTCCAAAGAATCCCTCAACGCCAAGTAAGTATGTTGACGTGCAAGAAAATATTTTAAGTTTTTGAGGTATGCTAAATGTCTTGTGACCAAATTATGTTTAGGATTGGAAAGCGTTAAATTATGAACGGGACCAATCCGCCTGTTAAATTATGAGCGGGTTAGAACGAGGTTGGAAAGCGTTAAATTATGAACGAGGACCAACCAGCCCGTTTAATTATGAACGGTGATCTCATGTATGTGGCATTGGATACGTCCCTGTCAGCCCAGTACTATGGTTTGTCTGATCAGGCATTTATTATGTTATGGGTCACTTGCTTTGAAACATGCCTCTACGCAAAATAAAGTCATGTATGTTTAAGTACGTTTAGTTATGCAAGCATGTTTATGAAAGCTTTCAAGTTATAGCACGTCTATGTATGTATGTATGTTCAAGTTACGTTATGCAAGTTCAAGTTTTAGTATGTACGCTCTATTTTAAAGTTGCATGTGGTTTTATTACGTAATACTCGTTATTTCGGTTTATACGTGTTGAGTCTTTAGACTCACTAGACTTGATCGATGCAGGTGACTATGTTGATGAGGAGACAGGATGTGGCGACCAGGGGCAGGCTTGGACTGAGCGGGAGGCTAACCCGAGGACCGCAATGTTTATGTTTTTATGCAAATGTTAATTTACTCTGATTTCATATTTTGAAGGAAACACTTTGAGCAAACCTTTTGTGAGCAAATTTTATTGTAGTTATTTTGAACAACCATGTCTTATGGGAGACTTGGTTGAGATATTTTATGACAAACTTTGAAGGTTATTTTATATTTAAGAAAATTTCAATTTTTCCGCAAATTTTGAGTGGTAAAAGTATGGTACGCTACACCAACAGATGCCAAAACTTCTCATTGTACCATGTACCTGAATTAGAAATATAAAGATGTTCCTGCCATATGGTGGGGGATGGTGTATTCCATTCCCAAACGTCAGCTCCAAGATGAGATGCAACTGCATAGATAGTCGCCTACAAGAAGAAATTATCCAATTAATCAACTACAAAAAATAATGTAGGATATGTTGTACATAATACTGTTGAGCAGTCATCTAATGCGATTAAAATTGTCACATAGCACAAATTAAAAATCATTATTTTACAGTGCTCCTCGTAGCTGAACATAAAAATTGTAGAAGAACAGTAACATACAGATTTTCCGACTCCGGCTTGCCCTGATATGAGGAGTAGATTACTATGCAAACCATTCTGCAAAGAGTCCAGACAAGGTTAAAGTTTATATAATAATATAACAATGGGAGAAATAACCTAAGTTGATGATTTACCAGATGTAAATAATCATAATATAACATGATTTTTGTTAGATTCTTAGATATTGTCACCGGGCGGCATATTACATAATTACCACTAATCACTAATGTATGTAACTAAAAATATAGTGTATTAGCATTCCACAAATTGACACCACACATCACGAAATGACACGGAAAAAACTAGAAAACCACACACATTTAAGTTGATAAGATTCATGTTTAAGGATTCGAGCAGGATCCAGCGTTCAGCAAGCTCCATAATTGGTAGTCAAATTATCAATTAAATTTAATTAGTGCAGCCGTTAGAAATACATGAACAAATAAGGCAGTTCAACAACTATATGAGGCACTTTCACAAAAGAATGCCAATTAAATACTGTTTTTTTATGTCATACTATCTCCATAGTTCCTTGAATGTGAAATGATTACACTTTCTAAACACTTATATCGTAACACATTAATATTAATAAGTGAATAACCACTTCCTGAGAAGTTGTAATTGGCAATGGGTTTAATCAACATCAGGTCACAGAATAAAAATTCTCGTTCGATATTTTTCTGACTTTTGAGACATTTTAAGGTATACAATTGTGTCCTGAACACCTAAAAATCACACAGTATCCTCAGTAGCATTAGTCAGGCATTTGGATATCCACCTTTTAAGAAACTGGCCAGAAACAAATAGGGAAAATTGCTAAAAGAAAATGTGCCAGTTTCAATTAAGCCTTTCTCGAGTGTCAACAGCTCGATGGGATGTCTACGTGCATAATGGGTCAACTACAAGGAAGAACATGTAATCTTCACCTCCATTTTCCAGTAAAAGAAAATCACAATACACTCAACATTCTTCTAACCGTATGCCATTCACTGTGCTTACATGGTACAGAGAAATAAGTTAAGCCATTATCTATAATCACCCACCATTAAGCAAAATTCCAATGAAATTAATTTTCTGTTAAATTATTTGCTTCTGTATATTAAGTGATTAGCAATAAACTAATTAGCATAAGACCTTCTATATGGTCGACGAAATCCGCACCAAGTTACTAGGATGAAAGACCCGTCAACTGACAACACCCAAGATGGTTGTTGTGCACAGTCTTGGGTGCTGAAGTAGTACCCCTTTGGTATTTTCTCCTTTCATTGTTGCATTCTTTAACCCTTTTTCCGCCTTCGTTTAAATACTCTATGCATTTAGGGATTTGACAGTCTTATTGTGCCCTCTGTCTCTCATATTGCATCTGGGATTTTAGCATAAAGGGTGTGCGGTTGATTTGGGATTGTCTGTTTGTTGCAAGTTTCATCTGGGATTTAAGGGACTAGGACGAGGTGAATTTTTTCCTGTGATTTCTCTATGTTGATCTTTGTTTTTCATGAAAATGGATTCTTATTTGAAGTGCTTATCAATCGTTTCTGGAGCTACAAATTTACACATATACGTTGTTTTGATGTTCTTTCTGTAGCTGCCTGTTGAAACTAATCTTGTAGGTATTGAAGTCCCTTTAAATTTCTTAATGGGGCATGGATATTGTGGGACATTTCCCAGTTGGTCAATAATACATCATACCATAGTTTTTAAAATTAAAAACAAAAGGTTATTACATATAACCAACTACTGTACACTAAGGTTTAACAGATGATATCCGAAAAGAATATCACCATCCCTGGCCACCAATACACAAATGGTTTAAGATTTCATTTATAGTTGACTCCCACCCCTAAAGCCGCCCCTCAATTTTATTCTCCCTACAATACAACCAACCTATTTCTTATTTGAAGCTACTGCAACTTGTCAGGCATAGTCAACTATACTCATTGTCTCCATTTTTTATAATTCAAATTATTTTATGAAATTTGAAACCAATTATTTAAGAATTATTCATCATTATTGTGAGGACCCATATTAGCTACACAAAGTCATGAATTAAAACTCATTCAAGCCATGAATTTAAAGAGGAATTTGAAGGGACATAACAACATTTTAATTGTGTTTAAAGCCATAAGGATGCCATAAACATGTTGGTAATGGTATTGAATGGTAGCCTCTTCACCTCCCCTACATGAACATGGCGGTAATGGCATTGAATGATAGCCTCTTCACCTCCCCTCCATGAACCTATAAATACCCCCAAGAGCTAAAGAAAACCACACCAAAACAACATCAAATGTTTCTTTCCAAAAGTTGTAATTTTCGAGTACAAAAATTATGCCCAATTTCAGAAGGTTTTGCTCATTGTTTTACATATCCAAATCCGATCTCCACCGTTCAGAATATACCTACACGTGTTTGGAGCAACATATCCAAAATTCAGATCGATCCAACAGTGCAATTAGGCACAACATTTTTTGCAAGATGACTGGTTTTTCAGTGTCAAACTCTGACTTGTTCATTCCAAGATTTTTGGAACAATCTTTCATGTAATTGGGTTTTTGCTATACTCTTATGTACACTTGCATTTCATAAGTGTAATACTTGATATATATATATATATTTCGACATACTTCTTCTTTGTAAGTATGTCAACATTTGCTTAAAAATACGTTATATATGTTTCTTGAAATTCGATCGACATGATATATTCGTTCCTATTTGTTATGAACATTCTTGAACAATTTGTTGTTGAATATTAGTTATAAAATTTGAAAGCATGTTTTAAATATTTGAAATGCACTGTAATGATTCGAATTTGAAATGGCAAGGAAATTCTGATATTTGATATGCTTTGTTTAAAGCCCTGATGCGGTGGGTTATAATAACCGTTCTTTTGGCCTCACCCCTTAGAGAAGTAACATATAGGGGACTAATCAGTAAACCATGAAAAATGAGATGATTTTCAATGTTATGTTTGTATCTTGTTCGTATTCGATTCAACATGCTTATGATTGAAATTATGATAATATATTGGTATAATTATCACATTGATATTCGTTATGCACGATCGACCCTCGTTTACTGAGTATTTCCCAAGTACTCATCCCTTACATCCCCCTAAGATAAGAACGAGGAACAAATCGAAGATAAAGAACAAGAATACTTTTGGGATTGGTGATCCAATTCAAGACCAGTCTTGTTATTCTATCTTTTAGTTATTTTACGCTTCCGCATTTCGTTTTAATTGCATTCTAAAGACGATTGTTGATTTATGTAATAGACTGGCTTTTGGCTATTTGATGTACTGCATGGCTTGTCGTTATACAATTTTAAATTTGTTGAGGATCGAAGTTGAGTTTAGAGGGGGGGTGAATAAACTCTACTCGTTTTTCTTTCTGATGAGGTACTAAAATCCTGTTAAGGATAGTAGTTAATCTTGTGCGAATACTATCACCTGATTACAATAAAACGTGCGGAAACAATCTGATGAAGTAGTTGAAAAACAATAAAACAGTAGGCAGCAGTTGTTTATGGAAGTTCGAAGATAAACTCTTCTACGTCTCCCCTTCTCCTGTTTCCAGAAGGTATAACTAAAAGATTTTGGATATTACAGTACAACTCTTGTACACACCTAATTCAGAAGTACTTACACCTCAGCCTACTGAAACTCTTAGTTTCTCAACTCACAAAAATGCGAAACACAAAGTTCTGAAAAGACTCTTTTCAGATTACAAACTCTTCCTGATAAGGTATAAGTGATGTAAGATTGTGAAGAGTGTAAGAATTAGTAGCACGAGATGATCTTTAAAAGATCAGATATTAGCTATGAAACGTGTGCTACTTTTCTTTGTGTTGAACTTTTTGTACTCAAGGAGTTTCGATATTCGTCTGATAAGAGAGTAGCTTTGTTCCTTGAAAAATGATGTTATGCGAAGTGTCGTGTCGTATAAGGATTTGATGCAAGTATATATAATCGACTGAGTTCAACGTTCACAATCAGAGTAAGTCTTCAGATAACTGATACAATCAGCTTTATTACCAAAAGAAGTTCCTGCAGAAAAGCTATAAAACAATCAGTCTATTTTTATACTTAATTGGGTAAAATGCATTAAATGACTCCGTATAGTATTTAATGCTGCAATTAATACTAGTACTAGGATCTCTTTAACGGTAACAATTAAGATAGCAACGTTAGGAAACGTCCTCTACTGGTTTTGTATTGCTATCCTTTCTACTGGTTTAGTTTTATTAGATCAGCCGCTTCTGATAAGTTATTCTACTGTTCTGGTCTGCTGGTCTACTGGTTTTAGTTATCATCGCCACAATAAAATTCATGTCTAACAATTTCTCCTTTGTGGTGATGCCAAAACCTAAACAGTAGAAAGTCGTTAAATAAAGCAGATAATCATTTAAACAAAAGGATAATGTCAATAAGATATCAAGGTAAAATGATCAATGATCAATCAGTTTCAATATCCCTATAAATGATTTCTTCATTCTGAGGTTCTTGAAGTCTTCTGTTACAAGGTTCAGCCTCATCTTCTGGTTGTCTAGCTTCTTGCCTAGCTCCTGTTAGATCTCCTCTATCTTCCCCTTTTTTGGCATCAGCAGCAACAACATGGGCGAAGAGGTCATTCAGCCTTCCGGATATATTTTGAATGCCATCGGTTAGCATCTCCAGATACGGAGTCTGAGAAGAGATGCGATTATCCAATGCAGTGATAGATTGATTTTGAGAGTCAATCTTGGCATCCATAAGTTCCACAGAAGTAGAAAGCGATCGGAAGAGATCATCATGCTCAGTGATTCGATTGAGTATATCAGTTTGAGCAAGAATCATGTTGCTGTGGTTTCGCGCTATAGCCTCTCTGAACACGATGGCTTCTGCATGCATCCTCTCCATGTTTTCCGTCGTGTTATAAATGTGTTTCCCCATGCGGTCTCTGAAAGATTGAGCGCCAGAGAATTCTGAAATATTTTCACAGGACATCCGTTTCACCAAATCAGATACGTTGTTGAGTTCCCTTTGCAGAGACTCAGTCTGAAATTCCAAGTTGAATGGATCTGATTCTGGGTAGGGAGTTCGCTCAAGCATTCGTTGCTGAAACTCAATGAGACGAGAGTTCGTCTGAGTTGGAACAGCAGGAGAGGTAGTCAATGCAGTAGAGACAATATTAGCATCCACCAAGGCAGTAGAAGAAGCAGGATCTGCTGAGCTTTCTTCTGGAATTGTAGAAACAGTAGGTTCAGCAGCAACCAGAGGAAGAGCAATATCTTCAGTGGGAATGGCCAAGTCAGAGGCCAAGATTTCTTCCGTTGGTGCAATAACAGCCTGTGAATCTGATGGTTCTTCAGTAGAAGGTGCAGAAGGCTGATCCATAAGAATGTGCATCTCTGCTTGATGAGCAGCAGAAAATATCTCTAAATTCGGCAATAAAGAAGTAGCATCTGGTTCTGCTATATGTTGCCCTGGGGTTGGAGAATCAGAAGGTGGCAATGAAGTAGCCGGTGCTGCTTCCATAGTAGTAGAGACTGTTGGTATAATCGACTCAATGACTTCCTCAACCGAAGCCAGTTCATGCATGAACAATAGTGATGAGGACGGAATGGGCCTTGTTGGAGAAGCAGGAGTACTAAGAGCAGAAGCCTTTGGGGAGGCTGTAGTCCTTTCCTCAACTGTCTGAATCTGTTGAAAATTTTGAACAAGACCAACATGATAAACAATAGGCTCGCCAAAGCCTTGTTCTTGAGCAAGAAATTGCTCACGCATTTGTTTTAACCTGTCAGATAGAATCACAATAACATTTTGATCGTGAGTAGCAGTAGGAACAGTAGGATCAAAATTCGATTGAAGAGCTTTCAGAACCGATTCTAGTTTCTGACATTTCAGCTGATCGAGGATGAAATTCCTTCTACGCAAGGCCTCGATGATATTTTCTGTTTTTGCAAGCTGAAAAATTTTCTTCTCTGCATTCATCATTTTGGCATAGTTCCCTTTTGTTTTGAAGTAAGCAAAAGAGTGGAACAGTCGGACAGTATGCCATTCATCAAAGAAATTCATGTCATCGTTTGCAGAGGTCTCAATCTCTGCTAGATGAAGATCAACACCGGTAGTCACAGTTGTTTTGTGACCAAAAACTGGTGGTTCTTCGACCATTTTTCCTTTACCTTTGTCAGATGATGAAATAAGCACGATGGGTTGGAAAGTAGAAGACCCGCTTGCTGGTTCTCAAATTACTATTCCAGATGTTGGCTTGAAAACAGAAGCAGTAGAAGGTGCTGGAATAGATGTAGTAGCTTGAGCAGTCGAAGAAGCAGTTGATCGAACAGAAGGAACCGCTTCTTGAAATACCTGTCGGATAGGTACTTTCTCAATTTCAGACAGTGCTGCTGTCTTCTTAATCTTAAGAATGGTGCGCGGTTTCTTCTTGGCTGGGGTTGGTACTGGTGGTAGAGCATCAGCAACAGACTCTTCTGATGTTGTTTTGTCAGAATCAGTTGAAATAACCACTCGTTTCTTAGAAATTTTCTTTTGAGGTTTCTGAACCTCTGAAGCAGTTTTCCCAATTTCCTTTTTCAAGGCGACAAACTCCGCCACGGTTGGCTTAGGCCTTAAAGCCAATACGTTCACAGCATCAATCATGGTTACTGAAGTAGCATCTAGATCACTGGTAGAGGCGAAACCAGCATCCTTGAGCATAGCGCTGATTTGAACGGCGAAACCAGAACTCCTCCTCACAACCATATCCTTCATAATTCTAAAAAGAAAATGACTCCAGTCCACCTTAATTCCCTTTGTGATGGCAGTCATTACTTGAACCTTTTCCTTCGTCAATTCGTCGAAGATGCCAGCTTTGATCAAAATAGCTTTTGCCACAATATCGACCAGAATTTGATATTCTATTTTGAGTAATTTTTTGTGACAAGAAGGAGACACTTCTTCTCCAGATGCTGAGAAAGATCTGAGTGCAATAGACATATCTGTTTTGGAAATATCAGATAGTTCAGACGTACCTGAGAGTGGAAGAAGGAAGGTTGCTCCCAAATGTGCGACATCAATTGCAATAGATGCATCTCCTTTAGAATAAACAATCTTTCCTTCATGCACTGTTGCCTTAGAGTAAAATTCCAGAAGAGCATTTTTGTAAAGTACTGCTGGCGCTTCCAGGAACTTTCTGAGTCCCGATTTCTCAATGTTTTGAAACATTTTCACGAGATTCTCATCCTTGATGTTGAGAACCGAAGCAAAGTTAACTTGATAAGCGTTAAGAGTGTATGCTCCAGCCATTTCTGTATGCAGATAGAATCAGACAAATTTTGCAGTAGTTAGAGATGATAGAGAGAAAGCAGTAGCTGAATAACGATATTTATGAAACAGTAAAGATGAAAAAGGTGAAATTTGAGATAAATATACAGCCGTCAAATAAACATAAAGACACGTGTCAGTATGTTTTTGGTTGAGTGTTTGAAAAGTTTTGCAGAAACTGTCAGATATACGAATGATTTTGAAAATTTGAAAAAGGCGGGCTGTCCAGACGGTTATAAAAGAAATCAGAAGAGGATTTTTCGTTTTATGATAACGTCTGCTGGAAATTTCAGAGTGCTGAAATATTTGATCACTTTGTCAAAACCAGTAGACTTGTAGTTTTATCGAAAAGACAAACATCCTATCTGTTTTCTGAAAAAGGTGTCAAACTCTTAGTCTGACTAAGATACTGTTCCCCCTCGGTAAATGCAATTAATAAATGGTCATTAAAGCAACAAGTGACTCTTGGCAATATCTCAATCTGAACCGTTGAAACTGAATTGTCACAAGAGTCTTTGTTTCCTCTATAAATACCTGTACATCTTGAACGAAGTTAAACAAGTATAATCCAACATGAAAACTCAAGTAAAAAGAAAGTTAGAGTGTGATCCTGGAGTCGGAGCAAAAATATTCAGAGAGATGTTTGAGGATATCATTATTTACGCAATGATCCTTGAATCAAACTCTTGGAGTTGTAACGCCAACAATCAGAAGGATTTGTTGTTATTATGTAGTATGAAATACAGTATCGATCTTGTCCAGAGGCTCTCTAATGCAATAAGTGAGTGTTGGTGGATAGATGATACTGAAATTTTTAGTTTTGTCTCGGCAAGCCTTTCTCCAATACATTAGTGCTGACAAGACCCAAGCTTGCCAGATTCTTGCAAGACCCAAGCTTGCTAGATTCTTTCTAGGCCTTTCTTGCTCGGATCTTTTCGAAGAAGACCATCTTTCTTCCTGCTGAAGTAATTCGATCTGCTGATATTACTGAAAGCAAAAGTTAAATGTAAAGTTTCTAGTTAAGGAAGCACTTGTAGATCTACTGCTTTTATTTTTGCATCGTGTAATGTACTGAAATGGTTTCTAATAAAATTCCAGTTTGTGTATCTGACTTTTCCCTTCTGCTTTTCTGCAATATCTTAATGTTAGTTCAATGCGATAAATAATCAAGTAAGAATAAAAGTTAACTAAGATATCAGAAGATAATTAAGTTAAATCTATCAAACCAAGAGAATTACGAAAGTAAGAAAACTTATTTTCTGGTAAGGGTTTTGTGAAGATATCTGATGTTTGTTGATCAGTAGAAACATATTCCAGACGAATGTTCTTCTTCTGCACATGATCTCTAATAAAGTGATGTCTGATGTCTATGTGCTTCGTTCTGGAATGAAGTACTGGATTTTGTGTGATTGCAATTGCACTGGTATTGTCACAGAATATAGGTGATTCGGAGGCTTGAATCCATAGTCTCTTAACTGTTGCTGAATCCACAATATCTGAGAACAGCAGCTTCCAGCAGCCAGATATTCTGCTTCTGCAGTAGATGTGGCTATGGAGGTCTGTTTCTTGCTAAATCACGATATCAGCCTATCACCAAGAAATTGACAAAAACCACTTGTGCTTTTTCGGTCTAGTTTGCAACCTATATAATCAGCATCTGAATATCCAATAAGATTTAACGATGAATCATTGGGATACCATAAGCCGACATTTTGAGTTCCTTTCAAGTACTTCAGAATACGTTTAGCAGCAATATAATGAGATTGTTTGGGGTTAGATTGAAATCTAGCACAAATACAAACAGCAAACATGATATCTGGTCTACTGGCAGTTAAATATAATAAAGAACCAATAAGACCGCGATACTGAGTTACCTCTACTGGAATACCACTTTCATCTTTATCAAGTTTAATAGATGAGCTCATTGGAGTGGAAGCAGCAGAGCATGCTTCCATTCCGAACTTTTTCAGAAGCTCCTTGGTATACTTGGCTTGATTTATAAAGATTCCAGTCTCTAGTTGCTTAATCTGTAATTCTAAGAAGAATGTTAATTCTCCCATCATACTCATCTCAAATTTATCCTGCATCAATTTTCCAAACTTTGCACATAATTTGGGGTTAGTTGACCCAAAAATGATATCATCAACATAGATCTGTACTAAAAGAGTATGTTATTCTTGACTAAAGTGAACAAAGTTTTATCTACTGCTCCAATGGTAAAATCATGATTAATAAGAAACTGTGATAGAGTGTCATACCATGCTCTAGGTGCCTGTTTTAGATCATATAATGCTTTGTGTAATTTAAATACATGATGAGGAGAGAAATGATCGATAAAACCTAGAGGTTGCTCGACGTAGAATTCTTCTTGTAAAAGACCATTCAGAAAGGCACTTTTCACATCCATTTGATATACTTTGAAATTCTTATAAGCAGCAAAGGCTAAGAATATTCTGATTGCTTCGAGCCTTGCTACTGGTGCGTAGGTCTCATCAAAGTCTATACCTTCTTCTTGTCTGAAACCTTGAGCTACCAATCTTGCTTTATTTCTTACCACTGTGCCTTCTTCATTGAGTTTGTTTCTAAATACCCACCGAGTTCCAATGACAGCTTGGTGAGATGGTCTAGGTACTAGAAACCAAACTTCATTGAGTTTGAATTGATTCAGCTCTTCTTGCATGGCTTCAATCCAACTAGGATCCAGAAGAGCTTCTTCAATTTTCTTTGGTTCATCCTGAGATATAAAAGCAGCATGCATGTATTCATTAAGCATTTGCCTTCTGGTTCTCAAAGGCGCTGCTGGATTACCAATAACCAATGATGGAGGATGAGATTTTCTCCAGATAAAAGGATTTAAATAGACATCTTCCTGATTAGATATGTTAAGATTGTCTTCTACAGAACCAGTAGTAGGTTCTAAAGTATCTTCTGCTGGTATTGGTAGATCCAAAGTCTGTTGTACTTCTGGTTCCACTATTGGAATTCCTGGTTCTGGATTCTGAAGATCCTTGATGTTTGCTTCTACATCATCTTCACTGTCAATTTTCAAGTGAATCATGTCTAACCTGTTACTTAAATCAGATATGTTAGAAATTTCAGCACTGTTGTCTTCATCGAAGACAACATGAATCTGATTTTGAGTCAAATGCAGTTAAATGATTTTTGCCATTATTTAGTACAAAACATTTGCAACCAAACACATGAAAATAAGATACGTTAGGCTTCTTCCCTTTCCATATTTCAAAAGGAGTCTGATTGTGTCTTTTGTTGACCATAGATCTGTTTTGCGTGTAACAAGCAGTATTAATAGCTTCAGCCCAGAAGCGCTGAGAAATGTCTGCATCTGCTAGCATTGTTCTAGCTGCTTCTTTTAGAGTTCTATTTCTCCTCTCAGCTACTCCGTTTTGTTGAGGTGTTCTGGCAGCTGAATATTCATGACGAATCCCCTGTTCATTCAAATATAACTCAAGATACTTGTTAGTGAACTCAGTACCCCGATCACTTCTGATTTTAATGATTGTAGAAGATTTTTCATTTTGAATCCTTTTCAGAAGCTTGATCAAGAGGCTACTGGTTTGATCTTTTCCTGCGAGAAATATTACCCAAGTGAATCTAGAAAAATCATTAATAACAACAAGAGTATATTTCATTCCCCCTAAGCTCATGATGGGGATTGGACCAAATAGATCCATATGCAGTAGTTCCAGACATCTTGAAGTTGATTTGCTATCTTTGGTCTTGAAACTGGATCTTATCTGTTTCCCAAGCTGACAAGCAGAACAAACATGATTTTTAACAAAATTAATATCAGGTAATCCATCAACCATATTCTGCTTCTTGAGATAATTGATTGACTTGAAATTCAGATGATTCAATTTCTTGTGCCATAGCCAGTGTTTGTTGCTAAGAGAAACAACTAAGCATGTAGGAGTGTTGACATGATTTGAGTTCCAAGAGACTCTGTAAGTGTTGCCTTCTCTTTTTCCGGTTAACACAGTAGTTTCAGCAGAATCTCTAACTATACATGAATGCTTTTGAAAAGCTACAGAATAACCATTATCACATAGTTGACTAATGCTGATTAGATTGTAACAAAGATTTTCAACTAGTAACACATCATTAATAGTGATGTTACCATGGATAATCTTACCCTTACCCATGGTTTTACCTTTTGAGTTGTCTCCAAAAGTTATCTTTTGTCCAGTACAACTCACTATCTCGGAAAGTAGGTTTTTATGTCCAGTCATGTGTCTGGAACATCCACTGTCCAGATACCATGTAGAGTTACTGATTTCTGCTTCCTTCTGCTGTTCCTGCAAACACAAATTTTAGTATCTGGTACCCAAATCTATTTGGGTCCAAGCCTTATCAGTCCTTTGGGGACCCACATTTGTACAATTCTTGGTGACCTTGTACTTCGGGTATCCAAAGATGTGTGTGCAACAGAAGGTCTGTTGTTTCTAATAGTATGCATATTAAAATGTTGTTCCTCCCTTCTGTTTCTGTTTTCCAGTCTGTATCTCTTCTGAACAGGTTTAGAGTTGTAGTACTGGTAGTTTCTAACCTTCATAGGATGTTGTCTTCCAAAGTTGAATTCTTTTTTGAATCTAGAACTCTGGTCAACTTTTTCCTTAGGTTTAACGTAACCCAGACCATAGTGCATTCTTCTGTTCGTCTGATTTACATTCCTTTCAACTGAAGCAGTAGGTACTTCTGGTTCCTGTACCACGCTGGATTTCACAAAGTGAATGTATTTCCCTTTGCACATTTCCAGTGTTGGCTTAGTATTTGTTTCAGAAGTGCCTTCATTATTACAAAAACCGAGATCACTCCTATCTCCTGACTGTTTTTGTAATTCTTGCATCTTTTCCAATGAAACAGAAGACTTGTTCCAAGCATTTACCAGTAGCGATGTAACGAACCGTATTCTACACTACTTAAAATTTGCGGAAAAATTAAAAATTTTCTTAAATAAAACATTCATACGGTCGTCACTCAACATTCATAAAAATAAATCTCACAATCATCTGTCACCAATAAAATTTTTGCTAAAACAAACTGTCTCAAAACGTCTCACGTTCAAATCAAAACATCAGAGTATTTTAAAATTTGCATAAACATAAAATTGCGGTCCTCGGGTTTAGCCTGCCACTCAGCCCAAGCCTGCCCCTTGGTCAACACCTCCTGTCTCCTCCACATAGTCACCTGCATCGATCAAGTCTAGTGAGTCTAAAGACTCAACACGTATAAACTGGAATAACGAGTACTACATAATAAGATCGCATGCAACTTTAAAATAGGACATACATAATTTGAAACTTTAACTTGCGCATTAAAACTTGAACATACGTACATACATACTTCGACGTGCCATAACTTAAACTTTTCATAAACATGCTGCATACTTGAACATACTTTAACATACATAACTTCATCATTTTGCGTAGAGGATGTTTCAAAGCAAGTGACCCATACATAATAAACGCCTGATCAGACATACCACAGTACTGGGCTGACAGGGACGTATCCACTGTCGCATACATGAGATCCCCGTTCATAATTTAACGGGCTGGTTGGTCCCCGTTCATAATTTAACGCTTTCCAACCACGATCTAACCCGTTCATAATTTAACGGGGCGGAGAGGTCCTCGGCCACGTTCACCGACTTCTAAACCCATTCATAATTTGGTCACAAGTCAATTAGCATACCTCAAAAACTTAAACATATTTTCTCTGCACGTCATACATACTTACTTGGTGTTGAGGGATTCGTTGGACTTCGACTGGGGCCGTTGCTGCAACTTACTAACGTGAATTTCATACTTAACTTGCATTGCTTAGACATAGAAAACACATGCTTACTCTCAAGCTCAATCATACCTTAGGACCTTCTACGATTTGCCACGACACGCCCTTAATAATCCTTGCACTAACCCATAACATCAAACTTAAAATGAACTTACAAATATTTCCCAAAAACAAGGGTACACGGACCCCGTGCTTGGGTCCGGGAGAGGGTCCGTGTACGTACTGCCTAGAGTGTGTCGGGAAACGGAAGGGGCACGGACCCCGTGCTCGGGTCCGGATGGGGGTCCGTGTAGGCTCTGGAAGAAGACATTGAAAGGAAAGCAAAGGCACGAATCCCGTGTCAGGGTCCGGGTAAGGGTCCGTGTGGGTACTGGAAAAAGACACTAAGTGAAACCCAAAGGCACGGACCCCGTGCCCTCATCCGTGTAAGGGTCCGTGCTGTCTCGCAAAATTGACACTGAAGGAATAACAAAGGCACGGACCCCGTGCCCGGGTCCGTGTTAGGGTCCGTATGCCTACTGTATGTTGATACATGCGAGAAAACTTATGCACGTGCCTATCCTCCCAATTGCAACTCAATGGCACAAAGTTTAACACCTTATGACCCTTCTTAGGACACCATAATATTGCATCAAACTTATCCAAACACCTCAAACACAACGTGCACTATACTACACAATGCAATACCAATTATGCAATTAGCATCAATCACTTTCCTACAACTTTAACTAATTCAAACGCCTAACGACGTACATCAAAACCTTAAAAATACACCAAACCTCAATACTAACATTCTTATACGCAGCAACGATCGCCTGTCGGTTTCCAACGAAGCCTGCAACACTGAAACTTCAAGAATTATCAATATTAGAACTTTTCTGAAACGCAGTTTGAGCAGTCCCACGAAAAATGCCATAACTCACTCAATATTTGTCCAAAAATTTCGAACCATATATCAAATCGAAGGTATCGAAAAGTTCTACGTTTCTGCCGTTGAAAGTTTTCCCAAAATATGAACAGAAAAATCTCAGTTTTGACATGAACAGAAAAAAACGAGTTTTAGATCTAGAAATTTTCCTTTGAAATTGATCCGATTCATGATCCGCTCAAACTACTAGCATAATACATAAATTTTACGCATAAAAACAACGCAATACAATATATGACTTGATCGATACAGCAAGAACAGATTATACGTGCCTTTTTGATGATAACGTTACCGAAAGACGACACCGAAGCGGAGATAGGAGCGAGGTTGATCCGGGACGAACGTGGCACCGTTACTCTTGAATAAAACTGACCGAAATCTTGCTGGAATTTGAAGGGAAGGGGGCGGCTACTCTAGGGAAATAAGAACCCTAACTTTTCTCTCAAAAGTAATAATAAAACTTGAATGAATTGTTGTGTGTGTGTTTAGGCGTGTATTACTGTGTGTAAAAGTGTGTTTGTGTGTGTGAGGCGTGTGTTTTAATTAATTAAAAGACTAACTTTTGTTTAATTAAAATAATAGTCTACTAATCAAAACATTAACTCACACTTAACTTTTAAATAAAACTCTTTAGTTAAAATATCACACACCCTACTAAACTTTAAAAGTTTAAAGGTCTTAAAATTACTAAATAAATATTTAGGCTCAAAAATGCTAAAACTCATTAAATTATTTAAAATGCCCCCAAACTTAACTTAAAATAAAATACCATATCTAAAATTGCCAAAAATCGTCACCAGGTCTTTTCCTCAATCCCGCCTCGAATGATCGCCTGAAACATGAAACTCGAAAGACATTTTAACGTGCATCACATAAACATAAATAATTTAAAATAATGCATTTAAATAAATCATGCATCGCCAAAACTCATTTAAAATTAATTTAAATGATTTAATAATTAAATGAATGCATGGGTTATACGTGTATTAAATTTGGGCACTACAGTTCCTCCCCCACTTATAAAAATTTCGTCCTCGAAATTAAGTCTTACCGAACAACTCCGGGTAACGAAGTCTCATGTCGGCCTCTGACTCCCACGTGGCTTCTTCCACCGATTGATTCAGCCATTGAACTTTGACCAACTTAGTCGTCTTGTTCCGAAGTCTGCGCTCCTGTATGTCTAGGATTTGGACTGGTTTCTCCTCGTAAGACAGGTCTGGAGTCAACTGCAGCGGCTCATAACTCAGAACATGAGAAGGATTAGCCAAATATTTTCTCAGCATCGAGACATGGAACACATTGTGCACCCCGGCCAGATTCGGCGGAAGGGCTACACGATAAGCTAGTGTCCCAACTCTGTCCAAAACCTCGAACGGTCCAATAAACCTCGGACTCAACTTGCCTCTTTTTCCAAATCTCATCACACCCTTCATGGGTGCTATCTTGACGAAAACGTGATCACCCACTGAAAATTCGAGATCTCTCCTCCTCTTATCAGCATAACTCTTCTGACGGCTTTGGGCAGTCTTCATTCTCTCACGAATCTTGACCACCACGTCTGCAGTCTGCTGAACTATTTCTGGGCCAAGTTCTGTCCTCTCACCAACTTCATCCCAATGAACTGGTGATCTGCACTTCCTCCCGTACAACGCCTCATAGGGAGCCATACCAATAGATGCTTGGAAGCTGTTGTTGTATGTGAACTCCACTAGAGGTAGTCTAGACTCCCAAGTTCCTTGAAAATCAATCATGCAAGCTCTTAGCAAGTCTTCCAAAATCTGAATCACTCGCTCAGACTGGCCATCTGTCTGCGGGTGAAAAGCTGTACTGAACAGTAACTTCGTCCCCATGGCTGCATGTAAGCTCTTCCAGAAAGACGATGTAAACCTCGGGTCCCTGTCGGACACAATAGAGACTGGGAAACCATGCAACCGGACGATCTCCTGGATATAAAGATCCGCATACTGCGTCATGGAGAAAGTCGTCTTCACCGGTAGGAAATGCGCTTATTTAGTGAGTCGGTCCACTATAACCCAAATAGAATTTGATCCTCTGACTGATCTCGGCAACCCAACAACAAAATCCATAGTAATGTTCTCCCACTTCCACTCGGGAATGGGGAGTGACTTAACCAATCCTGCTGGTCTCTGATGTTCAGCTTTTACTTGCTGAAAAGTGAGGCATTCCGATACGAATCTACGGATGTCTCGTTTCATCCCTGGCCACCAATACAAAATTTGAAGGTCCTTATACATCTTGGTACCTCCCGGATGGATAGAATACGGAGATGCGTGTGCCTCTATCAGAATATCCTGTCTGGTCGAACCAACGCTAGGCACCCACATTCTACCTCTGTATCGCACAATGCCGTCTGACACTGTGTACAAAACACTGCCTTTAGCTTCATCCTTCAGTCTCCATTTCTGTAGTTGTTCATCTGAAGACTGTCCTGATCGAATGCGGTCTAGTAAATCAGATTTGACTGTCAGATTAGACAGTCTAGGAGCTCTGCCCTTATGATAAATCTCTAGACCAAACCTCTGAATCTCAGACTGAAGTGGTCTCTGAACTGACAATTGTGTTATGACTGCCACCTTTCTGCTCAAAGCGTCTGCCACGACGTTAGCTTTTCCCGGATGGTAGCTAATCTCGCAATCATAGTCTTTCACAAGTTCTAACCACCGTCTTTGTCTCATATTCAGCTCTTTCTGCGTGAAGAAGTATTTGAGACTCTTGTGGTCGGTGAAGATCTGACATTTCTCGCCGTATAAGTAATGTCTCCAAATCTTCAATGCAAAGACAACGGCGGCTAATTCAAGGTCGTGCGTCGGGTAGTTCTTCTCGTGCACCTTTAACTGTCTGGAAGCATAAGCTATGACCCGACCTTGTTGCATCAACACTGCGCCTAATCCGAGCTTAGATGCATCGGTATAAAGCACAAACTCGCCTTGCCCTGTCGGCATGGCTAGCACTGGCGCTGAAATAAGAGCTTGCTTCAGAGTATCAAAGCTCTTCTGACATTCATCACCCCACACGAATTTAGCATTCTTCTTGGTGAGTGAAGTGAGTGGCACCGCTATGGATGAAAATCCCTTAATAAACTTACGGTAGTAGCCTGCTAAACCCCAAAAGCTGCGGATTTCTGATGCGTTCTTTGGCTCAACCCATTCCTTAACGGCTGCTACTTTCGATGGGTCCACCTCAATACCACTGCTGGATACTATATGCCCCAAAAATGCAACTTTCTGCAGCCAAAATTCACACTTACTGAATTTCGCAAATAACTTGCGACTCTGCAAGGTCTGCAAAACTGTCCTCAAATGCTGGTTGTGCTCCTCATGGCTCTTCGAGTAAATAAGAATGTCGTCAATGAATACTATGACGAATTGATCGAGGAACGGCTGAAATACTCGGTTCATGAGGTCCATATAAATCGCTGGAGCATTTGTCAATCCAAATGGCATCACCAAGAACTCGTAATGCCCATATCTGGTCCTGAAAGCTGTCTTGTGGACATCTGCATCCTTCACTTTCAGCTGATGGTACCCTGATCGAAGATCTATCTTAGAGAACACGGTGGCTCCCTGCAATTGATCGAACAAGTCTTCGATTCTAGGCAAAGGGTATTTGTTCTTGATCGTTACCTTGTTCAGCTCACGGTAATCGATGCACAGTCTCATGTTCCCATCCTTCTTCTTCACAAAAAGCACTGGTGCGCCCCACGGTGAGAAACTAGGGCGGATAAACCCTTTTTCGAGGAGCTCCTGAATCTGCTGTTTGAGCTCTAACATCTCAGCTGGAGCTAATCTGTATGGCGCTTTGGAGATTGGCGCTGTGCCTGGCACGAGATCGATTGCAAACTCCACCTCTCTCTCTGGTGGAAGACCGGTGACGTCATCAGGAAAAACGTCTGGAAATTCTTTGACTACTGGCACCTCTGATAAGGATGGAGTGGACACGTCAGGCGCTGAAATAATACTAGCCAAAAAGGCCTGACATCCCTTGGAGATCAAACTCCTCGCCTGCATGCATGAAATCATGCGAGGAAAGCTTCTCCATCTGGCTGGCTCAAAAAGAAATTGCTCCATGCCCGGCGGTCTAACTAAAACTGACCTCTTCTGAAAATCTATCAGAACTCTATTCTTAGTCAGCCAGTCCATGCCCAAGATAATGTCGAATTCTGGCATCGGAAATATGATTAAATCTGCATACACTAGGTGGCCATGCAGTTCTAGGTCAATATCTCTGACCACACTGGTAGCTAACAGCTCTTCCCCTGATGGGACTACTACCGAAAAATTCACGTCTAGGCCAATGGACTTGAGGTCTAAATGATTGGCAAACGTCTCTGATATGAAGGAGTGAGTGGCTCCTGAGTCTATCAACGCGGTTGTGGATAGTCTCTTAATGAAAATGTTTCCTGAGACGCGTTAGCACAACACAAACTAACTTATATCTCAAAATTTATACCATAAACCTTAAGCACAATAGAACTCAATAACCTTAGGTACCCAAAGTATTAATAGCACGCTAATAATCCCAAGAAGAAAAATTCCACATGCAAGGCAATATAATACTGAGCTTAGGTAGAAAAGTTTACCAGTCAGTAGGGTGGTGTCTGGGTCCGCCTCCTGTGCATGCATGGCAAATACTCTGCCCTGGGTTGGTTGCTTCCACTGTGGGCACTCTTTCAGTACGTGATCTGTAGCCCCACATTTAAAACATTTCCCGGATCCCCATAGGCACTGTCCGGGATGCTGACGGTTGCACTTCTGGCACACTGGGTAAACAACGGGCCTCTGCGGCGCCCCTTGGTGCTGAACGGGACCCTTGCCCTTCGGCGGTCCCTGAAAAAGTTTCTTTCCTGGCGGCCCCTGATACGGTTTCTTAAAGTGGGGTCGCTGATTCTGCTGCTGATGGTGTGGCTGCGGTGGAGCCTGATAGGGCCTCTTGCCCTGCCTGTCCGCCTCAATATCCCGCTGGTCTTGTTCTGCAGCCAGAGCTCTAGAGACTGCAACTTCATAAGAAGTAGGGCCAGCTACCCTCACGTCACGGCGCAAGATCGGCCGCAAACCATTTAAGAAGTGCCTCAACTTCGCCTGGACATCATTAGCAATGAGGGGCACGAAGTGACATCCCCTCTCAAACTTCCTAACAAAATCTGCCACGCTACTGTCCCCCTGCCGCAACGTCATAAACTCGTTGGTGAGTCTGGTTCGTACTTCCTCAGTGAAGTACTTGGAGTAGAAAACTTCCTTGAAACCATTCCAAGGCAGCACCTGCAAGTTGACTGCCACAGATGCACTCTCCCACCATAATCTGGCGTCCCCTGTCAAAAGGAACGTGGCACATCTGACCCTGTCTGCGTCGGTCAGTTCCATAAAGTCAAAGATTACTTCGATGGACTTGATCCATCCTTCAGCGACCATCGGGTCAGTAGTACCCGAAAACTCCTTCGGACTCATCCTCCTAAACCTCTCATATACTGCCTCTGGTTGGGGCCTCGCCCCTGCGCCTGCTGCTGCCTGGTTCCCCGCAAACTGTGCGAAGAACTGTGTCATACCAGCAAGCATCTGAGCCTGCATATCTGGTGGTGGAGGTGGTGGAGGATTGGCCCTCTCCTCCTCCCGATGCTCTCTGTTCTCATCTCTTGTTTCACGGTCGATCACACGTCTAGGAGGCATACTGTTCCAACAAATTACCCAACACGTAAACCCAACATGCATGTATGCAATACCAATATCATAAGATGCATGTAAAGCGAATTTAAAACATAGACGTGCTGAAATCATGACTTAATGCATAATACATAGCATAACTCAAAACTTTAAAACTTACAGACTTGAGGTGTAACCTCGAGAGCTTCTTGCGACTGGCAGTAGGCATAACCCTTTACAAGAACACCGCTCTGATACCAACTGTAACGAACCGTATTCTACACTACTTAAAATTTGCGGAAAAATTAAAAATTTTCTTAAATAAAACATTCATACGGTCGTCACTCAACATTCATAAAAATAAATCTCACAATCATCTGTCACCAATAAAATTTTTGCTAAAAGAAAATGTCTCAAAACGTCTCACGTTCAAATCAAAACATCAGAGTATTTTAAAATTTGCATAAACATAAACTTGCGGTCCTCGGGTTTAGCCTGCCACTCAGCCCAAGCCTGCCCCTTGGTCAACACCTCATGTCTCCTCCACATAGTCACCTGCATCGATCAAGTCTAGTGAGTCTAAAGACTCAACACGTATAAACTAGAATAACGAATACTACATAATAAGATCGCATGCAACTTTAAAATAGGACATACATAATTTGAAACTTGAACTTGCGCATTAAAACTTGAACATACGTACATACATACTTCGACGTGCCATAACTTAAACTTTTCATAAACATGCTGCATACTTGAACATACTTTAACATACATAACTTCATCATTTTGCGTAGAGGATGTTTCAAAGCAAGTGACCCATACATAATAAACGCCTGATCAGACATACCACAGTACTGGGCTGACAGGGACGTATCCACTGTCGCATACATGAGATCCCCGTTCATAATTTAACGGGCTGGTTGGTCTCCGTTCATAATTTAACGCTTTCCAACCACGATCTAACCCGTTCATAATTTAACGGGGCGGAGAGGTCCTCGGCCACGTTCACCGACTTCCAAACCCATTCATAATTTGGTCACAAGTCAATTAGCATATCTCAAAAACTTAAACATATTTTCTCTGCACGTCATACATACTTACTTGGCGTTGAGGGATTCGTTGGACTTCGACTGGGGCCGTTGCTGCAACTTACTAACGTGAATTTCATACTTAACTTGCATTGCTTAGACATAGAAAACACATGCTTACTCTCAAGCTCAATCATACCTTAGGACCTTCTACGATTTGCCACGACACGTCCTTAATAATCCTTGCACTAACCCATAACATCAAACTTAAAATGAACTTACAAATATTTCCCAAAAACAAGGGTACACGGACCCCGTGCTTGGGTCCGGGAGAGGGTCCGTGTACGTACTGCCTAGAGTGTGTCGGGAAACGGAAGGGGCACGGACCCCGTGCTCGGGTCCGGATGGGGGTCCGTGTAGGCTCTGGAAGAAGACATTGAAAGGAAAGCAAAGGCACGGATCCCGTGTCAGGGTCCGGGTAAGGGTCCGTGTAGGTACTGGAAAAAGACACTAAGTGAAACCCAAAGGCACGGACCCCGTGCCCTCATCCGTGTAAGGGTCCGTGCTGTCTCGCAAAATTGACACTGAAGGAATAACAAAGGCACGGACCCTGTGCCCGGGTCCGTGTTAGGGTCCGTATGCCTACTGTATGTTGATACCTGCGAGAAAACTTATGCACGTGCCTATCCTCCCAATTGCAACTCAATGGCACAAAGTTTAACACCTTATGACCCTTCTTAGGACACCATAATATTGCATCAAACTTATCCAAACACCTCAAACACAACGTGCACTATACTACACAATGCAACACCAATTATGCAATTAGCATCAATCACTTTCCTACAACTTTAACTAATTCAAACGCCTAACAACGCACATCAAAACCTTAAAAATACACCAAACCTCAATACTAACATGCTTATACGCAGCAACGATCGCCCGTCGGTTTCCAACGAAGCCTGCAACACTGAAACTTCAAGAATTATCAATATTAGAACTTTTCTGAAACGCAGTTTGAGCAGTCCCACGAAAAACGCCATAACTCACTCAATATTTGTCCAAAAATTTCGAACCATATATCAAATCGAAGGTATCGAAAAGTTCTACGTTTTTTCCGTTGAAAGTTTTCCCAAAATATGAACAGAAAAATCGCAGTTTTGACATGAACAGAAAAAAACGAGTTTTAGATCTAGAAATTTTCCTTCGAAATTGATCCGATTCATGATCCGCTCAAACTACTAGCATCATACATAAATTTTACGCATAAAAACAACGCAATACAATATATGACTTGATCGATACAGCAAGAACAGATTATACGTGCCTTTTTGATGATAACGTTACCGAAAGACGACACCGAAGCGGAGATAGGAGCGAGGTTGATCCGGGACGAACGTGGCACCGTTACTCTTGAATAAAACTGACCGAAATCTTGCTGGAATTTGAAGGGAAGGGGGCGGCTACTCTAGGGAAATAAGAACCCTAACTTTTCTCTCAAAAGTAATAATAAAACTTGAATGAATTGTTGTGTGTGTGTTTAGGCGTGTATTATTGTGTGTAAAAGTGTGTTTGTGTGTGTGAGGCGTGTGTTTTAATTAATTAAAAGACTAACTTTTGTTTAATTAAAACAAAACATTAACTCACACTTAACTTTTAAATAAAACTCTTTAGTTAAAATATCACACACCCTACTAAACTTTAAAAGTTTAAAGGTCTTAAAATTACTAAATAAATATTTAGGCTCAAAAATGCTAAAACTCATTAAATTATTTAAAATGCCCCCAAACTTAACTTAAAATAAAATACCATATCTAAAATTGCCAAAAATCGTCACCGGGTCTTTTCCTCAATCCCGCCTCGAATGATCGCCTGAAACATGAAACTCGAAAGACATTTTAACGTGCATCACAAAACATAAATAATTTAAAATAATGCATTTAAATAAATCATGCATCGCCAAAACTCATTTAAAATTAATTTAAATGATTTAATAATTAAATGAATGCATGGGTTATACGTGTATTAAATTTGGGCACTACAAGCGACAACTTCTGGTTTCAGAAAGCACCTTCTGGTAATCTGCTTTGGCTATCTCATTCTCAGTTATTAATTTACTCATCTTAACTTGTAAATCATTACAGCTGTCCACTTGCAAGCAAGTTAACTTACTGTTCTGATTCTTTAAGTTCTGATTTTCGATCTTAACTTCTTCAAATGATTGAGAAAGTCTGGAATACTCTTTTACCATTATTTTTAGATAATAGTAGATAGAAACAACGCTTGTAAGGAGAAATAGGGAAAGGGGCCAGATTTATCCCGACGGAAGCAAGAGTAACAATACAGTTCTAGTTGCTCTGGAAGAATTAGGAGATTCTCTAGATCTTTTAGCCCCTTATCGCCATGGGGGAAAAATCGGCCATATTTTAGCATCTCATAAATATGAGTCCGAAATATAACCACTCGGGCATCGACCCAGGAAGAATCAATTTGAGGCTTATTTCATGTAGTGCATCAATCAAATCAGTTCGTGTAAATTCATTAGAGTCAAAATCAAATACCTCTCCAGATGTCGAGGTTGAGTCATTGTCTGCCATTAGACTTCTTCTGCATCACTGTCACTGGAATGACTTTCTGAGTCAAATGACTCAGAACTAGAGTCCGCCCATTTGGATTTGCTTTCTTCGGCAATCATCGCTTTTCGATCTCTTCTGGACTTTTTCTCATTCCTCTTGTGATCCTTTCTCTTTCGGTCATCCTTCTTTGGTTTATGACAATCTGCAATGAAGTGACCTATCTTTCCACAGTTAAAGCATCCCATATCACCAGATGGTGAATCTTTCTTGAAGTTGCGATTGGGACCCTGATAAGTTCGATGGTTCTTCTTCATGAACCTGGAGAATTTCTTTACAAATAAGGACATAGCATCACTACTTATTTGTTCAGCAGTCTTCTCCAATGTATTGTTAATGATCACAGTCGGTAATGCCTGAGGTACAACTGCAGCAACAATAGAAGAGGTAGTAGCAGTAGCAGTAAAAGCAGTAGCAGTAGCAGCAAGAGCCTTGGTGGGTAGGCTTGAAGGCTCTTCTCCACTTCTCACTTCCAATTCAAACTCGTAGGCTTTCAGAGCTGCAAATAAGTCGTGCAGTTCCAATTTGTTCAAGTCTTTGGATACTCTCATAGCCATTGTTTTAACATCCCATTCTCTGGGTAAAGCTCTCATCACCTTGAGGGCTATTTCTATGTTGTTATACTCTTTACCCAGAGCTGTTAGCTCATTTACCAGGCTGCTGAATCTTTCATCAAATTCATTTAGAGTTTCACCAGCTCTCATTTTCTGATTTTCGAACTTCTGTATTGCTACAGACAGTTTTTTTCTTTCGTTTGCTCATTTCCTTCACATATCTGGATGAGTTTCTCCCAAATATCCTTTGCAGTAGAACACATTTTGATCTTGCTAAAAGTGTTCTTGTCGAGAGTTTTATACAGTATATCCTTCGTCACATTATCAAGATTGGCCTTCTTCTTATCTTCACTGGTCCATTCACTTCTTGATTTTTCGACCATCTGTGGTGCACCGTCAGTAACAGCAACAGCTGTGTTAGGCTTTAAAATTTTCAGTGGACCATCTGTGATGACATACCACATGTCATCATCTTGTGCTGCAATATGAGTTTGCATTCTTATCTTCCAGTCATCGAAATCTTCCTTAGAGAACATAGGGATCTTGCTGAAGTGTGCCATTTGTTGTAGTTTTTCACAAACAAGAATAACCTGCTCTGATACCAATTGTTGATGATCGAAGTTGAGTTTAGAGGGGGGGTGAATAAACTCTACTCGTTTTTCTTTCTGATGAGGTACTAAAATCCTGTTAAGGATAGTAGTTAATCTTGTGCGAATAATTTCACCTGATTACAATAAAACGTGCGGAAACAATCTGATGAAGTAGTTGAAAAACAATAAAACAGTAGGCAGCAGTTGTTTATGTAAGTTCGAAGATAAACTCTTCTACGTCTCCCCTTCTCCTGTTTCCAGAAGGTATAACTAAAAGATTTTGGATATTACAGTACAACTCTTGTACACACCCACTTCAGAAGGACTTACACCTCAGCCTACTGAAACTCTTAGTTTCTCAACTCACAAAAATGTGAAACACAAAGTTCTCCTGATAAGGTATAAGTGATGTAAAGATTGTGAAGAGTGTAAGAATCAGTAGCACAAGATGATCTTTAAAAGATCAGATATTAGCTATGAAGTGTGTGCTACTTTTCTTTGTGTTGAACTTTTTGTACTCAAGGAATTTCGAGATTCGTCTGATAAGAGAGTAGCTTTGTTCCTTGAAAAATGATGTTATGCGAAGTGTCGTGTCGTGTCGTGTCGTATAAGGATTTGATCCAAGTATATATAATCGACTGAGTTCAACGTTCACAATCAGAGTAAGTCTTCAGATAACTGATACAATCAGCTTTATTACCAAAAGAAGTTCCTGCAGAAAAGCTATAAAACAATCAGTCTTGTTTTATACTTAATTGGGTAAAATGCATTAAATGACTCCGTATAGTATTTAATGCTGCAATTAATACTAGTACTAGGAACTCTTTAACGGTAACAATTAAGATAGCAACGTTAGGAAACGTCCTCTACTGGTTTTGTATTGCTATCCTTTCTACTGGTTTAGTTTTATTAGATCAGCCGCTTCTGATAAGTTATTCTACTATTCTGGTCTGCTGGTCTACTGGTTTTAGTTATCATCGCCACAATAAAATTCATGTCTAACAAAATTGTTAAACAACGCCGATGACACGTCTCGGTTTCGGGGCGTGACAGTTACATTCTACACTAATAATTATTAATATCATTACACTGTAAGAAAGGAGCACCGAGATGCTTTCTAGCATTTCATTACACAAGGAATAGGAATCCCACAATTTTAGCTCTACACTCTCTTCTTCTTCTAATCTTCTATCTGAATTCTCATTCCTCAGCGTGCTCTAACAGTATATCGTATAAAATATTAAATTATTTTTTTAAAAGAGAAATATATAAAATTAATTTTGAGAATATATATCAAATAATCATGTTAAAAATTTAATGAACAATGTTCTCAAGGTTAAAGAAAAATTAAAAAGAATAAAAATTATTTTTTAAGCCTAATCAAAATTTAAAAGCACCCAACTTAAATTACAAATAAAGTACAAAAGGCCACTTCAAGAATTAAAATACCCAATCCTTTTCTTTATGTTTAATCTGAATTTCATTAGGCTTGTGAGTTTAGTCTTAGAGAGAGGAGGGACGGTACTTTTTTAGCTTAGAGTATACAAAATCCTATGATTTATTCAATTCATTGGTATGATTATTTGATTGTTCCTATGATTTATTGAAATCTTGTTGATTTAGATGAAATGAAAATTTTGGATATTTCAGTCAAGAATTTTGAAGATGTTTTTATTTTATATTTTTAGTAATTTGTATTTTTATATGTTGGTAAATTTATCGTGATTTTATTGATATCATATGCATCAATATCTACTGTCTACGCACAACATTTGTTGATTGGATTATCCACAATAGTTTGCCCAAAATTGGGAATGTGTTCGTCGGAATCGTCGTACTCCCACTCATGGCGATCTACATAATATCAGTGATCTATCTTATGTTCCGAAAAGACATGGCCGTGACGTTTGTCGATCCGACGAAGTTCGATCCACTGGACCATGATGTATTATATTGTGCAATTACTTTCGATTAAATAAAATTAAGTTTTAAATTACAAAGTGCAATGACGATGAAGTATGGCGGAAAATCTTCAACTCCATCTGGCTTTCCACAACCGACACTCGCGTCCTCCACGCCATCTCCGCCTTCCCTCCGCCCGCCTCTCGTTATAATCTGACTCCTCTCTCTCCACCAGCTACCGACTCCCTAGGCTGACCCACTTATCAGAGACATCGGAATTACTCTTCGTCGTTGATATCTACTACAAAGATCAAGTGATATGCTCGAATGTCAAACCGTATCATATTGGTTTTTCAGCCATTCTTTTACGCTATACCTTTTTGGGCCTGGTCAAGGGTGGAGCCATGATTCAAAAATATCAGAGGTGGCTCATCGTCCGTTACTAAAATTGATGGAATAAATAAATTATTAAAAAAAGTATAAAATAAAAAAGGGTTAAATCTTAACTTTTTGAAAATATAGAACAACAGTATTTAATATTCAATACTTTAAAATCATGGAGCAAAAAACTATTGAAGTTGTACTATTTGATTCTTCTTAGAATCAAACTCATTAATTAATAAATTGTTATCCAATTTTTTTAAAAAAATCCTGTTCAATGTAGATTACCATAGAATATGCGAAAAACTCTTCTTCCATTTTGTTACTTAGAGTTGTTTTAACAAATTTCATAGCTGAAAATGCTCATTCCATTGTTGCCATAGAAACAAAAAGAGTTAAAACAAGACGAACTTGCCAATTAAATAAATATATTATATTTAATATATAAGTGAACGATGTAACTATGATGTAGATATAATATATAAACTATAACGAATGAGAAAATCACATGTCAATCAAATTGTAGGTCCTGACTTATTTGTCTCAACTAATATTCAATATAATTCAGAAATAATTGATAAATTCTGAAATATTTCATGGTCAGCAACATCAAGTTTTATTGTCCATCAAATCCTCAGCCGGATTATGAATTTGGTTGGACTCTGATATCATTTAAATACCACACCCCGAGACCGGAGTTGGGAGACATATGACGTTGTTTCACAATCATATAATTGTAAAACAACAAGTCTCATAGTAAATCAAATAACCATTATATTTCACAAAATAGATAATCGTCTTCACGATCGATTAAAAAAAATATGCGGAAGCGTACATTGATAATCAAAAGATAACATAAAGGAAAAATTCTTTTTCATTGTACGGGGCTGCATCACCATATCCAAAAGTGTTCTTGTTGTTCTTCTTCTTCAACTTGTTCCTCATTCTTATATAGGGAGGAAACATAAGGGTTAAGCGTTTTTGTGAAATATTCAACAAGTGAGTACCAATCGAACACATAAACAACATAATATATATATATATATATATATATATATATATATATATATATATATATATGTGTGTGTGTGTGTGTGTGTGACTTTATATGTGAATTAAATTAAAATTTATTTATTATATTATAATATATTATATATCTATAAATATGTGACTTTATACGTGAATTTTTATTTGTATCCTTATTAATTGCTAGCCTTCAATGTGTTCACTAACCTTTTTATTTATGTTTTAAAAATGTGTGATTATTAATATTTTTTCTTTTTAATGCCTACTCATATTACAATATGTTACTTTTTATTTAATGTTTTATAATTTTTTATTTATCTTTTCATTATGTAAATAAAATTAAAATTTAGAAATGATCCATTGTTGAATTGTGAATTTTCGTTGCTGTCTTATTAATTATATTTTCATGACCTCATTAATTTATTTGTGCATTGTTTATTTGGTTTGTCATCACATTTTATCTTCATTTCCATTTATTATTTTTAATATAAGGCTATAACTTATGTGTTTTTAAAAAAAGTTATTTGCAACCAACATTTTTTTTGTGGTTTACATTTATAAATTATTTTAATAAAATATGGAAAAAGATCACTGTTATATGCATTTTTTTAGAATTTCCAATTTTCGTAATCCTTTTGTTTGTAATGTTGACTAGAACTTATGTGTTTAAAATAATGTTTTTTGCAATCAACATTTTTTGGGTATACATTTATAAATTACTTGAATAAAACATGGTAAAATATCACTGTTGTTTAGAGTTTATAATTTTCTAATATCTTTATTTTACTCGTGGCTATTAGCAAAAAAATTATATGTATAAATAAAAGTTATACGATTTTTAAGGATATAACTCATTTGTTTAAAAAAAGTTATTTTCAACCAACATTTTTTTGTTGTTTACATTTATAAATTATTTCAATAAAATATGAAAAAGATCATTGTTTATAGATTTCACGAATCTTTATCTATAAGATGGGTCAACCCTACCGATATTTACAATAAAAAATAATACTCTTAGCATAAAAAGTAATACTTTTTCATGGATGACCCAAATAAGATATTCGTCTCAAAAAATACGACCCGTGAGACTGTCTCACACAAGTTTTTGTATTGTTTATATGCATTTTTTAGAGTTTCCAATTTTTGATTTGTAATCCATTAGTTTGTAATGTTGAATAGAAATTATGCGTTTAAAAAAATATTTTTTGCAACCAACATGTTTTGGATATACGTTTATAAATTACTTGAATAAAACATGGTAAAATATCATTGTTATATGTCTTTTTTAGAGTTTATAATTTTCTAATATCTTTATTTTACTTGTGGCTATTAGCTAAAAATTATATGTTTAAATAAAAGTTATAAGACTTTTATGTTTATAAATTACTTGAATAAAACATGGTAAAAAATTATTGTGATATACTTTTTTTATAGTTTATAATTTTCTACTCTCTTTATTCTACTTGTGTCCATTATCCAGAAATTATGTTTAAATAAAAGCGGTTTTGACATCCTTGAGGATGTTTCAAACACAATATTCTCAATGAGCTGCAATAGCTCGTGTCCTCAGAATGAATACACCTATGAATTAAATCGAGTATGATTTTCAATCCAAGCGGAAGTGTAAACTGAATAATTGAATTAAGGTGATCGGTTCAAGCTTATATCAGTTCAGTTATGGGAAGAATTGAACTAATATCACTTGAACTTGATCAAATCAGTTTTAAAACAATATTTAAATAGTTAAAGACACAAGATATGTTTATGGATGTTCGGAGACTTCAACTGCACCTACGTCACCCCTTCTACCACATCGGATAGGTTTTTGAAGAATTTGGTTTATACAACACCTTGTATAAACCCATTCAGCTTAGGACTTAAGCTAGTGCCTAACTGAACTCCTAGTCTAGACTGAAGGCAAACACCTTCGAGCCAACATGCACTTGTTTACATACATCAGTTTAACTTATTTGTGCAAGACTCACTCAACTAAAAATTAAGCTCAACTCTCTGTATATGTGAGTGATTGTGTGAGAATAGATCTAATCAATACAACACGAAGGTGTTCTCACACAGTTGGGCTAACTGCTTCTAGTAAGCTAACATAAAATGAGCGTGCCCTCTATTTTCTTCACACACTGGTGTACAGCAGTGAAAAATATAATATTCAAAATATCTTTCATGAAATTAAAAAAACATGAACATAAACGTGTAGTGTAAAATCATGTCATGCCAAATCATGTCATCTCATATCATCATATACGTGTCAAAACAGCTCATCGTACAATCATAAACTTAAACATTTTCTTTTAATTGAATTCAGTTCATTAGTTGTGACTTTCGTATCAGCTCTATCGATGGATCCATCTATAAAAACCGTGGTACCCATCGGCGGGGGACATCAGTGACAGCATTACCCGCCCACTGAGCCCGTGCCTCAGCTCATCATATCTCATGTCATCGTATACATATACATCGTCAGTCACAACTAAATCACATCCTTCAAAAATATCATAATTTTCATCACTTAATAAAATCATTCATATGCGTAACTTTTTCTTTCAACCAAGCATACAACATATTTATCATAATTGCGTAAAAATCATAAAAATGATGCATAATCATTTAAAATATCATATATTTGTGCTCAGGGAACTGCCAGGACCAAAACCTCACCCCGGGTGCAAAATGACCATTTTGCCTCTAGGAACCCAAAAATTATTGTTTCACTCCGGGCCTGTAAAATTGACCCTAAGCTTACCAAATTCCTTAAAATGTCCCAAAACATGTTTAAAAACATTCCTAGACGTAAACTCGAGTCAAATTCATAACTTAACCGAGTCATTTTAAAACTTGGACCGAGGTCCTGATTTTAACCCGAATCGACTCGAAACTTAATTAAATTTTCCCCAACTTTTTACCATAACTCAACAACCCTTAAGGGTCCTAAATACCAACCATTTCAACCCCTAAACTCACGAAACCAAACGCTTACAGCTGCTGGACAATTACTGGTCATTTCCTCCATGATCCAATTCGAACTCAAAGTTTTTCCCTTCCACTACTTACGGCTCTAGCTCAAACCAAAATGGACCAACTCCGACTCAACCTATTCTAGACGACCCTAGGACTCCTCCCACTACAAAAAAACTCGCCAAATAGCGACGGTTTATTGAAAACCGTTGCCACTATAGCGACGATTTTACTTAAACCGTTGCAATATGGCGACGGTTGTCAATAAACCGTTGCTTATTTAATTAAGCAACGGTTTAATAAAAAACGGTCGCTAACATAGCGACGGTTTAAGAACAACCGTCGCTATAGTGGCGACGGTTTTCAATAAACCGTCGCTAATATTACGACAGTTTCATAAACCCGTCGTTATATTGTTTTAGCGACTGTTTTTCATAAACTGTCGCACAAAATGACAACCACGGTTACAACCCCTTGCACGAAAACGCAGCTTGTACGTTCGAAGTTTCCACGCCCGAGCTGGGCGCCATCGATCTCCCTAACCAGGGACGGAGCCACCCCAAAGGCTGGGGTGGGCTCCAGCCCCGGCTTGATTTTTGGGCTTATTTAAAAATATGGATGGATTTTTTTTAAAAAAAAAATTTAGCCCATTTTAGCCCCAAAATTTAAAAAATAAAATAACATTGAATATATCACAAATTTTAGCCCACAAATATTTAGCCCAGGATCGAAACTTTTTCTGGCTATGTCCCTGTCCCTAACCATGTCGATCGTCTAAAGGGCTTGTTCCAGCAGCGCTCGGGCCTCCCTAAGCCGTGTCTCAGACCCACCAGGGCCTGTCCATGGCTTGGTTCGGCCCCTTGTTCCACTGGTCTAAGCACAACAGTCGAAACCCATACCCACTAACAGGGGCGGAGGTATGTACTTGTTTACCCGGGCTAGTCCAATTTTTTTAAAAAAATGTATATATAAATTTTGTATAATTTTGGAATAATACGATATCAGCCCGGGTAGATCAATTTAAAATATTAAAAGATACTAGAGTTTAAAATTTCAGCTTGGACAGAGCCATATTTATTTCTGGCTCCGCCCCTGTATGTATCGTCCAATAACATATGAATGAACGCCTTTCTTGTTTTCCCTCGGTGATCCCTTACTTATTCTCTCTCTTTTATAGTTGTAATTCAACTACTGTCAATGCTTTGAGCACCAAATTGAAGTGATGGCACTTTCACTGAACAATATAAGCAGGTGTATGAGTTTTATCGAGGAAATTACATTTTTGACATGTTATCGGTTAATTCATCGTCTTAATCAGGTAGTTCAATTAATTGTATTTTTTTCAATTTTAATTATTATTTTTCCATCCAAGTCAAGTTACAGGAATAATCTTTGAAAATAATTTGTACACAAATTAATTAGGACGTTATTTACTTAGATATTATGGCGGCAAGTACCGATTTTAAATTACAATTATAACATCACGATACTTTTTTATACTTATTATGGAATGAAGTGGGAAAAAATTCCTGGGTTTGTGAATTGTGCACGTGAAGAAGGCATAGTAATAATGGCTCAATCTTCTTGTATAGACGGTGTCTTTACCAGCCATTGTCGCGTAGGAAGGAATGTTGTTGGCATCCAAATATCAATAGATTCATGTCATTCTCGAGACAGACGCGTTGTAAAATCTCTCTCTCAGTTTGCTGACGACTGACGAAAAAGCTACTGTGAATCTTATCCACCATGCACATAGGCTCGCAGAATTTGAGTTCCAGGTCCAATGTTGCTGATTTATATTTTGGTCTCTCATGCATGCATGCATGGTCTTTCCCAGGGTGCGTGGCTTGTCCTTTAATTTGGTTATTAGGAACTTTTGAAAAACAATACTTTTAATAAAAGAAATGCTGTTATCGACGGCACATTTAAAAATAACAAGAAAATTTTATCATTTTTCATCGAGAGTACTAATGATATGATACTTACTACGTACACACCACACGTCAACATCATATCAACGTCATGTCGGAAAAATGACTAAAATCGAAATAAAATACTAATTAAGACTGGAATTTTACAAATTAAAGAATCCAACAAAATTGGAAGACCCTACCAATACAAATTAAAGACATTCTAACATTAATATATAATAAGTGGGGATAAATGATAAATATTAACCCAATAAAAATTATTATATTATAAATTAAATTTACTAGAAAAAAGAAGATTCATGCGTGCGCATGCAATAATAATCCCTAACAAATGCTGTTTGATAAGGTTTAATTTCACGTATAGTACGTACTCTTTGTCACGCCCCGGGACAGGGTTGGTTGACACCGGCGTTGCTCTCAAATTTACATTTGAAAACAACAAGTCTCGGAAGTACAAAATTCAGAAACCAGTCTTTTATTCATAATAATCATTGTCTGATACAAACTTAATGACAAATGTTTTACAGCGAAAATGTAAAACTAAACATAGTACTGTCTTAACAGATGAAGCGGAATCTAATTACATAACTTAGAACTGAGAAAAATAATAATCTTTTTCACCAGCCCCAGAACTGATGTTGTTCTTCTTCTTCTAACAATTCTTCTTCGCTCTTACCTGAGATGGATTTGGAGGGTGAGTGATTTGGTTGTCACTCAGTAAGCGGGGGTGAGAATAACTCTCAGTTTTCGAAATCATTTTCATACATAAACAATAATACGAATAATATACAGAAATTCTTATTTTCATAACAGAATTCAGTATTCAGTATTCTGAAATCAGTAATTAATCAGCAATCAGTAATCAGAAATTTAACAAGTAAGCACTGTGCACGTTCGTGAATTTCATAGCTAAACTGATATCAGTCCCCTATATGTTCTCTCCTCTAAGGGGTGAGACCAGTAATCAGTAATCAGAATTCAGTAATGTTCAGAATATATATTTATATCATTAGTTCACAAAGTTTCAGTGCTTCAAAATCAGATATCAGAAATCAAGAATATACTTTGCTTTAAAACAGAAATCATCAAACGGGTTTCAAGATATTTATACATAAGCCCACTTACTGTAATTTGCTAGAGTTTCGGTTGAAGTCTACTGGAAATCTGGTTGCCCTTTCTACTGGATTTTACAGCTCGAAAATAAGCACTCTCTTAGCTCGAAAATTCAAGTGATGATCTCAAGAATTGTGTAACACCAATTAAGAGATTTGAGGGTGTTATTTATAGGCAAAAATTTGACGGTTAGCCTCTCCATTAATGGTCATAATCTGACATTAACAACCTTTATTCCATGTTAATGCTTCAGTTACAAGTCTAAGCTGAATCAGTAACTGTCTATTGGAATCTTGCTCTTCTGCTGCTGGATTTTATTTGTTGTCTGCTGTTGGATTCAATTCTGCTGGAAAAGTACCAGATTCTGAAATATTATCTTCTATTGGAAATTTTGCATTACTACTGAAATGCTGGAAATTCGAGTTCTCACACTCTTGCTTACTTGGACTTCACTATCCCATTCCAATTATAATGAGAATTCAAGAGTGACAACGTGAAACATATATACATCCAATATTATTTGGTACCACGCGATCACTCATAATCTTTTTTTGTCGTACGATGTTTTCAATCTTTGCGAATATGATTTAATAAAAGGTACGTGGCTTTTGAAGTAAAATAATAATAATCTTTTAATTAATTTTTGTGGCACAACTATATAAATCAGGAAAATTAACCTACCAACTCTGCTTCATCATCGACCAAAGAATATGACTACAACGTAACGTGATTATCTTATCTACCTCGATTATTTTGAAGGTAAAGTTTGTGTATTGGCGCATGATTAGCGGTAAAACACTAGCGGTAATTGATGATGCTCATCAAAAGTAAAAAAAGCTTCTGTATTATTTTTCATTAATTATTAAAAAATTATGTATATATATATATATTTCGATTTCCTAATCTAGGGGGAGAGGGGAGGTCTCGATCTTGGGACCTATTACAAGGGGAAAGGTGAGCTTACCAACTGGACAAACAGCCCAAGCTCAATTAAATTATATATTTTGATCACTTATAAGTTGTTTTTTTAAAAAAATTACCGAATAAAATTTCAGAGCTTATAAGCTCTGAAACAACTTATAAGTTACTTGAGAGGGCTTATAAGATCTGTGAAACACCTTCTTAATTTGCACTAGCTCAGAAGACTTAGTATACATTAATTACTAATCTATTGCATCTAGATTTTTTAAATCTAGCCGTGCTTTTGATAATTATTAATTATTTAAATATATAGATACATTAATTTAATAATGATTGTTAAGAAAATATTATTCTCAAGAATTTTGGGGTTTGACAAAAACAAATTCTCAGCTGCGGTTCGTATATAAGATATGCAACAGTTCAAACCGCCCAGTTTATCAGCTGGTGGATTTCTCTAACTGATCAAAACTCAAAGCAGTTCAACCGCTCACTTCAGACCGTGTTTATCAGAACCAGAACATTAAAGAGAACTATTTACTGCTCAAAGACATTCTCTGACCGGATCAAAACATTCAAGCATGACACCGCCTTGAAATCAACAAAAACTTACATCAGTTACAAGATTGATCTGCATTTAATTATCTTTCCCAGAAAAAAGAAGAACAAGCATAGACTTAAAGCTATGCTGTTCAAAACAGTTTCCTTAAAAAGAACTCCTCAAAGAAAAGCGATTCAGAATGACGATGTGCAAGAGGAATATTAAATGCTCTTATCAAAGATCACTTAATGCTCAACATATCGACAGTAACACGTCTGAACAGAAGATCAGGTTAACACTGATTATGTCTGATACTCACGGGAAATTTAGGGTTCGATTCCAGCAAGTGTCACTAGTCCAGACGCAGGTTTTGAAATTATCCTGAGCCTGAAATCACAAATAAGATCGTTAGGAGGGTGTCCTGACGCAGCCTCTCCGACGCTCAAGTCAGTGACTGAGGATGTATGGGGGGAGCAGCTAAGGGTGGTGCTGAAAATAATATAGTGAATGAATTAACTGAACACTCAAACCTAGTATTTATAGGAGGATACATGGGCCCTTGATGGGCTTGTCTTCCATTTGGGCTAGGGATGGGCCAAGGGTAGTGGGCCCATCCATGTCTTCCATCTGGGTTAGGCCCATCCATGGGGTATCACCAGTCTCCCCTCCCGAGTCTAACTGAATCGTAGGTTCAAAGTTCGATTAGTTGTGTTGTCCTTGGTTCATACTGGATGTCATACTCTCCCAGCTCAGTAGTCCATTTTACCAAACGGCCAGACATATCGGAATGAGTGAGGATTCTGCCCAATGGACTGTTAGTTAGCATCACAATTGGATGAGATAGGAAGTAGGGTCTCAAGCACCTCGCTGTCATCACTAAAGCCAAAGCCAATTTTTCCAACCCTGAGTATCTGATCTCTGCCCCCTTGAGTGCATGCGAAACATAATAGACTGGCTGTTGAGTTGATCCCTCCAACTTGACAAGGACCGAACTCACAGCTTCCTCGGTTGCAGATAAATACACCCAAAAAGGCTCATCTGCCGTCGGTTTGGCCAGGACATGCAGCTCAGCAAGGTATTTTTTCAACTCTTCAAACGCTTTCTCGTAGGCTGGATCCCATTCAAATTTTTTCACCTTTCTCAAAGTCCGGAAGAACGGTAAGCTTCTGTGGGCGGACCTCGAGATAAAACGCGCTAATGCAGCAATCCTCCCTGTCAACTACTGAACATCTTTGGGTCCCCGTGGATAGACCATATCTTGGATAGCTCGAAATTTCTCGGGGTTAGCCTCAATCCCCTTTTCTGTCACCATATAACCCAGAAACTTCCCACTCCTCACCCCTAGATATTTCAAAATTCTCCAACCTCCTGCCATGCGCCTTTCGCGCTCGCCCGGAATCCCCATCAGTAGCACCCCTCGAGATCATGTGAATCATTCCTCTCGTAGGGCGGTTATCCTCATTCGTTCCCCTCTTCGGTTCAGCGGGCTCCCGAGGGACTTCATGACCTCTACCTTCTCTCCTCGGCTCCTCGATCCTCTGATGTATCCACGGAGGGCCTCGACCCCGCCTAGAAGATGGGCGAGATCTCAGTTCAATCCTGGACGAGGATCCTTCTTGTCTACCCTGCGGCGGAGGTCGAGCACTGCCCTCAACCCTCTGCGACTTCTCCCCCTGATGCGAACACGGATGGTCAAGCTCCAAGGAAATCATGGGATCCTTTAGAGTTATCGGAGGGACCAATCATGAGGGGACGATTGAAGAGATTCAAGGAAGCGTTGCAGGGGCTTATGAGCAATGAGGAAGGACTTACAAGCAAGGTACGGAGTGCGGAAGGCTTCGTGATGCATGCGAGAAAGTATGGGAGCCAAAGGAACATTATTCAAGTGATAAATGAAGATGAGTCCAGAAGCATTGGCGCCCGAGCGGCCAAAGACTACCGCCCGAGCGCCACACTTACTGCCCGAGGAGAAAACTTCCAGCAAGCCTCGCGCCCGAGCGGTCAATTCTTACCGCCCGAGCGCGGATTACAGATTCCTCGGCGCTCGAGCGGTAATTTCCTACCGCCCGAGCGCGAGTCAATTTCGGGAAAATCCTAATTTCCTAGTTTAGAGTTTTATTTATTTTGGCAACTAGATTCTAGACATCTTTTTGATATGTAAACACTTTTGGACGAATTTTTTACACACAATACACATTATTCATTGATAGTTTATCAATTTTTGAGAATTTTCTCTCAACTTTCAAAGCTTTGCTTTGTGCTCAACAAAAATCAAACTTATCAAAGTTTATAACTTTGTGGCGTTTGTCGATCGTGCTTGTGCGGATTGTCGTCGATTAGTTCTTAGAAGGTTCGTTATAATTTCGATTGTTTATCTCGTGTTTATTTGTTGCTAAACTTTTATAGTTTAGAGGTGAATATCACAATAAAACTTGAATCAAAAGATCGGGAAAACAACAACGATTCTTTGTTTGATATTGAATTGAGGGCGCGATTCGTTTTTAATCGTGTTTGCTATTCATTCGTACAAAGATTCACGCCATTTGGTATCAGAGCTTAGGTTCTTTGAATTCAAGTAAGTTTATCTTGTTCTTGAATTTTCAGATCAGTGTTATTTCTTCATCCTTTTCACATCAGTCTTTGTTCTATCGTTCTTCGTATTTTTTCGTGAGTCTGTGATTCTCGAAATTTGTTGGTGTTTCTTTTTTTTTTTTGGGATTTTCGAGTAGTACTCAAGTCAAAAAAAAAAAGTGTACAAAAATTCCGAAAATTCACCAATATTTCTTTTTGATATTTTGTTCTATTCCTTTTTGTGAGTCATATACACTTGCCTCACACAGTCAAAAGAAGTTAAGGTTGGCGGTGGTTGAATTCTTAGACTATGCTCTTATTTGGTGGGATCAATTCGTGACCACTAGAAGGAGGTATAATGAGAGACCTATTGAATCTTGGGATGAGATGAAGAGAGTGATGAGAAAAAGGTTTGTGCCCAATCACTATTATAGGGAGATGTTTAAGAGGTTACAAACTTTAAGGCAAGGGGTGAGAGTGTTGAGGACTACTATAAGGAGATGGAAGTAGTGATGATTAGGGCAAATATTGAGGAGGATGGTGAGGCGACCATGGCGCGTTTTCTTTGTGGTTTGAACAGGGAAATCCAAGATCAAGTGGAGCTTCGGCACTACTTGGATCTAGACGAGATTGTGCAAATGGCCATAAAAGTGGAGCAACAACTCAAAAGGCGTGGAGTTGGCCGCACCAATCAAACTGGGGGTGCATCATCTTCTTGGAGACCAAATGTGGGGAAGCGTGAGGAGAACAAGGTGGTGGCCAAGCCCAAAATTGAGACCAAACAAGAGGTGCCTAAGCAAGGAGTGCAAGGTAAATCTCAAACTCCTCTTAATTGATTTAGAGATGTTAAATGTTTTAGGTGTCAAGGGTTGGGTAATATTTCTAGTGAGTGTCCTAACAAGAGGGTAATGATCTTAAATGACTATGGTGAGTATGAGTCGCATAGTGAGGGTGATGATGATGATGAGATGCTTGCGTTAGAGGATCCTGATGAGGAATATGAGGCGGTTGTAGGTGAAGCATTAGTGACTAGGCGTATCATGAGTGCACAAGTCAAGGAGGAGGAGGCTAGCCAAAGGGAGAATTTGTTCCACACTAGATGTTTTGTGAATGGTAAGGTGTGCAATGTGATCATAGATGGGGGTAGTTGCACTAATGTGGCTAGTGTTGAGATGGTGGAAAAATTGGGTTTACCTACATTAAAGCATCCTCAACCATATAGGCTTCAATGGTTGAACGATTGTGCGGAGGTGAAGGTGAACAAGCAAGTCTTGGTATCTTTTTCTATTGGGAAGTATGTGGATGAGGTTTTGTGTGATGTGGTACCTATGCATGCATGTCATATTTTGTTGGGTAGACCTTGGCAATATGATAGGCGTGTGTCACATGACGGGTTCAAGAATAAGTACTCATTTGTCTTGAAGAAAGAAACCATTGTTTTACTTCCATTGTCCCCAAAGCAAGTGTTGGAGGACCATTTGAAAAAAAAGAAGAGAGATGAGGCCGAAAAAAAGAGTGAACAAAAAAGTGAGATGGCCTTTGAAAACAAAAATGAAATGGCTGAAAAAAATAGTGATAAAAAAAGTGAGATAGCCATAAAAACAAAAAAAAAGAGAGGAAAGAAAATGAGGGAAAAGAAAAGGAGAGGAAAGATGCCAAAAAGAAATCATATATGGCCCAAAAAGGTGAGTTGAAACAATTGTGGCACACACATGAACCACTTGTGCTAATTCTTTACAAGGAGATCCTCCTTAACACAAGTGATATAGCCGGATCCCTTCCGAGCATTGTTGTTTTACTTTTGCAGGAATTTGATGATATATTTTCGGAGGAGCTACCTCAAGGACTACCACCATTGAGGGGGATTGAGCACCAAATTGATTTGGTCCCCGGGAGTGCATTGCCAAATCGTCCAGCTTATAGGAGCAACCCGGAGGAGACCAAAGAGCTTCAACGGCAGGTAAGTGAGTCGTTAGATAGGGGTTTTGTGCGTGAGTCCATGTCACCTTGTGCGGTACCTGTTTTATTAGTTCCTAAGAATGATGGCTCATGGCGTATTTGTGTAGATTGTAGGGCAATTAATAACATTACCATTAAGTATAGGCATCCCATACCTAGACTAGATGATATGTTAGATGAATTGCATGGTGCTTGCTTTTTTAGCAAAATTGATTTGAAAAGTGGGTATCACCAAATTAGGATGAGGGAAGGTGATGAGTGAAAAACTGCTTTTAAAACCAAATACGGGTTATATGAGTGGATGGTCATGCCTTTCGGCTTAACTAACGCTCCTAGTACCTTTATGAGGCTAATGAACCATGTCTTGTGTGCATACATAGGAAAATTTGTTGTTGTTTATTTTGATGATATCCTAGTATAGAGCAAAGACTTGGATGAGCATGTTGGTCACTTGAAACTTGTGCTAATCACACTAAGGGCTGAAAATCTATATGCTAACTTAAAGAAATGTGATTTTTGTACAAACAAACTTGTCTTTCTTGGTTTTGTGGTAAGTTCACAGGGTATACAAGTTGATGAAGACAAGGTAAGTGCTATTCGAGATTGGCCAACGCCTACTACTGTTGGTCAAGTTCGAAGTTTTCATGGTCTTGCAAGCTTCTATAGGAGGTTTGTCAAGGATTTTAGCGCATTGGCAGCACCGATGACGGCGGTGATCATGAAGAACGTTCCATTCTATTGGGGCGAGGAGCAAGAGAAGTCCTTTAATCTCATTAAGCAAAAGTTAATTAATGCTCCTTTACTTGTTTTACCTGATTTTGCTAACACCTTTGAAATTGAATGTGATGCTTCAAGTGTAGGTGTATTGGTGGCGTGTTGATGCAAGGAGGGCGGCCGGTGGCATACTTTAGTGAGAAGCTCAATGGAGCGGCGCTTAACTATCCCACGTATGATAAGGAGTTCTACGCACTTGTGAGGACCCTAGAGACGTGGCAGCACTACCTGAGGCCTAAGGAGTTTGTGATTCATACGGATCACGAGTCTCTAAAGCACCTTAAGGGGCAACAGGAGTTGAACAAGCGGCATGCCAAGTGGGTGGCATTCATAGAGACATTCCCCTACATCATCAAGTATAAGCAAGGTAAGGAAAACATAGTGGCCGACGCACGATCACGGAGGTACGTGCTTTTCTCTACTTTGGAATCTAAAATCTTGGGGTTTGAGCTTGTTAAAGAATTGTATGCGCTAGATGATGATTTTAAAGAAGTGTTTGAAACTTGTATGCATGGTCCACATGATAAATTCTACTTGCATAAGGGTTTCTTGTTTAGAGAGGATAGATTGTGCATTCCTAAGTCATCAATTCGTGAACTACTTGTTAGGGAGGCACATGGGGGTGGTCTAATGGGACATTTTGGTGTGGCAAAAACATTGAATGCTTTGCATGAACATTTTATTGGCCACACATGAAGCGTGATGTTGAGAGTATTTGTGAGAAGTGCATAACTTGTAGACAAGCTAAGTCTAGGACACAACCACACGGATTGTATACACCACTTCATGTCCCTAGCGAGCCTTGTTTTGACATATCTATGGACTTTGTTTTGGGGTTGCCTAGGACTAAGAAGGGGAGGGATTCGATATTTGTTGTTGTTGATAGATTTTCTAAAATGACACATTTTATAGCTTGTCATAAAACCGATGATGCTTCACACATTGCGGATTTGTTCTTTAGAGAGGTAGTTAGGTTGCATGGCATGCCTAGGACTATTGTTTCTGATCGCGATGTTAAATTCTTAAGTTACTTTTGGAAGACGTTATGGGCTAAACTTGTCACAAAATTTTTGTTTTCTACTACTTGTCATCCTCAAACGGATGGACAAACTGAAGTTTTTAATAGAGCTTTAGGAACACTTTTGCGTGCTATTCTTAAAAAGAACTTAAATAATTGGGAGAATTGTTTGCCATTTGTTGAATTTGCTTATAATCGTTGCGTGCATCGCACTCCAAATTATTCGCCATTTGAAATTGTTTACAGTTTTAATCCTTTGACTCCGTTAGATTTGATGTCTTTACCTGTGAGTGAAAGGTTAAACATGGACGGCAAAAAGAAGGCTGAATTTGTTAGGGGATTGCATGAAAAGGTCAAGGCCAACATTGAGAAAAGAAAGGAGCAATATGCCAAGCAAGCCAACAAAGGGAAGAAGAAGGTGATATTTGAGAAAGGAGATTAGGTCTGGCTACACTTGAGGAAGGAAAGGTTCCCCAAGAAGCGACGTTCAAAGCTATTACCTAGGGGTGATGGACCATTCCAAGTCCTTGAAAGGATCAATGACAACGCCTACAAACTCGATCTACCGGGTGAGTATAACGTGAGTTATACTTTTAATGTTAGTGACTTGTCGTTTTTTGATGTAGGTGACGAGCTGGATTTGAGGACAAATCCTTTTCAAAAAGGGGAGGATGATCCGAACACGGATGGTCAAGCTCCAAAGAAAGCATGGGATCCTTTAGAGTTACCGGAGGGACCAATCACGAGGGGACGATTGAAGAGATTCAAGGAAGCGTTGCAGGGGCTTATGAGCAATGAGGAAGGACTTACAAGCAAGGTACGGAGTGAGGAAGGCTTCGTGATGCATGCGAGCAAGTATGGGAGCCAAAGGAACATTATTCAAGTGATAAATGAAGATGAGTCCAGAAGCATTGGCGCCCGAGCGGCCAAAGACTACCGCCCGAGCGCCACACTTACTGCCCGAGGAGAAAACTTCCAGCAAGCCTCGCGCCCGAGCGGTCAATTCTTACCGCCCGAGCGCGGATTATAGATTCCTCGGCGCTCGAGCGGTAATTTCCTACCGCCCGAGCGCGAGTCAATTTCGGGAAAATCCTAATTTCCTAGTTTAGAGTTTTATTTATTTTGGCAACTAGATTCTAGACATCTTTTTGATATGTAAACACTTTGGACGAATTTTTTACACACAATACACATTATTCATTGATAGTTTATCAACTTTTGAGAATTTTCTCTCAACTTTCAAAGCTTTGCTTTGTGCTCAACAAAAATCAAACTTATCAAAGTTTATAACTTTGTGGCGTTTGTCGATCGTGCTTGTGCGGATCGTCGTCGACTAGTTCTTCGAAGGTTCATTATAATTTCGATTGTTTATCTCGTGTTTATTTATTGCTAAACTTTTATAGTTTAGAGGTGAATATCACAATAAAAATTGAATCAAAAGATCGGGAAAACAACAACGATTCTTTGTTTGATATTGAATTGAGGGCGCGATTCGTTTTTAATCGTGTTTGCTATTCATTCGTACAAAGATTCATGTCACCCCCCTTTCCCCTGACTCCCTCACCTCCATCACCTTATCCCGACTCCTATTCAGAGGAACATGCGATGAGAATTGTCCTCTACTTCTGGTTATGTTCTCCTCCCTCTCACCTGCACCTCTCTTCTTACCCCCTCTCTCGGCTCCCTCCACCCTACTCCCTCCGGGTTGGTTTTCCATCCTTCTATAGCGTTGGGCGTCTTCCAAGTTTACATATTTTTCCGCCCGAGCTAACAAGTCGTCATAGCTCGACGGAGATTTTTCTACCAACGATTTGAAGAATTCTCCCCACCCCCCCCCCCCTCCCCAAAGCTCTTGGGTAAAGACACTTATCATGATGTTGGGGGTAGCCACTGGTATTTCCAATGCTGCGCTGTTGAAGCGCTGGACAAACTGCCGTAAAGTTTCAGCCTCTTGCTGTTTCGTTACAAACAAACTCAAGTAGTTTTTCTGGTGCCTCTTGCTGCTGGAAAATCGGTGCAAGAAAGCTGTAGAAAAATCTTCGAAAGACTGTATGGAGTTTGGCTGCAGGGTATTAAACCATTGTTGGGCTTACTTTACCAACGTGCCCAGAAACACCCTGCACCTAACTCCATCCGAATATTGGTGCAACAGAGCCGCATTCTCAAATCTCTCCAAGTGTTCTTCGGGGTCTGTATGTCCGTCATATTCTCCAACGTTCGATTGTCGGAAATTTGGGGAAAGCCCTTCTTCCAAGATGGATACTGAAAAAGGGCTTCTTTTCTTGGGTACCGGCGCCCTGCTTCCTACCTGCTCCCTCAACCTCCGTATCTCCTTCCACATATCCCCCATCTCACTAATCTCCCCACTTTGGAGGGGATGCGTTTCTTCAACCCTGCTTTGTTGGACTTCAACATTTTTCTCTCGCTCCTGACGAGTGGCCTGCTCTTCAACGAACGTAGATTCTTGGTTCTTCTTCATAGCCTCATCCACGGTCCGAGTGATAAATTGACCCAACTGCTCCAGGGTCAAGTTCCCCACATTTTCATTAGGACGAGGTTGCTCGACCCTATTCTCTTGACGAGGTTGTTCTGTTCTCGCCTCCTAATGGGGTCGTTCCTGGCTTGGCTCAGCATGAGTGTGGGGCTCTTAGCTCCTAATCGTTATTACAATGCAATCTGATTAGGGTTAATTAATTATAGCGGAAAACGAGTTTAAAATTTCTTTACAATGAGCCCAAATCATTTTATTTGAATACTAAAAAATAGTATTTCATCTCCAATCATAAACATGCCCACACCTAATCAAAACCAATCATATACAAACAACTCATATCCTCGAGACATGCCCCGGTATATAGATAAATATACATATACTGGGAACAAGATATAAACCTCAGCCCAAACTGTGGCTCCCTCCAAAAGTACCCTATCCGGTCTCCTGATATCCTGGAGTACCTGCCATTGTCCACACACAAAGAAAACAACAGCCCCCCTTGGGGGTGAGCAAAGCTCCGTATGGAACAACCATCATATATACCACAGATATCTAAACAATGATATATGGTATGCAATGAATGTATGTCGTGGAGGTATCAGGTCAAATGCCCATCCACTGAGCACATGTCAGAATCAAACGAATCGCTATCAAATCTATGCTCGAGCTGGCACACCAGCCTCAATAACGGATACTTGTATGATAGCGTCGATAAAGCACCATCAAATCCCAAATCTCATATTAATCGTCGGGGCCAAAAATGTCTATGCCTTAAGGGTCATATAATACCAAACATAGCATTGTGTTCACAAACCCCATAATCCAATCAATTCATCTCAAGGTATCCAAGGATCATAGCTCAACGTGCATGTCATGTATCGATATATGCATCAAACGATGTGTGTTAACAAAACATTTATTTTATACATCGATATTCCAATCATAATGTCATGTATGCCACATCAAGTCAAAAATAAGGCATATAGACACAATTTCTCATTCCAATCAATCAAATCAATCCGACATATATCATATAATACAGATACCTGTCGTATGTTACCCGGTCGCAACATACCTCAATTCTTTGTTTCCAGTTCATGTAGCCTGAAGATATTGATATAACACTTTATCTACATCAATAACATATTCATTCCAATCAATAACATGATCGAAAATCAATAATATGAGTTTCAAATATCTTTTGAAACTTCAAAAATTCATATCAAATCAAAATCATATCATAATTCAATTCCAAATTCGAATATAAGTTTATTCTCGGTTATTCTACTAAATATAGGAATTTCAACTTCAAATACACACTATTCCAGCACTTTGATATTTATATCTGCTGGAACCAGAAGAAAATTACCTCAGTAAGAAGCCCTCGACGTGAAGATCACAAATATATAATTTGTTTCGCGTTTAGACAGCGTTTCGAAGTCTATTTGGACGAAAGAAAATCAAAATCCCTCGTGTCTCTCGAAGTCGCTGAAAGAAAAGTGAAGAAAGAAAGAAGAAAAGAAAGGATTCTTATCCCCACCGCTCTCGCGCTCGGGCGGTAGAATTCTCGCGCCCGAGCGTGAGACATTCTGTCCCCGAGATATATATATACCGCGCTCGGGCGCGGAGTGTTCTGTCCGCTTAAACTTGCATCGCGCTCGGGTGGTCAAAAACTACCGCTCGGGCGCGAAGTGTTCTGCCCGATCACAAACTTTACATACCCAGGCGCTCGGGCGGTCATTTTCTATCGCCCGGACACCACACGTTCTGTACAAATATTGATTTTTGTACTATATTGGCGTCCGACTTCTCCACTCGAGCTCTTACAACATCAATTCATATTCAACATTCATTTTCTCAATTCCATTGTCATGATATACATCAAATAAAAAATCACATGACAATTTCATACATTATTGATAATCACATAATATTTACGATAATTCGATACACGGTCCTTATATTTCTCCCCCACTTAAAAGATTTCGTCCTCGAAATCTCAAACATCTCTATATACATAACATTGGAAAACATATATATGTCACCAGTTATAGTACATATCAAAACTAAAATCAGTAAAGGGATCAGAATACATTGAATACAATGGAACAAATGGACTAGGATCAAACAAATGCGGATATGAATCTCGCATTTTACTTTCCAACTCCCACGTCGACTCTTCTACACCATTCCGTGTCCATTGTACTCGAACTAAAGGGATCGATTTATTTCGCAATATCTTTTCCTTTCGATCCATAATACGAACAGATTGTTCGACCTAGGAAAGAAAATGATCCAGTTCAACCTCATCAGGTGCAAGTACTTGTGATGGATCTAGTTCATATTTCCTCAACTTAGAAACATGAAACACATCGTGAATGACAGATAGAGCTGGTGGCAATGCCAATCGATACGCAAGATCACCAACTCGATCTAGAATCTCGTATGGACCAACATAACGAGGAGATAACTTCTCTCGCATGCCAAATCGAACAGTGCCTCTAAAGGGAGATATTTTCAAAAACACTCTGTCACCTTTCTGGAATTCCAAGGGTCGTCTTCGTTTATTCGCATAACTCGTTTGACGATCTTGAGCAGCTTTCATCCGCTGCCGAATTAACTGAACCTTATCGTTCATTTTGTATATCATTTCAGGTCCAGTCAATTGTATCTCACCAATTTCAACCCAAAATAACGGTGATCTACATCGTCTCCCATATAGAGCTTCAAACGGTGCCATACCGATACTCGTCTGAAAGCTATTATTATATAAAAATTCAACTAATGGTAAGGCATCTTGCCATCCCATTCTAAAATCCATTACAATCGCACGTAACATATGCTCTAAAGTTTGAATCGTGCCCTCAGTTTGAGGGTGATAAGCAGTACTCATAGCCAAACGCATACACATCGCTTCCTGAAAACTACCCCAGAATTTAGAAGCAAATCTGGGATCACGACCAGATACAATTGAGACTGGCACACCATGCAGTCTCACAACATTCTCAATGTATAAACAGGCTATTCTCTTATAAAGATAAGTCCGTTCATACAGAATAAAATGTGCAGATTTCGAAAGCCGATCAATAATGACCCAAATAGCATCACAGCTCTTGGGCGAACGAGGTAAATGAGTCACAAATCCATAGCAATATGTTCCCAATTCCATTTCGGGATTTCGAGACTGTGGAGTAATCCTCCCGGTTTCATTCTCTTGGCTTTCACTTGCTGACAGACAAGACATTTTGCAATAAACTCAGCAATGTCCTTCTTTATACGTTTCCATCAGAATTGAGGTCTTAATGTCAAATACATCTTTCTACCTCCAGGGTGAATACTGTATTTGCTACAATGCGCTTCTCGAAGAAGAGCAGATTTCAAATCAGAATCATCAGGAACTATCAGCTGACAATTAAGTCGTAACGAACCATCAGAAGAGATCTGGAATCCAGACTGATGTCCTACAGATACAAGTTCTTTCGACTTTTGGATCTGAGCATCGCTTCGTTGGGCCTTTCGTATCTTCGATATCAAGTTCGGCTCAGTTTGCAATGCTGAGACAGTGACAGAATTCCAATTCGATTGAAAAGCCCAACCAAAAGTACATATATCCTCATGTACCTTGGCGACACAAACAGATGCTAAAACAGAATCATGCACCTTACGACTAAGGGCATCCGCAGTAACATTCACCGACCTAGGGTGATATTGAATCTCACAATCAAAATCCTTCAGGAGATCCATCCACATGCGTTGCCTTATATTCAAATCAGATTGAGAAAATAGATATTTCAGACTCTTAAGATCTGAATAGATAACAATTTTTTCTCCGTACAAATAATGGCGCCAAATCTTCAAAGCAAACACAATGGCGGCCAATTCAAGATCATGAACAGGATAACGTGGTTCATGAGATTTCAATTGACGAGACGCATAAGCAACCACTTTGCCATGTTGCATCAGAACACAGCCCAAACCTTTACCAGACGCATCTGTACACACCACAAATCCTCCGATACCTGAGGGAATAGTAAGCACAAGTGCTGTGGTCAATCTCGTCTTCAATTCAAAAAAACTAGCTTCACATTCATCTGACCAAATGAATCGCTGATTCTTCTGTGTCAGTTGAGTAATAGGTTTAGCAATTTTTAAAAACCCGTCGATAAAGCGACGATAATATCCAGCTAAACCCATGAAGCTACGGATCTCAGGAAGATTCGTAGGTCTTGGCCAATTCAACACAGCTTCGACCTTCGCAGGATCAAAAAATATGCCATGTCTCGAAATGACGTGGCCCAAAAATACCACTTTGTCCATCCAGAATTTGCATTTGGACAATTTAGCGTACAAATGACTAGTACAGTCTCAGATGTTCAGCATGCTCCTTTTTCGATTTCGAATAGACAAGAATATCATCGATAAACACAATAACGAATCGGTCAAGATAATCTCGGAAGACACGATTCATTAAATTCATAAAAATAACAGGAGTATTCGTAAGACCGAAAGGCATAACCAAGAATTCATAATGGTCATACCTCGTACGAAAAGCAGTTTTAGGCATATCTTCATCTCGAACTCGTACTTGATGATATCCAGAACGAAGATCAATCTACGAGTAAACAGAAGTACCTTGAAGCTGATCAAACAAATCATCAATACGAGGAAGTGGGTACTTGTTCTTCACAGTAGCTCGATTCAGTTGCCTATAATCAATACACATTCGCATCGTACCATCTTTCTTTCGAACAAATAAAACTGGAGCTCCCCAAGGTGATACACTCGGTCGAATATATCCCTTGTTGAGAAGATCCTGCAATTGTTCTTTCAATTCTTTCAATTCCAATGGTGCCATGCGATAGGGAGCTTTCGAAATAGGTGCAGTCCCCGTCACAAGATCAATACCAAACTCAACTTCTCGATGAGGATGAAAATCAGGAATCTTATCAGGAAATGCATCCTGGAATTCTTTCGCAACAGAAATCTCAGATAAAGAAGACTCCTTTTTAGAAATATCAATAGCGTAGATAAGATAACCCTCATCTCCGCTAGTCAACAGTCGGGACATTTTCAAGGAAGATACCAATGGAATTTTGGCTTGGGAACCCTTGCCATAAAAATTCCACTTGGGTCCATCAACAGATCGAAATCGAACCACTCCATGACAACAATCAACAGTAGTTCGATTCGTCATCAAGATATCCATGCCAACAATACAATCAAAGACGTGCATTGGGAGGACAATCAAATTCAGAAATACCACATTATCCTCACATATCAATACACAATTATGCACAACTTGCTCAGATAAAATAATCTTCGCTGCTGGCATGGCTATCGACAAAGTATCATACAACGGGGTATACTCAATACCATGAGATGCAACAAATGCGTGAGATATGAATGAATGAGATGCTCCTGTATCAAATAAAACACGTGCAGGATAATGGCAAAGCGTGCAAATACCTGCAATCACGCCACCAGGAGCTTCTCTCGCATGATCCTCGGTCATGGCGTACGCTCTCACTTGAGCAGGAACTTGGGAACTCTGACCACCCGGTCCTCGATATCGTGGGACACTTGACTGCTGGAAAGAAAGAACATGAACAACATGTCTCATCATACTAGGGCCACCTCTAAATCTTGGATGGGGTTGAGTAGAAGTCGTACCCCTGTTCGGACATACCCGAGAGAAATGGCCTTCCTGCCCACACTGATAACAAGTACCAAACATACCTCGACACTGCTCGATAGTATGTTTACCTCCACAATGGCTACAGTAAGGAGCAATCACAGGACTCTCTCTCTGTGATCCACTAGAACTTGAAGAAGACGAAGAAACAGAGCCAGTCTTCTTAAACTTCTTACCTCTCGGCCGCAAAGCAGGCTGTTGAGCTGACACTGGAGGTGGAGGAGTATACTGTGGACCTCCTCGCATTAGTCCAGCCTCGGTTGCCTTATCTCGTTCAACTGCCTCTGCGTAGCTAGTAGGCAATCCAGAAACAACATAAGTATATATAGCATGATGTAATCCATTCACAAACTTGTTATATTTTGCCTTTGCATTCCCAGCCACGTGAGGTGCATATTTCAACAAAGTAGAAAACTTCGAAGCATATTCTGCAACAGTCATCGTTCCCTGCTGCAGATTATTGAATTTTATTTTCCTGAGCAGTATAATAAGAAGGAGGGGAATACTGCTCCAAAAACTAGGCCTTGAAGACATCCCAAGTGACTTCAATCCTTGCATCTTTCAGTCCAATCTCAGCGGCTTCCCACCAAAATTTAGCTCGGTCTTTCAACTGATAGAGAGAAAGTTTCAGTCTCCTAGCCTTGGAATACTCCACAATATTAAACAGATGCTCAATATACTCTAACCAGGCTTCAGCTCTTTCAGCACTCTCAGTGCCAAAGAACCTCGGTGGATTCAGATCCTGGAATCGAGCCATCACTACATCCATGGACAACCCTTCAATTTTTTTCCAACTATTCTTTCAGTACTGCTACTCCCAGTTTCATTTGTGGGATCCATCTACAAATCAAAAGATGAATATCACAAATCAATATCAATTTCATAATATCATCATCTCATATCATCAATCTCATCAGATACTTACTCAAATCAAATCAAGTAAGAGCAAGTAATACAAATAAATCAAACACATGCGCACAATTAATTTGTGCCTATTCAAGTGTACACAAGACTCAATCGAGCATTCCCAGCTATTCTCTGATACCACTCTGTGTGGGGCTCTTAGCTCCTAATCGTTATTACAATGCAATCTGATTAAGGTTAATTAATTACAGCGGAAAACGAGTTTAAAATGTCTTTACAATGAGCCCAAATGATTTTATTTGAATACTAAAAATAGTATTTCATCTCCAATCATAAACATGCCCACACCTAATCAAAACCAATCACATACAAACAACTCATATCCTCGAGACATGCCCCGGTATATAGATACATATACATATACTAGGAACAAGACATAAACCTCAGCCCAAACTGTGGCTCCCTCAAAAAGTACCCTCTCCGGTCTCCTGATATCCTGGAGTACCTGCCATTGTCCACACACAAAGACAACAACATCCCCCCTTGGGAGTGAGAAAAGCTCCGTATGGAACAACCATCATATATACCACAGATATCTAAACAATGATATATGGTATGCAATGCATGTATGTCGTGGAGGTATCAAGTCAAATGCCCATCCACCGAGCACATGTCAGAATCAAACGAATCGCTATCAAATCAATGCTCGATCTGGCACACCGGCCTCAATAAGGGATACTCGTATGATAGCGTCGACAAAGCGCCATCAAATCCCAAATCTCGTATCAATCGTCGGGGCCACAAATGTGTATGCTTTAAGGGTCATAAAATACCAAACATAGCATTGTGTTCACAAACCCCAGAATCCAATCAAATCATCTCAGGATATCCAAGGATCATAGCTCAACGTGCATGTCATGTATCGATTTATGCATCAAACGATGTGTGTTAACAAAACATTTATTTTACACATCGATATTCCAATCATAATGTCATGTATGCCACATCAAGTCAACAATAAGGCATATAGACACAATTTCTCATTCCAATCAATCAAATCAATCCGACATATATCATATAATACAGATACATGTCGTATGTTACCCGGTCGCAACATACCTCAATTCTTCGTTTCCAGTTGATGTAGCCTGAAGATATTGATATAACACTTTATCTACATCAATAACATATCAAATCCAATCAATAACATGATACAAAATAAATAATATGAGTTTAAAATATCTTTTGAAACTTAAAAAATTCATATCAAATCAAAATCATATCATAATTCAATTCCGACTTCGAATATTAGTTTATTGTCGGTTATTCTACTACATATAGGAATTTAAAGTTCAAATACAAGCTATTCCAGCACTTTGATATTTAGATTTGTTGGAACCAGAAGAAAATTACCTCAGTCAGAAGCCCTCGACGCGAAGATCACAAATATATAATTTGTTTCGCGTTTAGACAGCGTTTCGAAGTTGATTTGGACAAAAGAAAATCAAAATTCCTCGTGTCTCTCGAAGTCGCTGAAAGAAAAGTGAAGAAAGAAAGAAGAAAAGAAAGGATTCTTATCCCCACCACTCTCGCGCTCGGGTGGTAGAATTCTCGCGCCCGAGCACGAGACATTTTGTCCCTGAGAAATATGTATACCGCGCTCGGGCGGTCAAAAATTATCGCTCGGGTGTGGAGTGTTCTGTCCGCTTAAACTTGCATCGCGCTCGGGCGGTCAAAAACTACCGCTCGGGCGCGAAGTGTTCTGCCCGAACACAAACTTTACATACCCTGGCGCTCGGGCGGTCATTTTCTATCTCCCGCGCGCCACACGTTCTGTACAAATATTTATTTTTGTACTATATTGGCGTCCGGCTTCTCCACTCGAGCTCTTACAACGTCAATTCATATTCAACATTCATTTTCTCAATTCCATTGTCATGATATACATCAAATACAAAATCACATGACAATTTCATATATTATTGATAATCACATAAGATTTACGATAATTCGATACACGATCCTTACAATGAGACTCTTCGGGTCCCCTCTGAGGACGCAATGATGCTGAGTTAGCTCTTCTACTCCCTCTCTTCCCTACCATCTCTACGTCTCAACTAAAATTTTCCCACAGATGGCGCCAAGTGATACTCACGGGAAATTTAGGATCCGATTCCAGCAAGTGTCACTAGTCAGACGCAGGTTTTGAAATTACCCTGAGCCTGAAATCACAAATAAGATCCTTAGGAGGGGGCCAGGAGGGTGTCCTGGCCTAGCCCCTCCGACGCTCAAGTCAGTGACTAAAGATGTATGGGGGGAGCACCTACGGGTGCTGCTAAAAACAATATAGTGAATGAATTAACTGAACACTCAAACCTGGTATTTATAGGAGGATACCTGGCCCCTTGATGGTCTTGTCTTCCATTTGGGTTAGGGATGGACCAAGGGTAGTGGGCCCATCCATGCTTCCATCTGGGCTGGGCCCATCCGTGGGGTATCAATGTCCTTTCCGACCGTTAAGAAAATAGTGTATATTAACGGAAGAATATGCTAACTGAAACCTCGGGGATTCTTAGTTGCAACATCACAACTCGCTTGCATATTCAAAAAGATCTTAGAGCGCTATTCAAAGTTCATATACTCCATCGCTTAATTCAGCACGCACAAAAAGAGAAATTTATCTGATCATTTAAGGATCATTTTCGTGCTTCTAAATCAAAACCTTTTACTCATATCATTAACCCTTTGGTTATTTGTTTCAGCTTTGATATCTGGTGAACTAGGTGTTCTTAAATAACCAGAAGTGTAAAGTGATCACTCAGAGTTCCAAAACAGGCAGTGTGATAAGTCCTGATTGGAGTGGGTTGTTACAAGAAGTTTGTAAAGTCAAAGTCTTTTAGTGGAATCCTTCCTAAAGAGGAAGAAGAGGTGACGTATGAGTATTCATTTTCCGAACATCCATAACAAATCTTAGTCATATTATTTTCTGCAATCATTTATCTGTCTAGTCTTTATTCATTACTTCAAGCCTGATATTGTGTTTTTATTTGTAAAGAAGATTGTGAATCGTTTTCCGCACTTAATAGTGGTTCACATTCTCAAACGTTTGAGAAGACGTTTTCAACCGCCTAAAAACGGTTGAAATCAAACTTGTATTCAAAAATTTGAAAGAGTTCATTCACCCCCCTCTAAACTCTTTCTCGATCCTAATAAGTAGTATCAGAGCGGGTTTTTTCTCAAACATTGATATCTTTGGAACACTTATGGCATCTTTCAATAAAATACCTATGTTCTCTAAAGAAGATTATGATTGTTGGAAGATTCGTATGCAGGCACATCTAGCAGCCCAAGATGACGACATGTGGTATGTCATTACTGATGGGCCAATGAAAACCTTGAAAGAAACACAACTGCTGCCACTACCGAAGGTGTACCTCAGATGGTCGAAAAGCACATATCTGAATGGACAGCTGAGGATAAAAAGAAAGCAAACCTGGACAACGTTGCAAAAGATTTCCACTACAAAACCTTGGACAAGAATATGTTTGCCAAGATCAAAACATGCACTACTGCCAAAGAAATATGGGAAAAGCTGACTCAACTATGTGAAGGCAACGACCAAACGAAAGAAAACAAGCTGACCGTTGTCATCCAAAAGTTTGATAATGCAAAGATGAAGCCAAGAGAAACTCTAGCAAAATTTGACGAACGGTTCAGCAGTATTATCATCGAACTCAATTCATTAGGAAAAGAGTAATCTAACCGTGAAATTGCTCTAAAAGTTATGCGAGCTCTTCCCAGAGAATGGGACGTAAAGACTATTGCAATGCGAGAATCCAAAGACTTGAATAAACTGGAACTTCACGATCTCTTTGCTGATCTTAAAGCCTATGAGTTTGAACTTGGTATACGAACTGAAGAAGATCCATCCACATCTCAACAGACGAAGACATTGCCAGCTACTATAGTGACTCTTCCGGTCGAAGAGTCCTCAAGTAAGAAATCGGCTAAGCAATTAAGCAATGAAGCCATGTCTTTATTCGTTAAAAAATTCAGTAAATTTATGCGTAAAAATCAATTACAAATGAATAAACCTCATTTTAACAAGGACCATACTGATGATGGTCAAGCTTGTTTTAACTGTGGAAAGAAAAGACACTTTATTGCAGAATGCAACAGGCCAAGAAACGATGAAAAGAAATCGAGTGACAGAAGAAGAGGTAAAGACAACAAAAGATTCATCAAAAAGAAAGTCAGCGAGTCTTAGTTGCAGAAGAAGATAAAGGCAAATGGGATGAATCAGAATCTGAAAAATCTGTTTCTGAAGAATCTTCAAGTGAAAGAGAAGATGAGAAAGTAGAATATCTCATGGCCAAAGAAGATCAAGAGTCTACTGATGAAATGGTATTTGATTTTAACTCTGATGAATTCACCCGAGAATATCTTGTCACTGCACTTCACGACATGGTAGATGATTTTAAGAGGCTTTCACGTAAGTTCAATGAAGCAATAACAGAAAAACAAAACTTGAAAAACAAGTTAACTCTCTCTAGCTGTTCGCAGCAAAAAGAAGTTAACGGTTTGAAAGTGAAGTTAAGTCTGCTAACGGCTGAGAACGATGATCTGCGAAGATTGTTCCATGCTACTTTGAAAGAAAACAAACGGTTAGTTGAGACAGTCAACACTTGGAACAAGTCCTCTGTTTCTCTTAACAAGATGCATGAAATGCAGAAACCATTGGAGATAAAACCGGAATAGGTTATAGCATTAATAAATGCAGTACTTCCAGAGTATCAACTCAACCGCTGCTAGAGAAAGACAATTTAAAACCAATTAAATTTGTCAGATCTAGCACGGTATATGAACATGGTAAGACTAAAGATCAAGGCACTCAAAATGAAAATCTTGAAAACAACAGAAGGCGATGTGGCTTAGGATATGTCGAAGTTGAGAATGCTAAAATCAACAGATCATGGCTCAGACGCAAGCCTATTACAACCGCTCAAAACGGTTCAAATTGGGCCAGCAGAAAGCCGAGATAAGCTGGAAATCATTCAAAAATTAGACCTAACCGCTACAACAACAACCAACCTGTTCAAAAAAGGTATCGATTGAGTGACAATGACAAACGGTTGAAACAACATACTGCACAAGCACTGCAAACCTCACTTGATTACGCACACAACTGCAACTATATTAGGACACGTCATGAAAAATCCTTCAGGATAATTCATGTAACGTACCGTACTTTACTACTTCAAAATTTGCGGAAAATTAAAAATTTTCTTAAATAAACGTGATCATTCAAATTTCGATAAAATAGATAAACTGTACGTCTCACAAGTTGTTGCAACCAAAAGATTTGAAATTTAAAGTTTGACAAAAGTATAAAATGTTTTCATAAACTTAAAACATGGCGGTCCTCGGGTAGTCCTCGGGTTTAGCCTCCCGCTCAGTCCAAGCCTGCTCCTTGGTCCCCACCATCAGTCTCCTCATAAACATCCTCACCTGCATCGATCAAGTCTAGTGAGTCTACTCAACACGTATAAACTGGAGATAACGAGTACTACGTAATAAAATCCACAAACAACTTTAAAATAGAACGTACATACTTTAAACTTGAACTTGCATATTAAAAACTGAACATCGTACATACATACTTAGACGTGTCATCAACATAAACTTTTCTTAAACAGGCTTGCATACTTGAACATACTTAAACATACATAGCTTCATCATTTTGCGTAGAAACATGTTTCAAAGCAAGTGACTCATAACATAATCGCCTGATCAAACTAAACCATAGTATTGGGATGACATAGAAGTATCCACTGCCACATACATGAGATCCCAGTTCATGCTTTAACGGGCGGATTGGTCCCCGTTCATGATTTAACGCTTTCCAATCCTGATCTAAACTCGTTCATAATTTAACGAGGTGGGTTGGTCCCCGTTCATGATTTAACGCTTTCCAACCCCATACATAAATTGGTCACAATACATTTAGCATACCTCAAAAACTGGAAAAAATATTTTCTTTGCACGTCGAATGATCGAGCAAAACTTGCACAATGGAATCCTCAATAAAATTATGGTTTTGTATGTTCAAAAATTAATCGCAAGTGCACGATGTCAAGTAATAGTATAGTGTACGTGAGTACGAGTATCGTTCCACTAGAGACTGTATTTAACAATTATTATTTTCAGTTATTGAACATTTAGCAACGAAAATTGATCTGATTGTTTTAACACTACTGTTATTAAATAATTAAATAGATAATAAGTGATTCAAAACTAAATTAATAATCAGAGATAGTATCCAAAATGGTTGAATAAAATTCAATAAGAAATGGATTTGTTGAGAATATCGGTTCACCTACCCCTCGTTAATTAATTAATTTATTCGATAATAATCATATGCTTCCGACAGGATTTCCTATTTAATTGAACACTCTCTCTCGAGCTATGCCAAACTAATTCGACTCAATGAATTAATTAAATGTCTTTAATTATTTATGAAGAGTGAATTGCATTTCGATCTATGAAATCCCCTAGTTTTCGTCACTCAGGACTATGACTATCGGCGCGTATCCAATTTCATATGTCTATGTAAATTGTAGATCCACGGATTATACTACTCCTTCTTATCACAAGTTTTTCTCTCGAACTCACTCGCAATATAAAAACGTTGTTAAAGTTAGCTACGCTCTAACAACACAATAAAACAATAGTATAATCAAGAATAAATCAGAAATCGAGGTGTAAATTAATTATATCAAAGTTTGGGGTAGGATCCCCTTATATCCCAACAAATATTTAAGTTTAGCTACTAGAATTCATGATTGAAATCAACAAAACTAAGTTCAAGTGATAAAAAGTAAATAAGAAATACTAGAGTTGACGAAAAACACGAAGAGCGACGCCCGTAAATCTTCAATCCAAGCGCAAAAGGCTCTCCAAGCTTGTGGGGGCTCTCAATCGTCGTCCAGAATGTTTTATTTCATGCCTCCTCACCCTACCATATCATCCACCTTTCAGAATTAAGGTAAAGAATCGTCCACAATTTTTTCCAAAAATACAGACGCGCCCGGGCTGACATAAGTTTCCGCCCGGGCGGATGGTCTACGCAGATTATAACATTTCAGTTTTCTTTCGGCGCGCCCGGGCGGATGTAAGTTTCCGCCCGGGCGGATGATCTTCGCACAAACTGTTAATTTTATAGCTCTGAAGCGCTCGGGCGGACATCAATGTACGCCCGGGCGGAAGTCCTTCGCCAAACAATTTTTTTTTTCCTTCATTTTTGCATGAATCTCCTGCATTTTCATACCGAGACATATGATTAATAATAAAACTTAATATAAACTAAAATGTGACAAAATGCATGAAATCTAAACTATAAATGCAACAAAGTGGGACAAAACATGACATGATAAACAAGTAAAATCCACCTATATCAACCCCCCAATACTAACCTTTTGCTCGCCCTCGAACAAAACAGGTGATAAGACAGAAATGGAATGTGACACAAAGTAACTCGACCGTGAATTCATAGTCATCAACTAGCCTCAGTGAAACTCAACATAATCCCTTGTCGATCAATGTAAACACACAATTCTTCGCACTTCCTTAGGTCTAGACATGGTTTCAAATAAAGCATGAACGTGTGTGTGTGTTGTTAGTCCTAGCAGCGCAAATGACAGAGGGATCCATTTTCAACCATTGTCAGATTTAAATTAGTCTGTTAGTGTGAATCTTACTCTCCTCTATTCCTCTGCACTCAGTATCCATCAACAACTATTTTTCTCTTTTTTTTTCTTTCTTCTTTTTTTTTTCTGAATAGGAATACAGTAATGAAAGGACTATATTAGAACTTTTCATTACAGATTCAAATTCATGTGTTTTGTATTTTTAGCCAGGAATATGATTTCATTCCTTTATTCGGCTCCCCAACACCTTATATCTCCAACTTTAGCCAGGAATAGAATTTCATTCCTTTATTCGGCTCCCCCACACCTTACATCTCCATCTCTTTCTTTTTTTTTTCAATGCTGATAGATACCTCGATTCAAGAGAATGTCGTCAAGTTCAATTTACACCTTCAAACATCTTCGTTCCCCACTGTAGTTTTTTTTTTTTAAAATTTTCATCATCTTATCATGCATGCTTCTAGTTCTAACATTTGTGCAAAGAGAGTTCAATGTTTTAAATAAAACTGTATGTCTTTACCATAGTATGTGCTAAAGGTGTGCGAATACACGACAGACAGGGCATGTCTCATCACTTCCTAATCATCCTTGGCTAACAATGTACTACTCCAAACACTGTCGGCTGATGCACAAACATATGCAAAACAACTAAAACTAAATGCCAACAAACAATACGAACAAGGCACCAACACGACAAAGACGACACAACACCCATCCACACCCCCATACTAGAGTCGAGCATTGTCCCCAATGCAACAGACGATAGAAAAAGAGACAGATAGGCACAACAAAATGGATGGAATATGACCTAAACATGCAACAGAAATAGCAATAAACGAAAATAAATAAATTGAACGAAACGAAATGCGATAAAAAAAAGAATGGATAGAAGTGACTCCCCTCTCACTGATCCTCCTCCTCGTGCTCCTCCGGGGGGACGACACCAGCGTCCGGCTCTGGTGCATCGGCATAATGAAAATGGAACGACGGCAGGAAAGCTGGCATTGGTGGTGGGAGAAGGGCTGGGTCGACACCACTGTGGCTCAGGGATAGGAGAAGCATGACATCAGTAGCCGTCTGATAGGTCTGACTCACAGCCTGCCACTGCAACTGATGGTCCGCAAAGGCTGCAAATTCGTCCATCCGGTCCTGAAGCAGGCGACATCGAGGTCGCAGGACCGGTGGTGGGGGCTGCTGTGGCACATGGTCAAAATTAAAACCGTCCCAGATGGGGCCAAACTGCGATAAAGCCTTCCGCCGCACTGCAATTTTCTGGATCCAGCTAGCGTCATCGAGGGCCTTAGTCGGTTGCAACCACTCATTGTCATCCTGAAAAATGACCCCAGCGTCCGCACATAGCTCTGTGATAATGTGGGAGAAGAACAATGCGACATTCGGGTTATGAATGCTCAGCTGGATCTGCGAATGGATTATCCTGCCCACATTGAGTGGCATCTGAGTGATCAATGCATAAAGCAGTAGCCCTCGCTCCCTCTGGACTTCTCTCATGTGCCCGACTGGCATCAAACGTGTGGCTAGAAATGCATACCACAACGAAGCCGGGACAAGCAAATATTTCTTTGTGAAACAGCTGTGCGAGCCAGGTGTCTTCTACGGAGGCCCCAGATAACAGATTCTTTGCATCATCAAGTCTAAATTCGGTTCTGCTGCCCATGCCACATAAACTGAGTCATCCACCGCCGGTGTCTCAAGCACCCTATTAAGCTCCGCTGAACTAAAATCGACCAGCTTCCCTCTCACAAATGTCTTACCATCACTCCTCTCCACTGCATTGGCATAGAATTCTCTCACCACGGGTAGCACCGCGGCTTGCGGTTGACGGCAAAATTTACCCCAACTTCTATTCTCAATTTGATTGATAATATATATATATATATATATATATATATATATATATATATATATATATATATATATATATATATTTATATATATATATATATTGCTCAAACTGGAAACTCCGTTCGCGAAGCAGAGCTCTATGTATTTTTGCATGCTCATATTTTTCCCTAGCCGCAGGATTCACAAATAATTGGGAATTATGAGATGAAGAAGAAGAAGCACCGTGACTTACCCGAGCCTTTTTAGGTGCCATTGTTGTTGACGATTTCTGAAGAACAATAAGCCCGGAATAGGAGGTGTGTCGCCGAGAGAGTGCTCGCCGGAACTCGGAGGAGGTGGTCGGAATGGCGCAACGGTGGTCGGAGAAATTGTAGAGGTGGCCTGAAAAAAAATCAGTTCTTGACGGGGAAAATCGCTTCTTGACGCTTGGGGAATGTGGAGAGACAAGATTGTACCTGAAATTTTGCACAAAAGGAGTGAATTGAGTGAGATTGAGAGAGAAGGGGCGAAAATTTGGAAGGGGAGGCGAGGGTTTCGAATGGGGGAGAAAGGGATCTGGTCTTTTTTTTAAAAGAAATTGCGATCCGCCCGGGCGGACATAAATATCCGCCCGGGCGGAAAACCCACGGCTTTGAAAAAATTTTCTGAAAAAGGAGCGCGCCCGTGCGGATATAAATATCCGCTCGGGCGGAAAACTCACGGCTTTAAAATTTTTTCTGAACAAGGGGAGCGCCTGGGAGGACTTAAATATCCGCCCGGGCGGAAAGCTCACGGCTCTCACACTCTTTTTAAATTTTTTTTATATAATAAGAATACACAATAAAAATCGAATTAAATTCAAGATAAGGGAACGAGAGGTAGTTCTCAATTTATAGTCGAGAGCTTGACTGTCGGTCAGTTTCAGTTCGAATTATCTTGGAACCGGGTGATTCCAAGTTGCGACTCAATTGTGCCACCCATATAGTGCTTCAGTCGCTGGGCATTGACCATAAATGTCCCAGACTTTCCATCTTGCGATTCTACAGCCCCCGTTGGGTACACTTTGGAAATCACGAATGGACCAGACCATCGCGACTTCAATTTTCTGGGAAATAGTCGCAACCGGGAGTTGTAGAGCAGAACGTTTTCACCTTCCTTGAATTCCCTTTCGATGATCCGTCTATCTTGAGCTTTCTTTGTCTTTTCTTTGTAAGATAGTGCAACATCATATGCCCGATTCCGGAACTCCTCCAACTGGTCCAATTGAAGCAGACGACGTTCACCTGCATCAATAAAATTAAAGTTCAATGCTTTAGTAGCCCAGTATGCTCGATGCTCTAACTCTACCGGTAAATGACATGCTTTACCAAACAACAACCTATATGGTGTAGTGCCTATAGGTGTTTTAAAAGCAGTCCTATATGCCCAAAGAGCATCATCTAATCTCGTGGACCAGTCCTTCCGACTCACACCTACCATTTTCTCCAAAATCCGCTTGATCTCTCGGTTAGACACTTCTACTTGACCACTCGTCTGAGGGTAATAGGGAGTATATATCTTATGTGTGACACCATATTTGCTCAAAAGTTTTTCAAAGAGTTTCTTGCAAAAATAGGTGCCACCATCACTAATGATTGCTCTTGGTGTTCCAAACCTGTTAAAAATGTTTTTCTTCAAAAATTTCAAGACAACCTGAGCATTATTAGTGGCATATGCTTCTACCTCTACCCATTTAGACACATAGTCAACCGCCACCAAAATATATTTTTTCGTGAATGAACTGGGAAACGGTCCCAAGAAGTCTATCCTCCACACATCAAAAACCTCACACTCAACGATGTTATTCAATGGCATTTCATGACGGTTAGAGATGTTACCTGTCCGCTGGCATTTATCACAGGCTAGCACATAAGAACGAGCATCTTTAAATAGGGTTGGCCAATAAAAGCCGCATTCAAGTACCTTAGATGCCGTCCTTGTTGGTCCAAAGTGACCACCTACCTCACGGTCATGGAAATGATTGAGAATATGCCCAAACTCCTCCTTTGCAACACACCTTCTTATCGTGGAATCTGCACAAATTTTAAACAAAAACGGTTCCTCCCAAAAATAATATTTCACATCAGAGAAGAATTTCTTTCTTTGGTGAAAAGTTAAATTTGGGGGAGGTGAGCCTGTAACAAGAAAATTTGCAAAATTTGCATATCATGGACAATTTTTCACCTCAAACAGTTGCTCATCAGGAAACCAATCATTAATAGAATCATTCACACACTCATCACTGATGAATTCTAACTTAGACAAGTGATCCGCAACCACATTCTCAACACCTTTCTTATCTTTGATTTCTAAGTCAAAATCTTGTAACAGTAAGATCTACCGAAGTAAGCGTGGCTTTAAATCTTTTTTAGCAAGCAAATATTTCAGTGCAGAGTGGTCTGTGTAAATAATGATTTTGACAAAACAAGATATGCATGAAATTTGTCAAGCGCAAATACTACTGCAAGTAATTACTTTTCAGTTGTTGCATAATTCAATTGAGCTTCATCTAAGGTCTTACTTGCGTAGTAAATTGTATGACATACCTTGTTTTGTCGTTGGCCAAGCACAGCTCCCACCGCAGTGTCACTGGCGTCGCACATGATCTCGAAAGGTAGATCCCAATCTGGTGCCACCAAGACAGGAGCCGTCACCAAGCGCTCCTTCAAATCCTTGTATGCCTGTAAACAGTCAGAATTAAAATCAAAAGGCACATCTTTCATAAGTAGGGAAGATAGATGTTTGGCAATTTTAGAAAAGTCTTTGATAAAACGCCGATAAAAACCGGCATGGCCCAGAAAACTTCTAACTCCCTTTATGGATACCGGAGGTGGTAAGTTCTTGATAACTTCAACTTTCGCCTTATCCACCTCTATCCCATGCCCTGATATCTTGTGCTCCAATAGTATCCCTTCTTGCACCATAAAATGACACTTTTCCCAATTCAGCACAAAATTCGTCTCCTCACATCTCATCAACACCACCTTCAAGTTCTGCAAACAGTTATCAAAAGAAGGGCCAAAAATCGAGAAGTCATCCATAAAAATTTCAAGAAAGGTTTCTATCATGTCATGAAATATCGCGGTCATGCATCGCTGAAAAGTGGCTGGGGCATTACACAAACCAAAAGGCATCCGTCTAAAAGAAAAAGTGCCATAAGGACAAGTGAAAGTGGTTTTCTCTTGGTCCTCGGGTGCAATCATGATTTGGTTATACCCAGAATACCCATCCAAAAAGCAATAAAACTCATGACCTGATAACCTCTCAAGCATTTGATCAATAAAGAGAAGGGAAAGTGGTCTTTACGGGTGGCATCATTTAATTTCCTATAATCAATGCACACACGCCATCCCGTAACAGTTCTAGTGGGTATTAATTCATTATTTTCATTTGTGATCACAGTAATCCCACCTTTTTCGGCACACACTGAACAGGACTTACCCATGCACTATCAGATATAGGATAGATAATACCTGCATCAAGGAGTTTGATAGTTTCAGCTTTCACTACCTCTTGCATATTTGGATTTAATCGTCTTTGAGGTTGCACGAGAGGTGAGTATTCTTCCATAAAGATTTTATGCATGCATATTGTGGGGACCCGGACGCTAATCATCTTCTTAATCATCTTTGGGATTTAATTATCAATTAAGATAAACAGGGTCTAAAAATTTTTATTTTTCAAATGTGAGTGCGGAAGGTAATGGAATCAATCTATTATACAATCAGTATAATAATACAATTTTGTACAACAATTATTCAAACTATTCTAAGGTTCAACTACTAATTTCAAGTATTAAACCAGGTCTATAATAAGTCCGGAATCACCACTCTAAACTCGTCTTTTCTCATCATCTTCTTGACCCCGATCTTGTCCCACCTGTTGTCATGCACACATACAAAACAAGACAACAGCCGGATAACTCCGGTGAGATATAAATATCCCAGTATAAACAATGTATACATGCAATCATATAAAACATATATATATATATAAGCATAAACAAACATCAAAACATGTATCTAATCTGACTACATGGATCAATGCCTCGTTACATAATCTTATCTTATTTCTAATCTAGGGATCCCGATGTAATTTAGACTTGGGCATTTGCTATATCGAATATCTACAATAGAGGTCGATCTACTTCTAAGCTCATCGATATACCACAAGTTTAGAGTCTTCGCTGTTCTGTCAAAGACTTAGACTTGGGCATGCTATATCGAGTGTCTACAATAAAATTCAATCTACATCTAAGCACATCGATATACCACAAGTCTTGAGTCTTCGCTGTTCTGTCAAAGACTCGGTGGTTCTGCCCTAGCTAGGCTGGTCTGTCCTAGACTCAACTCTGGCTCTGCTAACATTCAACAAAGTAAACATATCAATCTGATAATTGCAAATATCAATGCAATAAAATAAAGTATGTGATTTAGGGACAACTCAAGTCAAACCTAACTCGAGTTGTGAAATCCCGAATCAACATTTATTTATACCTTTATCTTCTTGCTCTGATGAAGACGAAGTCTCGAATTCAATTCTGTCCATACCCAATCTGGTAATAATAATCGAATAGGTACAATATCAGTAAAGAATTCAATTCAAAATCTGTTCTGATCAATACTCAATTCAAACCACAATCGAATCAATGTCAACGATATAACGATGAAATCTCAATCAATATCAAATCTTGTCAATTGTCAATCAGCTGATGTTTCGACGGCATAACAATAAAATCTGAATAACCCCGTCAATCTGAACATCACAGATATAATACCACAACTCATAATCAATACCAGTACAGGTCATACTCTGAATAATAACACAACTCTGATATAGAATCTCAACTAAATCAACTCCAAAAATCATAACAATTTCATAAACAGTCTATTATTTAATCTGACTTCAATTATACGATGTCTCTTGTATCAGAAACACCATATATGATTCTTATCAACTTCTGACAATATCGTAATTTCAAAGCATGTCAAAACGTAACAAAACTTACGTGCAGTTGTAGCTGTCGTTGCTAGAGACACGATACCGAAGTCGGATTCAAAATCAGACGGGCGGATCGTTCACAATCTCCAAATCTTCCCTCGGTTTCCTTTTTCCTTTCTCTTTCTTATTCTGAAGAAAGGAATCAGGTATACATATATATATATATATATATATATATATATATATATATATATATATATATATATATATATATATATATATATATATATATATATATATATATACACATATGTTGCATGATACAAGGGCAAGTGGCGTTGTGCGTGTTCTGCTGCGCGCACAAAGTCGCGCATATGCGTCGGTAGTTCGACCAGCATCCATTGTTGGCTCGCGCATATGCGCCGTCTACGTCCGCGCATTCAAGCCGCGCATGTGCGCGAATGTTTCTGACTTCCTTGTGCATGTGCGCCCATACATGTCGCGCATGTGCGCGGGGACCCTTCCTTGCACCTCATATAAAATCTTCTTTCGGCTCTCCCGGTTTGATCCGTTCCGTCTATAATCATCTCAAATAATGCATTTCATATTATAATAATTATCACCAAATCCTTTCAGATTAAAATTATAAATTTGTTGGGCCTTACATTTCTCCCCCTCTTAGATCTTAGTTCGTCCTCGAACTCGCAAGTAATCAATTCAGATATATCAGAAGAAATGTATACAGAGTTTAAATCCGAAACTCATCTCAATGAATCTATTCTGAAATCTCAATCTTATAATAGATTCTATTTCTAAAAATAGCTCTGACAAAATCAATCTCGCAATACTGGCTATATAACATCCGTATATACCAAACCACAGCTCTTAATAAATCACTACCATCAGCTGTTATCAAGTTTGTTTATCCCATTCAAGGATATATTAAATCTCCAGCTTCAAATACCAATCGTCACCATCCGACGTTGGCATATTAAATCTGTCTGGTCTGAGCTATCTTCATTTTTTTTCTGAATTAGCTACATTTTGCTTGGTCATATCTCTGACCGTATCAGATCCTATCTCAGGTATCTCCGAGATATTATTCTTATACCAAAGGAAATCTGCAGTACTCACTGTACAATGTCTCATCTGTAGCTATCTCAATACTCGTTTGATAGCTATCAATATACACTAATTTATATAGTGACAATATGCCCTATTAACTAGTGCTAGCATCCAGCACTACAGCTCCGTGGATATCTTCCAATATCTGGATAGTACACTCTGGCTATCTGTAAGTCGGTGGATAATATATGAGAAAGCTTATGATATATTCTGCCACAAGTACAAAATCAATAAAAATCACAATCTGATATACTCTACTTCTACATTCTGGTCAATCTAACCATCTCTTTGACATCGATCTTTGTCATCTGGTCATGTTTGTACGTCATCTTTTACAAACTAATAGAAATAGATTGAACAATCTGTCAATCACAATCATATTATATCACAATCTGGAAAGTATTGCAGTAGTCTCATTAAGAAATTCATTGAAATATACTCCCCATGCCTAGTCAGAAATATACAAATTTTGTAATAAATCTTCTGATCTCTATCTTTCTATCTTCTTTTATTGGCGATTCAGACATTTCAGTACCAATTCTACCAACATTTCAGCATAAATTCTGCCGTAACTGATTTAATCTGTCTATATCAAAACTGTCTGTCCGAATATTATACATTCTCAGTCATCACAAAGAAAACTGAATCCACTACTGTGAGTTTCTGACACTATCTGTCATTTCAGATTCAAACTATTTGGTACAAATAAATCAGTTAATAATATAAATTAAGGAAAAATACCTACTTGGTATTCGGTTCTGACTATCGATATCAAATTCTTCTGTACAATTCTGAAACATTTGACATCACTGATACTCATTCTCATACAGTACGAATCTCATATCTGTCACTCTGATCGATGCTCTGTTCTGATTATCGAAATCTAGTTCTGAACATTTTGATCACATTTCTGAATCACCGAAATTCTCGAATTCAACTCTGATTCGGATTGAAATGTATATAATCTCAACGGTTCACAATGATCTGTATCAAATACGGCTGTAGAAATATAACAATACTCATGCAGACACAAAACAACAATCGTATATGATAATCTGTCAATTCAGACCAAAAATAAATTTCTGACATTTCTGCTCTTTTTGATCTTTCTGATATCGGTATCATTCTCAGCCACTGATCACAATCTCAACTGTGTCAAATTCAATCAGTATACTAACTTCAGATATCGCATACTCTGAATACAATCTGTTTCAAACAGGATTCTTATCTGAACAATTTCTGTATACAATAATCACAGTTCTCAGAGTATTCAATACAATCTTCAGATATTCGATTCAATCAATAAGACGCTGCAAATATATCAAAATATCATAAATACAACAAGCATTAATCAACAGAATATCTCTGAACATACTGAAACATGCCAAAGAGAAACACTAAATCAGATGTAACTCCTGGTCGGTACTCTTCTACTGATCTTTCAATTCTTTCCATTCATTCTGTACATTCAATATCCTTCTGTACTGAATTCTAAAACAACAAACAGTACCTGATATCAATTCAATTCTGAAATTTATCTTTCTGATACAAGACAAATCTGAAATCTTATATGGGCACACATCTGCCAACTCGTACATCATTGGCGAATCTGCCACTGTTAGGCTCGACTTCAGTACATCGACTGAGTACATAAGGATACCATCTGTTCTTTTCTGTACAAATCGAGTCACAGACAACACAGATATCAAAGGAATTCTAATCTAGAATCCTTACCGTGAAATCTCTACTCATCAGCCATATCTGGTCTGAATCTTATATTCTCCTAAAAGAAATCTACAATAATTCTGTACTTGTTCAGCACATGAACATCAATAATGCAGTCAAATCAGTAAACACAAGTACATCATACTTTAACTCAATCTCATTCTCATCTTACTGTAGAATACAATATTTCACAGAAATATCTGATATTAACATCTCCCCCCAAAAGGTCAGAATATCAATACTGCCGTATAAACAGACCCAACAGATACAACATATCTCAATGCAACTCAATCAAAATAATCGTAGAGAATGCATTAGTATGTATCAATACATATGCAATCTAATCATAAAAGAACAGTACTTGTCACTATATCATCAAGTGTGCCCTGGGTCTGTTCCTCGATCACCACACCCAGATGATCCAGCTCCCTGAAATCTGCGGGAACCTCTCTGTGGACAAACTCTTGCAAAATGTCCCGGCTGTCGGCAGATACGACAACTACCAATCACTCCCTGGCATTGCTCTCTGGAATGTCTCCCTCTGTAAATCCTGTAATACACTCCAGTATAATTTGGGCTGGAACTACTGGAACTAGAGGAACCACTCCCTAACTTCTTGAATGACTTCTTTCGAGCTTTCAGCAAATCTTGCTTTCCACTCGTGCTGTCGCGATCAAATCGGAGAGGTGATTGTTGTATATTCATCAATGCAACTATCTCTGAATTCAATCCTGTGACGAACTGATTCGCTACGGCTTCATCATTCCCAACTATAGATGTATCAGAAACTCAGATGGAAATAAAGTTGAAAGAATTTCAGCCACCTGTTGTGGGGACCCGGACGCTAATCATCTTCTTAATCATCTTTGGGATTTAATTATCAATTAAGATAAACATGGTCTAAAAATTTTTCTTTTTCAAATGTGAGTGTGGAAGGTAATGGAATCAATCTATTATACAATCAGTATAATAATACAATTTTGTACAACAATTATTCAAACTAGTCTAAGGCTCAACTACTAATTTCAAGTATTAAACCAGGTCTATAATAATTCCAGAATCACCACTCTAAACTCGTCTTCTCTCATCATCTTCTTGACCCCGATCTTGTCCCACCTGTTGTCATGCACACTTACAAAACAAGACAACAGCCGGATAACTCGGGTGAGATATAAATATCCCAGTATAAACAATGTATACATGCAATCATATAAAACATATATATATAAAAGCATAAACAAACATCAAAACATATATCTAATCTGACTACATGGATCAATGCCTCGTTACATAATCTTATCTTATTTCTAATCTAGGGATCCCGATCTAATTTATACTTGGGCATTTGCTATATCGAATATCTACAATAGAGGTCGATCTACTTCTAAGCTCATCGATATACCACAAGTCTAGAGTCTTCGATGTTCTGTCAAAGACTTAGACTTGGGCACGCTATATCGAGTGTCTACAATAGAAGTCGATCTACATCTAAGCACATCGATATACCACAAGTCTTGAGTCTTCGCTGTTCTGTCAAAGACTCGGCGGTTCTGCCCTAGCTAGGCTGGTCTGTCCTAGACTCAACTCTGGCTCTGCTAACATTCAACAAAGTAAACATATCAATCTGATAATTGCAAATATCAATGCAATAAAATAAAGTATGTGATTTAGGGAAAACTCAAGTCAAACCTAACTCGAGTTGTAAAATCCCGAATCAACATTTATTTATACCTTTATCTTCTCGCTCTGATGAAGACGAAGTCTCGAATTCAATTCTGTCCATACCCAGTCTGGTAATAATAATCTAATAGGTACAATATCAGTAAATAATTCAATTCAAAATCTGTTCTGATCAATACTCAATTCAAACCACAATCGAATCAATGTCAACGATATAACGATGAAATCTCAATCAATATCAAATCTGGTTAATTGTCAATCAGCTGATGTTTCGACGGCATAACAATACAATCTGAATAACCCCGTCAATCTGAACATCACATATATAATACCACAACTCATATGTTGCATGATACAAGGGCAAGTGGCGTTGTGCGTGTTCTGCACGTTGCGCGCATCTACGCCGGTAGTTCGACCAGCATCCATTGTTGGCTCGCGCATATGCGCCATCTACGTCGCGCATATGCGCCGATCATTCTGGACGTTCTGCGCATGTGCGCGCATTCAAGCCGCGCATGTGCGTGCATGCTTCTGACTTCCTCGCGCATGTGCGCCCATACATGTCACGCATGTGCGCGGGGACCCTTCCTTGCACCTCATATATAATCTTCTTTCGGCTCTCCCGATTTGATCTGTTCCGTCTATAATCATCTCAATTAATAAATAATGCATTTCAGATTATAATAATTATCGCCAAATCCTTTCAGATTAAAAGGATAAATTTCTTGGGCCTTACACATATCGATGGACTGATTCCCTTGATGTCTGTCACCTTCCAAGCGAATGCCCTTTTGTGCTCTTTGAGAACTTGCAACAATTTGTCCTCCATAGCATATGTCAAAGTAGCAGAAATAATGACAGATAAAGTGTTATTCTCACCTAGGTATACGTATTTTAGGTGCGGAGGCAATGGTTTGAGCTCAAGCGTCGGTGGGTCCTCGATGCTCGGCTTGGGAGGGGTCAAATCTCTTTGATCCCCCAGATCTTCCCGTCTCATCCTCATCGGCCTTCTCCATGGAGGGTTGGCATTGAAGTATGCCACTATTTCAGCTTTTTCTTCGTCCAAGTCGTCATCCTCCAATTCAATTGTGAGGTTGGCTTCCAAAGGGTCCCCAAGAGCATCCTGCACATAGTTAGAAACGAGAGCATCAATTCTATAACAACTATCAGAGTTCAGTGTGTGCTTAAGTGCATTAAAAACATCAAAAGTGATCTCTTCCTCTCCCACTCTTAATCTCAACTTCCCTTCTTGAACATCAATCAGAGCCTTGCCAGTTGCAAGGAATGGTCTCCCCAAAATCAAGGGCATCTCCATGTCTTCCTCCATGTCAAGTACCACAAAATCCGCAGGGAAAATAAATTTGTCCACTTTCACTAGCACATCCTCAATCACTCCGCGGGGGTACTTGACAAATCTGTCAGCTAGTTGTAAAGACATCTGCGTTGGCTTAGGTTCTCCCAATCCAAGTTTCCTAAACACAGAAATATGCATCAGGTTAATACTTGCACCAAGATCACATAACGCTTTATGAAAAACAACATCTCGAATCATGCAAGGAATAGAAAAACTCCCTGGATCCTTAAGTTTCGGTGGGATCTTGTTTTGCACCAAAGGAGAGCAATTTTCAGTAAGATTCACCGTCATGTGATCCTCCAACTTCCTCTTATTTGCCAATATATCTTTAAAAAATTTAGCATAACTAGGCATTTTCATCAAGGCATCGGCAAAAGGAATATTGATATGCAATTTTTTGAATACCTCAAGAAACTTACCGAAATGTGCATCTAGTATTGCTTTTTTCAGTGCTGCAGGAAAAGGTGGGGGAATAACAATTTTAGGTTGTGCAGTGGGTGATGGTGTAGAGTTAGAGGACTTACCTTTTGATGTTTCAGGGTTCTCATCCGATTTTTGAGTTCTTTCTTTTTCTCTTGACTCTAAAACTTTTCCACTCTTCAACTCGATGGCCTTCACTTGCTCTTTTGGATTTGTCTCTGTGTTATTTGGCAAGGTGCCCGGCTCTCTGCTCGTGATCATTTTTGCCAACTGCCCAATCTGATTCTCAAGCCCTTTTATCGATGCATCCTGATTCTATAGTCTAGTCTCGGTAGACGAGATGAACTTAGACATCATCTGCTCCAAATTGGACTTCTTTTCTCTAGGAGGATCAGATCTGTACATCGGTAGTTTCCCATATGATTGTCCTTCTTGTGGTCTATTCTGGCTGTTTTGACCACCCCATGAGAAGTTTGGATGTTGCCTCCACCTCGGATTGTATGTGTTCGAATAAGGGTCATTCCTTGGGCGGTTTTGGACCCCTACTTGATTTATTGGTGCCCCTTCTTGAACATAAAATGGATTGTCATCTTGACAGTCCTTCACATAGTGTTCCTTTCCACACTTTTCACAGAATATCTCTTGAAGACGCATCGCCGTGCCACCCATATTCAAGCTGTCTAGTTTCCCGTTTAAAGCATCAAGTTGTGCAGTAATAGCAGAAAAATCAGTTACTTGATGAACTCCTGGACTCCTCCGATGGTTGTTTCTTTCAGATTGAGGATGATAGCTGCTAGCAGCCATCTCTTCCAGTAACTCGTATCCTTCTTCAGCAGTTTTTCTCAGTAGGTTTCCACAAGCAGCAACATCTATCATAGTACGATTAGAGGAAGTTAAACCATAGTAAAAATTTTGGATAACTAACCCAAGAGGCAACTCATGGTGTGGGCATCTTCGCAATAAGTCCTTGTAGCGCTCCCAAGCATCGTAAAGTGACTCCTGCTCAAATTGAGAGAAGGTGGTTATGTCCGCTCGCAGCTTCATGGTTTTTGATGGCGGAAAGTATTTCAAAAGGAATGCCTTGGCCATATCTTCCCAAGTAGTGATTGAACCTACATGCAAACAATTCAACCAAGATTTAGCTTTATCACGCAAAGAAAACGGAAATAAACACAGTCTGATGGCGTCATCTGAAACTCCATTAAACTTAAAAGTATCGCAGATTTCTAAGAAGTCGGAGATGTGAGTGTTCGGATCATCTAGCGCATTTCCCCCGAATTGGACAGTGTTCTGGATCATTTGAATTATTGCTGGCTTGATCTCAAACTGGTTTGCCCTGACAGTTGGTCGCACTATGCTTGGGCGTGCACCCTCCAAAGAAGGTTGGGCATACTCTAGCATTGTTATGCGGCGCGACATCTCCACATGTATATCTTCACGACGTTCCTCCTCTTGATCATTCAACTGCCTCTCCATCAGTTCTTTTAGTCTCTACTGATGTCTTCTCCTGCGGAAAGTTCTTTCAATTTCAGGATCAAACTCAAGCTCCACGTCAAGTGACTTTGGCATGCACTAGACAAGATATCTGGAATAAAATATGGAGTGTTAGCTCAAGAAAAATAAAATAACACTAAAAAAAATAACAAAAAATAAAATTGTAGATTAACAGTCCCCGGCAACGACGCCAAAAACTTGATCGAGCAAAACTTGCACAATGGAATCCTCAATAAAATTATGGTTTTGTATGCTCAAAAATTAATCGCAAGTGCACGATGTCAAGTAATAGTATAGTGTACGTGAGTACAAGTATCGTTCCACTGGAGACTGTATTTAACAATTATTATTTTCAGTTATTGAACATTTAGCAACGAAAATTGATTTGATTGTTTTAACACTATTGTTCTTAAATAATTAAACAAATAATAAGTGATTCAAAACTAAATTAATAATCAGAGATAGTATCCAAAATGGTTGAATAAAATTCAATAAGAAATGGCTTTGTTGGGAATATCGGTTCACCTACCCCTCGTTAATTAATTAATTTATTCGATAATAATCGTATGCTTCCGACATGATTTCCTATTTAATTGAACACTCTCTCTCGAGCTATTCCAAACTAATTCGACTCAATGAAGTAATTAAATATCTTTAATTATTTATCAAGAGTGAATTGCGTTTCGATCTATGAAATCCCCTAGTTCTCGACCCTCAGGACTATGACTATCGGTGCGTATCCAATTTCATATGTCTATTTAATTGTAGATCCACGGATTATACTACTCGTTCCTATCACAAGTTATTCTCTCGAACTCACTCGCAATACAAAAACGTTGTTAAATTTAGCTACGCTCTAACAACACAATAAAACAATAGTCTAATCAAGAATAAATCAGAAATCGAGGTGTAAATTAATTATATCAAAGTTTGGGGTAGGATCCCCTTAAATCCCAACAAATAGTTAAGTTTAGCTACTAGAATTCATGATTGAAATCAACAAAACTAAGTTCAAGTGATAAAAACTAAATAAGAAATACTAGAGTTGACGAAAAAAACGAAGATCGATGCCCGGAAATCTTCAAATCTTCAATCCAAGCGCAAAAGGCTCTCCAAGCTTGTGGCGGCTCTCAATCGTCGTCCAGAATGTTTTATTTCGTGCCTTCTCACCCTACCATATCATCCACCTTTCAGAATTAAGGTAAAGAATTGTCCACTATTTTTTCCAAAAATAAAAATGCGCTCGGGCGGACATAAGTTTCCGCCCGGGCGGATGGTCTACGCAGATTATAACATTTCAGTTTTCCTTCGGCGCACCTGGGCGGATGTAAGTTTCTGCCCGGGCGGATGATCTTTGCAAAACTGTTAATTTTTTGGCTCTCAGGCGCCCGGGCGGACATCAATGTACGCCCGGGTGGAAGTCCTTCGCAAAACAGTTCTTTTTTTCCTTCATTTTTGCATGAATCTCCTGCATTTTCATACCGAGACATATGATTAATAATAAAACATAATATAAACTAAAATGTGACAAAATGCATGAAATCTAAACTATAAATGCAACAAAGTGGGACAAAACATGACATAAAAAACAAGTAAAATCCACCTATATCATCGAACATACTTACTTGGCGTTGAGGGATTCTTTGGACTTCGAATGTGGCCGTTGCTGCACATACTAACGTAATTACATGCACTTACATTTCATAGCTTAGACGTAGGTACTCGTGCTCTCCACCGAATTAATTAAACATCTTATGACATTCTAGATCTCTCGCGACTTGACCTCATTAAATCATCGTACTAACCCAAGACATTGAACCCCGATTAATCTCTAAAAGATGTGTGAACATTTCGCAAAAATAAAAGACATACACTTACTATTAAATCTAGAAAAGAAGCAAGAACAAAATATTTGGACAGAAGGGGTGGCGCTCGGGGGTAAAAATTTACCGCTTGGGCGCCAGGTTCCGCGCTCGGGCGGTAACAAATTTCCGCTCAAGCGCCGAGGTTACTGGGAAAAACACTCGGACAAAAAGAATGGCGCCCGGGCGGAAAAAAGTTACCGCTCGGGCGCCGAACCAACTGGACTCCGCGACTTAAAACTTATACTCTCCAATTTCGATTACATATACAGTGATATACGTCTCGAGACTCATCCTAGGACACTGTGATCCATGCTCGACACCATAAAAATGTCCCAAACGTCAATGCACTCCAAACGAGCAACAAATTCGTAAACTCAAATTTTGACACCAAAATACTTCCTACGGCTTCTAGTGTATTTGAGTGCCTATCGACACTAAACGACATGTCAAATAACAACCCATCATCATACTAAGAATACCTAGACGCAACAACGATCATCCGTTGATTCTCAAAGAACCCTGCAACAATAAAATCTCGAGAACACATCAATACATAATTTTCTGAAAAACGTAGTTTGAGCAGTCCCACGAAAAACGTCATAATTCACTCAATTTTTACCCAAATATTTTGAATTTACTGTCAAATCCAAGGTATCGAAGAGTTCTACAATTTTTGTGTGGAAAGTTTTCTCAGAATCACGATAAAAAATTCGCAGTATTTAAAAAGACAGCAAAAACGAGTTTTCAGATCTAAAAATTATTTCAAAACTGATCCAAATCATATCTGCTCAAACGACGAACGTCATACATAAATTTTTACGCATAAAAATAACACAACATATAATATGACGAGATCGATGCAAAAATAACAGAATATACGTGCCCTTTGTTATTTAAAAATACCGTAACGACGATACCGAAGCGGAAACGGAGTGAGGGTCGATCCGGGACGAACGTGGCGCGATTTTCTTTGAATAAAATTCAACAAAACTATGCTGGAACTGAAGGGGAGGGGCGGCTGCTCACTTGGGAAAGAACCCTAGGTTTTTCTCTCCTATCAAAATAAAAGAAATCTGAAATAAAATGTGTAGGTGTTTGTGTTGTGTGTTTTGGTGTGTGTAAAAACATGTAAGTGTGTGAGAGTGTGTGTAACATGTGTGTGTGTGTGTGTTTTAATTAGGAGTAATTTGTGCTAATTTAACTAATTAAAAATACTGACAAAAGTTAACTTACTCTAATTTAATCAAACTTCTCAATTAAAAACAAGTACACGCTAATTTTAAACTTCTAAAATCTTAAAATCATCTAATAATTAAATTAGGCTATCAAATGCTAAACTTAATAAACTATTTAAAATTCCCCAACTTCAACTTAAAATAAAAATACCATGCTAAAAATATTGCCAAACTCGTCACCGGTCTTTTCCTCGATCCCGCCTCGAATAATCGTCTGAAACAAGAAACCCGAAAGAAACATTTTAACGTGCATCACATAGACATAAATAATTTAAAATACCGCATTTAAATAAAGCATGCACTACTAAATAAATTCTTTGACAATTTAAATAAATACATGGGTTATACGTGTACTGAATTTTGGGCACTACAGTTCCTCCCCTGATTATATAAATTTCGCCCTCGAAATTAAATCTTACCGAACAATTCGGAGTAGCGAATCCTCATGTCCGCTTCTGACTCCCAAGTGGCTTCCTCCACGAATTGATTTAGCCACCGAACTTTGAAAACTTGGTCACTTTGTTCCGAAGTCTACGCTCTTGTCTGTCTAGGATTTGGACAGGTCTCTCCTCACAAGACAGGTCTGGAGCCAACTGTAACGGTTCATAGCTCAACACGTGCGAACGATTAGCTAGGTACTTCCTCAACATCGAGACGTGGAACACATTGTGTACCCCGGCCAGATTGGCGGAAGGGCCACACTATATGCTAGTGTCCCAACTCTGTCAAGAATCTCAAACGGCCCGATAAACCTCGGACTCAGCTTGCCTCTTTACTCAAATCTCATAACACCCTTCATGGGCGCTATCTTTATAAAAATTTGATCACCTACGGAAAACTAAAGATCTCTTCTCCTCTTATCGGCATAGCTCTTTTGGAGACTCTGGGCGGTCTTCATTCTGTCTCGAATCTTGACCACCACATCTGCAGTCTACTGAAATAACTCTGGGCCAAGTTCTGCTCTTTCACCAACCTCATCCCAATGAACCGGTGATCGGCACTTCCTTCCATACAACGCCTTGTAGGGAGCCATAACTATCGATGATTGGAAACTGTTATTGTGGGTAAACTCCACTAGAGGTATATTTGATTCCCAAGTCCCCTGGAAATCGATCATACAGGCTCGCAATAAGTCCTCCAAAATCTGGATCACTCGCTCAGACTGGCCATCTGTCTGCGGGTGAAAAGCTGTACTGAAAAGCAATTTCGTCCCCATGGCTGCATGTAAGCTCTTCCAAAAGGACGATGTAAACCTCGGGTCCCTGTCGGACACAATTGAAACTGGGATTCCATTCAACCGAACTATCTCCTTGATATAGAGCTCCGCATACTACGTCACGGAGAAAGTCGTCTTCACTGGCAAGAAGTGTGTCGACTTAGTGAGTCGATCAACTATAACACATATAGAATTGGAACCCCTGACTGACCTTGGCAAACCAATCACAAAGTCAATTGCAATATTCTCCCATTTCCACTCTGGGATGGAGAGTGTCTTAAGCATTCCTGCTGGCCTCTGATGCTCTGCTTTCACCTGCTGACAAGTGAGGCATTCAGACACAAATCTGCGGATGTCTCGCTTCATCCCTGGCCACCAATACAAAATCTGCAGGTCTTTGTACATCTTGGTACCTCCTGGGTGAATGGAATACGGAGATGCGTGCGCCTCTATCAGAATATCTTCTCTGATCGAATCAACTCTAGGCACCCACATTATGTCTCTGTATCTCACAATACCATCTGACACTGTGTAGAGTACACTACCCTTGGCCTCATCCTTCAGCCTCCACTTCTGCAACTGCTCGTCTGAAGGCTGGCCCGCACGAATACGATCTAGCAAGGAAGATTGGACTGTCAGATTAGACAACCTTGGAGCTCTGCACTTGCGGTAAACTTCTAAATCAAACCTCTTAATCTCAGAATGAAGAGGTTTTTGCACTGAAAACTATGTTACAACTGCCACTTTCTTGCTCAAGGCGTCTGCGGCGACATTATCCTTTCCCGGATGGTAGCTAATATCGCAGTCGTAGTCTTTTACCAACTCTAACCACCGTCTCTGTCTCATGTTCAGTTCCTTCTGCATGAAGAAATACTTTAGACTCTTGTGATCGGTAAATATCTGACACTTCTCGCCATACAAGTAGTGTCTCCAAATCTTCAACGCAAAGACGACAGCGGCTGGCTCAAGATCATGAGTCGGGTATTTCTTCTCGTGCACTTTCAACTGTCTGGAGGCATAAGCTATAACCCGATCGTGCTGCATCAACACTGCGCCTAACCCGAGCTTAGATGCATCGGTGTATAGCACAAAATCACCTTGCCCTGTTGGCATGGCTAACACTGGCGCTGAAATAAGAGCTTGATTCAAAGTATCGAAGCTCTTTTGGCACTCTCCACTCCACACGAACTTAGCATTCTTCTTGGTCAGTTAAGTGAGTGGCACTGCTATCGACAAAAACCCTTGAATAAACTTACGGTAGTAACCGGCTAAACCCAAAAAACTGCGGATTTCTGATGCTTTCTTCGGTTCAACTAACGGCTGCTACCTTGGCTGGATCCACCTCAATTCCATCGCTAGATATTATATGCCCCAAAAATGCTACTTTCTCCAACCAGAATTCACACTTACTGAACTTCAAAAATAACTCGCGACTCTGCAAGGTCTGCAAAACTGTCTTAAAGTGCTGACTGTGCTCCTCGTGACTCTTCGAGTAAATAAGAATATCGTCAATGAACACTATGAAGAATTGGTCTAAGTAGGGCTGGAATAATCGGTTCATCAAGTCCATGAAAATAGCTGGAGCATTCGTCAGTCCAAACGGCATTACTAAGAACTCGTAATGCCCATATCTGGTTCTGAAAGCTGTCTTCTGAACATCGGCATCTTTCACCTTCAGCTGGTGATACCCCGATCGATGATCTATCTTAGAGAACACCGTGGCTCCTTGCAGTTGATCAAACAAGTCTTCGATCCTAGGGAGTGGGTACTTATTATTTATCGTTACCTTGTTCAACTCTCGGTAATCGATGCACCGCCTCATACTCCCTTCTTTCTTCTTTACAAAAAGTACTGGTGCGCCCCACGGTGAGAAACTGGGGCGGATGAATTCCTTGTCGAGAAGCTTCTGAATATGTTGCTTGAGTTATAACATCTCAGCTGGAGCTAATCGGTACAGTTCCTTAGAGATTGGCACTGTGCCTGGAATGAGCTCAATTGCGAACTCCACCTCTCTCTCTCTGGTGGAAGACCTGTGACGTCGTCAGGAAAGACGTATGAGAAGTCTCTGACTACTGGCACATGTGGTTCTGACATAGTGGGTATGTCAGGTACGAAAATAACGATGGCCAAGAAGGCCTGACACCCCTTAGAAATAAATCTCCGAGCCTGCATGTAAGAGATCATGCGAGGGAAACTTCTCCATCTGGCTGGTTCAAACAGGAACTGCTCCATGCCCACGGGTCTAACCAACACTGATCTCTTCTGAAAATCGATCAAGACTCTGTTCCTTGTCAGCCAGTCCATTCCCAGAATGATATCAAACTTTGGCATTGGTAAGATGATCAAGTCGGCATACACTAGGTGGCCGTTTAATTCTAGATCAATGTCTTTGACCACATTAGTAGCTGATAATTCTTCCTTTAATGGGACTGTCACTGAATAATTCACGTCGAGTCCAATGCTCTTGATATCCAAGTGACTAGCGAAAGTTTCCGAGATAAATGAATGCGTGGCTCCTGAATCTATCAAGGCCTGAGTGGCTATTCTCTTAATGAAAATATTTCCTGGGAGACGTTAGCAGAGCACAACTTATATCCCAAATTACTAACATTTAACCTCAAGCATAGTAGAAATCAATACTCCAAGTTACTCAAAATAACACTGGCACAATAATAATCCCAAATAAAATTCCACATGCAAGGCAAAATTATACTGAGCTTAGGTAGAAAAGTTTATCGGTCAGTAATTTCGTGTCTGGGTTTGCCTCCTGTGCAGGCATTGCGAACACTCTGCCCTGAGATGGCTGCTTCCACTGTGGGCACTCTTTCAGCATGTGGTCAGTAGCTCCACATTTAAAACACTTGCCTGACTCATACAAGCGCTGCCCCAGATGTCGGCGGTTGCACTTAGGCCACACTGGGAAATTTCCGGGTTTCTGAGGCGCGCCCTGCTACTGAATTGGACCATTGCCTCTTTGCGGTCCCTGATAAGGCTTCTTCCCTGGTAGCCCCTGATAAGGTTTCTTAAACTGGGGCCTCTGATGCTGCTGCTGCTGGTGTTGCATTGGTGCCTGATAGGGCCTCTTGCCCTGCCTGTCCAACTCGATATCCCTCTGATCCTGCTCTGCCGCCAATGCTCTAAACACGAAAAGTGCATAGCTAGTCAGACCAGCAACTCGGACATCATGGCGCAAGATCGGCCTCAATCCATCCATGAAATGCCTCAGTTTACTCTGGCATCATTAGCTATTAGGGACACAAAATGACACCCCCTTTCGAACTTCCTCACAAACTCCGCCACTCTGCTATCCCCCTGACGCAACGTCATGAACTCCCTGGTTAGAAGGGAGCGTACCTCCTCAGTGAAGTACTTAGAGTAGAAAACCTCTTTGAACCCATTCCAAGGCAGCACCTGCAAGTTGAGTGCCACTGACGCACTCTCCCACCATAGTCTAGCGTCCCCTGTCAGAAGGAACGTGGCACACCTGACTCTATCTACATCGGTCAGTTCCATAAAATCAAAGATTACCTCGATGGACTGAATCCATCCCTCAACTATCATCGGGTCAGTGGTAACCGAAAACTACTTAGGATTCATCCTCCTGAATCTTTCGTACACTGCCTCAGGTCAGGCCTTGCCCCTGCATCCATTGCAGCCTGGTTCCCCGCAAACTGTGCGAAGAACTGAGTCATTCTTGCAGGCATCTGTGCCTGCATATCTGGAGGTGGAGGAGGAGGAGCGTCTCTCCTCTCCTCTCGAGCCTCCCTATCACCATCCCTTGCTTCACGGTCGATCACAAGTCTAGGAGGCATACTGTTCCAATAAATTATCCAACACGTAAATCCCACATGCATGAACATGATATAGACAACATAAGATGCACGTACTTGAATTTCAAAATATGCACATGCTGAAATACTAACTTCATGCTTACTACATAACATAAATTTAAAACTTTAAAACTTACAGACTTGAGGTTTGACTTCGTGAGCTTCTTGCGACTAGCAGTAGGCGTAACCCTTTAAAAGAACACGGCTCTGATACCAACTGTAACGTACCGTACTTTACTATTTCAAAATTTGCGGAAAAATTAAAAATTTTCTTAAATAAACGTGATCATTCAAATTTCGATAAAAGAGATAAAATGTACGTCTCACAAGTTGTTGCAACAAAAAGATTTGAAATTTAAAGTTTCACAAAAGTATAAAATGTTTTCATAAACTTAAAACATGGCGGTCCTCGGGTTTAGCCTCCCGCTCAGTCCAAGCCTGCTCCTTGGTCCCCACCATCAGTCTCCTCATAAACATCCTCACCTGCATCGATCAAGTCTAGTGAGTCTAAAGACTCAACACGTATAAACTGGAGATAACGAGTACTACGTAATAAAATCCACATACAACTTTAAAATAGAATATACATACTTTAAACTTGAACTTGCATATTAAAAACTGAACACCGTACATACTTAGACATGACATCACATAAACTTTTCTTAAACATGCTTGCATACTTGAACATACTTAAACATACATAGCTTCATCATTTTGCGTAGAGGCATGTTTCAAAGCAAGTGACCCATAACGTAATCGGCTGATCAGACTAAACCACAGTACTGGGATGACAGGGACGTATCCACTGCCACATACATGAGATCCCCGTTCATGCTTTAACGGGTGGATTGGTCCCCGTTCATGATTTAATGATTTTCAATCCTGATCTAAACCCGTTCATAATTTAACGGGGTGGGTTGGTCCCCGTTCATGATTTAACGTGTGACGTCCCGAAAATTTGAGATCCACATGAACCACGTGCGTGCAAGTTATTAAATTCTTTATATATTTTATTAAATGATTTTAATGCATGTTTAATTCATTGATTTGGGTTTTAGTTCACGATTTAAGAATTTGCATTATTTTAATATTTATGTTTAATTGATGCACGTTAAAATATTTTTTTTTTAGTTTCATGTTCAGGCGATTACTCGAGACGGGATCGAGGAAAAGACCGGTGACGATTTTTAGCAATTTAAAGTGCGGTTTTTTATTTTAAGTTTAAGATGAGGCATTTTAAATAATTTATTAAGTTTTTATTATTTTAAAAGCCTTATTTATGTATTTAGTAATTTAAGAGTTCAGAACTTTTAAAATTAGGGTGTAATTATTTTAAAGGAGGAGTTTGATTAAATTAGTGTGTGTCAACCTTTAGTTAGTATTTTAGTTAGTTAATTTAGCACTAATTTCTCCTAATTAAAAACCCACACACACGTTACACACACTCACACACACTTACATGTTTTTACACACACTAAAACACACAACACACCTACACATTCATTTTCAGATTTTTAAAGAAAGAAAACTTAGGGTTCTTGAGAGAACAAGCAGCCGCCCCCTTCCCTTCTATTTTCCAGCAAGTTTTCGGCGATTTTATTGCAAGATAATCGAGCCACCAGCGTCTCGGATCAACCTCGCTTCTTTCTCCGCTTCGGTATCGCCGTGTCGGTAAAGTTTATCATCAAAAGGCACGTATAATATTTCTTTTGCTGCATCGATCATGTCATATTATGTGTTGCATTTTTTTATGCGTAAAAATATATGTGTGACGTTCGTCGTTTGAGCAGAAAACGGTTCGTATCAGTTTTGAGATAATTTTAGATCTGAAAACTCGTTTTTGCTATCATTTTTAAAACTGCGATTTTTCGATCGTGATTATGAGAAAACTTTTAACAAGAAAATTGTATAACTTTTTGATACCTTTGATTTGATATAAAATTAGAAATATTTGGATAAAAATTGAGTGATTTATGACCGTTTTCGTGGGACTGGTCAAATTGCGTTTCCTGAAAATTATGTTAGTGATATGTTCTTGAAGTTATTTGTTGCAGTCTTCGTTGGGCATCGACGGGCTTGTGCTACTGCATTTAGATATGTTATGAGATGTATTTAGGTGTTATTTGGTGGTTCGTTTGGGTCGGGATTGGCTTGAGATGTAATAGAAGTCGTAGGAAGCGAAACGATGCCGAATTGCGGGTTATTGTTGTATTGAAGTTACTTTTCGATGTTTGGGAACATTCGGGGTGTTTGTATGGGTATGAATCAATGTAATAACATCCTAGGATGAGTCTTGAGGTGTTGATTCATGGTCTTTAGGCTTGGATTGAAAGGGTGAATGAATAAGTTAGTGAATTTTCGTGAGTTTGCAAGTCCAGTCCTACCCGGACCCCTACACGGAGTCCGTGTCCATTTTCTTTCAAAAATACGAAATTCCAGACCCTACCCGGACCCGTACACGGACCCCATGTAGGTGTAACCCCTCTTTAAAAAAATTTTTAAAAAAAATTATTTAATTTTTTTGATTTTCTTCGGGGTTCTATATCATGGTTTAGTATGAAAGATAAAAATTATTTATGTAAAATTATAGGATTTGTTTTGGGGTTCTATATCATGGCTTAGTACGATGATTAAACGAGGTCAAGTCCGGAGCGAACTAGAATGTCATAAGCTACTTATTCACTTTGGTGTGAGCTCGTATACCTACATCTAAGACATGCAAGTTAAGTATTTAAATTCATGTTAGTATGTGCAGCAACGACCCCAATCGAAGTCCAACAAATCCCTCAACGCAAAGTAAGTATGATGAAGTGCAAAAGAAAATATTTTAAAGTTTTGAGGTATGCTAATTGCTTTGTGACCAAATGTATGAATGGCTTTTGAAGTTGGTGAACGTGGCCGAGGACCTTTCCGCCCCGTTAAACTTATGAACGGGTTCAGATAGGGATTGGAAAACGTTAAACTTATGAACATGGACCAATACACCCGTTAAACTTATGAACGGGGATCTTATGTATGCGGCAGTGGATACGTCCCTGTCAGCCCAGTACTGTGGTGTGTCTGATCAGGCCTTATTATGTTATGGGTCACTTACTTTGAAATATGCCTCTACGCAAAATTATGCTTTATACGCTCAAGTTTATGTTACGAGAATGTTTAAGAAAAGCTCACGTTGATGGCACATCTAAGTTAAGCTCACGATGTTCAAGTTTCAAGCATGTTAAATTCAAGTTCAAGTATGTATGTTCTATTTTTAAAGTTGCATGCGGTTGTACTATGTAGTATTCGTTATTTGCCAGTTTATACGTGTTGAGTCTTTAGACTCACTAGACTTGATCGATGCAGGTGAGTATGTTGATGAGGAGACAGGAGGTGGCGACCAAGGGGCAGGCTTGGACTGAGCGGGAGGCTAACCCGAGGACCGCAATGTTTATGTTTTTATGCAAATGTTAATTTACTCTGATTTCATGTTTTGAGAGAAACACGTTGAGCAAACCTTTTGTGAGCAAATTTTATTTAAGTTATTTTGAGCAACCATGTCTTATGGGGGACTTGGTTGAGATATTTTATGACAAACTTTGAAGGTTATGTTATGTTTAAGAAAATTTTAAATTTTTCCGCAAATTTTGAACGGTAAAAGTATGGTACGTTACATAACGCTTTCCAACCCCATACATAAATTGGTCACAAGACATTTAACATAACTCAAAAACTTGAAAAAATATTTTCTTTGCACATTGAACATACTTACTTGGCGTTGAGGGATTCGTTGGACTTCGATTGGGGTCGCTGCTGCACATACTAACGTAATTACATGAACTTACATTTCATAGCTTAGACGTAGGTACTCGTGCTCACCACCGAAATAATTAAACATCTTATGACATTCTAGATCTCTCGCGACTTGACCTCATTAAATCATCGTACTAACCCACGACATTGAACCCTGAACAATCTCTAAAAGAAGTGTGAACATTTCCCAAAAATTAAATGACATACACTTACTATTAAATCTTGAAAATAAGCAAGAACAAAATATTTGGACAGAAGGGGTGGCGCTCGGGCGGTAAAATTTTACCGCTCGGGCGCCAGGGTCCACGCTCGGGCGGTAACAAATTTCCGCTCAAGCACCGAGGTTACATGGAAAAACACTTGGACAGAAAGAATGGCGCTCGGGCGGCAAAAAGTTACCGCTCGGGTGCCGAACTAACTGGACTCCGCGACTTAAAACTTATACTCTCCAATTTCGATTACACATACAGTGATTAACGCCTCGAGACTCATCCTAGGACACTATAATCCATGCTCGACACCATAAAAATGTCCCAGACGTCAACGCACTCCAAACGGGCAACAAATTCGTAAACTCAAATTTTGACACCAAAATATTTCCTACGGCTTCTAGTGTATTCGAATGCCTATCGACACTAAACGACACGTCAAATAACAACCCATCATCATGCTAAGCAGACTTAGGCGTAGCAACGATCACCCGTCGATTCCCAATGAAGCCTTCAACAATAAAATCTCGAGAACACATCAATACATAATTTTCTGAAAAACGTAGTTTGAGGAGTCCCACGAAAAACTTCATAACTCGCTCAATTTTTACCCAAATATTTCAAATTTAATGTCAAATCTAAGGTATCGAAAAGTTCTACAATTTTTGTGTTGAAATTTTTCTCAGAATCACGATCGAAAAGTCGCAGTATTTAAAAAGACAGCAAAAACGAGTTTTCAGATCTAAAAATTATTTCAAAACTGATCCAAATCATATCTGCTCAAACGACGAACGTCATACATAAAGTTTTACGCATAAAAATAACACAACACATAATATGACGAGATCGATGCAGAAATAACAGAATATACGTGCCTTTTGATATTTAAAAATACCGTAACGACGATACCGCAGCGGAAACGAGAGTGAGGGTCGATCCGGGACGAACGTGGCACGATTTTATTTGAAGAAAATTCAACAAAACTATGCTGGAACTGAAGGGGAGGGGCGGCTGCTCACTTGGGGAAGAACCCTAGGTTTTTCTCTCCTCTCAAAATAATAGAAATCTGAAATAAAATGTGTAGGTGTGTGTGTGTGTGAAAACGTGTAAGTGTGTGTGAGTGTGTGTAACGTGTGTGTGTGTTTTAATTAGGAGTAATTGGTGCTAATTTAACTAATTAAAAATGCTAACAAAAGTTAACTCTCACTAATTTAATCAAACTCATCAATTAAAAACAAGTACACACTAATTTTAAACTTTTAAAATCTTAAAATCATCTAATAATTAAATTAGGCTATCAAATGCTAAACTTAATAAACTATTTAAAATTCCCCAACCTCAACTTAAAATAAAAATATCATGCTAAAAAAATTGCCAAACTCGTCACCGGTCTTTTCCTCGATGCCGCCTTGAATAATCGCCTGAAACAAGAAACTTGAAAGAAACATTTTAACGTGCATCACATAGACATAAATAATTTAAAATACCTCATTTAAATAAAGCATGCACAAATAAGACTCGTTTAAAATTAAATAAATGGTTTGAAAATTTAAATAAATGAATGGGTTATACGTGTACTGAATTTTGGGCACTACAGTTCCTCCCCCACTTATATAAATTTTGTCCTCGAAATTAAATCTTACCGAACAATTCCGGGTAGCAAATCCTCATGTCCGCTTCTGACTCCCAAGTGGCTTCCTCCACGGATTGATTTAGCCACCGAACTTTGACCAACTTGTTCCTGCTCCAATCCCTGCAATCACTAAACTGAAGGGAATTCAAATTGTAGAACCAGAAATTCACTCATCTTATTCTGGAGTTCCAATCATGCTATCCTCAGATAAGGGAAAACAAGTCATGATTGAAAATCCACCGCAAAACAATGCAGTTCATAAAACAATAGTACTCGCAAGCGAACATGTAAATGAGGCAGTACAGAGAAAGATCAAGATGTTTGATAAGTGGGTTCAGTATCGGACGACTGTGACTTTTGATTCATTACTTGAAACCGGTAAAATAAAAGCAGACGCTAAGCTTGAACGGTCCATTTTGGAATGGGTAGAAACAGCTGATATTCAAACCGCACTTCGTCGACGAGACTTTCTGGAACTTCAAATGAAGGAAAGCACTCTACGACTCATTATTCAGCGGAAAAGGCTAAATTTTGATCCTATAAGTCCCACTGCCATGGATGATTCTGTCGTAATATCTCAAATTGAGATGGACGCTTTGGGACTTGCTATGAGAGTCGCACAAATGCGTTAGGATCTCGACCTTCCAGCCACTGCAGAACAGGGCAAGTTTGAATATGTGATGGAAATTGCTGAAGCATTAAGTTTAGAACAGATTCGAACCGTCTCTTCCAAAAAGAGTCCTTCATCTACCTCTCCCAGTTCAAAACCTCCTTCACCAATACTTCCAATGTCAGCTCAACCGGTTAATGAAGATACCATTGCAGCTCCTTCTGATAAAATTACGTCTGAAGACTTATTAAGCACTGAATTAAAGAACCATCTGATTGACACTCGTTCCATCTAAGTCTCCAATAGTCCATGTCATGGAGTTGTCCACCCAACTGCCTCAGCCTGATTTTTCAGCTGCTCAAACTGTTTTTACTGATGAGGCAGAAACGTTTCTATCCAACTTTGATCATGTTGTCATCTTTCAAGATAAAACAGTTACTCCACCAAACTCTCCCACCAAAAATGATTCAACAATCCTTCCGGAACAATCATTGACTTCTCCAAAAGAAGTACAGGACACTGAGATGATCACATTTCCATTACCTGCTAAATCTCCTCCAACCACTCCTCCGTCAACGCAACCTGAGGAACCATTTGTAACCAGCTCTAAAACCTTGCCCTCCAATGATGATATTGACAAAATCATCGAGGACATCACTGCTGAACTTACTGAGCCAGACAAATCAAACATTGCTGAGAAGCACTCCTCCTTTGACATGGTTATTCTCAAAGACAATGTACTATCCGAAGAGGGGCAATTTGAGGAAGAAGAAGATATAGAAGAAAGTCGCCAACAACAAATTTTGACTAAATTGACTTCTATGGATCAATCAATTCTGGCACTCACTCAAAAACAACTTGATCTGAAGGAAGATCTTCGATCAGTCAAGTTGGCTCTCCGAAACGATATCTCCACGATGGAAACAGGGTTCTCAATCAAGCAAGTTCAACATAACGCTAAACATATTAACATGTGCCTTGGTCTCTCGGAGCAAATGACCAGTCTTTAGACAAAATTAGAACACTGATTGGATGCCCAAGGTGCTCAGCTTGCAGAAATCATGACTTTCCTCGTACACGGTGATGTCAAAAAGAGAGAAAGAGAGCGTCAAAAGGCAATTCAAGATGCAGAAATATCGATCTTGAAGGAATTGCACAAATCAAAAGAAAAAGGAAATGAGGAGAAAAACAGTGAAACAAAGTAAAAGGTCTATAGCAACTTTTCTTGCAAAATACAGCGAGCAAGTTACTCTGTTTATTGTTAATGAAATACAAAATTTTCGCTCTTATATATCTTCGTCAATATCTTAATGTTTCCTAAGACATACAGCTAAGTTTTGTCATCACCAAAAATGGGGAAACTGTTAAGAAAATATTATTCCCAAGAATTTTGGTGTTTGACAAAAACAAATTCTCAGCTGCAGTTCGTATATCAGATATGCAACAGTTCAAACCGCTTAGTTTATCATCTGGTGGATTTCTCTAACTAATCAAAGCTCGAAGTAGTTCAACTGGTCACTTCAGACCGTGTTTATCAGAACCAGAACATTAAAGAGAACTATTTATTGCTCAAAGACATTCTCTAACCGGATCAAAACATTCAAGCATTACACCGCTTTGAAATCAACAAATACATACATCAGTTCCAAGATTGATCTGCATTTAATTATCTTTCCCAGAAAAAAAAAGACCATGCATTGACTTAAAGCTCTGCTGTTCAAAACAGTTTCCTGAAAAGGAACTCCTCAAAGAAAAGCGATTCAGAATAATGATTTGCAAGAGGAACATTAAATGCGCTTATCAAAGATCATTTAATGCTCAACATGTCACGCCCCGAGACCAGGGTTATTTGACATCGGCGTTATTCAACAATCACATAATTGCTAAACAACAAGCCTCGTAGTACAGTATACACCAAAACCAGTTTATATCATAAATACCATAAAAATGGAATCGTCTTTACAAAAGTACATCTGAAACAATAAAAATCTGCGAAAGCGTTTATATCTTGGATTAGAAACTCACAATAACATATTCTTAATTAAAATTCTTCATGCGTCCACTATCAGTCAAAAAACTTGTGTCCGATTCTTCTTTCTCTATTTCTTCTTCTGATTTATCTGAGAGAGTAGAGTAAGGGGTGAGTATTTTGGGAAATACTCAGCAAGTGGGAGATATTGAACACAAGATAACAATTTTACAACATTTTCGAAAACCACATATAAATACAGCATACTTTTGCATAATCGTAACATCATACTCATATCATAACAACACATACACGTATCAAATTTCGTAAAAACGTATAGACGGGAGACGGAGCTCGACCGAATATTAAAACCAAAAACAGAACTTTCATATGCATAAAACCGAAACTTCAAGATTTAAAACAGCCCACTTACCTTAGACTGGAAGAAAACGTGAAAAACTCAAAAACCATAGAAGAATCATGCTTCGAAAACGCAACAGCACCTCTACCGAAAAATCATCCGTCTTGTAAAATTCCTTGCACCTTATTGAACTGTTGGATCGGGCTCAAACTTTTACAGTACGTTACCAAGTACGTTAGTTAAGTTATGAACGGTGGAGATCGAGTTTGATGTCGTTTTATCCTGCTTATGGGCGAACAAACCGTAGGTATATTGTTTCTCACCTAAATTCTGAACAGTTTACTTGCGAAGGCTATAAACGAAAAACTAACCGTTCGATTTGGACGAAATTTGGATATGTTATGCAAAACATATGGAAGTATATTGGAAACGGTGCAGATCGGATTCCGAGCATCCGAGTGAGAGAAACGAATGAACATTGACAGAACTTTGATGACTCGTGCAAAATTTTGGAGAGGAATTTCGAAAATATAGAGAGAAAACTCGAAAATTAAGGTGTGAAGTTTGAATGGGAGGTCCTCCTATTTATAGAGGGGTGGTAAAAATCTTACCATAATTTGATTGATATATTTCCATAATTTGGAGATTCTCCTTCCATAAATTCGAGATAATCATTCCATAAATATTGATATGTTTCTTTGTTGAGAAAATCTACCTTGTATGTAATATTTCCTTCCAAATTTGATTGATATTCAGCCTTATTTATCGTATATCTTACACTGAATTTTGAATTCCATGTATTATTTATATTTTCGAATTTATTATAACTCGAAAATAAATTCTTATACATGTCTATATTTAATTAATTACGGGCCCAAAAATTTGGGTTCTCACATCCCTCCCTCCTTACTGGAAGTTTCGTCCTCGAAACTTGAGTTGGCTTGGTCTCCACATAGGTAGGGATAATCCTTTCGCATTTTCTCTTCCACTTCCCAAGTTGCTTCCCGCTCCGTATGGTTAGACCACTGCACTTTGACGTAGGGAGTGATGCATCGTCTGAGGTCTTGTTCCTTGGTGTCCACGATTCTGATAGGAATTTCTTCGTATTTCATTCCTTCTCCCAAGTTTCCTTCGGTCAAGGGTGGTTCTACTTCTAAAACGTGACTTGGGTCTGGAATGTACCTTCTCAGTTGGAACACATGGAACACGCTGTGGATCCTTGACATGTTTGGTGGCAGTGCTAGTCTGCATGCTAGCGTGCCCACTTTCTCCAAGATTTCGAATGGTCAAACATATCGAGGGTTCAGTTTCCCGGCCTTACTGAATCGGACAACTCCTCTCATAGGCGAGACTTTCAGATAAGCTTTCTCGCCCACGTTGAACTCTACCGGCCTTCTTTTCAGATCTGCCCAGCTCTTCTGCCGGTCTTGAGCTGCCTTGAGCTTTTCTCGGACAATTTAAACCTTGTCCACTGTCATTTGTACTAGCTCAGGTCCTACTATAGCTTTCTCTCCCACTTCATCCCAATAAACTGGTGATCGACATTTTCTTCCATAAAGGGCTTCGTATGGAGCCATTCCGATGCTGTTGTGATAGCTGTTGTTGTACGCAAACTCAATTAAGGGTAGATGATGCTCCAGTTGCTACTGAATTCCAAGGCGCACGCTCGCAGCATATCTTCTAAGGCCTGTATGTTCTCTCCGTTTGCCCATCAGTTTGAGGATGATAGGCCGTACTTATGGTCACTTTCGTTCCCATGGCCTCTTGAAAGCTCTTCCAAAAGCGCTAGACGAACCTTGGATCTCTATCAGATAAGATGCTCACTGGTACTCCATGCAGTCTCACAATGTTGTCCATGTACAGTGAAGCCAACTTGTCGAGATTGTAATTCATGCGGACGGGTAGGAAGTGTGTAGTCTTTGTGAGTCTGTCCACAATCACCCATATACCGTCGTGGCTTGACCTAGACTTTGGTAATCCTACCACAAAGTCCATGGAAATATGCTCCCATTTCCACTCGAGAATTTCCAGGGGTTGCAGTAATCCTCCAGGTCGCTGGTGTTCTGCTTTGACCTGCTGGCATACCTGACATCTGGAGACGAATTCAGCTACATCTCTTTTCATGCCATTCAACCAGAAACTATTCTTGAGGTCCCTGTACATTTTTGTACTGCCTGGATGAACTGAGAATTTTGACTTGTGCGCTCCTGCCATTATCTCTTGGCGAAGGTTATCACTGTCGGGCACACACAGTCTTCCTTTCATCCACAAGATTCCCTTGTCATCAATCTGATGATCCTGAGACTTCCCTTCTCTGACTTGCTCTTTAAATTTAGTCAATACCGGGTCTCGATCTTGGTTTAACTTGACGGTCTACCGCAGACATGGCTGGCCGAGAGGGAAGCTAGAGTTACCTTGCCTGGGCCCTTCCGACTTAGCGCATCAGCCACTTTGTTTGCTTTACCCGGATGGTAGCTTATGGTCAAGTCATAGTCCTTTAGAAGTTCGATCCATCGCCTTTGCCTCATATTCAGCTCCTTTTGGGTGAACAAGTACTTGAGGCTCTGATGTTCTGTGAAGATTTCACATTTAGCTCCATAGAGATAGTGCCTCCATATCTTTAAGACGAAGACAACCGCTGCTAGTTCCAGATCATGAGTAGGGTTGTTCTGCTCGTACGGTTTCAACTGCCTTGATGCGTAAGCGATAACCCTTCCTTCTTGCATGAGTACGCATCCTAGACAGTCCTTAGAGGCGTCACTGTAGATAGTGAAATCTTTATTCTCTGCGGGGAGGATCAACACTGGCGTGGATGTGAGTTTCTCTTTCAAATGTCTGGAAACTCTTCTCACAATCATCATTCCAGATGAATTTAGAATTCTTCTGTGTGAGCTTCGTCAGTGGTACGGCTATCGAGGAGAATCCTTCGACAAACTTCCGATAGTAACCTGCCAGTCCAAGAAAGCTTCTGATATCGGTGGCGTTCTTCAGTCTTGGCCACTCAGTAATCGCCTCTACCTTCCTTGGATCCACTGACGCTCCTTCTCTCGAGATTATGTGTCCCAGAAATGACATACTCTTTAGCCAGAATTCACACTTGCTGAACTTCGCATAGAGCTTATTCTCTCTCAAGATTTGCAGAGCAAGGTGAAGGTGCTCTTCATGGCTCGTCTTTTCAGGGGAATAGACGAGGATATCATCGATGAATACCACTATGAATTGATCCAAGAATGGCTTGAATACCATGTTCATCAGATCCATGAATGCTGCCGGTGCGTTGGTCAGACCAAAAGGCATCACTGTGAATTCATAATACCCATACCTGGTTCGAAAGGCTGTCTTGGGGATATCTTCTGCTATGACCTATAGTTGATGATAGCAAGTCCTCAGGTCAAGCTTGGAGAAGACTATAGCTCATTTAAATTGATCAAAAAGACCATCTATTATTGAAAGAATATATTTATTCTTGATTGTGATCTTATAGAGTTCTCGATAATCTATACACAATCTCATACTTCCATCTTTCTTCCTTACAAATAGGACTTTAGCTCCCAAGGAGAATGCACTTGGCCTAATCTGCTTTTTGTCTAACAAATCTTGAAGTTGTTATTTTTAGCTCCTTGAGTTCATCTGGAGCCATTCGATATAGTGTATTGAAGATAGTGCATCATCGGTACCAAATTTATCTCAAACTATACTTTTTAGTCCGAGAACATTCCAAGAAGCCTTTCTGGAAAAATGTCCGAAATATTTCGTATTACTGGAATATCTTCCAACTTCAGCTCATCTCCTTCTTGCACTTTGTTCACCATTGCTAGTAAACTTCTTTTCCCAATATTATGACTTTTCAAGTCTGGGTAACCGAAAATGTATTTATGTTCCTTGGTATCGCCATGGTACCTGATTTCTTCTTGGTTCGGAGTTCAGATTTTGACATTCTTACTCTGGCCATCTACTATTTTGCAAGGCTCTTAGATAACCGATTCATTCTTAAGATGTCGTCGAAATCTACCGGAGTGAGTTGAATGAAGTCGGCATTAAACATATGTTAATTTATACTAATTTTTATCTTATCTTGAAATTATCACGATCATTATCTCAAAAATTAAAAGCCATATAGAATATTGAACTTAACTCAGTATCGATCTATAGCTTATTGACTTAAATCCCGAAAATTATAACCTAGTTGTTACCTCAAATAATAATAATAATAATTTTTACTAAATTTTACTTTCATCAATATCACGAGCCTATCACACTCTAAAACAAAGGATTTCATTGAATGTCATTCTCTTTGAATAATTCTTAGTACCATAAAAGTCAAAACTTATTGTACTATGATTTACTTAATACCCATCAATATCTCATAACTTATTTTATTTACGTAAGGTCGTAGCCTACTTGTTATCCCAAAATAATATAAATTCCTTGACCTGAAGATATTTTCTCACAAGATATTCCAATGTCCTACATATTTAAAATTATCGCTTAATATTCTTAATAACCCAAACATATTGCTCACACAATTAACTATCGACACAGAGTCAACTTCTATAGTACAATACCCAAAACTTATGATATAATTCTTATATCAATTTTTCTCATATTAGTTTTCATAAATAACTTATCATCCTCGAGTCAAATTTATTTTCTTAAATCAGAAGCTTAACTCAAATCATCTGTGATAGGTAGATTCCCAAAAATATAGACAAATACTAATTGTCCCCCTAATACAATTCCATAAAATTTCGACAAGTATTTCAAGAAACATGTTGAACGTGATTTTTCGAGAAATTTTACAATAGTAGAAAGTTTGTACATTGACCCATGGATAGAAAGAATACGTTGAGAGGATTCTAGAACAGTTGACAGAATTAAATTCTGAGTTTCTTACGAAAAGTTATGAGTTCTACGAAATTTTCCTAAAACAGCAAAAACGCGATTTCGGAGGTCTTAAACGAAGATTTTCACGTTTTCGAACCACGCCTCATGAGAAAGTGGTGAATATTACTTGTTGGGCCATTTCGGAGAGGACTGCATCGTCGTTTTTCCATAATCTGATCGATTTTTTTTCTTCCCAACTAGATTATGAACCTGGCGGCTCTGATACCACTTAAATGTCACGCCCCGAGACCGGGGTTATTTAACACCGGCGTTATTCAACAATCACATAATTGCTCAAAAACAAGCCTCGTAGTACAGTATACACCAAAACCAGTTTATACATCATAAATACCATAAAAATGGAATCGTTTTTACAATAGTACATCTGAAACGATAAAAATCTGCGGAAGCGTTTATATCTTGGATTAGAAACTAACAATAATATATTCTTAATTAAAATTCTTCATGCACCCACTATCAGTCCAAAAACTTGCGTTCGATTCTTCTTTCTCTATTTCTTCTTCTGATTTATCTGGGAGGGTAGAGTAAGGGGTGAGTATTTTGGGAAATACTAAGCAAGTGGGGGATATTGAACACAACATAACAATTTTACAACATTTTCGAAAACCACATATAAATACAGAATACTTTTGCATAATCGTAACATCATACTCATATCATAAACAACACTGCGATTTTTCACCCTTCATGGTTTACTGACGTCAGTCCCTAAGTTTTAATCCTCTAAGGGGGCGATGCCATAAAATGGTTCTATCCCACCGTTAAGGGTCATATGTTGGAATTCCATCCATTTTCAGGGAATCCTCACAGTGTCAACACATACACGTATCAAATTTCGTGAAAACGTATAGACGGGAGACGGAGCTCGACCGAATATTAAAACCAAAAACAGAACTTTTATATGCATAAAACCGAAATTTCAAGATTTAAAACAGCCCACTTACCTTAGACTTGAAGAAAACGTGAAGAACTCAAAAACCATAGAAGAATAATGTTACGAAAACGCAACAGAACCTCTACCGAAAAATCATCCATCTTGTAAAATTCCTTGCACCTTATTGAACCATTGGATCGGGCTCAAACTTTTACAGTACGTTATCAAGTACGTTAGTTAAGTTATGAACGGTGGAGATCGAGTTTGAAGTCGTTTTATCCTGCTTATGGACGAAAAAACCGTAGGTATGTTGTTTCTCGCCTAAAATCTGAGAAATTTTCTTACGAAGGCTATAAATGAAAAACTAACCGTTCGATTTGGACGAAATTTGGATATGTTATTCAAACATATGGAAGCATCTTCTGAACGGTGGAGATCGGATTCCGAACAACCGAGCGAGAGAAACGAATTTCTGAACGTGGACAGAACTTTGATGACTCTTGCAGAATTTTGGAGAGGAATTTCGAAAATATAGAGAGAAAACTCGAAAATTAAGGTGTGAAATTTGAATGGAGGTCCTGCTATTTATAGAGGGGTGGTAAAAATCTTACCATAATTTGATTGATATCTTTCCATAATTTGGAGATGCTCCTTCCATAAATTCGAAATAATCATTCCATAAATATTGATATGCTTCCATGTTGAGAAAATCTACTTTGTATGTAAAATTTCTTTCCAAATTTGATTGATATCCAGCCTTATTTATCGTATATCTTACACTGAATTTTGAATTCCATGTATTATTTATATTTTCGAATTTATTATAACTCGAAAATAAATTCTTATACATGTCTATATTTAATTAATTACGGGCCAAAAAATTTGGGTTCTCACACAACATATCGACAATAACACGTCTGAACAGAAGATCAGGTTAACGTTGGTTATGTCCTTTCCGACCGTTAAAAAATCGTGTATATTAACGGAAGAATATGCTAGCTAAAACCTCGGGGATTCTTAGCTGCAACATCACAACTCGCTTGCATATTCAAAAAGATCTTAGAGCGCTCTTCAAAGTTCATATACTCCATCGCTTAATTCAGCACACACAAAAAGTGAAATTTATCTGATCATTTAAGGATCATTTTCGTGCTTCTAAATCAAAACCTTTTACTCATACCATTAACCCTTTGGTTATTTGTTTCAGCTTTGATATCTGGTGAACTAGGTGTTCTTAAATAACCAGAAGTGTAAAGTGATCATTAAGAGTTCCAAAACAGGCTGTGTGATAAGTCCTGATTTGAGTGGGTTGTTACAAGAAGTTTGTAAAGTCAAAGTCTTTTAGTGAAATCCTTCCTAAGGAGGAAGAAGAGGTGATGTAGGAGTATTCATTCTCCGAACATCCACAACAAATCTGAGTCATATTACTTTCTGCAATCATTTATCTGTCTAGTCTTTATTCATTACTTCAAGCCTGATATTGTGTTTTTATTTGTAAAGAAGATTGTGAATCGTTTTCCGCACTTAATAGTGGTTCACATTCTCAACCGTTTGAGAAGACGTTTTCAACCGCCTAAAAACTGTTGAAATCAAACTCGTATTCAAAAATTTGAAAGAGTTCATTCACCCCCCTCTAAATTTTTCCCGATCCTAACAAGTAATATCATAGCGGGGTTTTTCTCAAACATTGATAACTTTTGAACACTTATAGCATCTTTCAATAAAATTCATATGTTCTCTAAAGAAGATTATGATGATTGGAAGATTCGTATGCAGGCACATCTAGCAGCCCAAGATGACGACATGTGGTATATCATTACTGATGGGCCAATGAAAATCTTGAAAGAAACACAGCTGCTGCCACTACCGAAGGTGTAACTCAGATGGTCGAAAAGCACATATCTGAATGGACAGCTGAGGATAAAAAGAAAGCAAACCTGGACAGTGTTGCAAAAGATATCCTCTACAAAACCTTGGAAAAAAATATGTTTGCCAAGATCAAAACATGCACTACTGCCAAGGAAATGGGAAAAGCTGACTCAACTATGTGAAAGCAACGACCAAACGAAATAAAACAAGCTGACCGTTGCCATCCAAAATTTTGATAATGCAAAGATGAAGCCAGGAGAAACTCTGGCAGAATTTGACGAACGGTTCAGCAGTATTATCATCGAACTCACTTCATTAGGAAAAGAGTATTCTAACCGTGAAATTGCTCTAAAAGTTATGCGAGCTCTTCCCAGAGAATGGGACGTAAAGACTACTGCAATGCGAGAATCCAAAGACTTGAATAAACTGGAACTTCATGATCTCTTTGCTGACCTTAAAGCCTATGAGTTTGAACTTGGTATACGAACTGAAGAAGATCCATCCACATCTCAACAGACGAAGGCATTGCCAGCTACTATAGTGACTCTTCCGGTCGAAGATTCCTCAAGTAAGAAATCGGCAGAGCAATTAAGTAATGAAGCCATGTCTTTATTCGTTAAAAAATTCAGTAAATTTATGCGAAAAATCAATCATAAATGAATAAACCTCGTTTTAACAAGGACCATACTGATGATGATCAAGCTTGTTTTAACTGTGGAAAGAAAGGACACTTTATTGGAGAATGCAACAGGCCAATAAACGATGAAAAGAAATCGAGTGACAGAAGACGAGGTAAAGACAACAAAAGATTCATCAAAAAGAAAAGTCAGCGAGTCTTAGTTGCAGAAGAAGATAAAGGCCAATGGGCTGAATCAGAATCTGAAAAATCCATTTCTGAAGAATCTTCAAGTGAAAGCGAAGATGAGAAAGTAGGTCCAACTTTCCATCTGGGCGAGCGCTCGGGGGCTCTTCTTGCAGCTTGAACAGAACAGAAGTCACCCAGCTGAAAAGACCCTCCCACTCTAGGTCCAACTTTCCATCTGCTCTTCTTGCACCTTGAACAGAACCAAGTCACCCACTTCTTCTATTTCTAATCATGTTAACCTCCACGCGCATTCCTTTCCCTCCTCCCTCACTACCCCTTCATAACACCGACACTCGACTTTTTGGTCCCCGCACAAGACTCCAACTCCTTTTCTCACAGGAAACTTAAGCTTCTGATGACAAGTGGAAGCTAGAGCTCTAAAATCATTCAGGGCTGGCCGTCCTAGAATTTCATTATGCGCTGATGGAGTATCCACCATGGTGAAGGCTATCATTTTTGTTACCTGATGAGGATCAGTCCCCAAGGATAGGGAAAGAAAAATCTGACCCAAAGGCGGGATGGCGTGTCCTGCAAACCCATACAGCGGGGTGGAGACCGGATCAAACTCGAATCCTCCACCTTCATTTGATCCAACGTGCTCTTGAACAAGACATTTATGGAGCTTTGATTATCAATAAATATCATCACCACATCATAATTGCTAATGGTGTCCGTCACCATCAAGGCATCGTTATGTGGAGTCACAATGCCTCGGAGGTCTTCCGGCACAAAGCTGATGACGGGGTCTTGTGGTAAGTCTCCACCCCTAGATATCTCAAAGTTCTCCAACCTTCTCCCATGTGTCTTCCGAGCTCGCCCAGAGTCTCCATCAGTAGCATCCCCCGAGATCATATGAATCATTCCTCTCGTATGGTGGTTATCCTCATTCATTCTTCTCCTCGGTTCGACGGGCTCTTGAGGGATATCTTGACCTCGACCTTTCCCTCTCTGCTCCTCAATCCTCTGATTTATCCATGGAGGGCCTTGAACACACTTAGGGAACGAGCGAGACCTCTCTCGACTCCTGGATGAAGATCCTTCTCGTCTATTGTGGGGACCCGGGCTCTAAACCAATTCTTTTGGGATTTAATTGGATCTTTGTTCGAAAATGTGGGTCAAAAATTTGCTTTTAACATTAATTCAAATGTATTAACGAAAGCATCAAATGTCTCGATAGAAATTAAACAACGTAATGTACATACAAGTCTGTGCGTACAAACATACACTAGTGTTTAATGACAACTACAAACATAAATGCTACAAGTCTAGTAGGAAACACTAGGAATCTTCCACGCCCGAGATCTCCACGCTATCAACTCTCTCTTCCTCGTCGTGACCCTGATCCTGCCCCACATGTTGCCATGCACACATACAGACACGACAACAGCCGGATAACTCCGGTGAGAACAAATCCCAGTATAAAACATGTATGCATGCAATGTAATAAATCATGTACAAAAGCATAGCATAAATCGAATAACATGAATTAAAATCTAAAACATGCAAAGGAATACAAATCTGTATTCACATAAAATTCTTGACTCGACTCATTTCTAATCTAGGGATCCCGGTGTGAATAAGACGGTCTGTCACCTACCCAACCACTCGGGGTAACGGTACGTCTTATTCCTGTCAACTCTGTATCGAGGGTCTACACATATAGCAAATCTGCTCCTATGCGTCGATACACCGAAACGTCTAGTTTTGGCAAATCTGCCAATATCTCCTATCTCAAGACTCGAATATAAATCAATAAACAAGACATTACATAATCAATGTAATAACAATCTAGTATGTGATTTAGGGAAACTCGTATCAAATCTGAATCGAGTTGTGCAATCCCAAGACCACATGAATTATACCTTTCTTGTCGCACTGTCTGTCGAGATCTCGAATCAAATGTCAAACCTGTCACTTCAAATCTGAAATGGCAATATGTAGATACACAATATTAATCTCTAACTCAAAGCAACACATATTCCAATCAATAATAAATCTCGATACAAATTGACGGCATAACAGCGTAATTCTCGGTACCGGTCAACTCAGTCTCAACATAATACAATATCATAATCTCATCAATATCACAATATCAATGACATGATCCCTTCCAACTCTGAAAATCGACATACTCTTCAATAATACATGCTGAAAATCGAACCAATAGCATACGGCGTCTGAAATTCGATCTGTTTACGTTTCTACGACGCTTAAAATATCAAGAACACATAATCTATGTCAAATCTGAATTCTTCCAACACATAATTTTCAAAACATGCTGGAAATGAGATATAATTACATCCTTTCGTAGCCAACGATGCAAGGATCACAAATCCGGGCTCGGAATTAAAATTAGATGAACAAATCTTGCACAATCTCAAATCTACAATGAAAAAGCTTGAAGGAACAAGGCTTGCTCTCGGCTCTCTCTCTCCATCTGAATAAGAATGAAGACTCAGCAGCTTAGGTATATATATATACATGCCATGTGTCAACATTAAAATCAAAGGTGGCACTTCGCATGCAGCACCGCGGGTGCGGCAGTGTAAGAGCGCGGGTGCGCTGAGCTCTCGGCAGCCAGAATATTTTCTGAATCTCGATCACCGCGGGTGCGGCGCTTGCATCACCGCGGGTGCGGTCTCACCACCGCGGGTGCGGTCTTGTGCGCACCGCGGGTGCGGTGTTGCTTCGCACATTTCACCAATTTTTATCAATGCACCGCGGGTGCGGTCCTTCTTGTACCGCGGGTGCGGTGTGGCTTCGGCCCTGCTGCTCAAAATCTCATAATTCATGCATTCTTATCTCTACAAGTCTAACATCAATGAACTGATAATTCTCGAGCCTTACATTTCTCCCCCTCTTAGACAAGAGTTCGTCCTCGAACTCATGAGCAAATAATAATGCAAGTATATACGAAACTGTAAAGTCACAATGGGAAGAAAGACTCACATCATATAAATAGATCGGGATGCCTCTGTCTCATCTCAGACTCTGTCTCCCAAGTTGCTTCCTTGATGCCATGACGACTCCATTGAACCTTCACAAGTGGAATGGTCTTGGTTCTAAGCTTCTTTTCTTTCCGATCCAGAATCTGTATCGGTTTTTCCACATAGCTCAGAGTATGATCTAACTCGGCTTCGTCAGGTTGAATGACATGAGAATCATCTGGCACATATCTGCGCAACATCGATACATGAAAAACATCGTGAATGCCAGATAATGAAGGAGGAAGAGCAAGTCTATAAGCTCGATCGCCAATCTTCTCAAGGATCTCGTACGGACCGACGTATCTAGGAGACAACTTCCCACGCTTGCCAAATCTGACAACGCCTCTGAAAGGTGAAATCTTCAAAAATACTCTGTCTCCCTGATCAAACACTAACGGTCTGCGTCTGATATTGGCGTATTTCGCTTGCCTATCCTGTGCCGTCTTCATTCTCTTCTGAATGTTCTTCACTTTCTCAGTCATATCACGAATCATATCAGGCCCCAACTCTGGTACCTCAGAAATATCATCCCAGTACAACGGAGATCTGCACTTCTTTCCGTATAACGCTTCGAACGGTGCCATCTCAATGCTAGTCTGATAGCTGTTGTTGTATGAAAACTCACACAACGGCAATGAATCTTGCCAACTAGTACCAAAGTCTAGTACTACAGCTCTCAGCATGTCCTCTAAAGTCTGGATAGTCCGCTCTGACTGTCCGTCTGTCTGGGGATGATAAGCAGTGGTCAGGTGTAAAGTCGTACCCAAATCTAGCTGCAAACTGTTCCAAAAATGAGAAGTGAATCGTGGATCACGATCTGATACGATCGACTTCGGCACACCGTGCAGTCTGACGACCTCTCTGACATACAACTCTGCCATCTGATCGTGTCGATAGGTCATTCTGTACGGAATAAAGCAAGCCGATTTGGTCAGTCTGTCAATGATGACCCAAATCGAATCACAGCCCCGCGAAGATCGAGGTAACTTCGTCACGAAGTCCATGGAAATGTGGTCCCATTTCCATTCAGGAACAGACAAACTCTGAAGTAAACCTCCGGGCTTCTTCCTCTCGGCCTTCACCTGTTGGCAATTCAGACATCTAGACAAAAATTCTGCAATATCTGTCTTCATCTGCTTCCACCAGAATTGCGTCTTCAAATCATTGTACATTTTCCTGCCTCCAGGATGAATGCTGAACCGACTACAGTGTGCCTCTGACATGATCTGTCGTTTCAAATCTGAAACATCTGGCACCACTAGACGGTTATTCACATACAGAACAGAATTTCTAACCTGATATTCTGAGATGTGTCCAGCTCTGACCATATCAATCGATCTCTGCACACTCGGATCGGTTCTCTGTGCTTCTTTGTTCCTTATAATCAAGTCTGGTTCAATCTGAATCGCAGCAAGTCGCAACGGTCTACTATCTGTATCAAATGTCAATCCGGACAAGCAACAATCTTCTACTAAATTCGATACACCTACAGTCGACAAGGAAAGAGCACATACCTTTCGACTCAAGGCGTCTGCCACTGCATTTGACTTTCCTGGATGGTACTTGATCTCGCAATCAAAATCTTTCAGTAGATCAAGCCATCGTCGCTGCCTCATATTCAACTCTGACTGAGAAAAGAGATACTTCAGGCTCTTATGATCGGAATAAATCTCAAACTTCTCGCCATACAGATAATGACGCCAGATCTTGAGTGTAAAAACAATCGCCGCCAATTCAAGATCATGAATCGGATAACGGGTCTCGTGCGGCTTCAACTGTCTAGATGCGTACGCTATCACGTGCCCTCGCTGCATAAGAACACATCCTAGCCCTCTGTGAGATGCATCGCAATATACAACGAATTCACCTGTACCTGAAGGAATCGTCAAGACAGGCGCACTAGTCAGTCTCTTCTTCAGCTCTACAAAACTGGCTTCACAATCTTCTGACCACACAAATGGCATGTTCTTCTGTGTCAACTGGGTGATAGGCTTCGCTATACTGGAGAAATCTCGGACAAAACGTCGATAATACCCAGCTAGACCCATGAAACTGCGTATCTCAGGCACAGAAGTCGGTCTCGGCCAACTGATAACAGCCTCAACTTTACTCGGATCTACCGCAATACCATCTCCAGATATGATGTGCCCCAAGAAGACAACCTGTCGCAGCCAGAATTCACACTTGGACAGTTTGGCATACAACCGCTCATTTCTCAAAGTCTTCAATACAATCCTCAGGTGATCTCAAAAATGAGAAGTGAATCGTGGATCACGATCTGATACGATCGACTTCGGCACACCGTGCAGTCTGACGACCTCTCTGACATACAACTCTGCCATCTGATCGTGTCGATAGGTCATTCTGTACGGAATAAAGCAAGCCGATTTGGTCAGTCTGTCAATGATGACCCAAATCGAATCACAGCCCCGCGAAGATCGAGGTAACTTCGTCACGAAGTCCATGGAAATGTGGTCCCATTTCCATTCAGGAACAGACAAACTCTGAAGTAAACCTCCGGGCTTCTTCCTCTCGGCCTTCACCTGTTGGCAATTCAGACATCTAGACAAAAATTCTGCAATATCTGTCTTCATCTGCTTCCACCAGAATTGCGTCTTCAAATCATTGTACATTTTCCTGCCTCCAGGATGAATGCTGAACCGACTACAGTGTGCCTCTGACATGATCTGTCGTTTCAAATCTGAACATCTGGCACCACTAGACGGTTATTCACATACAGAACAGAATTTCTAACCTGATATTCTGAGATGTGTCCAGCTCTGACCATATCAATCGATCTCTGCACACTCGGATCGGTTCTCTGTGCTTCTTTGTTCCTTATAATCAAGTCTGGTTCAATCTGAATCGCAGCAAGTCGCAACGGTCTACTATCTGTATCAAATGTCAATCCGGACAAGCAACAATCTTCTACTAAATTCGATACACCTACAGTCGACAAGGAAAGAGCACATACCTTTCGACTCAAGGCGTCTGCCACTGCATTTGACTTTCCTGGATGGTACTTGATCTCGCAATCAAAATCTTTCAGTAGATCAAGCCATCGTCGCTGCCTCATATTCAACTCTGACTGAGAAAAGAGATACTTCAGGCTCTTATGATCGGAATAAATCTCAAACTTCTCGCCATACAGATAATGACGCCAGATCTTGAGTGTAAAAACAATCGCCGCCAATTCAAGATCATGAATCGGATAACGGGTCTCGTGCGGCTTCAACTGTCTAGATGCGTACGCTATCACGTGCCCTCGCTGCATAAGAACACATCCTAGCCCTCTGTGAGATGCATCGCAATATACAACGAATTCACCTGTACCTGAAGGAATCGTCAAGACAGGCGCACTAGTCAGTCTCTTCTTCAGCTCTACAAAACTGGCTTCACAATCTTCTGACCACACAAATGGCATGTTCTTCTGTGTCAACTGGGTGATAGGCTTCGCTATACTGGAGAAATCTCGGACAAAACGTCGATAATACCCAGCTAGACCCATGAAACTGCGTATCTCAGGCACAGAAGTCGGTCTCGGCCAACTGATAACAGCCTCAACTTTACTCGGATCTACCGCAATACCATCTCCAGATATGATGTGCCCCAAGAAGACAACCTGTCGCAGCCAGAATTCACACTTGGACAGTTTGGCATACAACCGCTCATTTCTCAAAGTCTTCAATACAATCCTCAGGTGATCTGCATGCTCAGTCAAACTCTTCGAATACACCAAAATGTCGTCAATAAACACAATCACAAAATCATCTAAATATCTCTGAAAAATGCAGTTCATCAAACTCATAAACACCGCAGGTGCATTCGTCAAACCGAAAGGCATAACAACAAACTCGTAATGTCCATACCTGGTTCGGAATGCAGTCTTCGGAATATCAACGTCTCTAACTCTGAGCTGATGATACCCTGATCTCAAATCAATCTTCGAGTATACCGAGGATCCCTGTAGCTGATCAAACAAGTCGTCGATGCGAGGCAAAGGATACTTGTTCTTCACTGTTGCCTTATTCAGCTGTCTGTAATCAATACATAATCGCATCGAGCCATCTTTCTTTCGAACGAAAAGCACCGGAGCACCCCAAGGAGATACACTGGGTCTGATATATCCCTTGGACAGAAGATCCTCCAACTGTGCTTTCAATTCTTTCAGCTCTATCGGCGCCATCCTATACGGAGCTCTCGAAATAGGAACAGAACCGGGCATAAGATCTATGCTGAAATCAACCTCTCGAATTGGAGGCAACCCTGGAATCTCATCAGGAAAAACATCTGCAAACTCACAAACCACTGGCAAATCTGCCAATGCTGGGCTCGACTTCAGTAGATCTACTGAATATACGAGAAATCCCTCTGCTCCTCTCTGAAGCAATCTACTCATAGTCAGAGCAGATACTAAGGGAATCCGAGATCTGGAACCCTTGCCGTAGAATTTCCACTCATCTGTCATGTCGGGTCTGAATCTGACAATCTTGTGGAAACAATCTACAGTGGCCCTGTACTTGGTCAACATATCTATGCCAACTATACAATCAAAATCAGCCAAACCAAGTACTACACAATCAAGATCAATCTCATGCCCCTCAAACTGAAGCATACAGTGTCGAACAGTAGTCACAGATATCAAACCACTTCCCAACGGAGAAGCTATAGACACTACTGTAGACATCGACTTAACAGGCAATGAATGTCTCAAAGCAAAATGTTCAGATATGAATGTATGAGATGCACATGTGTCAATCAACACATATGCAGGATAACCGCAAAGAAAACAGCTACCTGCAATGACGTCATCTGGCGCCTCCTGCGCCTGCTCCTCTGTCAGGGCAAAAACACGTGCCTGCTGTCTGGGAGGCTGAATCACAGTCTGACTACCTCCTGGTCTCTGCTGGGTCTGTGTGGAGGGTGGCTGAAAAGAGTGTACAGAAGATGCCTGTCTCTCCATCTGTGGCACTGCAGCAGACGATCCTGCACTCTGGAATCGCTGAGAACTCCTCTGTGGGCACACTCTGGCGAAATGCCCCTGCTGTCTGCAGATGTTGCAGCGTCCCAGAACTCCTTGACACTGCTCCGTGGTATGTCGCCCTCCGCACGAACCACAGTATGCGCCACTATAATCTGAACCCTGACCTCTCTGTCGAGATCCACTCGAACTCGATGAGCTGCTCCCGGATTTCTTAAACTGTTTGCCCTTAGCCTTTAGAAATTCCTTCTTGCCACTACCACTAGCTCCACTGTCAAAACGAGGAGGAGGTGGTGGAAACTGTACGGTCGTGGACTGTGGCGGTCTCTGCCCCTGCACACCGTAGGAAGCTCCTCGCTGCCTGATCAAGCCAGCCTCTGCTCCCTTCGCTCAGTTCAGTGCCTCTGAAAAAGTGTTAGGCCGTCCCGTGTTCACCAACGTAAAAACATCCGGATTCAATCCGTTGATGAACTGATCGGCCACTGCCTCGTCGTTCCCGGCCACATGCGGTGCAAATCGTAGCAAGGCAGAAAATTTCGCGACATACTCCTCGATGTTCCACTGTCCCTGTCTAAGATTCGCAAATTCAGCTCCCTTATCTTTCCGGTAAGAGACGGGGAAGAAGCGCTGATAGAACTCATCTTTGAAAACTTTCCACGTGATATCAATGCCTCGGTGTTCCAAGGCTCTCTTCGTCGTCAACCACCAGCTCTTGGCAACCTCTTGCATCTGATGCCCTATCAGTTTCACACGTCGTTCATCGGTATATGCCAAAGACTCAAATAACATCTCGATATCATCAAGCCAGCTCTCGCACTCTACTGCACTCTCTGTGCCCTTCAGGGTAGGCGGATGAAAAGACTGAAATCTCTTCAATAAGGTCTCCATCGGCGTAGCGGTAACATCCATCTGTGCACCAGACGTGCTACCCTGCTCTGGCTGTGGTATACGTCTAGGCGGCATAAATCTGATTATCAAACTGATTAGTACACAATCAATATCATCTGTCTCAGCCCTTCTCTGATCATAGACTCTGATCGAGAATCGGTTCTGATTCAAGCTTGAAATGCTGTAAATCAATTCAGATAATACAACAACATATAATAGGGAAATCAATAAATCATGACATGCTAGCATGATATAAGCAAGGAAGATGACTCAATCTACCCCGCTCATTCTACTCTATCTCAGTCTACAGAACATACTGCTCTGATACCACCTGTTGTGGGGACCCGGGCTCTAAACCAATTCTTTTGGGATTTAATTGGATCTTTGTTCGAAAATGTGGGTCAAAAATTTGCTTTTAACATTAATTCAAATGTATTAACGAAAGCATCAAATGTCTCGATAGAAATTAAACAACGTAATGTACATACAAGTCTGTGCGTACAAACATACACTAGTGTTTAATGACAACTACAAACATAAATGCTACAAGTCTAGTAGGAACTAGGAATCTTCCACGCCCGAGATCTCCACGCTATCAACTCTCTCTTCCTCGTCGTGACCCTGATCCTGCCCCACCTGTTGCCATGCACACATACAGACACGACAACAGCCGGATAACTCCGGTGAGAACAAATCCCAGTATAAAACATGTATGCATCCAATGTAATAAATCATGTACAAAAGCATAGCATAAATCGAATAACATGAATTAAAATCTAAAACATGCAAAGGAATACAAATCTGTATTCACATAAAATTCTTGACTCGACTCATTTCTAATCTAGGGATCCCGGTGTGAATAAGACGGTCTGTCACCTACCCAACCACTCGGGGTAACGGTACGTCTTATTCCTAGACTTCGGTCAACTCTGTATCGAGGGTCTACACATATAGCAAATCTGCTCCTATGCGTCGATACACCGAAACGTCTAGTTTTGGCAAATCTGCCAATATCTCCTATCTCAAGACTCGAATATAAATCAATAAACAAGACATTACATAATCAATGTAATAACAATCTAGTATGTGATTTAGGAAAACTCGTATCAAATCTGAATCGAGTTGTGCAATCCCAAGACCACATGAATTATACCTTTCTTGTCGCACTGTCTGTCGAGATCTCGAATCAAATGTCAAACCTGTCACTTCAAATCTGAAATGGCAATATGTAGACACACAATATCAATCTCTAACTCAAAGCAACACATATTCCAATCAATAATAAATCTCGATACAAATTGACGGCATAACAGCGTAATTCTCGGTACCGGTCAACTCAGTCTCAACATAATACAATATCATAATCTCATCAATATCACAATATCAATGACATGATCCCTTCCAACTCTGAAAATCGACATACTCTTCAATAATACATGCTGAAAATCGAACCAATAGCATACGGCGTCTGAAATTCGATCTGTTTACGTTTCTACGACGCTTAAAATATCAAGAACACATAATCTATGTCAAATCTGAATTCTTCCAACACATAATTTTCAAAACATGCTGGAAATGAGATATACTTACATCCTTTCGTAGCCAACGATGCAAGGATCACAAATCCGGGCTCGGAATTAAAATTAGATGAACAAATCTTGCACAATCTCAAATCTACAATGAAAAAGCTTGAAGGAACAAGGCTTGCTCTCGGCTCTCTCTCTCCATCTGAATAAGAATGAAGACTCAGCAGCTTAGGTATATATATATACATGCCATGTGTCAACATTAAAATCAAAGGTGGATTTTCGCATGCAGCACCGCGGGTGCGGCAGTGTAAGAGCGCGGGTGCGCTGAGCTCTCGGCAGCCAGAATATTTTCTGAATCTCGATCACTGTGGGTGCGGCGCTTGCATCACCGCGGGTGCGGTCTTGTGCGCACCGCGGGTGCGGTGTTGCTTCGCACATTTCACCAATTTTTATCAATGCACCGCGGGTGCGGTCCTTCTTGTACCGCGGGTGCGGTGTGGCTTCGGCTCTGCTGCTCAAAATCTCATAATTCATGCATTCTTATCTCTACAAGTCTAACATCAATGAACTGATAATTCTCGAGCCTTACATCTATCCCGCGAAGTCAATCTAGCACTGCACTCAACCCTTTGCGACTTCTCCCACCTCCCATCGGGCTCCCTCACTTCCATCACTTTGTCACGACTCCCATCCAGAGGAACATGGGATGACAATAGTCCTCTGCCCCTAGCCTTATCATCCTCCCTCTCGCCTTCGCCTCTCTTTCTACCTCCTCTTTCCGCTCCCTCAAATCTAATTCCCCCAGGCCACTGCTTCATCCTCTTATGCCGTTGGGCATCTTCAAGATTTACATATTTTTCCGCCCGAGATAACAGATCATCATAACTTGATGGAGGTTTCTTCACTAACGATTTAAAGAACTCTATTTCTCTAAGTCCCTGGGTAAAGACACTTGTCATGATATCAGGAGTGGCTGCTGGTATCTCCAGCGCTGCGTTGTTGAAACGCTGGACAAACTCTCGCAAAGTTTCAGCTTCTTGTTGTTTCACCACGAACAAGCTCAAATAGTTTTTTTGGTGTTTTTTGCTGCTAGCGAATCTGTGCAAGAAAATGGCGGAAAAATCCTCAAAAGATCATATGGATTTGGGCTGCAAGGTGTTAAATCATTGCTGAGCTGACCTCATCAACGTGCCCAGAAACACCCTGCACCTGACCCCATCTGAATATTGATGTAACATGGCCGCATTCTCAAACCTCCCCAAGTGTTCCTTGGGGTCAGTATGTCCATCGTAGTCTCCCACATTCGACTGTCGAAAATTTGGAGGAAGCCCTTCTTCTAAAATAGCTAGTGAAAAAGGATTTTCTCTCTTGGGTGTCGGCGCTCTGCTTCCCAACCATTGCCTCAACATCTGTATTTCCTTCCACATCTCCCCTATCTCACTAACTTCCCCACTTCGGAGGGGATGCGTCTCTTCAACCCGGTTCTGGTGGCCCTCCACATTCACCTTTCGCTCCTGGCGAGCGGTCTGCTCGTCTGCAAACATAGACTCTTGATTCCTCTTCGCGGCCTCATCCACTGTCCGGGTGATAAATTGGCCCAACTGTTCTAGGTCAAGTTCCTCACATTCTCATTGGGACGGGTTTGCTCGACCCTTGTCTCGTGAAGGGGCTGCTCGGCTCTTGTCTCTTGACGAGGTTGTTCATGTCTCGTCTCAAGATGCGGTTGTTCATGTCTTGTCTCAACATGAGATTGTTCGATTCCCCTCTGAAGACGCGATGATGCTGAGCTAGCTCTTCTACTCCCTCTCTTGCCTACCATCTCTACGCCTCAACTCAAGATTTCCCACAGACGGCGCCAAGTGATACTCACGGAGAATTTAGGATCCGATCCCAGCAAGTGTCACTAATCCAGACGCAGGTTCCGAAATTACCTTGAGCCTGAAATTACGAATAAGTTCGTTAGAAGGGGGGCCAGGAGGGTGTCCTGGCGTAGCCCCTCCGACGCTCAAGTCAGTGATTGAGGTTATATGAGGGGAGCAGCTAAAGATGCTGCTGAAAATTATATATTAAATGAATCAACTGAACACTCAAACCTGATATTTATAGGAGAATACCTGAGCCCTTGATGGGAGTGTCTTCCATTTGAGCTAGGGATGAGCCAGGGATAGTGGGTCCATCCATGGGTTATCACATATTATTTAAAAATAACCAATTATATATATATATATATATATATATATATATATATATATATGTGTGTGTGTGTGTGTGTGTGTGTGTGTGTGTGTGTGCGTGTTTTTGATATTCATTGAACCTATTATGAACATCTATATGAACGCCGCTAAAGTGACCTCTATCTATTAGATTACAATTTCATCAGTTTGGATTAAAAAGAATCATAACTTGTCAAAATTTTCCCAACAGAATTTTATAAAAGTGATGATCAATAAATAATCCATTTTTATCTTTTATTATTTTTTTAACGTGTAATTAATTGAATCCCTCGTTCAATGAATGTTAATTACCATTCGTATTTTTTCACATATAGTATGATTTGATTTAATCTACGTATATAGATGTTATTGGACTTCCAAATGCAAGCTGGAAGGTTAATTGAAAAATCATCTATTTTATTTTAATTAAATAAAAAAACACACAAGTTAATTAAATTTATTAAATTTATATACATTTTGACAGAGTCGAATCTATGATTTTATTTTTAAAAAATAAAATCTGAAATCATGCATTTTCATCTATTATACAAAGCTATTGGATGCAATAATTGTTTCTGTTTGGTAGAGCGATCGAACCGTGGTGCTTGAGCTGCTGAGCGATTTAAAAGATTTGAGTTGCACCATTACCACTAGCTATAACTTTTGGTAAAGCGGAAAGCACGCGGTACTACAATTGGTATGCGAGCCAAGCTAGGTTACGGGTTCGATATATTCTCATTGACTGCAAAGAGTGCAATTATTGAGGGATAGATTGTTGTGGACAATAATTGTCTCTGCTTGGTAGAGCCATCGAACCGTGGTGCTTGAGCTGCTTTGCGGTTTAAAAGATTTGAGTTGCACCATTACCACTAGCTATAACTTTTGATAAAGCGACAAGCGCTCGGTCCTACAAAAGCATTTCTCCATATTCCAATGAAGTGTACACAAAAAAATATCTCCTTCGGATTTACCTTAAATTATTTTTAAAAAATTTAATTGGTTGGAACTTATATTTTTATAAAATTATAATTAAATTTTAAAAATTTATTATGTGAGGAAAAAATAATTGGAAACTTCAACATGGGATCTGGTAAATTCTTGTAAAGCAATCAAATGAAATTCAAATGGAAGGTTCCACGATTGATTAATCTTCCGCATTTTATTCTTTCGGACTTGATCCGATTCTCGGGTCAATACGGCAAGTTTCGTGCTTTTTCCGATTATAAAAACAAAAACGTAGTATATATTTTCTACACGTCTACCATATATTTTACTTCCACATTCAATTATTGAAAAATTTAAATTCGTATATTTAATTCAACAAATGGTTATTTAGACAAGAACAAAAAATTCTTATAAAATTACCTTACAAATTAATTCTGTGAGATAATATCCAACCCAACTTGACTCGTAAAAAATTATTATTATTTATGTTAAAAGTATTATTTTCTACGACAAGTATGGACAATTGGTTTCATCTCAGAGAATAGGGATATATACACTACAAAAAAAAAACGGTTGGATTAGCGACGGTTATAGGATAAACCATCGCAATTATAGCGACGATTTTTGTTAAACCTTCTCTTTAGTAGCGACGGTTTTTAATAAAATCGTCGCCTACTAAAGTAAGCAACGGTTTATCAAAAACCGTCGCTAACATTGCGACTGTTTGAAAAAACCCGTCGCCATTTTGTGCGACGAGTTTTTCGACCTTAGCCTTTGGCGACGTGTATATTTAAGTCCGTCGCCATATTAGACGACGTGTTTTTTACTCGTCGCCATGTGCAATGGTATAATACAAGACCGTCACAATATTCAGCGACGATTTTCGACTACCATCGCATATCTAGATCGGCGACGGTTGTGCACAAACCGTCGCTATTAGCAACGGTTTGACTAAAAACCATCGCTATGATTCTGTATATACCGAGGTTCGCGAACATTTTCTTCAGCGATTTTCGCCTTTCTTCTCTAGTAGTAAAAACCGTTGCTATGATTCTGTATATACCGAGGTTCGCGAATATTTTCTTCAGCGAATTTCGCCTTTCTTCTCTAGTAGTAGCGAAACTCTATCAATTTTTTCGCAATTTCGATTTTTTTTTACTTTGTGCTAATATTTTTTCGTATTAATTTGTAGATTTGCTCGTTGGTGTGATCTTCCAGCGTTACGTGGATCTGCATATCTTCGCGCATGTTAGGTTTTTAAAGCGTTTTTTTTTACAGAAAATTTAATATTTAATTTTAATTTTTGCGTAGTATTTTATTTATGAATTTTAGCGTAGTATTTTATTTATGAATTTTAGCGGTTGATTAAAAACCGTCGCTTCTTTAAGCGACAGTTTTTTCAAAAATCATCGCTTTCCATCAGCGACGGTTTAACTAAACCGTCGCTTAAATTAGCGACGGTTTGTATATAACAGTCTCTAAATTAGCTATGGAATTTTTCAACAAAACCGTCGTTAATTTATATCGGTTATTGAAAAATCGTCGGTGATAGAAGGCGACGCGACCTCCAGTTACGGGCCACTAAACCGTCGTTAGCCTCTCTTTTTTTTTTGTAGTGATATATGTGAGACCACCTCAATGGAAACTTACTCTCTCATAAAATTAACTAAATTGATATAATTAAAAATAGAAAAAAAAGTCAAAAACTTTGTACATCCAATTATATTAAAATTATGTCCGATTAAAAAGAAAAAGAAAAAGAGTTTATTTAATTCAATTTAACGATATAAAATACATTTAGACATGAAAAATCAAAATTCTTAAAATAGGACCTCAGGAAGACTTTAAACCTCCTCCCACCTATAAATAATCTCATCCACTTCTCAGCTTTTCAAACATCCTTAATCTTCCCAACTAATATATCCCACTTCATCTCTTTCACCATGGCCGTCGCCGCCGCCTGTAGAATGCTAGCAATAATGGCTATTGATACCCCCATAAGGATACGGGTCATGGATCGACCCGGAACATTAATTGGGTAGCCGATCTCAGAGCTTATAGGCCGGGTACCTTTCTCATAGCCCGGGCCTTTTCTTCTCTTCCTAGGCAGGACATAACCCGGGCCCCCATACTATTACCCCGGCACGTCTCTTACCGGGAATAATTATTAATAGCCCGGGCTCTCAAGATAATACCCGGGTTCCTTGCCACTTGAGCCACCTCGAAATTTGCATTACACTCGAGTGTGATTGATACAGGATGTCTAATCTGTCAGAACAACATGGAGTTGGAGTGTTCTAAAAGTCATCAGAAGCTATAGTATGGGCAGCCGACTTACCATATTTATTAGGTGGCGCTAGAAACAAGATACCTACCCCATTTTCTACTATAAATAGCAGGTATTAATGTCATTTACAGATTCTGAAATCCTGGAACTCTCAAGCATTTACATATTTTCTCTTAAATATTGCTTGTGTTCATCTGAAAACCTGCTGACTTTAGCATCGGACTGGTTACGCCGGACACTCTTCCGGCGCCCATTCACCAGTTCCTTTCATTGTTTGCTGGTCACGATTGAAGCCACTATCTTCACCCAATTTCCCTAAAATATCAAATTATTGATCTGATTCGGTAAATTGCCCACTTAGTTCTTACCCATTTCACCCGGATCACATCATTGGCGCCGTCTGTGGGAAATTGAGACTAAGGCGTTGATATGGCTCCAACAAGAAGGACTAACCAGAATAATTTCTGGGCTCCTAGGGATGATGCCGGTACTTCAGGACAAGGTGGTAGTGCTCCTCCCACGGGACCCAATCTCATCACCATGTCCCCGGATGAGTTGGCTAGAATGATATCCGAGGCGGTGGATAAAGCCAGGACCCGGAGAGATTCTTCTCACTCGGCCTCACATCCAAGGGAGGAGGAAGAAGTGAGAGAGGAGGATGATGAATCTAGTGTCGGGTCTAAATCCCCAACTATAGTGGAAGAGCTGTTGGAATTGAGACAGAAGATGAAAGTCTTGGAAGGGAAATTGGAAAGCCGGAGTACTTCTCGAGCAGTTGCTAAGGGATGCCCATTTACTGAAGCCATTGTCCGGGAACCTCTTCCCGGGAGCTTCAAGTCAGCCAAAGTAAAGGATTACGATGGAAATGCAGACCCGGACGAGCGCTTGGCCAAATTTGAAAATATAGCCATGTTACACTGTTACATTGATCGAATCAAGTGTAAGGTGTTCCTGAAAACACTGGTGGATTCTGCTCAGAGATGGTTTGAGGGGTAGGCCCCTCAAAGTATCAATTCCTACAAAGAATTCCAGAAGCTGTTCTCACACCATTTTAGCAGCAGCAAGAAATACAAGAAGACTGCATCTAGTCTTTTTCAGGTCAAGCAAAGCTCGGAAAAGAGTTTGAGGGCTTATATAAGAAGATTTAATAGAGTGGCTTTGGATTTTCCTACTTGTGCCACCGAAACCAAGACAACTGTCTTCACTCAAGGCTCGAGGGAGGGTGAGTTTTTCAGATCTTTGACCAAAAAGTGCCCGGGGATTTCGAAGACTTGTTATCCCGGGTAGAAAAATATATTAACATGGAGGAATTCCAAAAACAGAAGAGTGAAGCGGGAAGGAAGGAGAGGAGAGACCGGGTGGTAAAGCCCGAGGAGAGGGGACATAGGAGGAGTAATAAGGGGCATTTTTCTCAGCACGTGCCCTTGAAGATCAGCCGGGATCGGGAGATCCAGGAGTGTAGCAGAGATTTGCCGCCATCACAGCAGTTCACTATGCTCGAGAAGAATGGGTTCTGTACTCTTCATGGAGTCTGTTTTCATAATACCAGGGAGTGAAAGACTTTGAATAGATATTATGTTCCTCCTACCATCCCGGGGCATAATCAGTCTAGTAAAAGGTCGAGAGGTCCACCTTGGACACCTCAGCAACCAGGACCCAGTGCCCGGGAAGATTCAAGGGAAGCCCCGAGAAATGATCTCGGAAAAAAGAGAGAGCAAGAGCCCGAGAGAAAGAAGAATTCGTCCCCTGCCATGGAATTGATTAAAATGATATCAAGAGGCTCCACTGATAGAGACTCCAATTGGGCGAGGAAGTCAATGAGTAGGAGGGACTGTATGGAAGTGGAAGGGGCGAGGAGAAATGAGGTGATAATCAGTTTTGGCCCGGAAGATTTAAAGGGGGTGAATCTACCCCATAATGACGCCCTGGTTATCCAAGCTAGGGTAGCCAATTACGATATTCTGAGAGTCTTCGTGGACTCGGGCAGTTCTGTCAATGTTACTTTTAAAGATGCCTTTATGCAGATGGATTTGCAGGGTTATCATTTGAAAGCTATAGAGACTGTCTTTTTTTGTCTTTGCTGGCCATGTGGTTTACCCGGAAGGAGAGATTGTTTTGCCATTAACTTTGGGCTCCCAAGATCTTAAAAGGATAGTGATGACCTCATTCACTGTAATGGACTCCCCGTCATCGTATAACATCATTTTAGTGAGGCCGGCTATGAATGAATTGAGGGCCGTGGCATCCAGCTACCATCAAAAGATCAAATTTCCTATGGGAGTCCGGGGAGATCAGCCCTCCTCGCAAAAATGCTATGTGGAAGCAGTTCGGGCTGATCAAAGAAAAACCATGTAACGTACCATACTTTTACCACTCAAAATTTGCGAAAAAATTAAAATTTTCTTAAACATAAAATAACCTTCAAAGTTTGCCATAAAATATCTCAACCAAGTCCCCCATAAGACATGGTTGTTCAAAATAACTACAATAAAATTTTCTTACAAAAGGTTTGCTCAAAGTGTTTCCCTCAAAACATGAAATCAGAGTAAATTAACATTTGCATAAAAAAATAAACATTGCGGTCCTCGGGTTAGCCTCCCACTCAGTCCAAGCCTGCCCCTTGGTCGCCACCTCCTGTCTCCTCATCAACATACTCACATGCATCGATCAAGTCTAGTGAGTCTAAAGACTCAACACGTATAAACCGGAATAACGAGTATTACATAATAAAACCACATGCAACTTTAAAATAGAACGTACATACTAAAACTTGAACTTGCATAACGTAACTTGAACATACGTACATACATAGACGTGCTATAACTTGAAAGCTTTCATAAACATTCTTGCATAACTAAACGTACTTAAACATACAAGACTTTATTTTGCGTAGAGGCATGTTTCAACGTACTTAAACATACAAGACTTTATTTTGCGTAGAGCCATGTTTCAAAGCAAATGACTCATAACATAATAAACGCCTGATCAGACAAACCACTGTACTGGGCTGACAGGGACGTATCCACTGCCACATACATGAGATCCCCATTCATAATTTAACGGGCTGGTTGGTCCCCGTTCATAAATTAACGCTTTCCAACCTCGATCTAACCCGCTCATAATTTAACGGGCGGATTGGTCCCCGTTCATAATTTAACGCTTTCCAATCCTAAACATAATTTGGTCACAAGACATTTAGCATACCTCAAAACCTTAAAATATTTTCTTGCACGTCAACATACTTACTTGGCGTTGAGGGATTCGTTGGACTTCGATCGGGGCCATTGCTGCACATACTATTCAGAAATTTACATGCTTAACTTGCATAACTTAGACGTATTAATCATACTTACTTACAAGTTCATTCAACTCCTTAGGACGTTCTAAAATTCCCATGACTCGACCTTGTAAATCATTGTACTAAACCATGACATCAAACCTCAAAGCATACTATAAAAATTTTTCCCAAAAACATGAAGTACACGGACCCCGTGCCCAGGTCCGGCTCCGGGTCCGTGTAGGTACTGAACAATGTGTGTGCAGAAAAAGGGAGACACGGACCCCGTGCTTAGGTCCGTGTAGGGATCGTGTAGACTCTGAAAAAAGGCACTCCGGAAGAACAAAGGCACGGACCCCGTGTAGAGGTCTGGGTAAGGGTCCATGTACCCGCGTAAATCTGAAATTCACGAAAATTCTGAACACGCAATGCTTATCATCCTAGACTCGATTGCACGTACCATGAATCGACATCCCGAGACCCATCCTAGCATGCCATAAAATCAAACCAAAATCGTACAAACACTCAAAGCAACGATGTTCACCCTACGACACATATAATTCAAAGAAAAACGTGGCAATTGGCACCGAAACGTTTCCTACGACTTAAATTGATTCAATTGCCTATCGACACTACACGTCCTATCAAATAACAACCCAACATCATACTAAGCATACCTAGACGCAGCCACGATCATCCGTCGATCCCAACGAAGCCTGCAACAATAAAATCTCAAGAACGCATCAACATCAATAGTTTCTGAAAAACGCAGTTTGAGCAGAACCACGAAAAACATCATAACTCACTCAATTTTTATCCAAATATTTCGAATTTTATATCGAATCGAAGTATCAAAATGTTCTACAATTTTGCCGTTGAAAGTTTTCTCAAAATCTCGACCGAAAATTCGCAATTTTAATAAGAACAATAAAAACGTGATTTAGATATAAAAACTTTCCTTCAAAATCGACCCAATCAATTATCCACTCAAACTATGAACATCATACATGAATTTTACGCATAAAATAACGCAACAAATAATATGACATGATTGACACAGCAAAAGAGAAATTATACGTGCCTTTTGATGATAAACTTTAACGAAATGGCGTTATCGAAGCGGCGGCGTGAGGCTTGATCCGAGACGATGGTGGCTCGATTTTCTTTGAAAGAAACCAACGAAAATTTGTTAGAATTTCAGAGGGAGGGGGCGGCTGCTCTATGGACTAAGAACCCTAATATTTCTCTTCTCAAAAATATAAAAACTGAATTGAAAACTTGTGTGTGTGTGTAAGCAGCTATTTAGTGTGTGTAAAAGTGTGTGTGCGTGAGTTTTTGTGTTTAATTAGGGAATTAAATAGCTTAATTACACAATTAAAAATATTAATTAAAAGTGCTATAAAAAGGCTAATTAAAATGTTAAACCTCACCACAAGCCAAGTCTCTAATTTAAAATAAAAAGCACACTTGCTAAACTTTTAAAATTCTAAACTCACTCAAATAAATAACTTAGGCTTTAAAATGCTAAAAGCTAATAAGTAATTTAAAATACCACATCCTCAACTTAAAATAAAATACCATCCTTTAAATTGCCAAAAATCGTCACCGGGTCTTTTCATCACTCCCGCCTCGAATAATCGCCTGAAACATGAAACTCGAAAAATATTTTAATGTGCATCACATAAACATGAATAATTTAAAATAATGTATTTTCATAAATCATGCACTACTAGGACTCGCTTTAAAATTAAATACATGCTTCAACAATTAAATAAATGCATGGGTTATACGTGTGCTGAATTTGGGCACTACAGTTCCTCCTCCACTTATAAAAATTTCGTCCTCGAAATTAAGTCTTACCGAACAACTCCGGTAGCGAAGTCTCATATCTGCCTCTGACTCCCATGTGGCTTCTTCCACTGATTGGTTTAGCCACCGAACTTTGACTAGCTTAGTAACTTTGTTCTGGAGCCTACGCTCTTGCCTGTCTAGGATTTGAATCGGTTTCTCCTCATAAGACAGGTCTGGAGAGAGCTGCAACGGCTCATAGCTCAGAATATGCGAAGGATTGGCTAGATATTTCCTCAGCATTGAGACGTGGAACACATGGTGTACCCCGGCCAGATTCGGCGGAAGGGCTACACGATAGGCTAGTGTCCCAACTCTGTCAAGAATCTCAAACGGTCAAATGAACCTCGGACTTAGCTTGCCTCTTTTCCCAAATCTCATAACACCCTTCATAGGTGCTATCTTTATAAAAACGTGATCTCCTACGGCAAACTCGAGATCTCTTCTCCTTTTATCGGCATAGCTCTTTTGACGGCTTTGGACAGTCTTCATTCTGTCACGAATCTTGACCATCACGTCTGCAGTCTGTTGAACTATCTCTGGACCAAGTTCTGCTCTCTCACCAACTTCATCCCAATGAACTGGTGATCTGCACTTCCTCCCGTACAACGCCTCATAGGGAGCCATAACAATAGATGCTTGGAAGCTGTTGTTGTATGTGAACTCCACTAGAGGTATTCTAGAATCCCAAGTTCCTTGAAAATCAATCATGCAAGCTCTCAGCAAATCCTCTAAAATCTGAATCACTCGCTCAGACTGACCGTCTGTCTGCGGGTGAAAAGCTGTACTGAAAAGCAACTTCGTTCCCATGGCTGCGTGTAAGCTCTTCCAGAAGGACGAGGTGAACCTCGTGTCCCTGTCGGACACAATCGAGACTGGGAACCCATGCAGACGGACTATCTCCCTGATATAAAGCTCTGCATACTGCGTCATGGAGAAAGTCGTCTTCACTGGTAGAAAATGCGCTGATTTAGTGAGTCGGTCCACTATAACCCAAATAGAATTCGATCCTCTGACTGATCTCGGCAACCCAACCACAAAATCCATAGTAATGTTCTCCCACTTCCACTCGGGAATGGGGAGTGGCTTAACCAATCCTGCTGGCCTCTGATGTTCAGCTTTTACTTGCTGGCAAGTGAGACATTCTGATACGAATCTACGAGTGTCTCGCTTCATCCCTAGCCACCAATATAATATCTGTAGGTCTTTGTACATCTTGGTGCCTCCTGGGTGAATGGAATACGGAGATGTGTGTGCCTCTGTTAAAATATCATGTCTGATCGAACCAACACTAGGCACCCACATTCTACCTCTGTATCTCACAATGCCGTCTGAAACCGTGTACAAAACACTGCCCTTGGATTCATCTTTCAGTCTCCATTTCTGTAACTGCTCATCTGAAGACTGACCTGCTCGGATACGGTCTAGCAACCCAGATTTGACTATCAGATTAGACAGTTTAGGAGCTTTGCCCTCACGATAAATATCTAGACCAAATCTCTGAATCTCCGACTGAAGCGGTCTCTGAGCTGACAACTGAGCGACAACTGCCACTTTTATGCTCAAAGCGTCTGCGACAACATTAGCCTTCCCCGGATGGTAGCTAATTTCGCAGTCGTAATCTTTCAAAAGTTCCAACCACCGTCTCTGTCTCATATTCAGCTCTTTCTGCGTGAAGAAATATTTGAGACTCTTGTGGTCGGTGAAAATCTGACATTTCTTACCGTATAGATAGTGTCTCCAAATCTTCAACGCAGAGGCGACTGTGGCTAATTCCAAATCATGTGTCGGGTAATTCTTCTCATGCACCTTCAACTGCCTGGAAGCATAAGCTATAACTCGACCCTGCTGCATCAACACTGCGTCTAGCCCGAGCTTAGATGCATCGGTATATAGCACAATATCACCTTGTCCTGTCGGCATGGCTAACACTGGTGCTGAAATAAGAGATTGCTTCAAAGTATCGAAGATCTTCTGACAGTCTTCACTCCACACAAACTTAGCATTTTTCTTGGTTAGTGAAGTGAGTGGCACTGCTATGGATGAAAATCCCTGAATGAACTTACGGTAGTAACCGGCTAAACCCAGAAAACTGCGGATTTATGATGCATTCTTTGGTTCAACCCATTCCTTAACGGCTGCTACCTTTGCTGGATCCATTTCGATGCCACTGCTAGTTACTATAAGCCCCAAAAACGCTACCTTCTGCAACCAAAACTCGTACTTACTGAACTTCGCAAATAACTTGTGACTCTGCAAAACCTGTAAAACTGTCCTCAAGTGCTGGCTGTGCTCCTCATGGCTCTTCAAGTATATAAGGATGTCGTCAATGAATACTATGAAGAACTGATCGAGGAACGGCTGAAATACTCAGTTCATGAGATCCATGAAAATTGCTGGAGCATTTGTCAACCCAAATGGCATCACCAAGAACTCGTAATGTCCATATCGGGTCCTGAAAGCTGTCTTGTGGACATCTGCATCTTTCACTTTCAGCTGATGATATCCTGATCGAAGATCTATCTTAGAGAACACGGTAGCTCCCTGCAACTGATCAAACAAGTCTTCGATTCTAGGCAACGGGTACTTATTCTTGATCGTTACCTTGTTCAGCTCACGATAATCGATGCACAGTCTCATGCTTCCGTCTTTCTTTTTCACAAAGAGCACTGGTGCGCCCCACGGTGAGAAACTCGGGCGGATAAACTCCTTGTCTAAGAGCTCCTGAATCTGCTGCTTGAGTTCTAACATTTCTGCTGGAGCTAATCTGTACGGTGCGTTAGAGATTGGCACGATGCCTGGTACGAGATCGATTGCAAATTCCACCTCTCTATCTGGTGGAAGGCCTGCGACGTCGTCTGGAAAGACGTCTGGGAAATCTCTGACTACTGGCACCCCTGATATAGAAAGAGTGGGCACGTCCGGTGCTGAGATGACGCTGGCCAAGAAGGCCTGACACCCCTTCGAAATGAGTCTCCGTGCCTGCATGCAAGAGATCACTCGCGGGAAACTCCTCAATCTGGCTGGCTCAAAAAGAAACTGCTCCATGCCCAATGGTCTGACTAGCACTGATCTCTTCTGAAAGTCAATAAGAACTATGTTCTTAGTCAGCCAGTCCATTCCCAATATGATGTCGAATTCTGGCATCGGCAATATGATTAAATCTGCATATACTAGGTGGCCATGTAGTTCTAAATCGATATCTCTGACCACACTGATAGCTAACTCTTCCCCTGATGGGACTGTCACTGAAAAATTCATGTCTAGGTCAATGGATTTGAGGTCCAAATGATTAGCAAAAGTCTCCAATACGAAGGAGTGAGTGGCTCCTGAGTCTAACAGTGCGGTTGTGGTTAATCTCTTAATAAAAATGTTTCCTGAGATGCGTTAGCACAACACAAAACTTATATCCCCAACATTCAAACAGTAACCTAAAGCATAATAGAACTCAATATCCCAAGTCACACAAAATATCACTAGCACACTAATAATCCCAAATAAAAATTCCACATGCAAGGCAAAATAATACTGGGCTTAGGTAGAAAAGTTTACCGATCAGTAAGGTCGTGTCTGGATTTGCCTCCTGCGTATGCATGGCGAATACTCTGCCCTGAGTCGGCTGCTGCCACTGTGGGCGCTGCTTTAGCATGTGGTCACTAGCTCCACACTTGAAGCACTTGCCTGATCCATATAAGCATTGCCCTGGGTGCTAGCGTTTGCACTTAGGACACACTGTGAAAATAACGGGCTTCTGAGGTGCTCCTTGCTGCTGAATTGGACCCTTGCCCTTCGGCGGTCCCTGGTAAGGTTTCTTCCCTGGTGGCCCCTGGTAAGGCCTCTTGTGCTGCGGTCGCTGATGCTGATGCTGCGGCTGCGGTGGTGTCTGGTAGGGCCTCTTGCCCAACCTGTCCGCCTCGATATCTCGCTGGTCTTGCTCTATCACCAAAGCCCTAGAAACGGCAATTGCATATGTAGTAGGGCCAGCTACCCTCACATCACGGCGCAAGATCGGCCGCAAACCATCCATAAAATGCCTCAGGTTTTCCTGGGCATCATTCGAAATCAGGGGTACAAAGTAACACCACCTCTCAAACTTCATGACGAATTCTGCCACGCTGCTGTCTCCTTGACGCAACGTCAAGAATTCTCTAGTCAATCGGGATCGTATCTCTTCCGTGAAGTACTTGGAGTAGAAGACCTCCTTGAAACCATTCCAAGGCAGCACCTGCAAATTGACTGCCACTGACGCACTCTCCCACCATAGTCTAGCGTCTCCAGTCAATAAGAAAGTGGCACAACAGACCTTGTCAGCATCTGTCAGCTCCATAAAGTCGAAAATTACCTCGATGGACTTGATCCATCCCTCAGCTACCATCGGGTCAGTGGTACCCGCAAACTCCTTTGGGCTCATCCTCCTAAACCGTTCATACACCGCCTCTGGCTGGGGCCTCGCCCCTGCACCTTCTGCTGCAGCCTGGTTCCCCGCAAACTGTGCGAAGAGGTGCGCCATACCCACAAGCATCTGCGCCTGCATATCTGGAGGTGGAGGTGGTGGAGGATTGGCCCTCTCCTCAACTCGAGGCTCTCTGTCCTCCTCCCTGGCTTCCCGGTTAATCACACGTCAAGGAGGCATACTGTTCCAGTAAATTACCCAACACGTAAACCCAACATGCATGAATGTAGTACAAAAACATAAGATGCACGTACTTTGAACTTTACATGTAAGCATGATGAAAACATGATTTGATGCTTACTACATCACATAATTCAAAACTTTAAAACTTACAGACTTGAGGTGTGACTTCGTGAGCTTCTTGCGACTGGCGGTAGGTGTAACCCTTTACAAGAACACAGCTCTGATACCAACTGTAACGTACCATACTTTTACCACTCAAAATTTGCGGAAAAATTAAAATTTTCTTAAACATAAAATAACCTTCAAAGTTTACCATAAAATATCTCAACCAAGTCCCCCATAAGACATGGTTGTTCAAAATAACTACAATAAAATTTGCTCACAAAAGGTTTGCTCAAAGTGTTTTCCTCAAAACATGAAATAAGAGTAAATCAACATTTGCATAAAAACATAAACATTGCGGTCCTCGGGTTAGCCTCCTGCTCAGTCCAAGCCTGCCCCTTGGTTGCCACCTCCTGTCTCCTCATCAACATACTCACCTGCATCGATCAAGTCTACTGAGTCTAAAGACTCAACACGTATAAACCGAAATAACGAGTATTACGTAATAAAACCACATGCAACTTTAAAATAGAGCGTATATACTAAAACTTGAACTTGCATAACGTAACTTGAACATACGTATATACATAGACGTGCTCTAACTTGAAAGCTTTCATAAACATGCTTGCATAACTAAACGTACTTAAACATACATGACTTTATTTTGCGTAGAGGCATGTTTCAAAGCAAGTGACCCATAACATAATAAATGTCTGATCAAACAAACCACAGTACTGGGCTGACAGAGACGTATCCACTGTCACATACATGAGATCCCCATTCATAATTTAACGGGCTGGTTGATCCCCGTTCATAATTTAACGCTTTCCAACCTCGATCTAACCCGCTCATAATTTAACGGGCGGATTGGTCCCCGTTCATAATTTAACGCTTTTCAATCCTAAACATAATTTGGTCACAAGACATTTAGCATACCTAAAAAACTTAAAATATTTTCTTGCACGTCAATATACTTACTTGGCATTGAGGGATTCGTTGGACTTCGATCGGGGCCATTGCTGCACATACTATTCATATATTTACATGCTTAACTTGCATAACTTAGACGTATTAATCATACTTACTTACAAGTTCATTCAACTCCTTAGGACGTTCTAAAATTCCCATTACTCGACCTTGTAAATCATTTTACTAAATCATAACATCAAACCTCAAAGCATACTATAAAAATTTCCCAAAAACATGAAGTACAGGACCCCGTGCCCAGGTCCGGCTCCGGGTCCGTGTAGGTACTGAACAATGTGTGTGCAGAAAAGGGGAGACACGGACCCCGTGCTTAGGTCCGTGTAGGGGTCCGTGTAGACTCTGGAAAAAGGCACTCCGGAAGAACAAAGGCACGAACCCCGTGTAGAGGTCTGGGTAAGAATCCGTGTACCCACGCAAATCTGAAATTCACAAAAATTCTGAACACGCAATGCTTATCATCCTAGACTCGATTGCACGTACCATAAATCGACACCTCGAGAACCATCCTAGCATGCCATAACATCAAACCAATATCGTACAAACACCCAAAGCAACGATGTTCACCCTACGACACATACAATTCAAAGAAAAACGTGGCAATTGACACCGAAACATTTCCTACGACTTAAATTGATTCAATTGCCTATCGACACTACACGTCCTATCAAATAACAACCCAACATCATACTAAGCATACCTAGACGCAGCCACGATCATCCTTCGATCCCCAACGAAGCCTGCAACAATAAAATCTCAAGAACGCATCAACATCAATAGTTTCTGAAAACGCAGTTTGAGCAGTCCCACGAAAAACATCATAACTCACTCAATTTTTATCCAAATATTTCGAATTTTATATCGAATCGAAGTATCAAAATGTTCTACAATTTTGCCGTTGAAAGTTTTCTCAAAATCTCGACCGAAAATTCACAGTTTTAATAAGAACAGTAAAAACATGATTTAGATCTAAAAATTTTCCTTCAAAATCGACCCAATCAATTATCCGCTCAAACTATGAACATCATACATGAATTTTACGCATAAAATAACGCAACACATAATATGACATGATCGACGCAGCAAAAGAGAGATTATACATGCCTTTTGATGATAAACTTTACCGAAACGGCGATATCGAAGCGGAGACGGCGCGAGGCTTGATCCGGAACGATAATGGCTCGATTTTCTTTGAAAGAAACCAACAAAAATTTACTGGAATTTCAGAGGGAGGGGGCGGATGCTCTATGGACTAAGAACCCTAATATTTCTCTTCTCAAAAATATAAAAACTAAATTGAAAACTTTTGTGTGTTTGTGTTAGCCGCTATTTAGTGTGTGTAAAAGTGTGTGTGCGTGAGTTTTTGTGTTTAATTAGGGAATTAAATGGCTTAATTACACAATTAAAAATATTAATTAAAAGTGCTAATAAAAAGGCTAATTGAAATGTTAAACCTCACCACAAGCCAAGTCCCTATTTAAAATAAAAAGCACACTTGCTAAAATTTAAAAGTTTTAAAATTCTAAACTCACTGAAATAAATAACTTAGGCTTTAAAATGCTAAAAGCTAATAAGTTATTTAAAATGTCTCATCCTCAACTTAAAATAAAATAACATCCTTTAAATTGCCAAAAATCGTCACCGGGTCTTTTCCTCACTCCCGCCTCGAATAATCGCCTGAAACATGAAACTCGAAAAATATTTTAATGTGCATCACATAAATATGAATAATTTAAAATAATGCATTTTCATAAATCATGCACTAGTAGGACTCGCTTTAAAATTAAATACATGCTTCAATAATTAAATAAATGCATGGGTTATACGTGTACTGAATTTGGGCACTAAAAACCAGGAGGGAGGGGAAGAGGGCAAGAATTCGGGAAGTAGGAGGCAGAGTAGTGGAGAAGGCAGATGTACATTTTGTGGCCGAGGAAGAACCGGAAGCTGTAGAAGTTGGACCAGGCCAGCAGATCCGGGTGGCTCGAGACCTCAATCCATCCACCCGGGTCAGTTTAATTAATTGGTTAAAAGCTAATATTCATGTGTTTTCCTGGTCCCAACAGGAGTTGACAAGGATTTCACCCCTGATATCTGAGCATCAACTGAATATTCTCCCGGGATCTCACCCGGTGAAACAAAAGAAGAGGCATTTTGGTCCTGAAAATGACAAAGTTATTAATGAACAGGTGAAAGATCTGTTAAAGGCCGGCCACATTCGGGAAATCCAATTTCCTACATGGCTCTCGAATGTGGTTTTGGTGCCTAAATCCACTGGGAAATGGAGGATGTACGTGGACTTCCGTGATCTCAACAAAGCATGTCCTAAGGATCATTATCCTTTGCCGAGGATTGACCACTGGTGGATTCCATCTCGGGCTTTGAACTGCTGAGTTTCATGGACGCTTACCAGGGGTATCATCAAATCCTCTTGACCAAGAATGATCAAGATAAAGCCAGCTTCATCACCTCGAGAGGTATATTTTGTTATATTGTAATGCCTTTTGGGTTGAAGAATGTAGGGGCTAATTACCAACGTCTCATGAACATAGTATTTGAGAAGAAACTAGGCCGGAATGTGGAGGTATATGTGGATGATATCCTGGGTAAATCTAAAGAGGTTGCAGACTTCATTGCTGATTTGGAAGAGACTTTTGCCACTCTAAGGCATTATGGGATCAAGCTCAATCCTGCCAAATGTATCTTTGGTGTAAAGAGTGGCAAGTTCTTGGGGTTCATAGTGACAGACCGAGGGATTGAAGTAAATCAGGAAAAAATCAAGTCTGTGTTAAGCATGTCATCTCCCCGATCTATCAAAGAAGTACAGAAGCTGACCGGGAGGATTGCTTCCTTGTCACGATTTGTATCCCGGTCAGCACACAGAAGTTATCCTTTCTTTCAAGTCCTGAGGAAGGCTCAGCAATTTGGATGGGATGACAAATATGAGAAAGCATTCCAAGACTTGAAGAAGCATCTGGCCGAGCTCCCTGTCTTGGTAAAGCCCGAGCTCGAGGAAAAGCTGTTTGTTTATTTATCTACCACAGAGTATGATGTCAGCTCGGTACTAATGAAAGAAGAAGGCCCTGACCAGAGGCCTGTCTACTATGTCAGTAATGCTCTCAGAAGCCCCGAGCTTTGATACAGTGAAGTAGAGAAGATTGAACTGGCCTTGGTTGTGACCGCCAGGAAGCTGCGACCATACTTCCTATCTCATCAGATCATAGTACTCACTAATAGCCCTTTGGAGAGAATTATGACTCATTCAGAGGTAGCCGGGCGGATGATCAAGTGGGCGATGGAATTAGGGTAATATGATATCAAGTACAAACCCCGGGTGGCCATCAAAGTACAGGCTTTGTCAGATTTTTTATCCGAGATGGTCCAGCCCGATGAAGAGGAAGTATGGAGAGTGTTTGTGGATGGGGCGTCTAACCTTGCTGGGTGTGGAGTAGGGGTTGTGATAATATCCCCCCAGGAGAAAAAATTAAGATTGCTTTAAGGATTGATTCTCGGGTAACCAATAATGAGGCCGAGTATGAAGCTGTCCTTGCTGGTATCCAAGCTGCTCGTGAGGTTGGAGCTTCCCGGATTATCTTGTATTCTGATTCCCAATTAATTACCCAGCAGATCAAGGGTGTGTATGAAGCTAAGGATGACAGGATGCACAAATATCTACAACTCATCAAAACCAAATTAGAAGTTTTTATGGATTGGGGTATGGAACAAATACCCCGGGAGGAGAATAATGAAGCAGATTCTTTGGCTAAAATTGCTCCTTCTATATCAGAAGCCAGTACCCGGGAATTGCTACATGTTTCTCGGTTAATTCTCTCCACATATGAAGAGACAATACCAGCACCTGAAGACTCCTGGTTGACATCCTTAATCAAATTCATTACAACAAATGAATTACCAGAAGACAAAGCCCGAGCTCAAAAAATCAAGAGACAAGCTCCCAGGTTTGTTCTCTTAAACAATGTTTTGTAAATGAGATCATTTTAGTGGCCTTTATTGAAATGTTTATCTGAGGGATAGGTGGAGTATGTCCTCCAGGAGATTCATGAAGAGTGTTGCGCTGAGCATATCGGAGGAATATCTTTGGCCCGGACGACAATGCTTGTCGGGTTCTTGTGGCCAACTCTTAGCCAAGATGCTGCCCGAGTGGTCCATACCTGCGAAGGCTATGAAGTCTATCTGGGCATCTTGTCCTTTTGACCAATGGGATATGGACATTGTTGGCCCTTTTCCTATTGCCCGGGGTCAGAAGAAATTCTTGCTGGTGGCTGTGGACTATTTTTCTAAATGGGTAGAAGCTGAGCCATTGGCTAAGATCACTGAACAAGAAGTTTTAAAGTTTTTGTGGAAGAACATAGTATGCCGGTTTGGAGTACCCATAAGGCTGATTTGAGATAATGGAGACAATTCCAGGGAAGGGAGATTACATCTTGGTGCCAGGAAATAAAGATTACTCAATCTTTTACTTTTGTTGCCTACCCTCAAAGTAATGGCCAAACAGAAGTTGTCAATAGAATTATTGTACAAGCATTGAAAACCCAGCTACAAGGCAAAAGAAAGGACTGGGTGGAAGAATTGCCCAGTATTCTCTGGGCATATAGAACAACTCCCCGGGCACGTACTCAAGAAACACCCTTCAGCTTGGTATACGGTTCTGAAGCAGTCTTACAAGTTGAGATCGGACAAACTTCTTCCCGGGTAGAATCGTACCCGGAAAGCAATGAACAGAACCGGGCCATGGAGTTGGATTTGGTAGAAGAAAGGAGAGATCGAGCAATGATTCGAATAGAAGCATACAGAAGCTGGGTTATGAAAATGTACAACAAGAAAGTCCGAGTCCGAGATTTTCAAGTAGGGGATCTAGTCATGAAAAAAGTCAATCAAGCTGGGATGTCGGAAAACTGGAAGCTCGGTGGGAAGGAACTTACAGAATAACCCGGAGGGTTAGCTCAGGATCTTTTTATCTAGAGGATGCTCAAGGACATTCTATCAAAAGGCCTTGGAATGTATTTCATTTAAAGAAGTATTACACGTAACAGTGATTTATTGGAATATATAATGAAATATCTATTCCCTCAGAAAAGCATTGATTCTTTATTTATTATGTCTTCACCCGGGAGATACGAAGCCCCAGACAAATCAAAAGCCCAGGGCACGAACACCCTGGCTCATGGAACCACACCTCGATCAATCAAAAGCCCAGGGCACAAACACCCTGGCTCGGGGAACCACAGGGCACAAACACCCTAGCTCGGGGAACCACACCTCGATCAATCAAAAGCCCAGGGCACAAACACCCTGGCTCGGGAAACCACACCTCGATCAATCAAAAGTCCATGGTGTCGGGGAAACACGCCTCGATCAATTGAAAGCCCAGGGCACAAATACACTGGCTCTGGGTACTCTAACCCGACCACTTCCAAGTCCCGAGACACAATTCCCGGCCCATGGTTTCTCTATTCTAGCCGATCATACAATGCAAGTCTTTGTGCCTTGACTTAAAGGGCCTATACCTCGGGCACTTATTAAAATACAAGGATTGTTATTTGGATTCAAAAGCTTATTAGCCCGGTTACTCAATAAGGTTCCCGGTTAGTTCTCAACACTTCGAAAAATTTCTGTTTTTTTAAATAATCATATTACCGGGTTTTGGAAGATTTATCAATACATTATTAAGGGTCAGTGGAAGGAAAAGAAAATTTCATTAAAGAAAGCCCGGAGGCCAAGAATTACAGAAGAAAAAAAAACAAAAATTACAATCCTATTCTAAATCTACTGGAATGGATTGCTCCTCGGCCTCTTCAGGAGCCTTCTCAACCTCCTTGTCAACAGCATCGTCCTTAGGAAGATAGTCGATGGCTTTGTCTATGTCCGGGAAGCCCTCTTCGCCTACCGGGATTAGGCCCTCTTCCTCAAATTGTTCCTGGCATTTTTCAAAGACGACTTTGAAGTATTTGTAAGACTTGTTTTCAACAGCCTCTTGAAATTCTGATGATTGGAGGAAGACTGTCCGCCACTCTTCTTGAGACAGCTGCAAGAGCCCGAGCTTATCCTCAGCCATAACGGCCCAATGTTGCTGCGTGCTGGCTTCATCCTCGAGATAGCAAACTCGTGAGTCCAGGAAGGCAATCTGCCTCTGAGAGGCCTCCTCCCGGGCCAGGCCTTCATCCCGGGCAATCTGAGTTGAGGCCAATTGTTGATTGGCCATATCCAAGGAAGCCTGCAGACCGACGGTTTTCTCCTCGTGAAGTTTTGAGCTCGGGCAATCTCTCGTTGTAGTTGGTCATGAATTTCTTGAGCCGCCCGGGCCTACTGACCTTTTTTCATGGTCACTGCAGCCACCTCCTCGAAAGCCGAGACTATCATCTGGGCAGCCTTTACAAAAAGAGTTAAAAAAAGAGAGAGAAGAAAAGAAGAAACTTACACACAGGAGCCGGTTTGAACCTTCCAGAAATCGGGTACTCACAGGAGTGCTTTTCAAGAATTCTTCCTCAGCAGGGATGAGTATCTGCTTAAGGCGCTTAATTCCAGTAGCAGTAGCCCCCTCAAAAAATATATTAGCCTGAGAAGACTGATCAGTTTGAGGGAGCTCCTGACCGGGTTCTTCAGTGGATTGTTGGTGGAGGGAATGTGGCTGGGAGGACCGAGAAGTGCCCTGGCCACCCTCCGGTGAGGCCTCAAGAATAACCAGGTCCGGTTCGGTGACAGCTTTTTATTTCCTCTGTCTGAGAGGAACCAAGTCTTCAGCATCTTCCGAAGTCTCAGTCACCACCCGAGAACCGGGCTCTTCTTGATCTCGGGAGGCATTATGTGACGTCCCGAAAATTTGAGGTCCACATGAACACGTGCGTGCAAGTTATTAAATTCCTCACGTATTTAATTAAATGAGTTTAATGCATGTTTATCTCATTAAATTGTGTTTTAATTCATGATTTATGAATTTTCATTATTTTAAATTATTATGTGTTTAGTGGGTGCATATTAAAACGTTTTCCTTGAGTTTCATGTTTCAGGCGATGATTCGACTCGGGAACGAGGAAAAGAGATCGACGACGATTGTGGCATTTTTAAAATATGGTATTTTATTTTATGTTATGGTTGGGGCATTTTAAAAGAGTTATTTAAATTTTTAGCATTTTAGAAGCCTAATTTATGTATTTAGTGATTTTAGAATTTAAAAGCTTTTAAAATTAGCATTGTGTATTTCATTGTGCTAATTAGAGAATTTTATAAAAATTAGTGTGTGTTTATTTTATTTAAGAGATTTTGTAAAAATTATAGTGAGTTAGCATTTCATTAGCATTTTAATTAACATTTTTAAGTGACATTTTAATTAGCCTTTTTATTTACCTTGTTAATGGTTAACTAAGAACAATTTTGGCCCTAATCATCTACCCAAACACACGCACACCACTTACACCCACACAATACACGATATTTCACACCCACACACATTCATTCTCATAATTTTTAGAAGAGAAAAACCTAGGGTTCCTCAAGCATAAGCAGCCGCCCCTTACCCTCTAAATTTCCAGCAAAGTTATGTTGAGTTTTCTTCAAAGAAATCGTTTCACGTTCGTCCCGGATCATGCCTCGCTCCGTTCCCGCATCGGTATCGTCGTTTCGGTAAAGTTTATCATCAAAAGGCACATATATTCTGTTCTTGATGCATCGATCATGTCATATTATGCGTGCGTTGTTATTTATGCGTAAAACCATGTGTATGTTGTGTAGAAGTTTGAGCAATCATGTTTAAATCGCTTTTTAAACCCTTTTTAGATCTGAAATTTACGTTTTTACTGTTCTTGTTGAAACTGCGAATTTTGAGTCGAGATTTTGAGAAAACTTTCAACAAAGAAATTGTAGAAATATTTGATTTTTCGATTTGATATAAAATTCGAGATTTTTGGATGAAAATTGAGTGAGTTATGGCGTTTTTCGTGGGACTGCTCAAACTGCGATTTTTACGAAAATTGTGTTCTTGAAGTTTATTTGTTGCAGGCTTCGTTGGACATCGCCGGGCTTGTGCTACTGCATTTAGATATGTTACGAGATGTATTTAGGTGTTATTTGGTGGTTCGTTTGGGTCGTGATTGGCTTGGGATGTAATAGAAGTCGTAGGAAGCGAAACGATGCCTAATTACGGGTTATTGTTGTGTTGGAATTAATTGTTGATGCTTAGGGACGTTTGGGGCGTTTTTACGGGTTTGAATCAATGTAATAACATCCTAGATGAGTCTCGAGGTGTTGGTTCATGGTCTTTAGGCTTGGATTGAAAGGGGTGAAAGATTATGTTAGTGGGTTTTCGTGAATTTGCAAAGACAGAGGGTACCCCGACCCTTTCCCGGACCCCGGCACGGAGTCCGTGTCCTTTTTCCTTCAAAAATACGAATTTCCGGAGCCTACCCGGACCCGTACACGGACCCCTACACGGGGTCCGTGTACCCCTCTTAAAAAAAATTTCCTTAGGGATTTTCTTCGGGGTTCTATATCATGGCTTAGTATGATGGTTAAAATTTATATATATAAAAATATAGGATTTGTTTTGGGTTTTCATGTCATGGTTTAGTACAATGATTAAACGAGATCAAGTCCGGAGCGAACTAGAATGTCATAAGCTATTTATTCACTTTGGTGGTGAGCTCGAGTACCTACGTCTAAGACATGCAAGTTAAGTTTTTAAATTCATGTTAGTATGTGCAGTAGCGGCCCCAAACGAGATCCAACGAATCCCTCAACGCCAAGTAAGTATGATGACGTGCAAAGAAAATATTTTAAGTTTTTGGAGGTATGCTAAATGTCTTTTGACCAATTTATGTTAGGATTGGAAAGCGTTAAATTATGAATGGGGACCAATCCGCCCGTTAAATTATTAATGGGTTAGATCAAGGTTAGAAAGCGTTAAATTATGAACGGGGACCAACCAGCCCGTTAAATTATGAACGGGGATCTCATGTATGTGGCAGTGGATACGTCCCTGTCTGCCCAGTACTGTGGTTTGTCTGATTAGGCATTTATTATGTTATGGGTCACTTTCTTTGAAACATGCCTCTACGCAAAATGATGAAGTTATGTATGTTCAAGTATGCAGTATGTTTATGAAAGTTTATGTTGATGGCACGTCTAGTTATGTACGTACGTATGTTCAAGTTTATTATGCAAGTTCAAGTTTCAAGTTATGTATGTCCTATTTTAAAGTTGCATGCGATTTTATTACATAGTACTCGTTATTCCAGTTTATACGTGTTGAGTCTTTAGACTCACTATACTTGATCGATGCAGGTGAGTATGTTGATGTGGAGACAGGAGGTGGCGACCAAGGGGCAGGCTTGGACTGAGCGGGAGGCTAACCCGAGGACCGCAAAGTTTGTGTTTTTACGCAAATGATAATTTACTCTGATTTCTTGTTTCGAGAGAAATACTTTGAGCACACCTTTCGTGAGAAAACTTTATTTAAGCTATTTTGAGCAACCATGTCTTATGGGGGACTTGGTTGAGTTATTTTATGGCAGACGTTGAAAGCATTCTTACATTCAAGAAAATTTTTAATTTTTCCGCAAATTTTAAGTATGAAAAGTACGGTACGTTACACATTAGCCCGGGCGGTTTCAGGTCGCAAGGCAGCCTCCTCCTCGGCCCGCCTTTTTTCTTCTTCAGCAGCTTCTCGGCGAGCTGCCATCTTCTACTCTTGGGCTGCCTTCTCGGCTGCCTGTTTCTTGGCAAAAGCTGCATGTATCTCTGAGTTATCTGCATAAAGAAGATGATAGGGTTATGAAAAAATTAAAATGAGCAGACTAAGAGACTAAAGAGACAGAGAAGAGAATTACCAGGTTGAGAGCCCGAGCCCGCCACCTCATCAATCACCCAGTCCAAGGGGTCCTCAGCCCGAGCACTCAACCGGTAGGCAAATAAATTCTCCTGAGAGATAAGGATGGAAGAAGAATATTTTTGCGCTCTACCAAGTTTTGGCTTTGGGTATAAAACTCTTCAAATTTTAAGCCCAGGAAAGGGCAGGTTATGGGGGAAGAGAGGGAAGGAAGCCGGTGAGACAGAGAAGAGGACCCGGGAGTTGAATATAAAAGTATCTTCCTTTCCAACCCTTCTGAGAGGAAGGGATATCATCAAAGAATCGGGCATTTAGCCGGGAAGTCGGGGAAAATGTGTTATCCCCGAGGCGGCAAGAAAAGTAATAGTGCAAAATGAGAGGGTTGATGAGAAGATTGTTCATTTTGAAAAGGACATAGGCCGAGGCTATAATCCTGAAAGAATTGAGATGAAGTTGGTTAATGGGTACACCAAAAAATTTGGCGACGTCAATATAAAAAGAGGGAAGGGGGAACCGGAGACCATTTCTGACTTGATCCCGGAAAAAGATAGTATAGCCGGTGGGTGGGTGATCCACCCGATCAGAGGGATCGGGGATCAGAATGGAAAAATTGGAAGGGATAGATCCCAGAACCTCAGAGCCCGGGCTTTGCCCTTGCCCTTGCTCTTTGCAAGAGCTCGGGAAGGGCCAGCATAAGAGGGTTTTGAAGAAAAGGGTTTTGTTTGGTAGGCCAATGGCTTTTTGGAAGGTTGGGTGATAGAATGGCGAGGAGGAGAGGAGGGAGAGTCGGAGCGCATCGCGGTAGACTCGTCGCTAGGCGAGCATCGTGCATTTGCTCCGGAAGTAGAAGAAGTTGAATTAGACATTCTGATGAATAGAAAACGTACGAGTTTTGAAGAAGAACGGTAGTAGGGGGTGGATAGGAACTTGGAGTTTGCCGGAGAAGGGGATTTTGTGCGTCGGAGCTTCGAGAAAACAAATTGCAAGGGCTTCGCCGAAGATTTGACTTTGTATGTGGTTTTTTGAAAATAGGTTAGCTACTATTTATAAAGGGTGGGAATCAATCTCCACCGTTGATCTAAATCAAATTGGATGACTAGGATGGATCTATGAAGTTGTTCGGGAATACGAAAGGACACACACAATTATTAAAGTGTCAGCCTTATCGGCTTCTCGGAATGCGAAACGTTTTCGACCGTTAGAATAAAAGGGCACACATCATTATTGCATGGTATTATTACCCGAGAATACTAAACGACAAAGTTCTTAAGCCCGGGAGATATGAGGCCCCGACATCTTGTCTTAAGCCCGGGAGATATGAGGCCCTGGCATCTTATATTAAGACCGGGAGATATGAGGTCCCAGCATATTATCTTGAGCCCAGGCGATATTAGAACCCGGCATATCATTTCATCTTTGGAACATTTGAAGCCCTTGATGCTCCCACGCATTTTAAATTATTATGTATGGAAAAACAAGTATGACTGATTGGCACAGCGAGTCAGACTCTAGCCCGACTATTTTATGGATGGGTGGTGATACCCTCATAAGGATACGGATCATGGATCGACCCGGGACATTAATTGGGTAGCCCATATAAGAGCTAATAGGCCGGGTACCTTTCCCATAGCCCGGGCCTTTTCTTCTCTTCCTGGGCAGGACATAACCCGGGCCCCCATACTATCACATGGGCACTTCTCTTACCGGGAATCATTATTAGTAGCCCCGGCTCTCAAGATAATACCCGGGTTCCTTGCCACTCGAGCCACCTCGAAAATTGCATTACACTCGAGTGTGATTGATACGGACTGTCTAATCTGTCAGAACAACTTGGAGTTGGAGTGTTCTAAAAGTCATCAGAAGCTATAGTATGGGCAGCCGACTTATCATATTTAGTAGGTGGTGCTAGAAACAAGGTACCTACCCCATTTTCTACTATAAATAGCAGGTATTAATGTCATTTACAGATTCTGAAATCCTTGAACTCTCAAGCATTTACATATTTTCTCTTAAATATTGCTTGTGTTCATTTGAAAACCTGCTGACTTTAGCATCGGACTGGTTACGCCGAACACTCCTCCGGCGTCCATTCACGAGTTCCTTTCATTGTTTGCAGGTCACGATTGAAGCCACTATCTTCACCCAAATTCCCTAAAATAACAAATTATTGATCTGATTCGGTAAATTGCCCACTTAGTTTTTACCCATTTCACCCGGATCACATCAGCTATAATCTTGGTCACCGGAAGAGTTTCTGCCGACCCGGACATGCTTCAAGATATATGTGATGCTGATCTCGCCTCTGGTATAAATCATCATCTCGATTTGTTTATAAAATATAGTATATAATTATTGCCTAAATAGGGAACATAACATTATATTATTCAGAATAATTGAGCCAATTCTTCCTCAATAATGCATCTTGAATAGTTGCATGCACCCAAAAAAAATTTGTTGCACTAATAATATGTGGTTTATTGAATTTACTTTGTGAAATTATTTGTATATTTTATTGTTGGGATGAAACCAAAGTCCCACATTGGAAGATCTAGAGAAAGATCATGGGTTAATAAAAATGGTATGATATCTCCATTGGTATGAGGCCTTTTGGGTGGTTCCAAAAGCAAAACCATGAGGGTTAAAATCCAAAGTGGACAATATCATACCAGTGTGGGGATATCCGGATTCCATTGGTCCTAACAAGTGGTATCAGAGCCATGGTATAGATCGAGCTGTGTGGGTAGAATCCTCGATACCTAAATGAAGGAGGTGGGGGCTCCCGGTAAAAATCCTTGATTAAACTCTCGGGGTGATTTATGCTCCCATTATTCATGTAAGGCGTGCGCTCCAACGCAGTGAAGTGGAGTAACCTCGATTGGAGGACTAATAAGGCTTGAGGGGAGGCTCGGACCTTGAGAATAATAGGGGAACTTCGTTTGAGGGGAGGATTGTTGGGATTCAACTAAAGTCCCACATTGGAAGATCTAGAGAAAGATCATGGGTTAATAAAGATGGAATGATATCTCCATTGGTATGAGGTCTTTTGAATGGTTCCAAAAGCAAAACCATGTGGGCTAAAACCCAAAGTGGACAATATCATACCAGTGTGGGGATATCCGGATTCCATTGGTCCTAACAGTTATTAATGTTGTTAATTAAAAGTGGTTGCTTATTTTTCCACCTAGCTAATTGCATATCTCTTGTTCTACGATTGTATTTAATTTGATATTGTAATTATATGAGTAATTTTTCCCTTTTAAAGTTATGTTAACAGATCATTTTTATTAATTTATGATATGGGTATTTTTTGTATTTTATTTTTGAAAAAGGCACTATATTATTTTTGTCTTACACTCAAGCAAAATATTTAATAGAGATCTTGTAGAAGAAAATTAATAAATATAGATGTTTATGATCATTTTAAAAAATCGTTGAATTGACATTTTTGCCTCCAAATTGGAACAGCTGTGAAAGTGAACGGATTCGTGCATGTGTAAGTCTAACACGTCGGCGGACGACTTCTTCTCCACCCTCCTAGCCAATCCCGGCTCCACCAACAACACCTTCGGATCACTAGTCACCGGTGCCAACGTACAGAGAATCCCAGGCCTAAACACCCTCGGCATTTCCCTCTCCAGGATTGACTACGCCCCCGGCGGTCTCAACCCACCACACACACATCCACGCGCCACCGAGATTTTGTTTGTCCTCTACGGCGAGCTGGAAGTCGGCTTCATCACCACCGCCAACGTCCTCTAATCCAAGACCATAAAAAATGGCGAGATCTTCATCTTCCCTAGAACAACGGGATAGTTCCCGAGGCGGTGATCGCCGCCTTCAATAGTCAGCTTCGGGGCACACAGACCATCTCTACCACCTTGTTTGGGGCGTCGCCGCCGGTGCCGGATAATGTTTTGTCGAAGGCGTTCCAGATTACGATTCCCAAAGTTCAGAATATCAAGTCCAAATTTGCACCCAAATGATCATCGTCAGGGGCGGAGCCACCCCAAAGGCTGGGGTGGGCTCCAGCCTTAGGTGAAAAAAATAATAATTAATAATTATGATATATATATAATTTTAACTTACATTAAAGTTTTGTTCAGCCCAAAAAATAACTATATTTAATAACTTAGCCTACTTAAATTATCTTCAACTCATTTAATTATAAGAATAATCAAATTACTCTATAACTGCAGTTTTGGAATCAAAAGACTTGAGGTTGAAAAGGGTTATACGGCGGAGGGCCTCGATTGAGTTATCATAAGATGAAATGATTTTTTTTGCTATTTAATTGGTTTATTCCATTTATTATGCAAAAAGATTCCAAATATGGCTTAGTTGAGTTTGTATTTATTTTTATCTTTATGAGTGATGAAGTCATAGACAGGGGCGTAGCCGGAAATTTTTTTGACCTTGGGATGAATGATTCGATAAACAATAGTGACATGAATTGGATATAAGCTACTGAAGATGTGCCCTGTGATTTTTCATCAAATAAAACTCGTCGATTATTGATTTCTAAAATGAATATTTCAATCAAATCAAATTTTATCAGCACATATCTAGAATGAGAAGACCACCACCAATTAAATATGCACAAGTTATCATCAAAAATAACTTCGATCAAGGTTGTAAATGGCGGGAGGCGGTGGCGGGGCGGTCGGTGACCGCCTACCGCCTCGACCGCCTATGCGGTCGAAATTTTTTAAGTAATTTTTTATAGATAATCATTCAATATAATCATTTTTATGTAAAATGTGCAATTAAATAATGTTTAAGCACAAAATATAATATCATCTAGATAATGTTCCAACTCCGGTTGTTTATCTTTTTCCGCCATTAATCTTCAACAATAAATCAATAATAAAATAATAAATTAATAATAGTAAAAAAATTGATTTTTGAAATCACAAAATCTGAAATCTTATAAAAAAAAGTATGATAAATAATAAATATGCAATGCCTAATCTAAAATCTAAATATTCTGACTTCCGGCGGCTGCGGCGGCGGCGGGCAGTGGCAGATTGTGTGGACTGTGGTGGTTGAGAGTTGAGAGATGAAGTGAAAATATAAAATAAAATAAAGAAACAGGTGTGACTTCGATAATTAATAACATTCAAGCACCTAAATAGGAGGAATGAACACATATTCGGAATTTAATAACATAAAGACAACAACATAAGCATTTCACTTTTTGGAAACCCTTGTAAAATCAATTTATTATCGTCTCAAAAACTCAAAATAATATGTCTTAGTCACTTGACAAATCATTGAAAAATCACTTATTAACTTCTGCGCATGAAAAAATTTAACATGATTTTACTCTAAAAAAATAGAAAATCCAGGAAGAACTAAAAATATACATCATACAGAAGTCAATTTCTAGCTTTATACATAAAAAAAATATAATCTTCTATGACCAGGGGCGGAGCCACCCCAAAGGCTGGGGTGGGCTCCAGCCCTAGGTCAAAACAATAATAATTAATAATTATGATATATATATATATATACATATATATATATATATATTTTTAACTTACATTAAAGTTTTGTTCAGCCCAAAAAATAATTATATTTAATAACTTAGCCTACTTAAATTATCTTCAACCCATTTAATTATAAGAATAATCAAATTACTCTATAAAATGCAGTTTTGGAATCAAAGACTTGGGGTTTAAAATGATTATACGGCGGAGGGCCTCGATTGAGTTAGCACAAGATGACATGATTGTTTTTTGCTATTTAATTGGTTTATTCCATTTATTATGCAGAAAGATTCAAAATATAGCTTAGTTGAGTTTGTAGTTATTTTTTATCTTATGTAGTGATGAAGTCATAGAAGATTATATTTTTGTTATGTATAAAGCTTGAAATTGACTTCTGTATGATGTATATTTTTAGTTGTTCCTGGATTTTCTGTTTTTTTTAAAGTAAAATCATGTTAAATTTGTTCATATGTAGAAGTTAATAAGTGATTTTTCAATGATTTTTCAAGTGACTGTGACATATTATTTTGAGTTTTTGAGACGATAATAAATTGTTTTACAAGGGTTTCAGTAAAGTGAAATGTTTATGTTGTTGTCTTAATGTTATTAAATTCCGAATATGTGTTCATTCCTCATAGTTAGGTGCTTGAATGTTATTATTTATCGAAGTTAATTTTGATGATAACTTCTGCATATTAATTGGTGGTGGTCTTCTCATCCTAGACATGTGCTGATAAAATTTGATTTGATTGAAATATTCATTTTAGAAATCAATAATCGACGAGTTTTATTTGATGAAAAATCACCGGACACATCTTCAGTAGCTTATATCTAGTTCATGTCACTATTGTTTATCGAATCATTCAGCCCAAGGTCAAAAAATTTTCTGGCTACGTACGCCCCTGCCTGTTCTAACATTGGACTGGTAAATTTGTATTGCAGACATTTGTATTTCTTTTACAAAGAGAATGGCAATTGACAAACATGATTCTTTATCCACAAGTCACTGGTGGACATAGCCCTTTTGCCTCCATACCAACATTTCAACTATATTCAATTTATTATGGTCTCAAAAACTCAAAATAATATGTCGCAGTCACTTGACAAATCATTGAAAAATCACTTATTAACTTCTGCGCATGCAAAAATTTAACATGATTTTACTTTAAAAAAATAGAAAATCCTGGAAGAACTAAAAATATACATCATACAGAAATCAATTTCAAGCTTTATACATAAAAAAATATAATCTTCTATGACCAGGGGACGGAGCCACCCCAAAGGCTGGGGTGGGCTCCAGCCCTAGGTCAAAAAAATAATAATTAATAATTATGATATATATATATATATATATATATATATATATATATATAATTTTAACTTACATTAAAGTTTTGTTCAGCCCAAAAAATAATTATATTTAATAACTTAGCCTACTTAAATTATCTTCAACCCATTTAATTATAAGAATAATCAAATTACTCTATAAACTGCAGTTTTAGAATCAAAGACTTGGGGTTTAAAATGGTTATACGACGGAGGGCCTCGATTGAGTTAGCACAAGATGACATGATTGTTTTTTGCTATTTAATTGGTTTATTCCATTTATTATGCAGAAGATTCAAAATATAGCTTAGTTGAGTTTGTAGTTATTTTTTATCTTATGTAGTGATGAAGTCATAGAAGATTATATTTTTGTTATGTATAAAGCTTGAAATTGACTTCTGTATGATGTATATTTTTAGTTGTTCCTGGATTTTCTGTTTTTTTTTAAAGTCAAATCATGTTAAATTTGTTCATACGTAGAAGTTAATAAGTGATTTTTCAATGATTTTTCAAGTGACTGCGACATATTATTTTGAGTTTTTGAGACGATAATAAATTGTTTTACAAGGGTTTCAATAAAGTGAAATGTTTATGTTGTTGTCTTAATGTTATTAAATTCCGAATATGTGTTCATTCCTCATATTTAGGTGCTTGAATGTTATTAATTATCGAAGTTAATTTTGACGATAACTTCTGCATATTAATTGGTGGTGGTCTTCTCATCCTAGACATGTGTTGATAAAATTTGATTTGATTGAAATATTCATTTTAGAAATCAATAATCGACGAGTTTTATTTGATGAAAAATCACCGGACACATCTTCAGTAGCTTATATCTAGTTCATGTCACTATTGTTTATCGAATCATTCAGCCCAAGGTCAAAAAATTTTCTGGCTACGCCACTGCCTGTTCTAACATTTGACTGGTAAATTTGGATTGCAGACATTTGTATTTCTTTTACAAAGAGAATGACAATTGACCAACATGATTCCTTATCCACAAGTCACTGGTGGACATAGCCCTTTTGCCTCCATACCAACATTTCAACTATACTCTACATATCCCGAAGATAAAATAGAATAAAATATCAAGAAACCATGGCTGCAATTTCAATCAACATGGCTTCCACCGGCTTCTCCGTGCTTGGATGGAGTAATGGCCAAAAACACCTAAAAAAAGAAGCTTGTTTTCATTCTCAACTACACAAGTAGAAGAAGAAGAAGATAGCATGAACCGAAAACAACAGGCAGAAGCATTGAAGCCACTGAGGCCGGTGGAGCCACAATTGAATGTGAAGAGTAAGAACATGGGCAGGGAACATGGAGGGCAATGGCTGAGCAACACGACACGGCATGTAAGGATATATGAAGCATATATTAATCCCGAAACATGTGAGTTCGATCAAACACGGATAGAGATAAGCTTACCTTTCTTCTCTATCCAACTAATGAGTTCGTGTGGACAGATAACAAAGTTTATTCTTATTTCCAGGAGCTCGTGGATCATGAAGGGAAATATATTTTACTGAACTTTATTGTTATAATCTCTTAGATTTAAAATAATTTTCCTAATATTATCTTTCATTGTTGCTTTGATTGTGTATGATATTTAATATGATTTTGCTTTTCTAGATAATGAGATAATTATGCAAATATATTCTAGAATATGATATTTATGATTATGATTTAATATGATATGGTATTAATGTTTAAAAAGAGTTTATTTCTAATTAGACTCTTATCTACCTTATGAAATAGGTTTCCTTGTGGAGATAAAGTAGAGATCCTTAAATAAGATATCAAGGACATGTGTGTGGCTGCATCACTCCGAAATATACATACTTACATGCACTTGTGCACGCTGTGAAAATTCAGAGAAATAATCCTTCAAGAGACGTGCTGTTGTAAAGAGGGTAGATACTGCGTGTTTCCTTGAATGTTGGAAACATCTACAGACAACATCCGTGATGAAGTTGGCTGAAGACCGTTTTCGTGGATCCTCTTTTTGGCATCAAATTTTTTGCTTTATTATAGACGTTTTATTACTCTTGGTTATTTTAGAAAGATTTTATTTTCTCAACGTGTTGAGAAAATTGATTTTAATATTAATCACTAGTTATTGGTTTTTGTGTAAACGATTTGGTTTTCTAGTGATTAATTTTTGCTCTGAGGCACCGCACAAGTATTTATACTTGTGCAAATTTAATCTTGTCCATCCATTTATTTAAATTCAATTTGTGTTACAATCTTCAATATTCCGCTGTATGTTGTCTCAAATGTTGCAGCATTTGGCACAACACTTAATTCTGATAAAACACAAATTCATAATGTAACGTCTACTAATTTTAAAAGCGCGGAAATATATATATTTTTAAAAGCTCGCATTTTCGAAATAACATATAAAAATGATCTTAAATATTTGACAATAAAAATAGTGCGTAAACATAAACGAGTAAAAATTGTGAAAATCCTCAGCGTATCAAAACCAGCGTATAAAAATTTACATATCATCTCAAATCTCAGAAAAACAAAATGCGGAAAACATGTGGTCCTCGGGTCGTGTCAGCCCACCAGGTCTGTCTACTCAGTGTTCATCACATCCAGTCCTCTCAATAACAAACTCACCAGCATCACACACGCCTAGTGAGTCTAAAGACTCAACACACATGTACTGTTAACAACAAGTACATATACATAGCACACAGCAGTGAAAAATATCATATTCAACATATATTTCATGAACTTAAAAGCATAACGTAAACATATCGTATAAAATCATGTCGTGTCAACTCATGTCATCTCATCACATGTCATCTCATATCATCATATACGTGTCAAAACAGCTCATTGTGTCATCATGAACTTAAACATTTTCTTTTAATTGAATTCAGTTAATTAGTTGTGAGTACTTTCGTATCAGTTCTATCGTATCAGCTCTATTCGATTGATCCATCTATAAACCGTGGTACCCGACGGCGGGGGACATCAGCGACAGCATTACCCGTCCACTGAGCCCGGGCCTCAGCTCATCATATCTCATGTCATCGTATTCATATACATCTTCAGTCACAACCAATTCTCATCCTTCAAAAAATATCATCATTTTCATCACTTAATAAAAACATGCATATGCGCAACTTTTCCTTTAAACCAAGCATGCAACGTATTTGTCATAATTGCGTAAAAATCGTAAATATGATGCATAATCATTTAAAATATCATAATTTGTGCTCAGGGCGCTGTCAATACCAAAATTTCACCTCGGATGCAAAATGACCATTTTGCCCATAGAAACCCAAAAATTCTTGTTTTAACCCTGAACCTCTAAAATTGACCCAAAGTTTACCAAACTTCTTAAAATGTCCCAAAATATTTTTATAAGCATTCCTAGATGTAAACTCGAGTCAAAATCAGAACTAAATCGATTCGTTTTAAAACTTGGACCGGGGTCCCGGTTTGAACCCGAATCGACTCTAAACTTAATCAACTTTTTCCAAACTTGCACCATAAATTATGTCCTCTACCCCATCATGTTTCTGCCAGCACCTATTACTCCTCATTAACTCTTGGCCCCCCCTTGTATGCTTATATACCAACACATCTCCAACACCTTGAATATTACGTCCACTCCTATCATAACGTGTACAGCCCTTGAGGGTCACCGTTAAGACCTTAGTTAGCCTCCTAAACCAAGCCTAACCGAAGCAAGAAAGTACCCCAAAATTCTCGGCCCTTCCTTGTTTGCACTCTATTTCATCATCTTCTCCAAAAACTCACGTCCCTAGCCTACCCCGACTGCACCAGCCCTGAACCAGCCTATCATGGACCTAGACAAGACCCTAAGGAACCTATTAGAACCAACCCACCAGTTCCATGCACGCGGCTGTCTTTAAGAACCGAGAATCTACAAGAAGGCTCCTACCGAGACCAACTCGCCTCTACCTGGACAGATCGATTGTCCCGTCACTCCAGCGTGGTTCAAGCCATTCCAGACCCCTACTCAGACCCACCAGGGTCTGGTCCAGGGCTGGAGAAGGCCCTCACACAGCTGGTGTAGCAGGAACACATGAATCGAACCCCTTTTTCACCTCACACCCGATCGGCCTACCCGACTTCATTCCAAACCGAACAAACTTCACACCCAGAGCCTACACCTCAACACTCTCGATCTGCACAGGCCCTTGACAACCTTAAACAGCAGCCCCTTGCACCACATATCAGAAAACGTGGGTAGTGCAGTATGAAAAATTACAAGAAATACATGTACAAACCGAAATTCTTCATGTACCATAATCGATCTAAACATTTCATGCATGATACATACATATCAAACATAAATCACGTGAATGATGCAGCAAGGATGGTTACAGCGCGTGCCTTGGTGATTTGAAGAGCTAGATCGAGACAAAGGAACCCGGATGGACTTTTCTTGCACAAACTAGCCAAACACCGATGCTTTCAGCTGCTTGGGGGTTGAAAACGAGGGGAGGGGATCTGAATGGGGTGAATTGTTGGCTGATACAAATTTAGGTTTAGGGTAAATGGAGTTTAAGTGTTAATTATTTAGTTAATAATATGTTAATGGGCCACAATTTCATTGTAAACGTTTTAAAATAGTTTTAAGCCCCATAAGCTTAAAAGTGGGCCCATTAAATCCAAACACACTCCAGAAAAATATTTTGTGTCGGAAAAATTTTGAAAATATTAGCCGAACCCTCAAAAAGTCCCCCGATTCGATAAAATTTGGGTCCCGTTTAAAATAAAATCCTGCGGGTAAAAATACCCAAAAATTCCCATTTTTGAAAAATACGCTTAAAAACACCTTATATTAATTTATGAAAATAAATCGTATTATAATAATAATTTTCCTGAAAATTCTCCTATCTCCGTTCCTCTATCGGACGTGAAATGCATCAAGAAATCCTAATGCATGAACTTAAAAAATTTATGGAATAAATTCTACCGTGCATGAATTATGCATAAAATGCATAAAAATAATTAAACATAAATTAATGAAATAAACATGCATTTAATGCTTTAAAACAATTTAATAAAATACCAAAGAAATTTAATAACTTGCATGCATGTGGTTTACGTGAACCTTCTAATTTCGGGACTTTACACATAATCTTATTCTACTGTTGATATATTTATACACATCTGTCGAACAATAGTCTTTACAAGTGGTATCAATGCCTACTCTTGATTTACTAAGTGATGATTCTAGTTTTTGTTTTGTTTGACAGAATTGATTAAATGGATGCATCTCTTGCTAACACAGCACTTCGGCCACCAGTTTTAGACGGAACCAATTACAGTCTATGGAAGGTCAAAATCCGGTTTCTTGTAAAATCCATAGATGAGAGAGCATGGCAACGAGTTCTAAGCGGTTGGACTCCACCGAGGAGACTGGACGAAGATGGTGATAGTCTAATTAAATCGGAAAGTGACTGGACTACTGATGAAGTGCAGATTTCTAATTATAACTCAAAGGCATTGAATGCGATTTTTTCCTCAGTTGATACGAATATGTTCGGGCTTATTACTAATTGTGTTTCTGTAGTGCCCAAAATCAGTACACATATAACACATGCATTTATTTAATTGTTAAATTATTTATTTAATTTTAAAAATGAGTTTTAACGATGCGTGAATTATTAAAATGCATTATTTTAAATTATTTATGTTTATGTGATGCACATTAAAATATTTTCTTGAGTTTCATGTTTCAGGCGATTATTCGAGGCGAGATCGAGGAAAAGAGACCGGTGACGATTTTGACAATTTTTAAATGTGATATATTATTTTAAGTTAGGATGTGGCATTTTAAATAATTTATTTAGCTCTAGCATTTTAAAAGCCTAAATAATTGAGTTAGTTGTTTTAGACTTTTAAAACCTTTAAAGTTTATCAATTGTGTGTCTTATTTTAATTAGGAGACTTTACTTAGTAGTGACAATTAGAATTTTATTAATACGCATTGTTAATTAAGTGATTAGCAAATCATTCCCCTAATCTACTCTAAAACACACGCACACACACACCTACACACACACTCACACGTAAAACACACAACACACACACACACCTACGCATTTTATTTTCAGATTTTTGAGAATAAAAAACCTAGGGTTCTTGAGAGAAAAGCAGCTGCCCCTTCCCCTTTGATTTTTCCAGCAAGTTTCGGTGATTTTATTGCAAGAAAATCGTGCCACAATCGTCCCGGATCAAGCCTTACTCCGTCTCCGCTTCGGTATCGCTGTATCGTGTGTTTCTCATCAAAAGCACGTATATTCTGTTATTTCTGCATCGACCTAGTCATATTATGTGTTGTATTGTTATTTATGCGTAAAAATACATGTGTGATGTGTAGAAGTTTGAGCAATTATGTTTAGATCACTTTTGAAACCATTTTTGGATCAAAAATCACGTTTTTGTTGTCTTTTTAAATACTGTGATTTTTCGGTCGTGATTCTGAGAAAACCTTCGATAAGAAAATTGTAGAACTTTTCGATACCTTCGATTTGACAGTAAATTCGAAATATTTCTATAAAAATCGGGTGAGTTATGGAGTTTTTCGTGAGATTGCTCAAACTGCGTTTTTCTTAAAATTATATTATTGATGTGTTCTTGAAGTTTTATGGTTGCAGGCTTTGTTGGGGATTGACGGGTGATCGCTGCTGCGTTAGATATGTTGTTAATGATGTTGGGATGGTCATTGACGTTTTGTTTCGCGTCGTTAGGCACATGGGAGAGCGAGTAGTCGTAAAACTATTTTCGTGTCAAAATTCGAGTTATGAGTTTTATTGTGTTGCGTGTGTTGCGTCGCTTCTTTGGGAACGTTTGGGACATTTTTATGGAGTCGAGTTTGGATCATAGTGTCCTAGGATGAGTCTCGAAGCGTTGATCACTGTATGTGTAATCGAAATTGGAGAGTATAAGTTTCTGAGTCGCAGAGTCCAGTTTGCTCGGCGCTCGAGCGGTAACTTTTTACCGCCCGAGCGCCACCCTTTCTGTCCAAGTGTTCTTTCCAGTAAACCTGGCGCTCGAGCGGTAAAGTTTTACCGCCCGAGCGCGGCCTCATCTGTAAACATATTTTGTTCCGTCTTCTTTTCAAGTTCTATAGTGAGTTCATGTCTTTTATTTTTGGGAAATGTTCTCACATCATTTTAGAGATTGTTCGGGATATGATGTCATGGGTTAGTACGAAGATTTAACGAGTTCAAGCCCCGAGTGACCTAGAATGTCATAAGCTATCTATTTAATTCGGTGGAGAGCAAGAATACCTACGTCTAAGTATGCAAGTTAAGTGTTAAAATTCATGTTAGTATGTGCAGCAGTAGCCCCAAGTGAGATCCAATGAATCCCTCAACGCCAAGTAAGTATGTTCGACGTTCAAAGAAAATTGTTTCAAGTTTTTGAGGTATGCTAAATGTCTTGTGACCAATTTATATATGGGGTTGGAAAGCGTTAAAGCATGAACGGGGATCTCATGTATGTGGCAGTGGATTCTTCCCTGTCAGTCCAGTATTGTGGTTTAGTCTGATCAGGCGATTATGTTATGGGTCACTTGCTTTGAAACATGCCTCTACGCAAAATGATGAAGTTTATGTATGTTCATGTATGTACAAGTATGCAAGCATGTTTAAGAAAAGTTTTATGTTTATGGCACGTCTACGTATGTACGTATGTAAGTTCAAGTTTAAGTGCAAGTTCAAGTTTCAAGTTATGTATGCTCTATTTTGAAGTTGCATGTGGTTTTATTATGTAGTACTTGTTACTCCCAGTTTATACGTGTTGAGTCTTTAGACTCACTAGACTTGATCGATGCTGGTGAGAATGATTTCAAGGAGACGAGGGGTGGGGACCAAGGAGCAGGCTTGTACTGAGCAGGAGGCTAGACCCGAGGACCGCCAATGTTTTTAATGATATTTGCAATGTTTAATACTCTGATTTTATGTTACGGGTTGAGGTTCAAGCAAATAATTTTGTCAAATTTTATTTTTAGATCTTTTGTTGCAACAACTTTTGAGACGTGCAGTTTACTTTATCGAATTTTTAAGGTTCACGAATCATTTAAGAAAATTTTAATTTTTCAATAATTTCAAGTAGTAAATAGTACAGTACGTTACAGTTTCGGCCAAGGATGTATGGGATATTCTCCAAAGACACTGTGAAGGTTCTGAGAGTGTGAGACGAACTAGACTAAGGATGCTTACTTCCAAATTCGAGATGATGAGGATGGAAGAATTTGAGAACATACTGGATTATGATCGTCGCCCACGGGAACTTGCAAATGAGGCGTTCAGTCTTGGAGACCCAATCTCTAATGAACGATTAGTTAGCAAGGTTCTTTGCCCGAAAGATTCAACGTAAAAATCTGTGCAATAGATGAGGCATGACACATCTCAGATGGCTTTGGAAGACCTGATTAGCTCACTTCGAACCTTCGAAATGAACATGGACATGCAGAAGAAAGAAAAGGGAAGACGATGGCATTCCAAGTCTCAAATGACTCCTATAATAACCTTCTTCAAATATCCCAAGAAGTTAATGAATCAGATCTCTGTGAGGACTCAATCGCCTATATCACAAAGAAATTCGGGGATTAGTTGAAGAGAATTAGAGACAAGAAGAAGGATGCACAACCTTCGAAATTTCCAAGTCTTCAAGCACCTGAAAGGCCACAAATGTTTCCGGCCAAGCAACAATTTCAACCAAGGAACGAAGGCAAGGGAAAATTTAATTCAAAGAAGTATGATTCGGTGCAGTGTAGAGAATGCGATGGGTTTGGTCACTATGTCAATGAATGTGTTAACAGATTACCCAAGAACAAAGGCTACAATGCATCTCTAAGCGAAGAAGAATCTGATGAGGAGAAGAAATCCAATGATGAAGAGAATCACACCTCATCGACTGCATTATTGACAGAAAATCGCTGGCTGCAGGTGAATCCTTTAGGTGTTTTCCTAGGTGTTGCCACTCCTGGCCCCAACATCTGCAAAAATGCATTTTGTTTAAAATCTATATCTTTTGGAAATTCGAGTGTAGATGATGAGTTGGAAGCTGATGATGAAAAAATCACTTTTGAGAGTGTACAAAAGCTTTATGAAGAGTTGTTTGAGGATTGGACCAAAAGAAACAAGCTTGACTCAACTCTTGTAAAGGAAAAAACTGATATAAAATCCGTGGTTGCCAAACTTGAAGTAATTCTGAGCAAAAGGAATTAAAACTGGGTAAGACCAAAGAAGAACTTCTAAAGGCAACTGAAACCTTATCCAAGTTCAATTCGAGCACATCCAAGCTTTATTCCATACTGTTGATGGGAAGAGATGATAAGAAAGGTTTAGGGTTCAAAGTCAGTGTATTTGAAATTGGTGAATCTTCCAAGTCGACTATCTTTGTGAAAAAAAAATCTGTCACAAGCCACACGTCCTACATCTCCAATCAAAAGCTCTCCACCGAAAAGACAACCTACTGTACCCGTTCCTAAGAAAATAAAATGCAGGTATGTATGTCATTACTACTTTAAGCCTGGTCATATCAGGTCCTACTGTTTTAAACTCAGGGATGACTGCATGAACCAAAATTCAAGCCAGATGTTGCCCCGAATGTTGCACAACACTTTCGGCAACACCTCCAAACGCAGATCTATAGTAAGACAAGTTTGGGTAACAAAGGTAAAAATTCACTGTAATGTTGTTTATACTTTATTAAAAACTAACACTGCAGGTCAGTGGTACTTTGATAGTGGAAGCTCACGCCATATGACGGGATCACGAGAACATCTCAGTGATTATATTGAACGAGTAACCTATGGAGGGGGAGCAAAAAGAAGGATTGTTGGAAAGGGAACACTGAATGTTGAAGGACTACCAAAGCTCCAAAATTTGCTTCATGTTAATGGATTGAATTCGAATTTGATAAGCATAAGTCAATTGTGTGATGATAATTTGCTTGTCAATTTGATAAACATTCTTGTGAAGTTTTTGATGAAACTAACATGTGCATTATGACATGTACAGGGTCTTTGGATAATTGGTATCAAATAGGTGAAGAACTTTCATGCAAACATGAACAAATTACTGAAATCGACCTTTGGAACCAAAAACTCGGTCATGCAAATTTCAAAACATTGAAAATTTTGAGTAAGTACGATGCAGTATGAGGTATGCCAAATCTTTCATCTGGAATACCATATGTATACGGAGATTGTCAAAAAGGAAAACATACTCGCGTGTCACACCCAGTGTTGTCAACATCTGGGACAACACGCTGTCTGGAATTGCTACACATGGATCTTGTAGAGCCCAAAATCAGTACACGTATAACTCATACATTTATTTAATTGTTAAATCATTTATTTAATTTAAAATGAGTTTAGTGATGCATAATTTGTGAAAGTTGCATTATTTTAAATTATTTAAGTTTATGCGATGCACGGTTAAAATGTTTTCGAGTTTCATGTTTGAGAAGATTATTTGAGGCGGGATCGAGGAAAAGAGATCGGTGACGTTTTTTGGCAATTTTTAAATATGGTATTTTATTTTAAGTTGAGAATGGGGCGTTTTAAATAATTTATCTAGTTTCAGCATCTTTTTTAAAGCCTAAATTATTTATTTAAGAGAGTTTAGAATTTTAAAACTTTTAAAGTCTAGCACATGTACATTTTATTTTAATTAGAGATTTTGTTAAAGTTAAGGGAGAATTAATATTTTAAAATTAGTGCTAATTAATAATTAGGCAAATTTTACTCTCCCTAATTTACTAATCACACACACTCACACTTTTACACACACTAAAATCGGCAAAAACACACATTATCACAATTCAGATTTTATTATTTTGAAAGAACAAAACCTAGGGTTCTTGAGAGAAAAAGCAGCCGTCCCTCCCTTTTTTCCAGCAAATTTTCGTGTGCTTTAGTGCAAGAAAATCGAGCCACAATCGTCTCAGATCAAGCCTCGCACCATCTCCGCTTCGGTATCGCCGTATCGTGAGTTTCTCACATTAAAGGCACGTATATTCTGTTATTTCTGAATCGATCTTGTCATATTATACGTTGTGTTATTATTTATCCGTAAAAATACATGCGTGATGTGTAGAAGTTTGAGCAATGACGTTTGAATAAATTTTGAAACGGTTTTTGGATCACAAATCTCGTTTTTACTGTCATATTTAAAAACTGCAATTTTTCGGTCATGATTTTGAGAAAACTTTATGCATGAAAATTGCAGAACTTTTTGATACCTTCGATTTGACAGTAAATTCAAAATATTTGGATAAGAAATGAGTGAGTTATGATTGTTTTCGTGGGACTGCTCAAACTGCGAATTTTATGAAAATGTGTTCTTGACATGTTCTTGAAGTTATTTGTTGCAGGCTTCGTTGGGCATCGCCGGGCTTTTGCTATTGTATTTAGATATGTTATGGGATGTATTAAGGGGTTAATTGGTGGTTCGTTTGGGTCGGGATTTGCTTGGGATGTAATAGAAGTCGTAGGAAGCGAAACGATGCCGAATTATGGGTTATTGTTGTATTGAAGTTACTTGTAGATGCTTGGGGACGTTTGGGGTGTTTGTACGGGTACGAATCAATGTAATAACATCCTAGGATGAGTCTCAAGGTGTTGGTTCATGGTCCTTAGGCTTGGATTGAGATGGTGAAAGATTAAGTTAGTGAATTTTCGTGATTTTCCACATACAAAGGGTACCCGGACCCCTTACCGGACCCCGGCACGGAGTCCGTGTCCTTTTTCCTTCAAAAATACGAAATTCCAGTGCCTACCCGGACCCGTACAAGGACCCCTACACGGGGTCCGTGTAGCCCCTCTTAAAAACAAAATTAAAAAAAAAATTATTTTATTTTTTTTAAGATTTGCTTCGGGGTTCTATATCATGGTTTATTACGATGGTTAAAAGTTATTCATTTAAAAATATAAGATTTGTTTTGGGGTTCTATATCATGGCTTAGTACGATTATGGAACGAGGTCAAGTCCCGAGTGATCTAGAATGTCATAAGCTATTTATTTAGTTCGGTGGCGAGCACGAGTTAGCTACATATATATAAGTTATGCAAGATAAGTATTTGAACTCATTTTAGTATGTACAGCAGCGGCCCCAAGTGAGATCCAACGAATCCCTCAATGCCAAATAAGAATGTTGACGTACAAAAGAAAATATTTTATGTTTTTGAGGTATGCTAAATGTCTTGTGACCAAATTTATGTTTAGGATTGGAAAGCGTTAAATTAAGAACGGGGACCAATCCACCCGTTAAATTATGAACGAGTATAGATCAAGATTGGAAAGCATTAAATTATGAACGGAGACCAATCCGCCCGTTAAATTATGAACGAGGATCTCATGTATGTGACAGTGGATCTTCCCTGTCAGCCCAGTACTGTGGTTTAGTCTGATCAGGCGAATTATGTTATGGGTCACTTGCTTTGAAACATGCATCTACGAAAAATGATGAAGTTTATGTATGTTTAAGTATGTTACAGTATGCAAGCATGTTTATGAAAAGTTTTCACGTTATGGCACGTCTATGATATGTATGTATGTTCAAGTTTAATTCAAGTTCAAGTTTAAGTATGTACGCTCTATTTTGAAGTTGCATGTTGTTTTATTACGTATTATTCGTTACTTCCAGTTTATACGTGTTGAGTTTTTAGACTCACTAGACTTGATCGATGCAGGTGATGATGATTATGAGGAGACGGGAGGTGGTGACCAAGGGGCAGGCTTGGACTGAGCAGGAGGCTAGACCCGAGGACCGCCCAAGTTTTTAGATTTATGAAAATGTTCAAATATTTTTGTCAAACTTAAATTTTTAGATCTTTTGTTGCAACTGATTGGAAACGTACAGTTTACTTTATCAAACTTTGGTTGTTCATGATTTATTTAAGAAAATTTTTAATTCTTCCGCAAATTTTTAAGTAGTAAAAAGTACGGTACGTTACAGATCTTATGGGTCCTATGGAAGTGGAAAGCTATGGAGGTAAGAATTATTCTTTTGTGTGTGTAGATGATTTCTCACGATTTTCATGGTAAGTTTTATTAGAGAAAAATCGGATGCTTTCGATGTGTTCAAACAATTGGTCACAAGGATCACAAACTTCCATAATTTTAAGGTGAGAATGATCGGGACTGATCATGGTAAGAAATTTGAAAATTCTTCTTTCTCATCATTTTGTAACAGGAAATGGATTTCACATGAATTCTCAGCACCAAAAACCCCACAGCAAAATGGCATCACCGAACGCAAGAATAGAACTTTGCAAAAAATGACAAGAGTGATGCTAGCTTCAAAGAACATTTCAAAGCGCTTTTAGATAGAGGCCTTAAATACGACTTGTCATATTTCAAATAGGGTGTATTTGAGTAGTGGCTCAACCATGACATCTTATGAAATAATCATGGGAAAGAAGCCCAATCTGAAATACTTTCATATTTTTGGATGTGTTTGTTATACTTTGAATGACAGGGATCAACTTGCAAAATTTGACTCAAAGAGTGATAACTGCTTGTTTTTGGGATATGCCACTAACAGTCGAACTTACCGAATGTTTAATTTAAGAATTAGGTCTATTATGGAATCCATTAATGTTGTTTTTGATGATTGTGCAGATCTCAAGAAGAAAACTGCTGAAGATGACGTTGAAGACCTTCTGGAAAATCCACTCGTACTCGAAAGTGCAGGTGTTGCCCTAGATGTTGCAACATCTAGCACAACACGTGACACTGAAGTCACTGAATCAGGAGAAGAAACGCATACCGATGATGATGCAGTAGATGATGGACCGAATATTCCAAATAAAATTCAGAAAAACTATCCTTCATCTCAAATAATCAGAAACATGCGAGAGGATGTTCACACTCGAAAGAAGGAAAAAGTGGATTACCGAAAAATGGCTGGACTCATATGCATGAGCTCTACATACTCACATGTTAGATTTTCATGTTTTATATCCAACTTTGAGCCTAAAAATGTTGATGAAGCTTTGAAATATGTGTTTTGGATTAATGCAATGCATGATGAGCTTGAGCAATTCGTTCGAAATGATGTGTGGAACTTGGTTCCACCTCCTAACCATGGTAACATAATTGGTACAAAATGGATTTTCAAGAATAAAACCAATGAGTCAGGAAACATCATTAGAAACAAAGCAATGTTGGTTGCTCAAGGGTACATACAGGTTGAAGGGGTTGACTTTGATGAAACCTTTGCTCATGTTGCCTGTATTGAGTCAGTCAGACTATTGCTAGCCATTGCTTGCTACATGAAAATCAAACTTTTTCAAATGGATGTCAAAAGTACGTTTTTGAATGGTATTTTAAGTGATGAAGTGTATGTTAGACAACCTAAGGGTTTTGAGGATCCAAATCATTTTGATCATGTCTACAAATTGAAGAAAGCTCTCTATGGGTTGAAGCAAGCACCACGTGCAAGGTATGGAAGATTGACAAAATATCTACTTGAAATTGGCTTCAAACGAGGTGAGGTAGACAAAACTCTTTTTATTCAGAAATCCAAATGTGAGATTCTTATTTGTCAAGTCTATGTTGATGATATAATCTTTGGTTCTTCATCTCAAAAACATGCTAATGATTTTGTTGAATGCATGTCATCTACATTTGAAATGAGCATGGTTGGTGAATTAAGTTTCTTTCTTGGCATGCAAATCAAACAACTGCATGATGGCATCTTTTTGTGTCAAAGTAAGTATGCTAAAAATTTGGTAAAGAAATTTTCTAATGAGAACACCAAGTACATGAAGACAGATATGGGATCAAATGAAAAATTATCCAAAGATGATGCTGCCGAAAATGTAGACAACACCTTATACCGCATCATCATAGGGAGTCTCATGTACTTGACTGCTAGCCGCCCTGACTTAATGTTTAGTGTTTGTTTGTGTTCTAGATACCAATATAATCCTAAGATTTCTCACTTATCTTACGATACATAGCCGGAACCATTGACTTAGGATTATGGTATACTTACAAAACCAACTTGAATTTAGTAGGGTTCTCAGATGCTGATTGGGCTGGAGATTTGAACGATAGAAAAATCATTTCTGGAGGCTGCTTTTATTTTGGCAATAACTTGATATTATGGCATAGTAGAAAACAGAACAATGTTTCACTTTCAACTGTTGAATCCGAATATGTGGCAGTAGGAAGTGGTTGCACTCAACTTTTGTGGATGAACCATATGATAGAAGACTATGGACTTCAGAGTGAAACTTTAATTGTGTACTGTGATAATTCTAGTGCAATCAATATTTCATAAAATCCAGTACAACACTCTCGTACTAAACACATTGACATTCGACACCACTTTATTCGAGATTTAGTGGAAAAAAGATTGATTCGAATTGAATTTGTTGATACAAATAACCAATTGGCTGACATATTCACAAAAGTATTAGACTTTGAGAGATTCTCCATCCTTATGAAATCTCTCAGCATGTGTTCTGCCTGATCATTCATAGATGTTGTCTCAAATGTTACAACATCTCGGACAACACCTAACATACATGTACACTTTTAGGACTTAGACATACTGCATCTACATGCATACTGTTAAATGAAGTGATATAACAATCTTGCATAATCTTCTAGTACACTTACAATTTCTTGTTCTATCTAGTCTTAACACACTTGGATATGCTTAACAATATGATTAAATCACAAAGTAGATGAAGGATGATCATGTACTCCATGACTTTGTCTCATACGAAAAGTGACTTAAAAAGATAGAGTAAAAAGACAAATCAATTATGCATATTGCTCTGTATCAAAAGAAAAGATGGGAAAAAGCTACCTAAAAGAGTCCAATGAAGACTGTGATTTTAATGTGGGAGCTACCTCTTCTGAGTTCAATACAGGATGAAAAACATAAGAATTTGAAAAAAGCTACCTAGAAGAGTCCAATGAAGATTGTTCTTCTAGTGTGGGAGCTGTCAATTCTATGTTCAGAAATTTGTTAAGTCACTAAGGGTGAAGAAAAATTAAAATTATTTTTGAAATTGGATGTGTTGTCCGAAAATATTGGCAACATTTGTGACGACACTTCAACTGTAAACATATCTCATATTTGTTTTCATGTTTTCATTTCTGTTACATTCTGTTATTAGGAATAACTAGATCATGCATAAACATATAATTGTGAATGTTTTTGAGTCATAAGGTGTGGGGACCCGGACGCTAATCATGTTCTTAATCATCATTGAGACAATTTAATCAGTTATAATAAATAGGGTCTATTTTTTTTATTACAATATTAAATGCGGAACATAATGGAATACATTCTAACATACATATCAGTATTAAAGTACAAGTCTTGTACTACATACAATCATTCAAAACTAAGGTTTAACGACTAAATATCAAGTTTTTAAACCCTATCTCTAATCAAAGTCCGTAGTCTCCACTCTAATCACGATCTCTCTTCATCTCCTTGACCATGAACCTGTCCCAACTGTTGCCATTCACGCATACAAACACGAAAACAGCCGGATAACTCCGGTGAGATATACATCCCAGTATAAATCAACGAAACATGCAATCATATAAACAATATAAAGAATGAAACAGATAATAGTAATATGTATCAAAATCCGAAAACATAATCAATATAAAACTGTCAATCAGACTCGTGACTCCACGTCTCAGACTAGACTCAATCCTAGTCTAGGGATCCCGGTTTCCAGACGTTGGTATTCTATATCGAACATCAGTAATAGAAGAAACTCCAATTCTATCCACTTCGATATAACCAAACATCCGGTGTCTTGACCTATCTGTCATAGACTCTGGCACTATCTGTTAGAGTAGGTGCCCGTCGAGCCAAGTGTTGGCCGAGTGTTCACAATGAAACTCTATGTATAAGCAATCTTTATTTTAATAATATTTGAAATTATTACTTTGGCACATCTTTATCTGTATACCCATGCTAGTTGCATAGATAAAGCCCTTGAATATACAAATAGTAGAAAGAATATGAGATGCTCATATGATGAGTATCATGAAACTCATATTTGTAATACTGTATATTCTAAACGGTTCCTAGTCGATTCAGCCGCCACTAAGAAGGATATAGGCCGCTCGAGTTCGAGACTAGTATCTGCGATGTGAGTACCATGTTTCATTGGTAGGGAACATTGTGATGTCCGAACATGCAGATAGGTGCTCCTTGTAGAGAGTGCACTGAACAACCCTCCATAAAAGGACTTTCCAAGTGGTTCTCACTTATCGAGTGGAAAAGTCCCAGTTTATGGTTGTACACCATTAGTCCTTATGACTCGAGACAACATTGAGACTCTATGTGCTAGAATTACACTTTGACTTGTTTACCGACTCTCATGGGGTCATCAGGCGACAAGGTTGGGTGTTCTGTCGAAACACATAGGAGTCGATGCAATGTAGTCGGGGATTCACCGCTTACCTTCGGGTATGGATATCCTATGTGTAATCATGTGTATGTAGGTTGAAATCTCTGATCAGAGTACGGTGGTAATTATGAAAGGTGTTTCATAGATTACACCATCGATTCAACTACGACTTGACACATAATATCGATTCATTGACAACTCTCGATAAACCAATGGTTGTCGAATCGGTCGGGATATATGAGTTGAAGGGACCGTACTGTACGCTAACCATAATAGAATGGTTCTTGCAGGCACTATCATTTGATACCTAGGGAATCATGTAAGCGATGCTGCTAGGCGTTTAACATGATTGGTTGGGTATTATCAGACTTGAGTTCTGACGTTCTTGTTATCAAGGTGTTGATAAGTAAGAATGGGACAATTGGGGTATGCTCGCATAAGGACATGTTTAGTCCGAATCACATGGAGATGTGAACCCACTGCTAGTTGTATCAGTGAACCATTGAGGGTCACACAAGTACAAGCTTTCTCGATCCCGTTGAGAAGTAAAATAGTTCAATGTGTTGAACGGCTTATAAATGAGTTTATAAGAGTAAAGAAAAAATAGAAGTATGACTTCTATGAGAGAAATGTAATTTTTAATTTATGAATGTGTTCTTAAATTAAAAGTTGACCAAATAAATAATGTAATTGAAAATTGTGATTTTCATAAACATTATTATGGACTAAATTAAATTAATTCAGGCGTTGAATTAATTAAACACTAGTGGACCTAGTAGAGTTCAAATAATTAAATTAATTCAAGTGTTGAATTAATTAAATCATATTGAGTCTTGTAGAGCTCAATTTAAATTAATTATTTAACTAATGGGACTTGGGTAAATTCAAGTATTGTTTAATTAGTCTCAAATATGTTTGAGATAATTAAATTTAGTCCATGGTTTTTAATTTGTTAAAAACCATATAATATATGTATGCATGGGAGGTGAAGGGTTGGAGACTACTTTTTGGGTTATCAAGGCATGGCATGCAAAAAGGTATTTTTGCTTTTAGCTTTTTGCAAGTCCAAGACAAGTCTCCCTCCCCCCATTCAAGCAACACCATGGCCGAAATTCTAGTTGTAATTCTCTCCAAGTTTTTCTCTCATTTTATTCTTCAAGTGTTGAGGAAAGAAAATTCTTCTCTTTGAAAAATCCTCTTAGTTTTCTAGTGCAAATTAAGAGGGGATTTACCGAGTTGGTGGTGGGCCTAATTTGAAGGTTGGAAGCTTGAAGATTTGTCATCCATTCAAGATCCAAGTTGTTTACAACTTGGTTGGTGCCATCATCAATCTCTTGAGATTGATAGGTAACTATTTCTAAACACCCTATATATGAGATTTTGGTGTTTTTGTATTTGCTACACACCTAGTACATGGTAGCCGAAATTTTCTTGCTTGAAAATGTGATTTTCGAAAATATTGTAGCTTCCGTTGCTCTTTCGATCACCTAAAATCGATCCCTTTTCAAGTGATATCATTAGCTAGGGTACTAGTTTTTGTGTAGCATCTACATAATATTATATTGAGATCGATTTTTAACCGCATGAGTGTATTTTTGCAACAAAAAACAGAGCTTTTTTGTGGGGAGTTTCAGGCATCATGTTGCTGCCCGTTTCGGGCAGCTCGGGCTGCCCGTAGTGCTGCCCATTTCAGGCAGCAAGGGCAGCCCGAGGGGCTGCCCGAACAACCCCTTTAAAATAATAATAAAAAAAATTTGGGTTGGCCGAAATCCGGCGACGGAGCTCCGGAGACGGCGATGACGACTAGGGTTTTCAAAAGTGTTTTGGATTATCAAAGTGTCATGGGCCTTGATGTTGTTGGGCCATTAGATGGCTAACATATTTGTAAATTTTAAATGGGCCAAAAAAAATATTTTTGGTGAAAAATGAGTTTTTGGGCCCTTCAGTTTAAAATTACAAAAGTTGCAAATATTTTCTCATGAAATAAATAATTTAAGTTTGGCTTTAATTATTTATAGTAAATTTTGATTTTCAAGAAATTCGGTTATAAATAAATTAATTAGAAAGTAGACAAAGGTGTTTGTATACTTTGTTAATTTAGTTTATAATCGTGGCGGTTAGTGATTGGATCAAGATATATAATATTGGATCAATTAATTATTGTGATAATTAATTGATGGTGTATGATATGTGATATGATGCATGAAGGATGATAAAAAACCCAAGCCCAATTTGCTAGGTGTATGCTAGGATATTTTGTGTTGAATTAATTTAATAATTATCAATTTATAAAGTGGGCTTGGTTTATGACCCGTTCCCACCCCATGAGATGTATCCCTATTTGCCATGGATATTTATTTGTAAATATTAGTATAGTCGATGATCAAGATTGGAAGATGGTGGCCATGATGATTATCAAGATCGAAGACATGTAAATATTGGAAGCTAATGTAATAGTTGCATTTGCATCCCGTGCATTTCCCTAGGATTGGACCTAGGCCCATGTTTAGCTCACACGAGCCATTAGTATTGGGGCGATTGATCATCCTTGTTTGTTTACTGTTTATAATGTATGCATGATATGTTATAAATAATGAGTATGTGCGTTATTATTATGATAATAACAAAGTTGCATGAATCCGGTAAACATACGATCAAACATGCCGAGCTTTTAAAATAAAATTAATGATGAGACCTTTAAAAATTAAAAACCCCCATTTGGAATAAGATTCAAAATTAATATCAAGCCCGAAAAGGGGAATTATAAATTTGTTTATAATTTCCATGTCTTCCATCGACAATGGCTGCATAATGAACGCTACCCGTACTCGGGACTCGGCTCATATTATTGGGGGGGACCTGGGTGCCGGAAAGCTGTGACATCCATTGAAATGGTGATGTGAACTACGTGGAACTCCCATGATTTCGGCTCATATTATTGAGGGAACTCATGGCGACCGTCCATTAAGGTTCAACATCGATGGTTAAGGCTTGACACGTAAAGATGAACGACGTCATATTATTGGGTCCTAATCAAACGTGAGACAAAAGTTTACGTAGAGGGTTGCATTGTGATGCAATTGGAAACTACCTTTTAGGAATTGTGACTGGCTGATATTATTCGGGATCATAATTCGCTAATTGGATCTTACGTACCTACTGAGGAAAAGAGTTTCTCGTTTTCACTAGAGGGTAGTGAAAGATGTCAAAACAGTGGGAGCAAATATTTATGAAGTAAAAGTCCAAACTTCATATCTTACTAAATATTTTAAAATATTCATCAACATTTATCTGTTTTTACCTTTCAGTACAAATTGACAATGTCTTCGATTCGCAATCCGATATCTGTAATACTCGACAAACACATATTAACTGGACCTAATTACCTCACTTGGCTAAGAAACTTGAAAATCGTCTTGAATTCGGAAAGGGTAGCATATACACTGACTGAGTCGCCCTCTGTTGAGGCTCTGACTGACTGCACTCCTGAGGAATTGCAGACTTACAAGGAATGGTGTGACCATGACTTGATAGCCAGGTGTTATATGCTGATTTCTATGAATGATGAGCTGCAGAGACGTTTTGAGGATGCAAAGAGTGCTGCTGACATTCATTTGCATCTCAAGGAGCTCTTTGGTGAGCAAACACGTCCTCTTAGGCATGCTACCGTCAAGGAGCTGATCAATTTGCGCATGCGAGATGGGGCCTCGGTCCATGAGCATGGCCTAAAGATGATCGGGCTCGTGGACAAGCTCGTTGGCATGGATATGATCTTGCCTTCGGAGTTGACCACCGACGTGTTGCTCTTATCGCTGCCTAGATCATTTGATCCTTTTGTGGTGAACTTCAACATGAACAAGATGGAACCGACCCTTGAAGAGTTGGTGAACATGCTTGTGACCTTTGAGTCCACCATCAAGAAAGAGAAGCTGGTTTTTTATGTGGGTTCTTCATCTGGTACGAAGATTGATCCAGATGGGAAGGGAAAGAAGCGTTCTTTCCAACGTCCCAAGAAGAACGTGCCCTTGATGAGGCAATATCCGAATCTCGTTGAGGCAGCCAGACCAGTTAAGGCTGACAAGACTGCTGATGTATGTCATCACTGCAAGAAGCCTGGACATTGGAGGCGTAACTGCAGAGAATATCTTGCACAGAAAGGTTCTGGAAAAGGTATGTTCTAAATTGAAGTAAACATTTCAATTAACTCTACTTCTTGGGTATTAGATACCGGTTGTGGCTCACATCTCTGTAATGATTTACAGGTGATGGGAAGAAGTAGGAAGCTTAGGGAAGGTGTGACCTTCTTAAGGATGGGGAATGGAGCAAGAGTTGCTGCCAAAGCTGTTGAAGATGTTTACTTATTGTTGAACAATAGTTTTAAGTTAATTTTATGAGATGTTTTGTTTGTACATAATTTTGTGAAAAACATTGTTTCCATTTCTATGATGATAAAAATGGATATTCTTGTTTATTTAGCAAAGATGTTTGCAATATTTACAAGAATGAATGTTTGATTGGTACTGTTGAACTTGAAAACGATCTCTTTAACTTAAAATTTAAAGATATTCCACTAAATGTCCATTTAAAGACAGACACCATATGAGATATGGATGGGTAAGACACCCAAATATTCTTATCTTAGAATATAGGGGTGCCCTGCTTATGTGAAGCAGGTAGTGGGAGATAAATTGGATAGTCGATCCATTTTATGTTACTTTGTGGGATATCCAATGAATTCGGTTGGATACTACTTCTATCATCCCCAAGAAACAAAAGTGTTTGTTTCTAGGAATACAACCTTTTTGGAAAAAGAATTTCTATTGGATAGAAAATGGGAGATGATAGAACTCGAAGAGGTTCGAAAAACACCCACAATTATAGAACCCACACCCAAAGAGCCAAGAGAGGAGATACAAGCTCCTAGAAGATCCGAGAGAGTCTCGAGACCACCTATGAGGTATGGTCTGCTTCTTGAAGAGGGCCATGATGTGCCTATCCATGGATGTGATCCAAGGACTTTCAAGGAAGCGTTATCTGATTCCGATTCATCCAAGTGGCTTGAAGCGATGGAATCTAAGATGAATTCCATGCGTTCGAACCAATTGTGGAATCTCGTGGATCCACCTGAGGGAATTGTTCCCATAGGGTGTAAATGGATTTACAAGAGGAAACTTGGGGCGGATGGGAAGGTATTGAACTTCAAGGCGCGATTGGTGGCAAAAGAATATACTCAAAGATAAGGAGTTGACTTTGAGGAAACCTTTTCACCAGTTGCAATGTTCAAGTCTATAAGGATATTGCTAGCCATAGCTGCATGGTATGACTATGAGATATGGCAGATGGATGTCAAGAGAACCTTTCTTAATGGGGATATTAAGGAAGAGATTTACATGTCTCAACCTGAAGGGTTTACATCTATCGGGAGTGAGCATATGGTATGCAAACTTCAGAGATCTATTTATGGTCTAAAGCAGACATCTAGGAGTTGGAACCTTAGATTCGATAGTACAATCAAAGAGTTTGATTTACTAAGAATCCTGAGGAACCCTGTGTGTATAAGAAGGTCAGTGGGAGTGTTGTGACATTCCTGGTGCTTTATGTTGATGACATTCTACTTATTGGGAATGATGTAGGAATGTTGCAATCAACTAAGATATGGTTAGCGAGTAATTTCTCGATGCAGGACTTGGGTGAAGCATCTTTTGTATTGGGAATACAGATCTATAGAGATAGATCAAAAGGATTGCTTGGTATCACCCAGTCCACATACATTGATACCATCGTGAAACGGTTCTCGATGGATGAGTACAAGAGAGGACATCTACCAATGTGTCATGGCGTGACCCTATCCAAGTCTATGTCTCCCAAGACTGATGCAGAGATAGCTGCGATGACAAGCATTCCTTATGCATCTGCGATTGGTAGCATCATGTATGGGATGATATCTACACGTCCTGACGTGGCTTTTGCACTAAGTGTAGTGAGTAGATATCAATCGAACCCTGGTCTTCCACACCTGAAAGCTGTGAAAGACATCCTCAAGTAGTTGAGAAGTACCAATAAATTGTTCTTGGTCTATAGGGTGGAGAACTGAAATTGGAAGGCTGTACCGACTCTAGCTTCCAAAGCGATATCGATGACTTCAAGTCAACCTCTAGGTTTGTATTCATGCTCAATGGTGCTGCTGTCTCTTGGAAAAGTTCCAAGCAAGACAATACTGCGGATTCCAGCACAGAGGCCGAATACATTGCTGCATCAGATGCAGCAAAAGAGGCTGTTTGGATAAGGAATTTCGTCCAAGAGTTGGGAGTCATTCCTAATGGAGTTGCTCATGTCCCGGTGTTTTGTGAAAACACGGGAGCTATAGCTCAAGCGAAGGAGCCCAGGTCTCATCACAAGTCCAAACACGTATTGAGAAATACCACATCCTCGGAGAGATTGTGGAAAGAGGAGAAGTGTCTTTTGACATAGTAGGCTCCGCAGATAATGTTGCTGATCCACTAGCTAAGCCCTTACCTAGACCATTATTCGAGATGCATCGCGAATCAATGGGTTTGAAGCATATGGGTAGTTGGCTCTAGTGCAAGTGGGAGATTTTTAGAGTAGATGTCCGTAGAGCCAAGTGTTGGCCGAGTGTTCACAATGAAACTCTATGTATAAGCAATCTTTATTTTAATAATATTTGAAATTATTACTTTGGCACATCTTTATCTGTATACCCATGCTAGTTGCATAGATAAAGCCCTTGAATATACAAATAGTAGAAAGAATATGAGATGCTCATATGTCAATTACAATCTTCCTCCATTGAAGTGCATGTCGAAAGAAAATCTTATGTTAACATTACTAATACCAGGTCCAAAGCAACCAGGAAATGATATAGATGTGTACTTGGAACCTCTTGTGGAAGATTTGAAGGAGTTGTGGGACATAGGTGTGGAGGCATTTGATGCATTTAGCAAGTCAATGTTCAATCTGAACACTATCAAGTCTGCCTGCACCGTATGCTTATGTAGTCGAAGCTCCAATTTCCTCACTATCAGGGAGGTAAACATCTGATCCCCAGACAGAATCGATACTCTGAAACTTGAATCCATTGCCACTGGTGTGATTCTTAGTCACTTTACGAAAGATTCGGATATGAACGAATGTGTAGCCCCTGAATCTAGCAATGCATGCGTAGCTACACCTGCAATATATATCCTCCTTGCGACAGAACATACCATCAAATCTAATCGTGTTGAAACATAAAAATTTTCTTATTGGCAATTAACCCAAAATCATCAAAATTCACTGAATTAACCCAAAAATCTTGAAATTTGCACTTTAGCCTCTAAAGTTTCGAAAATCACACTTTGGCCCTCCAAAAATTTCGAATTTAGCCTCTATAATTCTCAATTCATGTAATTAAATCCTTAATTCTGAGTAGTTAGAGCATGCATTCTAATTCTTCTAGGTTTTCGATCTCATAATTTATTTCTCATAACAAACAATTAATCCAGTGCAATCAGTAAACATAAAAACTCAAGTGTAAAGGTTACCGGTGATCAAAGTAGAATCTGGCTCTGCCTCAGCCTCATTGGCATGCATCACATATGCCCTGTCGGTAGTGGGACCCTTGTTCTGAGGGAAATCTGCCACCTTGTGTCCCTCATGTTTTCATACGAAGCATCTGAAGGTGCCCCACATGCATTTTCCATAGTGATATTTGTTGCACTGCTTGCATGGCGGTCCTCCCTCTGGCCTGGGAGCCCCTGGTGCCTGATGTGGCCACTGCTGTCCCGGCCCCCTATACTGTCCCTGGGGCTTCTGTTGCCCTTTCTGTCTCGGTGGCCCTGTATACTGCTTATTCTGCGGCTGTGAACTGGACTGGGCCTGATGCCGCTTCCTCTGCATCTCGAAGTCTATCTCCCGCGGAGCCTGCTCAGCCTGAAAAGCGCAGGTGGTGGCCTCATCATATCCCACCGGACTCATCAACATAACACCCCGACGAAGGGTGGGTCTCAGTACGTTCATGAAATGCCTCAGCTTCTGGGCGGCATCCTTTGCGATAATGGGCATGAAATGGCAGCCCCTATCAAATTGCCTGATGAATTCTCCAACAGATGAGTCCCCCTGACGGAGATTCATAAACTCCATGGTCAGGCGGCCCCTGACATCAGTTGGGAAAAACTTGCCATAAAACTTCTCCTTGAACCTGTCCCGAGTGAGAGTAGTCAAGTCGACTGCATGGGCAGCTCCCTCCCGCCATAGGGACGCATCATCCCTCAGTATATAAATGGCGCACCTGACCCAGTCGCCATCTCTCATTTTAAGTAGTCAAGGTGCAACTCTAGCGATCTAACCCATCTCTCTACTAAGAAAGGGTAAATGGTACCCCTGAACTCCTTCGGGTTGAGCCGTCTAAACTGCTCATATATATCGGTCTGTGGTCGGGGCGCTTGCTGGGCCTGCTCCATCATTCTAGCTATCCTCTCTAGTACTCTGGTAGTTGTGTCCTCTGGCGGTGGTGGTGGTGGTGGTGGAGGACCTCTGCCGCCTCCAGGAATGTCATCCTGATGATCTGTACTAGGAGCACGTCTGGGAGACATGATATCTGAATACAGTCCAAATTTAAACGTAACCCATCATGCAATTTAATCTAGTTTTTCCAGAATAAAAATCCTTACAGCATAAAAGCAGCTAACCATGCGCTGAAAATCGCCGCAAAACGTATACCATGTCAACAAGCAGGTGATAGCAGTAAATCATTTAAAACATTTAAAACATAAAAGCTTACATACTTGCAGAAACTGGCGGTGGCACAACCCTATATAGGACCCTTGCTCTGAAACCAACTGTAACGTCTACTAATTTAAAAGTTCGGAAATATTTTTTTTTTGTAAAGCTCACATTTTGAAAATAAACACTTAAATAATTTGCATGCATGCAACTCTACTAAAGAAAAATACCATTTAAAAATAATCATAAACATTTGCCAATTAAAAGACATACGACAATTTAAAATGATCGATATCAACCGAAGCATGAACAACTAAAAATACTAGTAATCATCAGTATCGAAACCAGTGTGTAAAATATCAATGTCCTCTCATCTCTCCTAAAATCATGATGTGTGGAAAAGTGTGGTCCTCGGGTCGTCCACACATCCAGGCCTGCTTACTCAGTGTTCGGCACCTCCAGTCCCCTCAAAATCATGCTCACCTGCATCATTTACACCTAGTGAGTCTAAAGACTCAACACACCTGTACCGTGATAACAAATACATATACATAACAAGCAGCAGTGAAAAATATCGTAATCAACATACATGTCATGTATGCGGTAAAATCGTATGCATAATCGTGACCTGTCAAAGCATGTTAATAATCATAGCACATATCATCATAAAAACATACACGTGTTCATTTTCTTAATTTGAATTTCGTTCGTCAGCTGTGACTTTCGTATTATCATGTCATTCGATGGATCCATCTACGTGTAATCGAAGTACCCGGTGGCGGAGGCATCAGCGACGACATTACCCGTCCACTGAGCCCCAACCTTTCGTGTCATCATGTCATCGTGTCATCGTGTTAGTCACAACCAACTTGCATCCTTCAAAAACGTGTCATCGTATTCACCATTTAAAAAAAAGCATGCATATACATAATTTTTCCTTCAAACCAAGCATGCAACGTATTTATCATATTTTCGTAAAAATCGTAAACATAATGCATAAACAGTTAAAAACATGATAATATTGTGTTCAGGGCGCTTCCAGGAATAAAACTTACCCCGGGGGTACAAAATGAACATTTTGCCCCTGGAAACCCGAAATGACTATTTTACCTCTGGACCTCTAAATTTCGACCCGAAGCTTACCAAACTCCTTAAAATGTCCCAAAACATATTCAAAGTATTTCTTAGACGTAAACTCGAGCCCGTTACAAATCTTAATCAAATCGTTTTTAAAACTTGGACCGGGGTCCTGGTTTTAACCCGAGTCGACTCGAAACTTAAAAAAATTTCTCCCAACTTAAAACACCACTTAATATCATCAAGGTAGCCCTAAAAATCTCAAATTCAAACCACCCAAGTCCCCAAAAAACCTTGCTGCAAGTGTTGGCCGAGTGTTCACAATGAAACTCTATGTATAAGCAATCTTTATTTTAGTAATATTTGATATTATTATTTTTGCACATCTTTATCTGTATACCCATGCTAGTTGCATAGATAAAGCCCTTGAATATACAAATAGTAGAAAGAATATGAGATGCTCATATGATAAGTATCATGAAACTCATATTTGGAATACTGTATATTCTAAACGGTTCCTAGTCGATTCAGCCGCCACTAAGAAGGATATAAGCCGCTCGAGTTAGAGACTAGTATAAACGAGCATGCAGATAGGTGCTCCTGGTAGATTGCATTGAACAACCCTCCATAAAGGACTTTCCAAGTGGTTCTCACTTATCGAGTAGAAGTGTCCTAGTTTATGGTTGTACACCATTAGTCCTTATGACTCGGGACAACATTGAGACTCTATGTGCTAGCGTTTCACTTTGACTTGTTTACCGACTCTTATGGGGTCATCAGGTGGCAAGGTTGGGTGTCATGTCGAAACATATAGGAGTCGATGCATTGTAGTCGGGGATTCACCGCTTACCTTCGGGTATGGATATCCTATGTGTTATCATGTGTATATAGGTTGAAATCTCTGGCCAGAGTATGGTGGTAATTATGAAAGGGATTTCATAGATTACACCATCGATGCAACTACGACATGACACATAGTATCGATTCATTGACAACTCTCGATAAACCAATGGTTATCGAATTGGTCGGGATATATGAGTTGAAGGGACCGTACTGTACGCTAACCATAATTGAATGGTTCTTGCAGACACTATCATTTGATACCTAGGGAATCATGTAAGCGATGCTGCTAGGCGTTTAAAACATAGGGGCTGTTCGGGCAGCCCCACGGGCAGCCCGAGCTGCCCGAAATGGGCAGCAACACCAGTGATGGTTGAGCCTCTTCGTGGCGTGTCTCAGACCCACCGGGGCCTTGGTCCATGCGATGGTTGAGCCTCTCTGTGGCGTGCCTTTGAGATTTAATTCAAGAAAACTTGAAAGAATGAGCGTCGGGGAGTCACCGGAGAATCGGAGATGATCTTTACTTGAAGGGGAGAGGGTGGCCCAAGGTTTGTTGGTGTTGGCTGCTGAAAACCGAGGGAAATTCTGAGTGGAGGGGTGTGGGCGGCTGATAATTGGTGTAATTAGGTTTAGATTTAACTTAGGGTATTATTTAAAGTGGTAAACACATGATAATGGGCCCTTAATTGCATTTAAAAATTTTAAAGAAGGTCTTGAGCCCACTAAGCTTAAAAATAGGCCCACCAAACCCAAACACACTCCCGAAAAATATTTTGTTTAGGTAACTTTTTGAAAATATTACTCGAGCCCTCAAAAAGTCCTCCGATTCTATAAAATTTGCGTACCGGATAAAAATAAAATCCTACGGGTAAAAATACCCAAAAAGCCCAATTTTGAAAAATTCACTTAAAAACTCTCCATAATGATTAATAAAAATTAATCCCCTCATAAAATAATTTTTCTGATAAATCCCCGGTCTCCGATCCTCGTTCGAGCGCGAAGAAACCCTAATGCATGAACTTTTAAAATATCATGAAATAAATCACTATCATGCAATAATTATGCATCAAATGCATAAAAATAAATAAACATATATTTCAATTAAAACCCTAGATTCCATGCATTTAGGTTACGTAAATTAAATACCCTGGACCTTACATATTTATTCTTCTTCAATGAATCATGATGGTTCTAGTATATTTCATATTCTTTACATGTCTCACCATTATTATCTCGTATTCTACCGAATTCCATGTTTCTTATCATGATGCTTCCAGTAAAGAAATATTTACGAAGTGTATAAAGAACGGATGGATATTCCTTCAAGGCTTATACACAAGCATGAAGAAGGGGTACAAAAATTTATTGCACAAGAAAGGAACTATGCCGAAACACGTGAAGTAATATTATGTCCTTTCAAGCGTTGTAAAAATAATACGTATATGAAATTTGACCAAGTGTACGACTACTTAATTATTAAGGGCTTTGATCCATCTTACACTATTTGTGTTTCCATGGTGAAAGTTGTAACTTAGCTTGCTATCTCAAGGTAAATGCAGTTCAGGAGTAGTTTAGAAAGAGGATGAAAGTAGAGAGACATATCACTTACATCAGGTTGTCTTTGTGCAAGAAGAAGAGTTTAGACACACTATGTACGAGGCAAAATATTATAAGTTTGTTGATTTACTAGAAAATACGTAAACTCCTCTATTCCCTGGTTGTACAACTTAAACAAAGTTGTCAGCAACCGTCACATTATACAATTATGTCTACTAATGGTCACACTAACAATAGTGTCAATAAGCTTCTTAAGATCTTAGGTGACATGCTTTTAGTAAAAAAAATACACTTCCAGAAATTTTTTACTCAACGAGAAAGTTGATCAAACCATTTGATTTTGGATATGAGAAGATTCATGCTTGATCGCTGTTTGTTTAGAAAGGAGATCAAAGATTTGTAATTGTGTCCAAAGTGTGGTTCCTCAAGATGAAAGGTGGACAAAATCACCACTAAGTTTTTAAAGAAGTCCCTGAAAAGGTGCTATGGTATTTTCCCGTGATACCAATATTTAAAAAAGATGTTACATCAAAAGAGAAAGCTGATTAAAAAAGATGTTTAGATCAAAAGATAACAGTGAAGAGTTGATTTGGCACTCCAACCACAAAAGTAAAGATCATATGTTTCGTCATCCATTTGATTCAATAGCTTGGGATACAATAAATTGTAAATGGCCAGATTTTGCATCGGATCCTAGAAATCTTTGCCTCGGTCTTGCAACAAATAGATTCAAACCTTTTTTATCTTAGTTCCAGATATAGTTGTTGGGCTGTTATTTTGGTCAATTAAAACCTTCCTCCATTGATGTGCACGATGAAGGAAAATCCTATGCTGACATTACTGATTCGAGGTCCGAAGCAACCAAGAAATGATATAGATGTATACTTGGAACCCCTTGTGGAGGATTTGAAGGAGTTGTGGGAAACATGTTAGGAGGCGTATGATGCATTTAACAAGTCAATGTTCAATCTGAAAACTATTTTGATTTGGACAATCAATGATTTTTCTGCTTATGAAACCTAGCTGGATGTTCCACAAATGGCAAACTCAGTTTTCCAATATGCGGTGAAGACATATGTTCCATGAGTCTTAATTATAGTAGAAAGTTTGCATACTTAGGCCACATGAGATTTATTGCTCCTAATCATCCATTTCTTCATAAACATAAGTAGTTTAATGGGAAAAAAGTGAAAAAACATAAACACAGACTTTTGAATGGGCTAGAAATTTTTATGCATTGAAAGATATTAAAAATGACTGTGGTAAAAAGCAAAAGGGTGAGACTGTCAATAGTTCAAGGAAAAAGATGAAGAAGCATGATTGTTCAAAAGAGGTAGAAAAACCAGTTCAAAGGTGGAAGAAAAAGTCAATTTTTTCGATTTTCCATATTGGAGTGTAAGTTATTTTGCACTCTATTCATTAGCTTTCACAAATTTTTTATGTTTTGTTCCTATATTGTTAGAAATATTTCGAACTAACACTATGAAATATGTTGATGGTTACTTTTGGGGGCTTCTGCTATGTCTATTAGAATATTTAAGTTTTGGTGATGAGCTAGCCGAAAGGAATAACTCAAAATTATTAAATTCAGCATTCTGAAATAATTCAGTAGCTAGTAGCCAATAAATCTGCTATGTAATCAGAGTATACCGAATCTAATGGACAAACAATTACTGAGCATCCACATACTACTGAATCTTGAAAACAGTCATTTATGAGCATTGAATATATCCTCGTACGTATTGAAGAATAAAATCAACAGAAATAACATTCATAAAATAATTGGCATTATAATTATAGAGGACACCTTCTGATTGATTTGAGACACAATATCAATCATTTAATGCATTTTGGGGTAGGACAAATTATATTTGACATATTGGACAAATGCATTAATGAACTTGGTATGACCAATTTATAGACGTTCAGATCCGACCGTTTAAAGATCATCTATAAGGTCAAATCATATTTCAACAAGAAGAAGACACTCAACACGAACATATTATATTTCAAAAGCACTGTTGAAAATAATTCATAAGCACATTCGTACAAGCCTTATCAGATCTTCTAAGAGATCATCTTAGGACATCTTCTACTCTTTGTAATCTCGTTATTATATTAGCATTTTGAGTAGATATTTTTAACTGACAGAAAATTTGTAGTGATTAGAATTAAGTGCGTAAGTTGTAAGAAAATCGATACTAAGAGTTTCAGTAGGCATTGTTTTTTTAATGAAATGAACATTCATTAAAATAGGTAAAAAGTGTTTAGAGTACAAGTACACTGGGCATCCCCAAGCGAATCAGATCTTAATCTATAACAATAACAATAACAATAACATTAAGAATAACAAGCATGTAAATGATGTTGAAAAAACAATTCATTATCCCTAGGAAACAGCTGGAACAATTGTATCTTGATTTTCTCGATTGTGTGCTCAATGTCTGGTTGCTCCTTATCGAACAATGCTTTATTCTTCAAGCCCCATAAGTGGTATACTGTCGTCTCCAATGCCATGCTACACATTTTTGGCTAGAGTCGAATTACCCCTATACAATTTCTTGAATTCTTGAAGGACTGCTATCGTGGAACCCATGGTTTTTTTCATACCAAGCCAATGACGTATGACATTCCATAAAATTTTCGAAACCTTGCAATTGAAATAAAGATGGCTGATAGATTCATCTGTCACTTTACACACAACACAAGTTTTGTCGGTCACATAAGGTTGTATGTCACGAGTAAGCAAATTTCCATGAGCAACAATTCATAACACAAACCTATGCTTAGGAAGAATGCAGCTTTTCCCAAGTAGAGGTTTCCATGGCCATCTCCCCCGAGAATGCACAAAAAAGTCGTAAGCTCTACAGAGTCCACCGTAATCTCCGAACCACTGATGTAGCCTAGTATTGGCAGCTTCGACTTATCCTAACTCCCGCACCATCTTATCTCTGATAAGCATAATATGTTTTACTAAAGGCGAGTTATCTTTGTTTCCACTCCCAAACTCCGCCAAAGCTACTCCAAATGTGATTAATCCATTTGATCCACAAGCTGTCTTTCTTCATATGTATGTTACACAATGTTTTAGCTAGCAAGGCCTTTTTCCACATTAAAAGGTTTTTCAATCCCAAGCCACCATCCTCCAACGTTTTACAAAGTGTATCCTAAGCAATGGGTGGCTATTTTGTCGGGCACGCAAATTTTCTGCACAATGACTGAATGATGTTGATGATGGTAGTTGGTATTGGCAATATCGATAACCAAAAGCATTCAACTCCTTGTAATCAGTTCAATTTTCCCTACATACGATAAGAAGTTACGGACCAAGCATTAATCTTGATCGAAATTGCCTCGACTAGTTTGCTGTAGTCCGAAGACCTTAAATGCTGCGCCGTGAGAGGAATACCCAGGTATCGGAAAGTTAAAACACCTGGTTCAAAACCAGTCAACAAAATTATCTCATGAAGCACATTTTCATCCACACTAGCCAGATACACATTAAATTTCGATATGTTGACTCTTAATCAAGCCATGTTACCAAAGTTATTCAAACATTCCATGATCAATGATACACTGCCAAAGTCACCTCGAGCGAAGAGCAACAAGTCATCTGTATAAGAAAGGTGAGTAATGTGCTGGTTGTGACATTTTGGATGGAAGCTGAAGGCAGGGGAGGGAGACATATGTTTGAGTGCCCGTGAAAGAACTTCAAGACATAAGGAGAATAAGAAGGGAAAATGTGGATCACCTTGTCTGAGTCCTCTTCTACCTTTGAAGTTACCATGAAATTGAACACTTAGCGAGATCGAGTAGGACACAATGGTCGCACATTCCATAATCCAATCGATAAACCTGCACGGGAAATTTAGAGCAGTTAGAATCTCTCTAAGGAACTCCCAATCAACAGTGTCATATGATTTCTGCAAGTCAACTTTCGATATACACCGTGGTGAGCCTCTTTTACGAGCGTACTTCCTAACAAGTTCTTGAGCTAAATGAATGTTATCAACAATCGAGCATCCATGGATAAACATTGCTTGAGCCTCATCGACAAGGTCCCCAATCACCATCCTCAGCCTATAACCAATATCTTCGAAATTATCTGGTAGAAAATCGTGAAACAAGAGATGGGACGGTAATCACTCACAGAATTAGCTTGAGATGTTTTTGGAACAAGAGCAATAAGAGAATGATTCCACTATTTTAATAATTTTCCCGACTCAATGAACTCTTGGACTGCTGCTATTCCATGAAGAATTGTAAAAGTGTGATCCAAATCCATCGGAGCCTGGTGCTTTATCCATATCAATATTAAACAAAGATTCCCGAATTTATTCAATAGTCACTGTCTGGGTTAAGCGATGTCCCATATCAATATTAATGCACGGGCCATCCTGTAACATGTATCTATCAACACTAGTTCTGTCCAAAAACAATAGACTCATTCCGTATTACTCATCAATTGCCTACTGACTTTGAAGGTCGATAAAAATTTCAAATTTTGAAGTGATTTATTCACCCCCTCTAAAGAATCATCACAGATCCTAACAATTGGTATCATATATGGTTTTTTTAGACCTCTGAACCCATATATCCAGAAGCGATGTAATCTTTCAGCAAAATCCCCATGTTTTCCAAAAAAGAGTTTGATGACTGGAAAATCATAATGCAGGCTCATTGCCAGCCCAAGACAATGGCATGTGATACATAATTACTGACGGAACAATCATAATCATGAAGATTAACAATACATTAGCCATTAGAGAGGGTGAACCACAAATGCTATAAAAGCCACGATCAGAATAGACTGCTGATGATTTTAAAAAAGCAAACCTGGATAATGTTTGAAAAGATATATTATACAAAATTCTTGACAAAAATACATTCAGCAAGATCAAGATGTGTGCCATGACAAAACAAATATCGGACAAGCCGATTCAACTCTATGAGAGAAATTATCTAACAAAAGAGAACAAACTCACAATAGCCATGCAGAAATTCAAAGACACCAAGGTGAAGCCCAGATAATCTATGAATGACTTTGACAAGTGATTCTGTAGCATTATAATTGAGTTGACAACTCTTGGAAATGAGTTACCAACATGGAATTTTCATTGAAGTCATGAGAGCCCTTCCAATGGATTGTGACGTAAAAACGATTGCTATGAGAGAATCAAATGAATAAAGTTGAATTGCATGACTTTTTTACTAATATAAAGTCATACGAGTTTGAATTGGAAACCAAGATCGGAGAATAATATATCTCAAACCATTCAACCAAGGCCCTTGCAGCGACCAGTGTTGACATTGTACCTGGAGAAGATGGATGAGCAAATCAGCAATGATGTTATGTCACTGTTCGTCAAGAAATTTTTAAGATTTATGAAGAAGAGTCATAGAACATATCATAATTCAAACAAAAACTTCAAGAAAGAGTCACCATCCGGGGACATGGCCTATTTCAATTGTGGAAATAATGGTCACTTCATTGCTGATTGTCCTAAGCCTAATAAAGACGATTACAAGAAGAAAGGACTTAAGCGTAATGACAAGAAATCCAAAAAATATTGTAAGACAATGGTTGTTGAAGAAAGAAAAAGTAGGTGGAAAGAATTAAGTTTTGAATCCTCTTATTCATAAAGTCAATCCAATGAAAGCGAATATGAACAAGTTCAGTGTCTGATGGTCGATGTTGATTCATACACAACTAATGCTGAGGTATTTGATTTTGACTCAGATGGATTTACACAAGCTGATTTATTTAAAGAATTGCATGAAATGGTTGAGCAGTACACAAAATTTTCTCAATCATTCGATGAAGTCAAAGCTCAAAACCAGAGCTTAACTAATCAAATCAATAAGTCAACTAGTTCACAAGAAGAAAATTTCAATGATCTTGAAGCTGAGGTGAATAAGTTATTGAGCATGAAAGAGTGAATGCTAATCATGAGAGACTGCTAATTGAGAATCAGAAGTTATCTTTATTGTTAAATGCATAGAATACGTATTCAGTTTCATCAGAGAAGATGCAAGAACTAAAAAATAAATATGGGGACAGAACTAGTCTTGGATTCAATAGTCATGTAAACACTTCTAAAACTAGTACCCAACTGCAACTGTATATGTGCAAAGAGAAATACATTCACTTTTTTAAATCCAATAAGAAATATGAACATAATTGTGGGGACCCAGACACTAATCATCTTCTTAATCGTCATTGGAACTAATTAAAATAATTATAATAAACAGGGTCTAAATTTTTTTTTTTAAAACACAATATAATAACAAGCGGAACGTAATGGCATACATCTTAAATACATGTCAGTATTAAAAGTACAAATCTTGCACTATATACAAACAGTCTAAAATAAGGTTTAACAACTATAACACAAGTGTTCAAACCCTATTTCTAGTCCAAGTCCGTAGTCTCCACTCTAATCTTCATCTCTCTTCATTTCTTCGACCCTGAACCTGCCCCACCTGTTGTCATGCACACATACAAACACGACAACAGCCGGATAACTCCGGTGAGAATAAAATCCCATTATAAACAATGTAAGCATGCAATCATATAAAACATATATAAAAGCATAAACAACATCAAAACATGTATCTAATCTGACTACATGAATTAATGGCTCATTATCTAATCTTATCTTATTTCTAGCCTAGGGATCCCGATCTAATTTAGACTTGGGTATGCTGTATCGAGTGTCTACAATAGACGTCGATCTACATCTAAGCTCATCGATACACCGTAAGTCTAGAGTCTTCGCTGGTCTGTCAAAGACTTGGCGATGCTGCCCTAGCTATGGCTGGTCTGCCCTAGACTTAAATTCTGGCTCTGCTATCATACAACAATTAAACATATCAATCTGATAATTTGCAGATATCGATGCAATAAAATAAAGTATGTGATTTAGGGAAACTCAAGTTAACCTAACTCGAGTTGTGCAATCCCGAATCAACATTTATTTATACCTTTCTTGTTGTCGCTCTGATACAATCGAAGTCTTGACTCAAAGTATGTCATTGATCGATCTGGCAATGACAATACCAATATGCTGTATCAATATTCTAATCCATTAACAACATCTCTGTTTTATTAAATTCTGACGGTACAATAGTATAATCTTGCGATACCGTTGATACCAAACTAGTATCTACTAATTCCAATAATTTACAATCAACCACCGTACAAATCTGACATCAATCCTCAGTCAATTTAATTCTGAAATTCATAACAATTCCATAATCAATCCGTTTCTTAATCTGACTTCGATTATACGCTTTCTAACATGTCAAGAACAACATATATGACGTGTATTCAATTCTAACAACATCATAATTTCAAAACATGTTAAAACGTAGTAAAACTTACGTCCAGTTGAAGCTACGTTGATAGGAACTTGGTACCGAAGTCGGATTTAAAATCTAACGGACGGATTGAAATATAAAGGCGTAAGGATTTTCAACAAAGTTTCTCCAACTTTTCCAATATTCTGAGGAATTATACGGTTTATACATATACATATATATACATATACACACGCATGCAAGGCAAGTGGCCCGTTCTTCTTACTGCACGTCTCGCGCTCGGGCGATGGTAAATTACCGCTCGGGCGCTTGCTCGGCGCTCGGGCGGTGCTAAACTACCGCTCGGGCACGGCAGTCTCTGTCCAAGCACTCGGCATGTTACTTTTTGACCGCCCGGGCGCCACATCTTCTGCCCGAACATACTTTTTATTGAACACTGGCGCTCGGGCGGTCAACAATTACCGATCGGGCGCCAACAGTTCTGTACCAAAAGTTGTGTAGTTTATATGTTTGGCCAATCTGGTCTTGTAATAGCCCGTCTATAATTATATCAATTCAACTTCAATAATCTTTTGCTTAACATGATATAAAATCTAGGGCATTACAATAATGAACCTAGCATTCAAGTTGAAAAACTTGTAAATTAGACGAACAATGATATGCATTTTGGATTAGGTTATGTTCATTAAGAGAGGAAAACCTACTGGCATAATGGATCTAGCATCAGATTAAGTTCAGTAGCGCAGATTTCAGTGAAAGCAAGATAATACTGATATTATAATTGCAAACATGTTCGGAAGAGATATCGGATAGTAGACAAGAACAACAAGGGAAGACAACAAATAGATAAAACTTCGTTCATAATGCAATTGGATTTTCTATTGCACACATTCTAGAAGTTACGGAAGTACAAGACCATTTAGGGTAGTAAAAATGTAGGTTCCACGGACTAATCCAATTTGAACCAAAATATATTGGGTACCAATAACTAAATCTTGTGTTTGCATGAAAGAAAAAGCATTACTGATATCAAGAAGTCAACCTGGAACCTGGAGACCGAATGATCTAGATATATGACTAGTCAAGCAACACTATTCTTTCAAGTCATTAGTTCCAGCAGACTAAGGATCATGTTTGGTGATAACTGAAAAGGCAAAACCGTGGGTAAGGGTAAGACGATTCACGGAAATATTGTTATAAATGGCGTATTATTAGTTGAAATATGTGCTATAATTTGATTAATATAATTCAATAATGCGATAATGGTTATCAGGTAAAATTTCAGAAGCACACATATACAATTAAGAATGCAGATTCTAATATTTTGTTGCAAGGAATCAGAAGCCGAAACACTTAGAGAATAAATTGAGAATATGCTCAACCTGATAATTCTACATATTTTATTGCATCCTCTTCTGATAAACAATGGCTATGTCATAAACACTTGAATCATTTAAATTTTAGATCGATTAACAACCTGTGAAAAATGAATCTAGTAATTTGACTACCAAAGATATAATTTTTTAATAATCATGTATGTCCAACATGCCAACTAGGAAAACATATCAGGTATAGCTTTAAAAATAAAGGCAGTAAACTGACATCTAAATGCATAGAACTATTAAACATGGATTTATTTGGACCAACATGCATAATGAGTTTTGGGAGAATGGATTATACACCGGTCCTTATTGATGATTTATCTAGATTTACATGAGTAATATTTTTGAATAGTAAAGATCATGCATGCTTTTAAATGATTACATTTTTTAAAAGCATACAAAATGAAAAGTAAGTTTCAGTGGTCAAGATCAGAAGTGAGCGAGACACTAAACTTACTAATAGAACTATTGATATGTATTTATCAGAACAGGGAATTCAGCAGCTAGGAATCCTCAGTAAAATGGAGTTGTTGAACATAAGAATATGACACTGAAGGAAGCAGCAAGAACAATGCTTGCTGAATCTGGCATATCACAAAGATTTTGGACATAAACGATAAAATTGTCTGTTGCACTCACGACTAAACCATGATCAACAAGAAAGCTAGAAAGACACCTTATGAAATCTAGAATGAGATTAAGCCAAATATTTCCTATTTACATTTTTTTGGTTTCAAGTGCTATATTCATAACAATGATAAGAATCACTTTACATCCTTTGACTCAAAATCAGATGTTGGAATATTTCTTAAATATTTTTCAGTCAATAAATCATTTGGAGTATTCTATCAGAAAACATTAAATGTTGAAGAAACAATACATGTACTTTTTTTATGAATCTTTCAACACCACTGATAAATCTAACATGAATGAATTGAGCATTAGCATGAACAATATTCAGCTAGAAGAAGATAATAAGGATGATGTGCCCAAAAGATCTATTTATTCTTCTAAACCTGATGTTCCTGAGATGAAACAAGCAATATATATAAATATATGATATGATAAAGTATATACTGATAAAAATATTTATAGGATACTGGAGAGATCCCACCACAAGATAATCTTGATCCAACTCAAACAAACAAACATCTTCTCAGAACCAAGCTATAGGTGGAGCAAAACTCATCATCCTTCACTAGTAATTGGTAATCCCTCAGCACCTCTTATAACTAGGAGAAAAATGATAAATGAATTTATGCACACATCATTCATATCTCAATTAGAACCTAAAAAAATTGAAGAGGTCCTTACTAATTCTAGTTAGATAGAAGGATGAATTAACTCAATGTAATATAAATAATGTTTGGTATCTGATTCCTTAACCTAGTCATTATTCAGTAATCGGTACTAGGTGGGTATTCAGATATAAATTGAATGAAGGTGACTTAGTAGTTAGAAACAAAGTCAGATTAGTGGCGGCAAAAGGTTTTAGACAAGAGGAATGTATAGACTTTGATGAGACTTTTGAACTAGTAGTCCTACTAGAAGCTATTAGAATCTTTTTTTCTTTTGCTGCTTACAATAATTTCAGAGTATTTCAAATGGATGTCAAAAGTTCCTCCCTAGATGGTCTACGGCAAGAAGAGGTATATGTTGAACAACTCCAGGATTTACTGATCATACTCTGTCAAATCATGTTTGCAAAATGCATAAAGCTTTATATGGCTTAAAGGAAGCACTAAGGGCATGGTATGATACTCTGTCTCAATTTCTAATTAATCATGAATTTGTTTAGGATAATTAGAAAAGACATTATTCAAATTTCCAAAAAATTATCACATTTTACTTATAAAAATTTATGTAGATGATATTATTTTTGGCTCTATTAATTCAAATGGGAAATTTTCCATGTTAATGCAGAACAATATCAAAATGAACATGATGGGATAACTGACATTATTCATTGGATTACAAGTTAGATAAATAAAAGTTGTTATGTTCATTAATCAAGCAAAATACACCAAGGAAAGTTCGGTATGGATACTTGTTCTTCAGCAGCAACTGCAATAAGTCAGTCAATAAAGCTTCATAAAGATAAAGGGGGAATTTCAATAGAGATAACTCAGTATCGATGTCGTATTGGATCATTGCTTTATTTAACTAGCAGTAGACTAGATATAATGTTTGCAGTCTGTATTTGTGCTAGATTTGAATCTGACAATAAGAAATCTCATTTTATCGCTGAAAAAAAATACTGAAATATTTAAAAGAGACTCAAAAAGTTGGACTATGGTATCTAAAAGATTCCACGTTTAATTTAATTGGATATCCAGATGCTGATTATGTAGGATGTAAATTAGACAAGAAAAATACAAGTTGTTCGTACTTATTTCTTAGTGATCGACTGATATCATGGTTAAATAAAAAGAAGACTTCAATTTCTACATCAATTGCTAAAACAGAATATCTGCTAGAAGTTGCTGCTCTCAGTTGATATGGTTTCAACAGTAGCTACGCGAATATGAAATCCAAGCTACTCAATCACATATTTTATATGACAACACCAGTGTGGTCGTTATCATATATAACCTAGTGTTGCAATTTAGAACCAAGAATATCAATATCCAACATTACTTTATCAGAGACCACGTTATGAAGAAAGATATCAAAGTGGAATGTGTCAACTGAAAAAAATCCTGATGATATCTTCACCAAACCACTGCTAGAGGCTAATTTTTCCTATTTAAGAAATATTTTATGATTAATTGATTTATCGTAAATTTATGCATATTTTTAGAGGAAATTCTATTATTGGATGTTCAACACAAGTGATGTAGCTAAAATAAATGAGTCGCGTAGACTGCACACGCGAGATCTGACTGGTTAATAAACTTGCCCACTTGGCCCGTAAACGAGCTCGCCTGGCTGGTAAACGGATCCACGTAGACAATACACGGTTAATTGCTGGGTGTCACCTGCGTCACGAACACTCGTCAGGAAGCGCCGGGAGGATTCCCGGCGTAGGCACTCCGACGCTCAAGTCAGTAAACAATTCAGAGAAAACTCAAAGAATTCAAGAGCTTTAGAGGAAAAATGAGAGCATACCTTCAATAATGAGAGACATCCCCTATTTATAGGAATTTCGAGAGTACCTAGTGGGCTTGGGCCTTTACAAGCAATTTGGGCTTTAACATTGAATTGGCCAACTAATACAATTACTAATTGGACTATCACCAAATTAGTCACCAAAAATTAAATATAATTGGACATTACCTATCATAAGCCCCCCACTCTCGGACACTTTTTAATTAGGCGAAGTGATCGAGAGTAAATTGTATACCCGAAAAATAATTTCGAAAGAACTTTGCTTTTTGTTTCGTTTTTGTATTTGCTATATTTTTTTTTTATTTTAATAGCATTTTACTTCCCTTTTATATTATTGATTATCGTTATTCTCAAGAAATATGCAATCTTATCTTTGGTGCGTTTGTGTAGCCGATGGATGGCAATGAAATCTCCTCTCAACTAAAAATCCCTCGAATTGAGCAAGTCAAGCAGATTTCACGAGGATTTTTCTCCAACTCATCAGCATTTGCGGCTATATATGTATACTTGTAGTTGACATAAAAAATGAAGAAGGTGAAAAGGGAAGCAAACGTCTAACTGACTTGTCATGAGTAAGGGTCTGTATATTTTTCACTTTGCTTTTACTGATTTCTCTTGTACCTGTTTTTTTATTAAATGCTATTGTTGTACGAAACTAATAAATTCTACTGCTCTTCCTTAATGCTCATGCTTGAACATGCTTTGAGTGATTACTCAAAGCATACGTGTCTGCGTGAATTCCAACCAAAGAGGGTGCTGCCCACTTAATTTCCAGGAGAGCCAATGGTGCTGCGACGTGATGGAAAGAAACACTTCCCGTTTCAGATGTGTACATCCATCGGAAGCTCCTTATACCATCAGTCCGGGCTCCGATTTTTGACCGCATCCAAGCAAAAAAACATGCACCGATCTGAGAACGGGTAGGGAGTATGGAGTGGCGATCATCACATTAATGGCTCGTACTCGATTCTGCGCTTGCTCCACCCGCAAGGCCAGGTGTCTTGGCCCGTCCGAGAGCCGAGCCGCGAAGAAGGACCGCTTTAGGGACAGAACCTCCGATCTCCAACGCTCTCACGGCGTCGCCCAAGAGAGCTCAAGCCAATCAACGGCGCGGCTGCCCCGAGCGGCAGCAGCAGCTTCTCGCCGTGAAAGTGGAGCTGGAACAACTGATTATATCCATACTCGATGATCCCAGTGTCAGCCGTGTAATGAGGGAGGCCAGCTTGTCACGCCCAGCGAGAATCCCTTCAAATTCAGGTCGACTATCATCTCCGGTGGCACATATCTTCCCTGTGCCGAACCGTTGCTTGAACCCACGGCTTCAAACTTTAGGGTACGGTGCAGAAATGCCTGCAGTATTCATCGAAGCTGAATTCTACATAGGAATAATGGTTGTGGCTCGTGTAGCGCGTCCCAATTTATCCAAGTTATGTTATCGTCGAGAAGAAAAGAGCATCTTCTTCGTACAAATGGGCCGCAGGGCAGGGATGCACTCAGAATTGAAAAGGGGAGCCCGAGATCCTCCACAAAATTATGGGCGTCCGATTCCAATTTTTACCACGGTCTCTAAATATCCAAGGATGAATTTGGAAATCTTATATGCTGCTGTGCGATGGACGCCGTGACGTTTGATTGATAAAAAATCACACGTGTGTTATATTTGGGAAACAAATTTCCAAATTGCGAATATAAATACATATATAAATATATAATCATATTTTGGATCTGAGTACTTGGATGTTGCGTGTCGGAGCTTTGATAAATTATTTTACCAAAATATTTCTGCAGGTTCTGCTCCTCGTGGAAAAGAATACTCTCTGCTGATGGCTAACCGTGTGCGTAGCCAAATGTCCCTAAGCGGTTCTAGCGAGAATGACGATTCTGACTATTATTTTTCAGAGTCGGATACTTCCCAACCCCTCGGTGGGTCATGCGTCGGGATTAATCCTGAGACTCGATCTTTAGCCTCATGTGGACTTTCCAAAAGATGTCAGCCATTAAAGAGTCCTTTATTGGAGGATGTCCCTGAACCGGCTGAACCTTTGGGTGATGAATTGGGCGATGCTCTGACTAGTCAAGATCTTGAGAGTTTGCGTGAAGTGCTTAGGATATCATCGGAGTGCGACCTTAAGGTTCCGGGGCCTAAACATAACTGTCACAACCCACCGCCGGGTTATTTCACTATTTTCCTTGAACATTTTACTAACGGTTTGGTGTTTCCTCCACAAACTCTGTTAGTGAACTTGGTCGACAGTTTCGGTATTAGCTTTAGTCAACTATCCCCGAATGTCCTTATAGTCTTTACGGCCTTTTGCCATAAGGTAAAGGAAATTCAAATGCAACCAAGTGTTGAATTGTTCCACTCACTCTTCTCGGGACGCAGGAGTAAACCAGAATCATTTGTTTACTTTCAACCTCGACCTAAATGTAAATTTTTGTCTCGAATACCTTCTCCAAGGAATTTTTGGAAATCCCAATTCTTTTATGCTAAGGACTGCGGGTGGGGAATACCTGCGGTTTGGAGCTCGGGACTTCGGAAGGTTGCAATGACAGAAACTCACCATGCGCTGCAGCTTCAATGCCGAGACTTAGGTCTCTTTGGAGAGTTTTTTAATATTGGGAGTTTAAATATCGCTGGTATATATATATGTGTATATTATATATATATATATATATATATATATATATATATATATATATATATATATATATATCTATTTATATATATATACGAATTTATTTATTTAATTATTCCTTGCTTGTTGTTTCTCCTTAGCCTTTCTTTTCCTTGTTAGCATTATAATTTGTTGTTTTAAATCTTGTTATCTGACATCTCTGACCCATTGTTTATTTGCAGGCAACAAGTTCGACTTGGCAGCGATCCGGGCTCGCAAGGCCGTTGTAGGGAGGCGTTCCCCGATTGCGGGGAATAGCCGAGCACCTACAATTCGCGCGGCTCTAGAATCTCGTGAGATCATCCGAAGAGGGTTCCCTCGAACCCGCTCCGAGCATTTTCGCGGGCCTGAGTCTAATGCGCCAAAGAAAAATAACTTTTCGCCGTCAAACAGAGTTGTGGAGGCTCAACCGTCGAATGGAGGAAAAGAGGATAAAAAACGAGGTCACGAGGTGGCGCAAAAGAAGGATGCTGAAGAGATATCAAAAAATGTCAAGAGGGTCCGTGCGGATGAGCAAGGGACGTCTTCCAAGATTCCGCGTGCCAAGCATATCTTCGTAGATGGGGTCAATCATAAGGAGAAGGCTGACTCTTTTTGGGACTTAGAAGACCTAGAGATTGGGTGGAAGAAGGGACGGAGCATTGTGGGGGACCATGACATGGTCCATTTGGTGTCGTTGCCTACATATTCATTTGCGCACTCTCTTGCGTGGAACTCGTGTCAGGTAGTGTGCTGATTATGTTAGCATCTTGTTGATTTTGTTGGCGTGCTAATTGTTTATTCTACTTGTTGCAGGGTTTGTCATTAGCATGTACTGTGCGAGTTCGGGAGGAAAAATTGCGGAACGATCAAGAGAAGTGGCGAGAAGAGGTTTCTCGGGTGAAGGAGGAGAATTGCCGTCTTGTCGAGGAGAAGAATAAAATCAGTGCGGAACTTCTTCAAGTGCAGAGAAAACTTGCTGACAAAGGAAAAGATCTTGCAATCCTTGAAGAGAAACATTCTGCAGAGTTGAAGACCGGTGGCCAGTTTCTTGAGTCTGAGGCAGGCAAGACTTTTCTGAAAAATGTTGAGGAAAAAAGTGTTCGAACGTTCAAAGCGTCTGATGCCTTTCGCGATGACGTTCTTGATCAGGCCATGACGATTCATGATGATGTGGTGTTGGATTGCCGGGATCAGTTGAGGAAGACTGGACGTGTGCCAGAAGAGGTAGTGATGATGATTGAGCCTAGCGTCTTGGAAATAGGTAGAATCTCCATTGACGATATCCCGTTGGGCGATGCCGAGATGATCGAGGCATTGGATCTTCAGGCTGCTGAAGAAGAAACATAGTATTACGCCGCACTTATCATCATTCTTTATATTTGATTTTCATTCGTTATTATTGTAGTTACTCTATTTGCTTTTATTTTTGGTATTTCCATATGTACTGGATAGTTGTTTGGGAATCAACGCTCTTCATTCTATATATCTGCTGGATTTGTTTATGCGGGAACTTCGTATGTTATGTTAACGCAATGCTTATTTTATACTTGGGAGGGGATCAATCTCCCAATATGTTGTCTCAAGGGGAAGTCCTAAATCCCCATTAAGGGTGGTGAGGTATCCCGGGACTTACGTCGTCGTTGACGTCTTATAGTGTCTGTCATGCTTGCTATCCCGCGAGGTTGGCCAGACCTATTTTTTTTCTTTCGAGAAACCTTTGACGACTACATGGGTATATATGCGACGATCTTAGCATTAGCGCTTGGAGCATTACAAACAACTAGTAATTGCTACTAAAGGAGAGAAAATTGACAGCTTTATTGAAACTCGCAATGGTGGAATTACATGGAGAAAAATGCAAAAACTTAAACAACAAGATTTAAACTTTTATGCTTTTATTCAGCTGCGTCCCTCTACGGGTAAAACTTCCTCAAATTTGCTACATTCCATGGTCGAGGTAGTACTCTCCCATCTTGGTGTTGGAGGCGATAAGTTCCTATCTTGATTATCTCCACTACTTTGTAAGGGCCTTCCCATTTAGGGTCAAGTTTGCCGACGGGGTGCAAGACATCAACTTTCCTCATGACCAGATCGCCTACCTGGAAGGCTCTTGGTTTTACTCGATCATTGTAAGCTCTAGCCATGCGTGCTCTGTATCTCTCTGCTCGGACTGATGCTTCATCTCGCAGTTAATCGATCATATCCAAAGAGGCTCGAAGGGCCTGATCGTTCTCGAGTGGCATGTATTGTTTTACCCTTAACGAGGTCTCTCCTATCTCGGCGGGGGCTACGGCTTCGACACCGTGTACTAGATTGAAAGGAGACTCCCCTGTCGACGTGCGAGGTGTAGTTCGGTACGCCCACAAGGTGCTTGGCAATTCTTCCACCCAATTGCCTTTAGCCTTGCCGAGACGGGTCTTCAGATGCTGCAATATAGTTCGGTTAGTTAACTCTGTTTGCCCATTGGCTTGTGGATTTCCAACCGATGTAAAGAACTGCCTGATAGAGAGACCTCCACACCATTCCTTTAATTTTCCTCCAGAGAACTGAGTGCCATTATCCGAGATCAGCGCTCGGGGAATCCCGAATCTACACACTATGTTTTTTCACAAGAAGCTTATCACTTCTTTCTCCGAAATTTTCGCCAACGCCTCTGCTTCAACCCACTTTGTGAAGTAATCTACGGCAACTATGAGAAATTTTCTCTGTCCCGTAGCTGGGGGAAAAGGTCCTACCAAGTCCATTCCCCACTGGGCAAAAGGCAGGGGACTTTCCAGTGGTTGCAGCAACGTCGCGGGTTGATGGTAGAGATTGGCATGCTCTTGGCAAGCTCGACAGTGCTTCGCCAATTCTAATGCGTCTTTCTTCATGGTCGGCCAAAAGTAACCATGTCGTAAGGTTTTCCCGGCCAATGCTTTTCCTCCTAAGTGGTTTCCACAAATCCCTTCGTGGATCTCGCGGAGAACGTAATCAGCCTTGCTCGGAGTTAGGCACTTCAGAAATGGTTGACTATAGCCTCGTTTGTAGAGCTCTCCATCTATGATTGTGAATCGCGCAGCTCTTACCCTTAGCTTGCGTTCGACGGCAGGATCTTGGGGAAGATCGTTGCGCTTCAGGTAGGTAAGAATTTCGTCTTTCCAACTTGGTTCTTGTCCTTCTAAGCACAATATATTGCATGTGGTCTCTTCTGCTTCCTCCTTACTGATTGTCAAGAAAGTGATCTTCCTACTGTCGATGTTTGTCCAAGAACTAGCTAATTTAGCTAGACGGTCTGCCACTTCATTTTTTGCCCTAGGCACTTGTTTTATGTCATAACTCTCTACAAGAGCGAGTAACTCATTGACCCGAGTCACGTACTCGGTCATCTTTTCCTCTTTGGCTTCATAAGTTCCCTTGACCTGGTTAACGACCAACTTAGAATCACTATGCACCACTAAACTTCTCGCTCCAGCCGATAGGGCCAACTTAATTCCTGCTATGAGCGCTTCGTACTCGGCCTCATTGTTTGATGCAGAAAACAGAAATTTGATAGAATACTGAAATATATCACCTTGAGGACTCTCTAGCACCACCCCGGCTCCACTCCCATGCACGGTGGAGGATCCGTCAACATAGACCACCCAAGTTGGGATGGAGCACTCTGCTTCATTTGTCGTCATTTCAACGAGAAAATCTGCGAGGACCTGTGCTTTAATAGCTGGGCGAGGTTGAAATTCAATTCCAAATTCGCTCAGCTCAACAGCGCACTTAACCATTCGTCCAGATGCCTCTAGACCAGATAGCACTTGCTTGAGAGGGTGATTGGTAAGCACGACCACTTGGTGACATAGTAAGTATGGGCGTAATTTCCTCGTTGCAGTTACTAAGGCTAGTGCTAATTTCTCAATGTTGGTATATCGGAGCTCTGCCCCTTGCAATGTCCGACTGACGTAATATATGGGTCTATGCTCTCTTCTCACATTCACCACGAGCACAACACTGATCGCGTCGGACGAGGTTGCCAGATAGAGCAACAACATGTCCCATGATTGGGGCTTTGTCAGAAGTAGTGGTGTAGTCAAATACTTCTTCAGCTCTTCGAATGCCTGCTGACATTCCTCCGACCACTTGAACCCCTTTCCCTGTCTTAGAATTCTGAAAAAGGGCAGACCTTTGTCTGCAGCTCTGGAAATGAAACGATTCAACGCAATCATTCTCCCCATTAATTCTTGTACCCCTTTCACACTTCGTGGCGGACTCATGCATAAGATCGCCTTTATCTTCTCGGGGTTTGCTTCTATTCCTCTTTGTGAGACCATGAATCCAAGGAACTTGCCACCCCGTACACCGAAAGAACATTTTTCCGGATTCAGCTTCATTTGATACTTTCGTAACATTCCAAAACATTCTTCGAGGTCATCCAAATGCTTGACTGCCTGAACACTTTTCACAAGCATGTCGTCTATATATACTTCCATGTTCCTCCCAATCATGTTTGCAAACATCTTGTTCACCAATCGCTGATATGTTGCTCCAGCGTTCTTAAGTCCAAAGGACATCACCTCATAGCAATAGATCCCTCAATCGGTGATGAAACTTGCTTTTTCTTGATCCTCGGGTGCCAATCTTATCTGATTGTACCCTTGGTGGGCATCGAGAAAACTGAGCAGTTCGCATCCTGCAGTCGAGTCAACCAATAAATCGATTCGAGGTAATGGGAAAAGATCTTTGGGGCATGCCTTGTTTAAATCAGTGAAATCTATGCAAAGACGCCATTTTCCACCGTTTTTTGGGACCAGAACAACATTTGCCAACCACTCCGGGTATGACACAGGTCTGATGTAGTTGGCTCTTATGAGTTTTTCAACTTCTTCGGCTATACGTTTGTTTTTCTCCGGGCCAAAAGACCTCTTTTTTTGCTTAATTGGTTTCATCTGTGGATTCAAATTAAGATGATGGAGCGCGTACTCAGGGGGTATCCCAAGTAATGGCCCGTCACCCCAGGCGAATGCATCGGCGTTGCGTTGCAAGAAAGCTACTAAAGTGCTCTCCACCCCTTCTGACAGATCGGATCCGATCTTGAGGGTTCTTTTCGGGTCACCTGGTACTATTTCAATGCGTTTGAGAGCCTCCGCTGCGGTCATTCTTTCTCTATCCTCTGACTCTCCCTCTACGAGGTATACTCCATTGTCGCTTGAATCTTGCTCAAGCTTTTGCTTCTTCCCTTTTATGGAATCTATCCCCGGGCCTTGCCTCCTCCGAGTTTCCACCGCGTCTTGCAAAATAAAAGCATGACATTCTCTAGCAAGCCTGCTATCTCCAACTGCTTCTCCTGCTCCGTCAGAAGTCGGGAACTTCAATTTCATGTGATAAGTGGATGCGATGGCGCGAAACAAGTTTAGGCTTGGACGGCCTAGTATTACGTTGTAGGCCGAGGGAGCTTTCACCACTAGAAACTTTACCATTTTCGTGCTCCGCCTTGGATAAGATCCCAATGAAATGGGTAAAATAACATTTCCCATGGCTTCAACCACCTTTCCTGCAAAACCGACGAGAGGTGTTTTCACTTGCGCTAGCTGGACATTGCCTAGACCCAGCTTCTAGAATGCCTCATGAAAAATGATATCTGCTGAGCTTCCTGAGTCTACCAATATTTTTTTCACCCAAAAATTAGAAATCGTAGCAGAAATTATTAAGGCATCGTTGTGTTCTCCCCGAGGGGATTCCAAATCCTCACCCCCAAAAGTCATGTCAACATCTGTCATCGATACCTCGTTTATCGGCTGAATCGCGGCTAAGTGCGAGGAAGTGTGATCTGTTCTGGCGGCGCGCGCGAGATTTTTTCTTGCACGGTTTGAATCCCCGCAAGCGGGCCCTCCAGTTATGACAGATATGATGCCCCCAGTGGGCAGGTTCTCATCTCTATGCTTGGTCTTCTCGCTCATTTCACCTTGCTCCTGTCTCTGCCCACGTGGACGATCGTCGTCACGGCGCCTATTGTCTCGCTGCTGACCGCGACGCCTATCCACGTAGTCGTTTAAATATCCTCGCTTGATCAACTTTTCTATCTCAGCTCGAAGGCTGAAACAATCTTCGGTGGAATGACCTTTATCTTTGTGGAAACGACAATACTTGTCAGATCTCTGACGCTTAGGATTTTCCTTCATTGGACGCGGGGGTTGTAACAAACCCTGTTGCTCTGCCACTACCAGTATCTCTGACAAGCGTGCCTTCAAAGGAGTATACTGGAGCCGTGGGCTTTGAGCTATTCGCTTCTCCTCTCTTCTTACCGGCCTCTCTTCTTCCCTTCTTCTTTTCCCCAAGTACCGCGGCTCGATAGCCTCCTCTATTCGTATATATTTCTCAGCTCTTTCCAACAATTCCTCCAATGAATTAGGGGGTTTTCCAGCTATCGATTCCTTGAATTTCCTGTGACGGAGGTTCTGCTGTACTATTCCGGCTAACAAGTCATGGTTAACATGAGAAACTTCATGCACAGCCTGCGAAAATCGCTGTACATACTCTCTCAGGCCATCTCCGTCTTTCTGAATTACAGTAAACAAGTAAGCTGCAGTTTTTGGGTACTTCTTATTGATAGAGAATTGGTGGAGGAAACGCTGAGTCAGGTTCTCCAAACTATCTATAGTCCCTGAGGGGAGCTTGTTGAACCAAGCAAGCGCTCGGCCAACTAGCGTAGTTCGGAAGATCTTGCGGTAAGCGGGATCGCTGATATCGTATAAGTCAGCTTTCGCATAAAATTTGTCGAGATGTTCTTGCTGGTCGCCTGTTCCATCATACTCTGGCAAGTTGGGGATTTTCATTCCTGCTGGCAATGACTCAGCCAATATGGCGGTGGTAAAAGGGCTCCGCCGAGCAGGTAAGACGGCTAGGCGGCTATCTTGTCCACTCAAAGTGCGCGATCCTTGTGCGTAAGTAGGGAGCGTGACACTTTCTCTATGTTTATGGGGTCGATGTGTTCGACCATCTGATTCAGCTTCTTTGTGTGTCCCATCCTTGTTCCCTAACGTATTGTCAGGGTCATGAGAAGATGAATTGTCTCCAGGAGTTGTCTCACCGGTATCAGTATGTTGGCGGTGCGCTAGCGCCTGGGCCACTGCTTCGGCCGCCGCGCGAGTGGCTGTCTCTTTCACCAAGGCCTCCAACGCTTCGCGGGTGATAAGCATCTCTTGTTGCAGAGGAGGCTGAGGCGGGCGTCCCTCCCTAGTAGCATCACGAAAAGAGTGCGAACGAGTGTGCATCCTCGAGAGACGAAGTAACTTTCCCACAGACGGCGCCAAGCTGATGTAGCTAAAATAAATGAGTCGCGTAGACTGCACACGCGAGATCTGACTGGTTAATAAACTTGCCCACTTGGCCCGTAAACGAGCTCGCCTGGCTGGTAAACGGATCCACGTAGACAATACACGGTTAATTGATGGGTGTCACCTGCGTCACGAACACTCGTCAGGAAGCGCCGGGAGGATTCCCGGCGTAGGCACTCCGACGCTCAAGTCAGTAAACAATTCAGAGAAAACTCAGAGAATTCAAGAGCTTTAGAGGAAAAATGAGAGCATACCTTCAATAATGAGAGACATCCCCTATTTATAGGAATTTCGAGAGTACCTAGTGGGCTTGGGCCTTTACAAGCAATTTGGGCTTTAACATTGAATTGACCAACTAATACAATTACTAATTGGACTATCACCAAATTATTCACCAAAAATTAAATATAATTGGACATTACCTATCAACAAGAATTGCTGAATATATATCTCGATTAATTACACTGATAACACTAAGTTGCCCACTGAACATGAGACTTTGCTGAAACAATCAGCAATCTCTCGTTTCAGCAGCCATCAAATAGTGTAATTGGTTTGACTTCATTTCCTCTTAATTAACCTTTTTAGGACAACCAATTGGTTATTTATTTTCAACTATTTAAATATTTAAATTTTTTTGTTTTGAAAATCCGATATTTACTCATTTTAGTTATTTCTTTCAAACTTTTGATTATTTACTTGTGTGAATTTTAAAATTCAGTATACATATACTATTTCACCACCCATCTTCATTTTACTTTACTCTCAGCAAAATTTTTGAATTCTTACTTTCAGTAATATCTGCATTCTTGCACATTTGATTCATATCTTATTGTCTTTCAAGATCTGCTACAGTGGCAGCTTAGAGGATGAATGCTACTCAATGAACTTTGAATTTGTCTACGGATTGGAAGATGCTGCGATGGTGGGAATGTTCAGAATATTAGAAAATACTAGAATCCATCCATTTCTCAGTCTTCCAGTGGTTATCTATGAAGACATTTTATTGGATTTTTATGCCTAGGCCACAGTAATTGCTGAGAAATAGGTTTCATACTCATTTATTGGGCAGGTGTATTTGTTCGATGAAGCTCTGTTTATTTTTAATTTATCTCTGCCTACTGAAGGACTCTCAAACTTCTCCAATCTATCTTCTTCTATTAATTCTCTAATGAAGCTGAAGTTCTCACTCCGTTTCTTGCAAAAAGAAAGAAATGGAGATGGAATACCATGTTCTCATGGATGTCATACAAAAGCCTCTACTAGTGAAGCTGGATTCTTCGATGCACCAAAGAGAAGTTTCTTGTTTTGATTGCTATCATTGCTGGTACGACGATCAACTTGTCTACAGTAATGTTCAAAGTTTTAGTGGATATGATCACCAAACACTCTACTGTAATTGCTGTTCAGATCAGAAAAATGATTACTGTTCTTGGAGTCCAAGTTTATGATGCTCAGGATTGGAATAAAACCAAAATGATGGATGCTGCAAATGTTCTTGCTATAATACCCAAGATTTCTGTCATTCGAACCGATTCTATCTAGCAAGAACTTTGTGTATGATATATACCTTCGTCTCAAAACTCGATCCATGATGTCATCTATGCGGATGGGGATTTCCTCAAATTTTAGGTTCTCCTTCTGATTCTCTTGAACATATAAAGGTTTTATTTCAAGCACATGACTTGGATCAGATATGTATATCCTTATTTGTGATACGTGGAAAACTGCATGAATTCTAGGTAGGTTGGGCCGCAAAGCCAATTGGTAAGTTAGCGCACCCACCTTCAGTATTTCAAAAGGTCCTATGTATCTTGGATTCAACATTTCTATTTTGTTGGATCAAATTACTCCTTTCATCGGATCTATCTTTATATTGACTTTTCTTCGAATTAGAATGATAATGGTCTTCTTTTTAGGCCTGTGCAACTTTTCAGATGATCCTGGTCTACCTTGAGTCGTTTTTCTAATGATATTGACTTTATCAACGGTAGATTGAATGAGTTTAGGTCCAGTGATGGTTTTTTCTCCCACTTCATCCCAATAAAGTGGTGTAGACATTTTCTCCCGTAAAGTTCTTCATACGGAGTCACGTCTAAACTGCTTTGGAAGATGTTATTGTAAGCAAATTCTACCAGAGGTAAGCAATCACTCCAATTTGAAATAAATATTATGCATGGCCACAACCATCTTCTATTGTTTCAATAGTTTTCACTGCCTTTGCGTCAGTCTGTTGGTGGTATGATATACTAAGTGTTTTTTTTTACCCATTTCCTCTTGAAAACTTTTCCGAAATTTTGACGCGAATCTCGAGTCTCTGTCAGAGAAAATGTTGATCGAGATTAGAGGGTTTCCAATTTATCCAAATTTTACTTCATGCGTTAGGGTAGAAAATATGTGGATTTAGTGAGTCTATCCACAATCATTCATATCTCATCGTGGCTCTTCGTGATTTTTCTATCCCACTAGAAAATCCATGGAAATATATTTCCATTTTCATTCTAGAATTTCCAATGGTTTAAATAAATCACGGGGACTTTGGTGTTCGAGTTTTATTTTCTGACACACCAAAAGTTTGGAGCCAAAGTCTGCTACATCCCTTTTCATCACACTCCACCAAAATATCTTATTTAGCTCCTTGTACATTTTTTTGATTCCATGATGAAAGGAAAGCTACTTGTGTACCTCTTACATGATTTTTTGCCGTAATTTTTCAACATTTGGCACACACAGTCTATCTTGCATCCAAAGAACGATGTTGGGGACTATATGATATTCATAAATTTCTTCTTCCTTGATTCAACTTATGATTTTTGTCAGTTTAGGATATTTGTTCTAATTTAGCTTGATTCTCTCATGCAGACCTGGTTCAATAGATATAGAAGTGAGTATCATCTTTCCCATGTTCTTGCGACTCAGAGCATCAACTACTTTGTTGGCCTTTCCCAGGTGATAATTTATTGTCAGGTCATAGTCTTTAAAAAATTCTATACACCTTTTTTATCTCATATTCAATTCCTTTTGTCTGAACAAATATTTGAGACTCTGATGGTCAGTGAAAACTTTGCATTTATGTGACGTCTCGAAAATTTGAGGTCCACATGAACCACATGTGTGCAAGTTATTAAATTCCTTATGTATTTTTCTAAATGGTTTTAATGCATGTTTATTTCATTAAATTGGGTTTTAATTCATGATTTATGAATTTTTATTATTTTAAATTATAATATGTTTAGTTGATTCACGTTAAAACGTTTTCCTTGAGTTTTATGTCTCAGGCGATTATTCGAGGCGGGATCGAGGAAATGAGACCGGCGACGATTTAGGCGATTTTATGATGCGGTATTTTTATTTTAAGTTAGGAAGGGGTATTTTGAATAATTTATTTAGTTTTAGTATTTTAAAGCCTATATTATTAATTTAGGAAGTTTAGAATTTTAAGACTTTTAAAGTTGGCATTTGTGCATTAATTTTAAATTAAGAGAATTTATTAAAAGTTAATAGTGGATTAGCATCTTTTTAACATTTTAACTAGCATTGTTAAGGAGCAACTTGATTAGCCTTCTACTTAGCATTTTAATAGGACAATTAAACAATTAAATTACCTAAATTTTACCCAAACACACGCACACACACCACTAACACACACTTACACACGTTAAACTCACACAACACACACATACACATTTCAATTGAATATTTTGATAAGAAAACTTTAGGGTTCTTGGTACTACAGCAGCCGCCCCTTCCCCTTTATTTTCCAACTAGTTTTCGGAGCTTTTATTGCAAGATAATCGAGCCACCATCGTCCCGGATCAATCCTAGCGCCATCTCCGCTTCGGTATCGTCGTTACGGTATTTTTAAATATCAAAAGGCACGTATATTCTGTTCTTTCTGCATCGATCTTGTCATATTATGTGTTGTGTTATTTTTATGCGTAAAAATATATGTGTGACGTTCGTCGTTTGAGCAGAAAACGATTCAGATCAGTTTTGAATTAATTTTAGATCTAAAATCACGTTTTTACTTTCTTTTTAAATACTGCGATTTTTCCGTCGGGATTATGAGAAAACTTTCAACTAAGAAATTGTAGAACGTTTTGATGCCTTCGATTTGATATAAAATTCGAGATTTTTGGATAAAAATTGAGTGAGTTATGGCGTTTTCGTGGGACTGCTCAAACTGCGTTTTCAGAAAAGTTATGATATTGATGTGCCCTTCAAGTCTAATTGTTGCAGGCTTCGTTGGGGATCGACGGGTGATCGTTGTTGCTTATAGGTATGTTATTTATGATGTTGGGATGTTTATTGAAGCATCGTTTCTTGTCGTTAGGTGCTTGAGAGATTGAATGTCGTATAAAACCGTTTTGTGACAAAAAGTCTTGTTCACGGGTTTTGTTGGGTTGATTGTGATGTATGGTTGTTTTGGGACAGTTGTATAGGCTCGAGTCATTGATTTAGTAGCCTAAGATGAGCTCGTGATGTTGATTATTGGGTTGTACACCGAGTTGAGGGAGTTAAGCACAACAGGTTCGGACTTTTCGTGAGCTTCTAAGTCGCGTAGGTACACGGAGGTCTACACGGACCTTGACACGGGGTCCGTGCCTTTGTTTTCTTCGCGGTGTCAAATTTGCGCACGGACATGGACCCTCACACGGATGCAGGCACGGGGTCCGTGCCTTCCCTTTTCTTCGAGACACCTTTCACCGCACAGACACGGACTTGTCTCCGGATCCCGACACGGGGTCCGTGCCCCTCTTTCTTCCGGGCATTTCCTTTGCAGTAGGTAGACGGACCTGTACACGGGCCCGGGGTCGGGATCCGTTTACTCACGTTTTCGGGAAAAATAATATTGTTGCTTTTAAGATTGATGTCCTGGTTTAGTGCAAGGGTTATCAAGGTCATGTCATGGAAAATTATAGAATGTCCTAAGTAATGATTGAACTCGAGAGTAAGTATGATTTCTACGTTAAGTTATGCAAGTTAAGTATGCAAATTCAAGCTAGTATGTACAGCAGCGACGGCCCCGATCGAAGTCCAATGAATCCCTCAACGCCAAGTAATTATGTATGACGTGCAAGAAAATATTTTAAGTTTTTGAGGTATGCTAAATGTCTTGTGACCAAATTATGAATGGGTTTAGAAGTCGGTGAACGTGGCCGAGGACCTCTCCACCCTGTTAAATTATGAACGGGTTAGATCGTGGTTGGAAAGCGTTAAATTATGAACGGGGACCAACCAGCCCGTTAAATTATGAACGGGGATCTCATGTATGTGGCAGTGGATACGTCCCTATCAGCCCAGTACTGTGGTTTGTCTGATCAGGCGTTTATTATGTATGGGTCACTTGCTTTGAAACATCCTCTACGCAAAATGATGAAGTATGTATGTTCAAGTATGCAGCACGTTTACGAAAAGTTTATGTTGATGGCACGTCTAGTTATGTACGTACGTATGTTCAAGTTCATTATGCAAGTTCAAGTTATGTACGTCCTATTTTAAAGTTGCATGCAATTTTATTACGTAGTACTCGTTATTCCAGTTTATACGTGTTGAGTCTTTAGACTCACTAGACTTGATCGATGCAGGTGACTATGTTGTGGAGGAGATAGGAGGTGGCGACCAAGGGGCAGGCTTGGACTGAGTGGGAGGCTAAACCCGAGGACCGCCCACGTTATTTTAAAGATTTTAAGCATGAGAATATTTATACTCTGATTTTATGTTTGATGCGAGACGATTTGAGCAAGATTATCTTTTAACAAAATTTTATCGGTGAATGGATGATGTAGTGACGACCGTATTGACTTTATTTTCACACTCAAGAAAATTTTTAATTTTTCCGCAAATTTTAAGCATGGAAAGTACGGTACGTTACAATTTAGCATCATATATTTAATACCTCCAAATCATTAGAACGTACACTACCGCAGCTAACTCGAGATTGTTTGTAAGGTAATTCTTCTCACAGGGTTTCAATTTTCTTGACGCGTATGCAATCTGTAACGATCATGGACCATTAGGCTGAACCAACAAAGGCCTCGGCCCATATCCACGCACCACTACTGGTCATGGGTCGTTAGAATGGTCCAGGGCCATGCCCACGCACCCTCACTCATAGAATATCTCATTCCTGGAAAGTGGTTTCTTTCGCCTCCCCCAACACTTGAACCCAGGACCTCCAGGTATAATACCTAGATTCCTAAGTGTTGGTACCAGTTGAGCTACTGAAACGTCTACCGTTTTAAAAATGTGGAAATATATTTTTTAAAAAGCTCGCAATTACAAAATAACATTTAAAATGATCGTATTTATTTGCCAATAAAAGTAGCGCAATTTAAAAATAACTAACATCATCCACAATCAACGTAAACGTAAACGTGAAAAATCGACAATATCACCCACGTATAAAAATGTGTAACTCCTCTCAAACACGTGAATCAATATGCGGAAAAATAATGGTCCTCGGGTCGTGTCACCGCACATCCCACCTGTCTACTCAGTCTTCGGTACCTCTGGTCCCCTGATCAAAATACTCACCTGCATCACACACCTCTATTGAGTCTAAAGACTCAATACACCTGTAACAGTAATAACAAGTACATATACGTAGCACACAGCAGTGAAAAATAGCATAATCAACATACATTCATGAGCTTAAAAACATGAACATAAGCGTGTCGTGTAAAATCGTAATGTGTCAAAAGATGTCTCATCATGTTATCATATCGCATGCGTAACCGTGACCTGTCAAAACATGGTAATAGCATGTATCATCGTATCAGCATATACGTGTCAAAATCTTAATTTGAATTCCATTCATTAGCTGTGACTTTCGTATCATCATGTCAGTCGGTGGATCCATCAACGTGTAACCGCGGTACCGGATGGCGGAGGACATCAGCGACACTCTCACCCGTCAACTAAGCCCGGGCCTATCATATCATGTCAATGGAAATACGATCGTCAGCCTTCCTCTGGGGCCTTCTCCCGTCACGATAACTCCAATCATATCATCGTATCATCGTGTTAGTCACAACTAAATCACTTCCTTCAAAACGTGTCATCATATTCATCACTTAATCAAAACATGCATATACGTAATTTTTCCTTTAAACCAAGCATGTATCGTATTTATCATAATTGCGTAAAAATCGTAAACATGATGCATAAACATTTAAAATATCATAAATTTGTGCTCAGGGCGCTGCCAGGACCAAATCTCACCCCGGATGCAAAATGAGTATTTTGCCCCTGGAAACCCAAAAATTATCGTTTCAACCCTGGACCTCTAAGATTGACCCGAAGCTTACCAAACTCCTTAAAATGTCCCAAAACATTTTTAAAATGTTCTTAGACGTAAATTCGAGCCCGAAACCAAAATTAATCGATCCGTTTTAAAACTTGGACATGGATCCCGATTTTAACCCGGATCGACCCGAAATTTAATCCAAACTTTCCCAACATTATATCACACCTTAAAAACACTATCATGCTCTTAAATTAATGCCAACAGTCCCTTACCCCACGACTAGAAATATCAGAACATCACAAATATCTTGCCCCTTCTCTCTTGTACTCTATTTCTTTATCTTCCCCAAGGAACTCACGCCTCAAGCTAAACCGATTTTCCAGCCATGGGTCAGCCTACTAAGGACCACGATCAGCCCCTAAGGCACCCAACGAAACCAAGCCACTGACCCCATGCACGCTCTTAACCACTAGGAATCAAGAAAACGCAGCAAGCTCCCTACCGATACTACCCTCCCCAACATGGCTCGGTTGTTTCATCCTTCGACACCACCGTTGTTTGAGCCATTCCAGGCCCCATCTCAGACCCACCAGGGTCTGGTCCAGGACTGGAGAAGGTCATCGTGCAGCTGAGCCACGGGAACTAGGATCGAGCACCCCCATTTCGCACAAATCACCTAAATCCCATCTGTCTCGACCCTACTGCACACACCAACGCTCAAACCCTATCAGTCACGATCTAGACAGCCAATTTTTATCAAAAATACGGCAGTCCTTTGCAACAAAAACCAGAAACATGAGTGCAAATCGTAGGATGCAAAATACATACAAAAATCGAAACCCCTTCTAGTTCATGCTTGGATCGAAAGTTTCATGGGATGAATGAATATAAATCAGTAATATAAGCATGGGTGATGCACAAAAGATGTTACAAGCGTGCCTTGGTGATTAATCTTGAACAAACGGTCGAGGAATGCACGGCCGAAGGGAAAAGCTTTTGCTTGATCAAGGGAAATGGAGACACCGAATCCTTAGCAGCAGCAATAACGAGGAGTTTTGTGAGTGGAGGGGTGTGGGCGGCTGATGAAGATTTAATTTAGGTTTAGGGGTGATTAGCATTATTTAAATGGTTAACAAATCAATTAATGGACCTAATTTGATAATTTAAAGTTTAAAAAGAGTATTAGGCCCAATAAGCTTAAAATTAGGCTTATTAAATCCAAACACACTTCCGAAAAATATTTCATGTTGAAAAGATTTTGAAAACATTAGCCGAACCCTTAAAAAGTCCCCCGATTCGATAAAATTTGCGTACCATTAAAAATAAAATCCTGCGGGTAAAAATACCCAAAAAAATCACATTTTTGAAAAATACACTTAAAAACACCTTATATTAATTAATAAAAATTAATCATGTAATAAAATAATTTTCCTGAAAATTCTCCGGTCTACGCTCCTCGATCGAACGTGAAATGCATCTAGATACTCTAATACATGAACTTTTAAAATTTCATGAAATAATTACTACCATGCATGAATTATGCATAAAATGAATAAAAGTAATTAAACACATAATTAATAAAATAAACATACATTTAATGCTTTAAAAGAATTTAATAAAATACCAAAGAAATTTAATAATTTGCATGAATGTTGTTCACGTGGACTTTCAAATTTTTGGGACGTTACACAATCACTCTTCCTTCTTGCATGAGTACACATCTGAGTCATATGTTCGATGCGATGCTGTAAATGGTAAAGTCTTTATCTTCTGTTGGCAGTACAAGAATTGGAGTAGAAGCGAACTTCTTCTTCAATACTTTGAATCTCTTATCTCATTCTTCACTCAAACTGATTTTGTAGTTCTTTTGGCTGAGTTTTGTTAGTGACAATACTATCGAGGAAAATCCTTCCACGTACTTTCCAAGCACCAGCTATCCTCGTGACTGCACCTCCTTAGATTTTGTTAGTGTAGATAAGATCCTTGAGGCCCTGCCGCCTGATATGTAAATATTGTAATTTTAATTGTAATGAGCTTGGTTTGGGCAAACACATAATTGCACACATCATTCATATATTTTCATTTTCATTTCTCATTTAGCCAAGCATGAATATCTTAATAAGCTGATTAACTTTAATAAGGTGTAAGTCGAGCCTTATGAGCTCGAATAAACCAATAATTAACCTCAGAAAGGTCAGGGTCAGACGGTCTAGAGGGCTCATCTTAACCCTTAATAAATAATAACCTCGTAAGGTCAATATGAGAGAGGTAGGATGTCTCGAGGAGATCAGATCAACACTTAATAAATAATCTCGTATAGGTCCATCCGAGAGAGGTCGGCCGGCTCAGGGAGCTTGGCTCAACACTTAATAAATAACCTCATAAAGGTCAATCTGAGAGACGTAGGGCTGGCTGGGGATCTAGGCCATATAATTAAAAAAATAATTACCCTATAAGGGCTAAACTGAGAGAGGTCGGTTGGGCTGTGGATCTCAACCAAGTACTCAACAAATATATACAAATTAAAGGTTAAACTGGGAGAGTTCTGTCTGAACAGGGAGCTTGGACAAATACTTAACAAATAGTTACCCCGTTGTTGGAGTATGTGTCCTGCGAGCCAAGTTGTAACTTATGCTTTATTGACTATTATGTAAAAATAATATTTATTTTAATAATATTTTATGGTCTATCCAATTATGTAGTTTATTTTATCTATATACCCATGGAAGTTGCATAAAAATGTCCTTGAATATACTATAAGTACATGAGGTTCACGAGTCTAGTAGATCATGAAATTCATTAAGAAGTGTACTGTGTATTCTAAATATGTTCTTATTTGATTCAGCTGTCTTAAATAATGATAAACTTTGCTCGAGCTTGAGACTAACATCTGTGATGAAAATGCCACATTTCATTTGTAAGGACATGGGGATGTTCATTCATACATATGGGTGATCATTTGATGAGGAACTAAATAAACCTCCATCGGACTGTCCAAGTTGTTATTACTTATCAAGTAGAATAGTCTATGATTATTGTTGTACACTATTAGTCATTTGACCCGGGACAACATAGAGGCTCTGCATACTAGCATGCATTTTGACTCATTTACTGACTCCAAAAGGGTCATCATGTGGCGATGATGAATGTAGTTTATGTAGGAGCAAATACATTGTAGTCTGGGATTAACATTTCACATACGGGTGTGGATATCCCATGCGATCTGTTGAGTTACATTAAACAACTTCAAGCTATGGTGCATAACCTTCAACAAGAAGTGCAAGAAATGAAGTCCATGTTTTTACAAAGTACGAGACAACAAAATCAACAATAACAGGTTAGTAATTAAACATCTATATAAAATCAGTTTAATATACTGTACATTTAAATGCTTTTGGATTATCATGATGACATTGCTTGACACAATTTGTTTGTAAACTTAGGTTGCTAATGGTGGCATTGGTAGTGGTATTGGGAATGAAGTTGGTAGCAATAGTGATATCAATATTGGTGCCAAAAAAGTGGTGATTGTGATAATGTTAATAAACAACTTGACATAGCTCAGGTAACTATCTTAAAATTATGTGTTTCTAAACTACAAAATTGTTACAGAAATAGGCATGTTATAATCAATAACTTTGTATTGTTTATTTACGATCAAATTTGAAGAAATGTGAATATTGGAAATATACGTGCTAATACTAAATGTAAGTTGCTTCATTGGTGTGTTGATGGATTAATTGTTGCAAATGACGAATTTCATTTATAGATCCATATATGTGCTAATACTAAATGTAAGCTGTATTGGTGTGTTCATGGATTAGTTGTTGCAGAGGTCGGATTGCATCTATAGATCCAAAAGCAAAAGTGCATACATTGTTCTTGGTGGATCTTGTTGGAAAGTTTGGGTTGATAAGGTTTTAGTGAAGAAGGTGGACCTAATTTCACAAAATGATGAAATGCAATTTCTCGATGACACAATAAGAATCACGATCGCATAGTTATGTAAATTTGTAGTATTTTGTGCTTGATATAGATTCTACATATTTGCATGGATTGAAAATTTAATCATTGTTATGTACTAGCTAGTTTATGACAGATTTCATGTCTTGTTTTGGATCTTGAGACCTTATGTTTGGTATATATATTGAAACAGAATGAATTTTATTAACTTTAAAGTGGACTAGATTTAAATTTGCACTAAAGTTTTTGTAAAAAAATTGACTTTTCGTTTTCGTTAATGAAATTGAAATTTTTTGTACAATAGCGTGCAAACGTACGTTGTTGATGTGTTTATACACGGCATGCGGTGCGTGGTGTCAATGATACTATCCATGGCGTGAATCGATTCTTGTATCCATGACGTGCTGTGTCTATTGTCGATACTACTATCCGCAGCGTGCGGTGTGCGAGTCGATGCTTGTATCCCCGGCGTGTAGTGCGTGTTGTCAATGCTATTATCTACATCGTGCGATGAGCGCTGTTGATTCATATATCCACGACATGAAGTGCGCGATGTCGATGATATTTTTCGCAGCGTTCATTGTAAGATCTAGGAAATTCGAACTACGTAATCTGACTGCATGCAATCTAGGGTTTTTATTTAAAATATGTGTTTATTCATTTTTATGCATTTATTGCATGACTATTGCATGGTTAGGTGTTTATTTCTTGGTTATTTAAAGTTTCATGCATTAGGGTGCTAAGTTGCATTTCGGGCTCTAACGAGTAATGGAGACCGAGGATAATCAGGAGAAATATTTTTATTGAATAATTATTTTTAATTATTTAATATATGGTTTATTTAAGTATTATTTTTGAAAATAGACTTTGGTTGGGTATGTTTACTCGCCGGGTCATATTTTTAACCTGGTACGCAAAATTTAGCGAATCAAGGGACTTTTTGAGGGTTCGGGCAATATTTTCAAAAACGTATCTAAACGAAATATTTTTCGGGAGTGTTTTTGGGCTTGATGGGTTTATTTTATTACTTAATGGGCTCAAAACCCTTTTTATCCATTTAATTTTTTTAAGTCCCATTTATGCTTAAACTTTCTACTTAAAAACATCATTAGCAACCCTAAACCTACTCCCCATCACATGGCCTCCCCTCCCCTTTGCTGCAGCAGCCTTTTCGAAATTTTTCTTCAGTAGCCACCTCATTTCCTCCATAGCTTTCAAAGAAAATCTCATCCGGCCTCTCCGGTGCAAGTCCTACGCGCATATCTTCAAGTTTTCGAGCACATAAACTGAAACGTCTACTATTTTTTTTTTTGAAAGCTCATTTTTCTAAAATTATATCTTTAAGCATGAATGCAATAGTAACTGAAAATTTCACATTTTTAAAATAAATTTAATCAAATAACAGATGAAAATACTACAGTTTAAAAATCGCCAAATCGTCAACACTAGACTTACGTTAAAAATAAAACAAATATGAAACAAGTAAAAATCTTGACAACCATCAACATACTAAAATGAACGAGAATGAAAATATCAAACCACTCCTAATTCAAAACATAATGTGCGGAAAATACGGTCCTCGGGTTCGCGTGCGCACTCCAACTCCGCTTACTCAGTCTTTGCTACTCCAGTCTCCTGATCAAAATGTTCACCTGCATCATTCATATCTAGTGAGTTTAAAGGCATTTTCATAACATATCTCATCATATCAACATATACGTGTTCATTTTCTTAATTTGAATTCCGTTCATTATTTGTGACTTTCGAATCATCGTATTAGGCGATGGATCCATCTACGTATAACCGCGGTACCCGACTGAGGGGACATCAGCGACAGTATTACTCATCCACTGAGCATTGACCTTACATATCATCGTATTATCATGTCATCGTATTAGTCATAACCAAGTCCCTTCCTTCAAAAACATGTCATCATATTCATCACTTATAAAGCATGCATATACGTAACTTTTCCTTAAAATCAAGCAGGCAACGTATTTTTCATATTTACATAAAAAGTCATATCCATAATAACATAAACATTAAAACATATCAAATGGTGATCAGGGCGCTGCCAGGACTGCTAACTCGACCCGGGTGCAAAATGATCATTTTGCCCCTGGAAACCATAATTGACCATTTTACCTCGGGACCTCAAAATTTTGACCCGAAGCCAACCAAACACCTCAAAACATATTTATAATTATTTCCTAGGCATAACCTTGAGCCCGTTCCGTAACTTATACGATTCGTTTTAAAACATGGAGCGGAGTCCCGGAATAAACCCGAAACTCAACCAAACTTAAACCATGACTTGACACCACCTAAGCAGGCCTAAAACAACCCTTTTCAGACCGTTTAGGACCTCGAAACTTAGCTGAGCCCTGCTGACGCAAGAACTCAAACCCTATCTCCAAGCCAAAGCCCACATCTCGACTCTAACCCAAACCAGCTCGGACCAGACCCTAACCAGCCCTTCCTAGCACACCACGGGACCTTCTTGGACAGACCTAGCCATGGTCCTCAGCCCCATGCATGCGAACGTGCAAGAATCACCCGAAGAAAACCACAACCTAACCAACCCAACCCTAGCTCTTTCGATCTACCCCTAGGCCATGACCAGTTGTACTCGAGCCATCCTGGACCACGTCTCAGACCCACTAGGGTCTGACCCAAGGCCTGTAACGATCCTTATATCGCTGCCCCCTTCTTATAACCCGATCGAGCTCTATTTGCCCAAAAACATGATTGATCTGATCGACCCCTACAAGAACGGTTCCAAACATGAACTTACCATTTATAACACATAAAAAACTGCTGTAGATCATGCCTCATACCTCAAACATTGCATCCCCCTTCAAACCAAGGTAAAAACGTGAGTATATGCAAAGACATACGTAATTCATGACAAACCAAAGCCAAAACGATTTAACATGCAAGGTCTATGCATTCTTCATACACGGCACACACATCAGCATACATACAACATGAATGATGAGAAAAAGAAGATACATGGCGTGTCTTAGCGTTTATGTGCTCGAAAACTTAAATATATGCGCGTAGGACTTGCACCGGAGAGGCGGGGAAGGAGCTTTCTTGAAAACCTAGCGAGAACTTGAAGGAGGATGCAGGTTTTTTCTCGAAAATGGAGACTGCTGAATGAGGGAGGGGGCGGCCGAGTGATAGGTTTAGGGTTAAGGTTTGATAGGGTAGAGTTTAAGTAGAAAATTATGCATTAATGGGCCTATAATAATAATTAAGGGAGTTTAAAAAGGTTTTTGACCCATTATGCCACAAAATAAACCCGTCAAGCCCAAAACAGAAAAATATTTCGTTTAGGTGCGTTTTTGAAAATATTGCCCGAACCCTCAAAAAGTCCCCTGATTCACTAAATTTTGCGCACCGATTAAAAATATGACCCGACGAGTAAAAATACCCAACCAAGCCCATTTTCGAAAATCACACTTAAATACACCTCATATTAAATAATTAAAATTAATTATTAAATAAAAATATTTTTCCTGATTATCTCCGGTCTCCGTTACTCGTTCAAGCGCGAAATGTATCTTAAAACCCTAATTCATGAAACTTTAAAGAACCAATAAATAAACACCTAACCATGCACTAATTATGCAATAAATGCATAAATATCATTAAACACATATTTTAAATAAAACCCTAGATTGCATGCATTCAGGTTACGTAGTTCGAATTTTCTAGACCCTACAATTCATCCCCCCTTAAACCGAATTTCTTCCTCGAAATTTAAAACATACCGAATAACACTGGGTAGCGACTCCTCATCTCGGCCTCGGTCTCGCAAGTAGTCTCCTCCTTGGAATGATTCCGCCACTTGACTTTGACCATGTGGATCACCTTTTTCTGGAGTCTCCTCTCATGTCTATCCAGTATCTGAGCGAGTCTCTACTCGAAAGATAGGTTCGGTGTCAGCTGAAGTTGCTCATATTTCAGCACATGCGAAGGATTCGACATGTACTTCCGCAGCATAGAAACATGGAATACATTATGAACTCCCGCCAGATTGACGGTAATGCAACTATGTATGCGAGCGTCCCAACTCTCTATAGGATCTCGAACGGTCCTATGAATCTAGGACTGAGCTTGCCCTTCTTCCCGAATCTCATCACACCCTTCATTGGTGCGACTCTCATGAATACATGATCCCATACTGCAAAATCAAGATCCCTACGCTGCTGGTCTGCATAACTCTTTTTTCGGCTCTGAGTGATCTTCATCCTGTCTCGAATCTTGACCACTAAATCTGCAGTCTGACTGACAATATCTAGTCTCAACTCTGCCTTCTCTCCTACCTCGTCCCAATAAACTGGCGACCTACACTTCCTCCCGTACAATGCCTCATATGGAGCCATGCCAATGGATGCCTGATAACTATTTTTGTACGTAAACTCCACGAGAGGTAGCTTTGGCTCCCAGCTACCCTGGAAGTCGATCATGCATGCTCTAAGTAGGTCCTCCAATATCTGTATCACCCTCTCTGACTGTCTATCAGTCTGAGGATGGAAGTCAGTACTGAATAGCAGCTTAGTACCCAATGCCTGATGAAGACTCTTCAAGAATGCAGACGTGAACCTTGTATCCCTGTCTGACACGATGGACACTGGAATCCCATGCAGTCTGATTATCTCTCTGATATACAGCTATGCGTACTGAGTCATGATGAAAGTCTTCCTGGTCGGTAGAAAGTGTGCTGAATTGGTAAGCCCATCAACTATCACCCAAAAGGCATTATATCCCCCAATAGTCCTCGGTAGTCCCGTCACAAAGTCCATGGTAATGTTCTCTCATTTCCGCTCAGGAATAGGGAGTGGTCTCAGCTTCCTTGCAGCTCTCTGATGATCGGCCTTAACCTGCTAGCATGTCAAACACTCGGAGACGAAACGCATAATATCCCGCTTCATGCCCGGCATCCAATAAAGAGACTGAAGATCCTGTCCCTTAGTGTCGTTTGTACTGTCAGGGTAGAAAGACTAGGGGCATCGCCCCTGGAGTAGACTGCAAGCTCAAACCTCTAAATCTCTGCCTACAATGGTCTCTGTACTGACAACTGAGCGATCACTGCATTTTTCCTGCTCAGGACATCCGCAACTACATTAGCCTTACCCAGATGGTAGCTAATGTCACAGTTATAATCCTTCACTAGCTCTAGCCACCTCCGTTGTCTCATGTTCAGCTCTTTTTGTGTGAAGAAGTACTTCAGGTTCTTGTGATCCGTGAAAATCCTGCACTTCTCCCCATACAGATAATGCCTCCAAATCTTTAAGGCAAAAACCACTGCTGTTAGCTCGAGGTCGTGAGTCGGATAATTCTTTTCATGGACCTTCAGCTGTCTGGTCACATAGGCTATAACTCTATCATGCTACATCATAACCATGCCCAAACCTAGTTTCGAAGCATCCGTGTAAACCACAAACTCTCCTGGAACTTTGATCTCCGGATGAATTTGGCATTCTTCTTCGTCAAGGCGGTCATAGGCACCGCAATAGAAGAGAAGCCCTGAAAGAATTTTTGGCAGTATCCAGCCAATCCCAAGAAGCTGTGGATCTCTGTCACACTCTTAGGTACTGGCCAATCTCGGACTGCTTCAACCTTGCTGGGAACGACCTCCACTCCGTCTTGGGATACAATGTTACCCAAGAATGACACTCTGTCTAGCCAGAACTCGCACTTACTGAACTTGGCATACAGACGTCTGTCCTGTAAAGTCTGCAATATTGTCCTCAGATGCTGACTGTGCTCCTCTCTACTCTTCGAATAGATCAGGATGTCGTTTATAAAAAACTATGACGAACTGATCCAAATATGACTGAAACATGCTATTCATGAGATCCATGAAGATCATTGGCGCGTTCGTCAATCCGAAGGGCGTCACCATAAACTCATAGTGCCCATAACGCATCCTGAATGCCCTCTTATGCACGTCAAAGTCCCTCACCTTCAGCTGGTGGTATCCTGATCGGAGATCTATATTCGAGAATACTGATGCTCCCTGAAGCTGATCAAATAGATCCTCGATCTTGGGAAGTGGATACTTGTTCTTGACCGTGACCCTGTTCAGCTCTCTATAATCAATGCAGAGCTGCATGCTGTCATCTTTGTTCTTAACAAACAGTACTGGTGCACCCCATGGAAAAAAACTAGGGCAAATGAAACCCTTATCTAGCAAGTCATGTATCTGATCCTTCAATTCTTTTATCTCTGCAAGTGCTAGATGATAGGGTGCCTTAGAAATAGGCACGGTACTTGGCATAAGCTCAATAGAAAAGTCCACCTCTATATCTGGTGGAATGCCTGAAACGTTGTCAGGGAAAACACTGGGAAAGTCCCTGACCACTTCGACATCCTCTAGTCTCTGACTGTCTGGCTCGGTCACTGTCACGATACTGGCAAAAAATGCCTGGCAGCCTCTCCTCATGAGCTTCCTCGCACAGATGCAAGAAATGATGTGAGGCATCTGTTGATGTTTGGATGCCTCAAATATAAACGGCTTACCGCTTGGCAGTCGGACAGATACTGACCTCTGTCGAAAATCTATGGCAGCTCCGTTCGAAGAAAGCCAGTCCATACCGAAAATAATATCGAACTCCGGTAACGGTATCACAATAAGGTCTGCTTGCACCGCATTTTCTGTAACCGAAGCTCCAATTTCTTCATTATCTGTGAGGTAATCATCTGATCCCATCAATCGATACCCTGAATCCCAAATCCATAGGCTCTGGTATGATTCCTAGTCGCTTAATGAATGACTCAAATATAAATGAATGTGTAGCTCCGGAATCTGGCAATGCATACGTGGCTACACCTGAAATATATATCCTTCATGCGACAAAATATACCATCAAATTTGATCGCGTTGAAACTTAATAAATTTTCTGCCAGCAATTATCCCAAAATCCTTGAAAAAAAATTTATTGGTTTACTTCTAGTAACCAATCAAAAATCTCGAATTTTACCTCAAAAATTTCGGAAATTGCAATTTGGCCCTACAATTCTTTGAAAATTGCATTTTTGTCCCAAAAAATTTCGAATTTAGCCTATTTAAATCTGAAAATTCTCAAAAATTAAGAATTTGATACCAAAAATTCGAAAAAGCTAAAACAACCCTTAAAATTTTGGTTTTTTGCAAATAGGTCCCCAAATGTTCGTTTATTGCAATATAGTCCTTAAAACCCTTAATCAATTCAATTCAATCTTTATGTCCAACTATTCATAACATGCAAGCTAATTTATTCTAGGTTCTCAATCCCAAAAATAATTCCCATAACAATCATATAACACATGCAACCAAGTCGGTAAATTAAAAATGTTAAACATAAAGGTTACCGGTGATCAATGTAGAGTCTGGCTCCGCTTCTACCTCCTCTGCATTCATCACATAGGCCCTGACAGTCGTGGGGCCCCTGCTCTTAGGGAAATCAGCAGCCTTTTGTCCCTCTTCTTTGCATACGAAGCATCTGAAGGTAACCCACATGCATTTTCCGTAGTGTAACTTGTTGCACTCTTTGCACGGTTGACCCTCCCCAAACCGAAGCCAAAAAACAATTTAACATGCAAGGTCTATTAATTCTTCATACACGGCACACACATCAGCATACATACAACATGAATGATGAGAAAAAAAAAGATACATGGTGTGCCTTAGCTATGTACTCGAAAACTTAAAGATATGCGCGGAGGACTTGCATCGGAGAGGCGGGGAAGGAGCTTTCTTGAAAACCTAGGAAGAACTCGAAGGAGGCTACTGGTTTTTTTCTCAAAAATGGAGACTGCTGAATGAGAGAGGGGGCGGCCAAGTGATAGGTTTAGGGTTAGGGTTTGATAGGGTATAGTTTAAGTAGAAAATTATACACTAATGGGCATATAATAATAATTAAGGAAGTTTAAAAACTCTTTAGGCCCATTATGCCACAAAATAAACCCGTCAAGCCCAAAACAGAAAAACATTTCGTTTAGGTGCGTTTTTGAAAATATTGCCCGAACCCTCAAAAAGTTCCCTGATTCACTATATTTTGCGCACCGATTAAAAATATGACCCGACGAGTAAAAATACCCAACCAAGGCCCATTTTCGAAAATCACACTTAAATACACCTCATATTAAATAATTAAAATTAATTATTAAATAAAAATATTTTTCCTGATTATCCCTGGTCTCCATTTCTCGTTCAAGCGCGAAATGCATTTTAAAACCCTAATGCATGAAACTTTAAAGAACAAATAAATAAACACCTAACCATGCAATAATCATGCAATAAATGCATAAAAATCATTAAACACATATTTTAAATAAAACCCTAGATTTCATACAGTCAGGTTACGTAGTTCGAATTTCTTAGACCTTACATAAACGTTAAGGCACGCCATGTATCTCTTTTTCTCAGCATTTAAACCATTTATGTATTGATGTATATGTAGTTGCATGGAGAATGCTTTGATTTATCTTGTGGTATCATTTTTGCAAGGTTTGATATGAGATATGCATACCCGTTTGTTCAAACTCAAGTTTTTTTTTTTGATGTTGTCCTTGTGTAAAGGGGCTGTCGACTTGGGTTGCTAGGGAGCTGATAATGTCGAGAATGATGAGGATTAAGTGCTGGAGTCGAGGCTTGGTCCGTTTAGGTGAGGATCGATCGACTTGTGTTGAGGAACCTAGCGGCTATATGACTAGATCGAAGGTTTGTGGTGCTGAGACTGTGAAAGGGCCGTTCCTAGCCTTGGACCAGACCCTGGTGGGTCCGAGCCGCGGCCTAGGAGGGCTCGAACGCTGCTGGACGGAGTCGTGAGGCTGATCAGGCAAGAGGTGTAAGGGTTGGTCTCGGTTGGGGCGTGTTTGGGGACTAGCGAGTGTTTGCGTCTTGCAGCGTGCATGGGGCTGTGAGCTGGGGTTAGGTCGGTCCAAGAGGGTCCAAAGGTGGGCTAGGAAGGGTTGGTTCAAGGATGGTTCTGGTTGGTAGGGCCTAGAGTAGAAAGTTTGAAGGTTTAATGCATTAGGGTTTGTAGGTTGTAATGTGCTGGAAATCTCCAGCAACTTCCCGGCGTGATTCGTAGGTCCTAAGGGGTCTGGAACGAGTGCTTTAGATGCTGGTTGTGTAGGTTCAATTCACGGTTTAAGTTGGGAAAAATTTGATAAAGTTTCGGGTTGATTCGAGTTAAAACCGAGACCCCGGTCCAAGTTTTAAAACGAATCGTATAAGTTTTGGAACGGGCTCGAGTTTACGTCTAAAAAATTCTTATTAATATGTTTTGGGGTGTTTTAAGGAGTTTTTTTGGCTTCGAGTCTAAATTTTGAGGTTCGAGGGTAAAATGGTCAATTATGGTTTCCAGTGGCAAAATGGTCATTTTTTCCTCGGGTCGAGTTTTTAGTCCCGACACTGCCCTAAACACGATTTCACATGTTTTAAATGTTTATGTTATCATGAATATGATATTTTATGAAATTATGAAAAATACGTTGCATGCTTGATTTTAAGAAAAATTTACATATATGCATGATTTTATTAAGTGATGAATATTATGACATGTTTTTAAGGATGTGAGTTGGTTTTGACTAATACAATGATACGATAATACGATGACATGTAAGGCCAAGGCTCAGTGAATGGGTAATACTGTCGCTGATGTCCCCGCCGTCGGGTATCGCGGTTATACATAGATGGATCCATCGCCTAATACGATGATACAAAAGTCACAACTAATGAACGGAATTCAAATTAAAAAAACGAACATGTATATGTTGATATGATGAGATTTGTTATGAACATGTTTATGCTTCGTCGGGTCATGATATGCATACGATTTTTTAAGATCATGAAATGTATTTTTATTACGGTACTTTTCACTGTTGCATGTGATGTATATGTACTTGCTATAACGTTGCAGGTGTGTTGAGTCTTTAGACTCACTAGGTGTGAATGATGCAGGTGAGCATATTGATCAGGAGATTGGAGGTGCCGAAGACTGAGTAGTTAGGTAGAGTTGGATGTGTGCACGCGAACCCGAGGACCGTATTTTTCGCACATTACGTTTGAGTTAGAGTGGATGGATATGTTCATACTTATTCATTTTATTATGTTGATAGTTGTCAGGATTTTTACACGTTTCATATTTGATTTATTTTTAAAACGTATGCCGAGGGTTGACGAATTGTCTATCTTTAAACTGTAGTATTTTCATCTGTTAGCGATTACTCCTATTTTAAAATGTGAAATTCTCAGATACTATTGCATGCATGCATAAAGATATAATTTTCGAAAATGAGCTTACAAAAAAAAAAAATTCTAATAGCATTTTAAGTAGTAGACGTTTCATTCATTGTGCTGTCAAATTTATTTTCCGCTCCGTACAATGCACGCTGTCAATACCTATTACTTTAAACAGCTTTTAATTGTGCAACATGCAATGCGTTCTACGTAAAACCAATTTGTGCGTTGTGAAAAGTATTTTTTGTTGTAGTGAGTATATGGATAGTCAGAAATAAATTTGTTTTTGAAGGACAAATTTTACCAGAAAGAGAAATGGTTTCTCGTGCCAGCAGCTTGTGTGGAGAATTCTTGGCTTGCCAAGCAGTAACCGATACGAAGAACCCATCTCAGGCTCAATCCACTTCTTGGTGTGTGGCCCCGGAAGGTTTTGTCATGATTAATATTGATGCAGCAGTTTATCGGGGATCCCTACTCTTTGGAGTGGGTGTTATCGTTCGAAATGATCAAGGAGTGCTAGTTCAAATTGCTAGTGTATTGCATCGATTCTCACAGCTCACATGGTAGAGTTGATGGATGTCAGAAAAGGAATTTTATTGGCATCACTTTATAAGTGATCAAATATCATACTGGAAACTGATTAATGTAATGTTGTTGATTCAATCTATCACCCAAATCAGCATACCCCATGTTCTTTAACCAAGCTCTCATGCAACAACAAAATGTTTCGATCCATTATTGTAGAATATAAACACATGACGCAGCCCATGTTCTTGCTTCCTATGGTTTAGGGGGTTGGGTTGGGGGAGGATATTTTGTTTAAGGATCGTTGTCTACCTTTTCTCACTCCCTTTTAAAACAGAACTTTGATGAATGATTAATGAAATGTTATTTCATTAACAAAAAATATATATATTGAGTAAAATAAGGGTAACTTGCTTTTAAATCTCTAAATCCAAACATGAATTTGTGTTTAATCCTTATCAAGGGAAAAATATTTTTACACTATCTGATTCACATAAAAAAAATTATACACTCTATGGGCCTACATATATTTTTATGGATGAAAATCAGTATAAAATATTAAAATTATGGTGTTAGTAGATGATTTTTTTTTACCTACTCTTTTAGATTTGTTACAAAATATAAGATTTTGAGTATAAAAATAGAACAACTTTATTAACAACATTTGCTACACTTGTTTGGTACTCAAATATCATATATTAGTATCATATCTAAAAAACATTTGATAATTAAATGTCATATATTAGTACCACATTTTTAATGTTTTGTGTCAATTGTCATCTGAGAAAAGACGTGTCATTAATATCAATACTTGTTATACATGTTTGAGTGCTCAGAATTATATATTATTACCATATCTGAAACAATTGTATTCAAATATCATATATCAGTATCACATTTTAAATGTTTTGTATCGGTTTTCATCCGAAAATAGACATGTGGGCTCAGAGAGTGTAAAAATATTTTTTATGAATTAAGGAGTACAAATACATATTTTTCCGGATGATGACCGGACAAAAACCCAAGTTTAGATTTAGACTTGGCCACTGGTCGGACCCGCAAAGTTAGGTTAGGGAAAATCACAACTCTTAACTATAACCGTCTAGGACAATTATGGTCTGGGTAATGAATTCGACGGTCTGGTCCGAGTTCTGAACTCGACTTTTCGGTCTGATTAACCGCCAAATCCTGTTCCGGTTAAGCCTGTATTATTTTAAAATAAAAAATTTATTATTTGTTATTAAACATTTAAAAAATAAAATATATGAATTAAAAAATAAGCTTGCACTTGTAAAAACTCTATCAAATATTTCTTTTTCTCCATAAAATTTTATCTCTCTAAAAATCTTCAGTGAACGAATATCATAATTAAGACTTCTAAAATATGATATTATCTATTACTATCTATTAAGGGTGAGGCACTTATAGTAACTAACTTTGGTGTCATGGTCTGTTTTATTAATTATATATATTAATAAAATGTTAAAATTTTTATGTAAGTTATATGTAGTTCAGCTGTTAGAGTCTTTGTTCTTATTGGTTTAGGTTAAATGTTCAATTCTCATTGAGATCATTTTTTTTAATTTTTTTTTTCATTTATTTTTTAATTTATGTATCAAAATTACAAGTTTAGTCTCTCACTATTTCTTATAGTTATATTATGATCCTCATTTAAATATGAATCAAATGAATTATAAAAAAATATTATACAAGCACGCAACGCGTGCGTCGGTGCACTAGTCATTATAAATCACGAGTTTCAATCCTCATAATTTTCGTTACTTTCTACAGTCACAGGATGTTACCACTTCTTACTTCAAGACTTCTTTAATTTTATTCCTTCTTTCAAGACATTATTATAAAATAATATTAATAATACATAACAACGTTCGATCCGAAGGATCCACAATTTTTAATGAAACCGTTGGTATAGTTAATCGGACCGTTGACCTTTGACCAGTTCTGAATCGGATCCGATCTGGATCCAACTCGGCCCATGGTCAAGTCTAAACAATCACGAAATTTTAAATTTCATATTAGCTATCTAGGGGTGCATGCATCTCGTCTATATAACTGGCGCACGCTATCCGATTTATATTTTGCCCTTTAAAAATAAACAGGTTCGTCACTTGAGCAAAGATGTAACTATAAATATATTATAATTCGATTTTCTAATCAAACAAAAATTTGTTGCATTTAGCGCATTGTCTATAAATTATCCTATATTTAAATATATGTATATAATATATGAAGCATTAATCCAAATCTTGTTTTTCTAGAACGTTCCAATACTTTCAAATTTGCTTTTTTTCATGTCAGTATATTCTAAATTTTGGTAAATTTATTTTAATAAATGTTTGATTTTATAATAAACTCCTAAATATTTTTATAACAATAATATAAATTTCGAAAGATATGATTCGTTGTACAGTATTAATAATACTTACAAATAAGATTATGTTTGGAATTTTTATTTATTTATGCACAAAAAAAGCTTACACGAAAAAGTGAAATTTTAGTCATTAGATCATCAACACATGATGTCAAATTTTATTATAAGGTGTATGAGTTATATGACCTAATAATATTGAGATATGGATAACTCATTCTCACAAAAGAAATCAAATTAAACAATAGAGCGACTAAAATAATAAGGAGATTACAAATTTAATATTAGGGTTCATGCATCTGAGTATTATAGATAGAGCTGACGAATTCTATCAGATTTATGTTTTAAAATTGCAAGTTGTTGCCTTTCATACTCGTGACTATTAATAAATAAATAAATTCTTTATTAACAAAGACTTGTTGCACTTAGCTAATTGCCAATTTTTAATTAAAAAAAACTTTATTTTATGTGTATAATATACGATGCATTAATCTCTCTTTTTTTTTTTTTTTGTTCTTTGGAGATTTCAAATTCCACTAAAAATATGAACATTACATTAACTTAATATGTATTTTCTTCGATTCCATGTCAAGTGGGCATGTGCCCTCCATGATTTTTTTTTAAAATTAAACCGTTTGACTTAATTAAAATAAAAAAAAAATTAAAAAAAGAAAGTGGGCATGTGAGTGCTTTGAGCTAGTGTGAACTGTGAAGGAGGTCCATGGTATCTTCGTATTCCGTGGAAATTTGCGCCTTCCCCACCACGTTTGTCATCACATTATTAACATTGAACAAAGTACAATTTGTTGTGAAAAAGTAAAAATTTATGGTAAAAAGTAAAAATCTCAAACTCTCAAAATTTACCAACCAACACACTTTATAATATTTTTCTCTCTATTCAATTGTGATTTTCTTCACAAATGAGAGATCTATTTATAGAGTTTCATTACACATAATCCAAAAATAAAATACATCATTACCTACATCATCACACACAAATTTCTAACTTTACAACTCTTATTTTCAACATTCAAATATTCAACTATTACTTTTTCAATATTTAAATATATTATTTTCAACACTCCCCCTTGTGATGATGATCATGGTACGATGATGTCTTCATTACGTGTTTTGTACTGCCTCGTTAAAAACCTTACTTGGAAAAACCCATTGGGATAAAAACCATAGTAAGGGAAAGAGAGTGCAGCCACGTAAACTCCCCCTGATGTTGACATGAACAATTCTTCACAAATTTCGTAGATTGCGCATCCCAATATTATATATGTGCTTTCTGAATATTGACGTAGGAAGTGCCTTTGTGAAGAGATCTGATGAGTTTTCACTTGATTGAATGTGACGAACATCAATACATTTATTCTTCTCAAGCTCCTTGGTGAATGCGAAGAACTTAGGAGGAATATGTTTAGTTCTGTCGCTTTTTATGTATCCTTCTTTCATTTGAGCAACACATGCAGCATTATCTTCATATAGTATCACAAGGCTTATCATCGAATGATAATCCGCATGAAATTTGGATATGTTGGGTCATTGATTTTAACCACACACATTCACGACTTGCTTCATGTAGTGCAATAATCTCGGCATGATTTGATGAAGTTGTTACGAGCGTTTGTTTCTGTGAACGCCAAGATATTGCAGTGCCTCCACGAGTAAATACATATCCAGTTTGGGAACGTGCCTTGTGTGGATCAGATAAGTATCCAGCATCGGCATAACCAATTATACTTGGATTAGCATCTTTTGAATACAAAAGTCCCAAGTCTGTCGTTCCTCGTAGATAACGGAATATATGTTTAATTCCGTTCCAGTGTCTCTTTGTTGGATATGAGCTAAATCTTGCCAACAGATTCACGGCAAAAGATATATCAGGCCTTGTACAATTTGTAAGGTACATAAGGGCACCGATGGCACTTAGATATGGTACTTCTGGACCAAGAATATCTTCATCATCTTCACATGGACGGAATGGATCCTTTTCTATGTTTAATGATCTAACAACCATTGGAGTACTTAAAGGATTTGCTTTATCCATATTAAAACGTTTAAGGATCTTTTCTGTATAATTTATCTGGTGAACAAACATTCCACATTCTTTTTGTTCAATTTGTAAACCCAGACAATACTTGGTTTTTCCAAGATCCTTCATTTCAAATTCTTCCTTCAAGTATGACACAACTTCTTGAATTTCTTATTCATTCCAATGATGTTTAAATCATCAACATATACAGCAATAATTACGCATCCGGATGTTGTTTTCTTAATGAAAACACAAGGGCATATTGAATTATTTACATATCCCTTTTTCATCAAGTGATCACTTAGTCGATTATACCACATTCGACCTGATTGCTTTAACCCATATAATGATCTTTGTAATTTCACAGAATAACATTCCCTGGGTTTTGAACTTTGTGCTTCAGGCATCTTAAATCCTTCAGAGATTTTCATATATATATTACTATCAAGTGATCCATATAAGTAAGCTGTAACAACATCCATAAGACGCATTTCTAAATTTTCAGATACCGCCAAGCTAATCAAATACCGAAACGTAATTGCATCCATCACGGGAGAATACGTTTCTTCATAATCTATTCCAGGTCTTTGAGAAAAACCTTGTGCAACAAGTCGAGCTTTATATCTTACTATTTCATTTTTCTCATTTCGCTTTCGAATAAAAACCCATTTGTATCCAACAGGTTTTACACCTTCAGGTGTAAGGACTATAGGTCCAAAAACATTACGTTTATTTAGCGAATCTAATTCAACCTGGATGGCATCTTTCCATTTTATCCAATCCTGTCGATTTTTACATTCACCAAAAGATTTTGGTTCATGATCTTCGTTATCATTTATGATGTCGATTGCCACATTATAAGAAAATATATCATCAATTTCATCTATATCTTTTCGGTTCCATATTTTTCCAGTATTAATGTAATTGATAGAGATTTCATGATTCTCGTCAGTTTGTGGTTCTGACAGAACATTTTCATCATCATGTGTTTCTTCAGGAACATCATTCTCTATTTTGTGATCATCATGTGTTTCTTCAGAAACATCATTCTTTATTTTGTGATCATCGTGTTTCTCTATGAATTTTCTTTTTCGAGGATTTTTATCCTTGGAACCGACTGGCCTTCCACGCTTCAGGCATTTAATGACATCATGAGTATCTTCCATTTGTTTCTTTGGAATTTCAATTCGAGCAGGGGCATTTGCAGCATGTATATATGATTTAGTTACCCCTTTCATGTCTACAAATGCATCTGGTAATTGATTTGCTATTCTTTGCAAGTGTACAATTTGTTGTACATCTTTTTCACATTGTTTTGTTCTTGGATCCAGATATAACAATGATGATACATACCGTGTAATTTCTTTTTCGGTATGTTTCTGTTCTCCCCATAACATTGGGAAGATTTCCTCATTAAAATGACAATCAGCAAAACGTGATGTGAACACATCTCCTGTCTGAGGTTCAAGATATCGAATGATTGATGGACTATCATAACCGATATAAATTCCAACCTTTCTTTGAGGTCCCATTTTCTTTCGTTGTGGTGGTGCAATAGGCACATACACCATACATCCAAAAATTCTCAGATGAGAAATGTCTGGTTCTTTACCAAATGCAAGCTGCAATGGGGAGTATTTATGATATGCACTTGGTCTGATGCGAATTAATGAAGCAGCATGTAAAATTGCATGTCCCCATATAGAAATAGGGAGCTTTGTTTTCATAATCATTGGTCTAGCAATCATTTGCAGACGTTTAATCAATGATTCAGCCAATCCATTCTGTGTATGTACATGAGCAACAGGATGCTCAACAATGATTCCCATAGACATACAATAATCATTGAAAGTCTGGGAAGTAAATTCACCAGCATTATCAAGTCTAATTTTCTTGATTGTATAATCGGGAAATTGATTCCTCAATTTTATTATTTGAGCAAGTAATCTTGCAAATGCAACATTTCGAGTTGACAATAAACATACATGTGACCATCTGCTGGAGGCATCAATCAATACCATAAAGTATCTGAATGGTCCACATGGTGGATGGATTGGTCCACAAATATCATCCTGAATACGTTCAAGAAACATTGGTGATTCAGTTTGGATTTTGACTGGTGATGGTCTTATAATAAGTTTTCCAAGAGAACATGCTTTACATTGAAACTTATTATTCTGAAAGATCTTCTGGTCTTTCAGTGGATGACCATGTGTATTTTCTATAATTCTTCGCATCATTGTTGAACCAGGATGTCCCAATCGATCATGCCAATTGGTTAATATCGAAGAATTATCAACTACCATGTTTGATTCAATGGGACTTATATGTGTATAATGCAATCCAGTAGGGAGCATTGATAGTTTTTCAATCACATATTTCTTTCCTGATTTATATGTGATAAGACACATATATTTCTCATTCCCTTCATTCATTGTTTGAGTATCATACCCATGGGAATATATATCATTAAAACTCAACAAATTTCTTTTCGATTGTGGTGAATATAAAGCATCATTGATCAAAAATTTTGTACCATTAGGTAACAAAAATTGTGCTTTACCACATCCTTTAATCAAGTCTACAGGACCTGATATTGTATTCACCGTTGTTTTTGTTGATTTTAGTTCCAAGAAATATCTTTTATCTCGGAGGATAGTGTGCGTTGTACCACTATCGGGTATGCAAACTTCAGCTTTGCTCATAGCATTTTCCATATTTGTACTTCAAAAAAAATATGCAATGAAATAAAATTACTGACAATACATATATAAATATAACACATATCATAATTGTACAATAAAACATTATTATATGAATACATGAAAAACAAATTATTGTACATTTATATTCTACCACTATATTGTTCATTTTCAGAAAAATCATTGAGAAAATCTGCAGCATCAAAATTGTTCATTTCTATCCCACCAACATGTTGATCATTTCCAGAGAAATCATTCATAAAATCATCAGCATCAAGATGAGTTGAATCACTCAAACGGTCACTGCGTTCAGTGAAGTTGGTCTCCTTTTCTTTCCCCTTTAATGATTCTTTATAAAGTTTACAAAGGTGCTCAGGGGCTCGACAAACTTTGGACCAATGTCCTGGAGTACCACATCTGTAACAAGAACTTTCATATCTTTTTGAGTGATTCTCATTAACACTTGTATTCTCATGATGTCTTTTCTGTGGATGGTTTGGGACGCTCTTTTGAGATGAGTTATAAAAATAACTATCTCTATTATTTTCAAAACCACGGCCGCGTCCACGACCACGACTAATTCCACGTCCACGTCCACGACCTCGACCTCGACCTCGACCAAAACCTTGTTTTTGAAATTGATTTTGGTTTCCAGGTATAAATTCATTTTTACTTACAGCATTTACTTCTGGAAATGCTGTTGATCCAGTGGGTTGGGACTGATGATTTCTCATTAATAGCTCGTTGTTCTTTTCCGCCACAAGAAGACAGGCGATGAGCTCAGAATATCTCGCAAATCCACGTACTCTATATTGTTGCTGTAGAGTAATATTTGATGCATGAAATGTGGAAAATATTTTTTCAAGCATCTCAGATTCTGTGACCTCATGTCCACAAAATTTTAATTGCGAGATTATTCTATACATCGCCGAATTGTAATCACTGACTTTTTTAAAATCTTGGAATCTCAGTGTGTTCCATTCATCCCGGGCGGTCAGGAAGTATAACTTCCCTTATATGTTCAAATCTTTCTTTTAATCCCTTCCACAAAGCCATGGGATTTTTTTCAGTCAGATATTCACATTTCAATCCATCGTCGAGATGTCGACGCAAAAATATCATGGCTCTTGCCTTTTCTTGTGACGTGCATATTCCATTTTCTTTAATGGTCTCGCTTAGACCCAATGACTCAAGATGCATTTCTACATCTAGAGTCCATGGCATATAATTCTTTCCCGTGATGTCGAGCGCAATAAATTCGAGCTTTGTTAAATTTGACATGGTGGTACTAAAAAAAATTACGATGCATTTTATAGTTAATAAATATTGCAATACAAAGTAACAGGATAAACAACAAGTACAAGTATTTGTAAAAATAAAGAAAACGTACGAGGAGAATGTTCTCCGATAAATACAAGACTCGTGAGTATGATAACCAAAATAATTAAAAATATCCTTGAGAAAGCCATCTTCTTTTTTCTTCGAAAAATTTGATGATAATAATTTTTAGAGAAGAAGAGAAAGTTGGAGTGATTGAATGTGTTTGTGAGATGATATTTATAGGGCAAAAACTAGCCGTTTGTTACCGTTTATGACCGTTGGTGTACAAAAAATAAATGTATGTATTTGTATAATTTTATGGTAATAATATGATGTATATAATATTATACATGTTTAAATAATTATGTATATCATATCATAATATTATAATGAGTGTCATAATTTATTTTGTTTAAAAAAACCTTATAGGCTTTTATACTTGTCGTATCCCTTACCGGGAGTGTGGGATGTCGTCTTAACATCCTCCCAGGATTTATAACAAGTTTATGAAAAATTTATTTTTATTATTTCTAATAATAACATTATATTATATATTAAATAAATACACAATAAATAAATAACAGTAAAATAAATATTATTACTTTTGTTACCTTTTTCTTCTGTTTGGAGCTTGGAATAGTATGTAGGACTTTTAGAGCTTCGTGCTGATAACGTGTTGTGAAAAAGTAAAAATTTATGGTAAAAAGTAAAAATCTCAAACTCTCAAAATTTACCAACCAACACACTTTATAATATTTTTCTCTCTTCTCAATTGTGATTTTCTTCACAAATGAGAGGTCTATTTATAGAGTTTCATTACACATAATCCAAAAATAAAATACATCATTACCTACATCATCACACACAAATTTCTAACTTTACAACTCTTATTTTCAACATTCAAATATTCAACTATTACTTTTTAATATTTAAATATATTATTTTCAACACAATTAAATGTTTTCTCTCCACCACCACGTTGAATCATTTAATTGTTATTTGAAAATTAATTTGGTTACTTCTCCCGATATGTTCTTACAAATCAAATAATAATAAAAAATTAGTGGATCTATCGTAAATGATGTACGATAGTCACCTCTAATGAACTAAATTCACTAAAGGAATGATGAATGATAAATGATGATTAAGGATGAGTTGTTTTTATACGTCACGATTTCATATGACACCTTTGCATTACGCTTCTAAACTTCATGAAAGGTATGTTGAGTATGATATTTTTCACTGCTGTGTGCAATATATATGTATTTGTTATTATCAGTGTAGGAGTGTTGGGTCTTTAGACTCACTAGATGTGAATGATGCAGATGAGCATTGATGAGGAGACTGGAGGTGCCGAGGACTGAGTATGCAGAGTTGGATGTGCGCACGCCAACCCGAGGACCTTGTATTTTTCCGCATATATAGGATTTCATGGGGCACGTTTAAGTAACTTTTTTAAATGGTTGACAAGGTTATTGTGTTGAGAGTTTTGGCATATTTTCTTATGCTGGATATTTTATTTTTTGAACGATGGTTGTTTAGGTTGGCGGTTCTTTTCATAATCTTGACTGCATTTATTTTATTCGACAGTGAGATGATTTTATAAAAAAGGCATGTTTCGAATTTTATGTATTTTTTTGAAGGCATGGTTTCAGCCATTGCATTTTTAAAAAAAAATATTCAGTAGAATTTTAAAATGAGCGAGACGTTTCAAGAGTTGTCGGGTTGTTTCGAGTTCTGGTTGAGAATTTTTTAATACCCTTTCCTCAACCCAACTCGAAACGACTCGACCCACTCGAATCGATATTCCTCGAATCGATATTCCTAATTTAACCCATGATTTTTTCAAAAATTAGAAAATCACATTCTGACCCAAAAATATTTCCGGGCCGCAATCTTGGGCAGCAGGTGCTTTGCGCCACCTGTTGCCCAAACTCTCCAGGTTGCAGTGCGGACAGGGCTTTGCAAACAGCCCTGCCCATATAAAAAAAAAATCCCCGCCATAAAAAAATATTTTTTTTTCCAAAATCTGATTTTGATGGTTTGCGATTTCTGAAATTTGTTAATTGGTTAGAATAAAATAATTTAACATGATTCAAATGATAAACAATATGAATCATACAAATGTGAACCTAGTATCTGAAACTACTGTTAGAGTACCGTTTTCTCGTACCCAAGTTATAACAGAAGTTTAAAAATTTTAAGCTTCGACGATCAAAATGTTCTTGGGGATTGCATGATTCAAATCCCAACAATATGATGTTAAAAGATTGAAATTTAGCTTTTAACGTCTAGCTCTAACTATCCCAATGTTTAGACGGTAATAGATTTTCTTGAAATCCTCACCATCGATCTAATGGATTCGCCTATCTTCAAACTCCGAATCAAGTCCATGATCGAAAGCTACGTTCCTCGTCTAGATCGCACTAGAAAAATAGACTAAGTTTTGCATTGAGATCTATTATCGGAAGACATAGTTTGAGGTGTGACGGTGTCAAGGCGAGACCACGACAGCTCGTGGCGGTGGATGATAGTGATCGGCCGTGTGCTTCCCTTCACAAAGATTGTGGTCGAGCACTTGAGGAGAGAGAGAGAAAAGAGGTAATCAAGATTAGAATTTCTTGTGATCTTGATTTGTCGTGTGGTTATCAACTTTTATTACACATATTTATTATCTCTCAACTATTGAATCTCAATCCTTCTAGAACACTTCATGGTTGAATGTTTCTTTCTTGTCAAATCTCCGATGTATTATTTTCAAATTTTGACAATACATGATATAATTAAATAAATATTATTAAATATTAATTCGAGATGTTTCGAGAATATTTATTGGGAATATGACCTAGTAGTTAAAACTACTAATTAATATTTAATTAGTATATTATAAATTTAATAATTAAATAATTGTGACATTATCATAATCCTGTTTTAGAATAAAGTATCGTCACTGTGATGAATGTAAAATCTCGTTATTACGATAGCGAGTAAAATTTCGATCATCAAAATTTTTCACAAATTTATTTTTTTGAATGTTGTCTATTTTAGAACTCCTTCACTAAATTATGTCATTGCACTCTCCTCGCAAACTAACAGTCAAACTTCCACAAATTATAAATATGGAATATACTTATAAACACATTTATAAGCTATATGTTTGATATCCATCAAAATAAATTATCAATTTCAACTATTTAAATTTGATTATATCAATGAGAACACATAATTTTATACTTGTGTGACCCTCTATGGTTAAATGATACATATAACTGTGTGTTCACAACTTATGTGATTCGAAACAACATTTTTTTGCTTATACGGACTTGTTCTAATTAGCTTCATTCTGTGCATCAACCCATTGATCACAAGAATGTCAGAACTAAATTATGATGACACTCATCTGATCATGGTAAAAACGTCTAGTAGCATCACCTAGTGATCTCTTATGTATCACTGATAGTGCCTGGAAAAACCAATAAGCTATGGTTAACGCATAATATGATCCCTTCAACACATATATTACGATCAAATCTACAACCATTGGTATATCGAGAGTTGCATATGAATTGGATAACTATTTGATTTATCGTTGAGTAATCATAGTGATATCGTATGTGCAACTAAGAAAACACCTTTTCATAACACACGTGTCTTACTCTTGCCAGGAATTCCTTATACTATTAACTGATCATATCACATATGATATCCATATCCATAGTTGAGCGGTGAATATCAGACTTCAAAGCATCGGCTCTTACGTATGTTGGAACTATACCCAACCTCGTCACCTTATGACCCTCGTGGAGTTGGTAAACGAATCAAATTGCAGCTCTAGTATGTAGAACATCTATGTTGTCTCGGGTCAAAAGACTAATGGTGTATAACTATAACTGTAAAATAATCAACTCGATCAATAAGTGATAAACATTTAGAAAGTTCAAGGGATGATTTTTCAGTACAATAATCATATGATGACCCAAATGTGTCGTTAACATCACATATGTTAGTCTCGAGCTCGAGCGACTTTTATCCTTATTTTAGGCAGCTGAATCGACTATGAACAAGTTTTAAATATACAGTACGCATCTAATGAATTTCATGATCAAGGTTACTTGTGACCTCATGGTGTTGTAGTATATTCAAGGACTTTATATATACAGGTTACATGCGTATACTGATAAATTTAATGTCATAATTGGATTAAAACTTAAAATATTATTTAAATAAAGATTGTTTTTAAATAAGAGTCAATAAATCACAAAACTCAAGTTGATTTTTCGGACACTTACTCTAACAAATTGTTGTATTTCTATATCATACGCATGAGATGTAAATAGAGGTAACATAATAAAAAAAAAATTGAGAAGCTTGTTATTCATGAATTATCTTTAATAAATTTCAACAGTAAATTTTAAATTTCTATAACCAATAACATTTGTAGACTCATCCTGTCATCCATTTAAAAGTAACTTATGTCTAAATTTATTAGGTTCTTATTAATCTCTTAACTATATTATTATTTGCTAAGTTGCTATTAATCTCTTAACTATTATAAGAATTCCATATAGATTTAATTTTATTACAGCATAGTAGAGAATAACTGGAGATAGATTTTACAGTAGAGATTGATTACCGTGTCCACCTACTGTTTTCAGTCAACGCTCTTCCTTCTTCTTAAGTACAACCATAAACTAGGACGTTTTCACTCGATAAGTGAGAACCACTTGGAAAGTCCTTTATGGAGGGTTATTCAGTGCACTATACCAGGAGCATCTATATGCATGTTTGGACATCACAATGTCCCCTACCAATGAAACATGGTACTCACATCGCAGATACTAGTCTCAAACTCGAGCGGCCTATATCCTTCTTAGCGGCGGCTGATTCGACTAGAAACAGTTTAGAATATACAGTATTCCAAATATGAGTTTCATGATACTCATTGATAAGTGCAAGATTTGCACTTAATTTATATTAAATTCCATTTTGAATTATGCTTGTTTCGAACAGAATTATGCGTTTTTTGGTTTGTTTTGATTGTCGTAATAGGAATGGAGAAAACAGCGGACACGAAGCCAAGTGAGCCAAGAAAACAAGTGCACAATCAACACACACGGACAGAACCTCGCGCGCAGCTGCGCGAGATCACGCGCAGCCGCACGCACAGATACAACTGGAAGACCCGAGAGGCGTGCGCGGCCGCGCCACATCACGCGCAGGCGCGCGCCCATACAAGCAATTGACCAGACGCTTACGCGCGGCTGCGCGACTTCATGCGCGACTGCGCGCACACATGCACGGGCCAAACGAGCGGCAGCTTGCGCGCCACCTCACGTCTTCTCGCGCCACCGTGCGCACGGAGTCCCAGAAAGTTATAAAATTCGCGCCGCTAGGTCAGATGAGGGGTTAGCCGCCGTGGAGAGAAAAGAGACGAAAATACACCATCTTGGGACGAGAAAAGAAGCGAGAAACGGAGCACATATACAGGACGAAGATTCAGAGTGTGAAGAACAGCCACAATTACGAAGAACGACGGATCTGGGGATAGAGACGACACTTCAGATTTGTTATCTTTTCATTTGTTTCTTTATTTTATTGCGTAGCGATGTGTAGAATCACAAACATGTCTTGTTTTCTCTTGAATTTCGTGATGAACTAAACTTCCATTCTAGAGGTTGACGTAGCTTTGTCTATACAATGATTTGACGTGGATATTTTTATGATTGGATTCCGTTTTATTTAATTGTGTTCTCTACTCTTATTTCATTGCAATTTACTGGCCATAAATTGTATGTTGTGATTAATTCTACAACTCGGGAGAGGGATTAGGATTATAGATCACTAGCGACACATCGTGGAATGTTTATATCGTTCAGAAGGCGTATAACTTTTGCGAGGCTTAGGTAAGAACATTAATTGCACTTATCAATTAAACTTAGTTTTGTATTAGGAATAATTGAATCGAAGTTTGATTGATACATTTAATCGTCACTTGGGAAAGGGTGAATAAAATACGTAAGTGTTCTTGGCCATTAAATAATATGAATTCAAGAATTTAAATGCTACTAGGAATAATAATCGTAGAAACTTAGTGAAATCATTCCTCTAGATATTTTCTATCACTGATATTTCTCCATTCAGTAATTCGATTTATTGTTCATTCGCAATTTAACTGTTTTTAACAAACCAATTTTCTTACGAATTTTCTAGATAAAGTTTGGACTATTTTAATTACAAGCATTGGTATATTTTTGTACACACTCCTCGTGGGATCGACACTTGCACTCAAAATTACATTTTACTATAACTTGACATCGTGCGCTTGCGAGCATTTAAGAAAACACGCAACACTCATCAAATGAGCATCTCATATTCTTTCTACTATTTATATATTCAAGGACTTTAGCTATGCAACTAGCATGGGTATACAGATAAAGAACTTCCAAAACAATAATTTCAAATATTATTAAAATAAAGATTGTTTATACATAGAGTTTCATTGTGAACACTCGGCCAACACTTGGCTCGACGGGCACCTACTCTAACAAGAGGGTCGCTGATGTCCCCGCCGCTCGGTACTGTGATTATATGTAGATGGATCCATCGATCTACAGCTAATTCGAAAGTCACAATTGAGAATCTGAATTCAATAAAAAGGGAAATATATGCGTATATGTTGAAAAGAAAAAAGTATATGATGAAAGGAAAATGTTGAAGTTTATGTATGTTCTCTTAAAGCTATTTTTTTAAAAGTATTTTCACTGTTGCTTGTGAATGTATATGTATTACTTGTTATCATGATTAAGGTTTGCTGAGTCAATAAACTCACTAGGTGTGATCGATGCAGGTGATCATGATATTGATGGAGGATTTGATGGTTGAACTAGCTGGACTGAAGGTGCACACAACCCGAGGACCGTCGCTTGTTTTCCGCAAAAATTAAGTTTATGATTTTAGCTACTTTAAGGATTTTAAGACGTTTATGACTTTTATGCTTTTGAGTGATTTTGAGATAGTAAGATGTTTATGCTTATTTTGAAATATACTAGTTTTAGGTATGGTTGACGATTTACGATTTCATGTTTTGAATGTTGTTTTTGGATTTTCAAATAATTAGTTGTTCGGTTTATTTTTAAATAACGTCAAAAATATATATACATATGCATAGTGTTCGGCCGAAGCTTTGTAAGAATGATATGAAAAAAAATTCTAGTATTTTTTAAAGAAAACGAGTAGTAGACGTTTCAAATTTAAATATTTAAACACACAAAACATATATATCATATTTAGATAAAAAATTTATTATCATGTGTTTAAATTAAAATATTTTGATTATAATTATACATTTATATGTTTTGAATTTTTATAATTTTATTTTATTATTTTGTTAAATAATAAAATAATAATGTTAAACATCAAATCGGGTTGGCAGTTTGTCGGTTGTTTCGAGTTCTGGTTGAGAATTTTTTAATACCCTTTCCTCAACCCAACTCGAAACGACTCGACCACTCGAATCGATATTCCTAATTTAACCCATGATTCTTTTCAAAAATTAGAAAATCACACTGTGACCCAAAAATATTTACGGGCCCGTGGGCTAGAGATTGCCCGTGACAATCTTGGGCAACAGGTGCTTTGCGCCACCTGTTGCCCAAACTCTCCAGGTTGCAGCGCGGACGAGCTTTGCAAACAGCCCTGCCCATAAAAAAAATATTTTTTTATTCCAAAATCTGATTTTGATGGCATGCGATTTCTGAAATTTGTTAATTGGTTAGAATAAAATAATTTAACATGATTCAATTGATAAACAATATGAATCATACAAATGAGAACCTAGTATCTGAAAGCACTGTTCGAGTATCGTTTTCTCGCACCCAAGATATAGCAGATGTTTAAAAATTTTAAGCTTCGACAATCAAAATGTTCTTGGGGATTGCATGATTCAAATCCCAACAATATGATGTTAAAATATTTACATTTAGCTTTTAACGTCCAGCTCTAACTATCCTGGTGTTTAGGCGGTAATAGATTTTTTTGTAAATCCCCACCATTGATCTAATGGATTCGCCTGTCTTCAAACTCCGAATCAAGTCTATGATTGAAAGTTAAATTCCTCGTCTAGATTGCACTAGAAAAGTAGAATAAGTTTTGCGTTGAGATCAATCGTGGAATACGTAATTTGCGGTGCAATGGTGTCATGGCGGGACAACGACGGCTCGCGGTGGTTGATGGTAGTGATCGACCGTGTGCTTCCCTTCACAAAGATTGTGGTCGAGCACTTGAGGAGAGAGAGAGAGAGAGAAAAGAGGTAATCAAAACTAGATTTTCTTGTGATCTTGATTGTGTTGTGTGTTTATCACCTTTTAATTACGCATATTTATTACCTCTCAACTTGAACCTCAATCCTTTTAGAACACTTCTTGGTTGAGTGTTCCTTTCTTGTCAAATCTCCCACGTACTATTTTCAATTTTTGACAGTACATGATATAATTAAATAAACATTATTAAATATTAATGTTTCGAGAATATTTATTGGGAATCTGACCTACTAGTTAAAACTACTAATTAATATTTAATTAGTATATTATAAATTTACAATTAAATAATTATGACATCATCATAATCCCGATTTAGGATAAAATATCATCGCTGTGATGAAAATAAAAATCTCGTTATTACGATACCAAGTAAAATTTCGAAGATCAAAATTTGTCACAAATTCATTTTTTGCTGCTGTCTATTTTAGAACTCCTTAACTGAATTATTCCATTGCACTCTCCTCGCAAACTAACTTCCATAAATTATAAATATGGAATATACTTATAAACACATTTATTTATAAGCTATATCTTTGATATCTATCAAAATAAATCATCAATTTCAGCTACTTGAATTTGATTATATCAATAAGAAAACATAATTTTATACTTGTGTGATCCTCTATGGTTAAGAGATACATCTAGCTGTGTGTTCACAACTCATGTGATTCGAAACAATAGTTTTTTCTTATGCGAACTTGCTCTAATTAGCCTCATTTTGTGCATCAATCTTTTGATCACAAGAATGTCAGAACTCAAGTCTGATGACACTCATCAGATCATAGTTAAAGCGTCTAGTAGCATCACCTCGTGATCTCTTATGTATCACTGATAGTGCATGCAAAAACCAATAAGCTATGGTTAACGTACAATATAGTCTCTTGAACACATAGATTCCGATCAAATATGCAACCATTGGAATATTGAGAGTTGCATATGAATTGGATAACTATTTGATGTATCGTTTATTAATTATAGTGATATCGTATGTGCAACTAAGAAAACATCTTTTCATAACACACATGTCTTACTCTTGCTAGACATTCTTTATACTATTAATTCATCATATCACATATGATATCTATACCCATAGGTGAGCGGCGAATTTTCGACTTCAAAGCATCGGCTCGTACGTATGTCAAAACTATACTGATACGAATCCTCGTACGAATGAAAGGCAAGCACGAATATAGAAATCGCACCCTCAATTCAATAACAAACAAGGAACGATTATTTTGTCCCGATCTTTTGAAACAAGTAACGATTTTGTGATATTCACCTCTTAGCGATTATAACTTAGCAACAAATATCAACGATAAAACAATTGAATTTCAAACGAACCTTCAAAGAACTTGTTTTGACAATCCGTGCGAAGAACAATCGACAAACGCCACAAAGATGCAATCTTCGATAAGTTTGATTTTGATAAAGACAAGACACAAGCCTTGCAAATTTGAGAGAAAACTCAAGAACTTTGATATATCATTCAATGAATTTCGTTCATAGTCTTTACATTGAATATATAATAATCAATACATGAAAAGTAGTGCCAAAAAGTCATATAGAAAATTGTGAACAAATTCTACACGGAAAAAGACCGCGGGTGCGCTGCAGACTGGACCGCGGGTGCGGTCAGGCTTCGAAAAAAATAAATTTTTTTTTTCATGACCGCGGGTGCGCTGCAGACTGGACCGCGGGTGCGGTCAGGCTTCGAAATAAAAAAATAAAATTTTTTTTCCATGACCGCGGGTGCGGCCCTTTTTTTTAGTGCGGGTGCGCTAGACCTTCGGCAATTGGACCACGGGTGCGGTCTCTATTTTAGCGCGGGTGCACTGGACCTTCGGAAATTGCACTTGAATAACATTCCAAAGACCTACAATATTATTTCCATGGTTCCCAACCTCCTCTAATTTAGACATCAAACTTGTAGGACTTCCTTGATAGCTCATCATGAGTCCTTGAAGTGCATCTTTAAACTTCTTGCTTCTTCCCCTCGTTATAGGTCCTTCAGGCAACTCCAACGACTCCCATGCTTTCTTTGGCGCTTGATCAACCATGTTTGCATCATTCTCTCCTTCTTGAAAAGGATTTGTCCTCAAATCTTGATCATCTCCTACATCAAACAACGAAAGATCACTAACATTAAAAGTAGAACTGACATTGTACTCACCTGGTAGGTCTAATTTGTAGGCATTGTCGTTAATCTTTTCAAGCACTTGAAATTGTCCATCACCCCTAGGTAGGAGCTTCGAACGTCGTTTTTCTGGAAATCTTTCCTTCCTTAAGTGCAACCAAACCCAATCTCCCTTTTCAAAAACCATCTTTTTCCTTCCCTTGTTGGCTTGCTTCGTGTATTGTAAATTCTTCTTCTCGATATTATCCTTGACCTTCTCATGCAAACTTCTAACGAATTCAGCTTTCTTCTTGCCATCCATTTTCAACCTTTCACTCACAGGTAAAGACATCAAATCCAACGGAGTCAAAGGATTAAAACCATATACAATTTCAAATGGAGAATAATTTGTAGTAGAATGCACGCAACGATTATAAGCAAACTCAACAAATGGTAAACAATTTTCCCAATTCTTTAAGTTCTTCTTAATGATAGCTCGCAAAAGTGTTCCTAAAGTTCGATTAACAACTTTAGTTTGTCCATCCGTTTGAGGATGACATGTAGTAGAAAACATCAGTTTCGTTCCAAGTTTAGCCCACAAGGTTTTCCAAAAGTAACTCAAGAATTTAACATCACGATCAGACACAATAGTCCTAGGCATACCATGCAACCTAACGACTTCTTTAAAGAACAAATCTGCAATGTTGGATGCATCATCAGTTTTGTGACAAGCAATAAAATGTGTCATCTTAGAGAATCTATCAATAACAACAAATATTGAATCCCTCCCCTTCTTAGTCCTAGGCAACCCCAAAACAAAGTCCATAGAGATATCAACCCAAGGTTCACTAGGAACAGGAAGTGGTGTATACAATCCATGTGGTTGTGTTCTAGACTTAGCTTGTCTACAAGTAATGCATTTTTCACAAACACGTTCCACATCACGTTTCATATGTGGCCAATAAAAATGCTCATCCAAACAACTCAAAGTTTTAGCCACACCAAAATGCCCCATTAAACCTCCACCATGTGCCTCCCTCACAAGTAATTCACGAATTGATGACTTAGGAATGCACAATCTATCTTCTCTAAATAAAAACCCATTATGAAAACAAAATTTATCATGTGGACCATGCATACATGTTTCAAATATCTCCTTAAAATCCTCATCCAACAAATACAACTCTTTCATATGTTCAAATCCCAAGATTTTCGAATCCAAGGTAGAGATTAATACGTACCTCCGTGATAGTGCGTCAGCCACTACATTATCCTTACCTTGTTTGTATTTGATTATGTAGGGAAATGTACCTATGAATGCCACCCACTTAGCATGCCGCTTGTTCAACTTCTGTTGCCCCTTAAGGTGCTTAAGAGACTCATGATCCGTGTGAATCACAAACTCTTTAGGCCTCAAGTAGTGTTGCCACACCTCCAAGGTCCTCACAAGCGCGTACAACTCCTTGTCATACGTTGGATAGTTCAGCGCTGCTCCATGAGTTTCTCACTAAAGTACGCCACTGGTCGTCCTCCTTGCATCAAAACACCACCAATACCTACACCTGAAACATCACATTCAATTTCAAAAGTATTAGAAAAATCATGCAAAACAAGTAAAGGCGCATTAATTAACTTTTGTTTAATAATATTAAAAGACTTCTCTTGCTCTTCGCCCCAATGGAATGGAACGTTCTTCTTAATCACCGCCATCATCGGTGCCGCCAGTGTGCTAAAATATTTTACAAACCTCCTATAGAAGCTTGCAAGACCATGAAAGCTTCGAACTTGACTAACATTAGCAGGCGTTGGCCAATCTCGAATAGCACTTACCTTGTCCTCATCCACTTGTATCCCCTGTGAACTTACCACAAAACCAAGAAAGACAAGTTTGCTTGTACTAAAATCACATTTCTTAAGATTAGCATATAAATGTTCATCCCTAAGTGTTATTAGTACAAGTCTTAAATGCTCAACATGTTCTTCTAAATCTTTGCTATACACAAGAATATCATCAAAATAAACCACAACAAATTTCCCTATGTAAGCACGCAAGACATGATTCATCAACCTCATAAAGGTACTAGGAGCGTTAGTTAAACCAAAAGGCATGACCATCCACTCATATAACCCGTACTTGGTTTTAAAAGCCGTTTTCCACTCATCACCTTCCCTCATTCTAATTTGGTGATAACCACTTTTCAAGTCAATCTTGCTAAAAATACAAGCACCATGCAATTCATCTAACATATCATCTAGTCTAGGTATGGGATGCCTATACTTGATGGTTATATTATTGATTGCCCTACAATCTACACACATACGCCATGAGCCATCTTTCTTAGGAACTAATAAAACAGGTACAGCACAAGGAGACATGGACTCACGCACAAAACCCCTATCTAACAACTCACTTACCTGTAGTTGTAGCTCCTTAGTCTCCTCCGGATTGCTTCTGTAAGCTGGACGATTTGGCAATACACTTCTGGGTACCAAATCAATTTGGTGCTCGATCCCCCTCAATGGTGGTAATCCTTGAGGTAGCTCCTCCGGAAATACATCTTCAAATTCCTGCAAAAGTGAAATTACAATGCTCGGAAGGGACCCGGCTATATCACTTGTGTTAAGTAGGATCTCCTTATAAAAAATCAACACAAGTGGTTCATGTGTGTGCATCAATTGCTTCAACTCACTCTTTTGGGCCATATATGTTTTCTTTTTGGCCTCTTTCCCCTCATTTTCTTTTCCTCAATTTTCTTTTGTATGGCTATCTCAATTTTTTTTTATCAATTTTGTTTTTAGCCATTTCATTTTTCTTTTCAAAGGCCATCTCACTTTTTAATTCACTCTTTCTTTCGGCCTCATCTCTTTTCTTCTTTTTCAATTGGTCCTCCATCACTTGCTTTGGGGACAAAGGAAGTAAAACAATGGGTTCTTTCTTGAGTACAAAAGAATATTTATTTCTAAACCCATCATGTGTCACTTGCCTATCATATTGCCATGGTCTCCCTAACAAAATATGACAAGCATGCATTGGCACCACATCACACAACACCTCATCAATATACTTCCCAATCGAAAACGCAACCAAAACTTGTTTGTTCACCTTCACTTCGGCACAGTCATTCAACCACTGTAGCCTATATGGTTGGGGATGTTTCAAAGTAGGCAAGCTCAATTTTTCCACCATTTCAAGACTAGCAACATTGGTACAACTTCCTCCATCTATAATAATGTTGCGAACTTTGCCACTGACAAAACATCTAGTATGGAACAAGTTTTCCCTCTGATTCGTCTCCTCTTCTTTGACTTGAGCACTCATGATACGCCTAGTCACTAATGCCTCACCCACAACTGCTTCATATCCCTCATCAGGATCCTCTAATGCAGGCATCTCATCTTCATCCTCTCCATCATCTCCCTCACTATGAGATTCATACTCCCCGTAATTATTCAACACCATCACCCTTTTATTGGGACCTTGGCTAGCAATATGTCCAACTCCTTGACACCTAAAACATTTAATATCTCTAGAACGATTAATAGGAGTTTCAGGTTTACCTTGCATTCCCTTCTTAGGCGCCTCTTGTTTCATGTCAACTTTGGGCTTGACCAATACCTTGCTTTCTTCACGTTTAATAACATTGGAACGCCAAGGTGTTGATGTATTCCCAGCTTGTGTGGTACGACCAACTCCTCTCCTCTTGAGTTGTTGCTCCACTTTTATCGCCATCTGTACCATTTCATCTAGGTCCAAGTAATGTCTAAGCTCCACTTGGTCTTGAATTTCCTTGTTCAAACCACACAAAAAACGAGCCATAGTAGCCTCACTATCCTCATCTATGTTTGCTCTAATCATGACTACTTCCAATTCTTTATAGTAGTCCTCAACACTCTTCACACCTTGTCTCAAAGTTTGTAACTTCTTAAACATTTCTCTATAGTAGTGATTTGGTACAAACCTTTTCCTCATTACGCTTTTCATCTCCGCCCAAGTTTCTATAGGCCTCTCATTGCATCTCCTCTTAGTGGTCACTAATTGATCCCACCAAATAAGTGCATAATCAACAAATTCAACCACGACCAACCTAACCTTCTTTTGTTCGAAATAATGGTGACAATCAAACACAAATTCAACTCGTTTTTCCCATTCTAAATAAGCCTCTGGATCCGACTTACCATTGAACGACGGAATTTTCATCTTAATGCTAACTATGTTATTATCTTCCTTATTCCCATCATCGTACCTACCACGTAAGGCTTCTCTTCTTCCCCTACCGAATTCTCTACCTCTTCTTCTCCTACCCCAGTTCTCGTTTTGACTCTCCTCTTCTACTCCCAATTCATAATCATCCTCTTCTTCTTCGACTGTATCCAAACCTTTAGGCTTAGATTTATTTTCACTAGTGCTAACTTCAAGCCTATCCAACCTCTCATGTAAAGGTTCCAATTCGGCTCTCATCATTCTACTAAAATGCCCAAATAACGCCTCCATTTGAACCTTAGACAATTCCTGGTTCGAACTCTCTCCTACTTCCTTCTCCATTTTACTTTCAGATTTTGTACCTGCAAGAAAACGTTAGTAGGAATAAAAGATATTCCTCACCCAAATTCTCACGTTCACTTCAAAGAAATAACTCTCGCACTCAAATGATTTTTTTTTTACACTCGAATTTGATAGTTCTCTCAAAGGTGTGCTCAATCTTTATATTTTTATATCAAACTAACAAGATTCACTTCGTAAACACTTGCAACTGTCTCACTTGGACTGCACAATAATAAGAACGATGATAAACAAATTTTCGAAAATTCTAGATTCAAGAATGACGAAGGATGATAGAAATAACGTAGATCTGTCAAACAGAACAAAGGATAACAAAGATCTTAGAACAGAAACGAAAGGATATCACGGATTTGAAACATAAACAAATTTTTGTTTTTGTTTTTGATAGATATGACAATAGAAACAAAGTATAACACAGATTTGACACAGGACGAATTTTTGTTTTTGTTTTTTATAGATATAACAATAGAAACACAAGTATAACACAGATCTGAGAACAGAACGAATTTTTAAACAGATCTGAACACAAAAAAGATAACTTACTTGAATCAAACAGAACCAGAAACTCTGATACCAAATGATACGAATCCTCGTACGAATGAAAGGCAAGCACGAATATAGAAATCGCACCCTCAATTCAATAACAAACAAGGAACGATTATTTTGTCACGATCTTTTGAAACAAGTAACGATTTTGTGATACTCACCTCTAAGCGATTATAACTTAGCAACAAATATCAACGATAAAACAATTGAATTTCAAACGAACCTTCAAAGAACTTGTTTTGACAATCCGTGCGAAGAACAATCGACAAACGCCACAAAGATGCAATCTTTGATAAGTTTGATTTTGATAAACACAAGACACAAGCCTTGCAAATTTGAGAGAAAACTCAAGAACTTTGATATATCATTCAATGAATTTCGTTCATAGTCTTTACATTGAATATATAATAATCAATACATGAAATGTAGTGCCAAAAAGTCATAAAGAAAATTGTGAACAAATTCTACACAGAAGAAGACCGCGGGTGCGCTGCAGACTGGACCGTGGGTGCGGCCAGGCTTCGAAAAAAATAAATAAATTTTTTTTTTCATGACCGCGGGTGCGGTCAGGCTTCGAAAAAAAAAATAATTTTTTTTTTTCATGACCGCGGATGCGGCCCTTTTTTTTAGCGCGCTAGACCTTCGGCAATTGGACCGCGGGTGCGGTCTCTATTTTAGCGCGAGTGCACTGGACATTCGGAAATTGTACTTGAATAAAATTCCAAAGACCTCCAATATTATTTCCATGGTTCCCAACCTCCTCTAATTTAGACATCAAACTTGTAGGACTTCCTTGATAGCTCATCATGAGTCCTTGAAGTGCATCTTTAAACTTCTTGCTTCTTCCCCTCAGTTATACGTCCTTCGGGCAACTCCAACGACTCCCATGCTTTCTTTGGCGCTTGATCAACCATGTTTGCATCATATACCCAACCCCATCATGTTATGACCCTCGTGGAGTTGGTAAACGAATCAAAATGCAGTGTTAATATGTAAAACATCTATGTTGTCTCGGGTCAAAAGACTAATGATGTACAACTACAACTGTAGATTAATTAACTCGATAAGTGATAAACATTTAGAAAGTTTGAGTAAGGAGTTTTCAGCACAATCATCATATGATGACCCAAACGTGTCGTTAACATCACATATGCTAGTGTCGAGCTCGAACGACCTTTATTCTTATTTAGGCGGCTGAATCGACTATGAACGAGTTTTAAATATACAGTACGCATCTAATGAATTGCATGATCAACTTTACTTGTGACCTCATGGTGCTAGTATATTCAAGGACATTATCTATACAGCTTGTATGCACATACATATAAAGTAAATGTCATAATTGGATAAAAACATAAAACATCATTTAAATAAAGATTTTTTAAAAAAACTTAGAGTCAATAAATCTCAAACAATAAGTTAATTTGTTGAACATTTAATCTACCAAATTGTTAGAGTCAATAAATCTCAAACAATAAGTTAATTTGTTGAACATTTAATCTACCAAATTGTTTTCTTTTTGTGTTAAATGCTTCGGATATAAATAAAGGTGACATGATAAAAAAGAATTGGGAAGCTTGTTACTCATGAATTATCTTTGATAAATATTTTCTATAACAAATAACATTTGTAGACTCATCATGTCATCCTTTTATACTTAGTATACTATTAATTTTATAATAATTAATAGTATATGATGCTGACTCTTTCTAAAAAAATTATCTCTATTTTTGCTCCTTTTTTTTGTTATTAGAATGTTTTATTCGATATAGTTTTTTTTTATATATAATAGAACCTAACAATTATTTGAAACTAGTTACTCTGCACATGCGTTGCGTGTGTGTACAATCTTTTTTATCATTATCGATGGACTAAAGTGAAAATTGACAAATTATGGAGGGACTAAATTGATATTTGAATGATTGAAATAAAAATAAAAGTGTGTGTTGAAATAAAAAAAAAACAAAAAAACAAAAGTGTAATATTACTATAACTGTAAGGGTAAAACTGGAAGAAAAAGATGGTGTCCTCTTTGACAGTTTTTATAAGGTGCTCAGCCTTAATAAATAGTATAGATATACAAAACTGTTGAAAATAATATATTTAAATATTGAAAAAGTAATAGTTGAATATTTGAATGTTGAAAATAAGAGTTGTAAAGTTAGAAATTTGTGTGTGATGATGTAGGTAATGATGTATTTTATTTTTGGATTATGTGTAATGAAACTCTATAAATAGATCTCTCATTTGTGAAGAAAATCACAATTGAGTAGAGAGAAAAATATTATAAAGTGTGTTGGTTGGTAAATTTTGAGAGTTTGAGATTTTTACTTTTTACCATAAATTTTTACTTTTTCACAACACGTTATCAGCACGAAGCTCTAAAAGTCCTACATACTATTCCAAGCTCCAAACAGAAGAAAAAGATAACAAAAGTAATAATATTTATTTTACTGTTATTTATTTATTGTGTATTTATTTAATATACAATATAATGTTATTATTAGAAATAATAAAAATAAATTTTTCATAAACTTGTTATAAATCCTGGGAGGATGTTAAGACGACATCCCACACTCCCGGTAAGGGATACGACAAGTATAAAAGCCTATAAGGTTTTTTTAAACAAAATAAATTATGACACTCATTATAATATTATGATATGATATACATAATTATTTAAACATGTATAATATTATATACATCATATTATTACCATAAAATTATACAAATACATACATTTATTTTTTGTATACCAACGGTCATAAACGGTAACAAACGGCTAGTTTTTGCCCTATAAATATCATCTCACAAACACATTCAATCACTCCAACTTTCTCTTCTTCTCTAAAAATTATTATCATCAAATTTTTCGAAGAAAAAAGAAGATGGCTTTCTCAAGGATATTTTTAATTATTTTGGTTATCATACTCACGAGTCTTGTATTTATCGGAGAACATCCTCCTCTTGCGTTTTCTTTATTTTTACAAATACTTGTACTTTTTGTTTATCCGTTACTTTGTATTGCAATATTTATTAACTAATAAAATGCATCGTAATTTTTTTTAGTACCACCATGTCAAATTTAACAAAGCTCGAATTATTGCGCTCGACATCACGGGAAAGAATTATATGTCATGGACTCTAGATGTAGAAATGCATCTTGAGTCATTGGGTCTAAGCGAGACCATTAAAGAAAATGGCATATGCACGTCACAAGAAAAGGCAAGAGCCATGATATTTTTGCGTCGACATCTCGACGATGGATTGAAATGTGAATATCTGACTGAAAAAAATCCCATGGCTTTGTGGAAGGGATTAAAAGAAAGATTTGAACATATAAGGGAAGTTATACTTCCGACCGCCCGGGATGAATGGAACACACTGAGATTCCAAGATTTTAAAAAAGTCAGTGATTACAATTCGGCGATGTATAGAATAATCTCGCAATTAAAATTTTGTGGACATGATGTCACAGAATCTGAGATGCTTGAAAAAACATTTTCCACATTTCATGCATCAAATATTACTCTACAGCAACAATATAGAGTACGTGGATTTGCGAGATATTCTGAGCTTATCGCATGTCTTCTTGTGGCGGAAAGGAACAACGAGCTATTAATGAGAAATCATCAGTCCCGACCCACTGGATCAACAGCATTTCCAGAAGTAAATGCTGTAAGTAAAAATGAATTTATACCTGGAAACCAAAATCAATTTCAAAAACAAGGTTTTGGTCGAGGTCGAGGTCGAGGTCGTGGACGTGGACGTGGACGTGGAATTAGTCGTGGTCGTGGACGCGGCCGTGGTTTTGAAAATAATAGAGATAGTTATTTTTATAACTCATCTCAAAAGAGCGTCCCAAACCATCCACAGAAAAGACATCATGAGAATACAAGTGTTAATGAGAATCACTCAAAAAGATATGAAAGTTCTTGTTACAGATGTGGTACTCCAGGACATTGGTCCAAAGTTTGTCGAGCCCCTGAGCACCTTTGTAAACTTTATAAAGAATCATTAAAGGGGAAAGAAAAGGAGACCAACTTCACTGAACGCAGTGACCGTTTGAGTGATTCAACTCATCTTGATGCTGGTGATTTTATGAATGATTTCTCTGGAAATGATCAACATGTTGGTGGGATAGAAATGAACAATTTTGATGCTGCAGATTTTCTCAATGATTTTTCTGAAAATGAACAATATAGTGGTAGAATATAAATGTACATTAATTTGTTTTTCATGTATTCATATAATAATGTTTTATTGTACAATTATGATATGTGTTATATTTATATATGTATTGTCAGTAATTTTATTTCATTGCATATTTTTTTTGAAGTACAAATATGGAAAATGCTATGAGCAAAGCTGAAGTTTGCATACCCGATAGTGGTACAACGCACACTATCCTCCGAGATAAAAGATATTTCTTGGAACTAAAACCAACAAAAACAACGGTGAATACAATATCAGGTCATGTAGACTTGATTAAAGGATGTGGTAAAGCACAATTTTTGTTACCTAATGGTACAAAATTTTTGATCAATGATGCTTTATATTCACCACAATCGAAAAGAAATTTGTTGAGTTTTAATGATATATATTCCCATGGGTATGATACTCAAACAATGAATGAAGGGAATGAGAAATATATGTGTCTTATCACGTATAAATCAGGAAAGAAATATGTGATTGAAAAACTATCAATGCTCCCTACTGGATTGCATTATACACATATAAGTCCCATTGAATCAAACATGGTAGTTGATAATTCTTCGATATTAACCAATTGGCATGATCGATTGGGACATCCTGGTTCAACAATGATGCGAAGAATTATAGAAAATACACATGGTCATCCACTGAAAGACCAGAAGATCTTTCAGAATAATAAGTTTCAATGTAAAGCATGTTCTCTTGGAAAACTTATTATAAGACCATCACCAGTCAAAATCCAAACTGAATCACCAATGTTTCTTGAACGTATTCAGGGTGATATTTGTGGACCAATCCATCTACCATGTGGACCATTCAGATACTTTATGGTATTGATTGATGCCTTCAGCAGATGGTCACATGTATGTTTATTGTCAACTCGAAATGTTGCATTTGCAAGATTACTTGCTCAAATAATAAAATTGAGGAATCAATTTCTCGATTATACAATCAAGAAAATTAGACTTGATAATGCTGGTGAATTTACTTCCCAGACTTTCAATGATTATTGTATGTCTATGGGAATCATTGTTGAGCATCCTGTTGCTCATGTACATACACAGAATGGATTGGCTGAATCATTGATTAAACGTCTGCAAATGATTGCTAGACCAATGATTATGAAAACAAAGCTCCCTATTTCTATATGGGGACATGTAATTTTACACGCTGCTTCATTAATTCGCATCAGACCAAGTGCATATCATAAATACTCTCCATTGCAGCTTGCATTTGGTAAAGAACCAGATATTTCTCATCTGAGAATTTTTGGATGTATGGTGTATGTGCCTATTGCACCACCACAACGAAAGAAAATGGGACCTCAAAGAAAGGTTGGAATTTATATCGGTTATGATAGTCCGTCAATCATTCGATATCTTGAATCTCAGACAGGAGATGTGTTCATATCACGTTTTGTTGATTGTCATTTTAATGAGGAAATCTTCCCAATGTTAGGGGGAGAACAGAAACATACCGAAAAAGAAATTACACGGTATGTATCATCATTGTTACATCTGGATCCAAGAACAAAACAATGTGAAAAAGATGTACAACAAATTGTACACTTGCAAAGAATAGCAAATCAAATACCAGATGCATTTGTAGACATGAAAGGGGTAACTAAATCATATATACATGCTGCAAATGCCCCTGCTCGAATTGAAATTCCAAAGAAACAAATGGAAGATACTCATGATGTCATTAAACGCCTGAAGCGTGGAAGGCCAGTCGGTTCCAAGGATAAAAATCCTCGAAAAAGAAAATTCATAGAGAAACACGATGATCACAAAATAAAGAATGATGTTTCTGAAGAAACACATGATGATCACAAAATAGAGAATGATGTTCCTGAAGAAACACATGATGATGAAAATGTTCTGTCAGAACCACAAACTGACGAGAATCATGAAATCTCTATCAATTACATTAATACTGGAAAAATATGGAACCGAAAAGATATAGATGAAATTGATGATATATTTTCTTATAATGTGGCAATCGACATCATAAATGATAACGAAGATCATGAACCAAAATCTTTTGGTGAATGTAAAAATCGACAGGATTGGATAAAATGGAAAGATGCCATCCAGGTTGAATTAGATTCGCTAAATAAACGTAATGTTTTTGGACCTATAGTCCTTACACCTGAAGGTGTAAAACTGTTGGATACAAATGGGTTTTTATTCGAAAGCGAAATGAGAAAAATGAAATAGTAAGATATAAAGCTCGACTTGTTGCACAAGGTTTTTCTCAATGACCTGGAATAGATTATGAAGAAACGTATTCTCCCGTGATGGATGCAATTACGTTTCGGTATTTGATTAGCTTGGCGGTATCTGAAAATTTAGAAATGCGTCTTATGGATGTTGTTACAGCTTACTTATATGGATCACTTGATAGTAATATATATATGAAAATCCCTGAAGGATTTAAGATGCCTGAAGCACAAAGTTCAAAACCCAGGGAATGTTATTCTGTGAAATTACAAAGATCATTATATGGGTTAAAACAATCAGGTCGAATGTGGTATAATCGACTAAGTGATCACTTGATGAAAAAGGGATATGTAAATAATTCAATATGCCCTTGTGTTTTCATTAAGAAAACAACATGCGGATGCGTAATTATTGCTGTATATGTTGATGATTTAAACATCATTGGAACGAATAAGGAAATTCAAGAAGTTGTGTCATACTTGAAGGAAGAATTTGAAATGAAGGATCTTGGAAAAACCAAGTATTGTCTGGGTTTACAAATTGAACAAAAAGAATGTGGAATGTTTGTTCACCAGACAAATTATACAGAAAAGATCCTTAAACGTTTTAATATGGATAAAGCAAATCCTTTAAGTACTCCAATGGTTGTTAGATCATTAAACATAGAAAAGGATCCATTCCGTCCATGTGAAGATGATGAAGATATTCTTGGTCCAAAAGTACCATATCTAAGTGCCATCGGTGCCCTTATGTACCTTACAAATTGTACAAGGCCTGATATATCTTTTGCCGTGAATCTGTTGGCAAGATTTAGCTCATATCCAACAAAGAGACACTGGAACGGAATTAAACATATATTCCGTTATCTACGAGGAACGACAGACTTGGGACTTTTGTATTCAAAAGATGCTAATCCAAGTATAATTGGTTATGCCGATGCTGGATACTTATCTGATCCACACAAGGCACGTTCCCAAACTGGATATGTATTTACTCGTGGAGGCACTGCAATATCTTGGTGTTCACAGAAACAAACGCTCTTAACAACTTCATCAAATCATGCCGAGATTATTGCACTACATGAAGCAAGTCGTGAATGTGTGTGGTTAAAATCAATGACCCAACATATCCAAATTTAATGCGGATTATCATTCGATGATAAGCCTGTGATACTATATGAAGATAATGCTGCATGTGTTGGTCAAATGAAAGAAGGAGACATAAAAAGCGACAGAACTAAACATATTCCTCCTAAGTTCTTCGCATTCACCAAGGAGCTTGAGAAGAATAAATGTATTGATGTTCATCACATTCAATCAAGTGAAAACTCATCAGATCTCTTCACAAAGGCACTTCCTACGTCAATATTCAGAAAACACATATATAATATTGGGATGCGCAATCTACGAAATTTGTGAAGAATTGTTCATGTCAACATCAGGGGGAGTTTACGTGACTGCACTCTTTTTCCCTTACTATGGTTTTTATCCCAATGGGTTTTTCCAAGTAAGGTTTTTAACGAGGCAGTACAAAACACGTAATGAAGACATCATCGTACCATGATCATCATCACAAGGGGGAGTGTTGAAAATAATATATTTAAATATTGAAAAAGTAATAGTTGAATATTTGAATGTTGAAAATAAGAGTTGTAAAGTTAGAAATTTGTGTGTGATGATGTAGGTAATGATGTATTTTATTTTTGGATTATATGTAATGAAACTCTATAAATAGATCTCTAATTTGTGAAGAAAATCACAATTGAGTAGAGAGAAAAATATTATAAAGTGTGTTGGTTGGTAAATTTTGAGAGTTTGAGATTTTTACTTTTTACCATAAATTTTTACTTTTTCACAACAAAAACTAATAAAATATTTTTGAAATTATTAATCTTTCAAAATTCTTATTTATTATTTATGGATCTAACCATTTGAATTATAATAGAATCTAACAATTATTCGAAATATACAAAATTAATAAAATATTTTTTGAAATTTTTTATATTTTTCACCATGCATAGTAACAATCGAGAAGGTCCTCGTCAATCCTCGTTGAACTTTTAAATGTTTCAACTGTAAGAGCAAATCCATATTAAGTCTCTAAGTATTGAAATTTGGTTCTTTAAAGTGATATTACACACGGGTTGCAAATCAAAGGCTGTTTTGCTATTCCAACTGTTGCGAGCATGAATTGCGTACAATGAATGCTGGGCACTAATTTGAAACTGCCAGTTAGTGCACCGAACCGGGCTTTGATCTTAGTTGGTTCCTTGTCTCTCTACCTGTTATACCTCCCAAGCCAAATTCATGTTCTTACGATACGACTGTGTCTGCTGCCTCAACTGGTTATCAGTATTCTGTTTCGAATATAGACGATGAAGTATGTTACATCGATTCTGGGAAGTTGTACATTTGCATTTGAAGTATGATCCTATTATGCATCTAGATGGCAGCATTTTCTGTTTATGCATTTAGATGCTGTGGGGGTTTTATTTGGTTGTTTCTGAATTTTGCACAGGATCCCTCAGTCAGGCAAGAAAACATCGTGGGGTTGGAAGATGAGACAGATACTATAATCAATTATTTGACTGAAGAATCTAAGCAGCTAGATGTCATCTCAATTATTGGTATGCCAGGCCTTGGCAAAACGACATTAGCAGGGAAGATCTTTCGCGACCAAAGAATCCAGTTCGAATTCCCCACTCGTATATGGGTTTATGTCTCTCAAGAGTTCAGGAAAAGGGATGTATTTCTCTCCATTCTTAGTAACTTTACGAGGATCACAGATGACATGTATCTCAAAAGTGATCAGGACATAACAAAGCTTCTTCGTATGAACCTCGAGAGAGGAAAATATTTCATTGTTATGGATGATGTATGGACTGCTGCGGCATGGGAAGAGCTTCAGGATGCATTCCCAAAAGCCAATAACATGGGTAAAATCTTGATCACTAGTCGTAACGAGGAAGTTGCTTTCCAAGCTAACCGTGATCGAGAACCCCACAAGCTTCGTCTCCTAAGTTCTGAAGAAAGTTGGTTGCTGCTTCGATTAGAAGTATTTGGGAATCCTGAGTGCCCTTCAGAGTTAGAAGCGCTTGGAAAACTTATAGTTGAACAATGTGGCCGCCTCCCGCTGGCTATAGTTGTGATTGGAGGGACTCTCGTCAAAAAAGCTTCCTCCGGTGACACGGGCGCAAGAAAAAATGCTTGGAAAAAGGTGTCGGAATGTAGTACCCAAATTTAATACACGTATAACCCATGCATTCATTTAATTATTAAATCATTTAAATTAATTTTAAGTGAGTTTTGGGCGATGCATGATTTATTTAAATGCATTATTTTAAATTATTTATGTTTATGTGATGCACGTTAAAATGTCTATTGAGTTTCATGTTTCAAGCGTGCATTCGAGGCGGGATTGAGGAAAAGACCCGGTGACGATTTTTGGCAATTTTAAAGATGATATTTTATTTTTAGTTGAGTTTGGGGGCATTTTAAATAACTAGGAAAAAGCACGTGCAACGCACGTGAGTAATGTACGAAGAAATACGAATGAAAAAAAAAACCAATATTCTTGTAAAAATTAATTGATGTAATACTACAAATGTGAAAATACACCAAATATGTTTAAAAGGAATCATTCATATAATACTCACTATTGATATAGATAATTTTTCAAGCTGATCACTTTAACTTCTGCTTCAAAACACGTCTTCTTCTTTGAGTAAATGCAGATATTTTCTTGTCAATATCGATTTCAAAATTTTCATCTTATGCATGCTTTGATACTTGTATGTCATCTAACATAGTCATAGGATTTGGTGATTTTTTTTCCCCTTTTGTGTTCCTGGAAACCGGCTTCCCTGTTTGGTGTCGTAGATATCTAGGAACGGCCTTTGGAAGCCTTCCACTACTATAGACAGTTCTTTTTTCTGTTTAACAATTTCTTGATCCATCTTGAAAAGAAACATATACTATTCCTTGATTGAGTTGTCTAGAGCATTGAGAAATTTTTTCTCATCCAGTTCCTGTTATTATATAGTTTCCATTGGAAGTTAAATAATAAACATTTGGGAACTTGACAATAGGATTTACAATTACAATTATGTATACCTTATTGAGTAATTCAATATATTCATTCACTGAGCAACCAATAAAATTTGAGGCAACATCTTCAAATAACGTAAGTCTTGTTGATGTGTCATTATCTTGCACTGTCATCGTTAAACGATACCTAATGAAATTCACATGGCATAAAAATGTAAGTATAATTTTTTAACATCACTACAACATATGAGAATATGATTCATACCTTTGCATAATTTGAACAGGTAGTTTTGTGCAATTTGCACAACTTATTCGTTTCGCTGTTTTGATGATTGCTTTGAGACAACTGGCACAAGCTTCATACCATGGTTTTGATTTATTCTCAATCTCACATATAGTTGTCTTAAACCAGTAATGCATGTTATGTGAGAAAAGAATAAAACTTTAATTTTTATGTGTATTACATAATATCATTTACATGTACATATTCAATTATATATTTATATTATATTTAGTAGCATCATCTTATGTAATTTATTTTGGAAAACATATACCGAGATATAATATTGCTTGTACATGCTTCAAAGAAATTTTCTTATCCATCAATTGCTCTAGTTCGATTTCCTCACATTGTTTGATTGATTTTGCCGCCCATAGTCTATTCAAACTTTGTTTTCCCATAATATGTTCCAACCTAGCCAAAGAAATTTGTTTAACAACAGAAAATAACTCATAATGCAAAAAGAATGAGGATCTTGTACGTACCATAAGTTTATTCTTTCTGCTTCGTTACATTTTGGGTTGTGCAGCATTCCCGTTATAAATGTTGACTGCAACTGAAGAAATCCTGGTTTATTAAGAAGAGGATGGCCCAAATTATTCATGAATATAACATAAGTAAATTATAAATATTTTATGACAATACCATTATATATATTCATTTTAAGATTGCAGAAAGACACGATTGAGTTTTGAATACGATCGGTGAGGCTCATAGTAGCCTATAAAGAAAAAATTATACCTTGGTAATTTGATTCTGACGGCATATTAGCGGTAGCCTTAGAGCTATTTCCTTCGAATAACAACATGTTGATAAAAATAATTTCGAGATATTATATCGTATCACAATAGTGACAATCATGGAGTAAGAGGAGATTGATTTGTGTGAACCTATTAGCTACTTCGTTATATTATTGAGGGAGAAATGCAAAATGTTACAATATTAAAATGATCATACGAAAATGAAATATTTTACAAAAAAAAAAAAACTAAATGCACATTGAGAAAAATGTTAAATGCAAACTTTTTGGATGAGTTAAGTGAAGGTGTTTAGCCCATGGTGAACTTTTATGTGGATGAGCAAATTGGAATTAATTGATGAGGAAATTGGAATTGCCAAATCAATTCAAATAAATCAATTATATGCAGGAGGAAATAAAGTACTACTTATCAAGATTCAAGTCACTCTACATATATAAACTGGAACATTGAAATAGAAAAACATTGATAACAACACAGTTGTTTAAAATCACGAAATTGATGCAGTCACGTTATTGAGCCAATCAAAATCTAAAAAAATGGTTCATTTCATGTTTTAATAAAAAAAAAAACTACCAATCCGTATTTCATCAACCCTAATGGTCACCCCACTGCTAAATTAATAGTAATGCACTCACACAAGAAAACAATATTGCGTGAATCAGTTCCATCCCTAGAATATTTAAGGTAATATGTGCACCACCCACAGGAAGTCATGTCCATGACACAACTTAGCTTTACAATATAAATGGTAATTGTGGCCTAATTTCATCCACATTCATTGATTGATGTTATACCTTTAAAAAGTGTCCTCCCAGTGGCACCAAACCCATAAGATAATTAATGAGCAATAATTAAATCATGCCAAATCGAAGTTACAAGTGATTGATTTAATATTCTCAGATATTCTAATCCCAGATATATGCTCCATGAAAATTTGATAGTGTAAGTTTATTCAATTTCCGCAACTTGAATGGTAATAACCTAATAGGTGTTCTGAAACTACATATCTTAACAAAATCCCCAAAAATCTAAGTGAGACTACATATTGGCCAGCTTATATGCATTTTTGGTCTCAATTTATTGCTATGGTTTTCAAACAAAACTTCATTGTTTAGACGATGAGTAATATACCAGCAAACAGAATATACAAACACCATAGTGGCCATAAGAACGTAGAATGTCTCAACACATATAAGCACATTCCAAGAGAATAAATATAAGTAAGTAGCATCTAAGTTAAGCAGAATAAAACTTGAGCATAAAAGGCTTGCGTACCAATGTTGCATACAAAGGTATCTTGTGCGGCAATTGCTCAGCACCCTCAGAGAAGAAACTACCAAAATATATAAAAACAAATATAAAATAAAGCAACATGGGCTTAAAAATATTAAGGGAAATTTGACATTGAATAAGCAAATCTGTGTGGATGAGATGATGAATTCGACGTAGCAACTGATTTAGCAGCGCTGTACTTGTCATGTGCCTCTAATCCAATCGATATGCTAATAGTTTCAATTGAACCCACAAGACACTGAAGTAAATACACAAAACAACAACTGAAATGAAGGAATGAAATGTAGTACAAAATTGATAAACTAATCAAAAAAATAGCATAAAAAGCATGAAAAAAATCCTTACGGGGAAAATAGAATCATTGGAATTGGAAAACTCCTTACGGGCAATCGTCAATGGAATGCAAGAATTCACGGCGAACAACGCAAAAATAGGTCTCTTGAAATATAAAACAACCGATGATCAGAAAGATTCCACCACGGACGGAAAATAGCCGGTGTAGATAATCGAAATTAAATAACTGTATTTGTTTGGAATCAGATTGTGCAAAGCAAAATGAAATAGCGTAGGAGTTTGGTGTAAGGGAAGAAGAGACGGAAAGGGAAAGTGGGGGTGTGAGGGAAGAAGCGATTGGGAAATGGTGTGTTGAATTTACATAATAAGGGTGAAAGTGTAAAATCACAATTTAAGGGGAACACTTAAGGAAGAATTATGGGTAAAAGGGTAAAATCACAATGGTTGTTGCAAACAAGTATTCACACTTTTAATTAGAAGATAGATTTAGTGAGATGTTAGCATTTTGAATCCTAAAATAATTATTTTGGTGAGTTTATGATTTTAGAACTTTTAAAAGTCTAGTATGGTGTGTTATATTTTAATTGTAGAGTTTTATTTAAAAGTGAGTGTGAGTTAGTGTTTTAATTAGTAGACAATTATTTTAGTGAACCAAAATTTAGTCTCCTAAATATTTAAAACACACGCACGCACACAAACACACTTTTACACACACCTAGACACGCACAAACACACACACGAGTTCATTCTAGACTTTTATTATTTTCAAGAGCAAAACCTAGGGTTCTAAAGCCTATAGCAGCCGCCCCCTTCCCTTCAGTTTTCCAGCAAGATTTTCGTGATTTTATTTCGAGAAAAACGGTGCCACGTTCGTCCCGGATCAAGCCTCTCTCTATCTCCGCTTCGGTGTCGTCTTTCGGTAACGTTATCATCAAAAAGGCACGTATACTCTGTTCTTGCTGTGTCGATCAAGTCATATTATGCGTGTGTCGATTTTTATGCGTAAAAGTTATGTATGATGATAGTAGTTTGAGCGGATCATGAATCGGATCAATTTCGAAGGAAAATTTTTAGATCTAAAACTCGTTTTTTTACTGTTCATGTCAAAACTACGATTTTTCTCTCATATTTTGGGAAAACTTTCAACGGCAAAAACGTAGAACTTTTCGATACCTTCGATTTGATATATGATTCGAAATTTTTGGACGAAAAATGAGTGAGTTATGATATTTTCCGTGCAACTGCGCAAACTGAAATTTTCAGAAAATTATGTTATTGATACGTTTCTTGAAGTTTTAAGTTGCAGGCTTCGTTGGAAATCGACGGGCGATTGTTGCTGCGTACGGGTATGTTAGTAATGATGTTAAGAGTGTTTTTGAGGTTACGTTTCATGTCGATAGGCACTCGAGCTAATTAGAAGTCGTAGGAGACGGTTTGATGTCATTGGTCGTATTTTGGGTCGTGGGGGTCGTAGAGCGAACACTGTCGTTTTGAAACGTTTGTACAACTTGGATTTGTGTTATGGTATGCTAGGATGAGTCCCGAGGTGTCGGTGCTTAGTCCGTATAATCGAGTCTAGAAGAATAAGCATTGGGTGTTCAGAATTTTCGTAAGTTCGCGATCACAGTGGGTACACGGACCCGTACACGGACCCTGACACGGGGTCCGTGCCTTTGTTTTCCCCTCGGAGTCTTTTTCCAGTATCTACACGGACCACTACACGGATGAGGGCACGGGGTCCGTGCCTTTGGGTTTCACTTAGTGTCTATTTCCAGTACCTACACGGACCCTCACCCGGACCCTGACACGGGGTCCATGCCTTTGCTTTCCTTTCAATGTCTTCTTCCAGAGTCTACACGGACTCCCATCCGGACCCGAGCACGGGGTCCGTGCCCCTTCCGTTTTCCGACACACTCTAGGCAGTACGTACACGGACCCTCTCCCGGATCCAAGCACGGGGTCCGTGTACCCTTGTATTTGGGAAATATCTGTAAGTTCATTTTAAGTTAGATGTTATGGGTTAGTGCAAAGATTATTAAGGGCGTGTCGTGGGAAATTGTAGAAGGTCCTAAGATATGATTGAGCTTGAGAGTAAGCATGAGTTTCCTACGTCTAAGTAATGCAAGTTAAGTATGAAATTCACGTTAGTAAGTAGCAGCAACGGCCCCAGTCGAAGTCCAACGAATCCCTCAACGCCAAGTAAGTATGTTGACGTGCAAGAAAACTTTTTTTAAGTTTTTGAGGTATGCTAAATGTCTTGTGACCAAATTATGTTAGGATTGGAAAGCGTTAAATTATGAACGGGGACCAATCCACCCGTTAAATTATGAACAGGGATCTTATGTATGCGGCAGCGGATACGTCCCTGTCAGCCCAGTACTGTGGTATAGTCTGATCAGGCTCATTTATGTTACGGGTCACTTGCTTTGAAACATCCTCTACGCAAAATGATGAAGTTATGTATGTTAAAGTATGTTCAAGTATGCAGCATGTTTATGAAAAGTTTAAGTTATGGCACGTCGAAGTATGTATGTACGTATGTTCAAGTTTATTATGCAAGTTCAAGTTCCAAGTATGTATGTCATATTTTCAAGTTGCATGTGGTTTTATTACGTATTACTCGTTATTTTCAGTTTATACGGGTTGAGTCTTTAGACTCACTAGACTTGATCGATGCAGGTGACTATGTTGAGGAGACAGGAGGTGATGACCAAGGGGCAGGCTTGGGCTGAGTGGCAGGCTAAACCCGAGGACCGCAAGTTTATGTTTATGCAAATTTTTAAAATACTCTGATGTTTTGATTTGTACGTGAGACGTTTTGAGACAGTTTATTTTAGCAAAATTTTATTGGTGACGGATGATTGTGAGATTTATTTTTATGAATGTTGAGTGACGACCGTATGAATGTTTTTATTTAAGAAAATTTAAAATTTTTTCGCAAATTTTAAGTAGTGTAGAATACGGTTCGTTACACGGAAAGTGTGAACACATATCTCAATGATGATCAAGACAAACGTATGGAAAAGATTATTGCGTTGAGTTACGACAAATTGCCTTATTATTTAAGATCCTGCTTTCTGTATTTGGGGATGTTCCCTGAAGATTTTAAGATTCCTGTTCGGAAATTGACCCTTATGTGGATCGCAGAGGGATTCATACTACAAAAACCTGGGATAAGCCTAGAGGAAACTGCAGAAGACTATTTAGAAGATCTAATCGGTAGAAACCTGGTAATGGTAGAAGAAGTGAACCCCGATGGTAAAATTAAAACATGTCGCATTCATGACATGCTGCGTGAATTCTGCAAAAATGAAGCTGAAAATACAAAAGAAAACTTCTTTCAAGAAATGAAAAGGTCAAGTGGAGGAAATTTCGAGCCTTCAGTTTCTCAAGTTGTAAACTTTCGCCGTCTTTGCATACATTCCAATGTCACAAGCTTTATCTCTAAAAAACCTTTCGGTCCGCATGTCCGCTCATTTTTGTGTTTCTCCAAAGAAGACATCACACTCCTTCCTGAAAACATATCTTGCATCCCTGCAGCATTCAAATTGCTCAGGGTTTTAGAAGGCAAGTCTTTCAAATTCACTAAATTTCCTAGTGACATTACGAATCTTGTTCATTTGAGATACCTTGTTCTGTCGAGCAATTTCAAAATCCTTCCCGATTCTATTGCCAAGCTTTGGAACATTCAGACTCTAATAGTTGATACAACATCACGTACACTTGATATCAAAGCTGACATTTGGAAGATGATTCAACTGAGGCATGTAAAGGTAAATGCATCAACCACTCTACTGAAGACGTCAAAAACTAAAGAAGGAGAGAAGCTTCAAACTCTGGGTACAATATCACACCAAAGTTGCACAGAAGATTTTTTTGACAGGGCCCGAGGCTTAAAAAGATTGGGTATTCGTGGTCGAATAGACGCACTTCTTGATGCCAAAGGTATGGAAAAGTTGGTCAATCTCGATAAATTGAAGTTAGTGAATGATGCATTTCCTCTTCCACCATCTGAAGGCCGATTACCCTCCCTCCCACAACCATACAAATTCCCACCGAAGTTGAGGAGCATCACATTATCCGCCACTTTTTTGGATTGGTCCCACATGCCAACGTTGGGGATGTTGGATACTCTTGAGGTACTCAAGTTGAAAGATAACGCCTTCGATGGGAGATACTGGGAGGCAGCTGAAGGGGGTTTTCGTCATCTCGAAATCCTACATGTTGAACGAACAAATTTAGTTGTTTGGGTCGCTGCAGGGCATCATTTTCCAAGGCTTAGATGTCTTGTACTAAGGAACTGCGAGAAGCTTGAAGCAATTCCAGTTGGCCTAGCTGATAGCCTCCAGAAATTGGATTTGAAACGTGTCAGCAAATCGGCCTCAGAGTCTGCCAGAAGAATCGAGAAGGTCAAAGAATCCAAACAGGGAACAGAAACTTCCAAAAGAAATCAATTCAAGCTCTACATTGCTCCTGGAGACGAATGATCTCCAATTTATTACACTCAATTGTGCTTCCTAGACAGTAAGTAAAATTCTTATTTAACTTGGTTTTAATCATCTTCCCTGTCTTGTGTGATATTTGTATTCATGATAATGATAACAAATGCAGGCATGAACGCAAAGAAATGCAAGAAGCGCGGAGTCGTCGCATTATCCTCGTACCAATATCTTCTTGTTGTGATTTGTTTTATGTCTTGCCATTGTAATAATTTCACCTTTTGGTCTGCATATGCATCATGCACGTTGTAAGACTCAAGGGCATTGGAAACTTCTGATTGTATCGTTCCAGTATAAACTGTTGTCAAGGGCATTCAATTATTGTGCTTGGAAGATCTCTGTCTCTATATAACTATTCTTTTCCAAGGTTCCAAATATTAAGTGATCAGTCATTAAATTAATATATTTAATCTGAACTTGGAAATGGATCGTGCAACGCAGGTGAGAGCATTTACAAATGAACGTAATTATTTTCTCATCATGTTCAGTCTCAGTTATTGTACTTTCTTGGACATAATTGATATATATATATAAACACACACACACACACACACAAATATATATATATATATATATATATATATATATATATATATATATATATATATATATATATATTTGTCAATAACTTGTGTGAGACGATCTCACGGGTCGTATTTTGTGAGACAGATCTCTTATTTGGGTCATCCATGAAAAATTATTACTTTTTATACTAAGAATATTACTTTTTTAGGCAAAAACTTGTGTGAGACGGTCTCACGGGTCATATTTGTGAGACGGATCTCTTATTTGGGTTATCCATGAAAAAGTATTACTTTTTATTGTGAATATGGGTAGGGTTGACCCGTCTCACAGATTAAGATCCGTGAGACGGTCTCACATGAGACTTACTCTACTTTTTATTGTGAATGTCGATAGAGTTGACCTGCCTCACAGATAAAAATCCGTGAGATCGTCTCATAGACCTATTCATATTTTTTTTATATGTTTGATGATTTAGTATTAACTATAGACTATAGTAGAGCGGGATAAATTTGTAAAAACACAATTCAATCTTAAGACAGACTCAAACTTTTCGAATAAATAAAAACGTCAATAATTTATTTTAAAATCCATAAGAATCACTTGTACTGCTTCAAATTGGAAAAATTCGCATGTTTTCACTGTTTTTTCTTTTAAATTTTAAATACTTTACTTTTAGTTGAATCATTTTATTTATGATTTGTCGGTTGAACTTATAAGTGAATAATTATGTGTTTTGAGTTGTTTATTAAGTTAAACCCAAAATTAAACTGATCAGTTAAGGTTTTGACTATTAGGCTTTAAGTCAGAACACGTGATTACACATCTCAATGAATATCCGGATGAACATATGGAGAAGATGATCTCATTACGTTACAACCAATTGCTTTATTACTTAAAACCATGTTTCCTTTATTTGGAATGTTCCCTGAATATTTTGAGATCCCTGTTAAAAGATTTACCCTCATATGGATTGCTGAGGGATTTATACAAAACAAAAAAAACCTGCAGTAAGCCAGAGGAAAATGCAGAAAACTATTTAGAAGATCTTATCAGTAGAAACCTAGTGATGATGGATAAAAGCCTCAAACACTTGGTACAATATCACCCCAAAGCTGCACAGAAGATTTTTTTGATAGGGTCGCGGCCTAAAGAAACTGGGTATTCGTGGTGAAATAGTCACACTTCTAGAAGTCAAGTGTTTGGAAAAGTTAGGCAATCTTGATAAATTGAAGTTAGTGAATGAAATGTTTCCTCTTCCACCCTCTGAATGCCCATTAGCCCAGCTCCCACAACCTTACAAATTCCCTCTCAAGTTGAGGAGTCTCACAATATCATCCCTTCTTCGGATTGGTCCCTGGGGAAGCTGGATATAATTGACGTACTCATATGGAAAGATAATGCCTTTATGGGAAGGAGCTGAGTGGCAGCTGATGCTGGTTTTCGTCATCTTGAATCCTACACGTTGAACAAACAAATTTAGTTGTTTGGGTGGCTGCAGGGCATCATTTTCCAAGGCTTAGATGTCTTGTACTAAGGAACTGCTAGAGGCTTGAAGCAATTCCAGTTGGCCTAGCTTATTTGAAACGCGTCAGCAATCCACATCATGTTCTGCGAGAAAGATTGAGGGAAAAAAAATCGAAGCAAGGAGTTGAAGTTTCCAAATGAAATCAATTCAAGCTCAGCATTGCTCCGGAAAACGAATGATTTCCAATTTATAAGCTTGAATGTGCTGTTTTCGATATTCGAAACTTTCCTTGGGTATTGTATGTTCAAAATCATACATATGGTGTATGAATTTTTATACCTGCGCATAAAGAATGTTTGGATTCCAAACTATTCTGGATTTAAGCGGAGATAGCTCGTCTTGTAACTCCCTACGAACGGGTCACTGGCTTTGATTGTCTAATCAAGTCTACGATTGAAGAATACGTTACTCGCCTGGATTGCACTAGAAACCACAAACGATTTGTGCATTGAGTCTATAGCCTTCAAATTCCAAAATCCGAAGATAGTGCAGCGACGGCGGCGTAGTGGTGGAAGAAAACCAAAGGCCGAAATTTTTTCACAAATTTTCTAGGTTTGGCCGAGAGCTTTTGTGGAGAGGAGGGAGTGTTTTGTTGTGTATTTTGTGTGCAATAGTTTTATTATGTTAAATGACCCATCATATTGTATATAAAGAGCGCGAATCCCGGTCCCATCAGGAGTCTCTTTCCCACAATGACTCCTAGTCTTTGTCCACTAGGACTCGATCGTCGGGCTGCTCTGGGGCTTTCTCCCGTAAACGGACTCTCTCTGGGGTCTTTTCCCTCACGATATCTTCAATCATATCATCGTATTAGTCACAATCACCTCACCTCCTTCAATGTTTCATATTTTCATCACTTATAAAAATGCATGCATATATATATAAACCATTTTTATTTTAAATCAAGCATTCAACATGTCTTTTAACGTTAACGTTTCATCATAAAATCTCATAAACATATAAAATAACTAGGGTGTCGGGTGGGTCAGGTTTCGGGTCAACCCGCGAATTTTTTTTTTTCAACCCGAACCCGAAGCAACCCAAAACCCCCCAACTCGAACACGAACCCGACTCAACCCGTCTAACTCGCATAACCCGAATTTTATTTATTTTTAAAAAAAATTAATGAAAAAAATTCGAAAAAATAAAAAATAATAATATTTTAATTTAAACACATAATAAAAAAAATTTCGATTTAAATTTAAAAGTTTAATTATAGAAAATTAAAGTATATTTACTAAATCAAATAAACGATTGTTAAAAAAATAAAAAATATACAAAATAAATGTTAAATGATGAAAATTTATCATATAAACATACAATAAATTTTGTTCAAACATACAATACATAAAAATATATATAATATTTTCAAAAAAAATTCGGGTCAACCCGACCAACCCGAAACCCGTCTAACTTGGCACTAACCCGAACCCACCCAACTCGAATCTGACCCGAACCCGAAAAACCCCAACCCGAACCTGATTTTTTTCGTGTTTGGTTGTGTCGGGTTGACGGGTCGTGTTGCATTTTGACACCCCTGAAAACAACCATTTTAGCATTATTTATAACATTCAGGGCACTACCAAGACGTCTAACAATTTTAGGTGTAAAACGACCGTTTTACTCCTAGAAGCATAACTTTCCATCTTTAGCCCTAGACCACGAAATGACGTCTCAAATCATTCCAAAATGTACCTATCACCTTAAAACACTCCCTTAAATATTCCTTAGGCTTAAAATTTAGGTTTTTCGATAAATATCTCGATTCTTTTTTAAGCTTAGACGTACATTCCGGTTTTGACTCGTATTGACTCGAAACTTAACCAAACATTGCCAAACTTGAACCAAAGCTTCCTAACACATAAATAAACATTTTTCAACCCAAACTAAGCCAATCAAGTCCCTTGAACATGCCTAGCTAGGAAGCTATTGAATTTTGTTGCACAAGATTCCTAGTTCTAGTGTGATTTGTACCTCTGCTATTTCAACTCCAGCCCTTAACTACTCGGTCCAGACCCAAGTCGACCCTCCTATGACTCTAACCGAACACTGTAGGACCCGATTAGACCAGCCCCCTAGACCCATCAACGTAACCGTGCAGGTTCCTACCCTAGTTCTCGGTCGCGGCTAGGAAGAATCATAGACGTGTGTGTCTCTACTTCCTACCCTTCCAGCTATGCGTGGACCCTCCTGGCTCATGGCTAGGACCCTCCCGAGTCCAGACCTTCACCCTGAAAGAGTACCGCGCTGCCATCTTCTCTTTATTCTTCAAAAGCCGCAGCTAGCCATAGGATATCCCCCATCGATCGGTCCCTCTCCTAGCTTGCTTCTAGCCACTGCACGGCCACCCTAGGACCCTCATACCTTCCCCTTAAGTCTCCTGGACGTGACCCTAACCACAGTTAAGTGTTGTGTTCCTCTAGGGAAGAAAGCCGAACCCTTAGTCATTAATGTACCCAATTTTTGTTCAGCCATGAATCCTTCACATCTAGCCCTCATGCCGACTACTAAACCCTCTGAACTTCATCCATTTGGTGTCCCTACCATGGCCCCCTTTAGGTATCCTTAACATGAGTTTTTGAATCAAAAAACATGAGTTATATGCATGTATGCCCATAAAAACGAAAATAAAACTTGTGCCACATATTTTTCATGCAACATTTAATCAAACAAACATAATATGGTGTGAAAGATGTTTGAAAGAAAGTTAAGGCGTGCCAATATATGAACGAAAACGTCTGGCGATTCGAGGGACGTCGACGGAGAGAACCTTGGTGAATTTTTCTTCAAGCCTTGCATAAATTTCCTTCCAAAATCTCGTGTGTGTGTGTGTTTTGGGGGAGGGGAGAGTCCTAGTAAATTTAAGAGGGGAAGGGGCGTGTGATATATGGTGAGGTTGGGGAGGGTTTTGGATTTTTATTTTAATTAAAACTTATGGTGCAAGCTTGGGTCCATTAACCTAGTATAATAGACCCATTAAGCTCATTAATTAATATTTAAAATACTTTGTTTAGGAAAGTTTGTGAATTTATTAGCCGAGTTCTCGAAAAATTCATATCTTCATCGAAAATCGAATATCGCTTAAAAATACGACTCGGTGTATAAAAACACCTGAAAACATCTCATTTTCGAAATTTTCATTTAAAATACACCACACATTGAACCATTAAAAATAATCATTTAATAAAATATTTTCTTTCATATGGTCTCTGATCTCCGTTCCTCGATCGCATCTCGAATAACCTTTTAAAACACAGTTTTATGCATCATGTAGAAAGTTACATTTTAAACATGTAAACATGCGCACCATATTTAACTCATGCAATTAAAACCATTTAATTAAAATACATAAGGAATTTGATAAGTTGCATGCATGTGGTTCGCGAGGACCTTCAAATTTTCGAGATGTTACAAATAGCCATCAACAAACAACAAAGTACATCTAATGAAAAATTTATTCAATTTGAAAATGAGATAAGGTGCTTCGGTGGCTAAACACATCAATGAATTCAACACAATTGTTTATTAGCTAACATCGATTGAAATAAATTTTGATGTTGATATTCATGCACTTATCCTTTTGGCGTCTTTACCAAATAATTTGGAACCGATGCGGGCAGCGGTTAGCAATTCTGTTGACGAAAGAAAGCTACAATTCAATGATGTCAGATATCAAATTATTGCCGAAGAAGTTCGCAGCATGTATTCAGGTGAAGGGACATCATCGAGATCTGTTCTAAATCTTGAGAACATAGGAAGAGACATGAGTGGAGAAATAAGATCTAACCGATGGCGCGGTAGATCCAAGTCAAGAAATCAAAAAAGACAAAAACACTTTTGAAAAGAATTTGAAGTGCTGGAGCTGTTGTGAAACTGGTCACTTGAAAAAGAACTACAAATCAAAAAGAATAATGCAAATGTTGTTACTGAAGAGGTACATGATGTTCTATTACTATCTATGGAAAGCCCGATTGATTGTGTGTTATGGACTCAGGAGCTTTGTTTCATACTAATGGTAATCGTGATGCATTCGATAATTACATCGCTGGCGATTACGGAAAAGTTTTCCTAATTATAGAAAACCATTGGAAATAGTTGATATGGGTGATATTCGAATGATGATGTAAAAGGGATCTGTTTGGAAAATAAAAAAAGGCAGACATGTACCGAAATTGAGACGCAATATGATCTCAGTAGGACAGCTTGATGACGAATGCCATAATGTGACCTTTGGTGATGGTTCCTGGAAATTGAACAAAGGAGCCATGATTGTTGCTCGAGGAAAGAAAACTGGAACACTTTATCTGACTTCCAGTTGCATTGGTACATTAGCAGTCGTGGATGCCGGAGCTAATTCAAGTCTATGGCATTGTAGGCTTGGGCTATGAGTGAAAAAGAAATGAAGATGCTTGTATCAAATGGAAATCTACCCGAATTATAGACCATTGAACACAAGATAAGTGAAAGATGTATCTTTAGAAAGCAGAAAAATGTGAGCTTTTCAAAAGTCCGTAGAGAACCGAAAGCAGCAAATTTGGATCTTGTTCATACTGATGTATGGGGACCATCTTCTGACAAATCCCTTGGAGGCTCAAGATATTATGTCGCATTTATCGATGATTCGAGTCGGAAAGTTTGAGTTTATTTTCTGAAAAATAAATCTAAAGCTAATGAGACCTTTAAAAGGTGGAAAGCTATGGTTGAGAATGAGACCAACTTGAAGGTGAAGTGTAACGTCCCGAAAATTTGAAGGTCCACGTGAACCATATGCATGCAAGTTATTAAATTTCTTTGATATTTTTTTAAAGCATTAAACGTATGTTTACTTCGTTAATTTGTGTTTTTAATTCATGACTTATTTAAATTTCATGCAATTTAGTTTAAATTATGTGCTTAATTATTTTTATGCATTTTATGCATAATTCATGCATAATAGGATTTAACTAATGAAATTTTAAAAGTTCATGCATTAGGGTTTCTAGGTGCATTTCATATTCGAACGAGGATCGGAGAACGAAGAATTTTCAGGAAAATTATTTTATTACACGATTTATTTTTATAAATTAATTTAAAGAGCTTTTAAGTGTATCTTTTAAAAATGAGAATTTTTGGGTATTTTTACCCGCAGGATTTTAATTTTTAACGGTATGCGAATTTTTATCGAATCGGGAGACTTTTTGAGGGTTCGATTAATATTTTCAAAATCTTTCCAACACGAAATATTTTTCGGGAGTGTGTTTAAATTTAATGGGCTTAATTTTAAGCTTGTTGGGCTTAAATATCTTTTTAAACCTTTAAAATAAATTTAAGGTCCCATTAGTTGGTTTGTTAACCATTTTTATATTATATAATTACATTTACCCTAAACCACTTCTTAACCTAAACAAATCCTCCACCAGCCGCCCACCTCCTCCAATTGGCCATCTACTTCGTGAATTCCAGTAGCAAGATTTCGGTGCTCCATTTTTACTCCAAGCTCAAGCTTTTCTCCCCCGCCTCGTATCCCTCGAGCATTTGTACATCAGATATTTAATCAGGCACGCATGTATTCTCCTTTTGGTATCATTCACGCCATATGTATGTTAAATATGTGTTATATCATGTAAAAACTTTCGATCCAACAGCTGCACACAAGGAATTATCGGTTTTGCTTGTTTATGCATTTTCAACCATCACCACTCACGTTTTCTGGTTTTTGGTGCAAGGGGCTGCGGTATATTGATGGTAAGGGGCTGTTCAGGTCGTGGTTGGTAAGGTTTAAGTGCTGGTGTGCGCAGATGGTTGGGTTTTTGATGAATGGACGAGGGCCGATCGTGTGTGAGTTGTGAGATGGTGCGATCCACTCTTCCTGCTACACCAGCTGTGCGAGGGCCTTCTCCAGCCCTGGACCAGACCCTGGTGGGTCTGAGTTGGGGTCTGGAACAGCTCGAACCACGCTGGAGTCGAAGGATCAAACGATGAGCCATGTTGGGAAGGGTAGTCTCGGTAGGGAGCTTGTTGTTGTTTCTCGGATCCTAACCATTAGGAGCGTGCATGGGGATGGTGTCATGGTTCTGATAGGTGCCTTAGAGTCTGGTCTAGGTCCCTGGTATGCTGGTTCAGGGCGGGTGCCATCGGGTAGGCTAGGACGTGAGTTTTTTCGGGAAGTGAAGGTAGTGGAGTGCAAATAAGGAAGGGCCGAATTGTTTTGTAATTTTCTGGAATTCAGCCGTGAGTTTAGGGGATGTGTTTGATGGGTTTCAGGAACATTATAGTGTTTTTAAGTTATGATAAAAAGTTAAGAAAATTTTGGTTAAGTTTCGAGTCGATTCAGGTTAAAATCGGGACTCCGGTCAAAACTTTAAAACGAATTGGTTAAGTTGTGATTTTGGCTCAATTAGTTTACGTCTAGAAATGCTTTTAAAAATGTTTTGGGACATTTTAAGTAGTTTGGTAAGCTTCGGGTCAATTTTAGAGGTCCAGGGGTAAAACGGTATTTTTTGGGTTTCCAGGGGCAAAATGGTCATTTTGCACCCGAGGTGAGATTTTGGTCCTGGCAGCGCCCTGAGCACAAATTTATAATATTTTAAATGTTTATGAATCATGATCACGATTTTAAGATTTTATGAAGATATATGTTGCATGCTTGGATTTAAGAAAAAATGCATTTATTCATGATTTTTATAAATGATGAAAATGATAATGTTTTGAATGACGGGAATTAATTGTGGCTATCGAAGTATATGTAAATGATGATGATAATGATGATGATGATGATGATGATGAGGCGTAGGCACAGTGGATAGGTAATCCTGTCACTGATGTCCGACAGCCGCCCGGTACCGCGGTTCTATGTATGATGGATCCATCGTAAATGATGATGTACGATAGTCACCTCTAATGAACTGAATTCACCAAAGGAAATGATAAATGATAAATGATGAAAGATGAACGATGAACGATGAACGATGAATGATGAATGATGAATGATGAAAGATGATTAACGATGAGCTGTTTTGACACGTCATGATTTTATACGACACGATTATGTTACGTTTTTAAATTTCATGAAAGGTATGTTGAGTATGATATTTTTCACTGCTGTGTGCTACGTATATGTATTTGCTATTAACGGTGCAGGTGTGTTGAGTCTTTAGACTCACTAGACGTGTGTGATGCAGGTGAGTTTGATGTCGAGAAGACTGGAGGTGCTGGACTCTGAGTAAGCGGGACTGGTGGGTGACACGACCCGAGGACCTATGATTTTTCCGCACATCAAGATTTATGATTTTTGAGATGATATGATTATTTTTCACTCTGTTTTATTTTACAGTGGATGTTAGGATTTTACTCGCTTTTACTCCGCTTCATTTTATTGGTAAATGTTGATGCATATTTTCAAACGATGATTTTAAGAAGGATTGTTTGCATGGATTTATTTAAATGTTTCTTTTAAAAAAAATTATTTCCGCATTTTAAATGAGTAGATGTTTCAGTTGGTATCAGAGCAAGGGTCCTGTATAGGGTTGTGTCACCGCCAGCATCTGCCGCTCAGTCTTCAAGCCTCAAGTCTGTAAGCTTTTATGATTTAAATGTTTTTAATGCTATCACCTGCATGTTTACATGATATATGCTTTGCAGTACACATTTATGTGTCGTTATGTTTTGAGATTAGATGCTTTAAAATTTTTATGCATGCTTCGACATGAAATGAGAAATTATATGATTTTCATGCATACTAGTTTTGTGGTGGAATTGGACATTGGTAATAATTTGGTTTTTTTGGGCGTTTAGGAAAGGTTGGAAATAATTTGACTATATTAATTTTGGTTAGTAAGTAATGATGTTCTACTTGTGTGTCATAAGTTAATCTTTAATATTATGAATGCTTTTGGGACTTGTAGATTTTCAAGAAATTGTTGATGGTTGGTGGCTACTAGTTGAATAGAATTTTGAGGATTTCAAGGTATAATGATTCGAAGACTACGACGATTTTTGGAAGTATAAAAACATAGAATTTATTTAGGATGCATGCCATACCTAGTTGGATTTAAGAATTTAATTGCATGAATTTAGAATTTTGGGGACCTAATTGTAATAACCCATAATTTGAGGACCTAAGTGCAAAAATAAAATTTTAAGGAACTATTTTCTAATATGCCGAATTTTGAGATTAAATTCTGAGTATCGAGAATTTTAAGGTTTAATGAGGCTAAATCGAAAATTTTATGGGGACAAAAATGCAAATTTTGAAGAGTTATAGGGCCAAAATTGTATTCTTCGAGAATTTTAAGGACCAAATTATAAATCTCGAAATATTTGAGGATTAAATTAGAACTTTTGAGGAACACTTGGGTTACATCAGTAATTTTTTCGAGATTATGGGAATTGAATTGATTTTGGGTTTAATAAGCTTGAAATTATTGAACTTTATGTTATGAGAAACCTATAAAATAGAATTAGGAATGCTGAGAACTTTTGGGTAATTATGAAATTTTAGGAATTTAGAAAAAAAAATTGATTTTTTTTTGAGAATTTAAGAATTAATGTTACCATTTTTAAGAAATTTGGGGATTTGTTTAGCAGTAAGTGAGAATCGAATGGTTTAAATGACCAGAATTTTCGATGATTTAGATTTGATATGTGGAACTTTGAGATATCTGGGTTATAATGTTATAAGAAATGGTAATCAAGGACATTGTAGGATGAATCAATCTTGAGCTTGAAAATTTAAGTGTTAGTGAAATAATGTTGTGGAAAATTAAGAATTTAAAGTGATGATAATTTAAGGTGAATTTGATCAGTTCGTTAAGTTATAAGAATAAACATGGAGCTAAAAAAAAAAATTGGGAACATAAGTTTGATGTATCATAATTTTTAATCATGATCTTAAGAGTTAAAATTATACCCTTGTTGGAATTTAATTTTTCTAGAAAATTAGGAATGACTGATGGCTATGGAACTTGTTAAACGCATGTAAGAAGTGAGTTGAACATCACGTCTTAAGGATTTTTTTTTTTAAAAGTCATTAAGAAACTTGAGATTTAGCGGATATGTGTATTGGAATTATTTCATCCAAATATATTTGGACTAGGTAAGTTTGAATTTCAAATTTATAGGATATTTTCTCATACGGAAATTTTTGGGTGAAATAAAAACAGGAATTAGTTGTGTTCAACATAAGTTATCAATGAATGAATATTAAGATTTTTATCGAGTAAGAAATCTAAAAGCTTGATATGGGGATTATAGAACTCTACAGATTATAAGTGAAGTTGAGTTATTAAAGTTAGTCTAATGCTACCATAGGATAACTTATTAAGTTTTATACGCTAGTACTAATTAAGCATTGAGGATACGCAAGAATGCGACATTTGTTTCAATGAGGAAAGTCCAGAGTCTTAGGCCTCAACTATATTGTAATTGAAAAGAAAATAATTTAATCATGTAATTGGGACTTGAAGGGCTTTAAAATATAGGTAGAAAATCGGTATTGTACATTTTGGGTTTTATGGATTATCGTACTCGGGATTTAAGATTTGAAACAATTTAATAATTGGGATACACTTGTAATTAGTTAAGTTACGTAAGTTTGGTGCCGTAAGATAAAGATTCGATTCAAATACTTTAGGCTAATTTTGTTATGGGGTTGAGATAAAGTTTAAATTTTAAGTGCATCACCGAGGATAGAAGTCAGTCAGTAAATTTTGGGGCTAAGATTTCTTAAGTTGAACTGCCTAAATGCTAATGTAATAGGTTAATGAACATTATGGGTACGGTATGAGAAAATTGAGGTGCGATAAGTTTGGACATCCATCTCTATTATGAGGAACTGCGAGATAAATTAAAATTCGAGGCCATAGTAGGATAGAACTAAGTCACCATAAGTCATTTTAAATTGTGATTCACAATCAAGGATTCAGTAGGCAATTTAATTAGGATTGAGGATACGTAAGGACAACTCAACACTTATTTTATCAGAGTATCACAGCAGAAGCGTAGATTATTGGGATACTAGAATTAAGAGTCTAAACTTTCTGTTTATCGAGGATAAGCGAATTTCGGGGACGAAATTCAGTTTAAGGGGGAAAGATTGTAACGTACCGAAAATTTGAAGGTCCACGTGAACCATATGCATGCAAGTTATTAAATTTCTTTGATATTTTTTTAAAGCATTAAACGTATGTTTACTTCGTTAATTTGTGTTTTTAATTCATGACTTATTTAAATTTCATGCAATTTAGTTTAAATTATGTGCTTAATTATTTTTATGTATTTTATGCATAATTCACGCATAATAGGATTTAACTAATGAAATTTTAAAAGTTCATGCATTAGGGTTTCTAGGTGCATTTCATATTCGAACGAGGATCGGAGAACGAAGAATTTTCAGGAAAATTATTTTATTACACGATTTATTTTTATAAATTAATTTAAAGAGTTTTTAAGTGTATCTTTTAAAAATGAGAATTTTTGGGTATTTTTACCCGCAGGATTTTAATTTTTAACGGTATGCGAATTTTTATCGAATCGGGAGACTTTTTGAGGGTTCGATTAATATTTTCAAAATCTTTCCAACACGAAATATTTTTCGGGAGTGTGTTTAAATTTAATGGGCTTAATTTTAAGCTTGTTGGGCTTAAATATCTTTTTAAACCTTTAAAATAAATTTAAGGTCCCATTAGTTGGTTTGTTAACCATTTTTATATTATATAATTTACCCTAAACCACTTCTTAACCTAAACAAATCCTCCACCAGCCGCCCACCTCCTCCAATTGGCCATCTACTTCGTGAATTCCAGTAGCAAGATTTCGGTGCTCCATTTTTACTCCAAGCTCAAGCTTTTCTCCCCCGCCTCGTATCCCTCGAGCATTTGTACATCAGATATTTAATCAGGCACGCATGTATTCTCCTTTTGGTATCATTCACGCCATATGTATGTTAAATATGTGTTATATCATGTAAAAACTTTCGATCCAACAGCTGCACACAAGGAATTATCGGTTTTGCTTGTTTATGCATTTTCAACCATCACCACTCACGTTTTCTGGTTTTTGGTGCAAGGGGCTGCGGTATATTGATGGTAAGGGGCTGTTCAGGTCGTGGTTGGTAAGGTTTAAGTGCTGGTGTGCGCAGATGGTTGGGTTTTTGATGAATGGACGAGGGCCGATCGTGTGTGAGTTGTGAGATGGTGCGATCCACTCTTCCTGCTACACCAGCTGTGCGAGGGCCTTCTCCAGCCCTGGACCAGACCCTGGTGGGTCTGAGTTGGGGTCTGGAACAGCTCGAACCACGCTGGAGTCGAAGGATCAAACGATGAGCCATGTTGGGAAGGGTAGTCTCGGTAGGGAGCTTGTTGTTGTTTCTCGGATCCTAACCATTAGGAGCGTGCATGGGGATGGTGTCATGGTTCTGATAGGTGCCTTAGAGTCTGGTCTAGGTCCCTGGTATGCTGGTTCAGGGCGGGTGCCATCGGGTAGGCTAGGACGTGAGTTTTTTCGGGAAGTGAAGGTAGTGGAGTGCAAATAAGGAAGGGCCGAATTGTTTTGTAATTTTCTGGAATTCAGCCGTGAGTTTAGGGGATGTGTTTGATGGGTTTCAGGAACATTATAGTGTTTTTAAGTTATGATAAAAAGTTAAGAAAATTTTGGTTGAGTTTCGAGTCGATTCAGGTTAAAATCGGGACTCCGGTCAAAACTTTAAAACGAATTGGTTAAGTTGTGATTTTGGCTCAAGTTTACGTCTAGAAATGCTTTTAAAAATGTTTTGGGACATTTTAAGTAGTTTGGTAAGCTTCGGGTCAATTTTAGAGGTCCAGGGGTAAAACGGTATTTTTTGGGTTTCCAGGGGCAAAATGGTCATTTTGCACCCGAGGTGAGATTTTGGTCCTGGCAGCGCCCTGAGCACAAATTTATAATATTTTAAATGTTTATGAATCATGATCACGATTTTAAGATTTTATGAAGATATATGTTGCATGCTTGGATTTAAGAAAAAATGCATTTATTCATGATTTTTATAAATGATGAAAATGATAATGTTTTGAATGACGGTAATTAATTGTGGCTATCGAAGTATATGTAAATGATGATGATAATGATGATGATGATGATGATGAGGCGTAGGCACAGTGGATAGGTAATCCTGTCACTGATGTCCGACAGCCGCCCGGTACCTGCGGTTCTATGTATGATGGATCCATCGTAAATGATGATGTACGATAGTCACCTCTAATGAACTGAATTCACCAAAGGAAATGATAAATGATGAAAGATGAACGATGAACGATGAAGATGAATGATGAATGATGAAAGATGATTAACGATGAGCTGTTTTGACACGTCATGATTTTATACGACACGATTATGTTACGTTTTTAAATTTCATGAAAGGTATGTTGAGTATGATATTTTTCACTGCTCCGTGCTACGTATATGTATTTGCTATTAACGGTGCAGGTGTGTTGAGTCTTTAGACTCACTAGACGTGTGTGATGCAGGTGAGTTTGATGTCGAGAAGACTGGAGGTGCTGGACTCTGAGTAAGCGGGACTGGTGGGCGACACGACCCGAGGACCTATGATTTTTCTGCACATCAAGATTTATGATTTTTGAGATGATATGATTATTTTTCACTCTGTTTTATTTTACAATGGATGTTAGGATTTTACTCGCTTTTACTCTGCTTCATTTTATTGATAAATGTTGATGCTTATTTTCAAACGATGATTTTAAGAAGGATTGTTTGCATGGATTTATTTATATGTTTCTTTAAAAAAAAATTATTTCCGCATTTTAAATGAGTAGATGTTTCAGTAGTAGCTCAACTGGTACCAGAGTTGTGCCAAGTACTATATGTCCAGGAGATCTTGGGTTCGACTCTGGGGAGGCACTAGCTCCAGTTCCTGGGCTGGAGAGTTCTATGAGTAATGACGCATGGGAAAGTCCGTGAGGGAAAAGGCCCCAGTGGGAACCCAAGATGGGACAAGGCCCCCGAGGGAGCCCAAGATCGGGATAGCCCATGGTCGTTACATGAAGTGCTTACGGTCTGATGATGATGGTTAATATGAATATGATGAGTTCAAGAAATGTTGTACACAGAACGAGATCAAGATAGAGAAAACCATTCCTGGTACACCTCAACAGAATGGTGTAGCTGAAAGAATGAACACGACCTTGAATGAACGTGCTAGGAGTATGAGACTGAACTCTGGATTACCAAAATAATTATGGGCTGATGTTGTTAACACTGCAGCATATCTTATCAACAGAGGACCTTCGGTACCACTTGACTGCAGAATACCGGAAGAGGTATGGAGTGGCAAAGAAGTAAACCTTTCTTTCTTGAAAGTTTTTTGGATTTTATCCTATGTTCATATTGACTCAGCTAGCAGAACAAAGCTTGATCCAAAATCAAAGAAGTGTTTCTATATTGGTTAGGGTGATATTCAGTTTGGTTATCGTTTTTGGGATGTTCAAAATCAGAAGATCATTAGGATTAGAAATGTAATCTTTAATGAGAAAGTATTGTACAAGGACAAGTTAAACATTGGAGCCGAAGATGAATGTCCTGAAGTCAAGAAGACTGATGAAGTGTCATTGACAGATATTCCAGTAAATGAATCTAAAAGCAGCAACCAAGAAGATGAAGAAGTAACTGCACAAGATGATGACCCTCAAACTCCTGTGATTGAACTCATAAGATCTTTGAGAACAATTAGACCACCTGAGAGATACTCCCCCACACTTCACTAAATTTTCCTAACAGATAAAGGTGAACCAGAGACCTATATAGAGGCAATGCAAAATGATGATTCAACAAGTGGAAGTTAGCCATGTAAGATGAGATTGATTCATTGTCATCCAATCAGACGTGGAAATTGACATAACTTCCGCAAGGCGAAAAAGCATTACATAACAAGTGAGTGTACCTGTTAAAAGAATAACATGATGGTAAGCAAGCAGGTACATGGCAAGACTTGTTGTAAAAGGTTTTCAATAAAAGAAAGGCACTGATTACACTGAGATTTTCTCTCCAGTGGTTAAGTTTATCACTATCAGGACTATACTCGGATTAGTGGCAAAAGAAGATTTACATCTGGAGTAGTTAGATGTGAAGACAACATTTCTTCATAGTGACCTAGATGAAGAAATTTATATAAAACAGCCGTAGGGCTTTGAAGTACGGGGAAAAGAGAAAATGGTGTGCAAACTTCATAAAAACTAGTATGGTCTAAAACAGGCTTCAAGAGAGTGGTACAAGAAGTTTGATGGATTCATGAGTAATAATGGTTTCTTGAGGTGTCAGGATGATCACTATTGTTATGTGAAGAAGTTTGATGGTTCTTATATCATTCTACTACTATATGTAGATGATATGTTGATAGTAGAAGCTTGTCTGGAGGAGATTGATGATAAACTCAAGAAAGAGTTATCGAAAGAATTCTCTATGAAGGATTTGGGTGCTGCAAAACAAATCCTTGGAACGAAGATCTTAAGAGACCGAATGAATAGAATCTTGAAGTTATCTCAAGAAGAGTACGTGAAAAAGGTTATAGCATATCAACATGGATGAAGCTATACCTGTGAGTACTCCTTTGGCTAGTCACTTTAAACTAACCAAAACAAAATCACCATAGACGGAGCAAGAGCAGGTTTATATGAACAAATTTCCTTATGCTTCTGCTGTCAAAAGCCTCGTGTATGCAATGGTGTGCACTAAACCAGATATAGCACAAACAGTGGGAGTTGTTAGCAGGTTTATGAGCAATCCAGGAAACAATACTATGAAAGCAGTTAAATGGATTATTATATACTTGAAAGGTATGGCTACTTATCTTTGTGCCTCAGAAGGTCAAATTTGGGCTTACAAGGTTTTGTCGATGTCGACATGGGAGGTGACCTGGATAGCAGGAAAAGTACCACTAGGTATGTGTTCACATTATGTGGTATGACAGTAATCTGAGTATCTAAGTTGCAAAAGATAGTTACACTTTCGAGTACTAAAGATGAGTACATAGCAGTTACAGAAGCTAGTAATAAGATGATATGGTTGAGATCTTTTTTGGAAGAATTGGGTTAGAAGCTTGAAGGTAGCACGTTACACTGTGACAGTCAAAGTGCTATTCATTTAGCAAAAAATCATGTTTATCATGCTAGGACAAAGAATATACAGTAATAGAATATGGAGTATTGATGCTTGAAAAAAATCATGGAAGTAAGAATCCAGCCGATATGCTCACAAAGGTTGAGAACATTGACAAAATGAAGTTTTATTCAACTTCAGTTGGACTGCAAGTATAAATGGAGAGATATGAGCTATTGCATTGCTAGTTTGAAGACATGATTGAAATCAATTCTTCAAGTGAGAGAAATGTTAGGTACATTAATGGCAGACAAAGTGGTTGGTGGCTGCAGCGTATTTGATCGACTAATTGCACAATTTCATACAGTGGAATTAAATACACAACTGCATTTGAAGAATTATATGCACAAGAAGCTCTATAAATAGAGATTCTTCGCTTATGTTTAATCACCCCTAACGAGCTTTTCAGCATTATAAAATAGAGAGAAAAAAAGGGTGTTTTTTTCCTAGAGTGTAGAGGTCCTCTTGTGAGTTAGAGAAAATATATTCTCGGTTATACTCGGGGTTGAGATTGTGAGAGATTGAGTGTTGCATACACTTGTAATATTTCTTCCAATAAATATTTTCAGTAACTCCTTGGACGTAGACTATAAATGGTGAATCACGAAAATCTTTGTGTTCTTGTTGATTATTTTATTCCGCATTTTTGGTACTATATTATCATCATGATCGACATCGTTTAAATGTTATTCTCCAACAATATGGAGGCATCGTTACCATCGTCATTGACAAAATATTTTGAAATGTGAAAATGGTTGTTTTTGCATAATTTATTATGTTATCTTTAATTCAATTTTGCATAACGATCGGTAATCGAGTACAAATTTTTATTTTATTTGTTAGAATTTATGCATCTTGTTTGTCTCTCACATGTTTCGATTTCTTTGTAGCACGAGCACCACCCCAGCGCACAGATCTACGAGGAGCTCATGTTAGGGCATGTGATTTTTCCCACCATAGCGCGAGCACCGCCTTAACACGCAGATATGCTAGGAGATCGAACTAGGGCAGGTGTTTTTGCCCGCCCTAGCGCGAACACCACCCCAACGCGTAGATCTGCGAGGAGCTCGTTCTAGGGCAAGTGTCTTTTATCGCCCTAGCGTGAACACTGCCCCCAACATGCAAATCTGCAAGGATCTCGCACTAGGGTGAGTGTTTTTGCCCGCCCTAGAATGAGCACCGCCCAAGAAAATTTGTGAGGAGCTCGCGCTAGAGCGTATGTTAGGCGTGTATTTTTGCTCGCCCTGGTGTGAGCACAGCTCCAGCAGGACCTAATATTGCATGTTATTGTATCTTCTTTTAATGCTTTTACTTCAATTTGATTAATTTGGGGCAAGATTTGATTAGGAATTAAATGTCTACGAGAAAATAAAATTTATTTCACATTTTACTAAATTGTGACACTGGCATTACGAACATTTTATTTGCCATAATAATTCGATCTTATCGGGTTCATCTACATGCAGTGGCGAATAATTATTACTAGCTATGTAATATTTTTATAAAAAAATTCATTAAATTAAATACTTTAAATATTTTCAAGTAAAAAAATTGTACAATATATCATTGTAGATCTTTTACATCCCACGTTGTCTCTCCCTTGATAAAGCTTGGTCTGTCTCATTTCTTATCATGCGATCTCTACCAGACTCCTTTCTCAACGAACGGTATTGTTTTGCAATTGGAATGTAGGTTCATCCCAATATTGTTTATCATGAACAGGGTAGAATCTTCCAGAATATGTGTTCACATATTCGCTTATTGTAAAACAAGGTTGAACAAGCTGTGCAGGATCTAATTCAAACCATTTTGCTGCACATATAACATGTGAACAAGGAATTTCAAATATTGTTAATTTGTCACATGTGCAATCACGTGTAGAAATGTTAACATCTTGTATGTGATGTTGAAGACCTGGTCTTGATCATGTCACAATGAATTTTGTTTGATCCATTTGGTCATATTTTACTACTCGATGTTCCATTGATTTTTTTGACCACATATCAAATTTTGAGTAAGGATAATCAGTCCTTGGTTGATTTTTTTCCATCATTTTTTGACTTCTCGTTCTGCGGTGAATGAAATAGTGCACGAATCGATGTAAGGTCAACTCCACTATTGCAGCCATAGAGAGATGTCGAGCTCCTTTCAACACACCATTAACACACTCAGACATGTTCGTCGTCATTATCCCTAGTCTCCATCCACCATCATGAGCCAATGACCATTTTTCATTTTGGATTTTTGACAAATAAGTGAAAGCTGCTGCATTTTTTTTCTTTTATTTCAACTATTGTGGCATTAAATTTTCCAATTTTGTGTTGCGTCCCTGCTTCCCAACATAATTCCTTAAAATGAATGTTTTTAAACTTGCTGTTGAAATTAGAAACATGCCTCAAACAAAAACGATGGACACCGCGAGGAGGTTTGAAGTCAGGGAGATCTAGGACTGCACTTTTTATACATGCATGTCTAGCAGATATAAGCCACGAACCTCTGCAACCTCTTGTAACATGTCGTGCAACATTTCCTAGGGACCAATTCCATGACTCGTAATTTTCTTCATCAACAAACGTAAATTCTAGAGGCAAAACCTGGTTATTAGCATTTGTGCTTCTACTTATTGTACATATGGGTACTATCTACACTGATTATTTTGCGACCATGCCGAAAAACATCTATACATGGTTTGAAAGTCCAAAATACAAAGTTTTAAATTTTAGGTGGATGGTCATACTGTAAAGTTGCTTCCATTTTATATTAGTTCCTGGATTGTACTTTGACAATATACAGAGATTCCCATTTGCCATAAATGATCTCCACCGTGCGCTTCAAACTCTGTCATGCCTTAGCATATGATATATCATACCCATATTTTGATTTAATGCTCTCTTACACACATATGCAAGATCACAACGCACGATTCCCAAAAGTGTGTTGGCTGTCATGCTGACGTCAAGGTTGTGGTGATCTATACCCACTTGGCTGGATATGCATGTGTGATACATACTTTGTGATCATGAAATAGCCTAATTTTTGTTTCAATGATGGTCAAAGTCCCCACCCACAATCGCCACCTTCGGACCAGTTCTTGCATTTGACCTTCCAAATTGTTGATGAACTTTGGACAACGATACATTTACGTCTCAAAACTCAAAATAGAAAAATCATTCATGAAAGCTATTAAATCATTTTGCTCTTAAAAAAATTTTCACAATGAGCTCTGGCCTTTTAGGATTGTAAAATTTGTTCGGGATCCAGAAGGAATACCAAATGTGTAACGTTGAAAATTCAACCCACGTAAACCGCATGCATGCAAATGATTTAATGTTTTTTTATTTAATTGATTTTAAATGCTTAAATGATACATAATATATGGTTGAAGGAATATTTGCATGATTTCATGAAAACTGAAGATTTTATCCGAATATTTGATAATAGGCTGGGGAAAGGAAGCCGGGTACGACCAATATAAAATATTTTATTCGAATATTTGATGATAGGCTTAGTAAAATAATTAAATATGATTAAATTTTTCTAAAAATGATAGAGCCCAAATTATTTTATGAGACGAGCTCGATTTTATCCTGGAAACCGGTTTTGACCAAATGAAGGACTTTTAAAGGCGCAAAAATTATTATTTTTGAAATCAAATTTTGCAAAATTTTATTTTACAATTTACTAGATATTATTGGCCTAATTTATCTAAGATAAGAAGTCCCATAACTCTTAAACTAAAAGGCCCGAAATCCTAACCCATTAAACATATAAATTTCGAAAATATTAAATATCAAAGCTAGGTTTCTTGATTCCCTTAGCAGCCGACTCACACACACCGAACACACTCAAGGATTTTCGAAAAATAAGAGCAAGGATTTTCGTGGTCGTTCGTCCCCCTTCGCAACCCACGCCAACGATCACATATTCGAGCATTTTAAAACGTTAAGGAATGCTTCTAAACTCTTTAACAAAAAGAGTACAAATCGCTTAACGTTTTGATGATTATTTCCAAGGTTTTGATGATTTTATGTATATATGAATGCGTTATGATTTCCAACAGGTATGCTACCAACACAGGATGTTTAAGGGATGGAAAAAGTGTCGTTTAGGCACTAGACGATGGCTGGACAAAAGCTAGAGGGGTGGTGCATGACTAGGGCTTGAGGCTAGGGTTTCATGGGTTTCCTTGGGACATAAGGACTCGACCACGAGGGAGGCTGCACCAGGGCTCGACGAGGCTTGGTCACGGTTCTGTGCTGGCTTCATGTGAGGGCTAGAAGGAGTCCTAGCATGGCTGGACTCTTCGATCACAAGGGAGGAGGCGTGATAAAGGGATTATTCTCGCTTGGGTGTGCGCGGCTTGTGCTTGATGGATGCAGGGGTCTAGGCGCAGGCAGGAAGGGTCCAATGACCAATAAGGTGGTTCAGGGATGGCTAGGCATGTGGAGACTGTGTCTAGAGGATAGGAGGAGTCCTAGGATGGCTAGACTCCTAATCGCGTAAGGAAGGGCCGCGACTTAGGAGTTTCATGCGCAAGGGTGTTTTGCGTAGGCTGGGGCTGGTGCGCTGGTCTAGTAGAGTTCAGGTAGGGCCCAGAAGGGTCAAGGTTAGGTCTGGTCTAGGATGGCTCGGTGGTGGCTCGGGGCTTGGGCGAGACGTGTGGTCCTAAGAATATTAGTGTTCGAACATAGCTAGGGAGAAGGTAAGGGCTCGAACCATGATTCGCGGGGTGTGTTTCGTGGCTCGCAAGGGTATTTTAGGGATGAAAAGTCTAAGTTTCCAATTTGGGAATAAAATATTAAGTTTTGAAATAACATTGGTTTAAAACGCCTTATGGGTTAGTTAATAAGGAAATAAATCGAAAGGCTCTGGTTTACATTTAATAAAAATATTAGAAATCAATTTTAAGCTTATATGATGGTTTGGATAGGCTCGAGCCAATAAAAGTAAGAAAACATCAAAAAAATCGGAAATTTTAGAGTCCAATGGTAAAATGGTCATTTTGCGTCTCGACTGGTATGAAAGGTCTGGCAGTGTCCCGAAGGATCATAATACATACTAAATGATATTCTAAAACGTTTATGATGAAAATATGGAATTTTATGATTTATACTAAAGGTTCACGATTTTTCCTGTTAAAATACTATTTTACGAATTTGCAAAATGACGCAATAATTTATGAATAAAAAGAAAAGAAAAATATTTTGAAGGATGTAAATTGAATGTGACAAATATGATATGATATGATTGAGAATATCGTGAGAAAGAAGGCCCCAGAGGGAGTCCGTTTACGGAAGAAGACCCTAGAGGGAGCCCGACGATCGTATTTCCATTTACGGCGTTGCCAAGTGCTCGTCCTCATGCACAATGGTGACGTAAAAATGATCAATCGATCACATGATACGATTACAGCTATTCACTTTCAAGGATCAAACTTCATCCAAAATGATATATGATGATGGAAAGCTTTACGATTTGATGATTTATTTACGTATACAAATTTATGCTAGCTTATTTTAAATAAAATTATGATTTTTAATGCATGTGCCTGTATATGTATTATTTGTTACATAAGGTTAGAACGTGCTAAGTCATTAGACTCACTAGGTTTGGATGGTTGCATGTGAGGATGATATTGAGGGATGCGCTGATACTTGAATGGATCGAGTCCGGCAGTACACTCCCGATGAACATTTATTTTCCACATTTACTTACTCACGAAAAGATTTTGAAGATTATTCATTTAGAGATTTTATATTTTATTTTGAAGTTTAATTTTGGATTGTAAGGACCGTGTATTGTATTATCGTAAATCATATGGTGATTATTGATAATTCATGAATTTGTTGTGTGATTACGTGTATGATGTATATCATGACAATGAAAGTGAGAAAATAGGTTGTGATGATGAAAAATTATATTAGCAATTGATTTGTGTTTGAAACATGTGCTGAACCGTGACAGAAAAATGACACATGTTACGGTTTTTAGCATAATTAACTGAGTATTGGTCCAAATGACATGAGGCCAATTTCATTGGAAAGCTAATACATTGTACTAAAACTTACATGTTTTGAGTTTTGTCCAAATCCATTTTAAAATAGGAGAAAAAGCATCCCGAAGTGTATCGTGTGCGTTGCAGTTCCTATACTGACACAGTTTGGGAGAATGAGCATAACTCTCGCATACGATATCCAAATTGAGTGAGGTCGGTGGCAAATGAAAGCTAAGACATAGGCTACAACTTTCCTATTTACCACTTTTTCAAATTTGAAGCCTAAAATAGCGTTTCGGACAGAAGAAGTCGCGCTAGGGCGCAGAAGTTTGCGCGCCCCAGCGCGAGGCCAAGCCAAAACGTGTTCGGCAGTACCAGTCGCGCTAGGGCGCCCAAGTTTGACCTCCCTAGCGCGGTTACCTCTGCTGCACAGTATTTAAGAATGATAAGGATGAGTTTTACGATAAAACTTCTCCCTTCTTCCTCTGAAATTCGAAGAAACACAAGAAAAATTGATTTCTTTTGTACGAATCAACCTCGAAACGTTGTCCAAACTTGGAACAAATTATATATCCAGAATCATCGCGTCAAGAGCTTCCTTTTGAGGTAAGTTTCTTCTAGTTTCAGCACCTTTAATTATTGAAGTGCTGGAATAGCATGTATTTGAAGTTGAGATTCATATATATGGTAGAATAACCGACAAGAAACTAAGTTTCGAAGTCAGAATTGAATTATGATATGATTATGATTCGATATGAATTTTTTTGAAGTTTCAAAATATATTTGAAACTCATATTAATGATTTTGAATGATTTTATTGATTGAAATGAGTATGTTATTGATGTAGATAAAGTATTATACCGATATATTCAGGCTACATCAATTGGAACGAAGAATTGAGGTATGTTGCGACCGGGTAACATACGACAGGTATCTGTATTATATGATATATGTGGGATTGATTGGATTGATTGGGATGAGATTATGTGTCTATATGCCTTATTTGTTGATTGTTGTGGCATACATGACATTGAGATTGAGATATCGATGTATAAAATAAATGTTTTGTTAACACACATCATTTGATGCATACATCGATACATGACATGCACGTTGAGCTATGATCCTTGGATACCCTGATATGATTTTATTGGATTCTGGGGTTTGTGAACACAATTGCTATGCTGGTATTACATGACCCGTAAAGCATAGACATTTGTGGCCCCGATGATTGGATATGAGATTTGGGATTTGATGTCGCTTTGTCGACGCTATCATACGAGTATCCCTTATTGAGGTCGGTGTGTCAGCTCGAGCATTGATTTGATAGCGATTCGTTTGATTCTGACATGTGCTTAGTGGATGGGCATTTGACCTGATATCTCCACGACATACATGAATCGCATATCATATATCATTATTTAGATATATGTGGTATATATGATTGGTTGTTCCATACGGAGCTTTGCTCACCCCCAAGGGGGGCTGTTGTTGTCTTTGTGTGTGGACAATGACAGGTACTCCAGGATATCAGGAGACCGGAGAGGGTACTTCTGGAGGGAGCCACAGCTTGGGCTGAGGTTTTATGTTTATGTCTTGTTCCCAGTATATATGTATATGTATCTATATACCGGGGCATGTCCCGAGAATATAAGATGTTTGTATGTGAATGGTTTTGATTACGTGTGGGCATGTCCCGAGAATATGAGATGTTTGTATGTGAATGATTTTGATTACGTGTGGGCATGTTTATGACATGAGATGAGATACTATTTTTAGTATTCAAATAAAAAGATTCGGGCTCATCGTAAAGAAATTTTAAACTCGTTTTCCGCTGTAATTAGTTAACCCTAATCTGATTGTATTGTAATAACGATTAGGAGCTAAGAGCCCCGCACAGAGTGGTATCAGAGCATAGCTGGGAAGGCTCGAGTGAGTCTTGTGTACACTTGAATAAGCACAAATGAATTGTGCGTATGTGTTTGATTTATTTGTATTACTTGCTCCTACTTGATTTGATTTGAGTAATTATCTGATGAGGATTGATGATATGAGACGATGATGATGTGAAATTGATATGAAATTGTGATATTCATCTTTTGATTTGTAGATGGATCACACAAATGAAACTGCGAGTAGCAGTACTGAGAGGATAGTTGGACAATTTGAAGGATTGTCCATGGATGTTGTGATGGCTCGATTCCAGGATCTGAAACCACCGAGGTTCTTTGGAACTGAGAGTGCTGAAAGAGTTGAAGCCTGGTTAAAGGATATCGATCACTTATTTAATATTGTGGAGTATTCCAAGGCTCGGAGACTGAAACTTGCTTTGTATCAGCTGAAAGACCGAGCAAAATCTTGGTGGGAAGCCGCTGAGATTGGATTGAAAGAGGCCGGGATTGAAGTCACATGGGATGTCTTCAAGGCCCAGTTTTTGGAGCAGTATTCCCCTACTTCTTATTATACTGCCCAGGAGAATGAATTCAATAATCTGCAGCAGGGAACGATGTCTGTTGCGGAGTATGCTTCGAAGTTTTCCATTCTGTTGAATTATGCACCTAACATAGCTGGGAATGCGAGGGCAAAATATAACAGGTTTGTAAATGGATTACATCTTGCTTTATATACATATGTTGTTTCTGGATTGCCTACCAGCTACGCAGAGGTAGTTGAACGAGCTAAGGCAGCCGAGGCTGGACTTATGCGAGGAGGTCCACAGTATACTCCTCCACCACCAGTGTCAGCTCAGCAGCCTGCATTGCGTCCAAGGGGTAAGAAGTTCAAGAAGACTGGTTCTGTTTCTTCGTATTCTTCGAGTTCGAGTGGATCCCAGAGAGGGAATCCTGTAACTGCTCCCTAATGTAGCCATTGTGGGGGTAAACATACTATCGAGTAGTGTCGAGGTATGTTTGGCACTTGTTATCAGTGTGGGCAGGAAGGCCATTTCTCTCGAGTGTGTCCGAACAGGGGTACGACTTCTTCCCAACCCCAGCCAGGATTTAGAGGTGGCCCCAGTATGATGAGACCTGTTGTTCTTGTTCCATCCTTTCAGCAGTCGAGTGTCCCACGATATCGAGGACCGGGTGGTCAGAGTGCCCAAGTTCTACCTCAAGTGAGAGTATATGCCATGACTGAGGATCAGGCGAGGGAAGCTCCTGGTGGCGTGATTGCAGGTATTTGCACGCTTTGCGATTATCCTGCACGTATTTTATTTGATACATGAGCATCTCATTCATTCATATCTCATGCATTTTTTGCATCTCACGATATCGAGTGTCCCATGTTGTATGATACTTTGTCGATAGCCACGCCAGCAGGGAAGATTATTATGTCTGAGAAAGTTGTGCATAATTGTGTATTGATATATGAGGATAATGTGATGTTCTTGAATTTGATTGTCCTCCCAATGCACGACTTTGATTGTATTGTTGGCATGGATATCTTGATGACGAATCGAGCTACTGTGGATTGCTGTCATGGAGTAGTTCGATTGATGGACCCAAGTGGAATTTTGTGGCAAGGGTTCCCAAGCCAAAATTCCATTGGTATTTTCCTTGAAAATGTCTCGACTTTTGACTAGCGGAGATGAGGGTTATCTTATCTACGGTATTGATGTATCTAAGAAGGAGCCTTCTTTATCTGAGATTCCTGCAACGAAAGAATTCCCGGATGTATTTCCCGATGAGATTCCTGATTTTCCTCCTCATTGAGAAGTTGAGTTTAGTATTGATATTATGCCGGGGACTGCTCCTATATCGAAAGCTCCTTATCGCATGGCACCATTGGAATTGAAAGAACTGAAAGAACAATTACAAGATCTTCTCGATAAGGGATATATTCGACCGAGTGTATCACCTTGGAGAGCTCCAGTGTTATTTGTTCGAAAGAAAGATGGTACGATGCGAATGTGTATCGACTATAGGCAACTGAATCGGGCTACTGTGAAGAACAAGTACCCACTTCCTCGTATTGATGATTTTTTTGATCAGCTTCAGGGTACTTCTGTATACTCGAAGATGGATCTTCTTTCAAGATATCATCAAGTACGAGTTCGAGATGAAGATGTGCCCAAAACTGCTTTTTGTACGAGGTATGGCCACTATGAATTCTTGGTCATGCCTTTTGCTCTCACGAATGCTCCTGCTATCTTTATGGACTTAATGAATCGTGTCTTCCGAGATTACCTTGACCGATTCATTATTGTATTTATCGATGAAATTCTTGCCTATTCGAAATCGAAAAAGGAGCATGCTGAACATCTGAAACTGGTATTTCAAACTCTTCGTACTAGTCATTTATATGCTAAATTGTCCAAATATGAATCTTGGATGGACAAAGTGATATTTTTAGGCCACGTCATTTCGAGACATGGCATATCTGTTGATCCTGTGAAGGTCGAAGCTGTATTGAATTGGCCAAGACCTACGAATGTTCCTGAGATCCGTAGCTTCATGGGTTTAGCTGGTTATTATCGTCGTTTTATTGAAGGATTTTCGAAGATAGCTAAACCTATTACTCAACTGACACAGAAGAATCAGCGATTCATTTGCTCAGATGAATGTGAAGCTAGTTTTCTTGAATTGAAGACGAGATTGACCACTGCACCAGTACTTACTATTCCCTCAGGTACCGGAGGATTTGTGGTATGTACAGATGCGTCTGGTAAAGGTTTGGGCTGTGTTCTGATGAAACCTGGCAAAGTGGTTGCTTATGCGTCTCGTCAATTGAAATCTCATGAAACACGTTATCCTGTTCATGATTTTGAATTGGCCGCCATTGTATTTGCTTTGAATATTTGGCGCCATTACTTGTACGGAGAAAAGTTTGTTATCTATTCGGACCATAAGAGTCTGAAATATCTCTTTTCTCGATCTGATTTGAATATGAGGCAACACAGGTGGATGGATCTCCTGAAGGATTTTGATTGTGAGATTCAATATCACCCTGGATCGGTGAATGTTATTGCGGATGCACTGAGCCGTAAAGTTCATGATTCTGTATTAGCTTCTGTCAGTGTCGCCAAAGTACACGAGGATATATGTACTTCTGGCTGGACTTTTCACTCGAATTGGAATTCTGTCACTGTCTCAGCATTGCAAATTGAGCCGAATTTGATATCGAAAATACGAAAGGCCCAACGAAGCGATGCTCAGATCCAAAATTCGAAAGAACTTGTATCTGCTGGACATCAGTCTGGATTCCAGATTTCTTCTGATGGTTCTTTACGACTCAATGGTCGGCTGGTAGTTCCTAATGATTCTGATTTGAAATCTGCCCTTCTTCGAGAAGCGCATTGTAGCGAATACAGTATTCACCCTGGAGGCCGGAAGATGTATTTGACATTGAGACCTCAATTCTGGTGGAAAAGTATGAAGAAGGACATTGCTGAGTTTATTTCTAAATGTCTTGTCTACCAGCAAGTGAAAGCCGAGAGAATGAAATCGGGAGGATTGCTCCATAGTCTTGAAATCCCGAAATGGAATTGGGAACATATTGCTATGGATTTTGTGACTCATTTACCTCGTTCACCCAAGAGCTGTGATGCTATTTGGGTTATTATTGATCGGCTTTCGAAATCTGCGCATTTTATTCCGTATGAACGGACTTATCCCTATAAGAGAATGACCCGTTTATACATTGAGAATGTAGTGAAACTGCACGGTGTGCCAGTCTCAATTGTATCTGATCGTTATCCCAGATTTGCTTCTAAATTTTGGGGTAGTTTCCAAGAAGCAATGGGTACGCGTTTGGCTATGAGTACTGCTTATCATCCTCAAGCTGATGGTCAAACTGAGCGTACGATTCAAACTTTAGAGGATATGTTGCGTGCGATGGTGATGCACTTCAGAATGGGATGGCAAAATGCCTTACCATTGGTTGAATTTTCTTATAATAATAGCTTTCAGACGAGTATCAGTATGGCACCGTTTAAAGCTCTATATGGGAGACGATGTAGATCACCGTTATTCTGGGATGAAATTGGTTAGAGACAATTGACTGGACCTGAAATGATACAGGAAATGAACGATAAGGTTCAGTTGATTCGACAGCGGATGAAAGCTGCTCAGGATCGTCAAACGAGTTATGCGAACAAACGAAGACGACCCTTGGAATTCCAGAAAGGTGACAGAGTGTTTTTGAAAATATCTCCCTTTAGAGGCACTGTTCGATTTGGCATACGAGGGAAGTTATCTCCTCGATATGTTGGTCGATACGAGATTCTTGATCGAGTTGGTGATCTTGCGTATCGATTGGAATTGCCACCAGCTCTGTCTGCCATTCACGATATGTTTTATGTTTCTATGCTGAGGAAATATGAACCAGATCCCTCACATGTACTTGCACCTGATGAAGTTGAACTTGATCCTTCTCTTTCCTATGTCGAACAACTTGCTCGTATTATGGATCGAAAGGAAAAGATATTGCGTAATAAATCAATTCCGTTGGTTCGAGTACAATGGACACGACATGGTGTGGAGGAATCGACGGGGGAATTGGAGAGCAAAATGCGAGATTCATATCCGCATTTATTTGATTCTCTTCCATCTGTTCCATTGTATTCAATGTATATTGATCTGTTTACTGATTTTAGTTTAGATATGTATTATAACTGGTGACATATTATATGTTTGCCAATGTTATGTATATATGGACACTTGAGATTTCGAGGACGAAATCTTTTAAGTGGGGGAGAAATGTAAGACCGTGTATTGTATTATCGTAAATCATATGGTGATTATCTTTTATGGATTTTCATGCACAAAAATTCTCAAGCGGTTAGAAATCGATCTCAACATAATATTATTGTATTATGCTACACAAAATGGTAACCATAGCTCTTGATACCACTTGAAAGGAACGATTTAGGGAGCACGAAAATAAGCAACGGAAGCATAAAATTTTAAAATTTTCGGCCCCTATACATTTGTGTAGCAAAAATACAATAAACACCAAAAACTCATTCATAGGGTGTTCAAGTGATTTACCTATCAACCCCTTAGAGTTGATGAATGGCACCAACTAAAGTGTAAACACTTTAGCTCTTGTATGGATGAAAAATCTACAAGCTTCCACCTCCAAAATTAAGCCCACCACAAGCTATGTAAATCCCTTCTTGCTTTGCACTAGAAAAGCAAGAAGATTTTTCAAGGAGAAGACTTTTATTCTTCAACACTTGAAGAACAAAATGAGAGAATATTTTGAGAGAATTTTTTTTTAAAAATTTCGGCCAACACTTGGAATGAGGGAGGGAAGATTAGTCTTGGTTATGCCAAAATTTGATCCACATGCCATGCATTATTTTATTAAAAAGTATTCAAGACCCTTCACCTCCCAAGCATGCAAAACCTAATGGGCTTGTAACCTTTACAAGGCCCATGGACTCTTTTAATTGTCTCAAACATTTTGGGCCCAATTAAACTTTACTTGATTTTACTCAAGCCCACTAGTTAAATAATTATTTCCAATTGGGCTCTACATGGCCCAATGTTATTTAATTAATCCAACACTTGAATTAATTTAATTATTTGGACTCTACTTGGCCCACTAGTGTTTAATTAATTCAACACTTGAATTAATTTAATTTAGTCCACAATAATGTTTATGAAAATCACAATTTTCAAATACATTATTCACTTGGCCAAATTTTAATCTAGGAACACTTCCATAAATTAAAATTTATATTTCTCTCATAGAAGTCATACTTCTATTTTTCTTTACGCTTATAAACACATTTATAAGCCGTTCAACACATTGAACTATTTTACTTCTCATCGGGATTTACAAAGCTAGTACTTGTGTGGCCCTCAATGGTTCATTGATACAACTAGCCGTGGGTTCACATCTCTATGTGATTCGGACTAAACATGTCCTTATTCGAGCATACCCCAATTGCTCCATTCTTACTTATCAACTCCTTGATAATAAGAACGTCAGAACTCAAGTCTGATAGTACCCAACCAATCACGTTAAACGCCTAGCAGCATCGCTTACGTGATTCCCTAGGTATCACATGATAGTGCCTGCAATAACCAATCAATTATGGTTAGCGTACAGTACGGTCCCTTCAACTCATATATCCCGACCGATTCGACAACTATTGGTATATCGAGAGTTGTCAATGAATCGATACTATGTGTCATGTTGTGGTTGCATCGATGGTGTAATCTATGAAACCCCTTTCATAATTACCACCATACTCTGATCAGAGATTTCAACCCACACATTCATGAAAAACACATAGGATATCCATACCCGTAGGTAAGCGGTGAATCCCCGGCTACAATGCATCGACTCCTATATGTTTCGCCGTAACACCCAACCTTGCCACCTGATGACCCCATAAGAGTCGGTAAACAAGTCAAAGTGAAACGCTAGCACATAGAGTCTCAATGTTGTCCCGGGTCATAAGGACTAATGGTGTACAACCATAAACTAGGACGTTTCCACTCGATAAGTGAGAACCACTTGGAAAGTCCTTTATAGAGGGTTGTTCAGTGCACTCTACCAGGAGCACCTATCTGCATGCTCGGACATCACAATGTCCCCTACCAATGAAACATGGTACTCACATCGCAGATACTAGTCTCTAACTCGAGCGGCCTATATCCTTCTTAGTGGCGGCTACACTCGAACATGTTTTCAAGAAATGTCAATACTTAGCCATAAAAATAGTTATAATCGTCATGCATCAATCATATTATCATTATTATTAAATCATAATAAACGGTTGAGTTATGCTTTTATAAAAGTTTTGGAATGGTCATTAAATATTTTGGTTGTAATTTTTTATGTTTCTATTCGGAATCATCATTTCAATTCATTAGTATTGAATGACAAAATTCATATTGAAGCTCTAGAAAACTAAATGTAACCAAAATTCAAGAAAATATTGCAACAAATTTACCAGCGTAATTCTATCTGGGCATGGTGCAAATTTCCTAGCACTAACTGATTCCAGCACATGACAGTATTTGCTGGAGGATGGTTTTGGTACTTGGAACGACGACATGCCATCATAATATTATATTTATAAATTCTCAGAGTTTCCATTGTAGGCCAAAAACCCGTGTCCCCCGATACGATCAGCAAATTAACGGGAGGTTCGTTTTTGTGGGCCCAAGTTGCAGACTTCTCCAACATTTTGTGGTCTGCCGCATCTTTCCCTATATTAAAAAATGACAGACATCAAGTTAAAATCATCATAAAAAAATTAAATAAATGAATATGAAAATATGAGTATCTGTGTGCTCAACGTGTGACAATGAAATTCCACTATGTTGTAGCGCTATTGCATGATTTTCGGGGATACAATTGATGTTTGCATATGCATTGATGGAAATATATATCTCTGCTGCAGTACCCAAATCTTTTTAAAGCCTTGAATATGTGACAACTCAGATTTGTTACTTTTTGGTTGGGTAGATGACAATTTTCAAGATCTATCCATACAGAAATCTTGACATCTCTCTCCATGATCCCTGCAAGTGGCAAGCCGCGTGGATGCTTCTCACTTCCACTTGATCCACTACCACTTGCTCTACTCATAGTTCTTTGTGCCTCTATAGGAAACTGATTATAGATAGATATAGATTCACCTTGATCTGTAATCAAAGAAAGATACTGGAAAGGGCTCTTATCTTGTGACTTGGAAGAAAGGTTTCTTTGTAGAGGATGGGAATAACAATTTATTCCCCTAGAAAATCTAGGAATAAGAAAATTGAATCGGGGTTTTCATAAAAGTCCATAGTATTCAGAAAATAGAGATCTTTTTTTTTATTTGGATTTGGAATAAAAAAAGTAACTAACTAGATACTACGTTATCATTATACTGAGTTAGAGTATTATAGTAGTTCTAGTTAGAAATTGGAACATTTGTTCAGTAAATTTTCATTAAGTCAACTTATCGTTCTTGGAACTAATTTTTTTTAAAAAACATAGAAAATCCCATAAAAACCACAATAATGCCTAAAAGTAAGAAAATAATAGTAGAAAATACGTGCATCCTCTTCTTGATGGGTGGGGGATTAGTTGATGATAGAAAGAAAATTGAATAATCCTTCAGAAGTTAAAATACTCATTTACTAACTAAAATAGATTGTAAAAAAAAAAAAAAAGATCAACGAAATAAAGAAAAACAACATAATGATCTTTCAAACATATCTTTCGAACAAACAAAAAATAGATTTAAAAGAAACAATTTGAAATAGAAAACAGGAAATATGGTTATACCAGATAAACAAAATAGAGAAAAAGAATAGCTTTCAAATATATTATCCGATCATCGATCTTTTCACTTTTTACCTTGCGTTCTTCAACAATACGTGGCAAAAGCTTGCTTATACACTTGAGTTGGATTCAATTAAATAAAGAAACATATGTTATAGGAACACAATAATCAGATTTGATAACAAAGAAGAAATGAAGCTTCAGCAGCAGGTGCTGAAAGTGAATTTCCACACAATAAGAAAATACTGCATATTCCCAACGACTTGTGTAGCAAAAAGGAAATTTAAAGTGAGAAAATGAGGAGAATTCTGATTTTGACATGTGGTGGGACACGGAAAAATAAGAAAGTTTCCTCTTATCGGTTTTGTGTTAAATAAGTGCTTTGTTATTAAAATTTTATAAACGTTTTTATATGAAAAAAATTGTTTTCACGAGTGGGGTTTTTTATTATTAATTTAAAAATAAAAAATATTTCAAAAATACTTCAAAATAAAATAAATATCAAAATTACATTAAAACATTATCGAAAAGAACTAATGATGTCCAGCTGGCATCGACGTGGCTCATCATCCGCGCCTTATAGGAGCGGCTCTACTCCATTTCATTTCATCCGTGCTTTTTAAGCACGGATGGTTTGCCACGTCACGAGATACGTATTTTTAAGCACGGATTGATGATCTGCACGGTCACCCATCTCCATTGCTTATATTTTTATTTTTATAAGCAATTAGAGAAATTTGATGTTTTTATATTCAATAAATTTTAGTTCGATGATATTATGATAATTTTTGGAAAATTATTTGACTATTTGTTTACTTATTTTACGTTTAAGTTTATCATTATTTCAAATGAGATGATATTACGGCTTTAAAAAAATATTATTTTTTATGATCAAACCCTATATCATGTAAGGTAACAAAGCTTTAGAATCCATTGTCTATCATGAATCAAGTACAAAATGTTTCGGTATCATGCAGTTATAATATCATGAATGTTTAATACATTAGATCAATATATTCATGAGACACGCAACCGGTGGCTAGTGGTAATAATGAGTTGGACATTGATTACCATTTTGTGGTCCAATATTTCTAAACAAGTGATTTAAGATACTTTTCGATGATTCAAAAGAAATTTTTAAAAATACATTTCCTTTTTCTTTTCTCCCTATTTTGAATGTATTTATTTTAAATTGGAATATAATTAAAAATTGTATTTCTCCAGATAAATCATAATGAAGGAATTTAAATATATAACTAAAACTGTAAAGTATCTCCAACTAAAAATGATTGCAACTATTTTTTAGAAGTATCTTATATTATAATTAAAATTTACAAAATATCTAAGTTATAGTGTATAATTCAAGCAACAACTGATTATAGAGTAAAAATTATTAGAGTCATTTAAAATAAATTTATTTATCTCACACATTATTTTGTTACTCTTTGAAATAATTAATTTCTTTCGCTAAATCGTATCATCTTTTAAAAAAGAGACGCGAGTAAAACTATTTTATCCAAAAAAATTCCTAAAGATTATCTAACAAATCAATTTTAAGAGACATATATCCTATAAATTTGTGAGACCATTTCAGAAGCGATATATCCTATTACAAAAATTCATGTAATACCGTCTCATGAATCGAATTTATGGGATTATAAAAAATTTATGATCCAACCTATGAAAAGTATTACTTTTGTGCTGTAATATTATGTTTCACTTCAAAAGTATCATTTTTTTTAGTTATATTATGAAGAAATATTACGTAACATATGCAGATTTTGAATGAAAAACATTCAGCCCATAAAAAAATTATTTTTATGTCCAAAGATTTATTTTCTCACTACTCTTTGTTAGTTACGTAAAGAGAAAATATTACGTAATTTATGTTTGTTTTGAGTGAAAAAACTCAGATAAAGATGTGTGAGATTGTTGCATTTGAAACATACTATTGTTGTAATTTAAATATGCAACTTTGTCTTTTGATGATGAGGAAACCCGTGATTGCCATCCACGAGATAAATCCTAAGGTTGAAATCCAAATATTTTTAAATCTTCTTAATAAAATTGAAAAAAAACTTACATCAATAGCAGATTAATTACAACAATCATCAAGCTAAATAGTCACTACAAGAAAAAATGCTTATGGTGACATTCATAAATGTCATTATATTCAATATTTAGTGGCATTTAAGTTTTAGTGACACCTCCAATATTTATCTAACTCTAATATTCTCACACTTATTTATAGTGAAATTTTTTAGTTTTTAACGATTTTTTACGATGTGGGAAAAGTAATTGTTTCTCTCCATATAAAAGATGACATCAATTAAAAGTGTCATGATAACTAATCTAATATGTTTTTTTATTTTACACATTATTAATTTTTTACAAGTGTCATTATTAAGTATTTTTAACAACATTTAATTAAAAGTGTCTACAAAAAAATGTCACAATAGCCATTTATTGTTGTAGTGAGTTGTCAATTTGGGCAACTAATTTTTAATAAAAACTTGTATGTTCAGCATGTGTTGCATATCTATACAGTAATTTTTTATGAAAAATAATTTTTTTTAAAAAAATTGTTTTTATTTATATTTAATTGAATAATTATTATATTTTATAAATTTGATTTTCTCGTATTTTAAAATTTTGTTTGTTGTTATTTTAGGAACCATTGACTTCTATAGTTTGATGAGGGCAATTTTGAAAAAAAATAAAATAAAATTATTGGTGTTGCATGTATTTAGAGTACTTAATAAATAGTATAAATGATGATGATGATGATGATAATAACTAATTCAGGGAAGTACGTGTTGCATGTATTTAGAGTATTGATTGAATTTTTATATGATTTTGGATAGTTATGAGTATTTCCACGTAAAATTGAATATATAGAAAAAAAAATAAAAAGACTTGTGCTGATATATATATATATATATATATATATATATATATATATATATATATATATATATATATATATATATTTGAATAATAATTATCTCCAGTTGTTCTTAATTATTTTCAGTTATGAAGGAGCATGTTCTGTGATAAATCATTCATTTTTAAAACTTGTATTTGACAAAATATTTTGTTTTTTTAAAAACAATTCCGCTTATAAGAATAAGAATATATTTAAATATTTAGCATTTCCGGATACAAGAAATTCCGATTTAAAAATATCATTTCAGGTATGGAAAAAGTACAATTTTATATTCATAAAATAAAATCCTTCCACCTTTATACAACGATTATATTTTCAAACTATGTTCGAAAGTTATTGATTCTCGCTATTAATTTTGTTTTTAGAAAACAATATCAAATGTTGATCTTGCTGTTATACTCCAAATTTCAACAACTTAAAAGAAAAACATACAAAGTTAATGAATTTCAAAGGAAAATAAAAGATCGCCATAAAAGATTTGAAAATCAAATAAAGATGCATATGTATCTTGTATTGTATTGCTATTAATATGATATTTATTTATTATAAAATAAATAATGTATAACTGAATAATGTACTAGACCTCTTGTTAATGTATTATATATGAGACTCTACGACAAATAGCTAGTCTCCCAAAAGAAACAAAAAAACTCGAAAGAATATCACAAACTTACATCAAAGCAAAATTGTAATGGATTTGAACGAGGGGATTATGATTGAAATTTTCACATGGATGTCATCATTGTGTCTAATCAAATTTGAGTTCGTATCAAAATCATTTGCTGAGATATTTCATACATTTAATTTCATTAAAGAACAATCTAGGAAGACGGAGCTTCGAATTAAGGTATTCCAGTTTCTACATACATGAGGTGAACTTTCGAGAGGTTTTAACTTTTACAGATTACTTGAAATTAATCCATTCTTTAGATGAGAATTGCAGTTTGTTTCCAATGATACTGGATAACATTTCAATAACTCTTGGAGAGCGAAGTAAGATTTTTTCTTCTTATAATGGATTACTTTGTTGCAAAAGAGAAGGTCGAGATTCATTGAATTTGGTAAACCCCATATCAAAACTTGGGATTGAAATATATATCTTTTGCATGTCGAAACGCTTACGGTGGAACGAAACTGTTTGGAATAATATTTGATTCTGATGATATCTTTCACGAAAGATATTATTTGTTGATGTTAATTATTGATAAAGGTGCATGGATGTGGACATTTGAATGTCGTTCTCTTTCAAAGAAAACAAATGGAAGACGTACGCTTAGAGATGTGTATTTCAGATGAAGAAATACATATTCATCTTGAATATTCAATCAAAATAAAGGTTGATGTTTATTTCATTTTTGACAATAATTGTTGTTTGATACATCTGATTCTGTGGTGCACTGTTATGATTCGAGTGGGATATGGAACGACGATTGTAATTTTATATGGCCCCCATCAGTGGGTATAAAACTATGTTTTGGTCCCCATCAGTGTATATAAAACTGTGTTCTGTCTGGCCCCCATCTGTGGGTATAAAATTGTGTTCTGGCCTCACTCCTTAGAGGACTAACATATGGGAGACAATTTGACCATGGAAAACGAGATGAATAATAACGTTTTTGTTTGTTCTGATTTGTTCTGTTCTCAATTGTCTGATAATCTCTGTTTCACATTTCGATTCCGATTCTGATCTGATATGATATACTACGTTTTGAAAAATCTGTTGGCAATATGGATTTTAAATTATCTTTATATGTACTTGTGGTAATCGATCAGATCCCACTTGCTGAGTGTTTCCCAAAACACTCAGCCCTTACATCTCTCCCCAGATAAGAACGAAGATCAAGTAGACGACGATGAATAAGACATGCTTCGGGGTTGGTGATGAGGTTTCGAGATATGAAGATTTCTCGCTTATGTTCTTCCTAAGTTTTGATTCAAGTTGTACAATGCTTCCGCAAATTTTATTTCGTTTTGGAATTTATCGCTGTAAGACAAGATTATTTTGAGTTAATGATGAAATAGACTGATTTTGGTTTATACTGAACTACGAGACTTGTTGTTTGGCGATTATGTGATTGTTGAACAACGTCGGTGTCGATTAACCCTGGTCTCGGAGCGTGACACCTGGACTAACAAAGGAAGTGTAACGTACCGTACTTTTTACTATTTAAAATTTGCGAAAAAATTAAAAAATTTCTTAAATACTTCATGAACTTTCAAAATTCGATAAAACAACTGTTCATCCTCAAAAATCGTTGCAACAGAAAAATCTCAAACTAATGTCTGCCAAAATTATTTGTTTGAACCTCAAACCGTAACATAAAATCAGAGTATTTAAACATTGCAAATATCATTAAAACATGGGCGGTCCTCAGGTCTAGCCTCCTGCTCAGTCCAAGCCTGCTCCTTGGTCCCCACCCCTTGTCTCCTCGAAAACATCATCACCTGCATCGATCAAGTCTATTGAGTCTAAAGACTCAACATGTATAAACTTGTAGTAGCGAATAATACGTAATAAAACCACACGCAACTTTAAAATAGAGCACACATACTTGAAACTTGAACTTGCACTTAAACTTGAACTTACATACGTACATAACTTAGACGTGCCATAACGTGAAAACTTTTCATAAACATGCTTGCTTACTTGTACATACTTGAACATACATGAACTTCATAATTTTGCGTAGAGGCATGTTTCAAATCAAGTGACCCATAACATAAATTGTCTGATCAGACTAAACCACAGTACTGGGCTGACAGGAAAGAATCTACAGCCACATACATGAGATCCCCATTCATGCTTTAACGGGTGGATTGGTCCCCGTTCATGTTTTAACGCTTTCCAATCCTGATCTAAACTCGTTTATGATTTAACGGGGTGGATTGGTCCACGTTCATGCTTTAACGCTTTCCAATCCCATACATAAATTCGGTCACAAGACATTTAGCATACCTCAAAAACTTGAAATATTTTCTTTGCATGTCAACATAATTACTTGGTGTTGAGGGATTTTTTGGATCTCACTTGGGGCCGCTACTGCACATACTAACATGAATTTAAATACTTAACTTGCATGTCTTAGACGTAGGTACTCGAGCTCATCACCAAAGTGAATAAGTAGCTCATGACATTCTAGTTCGCTCCGGACTTGACCTCGTTTAATCATGGTACTAAATCATGACATAAAACCCCAAAACAAATTCTATATTTTTACATAAATAAATTTTAACCATCGTACTAAACCATGATATAGAACCCCGAAACAAATCCTAAAAAAAAAAATTTAAAGAGGGGGTACACGGACCACGTGTACGGGTCCGGGTATGCACTGGAATTTCGTATTTTTGAAGGAAAACGGACATGGACTCCGTGCCGGGGTCCGGGAAGGGGTCTGGGTACCCTTTGTATTTGGAAATTCACGAAAATTCACTAACTTAGTCATCCACCCTTTCAATCCAAGCCTAAGGACCATGAACCAACACTTCGAGACTCATCCTAAGATGTTATTACATTGAATCAAACCCGTACAAACACCCCAAACGTCCCCAAGCATCAACAAGTAACTTCAATGCAACAATAACCCGTAATTCGACATTGTTTCGCTTTCTACGACTTCTATTACATCCCAAGCCAATCTCGACCCAAACGAACCACCAAATAACACCTAAATACATCCCATAACATATCTAAATGCAGTCGCACAAGCCCGGCGATTCCCAACGAAGTCTGCAACAAATAACTTCAATAACACATCAATACATAATTTTCTGGAAAAAAAAAAAAGCAGTTTGAGCAGTCCCACGAAAAACACCATAATTCACTCAATTTTTATCCAAATATTTCGAATTTACTGTCAAATCGAAGGTATCAAAAAGTTCTACATTTTTGTGTTGAAAGTTTTCTCATAATCCCAACCAAAAAATCGCAGTTTTAAACATGATAGCAAAACAACGAGTTGTCAGATACAAAAACCGTTTCAAAAGTGATCCAACCATATTTGCTCAAACTCTTACATAACATACAGATAATTTTCATACAATAAACATCAAAATATATACTATGACAAGATCGATGCAGAAACAAAAAAATATACGTGCCTTTTGATGGTTAGAAATACCAATATGACGATACTGCACGAGGAAAGATGCGAGGTTGATCCGGGACGAACGTGGTACCGTTTTCTTGCAATAAAAATGTCCGAAAGCTTGCTGAAAATTCAAAAGGGAGGGCGGCTGCTCAAGAGTGGAGGAACCCTAGTTTTTTTCTTTTAAAAATCTGAAAATAAAATGTGTAGGTGTGTGTTGTGTGTTTTGGTGTGTCTAAAAACGTGTGAGTGTGTGTGAGTGTGTGTAACGTGTGTGTGTTTTAATTAGGAGTAATTGGTGTTAATTTAACTAATTAAAAATTCTGACAAAAGTTAACTCACACTAATTTAATCAAACTCCTCAATTAAAAATAAGTACACACTAATTTTAACTTTTAAAATCTTAAAATCACCTAATTAAATGAGGCTATAAAATGCTAAAATTTATAATTTATTTAAATTCTCCAACCTCAACTCAACATAAAAATGCCGCATTTAAAAATTTTCAAACTCGTCACTGGTCTCTATTCCTCGATCCCACTTCGAATGATCGCTTGAAACATGACACTTGAAAAATATTTTAACGTGCATCACATAAACATAAACAATTTAAAATAATACATTTAAATAAATCATGCCCCACTAAGACTCATTTTAAAATTAAATAAATGTTTTAATAATTAAATAAATGCATGGGTTATACGTGTACTGAATTTAGGCTCTACAGGAGGTATGAGCTGCTACACTGATGGTGTGAAGACCTGATTGAAATCAAGTATTCAAGTGAAAAAATTGTTAGGTGACATTTAATTTAATGGGGTGAGACCCACATTAAATAAAATAATAAAAACCACATATCCCACATCGAATTATTTATAAAGTTGAACGAGGGAATTAGTTATAATTAGACTCAATTCCTTCAATTATTGTATCTTAGAATCAAAAGCTTTTCAGTTTTTATAAAAATAGAGTGCATAGAAAAAAAGAGTGTGTTTTTTCTTGAGTGCGAGTTAGAGAAATTTTTTTCTCGGTATACTCGGATTGAGAGTGAGAAATATTGAGTGTATTGGTGTATACACTTGTTGTAATATTTCTTCCAGTTATAAAAGTTGCAGTGCTCCATGGACGTTGCCTATCTTGGATGAATTCTTGTTGATTATTTTATTCCGCGATATTTTTTATATTATATTATCATCATGATCGACATCGCTTCGGTATTTTTCCCAACAATCAGATCAAGTCAGTTCAGGTTTATGTACCGATCGAGTATCTATGTGACGTCTCACTCGTTTTTTTTTAAAGTGCGGAATAGTTTTTTTTTTTTTAAACAGCTCGTATTTTCAAAAGACATTTATCTGTAATCGTAATTATATGACCGTAAAAATAATACAATTTAAAATAACAATACTCGTCCCAAAATCATGCGTAAACATAAATGAGTAAAAATCTTAAAATCATCAACGCATGAAAATATTATCTCCTCTCAATCTCATAATCGTAATGCGGAAAACATGTGGTCCTCGGGTCATGTCACCGCACCAGGTCTGCCTACTCAGAGTTCGACACCTCCAGTCTCCTCATCATTAAGCTCACATGCATCACACACGCCTAGTTAGTCTAAAGACTCAACACACCTGCACCGTTAATAACAAGTACATATACATAGCACACAGCAGTGAAAAATATCATACTCAACATATCTTTCATGAACTTAAAAGCATAATGTAAACGTGTCGTGTAAAATCGTATCGTGCCAAAGCATGTCATCTCATGTCATCATATACGTATACGTGTCGTGTAAAATCATATCGTGTCAAAACATATCATCTCATGTCATCATATACGTATACGTGTTCTTTTTAATTGAATTCAGTTCATTAGTTGTGACTTTCGTATCAGCTCTATCGTATCAGCTCTATCGATGGATCCATCTATAAAACCGCGGTACCCGGCGGCGGGGACATCAGCGACAGCATTACCCGTCCACTGAGCCTTGGCCTCAGCTCATCATATCTCATATCATGTCAATGGAAATACGATCGTCGGGCTCCCTCTGGGGCCTTCTCCCAGTAAACGGGCTCCCTCTGGGGCCTTTTCCCTCACGATATCTCCAATCATATCATCGTATACATATATCGTCAGTCACAACCAACTCCCATCCTTCAAAAACATCATCATTTTCATCACTTATCAAAATCATGCATATACGTAAATTTTCTTTAAAATCAAGCATGCAACGTATTTTCATAATTTCATAAAAATCATATTCATGATGCATAAACATTTAAAATATGATAAAATGTGCTCAGGGCGCTGCCAGGACCAAAATCTCACCCCGGGTGCAAAATGACTATTTTGCCGCTAGAAACCCAAAAATTATCGTTTCACCCCTAAACGTAAAATTCCACGTTTTTGACATTTTCTTAATTCCATTGACCCTAACATGCCCCAAATAATTATTTAAGCCTACATGAATTTTCTCATATTTTTATTTGGCATAAATCGATGACTTTTAAATTAATCTTTAAATATAACATCTTAATGCGCTTTAATCCCGAATTAAACCAAACCTTAGCATAAAATTTCCGAATTAAAAACTGAGAATTCTAATAATTATTTGAGCTTAAATATAATTTTCCATAATTTTATTAAGCTTAAGTCTAGGCGTTTTCAATTAATTCCTTAATTAACTTTTCGTGCGACGATTAAATCCCTGATAAATCCAAAACTCATTATTTTGATCCGAAACTTACCAAACTCCTAAAAATGTCCCAAAAAATATTTATAAGCATTCCTAGATGTAAACTCGAGCTCATTTCATAACTTAACCGATTCGTTTTAAAACTTGGACCGGAGTCCCGGTTTTAACCCGAATCGACTTGAAACTTAACCAAAATTTCCCCAACTTTTTACAACCCTTAGTGAACATCTAAATGTCCTAAAGATCACAAATTGAGCCCTTAGAAACTTGAATAAAGTCCTGAATAGTTGCTGGAAAATTCCAGCAAGCTTCCCACCTTAATTAACTTTTCGTGCGACGATTAAATCCCTGATAAATCCAAAACTCATTATTTTGATCCGAAACTTACCAAACTCCTAAAAATGTCCCAAAAAATTAAATCCCTGATAAATCGAATCTCCCGATCCTGCCATCCTTAACCCTCGGCCACCCAAGAAGCAACCTTCGATCTAAGCTATCAACCCGAGCTCCACCCGTCTCCAGCTTCTAAACAGCACGATCGTCGACCTTAACACACCAGCACCTAAACCTCAACAACCAAGATCTGTACAGCCCCTTGCCATCCTAATACAGCAGCCCCCTTGCACCATAATTCAGAAAACACAGCCCTTTCACAACAATGAATTAAAACGTGAGAGGTGCAAGGATTTAAGCATAATTCAAGTCAACCGAACCATAAACTGAAAACTTTGCATGGATCGAAACTAAACACACGAAACACCCAAAAAAAAACATATTTATGACGTGAATGATGCAGCAAGGAAAGTACACAGCGTGCCTGGTAATTAATTCGAAAGAAAACCGAAGAACGATCATCGGTAAACAAGCCGGGGAATTTTTCTTGAAGGAGAAATGAGCTTGGTCGATGGATGAATGCCATGGAGGTTCTGAAACCGAAGATAATGAATTGTAAATGGGGTGTCGGCTGTTGGAAAAGGTAATAATGGGTGTAGGGTAGTCATTATAATATTTAATTAATTATTAATCAAATAACTAATGACCCTAAATGGTTTAATTAAAAGATTAAAAGAGTTTTAAGTCCAACGAGCTTAAAAGTTGGCTCATTAAATGCAAACATACTCCCGAAAATATTTAGCGTTGGAAAATTTTTGAAAATATTAGCCGAACCCTCAAAAATTTCTACGATTTGCTAAAATTTGCGTACCGATAAAAATTAAAATCTTGCGGTTAAAAATACCCAATAAATTCCAATTCATGAAAAATATCTTTAAAACATCTTATATTAATTAATAAAAATTAATCGTGTAATAAAAATTATTTTCTTGAAAATTCTCCGGTCTCCGTTCCTCGTTCGAGCGCGAAATGAAACTTAAAAATCAAAGCGCATGAACTTTTAAAATTTCATGAATTAAATCCTTTCATGCAATAATAATGCATAAAATACATAAAAATAATTAAACACAATTTAATAAAATAAAAACACATTTTATGCTTTAAAAGAATTTAATAAAATACCAAAGAATTTTATAATTTGCATGCATGTGATTTATGTGGACTTTTCGATTTTCGAGACGTTACAATCTCCCCCCCTTAAATTGAATTTCGTCCCCGAAATTCGCTTACCTCGATAAACAGAAATTTTAGACTCTTAATTCTAATATTCCAATAATTCACGCTTCCGCTGCGCTACTCTGATAAAATAATAAATCTTAAGATGTCCTTATGTCTCATTGGTCCCGATGAACGCTACCTTTTAAATCCTCGTTTGTGAAACTCAACTTATAACGACCCATGGTGACCTAGTTCCATTTTTCTATAACCTTGAATTTCAACTTTTCTCAAACTTCTCAATATTAGAAATGGCAGTCCAAATTTTATTGCGTCTTACTTTTCTTATATTATACCCATAATGTTCATTGACTTATTAAATTTGTATTTATGCACTTCAACCTAAGAAACCTTAGCACCAAAATTTACTAATCGACTTCTATCCTTGGTATTACACTTAGAAGTTAAACCTTACTTCAACCCCATAATAATATTAACCTAAGATCCTTGAATCAAATCTTGTCTTACGACACCAAACTTATGTCACTTAATTATTTAAAAATACATCCCAAATATTAAATTGTTGTAAATCTTAAATTTCGAGTAGTGATAATCCATAACACCCAAAATATATAATATCAATCTTCTACCTAAGTAATAAAATCATTCTAACACCAATTACATACTTAAACTATTATCTTCCAAATTGCAATAGAGTTGAGGCCTAAGACTATTGACTTTCCTCATTGGAACGAATGTCGCATACTTACGTATCCTCAATACTTAATTACTTCTAGCGTATAAAACTTACTAAATTATCCCATGTTAATGTTAGACTAACTCTAATAAATCAACTTTACTTATAACCCATAGAAGTCTAGAATTTCTATATCAAGGTTTTAAATTTCTTACTCGGTAAAAATCTTAATATTCGTTCACTGGTAACCTATGTTGAACACCACTAATTCTCTTTTTATTTATTTATTTATTTTTTTCACCTAAAATTTTCCGTACAAACACCTATTTCATAAAATTAAAATTCAAGCTTACGAAATCCAAATAATATTAGATAACAGAATTCCAACACACATATTCACTTATTCCAAAGTTTCTTAATGGCTTACAAAAATTTCCTCAAGACAAAGTGCCTACCTCAATTTCTTAATGCGTCTATCGAGTAACCTAACCATCAATAATACTCAATTTTCTAGAAAATTTAAATTCCAACAAAGGTATAATTTTAACTCTTAAGACCACGATTAAAAATTATGATACATCAAACTTAAGTTCCCAAAATTTGTTAGCTCCATGTCTACTCTTATAACTTCACAAACTGAACAACTTCACCTTAAATTGTCATTACTTTAAATTCCTAATTTACCAAAATATTATTTCACTAACACTTACATTTTCAATCCCAAGATTGATTAATCCTACAATGTCCTTGATTACCATTTCTTACAATATTATAACTCAGATATCTCAAGGTTCCAAATATCCTTTCAAATCTAAATCATCAAAATTTGCGGTCATTTAAACCATTCGATTCTCACTTACTGCTAAACAAATCCCCAAATTTCTTAAAAATTGCAACATTAATTCACAATTTCTCAAAAATTATCCAATTTTTTCCTAAATTCCATAATTACCCAAAAGTTCTCGGCGTTCCTAATTCTATTTTATAGGTTTCTCGTAACATAAAGTTCAATACTCTTAAAATTATTAGACCCAAGATCAATTCTTATAACCTCGAAAATTACTGATTTTACCCAAGTATTCCTTAAAAGTTCGAATTTAATCCTCAAAACATCAAAATTTGCAATTTGGTCCTTAAAATTCTCGAATATTACAATTTTGGCCCTATAATTCCTCGAAATTTGCATTTTTGTCCCCATAAAATTTTCGATTTGGCCTCATTAAACCTTAAAATTCTCAAAACTAAAAATTTAATCTCAAAGTTTGGTAAATTCGAAATAGTCCCTTAGAATTTTATTTTTTCACTTAGGTCCTCAAATTATTGGTTATTACAATTAGATCTTTAAAATTCTCAATTCATGCAATTCAATACTTAAATCCAACTAGGTAGAACATGCATCCTAAATAATTTTATGTTTTTTTTATACTTCCAAAGATCGCCGTAGTCTTCGAATCATTAATTCTTACAAGGAATACTCAAAAATTAACTCGGCTAGCAACCACGAAACATCAGTAATTTCTTAGAAAACCTACAAGTCCCAAAAACATTCATAATTTTCAAGATTAACTTATTACCCCAAATATTAGAACATCAGTACTTCTAACCTAAAATCAATATAATCAAATCTTTATCAACTTCTCCTAAAGCCCAATATTCAAATTCTTAGACACGTCCAATTCCAAACGTAACCAACATGCAATTTAATCTAGTTTTTAAAACAGTAAATCCTTAAATAATAAAAGCAGTTAAACATAAACCGCATGTAGTGCCCAAATTCAGTACACGTATAACCCATGCATATAATTAATTATTAAAGCATTTATTTAATTTTAAAACGAGTCTTAGTAGTGCAGGATTTATTTAAATGCATTATTTTAAATTATTCATGTTTTTGTGATGCACGTTAAAATGTTATTTTTCGAGTTCCATGTATCAGGCATTCATTCGAGGCGAGATTGAGGAAAAGACCCGGTGACGATTTGTGGCAATTTTAAAGTTGGTATTTTTAACTAATTATTATGTGGTTAGCATTTTAAAGCCTAGTTTAATTATTGGGTGGAATTTTAGAATTTAAAACTTTTAAAGTCTAGATCATGTACCTTTTAAATTTTATTAGAGGATGTGCTATAGTTAAGGGAGAGTTAGTATTTTTAAAGTAGTGTTAATTATTAACTAAGCTAAATTATCTCCCAATTAAACACCTAAACACACGCACACACCCACTAACACACGCACACACACATTCTACACACACTAGAGAACGCACAAACACACACACTTCACCAATTCAAGTTTTATTATTTTTAAAAGAGCAAAAACTAGGGTTCTTCACTCATAGAGCAGCCGCCCCCTCCCTTCTCCATCTCCCAGCAATTTTCGTGTGAATCTTTCAAGGATTTTAGTGCCACGGTCGTTCCGGATCAACCTCGCTTCCATCTCCGCTTCGGTAACGCCGTTTCGGTAACGTCTGATATCAAAAGGCACGTATATTCTGTTCTTGATGCATCGATCATGTCATATTATGCGTGCGTTGTTATTTATGCATAAAACCATGTGTATGTTGTGTAGAAGTTTGAGCAATCGTGTTTAAATCGCTTTTGGAGCCCTTTTTAGATCTAAAAATCACGTTTTTACTGTTCCCGTTTAAACTGCGAATTTGCGGTACATAATTTGAGAAAAATTTCAACTATAAAATTGTAGAACTTTTCGATGCCTTCGATTTGATATAAAATTCGAGATTTTTGGATGAAAATTGAGTGAGTTATGATGTTTTTCGTGCGACTTCTCAAACTGCGTTTTCAGAAAACTTACGATATTGATGTGTTCTTCAAGTTTTATTGTTGCAAGCTTCGTTGGGACTCGACGGGTGATCGCTGCTGCATATAGGTACCTTGTTTATGTTGTTGGGTTGATCATTAACGTTTGGTGTTGCGTCGTTAGGCACCAAGTCGAATTAAGCGTCGTAGGAAGGAAATTGGTGTCAAAAGCCCGATTTGTGTCGTTGGTTGTGGATTGTCACCCTTGGGGTAATTTTAATGTTCGCTTGGGTTGGTATAATGCTTAGTGTTCTAAGAAGTGTCTCGTGGTGCCGTTTCATGGTCCGTGAAACCGAGTCTAGAATGTTAAGCAAAGCATGTACAGAAATTTTCGTAAGTTCGCGTGTACAGTAGGTACACGGACCTGGACACGGACCCTGGCACGGGGTCCGGGGGGTACCCGGACGCTAATCCAGTTCTAAATCATCTTTGGGACTAATTAATCAATTATAAAACAGGGTCTAAAATTTTTTTCTTTTTAAAATGCGGAACGTATTGAAATCAAACCATACATACATATCAATATATAAAATACAAGTCCTGTATCACACACAATTATTCAAACTAGGGTTTGACAACTACTATCAAGTGTTCAACCCTATCTCTAGTCCAAGTCCGGTGCCACCACTCTAATCACGATCTCTCTCTTCATCTCCTGGACCCTGATCCTGTCCCACCTGTTGTCAAGTACACATACAGACAAGACAACAGCCGGATAAACCGGTGAGAATATACTCCCAGTATAAATCAACGAAACATGCAATCATATAAACATTATAAAGAATGTTATCAGGTAACAGATATATGTAACAACGTCTGAAACATAATCAATATCAAACTGTCGACAATACTCGTAGCTACATCACTCAGACTAGACTCAATCCTAGTCTAGGGATCCCGATTCCAGAAGTTGGCATGCGTATATCGACTAGCAGTAATAGAAAAGACTCCAGTTCTATCCACGCCGATATGGTATCGATCAACAGTAATAGAAAAGACTCCAGTTCTATTCACATCGATACGGTATAGATTACCAGTAATAGAGGAAGCAATTATTCTATCCACATCAATATAGTACCGATTAACAGTAATAGAAGCAACTCTAATTCTATCCACATCGATATAACATCGATTAACAGTAATAGAAGAGCTACTAATCTATCCACATCGATACCATACTGATTAACAGTAATAGAAAAAGCCACCATCCTATCCACATCGATAGCCAAACATCCAGTGACTGTCTTTGGCACATCCGCCAATACACCATCTTATGACATCGTGCAATGTGCCCGTGGTGATCCCACCACTAACGGCATTTCTGTCATAAGACTACTCGTCTAATACCTGTAATCTATAACTCCAGAAAACAAGTATATCATCAATCAATGCAAATATCAATGCAATAAAGTAAAGTATGTGATTTAGGGAAACCCAAGTCTAAACCGACTCAAGTCCATCTCCCAATACCACATTGACTTATACCTTCCGTTTGTAGTCTCGGTCTACAGAATATCAGTTCTGAACTCAAGACTGTCTTTGTAAATCTGAAACGACATATCGAGAATACTAATATCAATATTCCAATCTCAATTCAACACTGAAACTGATTAATCTGGATTTAAGTCAAATCATCGGCATAACGGTACAATCCCGATATTCCCGTCAATACAGTATCACCAGACATCAATTACAAATCATAACCCATATCCGATACAATTTGTAATCAGTCTATAATCCAAATCTATTCAATTCACAATCCATATAATCAGAAATTCATAACAATTCCATAATCAGTCCGTTTCTTAATCTGACTTCGATTCTATGATGTCTAATATGTCAAGAACATCATATATGAAATATATCAAATTTCTACAACATCATCTTTTCAAATGATAACAAAACTCAATAAAACTTACGTCCAGTTGTAGCTGTTGACAAGAAGATCACAGAACTGTGTTCGGATCAAAATTCTGATAGACGGATTGAACAAAATCAATTTTCCCAAGCTTTAAAGAAACTTGAGAATTCTCAAGCGATGTTCTCGGTCCTCGGCTGAATTCAGAAAGTGGAATGAAGATTTTACCATATAAATTGCATGGCAAGGACATGTGTCCCACTCAAGCCAATATTTGCTCTTTAGTCCCTCAAGTCTTCTTTATTTGCAATTTGGTCCTCACTCAATCTTTTAATTCAATTTCAATCCTTATTAATTACAAAAATCGAGGAATTTAATTCATCATTCCAAAATTCATAAATTAAATAATCTCGGATTAAAATGATATAATATCGGGCCTTACAATTCTCCCCCTCTGAGACATGATTTCGTCCTCGAAATCTCAAGTAATCATATCACAGGCAATCAAATCAGAAATAACAGAAACTAAATAGTAAACTCACATCAGTGGAATAATGTTGGGAATTCTTGTCTCATGTCAGATTCAGTTTCCCAAGTGGATTCTTCCACGCCATGACGAGTCCATTGTACTTTCACCAACGGAATCATCTTTGTTCTGAGCTGTTTTTCCTTACGATCAATAATCCGGATCGGTTTCTCGACATAACTCAATGTCTCATCCAGCTCAGTCTCGTCTGGCTGAATCACGTGAGAATCATCAGGGAGGTATTTCCGCAGCATTGATACATGAAAGACATCATGTATTCCAGATAAAGAAGGCGGCAATGCGAGTCGATAGGCACGATCTCCTATCTTTTCAAGAATCTCATATGGACCCACATATCTTGGAGACAATTTTCCTTTCTTGCCAAATCTGACAACACCTCTGAAAGGAGAAATCTTCAGAAATACTCGGTCTCCACTTTCAAATACCAACGGTCTACGTCGAAGGTTGGCATATTTGGCTTGTCGATCCTGGGCTGCCATCATTTTCTTCTGAATCAATTTCACTTTCTCAGTCATATCTCTGATTATATCAGGTCCAGTCTCAGGAGCTTCAGAGATATCATCCCAGTAAAGAGGGGATCTGCATTTCTTTCCGTACAACGCTTCGAAAGGAGCCATCTCAATACTCGTTTGATAGCTGTTGTTGTACGAAAATTCACAGAGAGGCAATGCATCTTGCCAATTAGTGCTAAAATCCAGCACTACAGCTCTTAGCATATCTTCCAATGTCTGAATTGTCCGCTCGGACTGTCCGTCAGTCTGTGGATGATATGCGGTACTCAAATGTAACTTCGTACCGAGAGCTTGCTGCAAACTCTGCCAGAAGTGTGAAGTAAACCGAGGATCACGGTCTGACACAATCGACTTCGGCACTCCGTGCAGTCTAACAACTTCTTTGACATAGATATCGGTCATCTGATCATACCTTTACGTCATCTTGTATGGAATAAAACATGCAGATTTGGTCAATCGATCAATCACCACCCAAATCGCATCATAACCTCGGGAGGTACGTGGCAACTGTGTCACAAAGTCCATGGAAATGTGATCCCATTTCCATTCAAGAATCGACAAACTCTGTAACAGTCCTCCAGGTTTCTTTCTTTCAGCCTTCACCTGTTGGCAATTCAGACATTTTGATACAAATGTAGCAATGTCCGCTTTCATTTTTTTCCACCAGTATTGTGTCTTCAAGTCATTATACATTTTCCTGCCACCAGGATGAATGCTAAAACGACTGTTGTGCGCTTCTGACAGTATTCGCTGTCTCAAATCCGAAACATTCGGCACAACTAAACGATTATTCACATACAAAATACCATTTCGAACCTGGTATTCCGATCGATGTCCAGCTCTAACCATAGCAATCGACTTCTGTATATTCTGATCACCTTTCTGAGCCGCTTTAATTTTCAAAATTAGCTCTGGTTCCGCTTGAATAGCACATAATCTCATGGGTTTCTGATCTGTCTCAAATACTAATCCAGACAAACAGCAGTCTTCTATCAAATTGGAGACTCCCATAGTCGATAAGGATAACGAACATACCTTTCGACTCAGTGCATCTGCTGCTGCATTGGATTTCCCTGGGTAGTATTTAATCTCACAATCAAAATCTTTCAATAAATCCAGTCATCTTCGCTGTCTCATATTCAACTCTGATTGTGAAAAGAGATATTTCATGCTTTTGTGATCAGAATAAATCTCGAATTTCTCACCGTAGAGGTAATGTCGCCATATCTTCAGTGCAAAGAATATGGCTGCCAATTCAAGATCATGAATTGGGTAACGAGTTTCATGGGGTTTCAGCTGTCTCGAGGCATAAGCAATCACATGTCCCCGCTGCTTCAATACACAACCCAATCCTCGGTGAGATGCATCACAATAAACGACAAATCCACCAGTGCCTGAAGGAATCGTCAACACAGACGCACTGGTCAATCTCTTTTTCAACTCAAGAAAACTGGATTCACAGTCTTCTGTCCACACAAATGGAGCATTCTTCTGAGTCAACTGTGTAATCGGTTTGGCAATACTTGAAAAATCTTTAATGAATCGGCGATAATATCCTGCCAAACCCATAAAGCTGCGTATCTCTGGTACAGATGTTGGTCTCGGCCAAGAAATCACTGCCTCAACCTTACTAGGATCAACAGCTATACCGTCTCCGGATATAATATGTCCCAGAAATACCACCTGTTTCAACCAGAACTCGCATTTCGACAGTTTAGCATATAATTTCTCCGCCCTCAAAATTCTCAACACCGTCCTCAGATGATTTGCATGCTCAATCATATTCTTTGAATAAATCAATATATCATCAATGAATATGATAACAAAATCATCCAAATATTTCTGAAAAATGCGGTTCATCAATCCCATGAATACCGCCGGTGCATTCGTTAACCCAAAAGGCATGACAATAAACTCATAGTGTCCATACCTGGTTCTGAATGATGTCTTTGAGATATCAGAATCCCTGACTCTCAATTGATGGTATCCAGATCTCAAGTCGATCTTGGAATACACAGATGAACCCTGCAACTGATCAAACAGATCATCAATACGAGGCAATGGATATTTATTCTTTACCGTTGCCTTATTCAATTGCCGGTAGTCGATACAAAGTCTCATCGACCCGTCTTTCTTTCTCACGAACAGTACTGGAGCACCCCAAGGAGATACACTCGGTCTGATATACCCCTTGGCCAGCAAATCCTCCAACTGTTCTTTCAATTCTTTTAATTCGATCGGTGCCATCTGGTATGGAGCTCTCGAAATCGGAACTGTTCCTGGCATCAATTCAATGCTGAAGTCTATCTTTTGAATCGGAGGCAATCCAGGAATCTCATCTGGAAAGACATCAGCAAACTCACACACCACTGGCAAGTCCGCCAATGATGGGCTCGACTTCAGTAAATCAACTGAATATACCAAGAATCCATCCGCTCCTTTCTGCAATAATGGTGTCATATTCATTGCAGATATCAAAAGAATTCTGGCTCGAGAACCCTTACCGTAAAATTTCCACTCCTCAGCCATTTCAGGTCTGAATCGAACTATCTTGTGGAAACAATCAACTGTAGCTCTGTACTTGGTTAATGTATCAATACCAATAATACAATCAAAGTCAGATATTCCAAGCACAATACAGTCTAACTCAATCTTATGCCCATCATACTGCAGTATACAAAATTTCACAGACTTCACTGATATCAAACATGTCCCTAACGGAGACGAGACAGATACTACAGTAGCTAAAGACTCAATAGGCAAAGAATGCATCAAAGCAAATCGCTCAGATATGAAAGTATGAGATGCACTAGTATCAATCAATACATATGCAGGATAACCAGAAATAAAACAGTTACCTGCCACGACATCATCAGGTGCATCCTGAGCTTGCTCCTCAGTCAAAGCAAACAATCGGGCCTGCTGTCTAGGAGGCTGGCTCGCTGTCTGGCCCCCTCCTGGCCTCTGCTGTGACAGAGTAGACGGTGCTGGCTGAAAGGAATGAACGGCAGAGGGTCGTCTCCCTGTCTGAGCAACTGATCCAGATGACTCAGCTTCCTGTGATCCCTATGCACCTCTCTGTGGACACACTCGAGCAAAGTGTCCATGCTGCTTACAAATGCGGCAGTTGCCGAACACTCCTCTGCACTGCTCTGTGGAATGCCTCCCTCCACAGGTGCTACAGTATGGTCCTGTATAACTCTGGCCCTGACTAGTCTGTCTAGAGCCACTCGAACTAGAGGAGCTACTCCCAGCTTTCTTGAATTTCTTCCCCTTAGCCTTCAGGAAGTCTTTCTTCCCACTTCCACCGCCGCTCTCAAATCGAGGAAATGGTGGAGGCATATGTGAACTCGGTGCTGAAGGCACAAACGAAGCCTCTTTCTGTCTTATCAATCCGGCTTCAGCTCCCTTAGCTCGATTCAGTGCATCAGTGAAATTGTTTGGCCTTCCGGTATTCACCAGGGTAAATATTTCAAGATTTAGACCATTTATGAAATGGTCTGCAACGGCCTCATCACTCCCAGCCACATGAGGGGCAAATCGGAGCAGAGTAGAGAACTTAGTCACATAATCCTCAATGTTTAACTGGCCTTGTTTCAAGTTTGCAAACTCGGCTCCCTTGTCCTTCCTATATGAAACTGGAAAGAACCGTAGATAAAATTCAGTCTTAAACACATTCCAGGTAATGGCCGTACCTCGTAATTCCAAAGCCCGTTTTGTCGTGTTCCACCAGTGTTTAGCAACGTCATGCATCTGGTGTCCGATCTGTTTCACCCTCTTTTCCTCAGTATATTCCAAAGATTCGAACAACGATTCAATATCGTCCAACCAACTTTCACATTCCACGGAATTCTCCGTCCCTTTCAAAGTCGGTGGATGGAATGACTGAAATCTTTTCAACAATTGCTCCATTGGAGTAGGGGTCACATCCATAGGAGGATTCGATGTACTTCCCTGTTCTGGTATCCTTCTCGGAGGCATACCTGATAATCGAAGAGGTTAGTAATTCCAAATACCACTTACCAGTTTCAATCCTCCTCGGATCATCTTACAGCTGATCCATTCCAATAATATACAATACCATATCAATATCAGATAATTCAGGTAGCATATATTAAAACAGGAATCATGCTAGCAATCAAAAGCAGGAAAGAAAATCAATCTACCCCGCTCACTAGCTTCTATCTCAGTCTAAGGGATCTATCGCTCTGATACCACCTGTTGTGGGGACCCGGACGCTAATCCAGTTCTAAATCATCTTTGGGATTAATTAATCAATTATAAAACAGGGTCTAAAATTTTTTTCTTTTTAAAATGCGGAACGTAGTGAAATCAAACCATACATACATATCAGTATATAAAATACAAGTCCTGTATCACACACATTTATTCAAACTAGGGTTTGACAACTACTATCAAGTGTTCAACCCTATCTCTAGTCCAAGTCCGGTGCCACAACTCTAATCATGATCTCTTTCTTCATCTCCTGGACCCTGATCCTGTCCCACCTTTTGTCAAGTACACATACAGACAAGACAACAGCCAGATAAACCGGTGAGAATATACTCCCAGTATAAATCAACGAACATGCAATCATATAAACATTATAAAGCATGTTATCAGGTAACAGATATATGTAACAACGTCTGAAACATAATCAATATCAAACTGTCGACAATACTCGTAGCTACATCACTCAGACTAGACTCAATCCTAGTCTAGGGATCCCGATTCCAGAAGTTGGCATGCGTATATCGACTAGCAGTAATAGAAAAGACTCCAGTTCTATCCACGCCGATATGGTATCGATCAACAGTAATAGAAAAGACTCCAGTTCTATTCACATCGATACGGTATAGATTACCAGTAATAGAGGAAGCTATTATTCTATCCACATCAATATAGTACCGATTAACAGTAATAGAAGCAACTCTAATTCTATCCACATCGATATAACATTGATTAACAGTAATAGAAGAGCTACTAATCTATCCACATCGATACCATACTGATTAACAGTAATAGAAAAAGCCACCATCCTATCCACATCGATAGCCAAACATCCAGTGACAGTCTTTGGCACATCCGCCAATACACCATCTTATGACATCGTGCAATGTGCCCGTGGTGATCCCACCACTAACGGCACTTCTGTCATAAGACTACTCGTCTAATACCTGTAATCCTTATTAATTACAAAAATCGAGGAATTTAATTCATCATTCCAAAATTCGTAAATTAAATAATCTCGGATTAAAATGATATAATATCGGGCCTTACAGTGCCCCTCCCCTTTCCGAGTACTCCCTTCACAATAGGTACACGGATCCTGACTCGGACCTATAGACGGGGTCCGTGCCCTTCTCTTCCGACACACACACCAGGCAGTAGCTACACGGACCCTCACCTGGACCCTGACACGGGGTCCGTGCCTTTGCTTTCCTTCGGTGTCTTTTTCCAGAGTCTACACGGACCCCTACACGGATGTAGGTACGGGGTCCGTGTCCTTCGTTTTGGGAAAAATAATTTAGTATGCTTCGAGGTTAGACGTCATGGTTTAGTGCAAGGATTATCAAGGTCGTGTTATGAGAAATTTTAGAATGTCCTAAGTAATGATCGAACTCGAGAGTAAGTATGATTTCTACGTTAAGTTATGCAAGTTAAGTATGCAATTTCATGATAGTATGTGCAGCAACGGCCCAGTCGAAGTCCAACGAATCCCTCAACGCCAAGTAAGTATGTCGACGTGCAACAAGAAAATATTTTAAGTTTTTGAGGTATGCTAAATGTCTTGTGACCAAATTATGTTTAGGATTGGAAAGCGTTAAATTATGAACGGAGACCAATCCGCCTGTTAAATTATGAACGGGTTAGATCGTGGTTGGAAAGCGTTAAATTATGAACGGGGACCAACCAGCCCGTTAAATTATGAACGGGGATCTTATGTATGCGGCAGTGGATACGTCCCTGTCAGCCCAGTACTGTGGTGTGTCTGATCAGGCGTTTATTATGTATGGATCACTTGCTTTGAAACATCCTCTACGAAAATGTTGAATTTACGTATGTTCCAGTATGCAGTATGTTTAAGAAAAGTTTATGTTGATGGCACGTCTAGTTATGTACGTACGTATGTTCTAGTTATTATGCAAGTTCAAGTTTCAAGCTATATACGTCTATTTTTAAATTGCATGCGATTTTATTATGTAGTACTCGTTATCCCAGTTTATACGTGTTGAGTCTTTAGACTCACTAGACTTGATCGATGCAGGTGACTATGTTGAGGAGGCAGGAGGTGGCGACCAAGGGGCAGGCTTGGACTGAGTGGGAGGCTAGACCCGAGGACTGCCAAGTTTATGTTCTTCAGCAAAATTTTTAAATACTCTGATTTTATGATTTGGATGTGAGACATTTGAGACAGCTTTTCTTTTAGCAAATTTTATTCGTGATGGTTGATTTCAAAGATATTTTATGAATGTTGAGTGACGACCGTATGGATGTTTACATTTAAGAAAATTTTTAATTTTTCGCAAATTTTAAGTACGAAAAATACGGTTCGTTACACCGCAGATCATCCGAAAGCGTAAATCATGTTAACATGCAGGTGATAAAAGTAAATCATTTAAAACATTTAAATCATAAAAGCTTACAGACTTGAGGCTTGAAGACTGAGCTGCAGAAACTGGCGGTGGCACAACCCTATATAGGAACCTGGCTCTGATACCAACTGTGACGTCTCACTCGTTTTTTTAAAAAGGGCGGAATATTTTTTTTTTTAAACAACTCGTATTTTCAAAAGACATTTATCTGTAATCGTAATTATATGACCGTAAAAATAATACAATTTAAAATAACAATACTCGTCCCAAAATCATGCGTAAACATAAATGAGTAAAAATCTTAAAATCATCAACGCATGAAAATATTATCTCCTCTCAATCTCATAAAACGTAATGCGGAAAACATGTGGTCGGTCATGTCACAGCACCAGGTCTGCCTACTCAGAGTTCGGCACCTCCAGTCTCCTCATCATTAAGCTCACATGCATCACACACGCCTAGTGAGTCTAAAGACTCAACACACCCGCACCGTTAATAACAAGTACATATACATAGCACACAGTAGTGAAAAATATCATACTCAACATATCTTTCATGAACTTAAAAGCATAATGTAAACGTGTCGTGTAAAATCGTATCGTGCGAAAGCATGTCATCTCATGTCATCATATACGTATACGTGTCGTGTAAAATCATATCGTGTCAAAACATATCATCTCATGTCATCATATACGTATACGTGTTCTTTTTAATTGAATTCAGTTCATTAGTTGTGACTTTCGTATCAGCTCTATCGTATCAGCTCTATCGATGGATCCATCTATAAAATCGCGGTACCCGACGGCGGGGACATCAGCGACAGCATTACCCGTCCACTGAGCCTTGGCCTCAGCTCATCATATCTCATATCATGTCAATGGAAATACGATCGTCGGGCTCCCTCTGGGGCCTTCTCCCGTAAATGGGCTCCCTCTGGGGGCCTTTTCCCTCACGATATCTCCAATCATATCATCGTATACATATATCGTCAGTCACAACAAACTCCCATCCTTCAAAAACATCATCATTTTCATCACTTATCAAAATCATGCATATACGTAAATTTTCTTTAAAATCAAGCATGCAACGTATTTTCATAATTTCATAAAAATCATATTCATGATGCATAAACATTTAAAATATGATAAAATGTGCTCAGGGCGCTGCCAGGACCAAAATCTCACCCCGGGTGCAAAATGACTATTTTGCCGCTAGAAACCCAAAAATTATCGTTTCACCCCTAAACGTAAAATTCCACGTTTTTGACATTTTCTTAATTCCATTGACCCTAACATGCCCCAAATAATTATTTAAGCCTACATGAATTTTCTCATATTTTTATTTGGCTTAAATCGATGACTTTTAAATTAATCTTTAAATATAACATCTTAATGCGCTTTAATCCCGAATTAAACCAAACCTTAGCATAAAATTTCCGAATTAAAAACTGAGAATTCTAATAATTATTTGAGCTTAAATATAATTTTCCATAATTTTATTAAGCTTAAGTCTAGGCGTTTTCAATTAATTCCTTAATTAACTTTTCGTGCGACTATTAAATCCCTGATAAATCCAAAACTCATTATTTTGATCCGAAACTTACCAAACTCCTAAAAATGTCCCAAAAAATATTTATAAGCATTCCTAAATGTAAACTCGAGCTCATTTCATAACTTAACCGATTCGTTTTAAAACTTGGACCGGAGTCCCGGTTTTAACCCGAATCGACTTGAAACTTAACCAAAATTTCCCCAACTTTTTACAACCCTTAGTGAACATCTAAATGTCCTAAAGATCACAAATTGAGCCCTTAGAAACTTGAATAAAGTCCTGAATAGTTGCTGGAAAATTCCAGCAAGCTTCCCACCTTGACCCTATTGCACCCAATTCTTGTTTTAACGTTCTTAGACCGAATCATCGAGGACCAGCCATGGCTCGACCTTCCCTAGACCGCCCTAGGACCCTGCTAGACTCCATAGACGTGATCCTACAGCCCCACGACAGCTGCACCAGGCATACAGCCCCTAGCCCCGAAAACACACTACTTGCGATCACCAAACACCCGAAGCCTTCTCTCTTGTACGATCTAGTTCCTAATCACGCCCAGCTGAGTCCGAATCATCCCAAGCCATGTCTCAGCCCCACCAGGGTCTGGTTCAAGGTTAGGAAGGGTTCTCGCACCGCTGGCTCGTTCGAATCTCCCGATCCTGCCATCCTTAACCCTCGGCCACCCAAGAAGCAACCTTCGATCTAAGCTATCAACCCGAGCTCCACCCGTCTCCAGCTTCTAAACAGCACGATCGTCGACCTTAACACACCAGCACCTAAACCTCAACAACCAAGATCTGTACAGCCCCTTGCCATCCTAATACAGCAGCCCCCTTGCACCATAATTCAGAAAACGCAGCCCTTTCACAACAATGAATTAAAACGTGAGAGGTGCAAGGATTTAAGCATAATTCAAGTCAACCGAACCATAAACTGAAAACTTTGCATGGATCGAAACTAAACACACGAAACACCCAAAAAAAAACATATTTATGACGTGAATGATGCAGCAAGGAAAGTACACAGCGTGCCTGGTAATTAATTCGAAAGAAAACCGAAGAACGATCATCGGTAAACAAGCCGGGGAATTTTTCTTGAAGGAGAAATGAGCTTGGTCGATGGATGAATGCCATGGAGGTTCTGAAACCGAAGATAATGAATTGTAAATGGGGTGTCGGCTGTTGGAAAAGGTAATAATGGGTGTAGGGTAGTCATTATAATATTTAATTAATTATTAATCAAATAACTAATGACCTTAAATGGTTTAATTAAAAGATTAAAAGAGTTTTAAGTCCAACGAGCTTAAAAGTTGGCTCATTAAATCCAAACATACTCCCGAAAATATTTAGTGTTGGAAATTTTTTGAAAATATTAGCCGAACCCTCAAAAATTTCTCCGATTTGCTAAAATTTGCGTACCGATAAAAATTAAAATCTTGCGGTTAAAAATACCCAATAAATTCCAATTCATGAAAAATATCTTTAAAACATCTTATATTAATTAATAAAAATTAATCGTGTAATAAAAATTATTTTCTTGAAAATTCTCCGATCTTCGTTCCTCGTTCGAACGCGAAATGAAACTTAAAAATCAAAGCGCATGAACTTTTAAAATTTCATGAATTAAATCCTTTCATGCAATAATAATGCATAAAATGCATAAAAATAATTAAACACAATTTAATAAAATAAAAACACATTTTATGCTCTAAAAGAATTTAATAAAATACCAAAGAATTTTATAATTTGCATGCATGTAATTTATGTGGACTTTTCGATTTTCGAGACGTTACAATCTATTTATCTATATCTCTTCCTTCAATTATATACAGCAGTCCGCCAGTACTGCATGCATTCAAGCTAACATTAATTCATATTTCAAGATATATATATATATATATATATATATATATATATATATATATATATATATATATATATATAATTAATCACACATTCGAAATTTAATTACCCTCATTTTCGTTTTAATTATATTAAGTTATGATTAGAATATCTGAAATATTGTTGTAAACTATATGCATTAGCATGGTGTTCATATGGTTTTCTTAGTCAGAAATAGCTCGAGATCTGTTAGGACCAATAGAATCCGGATATCTCCACACTGGTATGATATTGTCTACTTTGGGTTTTAACCATCATGGTTTTGTTTTTGGAACCACCCAAAAGGCCCCATACCAATGGAGATATCATTTCATCTTTATTAACCCATGATCTTTCCCTAGATCTTCCAATGTGGGACTTTGGTTGCATCCCAACAATCCTCCCCTCAAACGAAGTTCCACCATTATTCTCATGGTCCGAGCCTCCCCTCAAGCCTTATTCGTCCTCCAATCGAGATTACTCCACTTCACTGCGTTGGAGCGCACGCTTTACATGAATACCGGGAGCATCAACCACCTCGAGAGTTTAATCAAGGATTTTTACCGGGAGCCCTCACTTCCTTCGTTTAGGTATCGAGGATTCCACCCACACGACTCGATCTAGACCATGGCTCTGATACCACTTGTTAGGATTAGACGCCCTAATCCACCTGTAACGAACGATTAGGAATGCGAGAGGTAATAACACACAGATGTATAGTGGTTCACTCTCGTCGCGAGAGCTACGTCCACTGACCGCTGACGGATTTCACTAAGATGAAAAACACAAGTTACAACAGGTTTTTCTCACCCTCTCAGACACTCTGATTTCTGTCATACATTCTATAGCCTAAACACGTCTTTATATAATAGACGATTTAGGGTTACAAAATAACAGGATACTTAAATACCAAAATACCCTCAAACCTAAATTAGGCTCCATAACTCAACAAGATCATGATCGAATTGAAGATAATTTGATGTCTAAAGGTTACGTTTTTTTATTCAAAACAAATTAAAAGAGACCAATATTGAAAGTTGTCGGTCAATGTGATCCATTCTCTAATGTGATTGTGACAGCGTCCATAAACACAAACGATATTGTGGTTGATTAATTCTCCAAATAATAAAAATATATTATCTCATATAAAGTGGGATATTGAATTATAAGATTGAGACAAAATATTAAGATACGCGTCTTAATTATATATTGTACTAAATTTACATATCACTGTTTATATAATACCATACATGAAATACGTAAATATATTTTATTGATATTTATCAAGAACAATGTAAAGTTTGTGGAGGTCGCTGATGTCTATCCAAATTATATTGAGTAAGTCTCTTGTGAGACGGTCTCATCTTTATCTGTGAGACGGGTCAACCTTACCATATTCACAATAAAAAGTAATACTTTTTCATGAATGACCAAAATAAGAGATATGTCTCACAAAATATGACCTGTGAGACCGTCTCACACAAGTTTTTGTCAATTACATTTTCATCGCATGTTGATACGAATGAAAGATTTAGAAGGTCATTTGGTTGACCGTGGAAAAAAGATGATGTGTTTGATAAATAGTATATTACAAATCAATACTTATAGAAGAGCTAAAGAGCTTCAAAACGTATCATTGATGCAAATACTTTCAGTGTTTGGCATAATGGATTGGATTGAACATTCAAATTATAAAAATAATCGACAAACTATTGATATTGCTCAAAGATGTTAATGAATAAGTCAAAAATTCTTGGATCAATAAATATGAAGATTTTTTAATCAAATATCAAGAAGATTTTATTCATATTCATGGCTTATCAAATTTGATATCAATATCATAACCTCAAATTGACAGGAATCCCCATACTACCTGGAATTATAAATAACATGGTCCATGAATTGTAACTTGATGTTTTGTGAAAATACTTATTTGGAAAATTTTCTAGAATATGTAACCAAGACAAGCTTGGTGGAAATAAATGATATGCAAATCAATTTTATGATTATAATTATATCGGTTTAGTTGATTTATTTACATCTAACCAACTATTAAAACAGTTGATTTTGAGAATAAACGTGCCATATTTGGGGGACATTTGAAAATGACTATGTGTTAAAAGTTATTGGTTTCGCGAGAAATGCATTATAATGAATGTCTCGAGAGATTGTAAAAAAAATGTTGAAAATACTTGTAATTTTATTATCAAGTAATTGGAATTAAAACAATGAGAATTTTATGACGCGATTTCTCATTTGTTATTCTTGTAAGCAATATTTTCATTGAAAGGGATTTTAGAATCACTGGGCTTTGTTCGTGATATAGCTGAAGAAAGTGACTTGTTGAAGATTGCACCAGCGTACTTCAAGGGGAATCGAAAACGTGATATGCCTTGGTGTGAGCCTCGTGTTTCCCCGGAGGTAGGCAACATGGTCTCTTTATCTGGTGTGAAACCCTCTGAGTTTGTCATGCTATCTACCTCTTTTTTCCAAGCCTAGATCGGTTTTGGACATCAATAAATTCAGAATGCCAAAGAGCTTGTTGCGCATTGTGAGGCTCACGTGGCGGAGTATCGATTGCCTCTTGATATGGCCGTCCATTTTGTACAAATTAAAGGGGGAGATGATGCTGCTGGAGTAGAAGCTGCTGCAAAAATGTCTTCAGCCAACTTGTTCTGAGCACGGTGAAGCATGAGATACCGATAAGCTAACAGATGGAGATGCTCTTTAGTTTTCTTTGTTTGTTTAGTTGGTTTTTATTATCTATTTTGTCCTTTCTGGTTATTCGTCTATGTTGTTAGTGTGTTGCTAAATATCACGATGAATTGCTCAGTGTTCTGGTTTCCGTGTTGCAACGCCTCTAACGACATTGCTCTAACATGATTGAATTCAGGGGGATACTGCGTGCTAACTCAAGAGAGTTAAGCTTTTTAGCATTTTTTTTGTTTTGTCCAGAAAGAGAAAAAGGAGGATATGGAAAAGAATATAATTTATTGCTTGATTATATTTTCCTTACTAATAATATTGTGAATATCAAATTATAGAGTTTTGTCTTTTTAAAACACTGAGATTTTTTTATAAACTCTAGATATGATAAATTTAACTGAAGTTGTTGTTGAAAAAGTTAAACTCCGCAGGAGAGCAAGTTCGGGGGGAATATTTTTGAAGAAATAAAAATGCTCAAGCTAAGGTGTAGTGTTATTTTGTCGTGGAGTGTTTAAAACATACAAGCACAACACCTAATCGTTGTACTGATTAGAGTCTTGTTTACCAAAGAGGAGATCGGCTTCACAGACCTTGCATCTGTAGTTTTTGATAATTTGGTTTGATAAAATATTTTTGGATGCACTTTGCTCCTTGACTTTATTAAAGGAGTTAGTTTTTCTTTATTTATTAGTTTTGGTTTCGTAAACTGATAAGTTTTCTAGTGAATCTTTTTCACCGAGACATCGCACAAGTGTGTTCACTTGTTACACATTTGTGCATGATTAATTCTTTCTTATTTTATAATTTAAGTTTAGTTGTGTGAAAATTTGTTTAGTTCATTTGTATGTTGTGTTAAAGTGTTACAACATCGTACACAACACATATATCTGATTCACACAATCTTCATCATATATTAAGTACTTTTTGGTCAAAAAAATATTGTAAAGTCGTCTTACAAATTTAAATATGTGAGATATCTTATCTCACAAAAAACCAACTCACATACATAATAAAACAAGAGCACATTCACGTAAATATTTGTACTATTGTTGAGTAAGAACTAAGAACCATGTGCCTTACAGATCAATTCTTTTCGAAGTATAAAAAGGAGAAAAATATTAATAAGTTATATTGTTGTTTTTCATTTTTTTTTAAAAAAATATGAAAAATAACAACCTCCCCCGTATTTTCATAATTACCTCCACTGATTTTACTCTATTTTTTGAAAGCAATCTTAACTTTACACTCATTACTCCTCTCAACTGACTAAATTCTATGGTAATTAAATAGCATGAATGAGAACTTATTATCGATCCACACGCAAGATGTGTGGTGAAATGACGTTTTGTCCCAATAGTAGAGGATAATTGGGTGAAAATGACACGATGTAGTTTGGGTTATGTATTTTAATAATATGATTAATAAGATTTAATGGTATCATCCATGTACGTACATTTTTTTCCTAGAATACTTGACCTACATAGAGGGGTCATTTTTTTTTCTTTTGAGTCGGTGGAGGATTTATTATAATTGAAGCTCGAACTCAAGATGCTTTCGAATTATTGCATATGGATATTTGGGGACCATTCAAAACTAACACATACAATGGAGAAAGATATTTTCTTACCATAGTTGATGATTTTTCTAGAGGGACTTGGGTATTTTTGATGCATTCCAAACATGATGTTTTACGCATCCTCAAAAATTTCTTCTTGCTTATACGAAACCAATTTGGCATGTCAGCTAAAATTATTCGCACTGATAATGCATCTGATTTCTTCAAGCTGGAATGCACAATTTTGTTTCAATCTCTTGGCATAATACACCAAAGCTCATGCCCTTATACACCACAACAAAATGGTATTGTGGAGCGTAAGCATCGGCATATCTTAAACATAGCTCGGGCCTTGAGATTTCAATCCTCTCTTCTCCTAAAGTTTTGGGGTGATTGTGTTTTGACAGCGGTCTATTTAATTAACCGCACTCCTACCCCTTTATTAGACAACAAAACACCACATGAAATCCTCTTTCATAAGGTTCCCTCATTTGATCACCTCCGAGTGTTTGGCTGTTTATGCTATGCTACAAATCTAACTATTCAACACAAGTTGTCCCCTAGAGCATTGACATGTGTATTCCTAGGATATTCGAATACAAAAAAAGGGTTATAAGTTGCTTAATCTGCACAATGATAAGATAATCTTCTCGAGAGATGTAGTGTTTCATGAGGAAGTGTTTCCATTTTCTGAGCCTGCACAGCAGCCTTCAATTTTCTCCCATAACCCCATTGTTAACCATGATCAAGTTTCATCCTACCGACCTGCTGCTCCTGAACCAGATTCTTCCCTTCCTCGAAGATCATCTAGACATACAACACCATCCATTTGGACAAGAGACTACACATGCCCCACCTTGCCACACAGTCACTTAGCCACAGCCAAATATCCTATTTCGGATTATCTTACTTATTCGAAATTTCATCCAGCTTATCAAAGTTTTTTGGCATCCATTTCTTCTGAAAAGGAACCTCAATACTATCATGAAGCAATAACTGATCCTAGATGGAGAAAGGCTATGGATTTGGAAATTAGAGCCCTTGAATCTAATTCCACATGGGATATTGTTACCCTTCCTGCCAATAAGAAAGCAATAGGATGTAAATGGGTATATAAAATTAAACACAAACCTGATGGCACCGTGGATAAATTCAAGGCAAGACTCGTGGCAAAGGGATACACACAACAACTAGGTATTGATTATCATGACACATTCTCACCCACGACCAAGATTGTGACCATCCGTTGTATGTTGAGCTTGGCAGCTGTAAGGGGCTGGAATTTACACCAAAAATGGATGTCACAAATGCATTTCTTCAAGGAGACTTAGATGAGGAAATATATATGGATTTACCTTTGGGCTATAACAAACAAGGGGAGTTCAAAGTTTGCTTGCTCAAAAAATCTTTATATGGGCTCAAACAAGCTTCAAGGCAATGGAACCATAAATTTTCCAGCATCATGACGGTTGCGGGTTGTGTTCAGTCGCAACATGACCACTCCTTGTTTATTAAACAAACTGCTGATATATAGCATTATTTTGTTGCTTGTGTATGTCGATGACATCATAATAACAGGTGATAATGATGCTTCTATTGCGGCGCTGAAGACATTTCTTCACTCCAAGATACATCTCAAGGATTTAGGTCCATTGAGATATTTTTTAGGGATTGAAATTGCCCGATCCCATGCTGGAATCTTCCTATGTCAACGCAAGTACGCATTGGAGTTAATTTCTGAAATGGGTTTGAGTGGTGCCAAACCATGTGTTACACCTATGGAGCAAAATCTTCGGCTCACCAGTCATGAACTTGATAGTGTTATTCATCCAAAAGCTTCAGTAAACAATGATGATGACTTACTGCCGGATTCCAGTACGTACAAAAGGATTGTGGGAAAGTTGATATATCTCACCGTCACTAGACCCCATCTCTGCTATGTGGTACAGAATCTCAGCCAATTCATACATTCACCCAAGCAATCTCATATGGCAGCTGCTATTAGAGTTGTGCGGTACCTCAAATCCACACCTGGTTCAGGTATTTTGCTATCTGCTCACAGTGCTCTTTCCTTGACAGCATATTGTGACTCCGATTGGGCTGCCTGCCCCATATCTCGAAGATCACTTACAGGCTATTGTGTTAAGCTTGGAGATTCATTAGTCTCTTGGAAGACTAAGAAACAAAGCACCGTTTCACGTTCATCTGCTGAAGTCGAATACAGGGCGATGACAACCACTTCATGTGAGATTGTATGGATTGTTGGGTTACTTAAAGATATGGGAGTATCCATTACCGAACCAGCCATTTTGTATTGTGATAACATGGCGGCAATGCACATTGCTACTAATCCACTCTATCACGAACGCACAAGACACATTGAAATCGACTATCATTTGATACGTGAAAAAATCCAAGCCAACCTGCTCCGAACTTCTTATATAAGCACAAATGACCAGCTTGCAGACATCTTCACTAAAAGCTTGGGAAAAGATCAACACGTCTACTTAATGTCCAAGATTGGTGTATTAAATCTCCACCAATCTTGAGGGGGAGTGTTAGTTGGTATTTGTTAATTAGTATTAGTATTAGTAGTCACTGTTAGACACACACATATACAAAAGTGTTATACTAAGTAACACGCTTCTTCTTGTATAAATACTCTCGGTAAACGGTTGACACATTATTCAATTGATTTGAGAAATAAAAGAGAAAGGAGTTTCCCTCCACGTTTCAGAATTTGACAGGATGTTCATGTCTGATGAACTATATATGAGGGTGCAATTGGGGAGATGTTAAATTGATTTCGATTATGCTCTATTTTTACAGGAGACGTATTTGAAATAAATTGATTTCGATTATCCTCTATTTTCACAGTAAAACGATACATCAAATTTTAAATACAGACTTTATCCATTTACACATGAATAATACGAAGTATGTCGATCTTAATAATGCACGATATTTACAAACAAACGGAAGTGCAATGAACCCAAAAAACAAAATATATTTGTAAATAGCAGTGTGACTGATATACCAAGTATATACTAGGACTGAAATATTTTTACGTACGCAATGATGAATTTTAAAATTATGATTTCAAGTCAGTTTGATGAGCGAGTCTCATATGAGACTGTCTCACGGGTCATAATCCGTGAGACGGGTCAACCCTACCCATATTCACAACAAGAAGTAATACTCTTAGCATAAAAAGTAATACTTTTTCATGGGTGACCCAAATAAGAGATCCGTCTCACAAATATGACCCGTGAGACCGTCTCACACAAGTTTTTGCCCAGTTTGATTATTTACTACACTGACCAACTTACCATGAATTCAGATGAATTTAAAACTCATGACCTAAGTTTGAAGTCAAAATTTATAATTCTTCCGGAAATCAAATTCTGTTATCCCAATTAAATTCATTAATTAATAGGAATTAAAATAATTAAATCGAACTTAAAACATATAATTTGAAAAGAAAAATAATAATAGTTCACAAAAAAAGGCATGTAGGTGGGTGTAAAATACGAGGCACAAATTAGATTGCAAAAGGGGTGATAAAAAAAAATGGTGTCATTTTTCCTTTAACTAATTTTAGTGTAGCATAAACAAATCATCAATGCGCCATTTAGCGTTTCTATTTTTTTGTCTATACAAATGCAAATTTGATCTATTATGTATATAGCTTTAAATTAATTATTTAAACTATATAATAAAGGGAAAAATACTTTATCAGACCATTTTTGTCCCTATTAAAACAAAATCATACACCAGTGTGTAAATGGCCAACTTCAAAGATAAATAAATTCTAATTAAACACAGTACTTCATGCATGCATGAAACGGAAATTGGTGCATGTAATAAAACAAATCTCAAACTTCTCGAACAAAATCAACAAGATCCCAAAACATGAAAATGTAACTCTTAATGGTTGCAGCAAAAGAATCCCAAAGCCCCTCCACTCCAGTAGCATTATAAGCATCGTCAACCCTACAAATTTAACAAAAAACCTATAATGTATATACTTCCGTGAATTTAAAACTAACTTAGGAAATAAAAGAATTTTTACCTATTTCTTTCCGTCATCGGAATAACGTTCCTCAAAGGCGGCTAAGTCGGCGGAGGCGGCGACCTCGGCGGAGGCGTTCTGCGCCATGCCTAGATATCCTTTCTTAGTCTGCAGTAAGAGACCCAATAAATTACAAGTTATTTCAAATTTTCAAAATATTGAATTTAGCATTTGAAATACCACTTCAGTTCCATATTTCATCAGCCACATGCTAACCAACACAGTGAACCGCATAACATAGGTCTCCAATTCCGACAACATCCAGAACAACCTTTCTTCAAAATCATTCTGCAACGTTCGTGGTTGTAATTTGTATCGATAATATTGTAGCTCCACATCATACAATTCCGACTCGAATTTGTTCAAAAGATTCGACTCGGCTACCAGGTCTGCCCACAGCGGTTCAAGCTTGAACTCTTCTCTGGCATTCTTGACGTTCAGCATTGCAACAAAAGAGCTCTGATATTGTATTCTCTTCATTAACATGTCCCTCCACATAGAGTTCTATGACAAGATTATTTAAAATAATTAACAACATTTGAAAAAAACGAATCCAGATTTTAGTCTTTTAATACTTAAAAGAGAACATATTAATTACCTCAAACAATTTAAGGCCATAATTTTCCACCCACTCGTTAATCACGCTGCTATAACGGTGAGGAAAACCATGTTCCAACTTTTTTATGGTTGCGCTTGTCACGCCCCGAGATCGAGGTTAGTTGACATCGGCGTTATTCAACAATCACATAATTGCTAAACAACAAGCCTCGTAGTACAGTATAAACCAAAACCAGTTTATATATCATAAATGCCATAAAAATGGAATCTTCTTTACAATAGTACCTCTGAAAACGATAAAAATCTGCGGAAGCGTTTATAACTTGAATTAAAAACTCACGAGAACATATTCTTAATTAAAACTCTTCATGCGTCCACTATCAGTCCCAAAAACTGGTGTCCGATTCTTCTTTCTCTATTTCTTCTTCTGACTTATCTGGGGAGGATAGAGTAAGGGGTGAGTATTTTGGGAAATACTCAGCAAGCAGGGGCCGTTCGAGTACAATATAACAACATGCATAAAATTTTGAAATCACATGACTTGCATAACATCATTCATAACACATGCTTAACATTGACCAGCACTGAGATTCATCTACTTTCTATGGTTTACTGATATCAGTCCCTAATTTTTACTCCTCTAAGGGGGCGAGGCCGTATAGCGGTTATGTCCCCCACCGCGTAAGGGTACGTCATGGTTGGGATTCCCACCCATATACAGTCGAATCCTCACAGTGCTCAAAACCGTATGACAACCAACACAAGAACGGAGTAGAAGAAGAACGTACTCGACCGTATTTTCAAAAAACGAAATAAATATGCATAAACGAAAGTTTAATCTTTAAAACAAGCCCACTTACCTTAGACTGGAAGAAAACGTGAAGAACTTGGAAAACATAGTAGAATCATGCAACCAGCACTTTGAAAACGCAGCAGCACAATCGTCGAAAAATCAGCCGTCTTGAAAAATTCATTGCGCCTTATTGAACCGTTGGATTTTGCTGAAATTTGGATATGTTATTCGGAACATATCGAAGGATATATTGAACGGTGGAGATCGGATTCTGAGCAACCAAACGTGAGAAACGAATTTCTAAACTAGACAGAATTTTGATGACTCGTGCAGAATTTTTGGGAGAAAAATTTCGAAAATTTCAGCAGCATGCGGAGAGCAAATTTTCGAAATTTAGGGTGTAGGGAATGCTAGGCTTGATGTGGTATTTATAGGAGAGGAGAAATGAGCTAAACTTGGTATTCAAATCTTACCAAAAACCGATTGATTTTCCTTCCAAAATTGCGAGATAATTATTCCTTAATTATCGAGATGCTCCTTCCATACATATTGATATGCTTCCTTGTTGAGAAAATTTGCCTTGTTTGTAATATTTCCTTCCAAATTTGATTGATATCCAGCCTTATTTCGAAATTAATACATGATTTGTACTGAAATTGAATTTCATGTATTTATTGGCTTGAAATTTCCAATACCATGTATTATTTAATATTTTCGAATTTATTATAACTCGAAAATAAATTCTTATACATGTCTATATTTAATTAATTACATGCCCAAAATTTTGGGTTCTCACATTCCTCCCTCCTTATTGGAAGTTTCGTCCTCGAAACTTGAGTCGACTTGACCTTGGAAAAGGTAGGGATATTGCTTGCACATTTTCCCTTCAAACTCTCATGTAGTTTTCTCGTTCTGTTTGTTTTGACCATTGCACCTTGACGTAAGGAATGATACGTCGTCTCAATACTTGGTTCTTGGTGTCCACGATATGAATAGAGACATCTTCATATTTCAGCTCTCCCCCATGTTACATTTGATCATGAGCGGTTTAATTTTCACAACATGGCTTCAGTTCGAGATGTATTTCCTTATTTTGGACTTGTGGAATACATTATGGATTCTAGACATATCTGGTGGCAATGTTATTCTGTAAGCCAATATGTCAATCTCTCCAGAATTTTGAATAGTCATACGTACCGAGGTTTCACTTTTTCAGCTTTACTGAATCTAATGATTCTTTCAACTAGTGAGACCCTTATATAAGCTTTTTCCCTCAATGTGAATTACATTGGTCTCTTTTTAAGATCAGACTAACTCTTTTGCTGGTGTTATGCGGCCTTGAGTCAGTCTCTGATGATGGCCACCTTTCCATTGTCTCTTGGATTAGTTCTAGCCCAGTTATGACTGTCTCTTCTATTTTGTCCTAGTACAGTGGTGATTGATACTTTCGTCCGTAAAAGCTTCAAATATATTCATTCCAATATTTCCGTGATAACTGTTATTGTAGGAGAAATTCTATCAGGGGTATATGTCCACTTCAATTACTACTGAAGTCTTAGGCACATGCCCTTATCAAACCTTCTAAGGTTTGAATCATTCTCTCTGTTTGACCATCATTATAAGGGTGATAAGCCGTACTAAGAGTAACTTTTGTTCTCAGGGCTTTTTGAAAGCTCTACCACAGACGTGACACAAATCTTGGATCTCCATCCAAAATTATGATTGTAGGCACTTTATGTAGCCGTATAATGTTATCCATGTATAGAGTAGCCAACTTGTCAATATTATAATTCCTTCGGACGAGTAGAAAATACACAGATTTTATGAGTCTATCTACGATTATACGCACCCTGTTGTGACTCTGTATTGACTTTGACAATTTTACAACAAAATCCATGGAAATATGTTCTCATTTCCATTCTAAGATTCTAACGGTTGCAGTCTTTCCAGTCGTTGAAACTCGACTTTCACTTGTTGGCATACTTGTCACTTAAATATAAATTCGGCGATGTCTCTTTTCATTCTGCTTCGTCAAAAACATTCTTTCAAATCTCTATACATCCTTGTAATGACGGAATAGATCGTGAATGTTGACTTATGCGCCTCTTACATCACTTTTTATCGAATATTGTCGATCTCTGGCACACACAATCGTCCTCTCATTCCTAGGATTCCGTCTGGGTCCACTTGAAAATCTGACAATTTTATTTCCTTGGCTTATTCTTCGAAAAACTCTAGTGTCGTGTCTCGACTCTGATTTAACTTGACTGCTTCTCGAAGACATGGTTGTGCGGAGAGTGATGCTAGGGTTATCTTACCCATGTTTTTCCGACTTAAAGCATCGACAACCTTATTTGTCTTGCTGGGGTGATAGCTTATTGTCAAGTAATAGTCCTTGAGCAACTCTATCCACCTTCTTTGCCTCATTTTAAATTCTTTTTGCATGAACAAATACTCGAGGCTTGGTGGTCTGTGAATATTTCACACTTGATATCGTAGAGATAGCGTCTTCGAATTTTCGAAGCAAAGATCACTTCTACCAACTCGAGATCGTGAGTAGCTTAGGTTTGCTCATGCGGCTTCAGTTGACTCGCCTATCTCGCATGAGTACGCATCTGATATCTTTCTTTGAAGCTTTACTGTAGATGGTAAAATCTTGTCCTCAGTAGATCATACCAACATTGGTGTAGATGCTAACTTCTTCTTTAATGTTTGAAAGCTCTTTCACATCTTTCTCTTCAGTTGAATTCATAGTTCTTTTGTACGAGTCTCGTCAGTGATACGACTATTGAAAAGAAACCCTCGACGAATTTCAGCTAATAGCCTGGTAATACAAAGAAGATTCTAATTTCGATTGCATTCTTATGTTTCAGCTAATTTAGAATTACCTCTACTTTCTTTGGGTCCACTGATAGTCCTGATTTTGATCTTACATGACCTTATTCTGAATGCTGACATTGGGGTGTCTTCTGCTCTGACCTATAGCTGATGATAGCATGTCCTCAGGTCAACCTTGGAGAATATTGTAGCTCCTTTACGTTGATCAAAAAGATCTTTTATCATTGGAAGAAGATATTTATTCCTAATTGTGATTTTATAGAGTTCTCTATAATCTATACACAATCTCATACTTTCATAATTATTCTTTACAAATAGGACTGTAGCTCCCACGAGAATGCACTTGGCCTAATATGCTTTTTGTCTAACAACTCTTGAAGTTGTTCTTTTAGCTCCTTGAGTTCATCTGGAGCCATTCGGTACAGTGTATTGGAGATTAGTGCATCACTGGTACCAAATTTATCTCGAAATCTACTTCTTAGTCCGAGAACATTCCAAGCAGTCTTTCTGGAAAAACGTCTGAAAATTTTCGTATTACTGGAATATCTTCCAACTTCGGCTCATCTCCTTCTTGCACTTTGTTCACCATTGCTAGGTAAACTTCTTCTCCCGATATTATGGCTTTCAAAGTCTAGGTAACAGAAAAATGTATTTTTATTCCTTGGCATCACCATGGTATCTGATTTTTTTCTTGGTTCGGGGTTCAGAGTTTGACATTCTTACTCTGACCATCTACTATTGCACAGCTCTTAGATAATCAATTCATCCTTAGTGTGACGTCGAAATCTACCGAAGTGAGTTGAATTAAGTCGGCACTGAACATACACGAATTGATACTAATTTTATCTTATCTTGAAATTATCCCGATTCCTATCTCAAAAATTAAAACCCATATAGAATATTGAAACTTAACTCAATATCGATCTATAACTTAAATCCCGAAAATTATAACCTAGTCGTTACTTCAAATATTTATTCTTTTTAATGAGCTAAACTTGGTATTCAAATCTTACCAAAAACCGATTGATTTTCCTTCCAAAATTGCGAGATAATTATTCCTTAATTATCGAGATGCTCCTTCCATACATATTGATATGCTTCCTTGTTGAGAAAATTTGCCTTGTTTGTAATATTTCCTTCCAAATTTGATTGATATCCAGCCTTATTTCGAAATTAATACATGATTTGTACTGAAATTGAATTTCATGTATTTATTGGCTTGAAATTTCCAATACCATGTATTATTTAATATTTTCGAATTTATTATAACTCGAAAATAAATTCTTATACATGTCTATATTTAATTAATTACATGCCCAAAATTTTGGGTTCTCACATTCCTCCCTCCTTATTGGAAGTTTCGTCCTCGAAACTTGAGTCGACTTGACCTTGGAAAAGGTAGGGATATTGCTTGCACATTTTCCCTTCAAACTCTCATGTAGTTTTCTCGTTCTGTTTGTTTTGACCATTGCACCTTGACGTAAGGAATGATACGTCGTCTCAATACTTGGTTCTTGGTGTCCACGATATGAATAGAGACATCTTCATATTTCAGCTCTCCCCCATGTTACATTTGATCATGAGCGGTTTAATTTTCACAACATGGCTTCAGTTCGAGATGTATTTCCTTATTTTGGACTTGTGGAATACATTATGGATTCTAGACATATCTGGTGGCAATGTTATTCTGTAAGCCAATATGTCAATCTCTCCAGAATTTTGAATAGTCATACGTACCGAGGTTTCACTTTTTCAGCTTTACTGAATCTAATGATTCTTTCAACTAGTGAGACCCTTATATAAGCTTTTTCCCTCAATGTGAATTACATTGGTCTCTTTTAAGATCAGACTAACTCTTTTGCTGGTGTTATGCGGCCTTGAGTCAGTCTTTGATGATGGCCACCTTTCCATTGTCTCTTGGATTAGTTCTAGCCCAGTTATGACTGTCTCTTCTATTTTGTCCTAGTACAGTGGTGATTGATACTTTCGTCCGTAAAAGCTTCAAATATATTCATTCCAATATTTCCGTGATAACTGTTATTGTAGGAGAAATTCTATCAGGGGTATATGTCCACTTCAATTACTACTGAAGTCTTAGGCACATGCCCTTATCAAACCTTCTAAGGTTTGAATCATTCTCTCTGTTTGACCATCATTATAAGGGTGATAAGCCGTACTAAGAGTAACTTTTGTTCTCAGGGCTTTTTGAAAGCTCTACCACAGACGTGACACAAATCTTGGATCTCCATCCAAAATTATGATTGTAGGCACTTTATGTAGCCGTATAATGTTATCCATGTATAGAGTAGCCAACTTGTCAATATTATAATTCCTTCGGACGAGTAGAAAATACACAGATTTTATGAGTCTATCTACGATTATACGCACCCTGTTGTGACTCTGTATTGACTTTGACAATTTTACAACAAAATCCATGGAAATATGTTCTCATTTCCATTCTAAGATTCTAACGGTTGCAGTCTTTCCAGTCGTTGAAACTCGACTTTCACTTGTTGGCATACTTGTCACTTAAATATAAATTCGGCGATGTCTCTTTTCATTCTGCTTCGTCAAAAACATTCTTTCAAATCTCTATACATCCTTGTAATGACGGAATAGATCGTGAATGTTGACTTATGCGCCTCTTACATCACTTTTTATCGAATATTGTCGATCTCTGGCACACACAATCGTCCTCTCATTCCTAGGATTCCGTCTGGGTCCACTTGAAAATCTGACAATTTTATTTCCTTGGCTTATTCTTCGAAAAACTCTAGTGTCGTGTCTCGACTCTGATTTAACTTGACTGCTTCTCGAAGACATGGTTGTGCGGAGAGTGATGCTAGGGTTATCTTACCCATGTTTTTCCGACTTAAAGCATCGACAACCTTATTTGTCTTGCTGGGGTGATAGCTTATTGTCAAGTAATAGTCCTTGAGCAACTCTATCCACCTTCTTTGCCTCATTTTAAATTCTTTTTGCATGAACAAATACTCGAGGCTTGGTGGTCTGTGAATATTTCACACTTGATATCGTAGAGATAGCGTCTTCGAATTTTCGAAGCAAAGATCACTTCTACCAACTCGAGATCGTGAGTAGCTTAGGTTTGCTCATGCGGCTTCAGTTGACTCGCCTATCTCGCATGAGTACGCATCTGATATCTTTCTTTGAAGCTTTACTGTAGATGGTAAAATCTTGTCCTCAGTAGATCATACCAACATTGGTGTAGATGCTAACTTCTTCTTTAATGTTTGAAAGCTCTTTCACATCTTTCTCTTCAGTTGAATTCATAGTTCTTTTGTACGAGTCTCGTCAGTGATACGACTATTGAAAAGAAACCCTCGACGAATTTCAGCTAATAGCCTGGTAATACAAAGAAGATTCTAATTTCGATTGCATTCTTATGTTTCAGCTAATTTAGAATTACCTCTACTTTCTTTGGGTCCACTGATAGTCCTGATTTTGATCTTACATGACCTTATTCTGAATGCTGACATTGGGGTGTCTTCTGCTCTGACCTATAGCTGATGATAGCATGTCCTCAGGTCAACCTTGGAGAATATTGTAGCTCCTTTACGTTGATCAAAAAGATCTTTTATCATTGGAAGAAGATATTTATTCCTAATTGTGATTTTATAGAGTTCTCTATAATCTATACACAATCTCATACTTTCATAATTATTCTTTACAAATAGGACTGTAGCTCCCACGAGAATGCACTTGGCCTAATATGCTTTTTGTCTAACAACTCTTGAAGTTGTTCTTTTAGCTCCTTGAGTTCATCTGGAGCCATTCGGTACAGTGTATTGGAGATTAGTGCATCACTGGTACCAAATTTATCTCGAAATCTACTTCTTAGTCCGAGAACATTCCAAGCAGTCTTTCTGGAAAAACGTCTGAAAATTTTCGTATTACTGGAATATCTTCCAACTTCGGCTCATCTCCTTCTTGCACTTTGTTCACCATTGCTAGGTAAACTTCTTCTCCCGATATTATGGCTTTCAAAGTCTAGGTAACAGAAAAATGTATTTTTATTCCTTGGCATCACCATGGTATCTGATTTTTTTCTTGGTTCGGGGTTCAGAGTTTGACATTCTTACTCTGACCATCTACTATTGCACAGCTCTTAGATAACCAATTCATCCTTAGTGTGACGTCGAAATCTACCGAAGTGAGTTGAATTAAGTCGGCACTGAACATACACGAATTGATACTAATTTTATCTTATCTTGAAATTATCCCGATTCCTATCTCAAAAATTAAAACCCATATAGAATATTGAAACTTAACTCAATATCGATCTATAACTTAAATCCCGAAAATTATAACCTAGTCGTTACTTCAAATATTTATTCTTTTTAATGAGCTAAACTTGGTATTCAAATCTTACCAAAAACCGATTGATTTTCCTTCCAAAATTGCGAGATAATTATTCCTTAATTATCGAGATGCTCCTTCCATACATATTGATATGCTTCCTTGTTGAGAAAATTTGCCTTGTTTGTAATATTTCCTTCCAAATTTGATTGATATCCAGCCTTATTTCGAAATTAATACATGATTTGTACTGAAATTGAATTTCATGTATTTATTGGCTTGAAATTTCCAATACCATGTATTATTTAATATTTTCGAATTTATTATAACTCGAAAATAAATTCTTATACATGTCTATATTTAATTAATTACATGCCCAAAATTTTGGGTTCTCACATTCCTCCCTCCTTATTGGAAGTTTCGTCCTCGAAACTTGAGTCGACTTGACCTTGGAAAAGGTAGGGATATTGCTTGCACATTTTCCCTTCAAACTCTCATGTAGTTTTCTCGTTCTGTTTGTTTTGACCATTGCACCTTGACGTAAGGAATGATACGTCGTCTCAATACTTGGTTCTTGGTGTCCACGATATGAATAGAGACATCTTCATATTTCAGCTCTCCCCCATGTTACATTTGATCATGAGCGGTTTAATTTTCACAACATGGCTTCAGTTCGAGATGTATTTCCTTATTTTGGACTTGTGGAATACATTATGGATTCTAGACATATCTGGTGGCAATGTTATTCTGTAAGCCAATATGTCAATCTCTCCAGAATTTTGAATAGTCATACGTACCGAGGTTTCACTTTTTCAGCTTTACTGAATCTAATGATTCTTTCAACTAGTGAGACCCTTATATAAGCTTTTTCCCTCAATGTGAATTACATTGGTCTCTTTTTAAGATCAGACTAACTCTTTTGCTGGTGTTATGCGGCCTTGAGTCAGTCTCTGATGATGGCCACCTTTCCATTGTCTCTTGGATTAGTTCTAGCCCAGTTATGACTGTCTCTTCTATTTTGTCCTAGTACAGTGGTGATTGATACTTTCGTCCGTAAAAGCTTCAAATATATTCATTCCAATATTTCCGTGATAACTGTTATTGTAGGAGAAATTCTATCAGGGGTATATGTCCACTTCAATTACTACTGAAGTCTTAGGCACATGCCCTTATCAAACCTTCTAAGGTTTGAATCATTCTCTCTGTTTGACCATCATTATAAGGGTGATAAGCCGTACTAAGAGTAACTTTTGTTCTCAGGGCTTTTTGAAAGCTCTACCACAGACGTGACACAAATCTTGGATCTCCATCCAAAATTATGATTGTAGGCACTTTATGTAGCCGTATAATGTTATCCATGTATAGAGTAGCCAACTTGTCAATATTATAATTCCTTCGGACGAGTAGAAAATACACAGATTTTATGAGTCTATCTACGATTATACGCACCCTGTTGTGACTCTGTATTGACTTTGACAATTTTACAACAAAATCCATGGAAATATGTTCTCATTTCCATTCTAAGATTCTAACGGTTGCAGTCTTTCCAGTCGTTGAAACTCGACTTTCACTTGTTGGCATACTTGTCACTTAAATATAAATTCGGCGATGTCTCTTTTCATTCTGCTTCGTCAAAAACATTCTTTCAAATCTCTATACATCCTTGTAATGACGGAATAGATCGTGAATGTTGACTTATGCGCCTCTTACATCACTTTTTATCGAATATTGTCGATCTCTGGCACACACAATCGTCCTCTCATTCCTAGGATTCCGTCTGGGTCCACTTGAAAATCTGACAATTTTATTTCCTTGGCTTATTCTTCGAAAAACTCTAGTGTCGTGTCTCGACTCTGATTTAACTTGACTGCTTCTCGAAGACATGGTTGTGCGGAGAGTGATGCTAGGGTTATCTTACCCATGTTTTTCCGACTTAAAGCATCGACAACCTTATTTGTCTTGCTGGGGTGATAGCTTATTGTCAAGTAATAGTCCTTGAGCAACTCTATCCACCTTCTTTGCCTCATTTTAAATTCTTTTTGCATGAACAAATACTCGAGGCTTGGTGGTCTGTGAATATTTCACACTTGATATCGTAGAGATAGCGTCTTCGAATTTTCGAAGCAAAGATCACTTCTACCAACTCGAGATCGTGAGTAGCTTAGGTTTGCTCATGCGGCTTCAGTTGACTCGCCTATCTCGCATGAGTACGCATCTGATATCTTTCTTTGAAGCTTTACTGTAGATGGTAAAATCTTGTCCTCAGTAGATCATACCAACATTGGTGTAGATGCTAACTTCTTCTTTAATGTTTGAAAGCTCTTTCACATCTTTCTCTTCAGTTGAATTCATAGTTCTTTTGTACGAGTCTCGTCAGTGATACGACTATTGAAAAGAAACCCTCGACGAATTTCAGCTAATAGCCTGGTAATACAAAGAAGATTCTAATTTCGATTGCATTCTTATGTTTCAGCTAATTTAGAATTACCTCTACTTTCTTTGGGTCCACTGATAGTCCTGATTTTGATCTTACATGACCTTATTCTGAATGCTGACATTGGGGTGTCTTCTGCTCTGACCTATAGCTGATGATAGCATGTCCTCAGGTCAACCTTGGAGAATATTGTAGCTCCTTTACGTTGATCAAAAAGATCTTTTATCATTGGAAGAAGATATTTATTCCTAATTGTGATTTTATAGAGTTCTCTATAATCTATACACAATCTCATACTTTCATAATTATTCTTTACAAATAGGACTGTAGCTCCCACGAGAATGCACTTGGCCTAATATGCTTTTTGTCTAACAACTCTTGAAGTTGTTCTTTTAGCTCCTTGAGTTCATCTGGAGCCATTCGGTACAGTGTATTGGAGATTAGTGCATCACTGGTACCAAATTTATCTCGAAATCTACTTCTTAGTCCGAGAACATTCCAAGCAGTCTTTCTGGAAAAACGTCTGAAAATTTTCGTATTACTGGAATATCTTCCAACTTCGGCTCATCTCCTTCTTGCACTTTGTTCACCATTGCTAGGTAAACTTCTTCTCCCGATATTATGGCTTTCAAAGTCTAGGTAACAGAAAAATGTATTTTTATTCCTTGGCATCACCATGGTATCTGATTTTTTTCTTGATTCGGGGTTCAGAGTTTGACATTCTTACTCTGACCATCTACTATTGCACAGCTCTTAGATAACCAATTCATCCTTAGTGTGACGTCGAAATCTACCGAAGTGAGTTGAATTAAGTCGGCACTGAACATACACGAATTGATACTAATTTTATCTTATCTTGAAATTATCCCGATTCCTATCTCAAAAATTAAAACCCATATAGAATATTGAAACTTAACTCAATATCGATCTATAACTTAAATCCCGAAAATTATAACCTAGTCGTTACTTCAAATATTTATTCTTTTTACTAAATCTTACTTCATCAAGATCATGAGCCTATCACGCTCTAATACAAAGGAGTTCACTGGATGTCATTCTCTTTGAATCATTCTTAGTACCATAAAAGTCAAAACTTATTGTACTATACTTTCCTTGGTACCCATCAATATCTCATAACTTACTTTTTTTTTTTTTGACGTAAGGTCGTAGCCTACTTGTTATCCCAAAATAATATAAATTCCTTAACCTGATGATATTTTCTCACGACATATTCCAATGTCCTACATATTTAAAGTTAACGCTTAATATTCTTAATAACCCAAACATATTGCTCACACAATTAACTATCGACATAAAATCAACTTCTATAGTACAGTACCCAAAACTTATGATATAATTCTTATATCAACTTTTCTCATATTAGTTTTCATAAATAACTTATCATCCTCGAGTCAATTTTTTTTTCTCCTTAAATCAGAAGCTTAAGTCAACTTATCTTTGATAGATATATTCCCAAAATATATACAAATACTAATTGTCCTCATAATAAATTTCCATAAGAATTCTACAAGTAATCCCAAAAACGCGTTGAACGTGAATTTTCCAGAATTTTTCCAAAAATAGAAATTTTGGACATTGATCCATGGATAGAAAGAATACGTCGAGAGGATTCCAGAACAGTTGACGAAATTAAATTCTGAGTTTCCTACGAAAAGTTATGAGTTCTACGAAACTTTCCTAAAATAGCAAAAACGTGATTTCGGAGGTCTAAATGAAGGATTTTCTCGTTTTCGGACCACGCCTCACATCAAAGTTGTGAATAATACTTGTTGGAAGTTCCGAAGGGGACTGCGTCAGCCTTTTGCCATAATCTGACAAATTTTTCTTCCCAACTGGATTATGAACCTGGCGGCTCTGATACCACTTAAATGTCACGCCCCGAGATCGAGGTTAGTGACATCGGCGTTATTCAACAATCACATAATTGCTAAACAACAAGCCTCGTAGTACAGTATAAACCAAAACCAGTTTATATATCATAAATGCCATAAAAATGGAATCTTCTTTACAATAGTACCTCTGAAAACGATAAAAATCTGCGGAAGCGTTTATAACTTGAATTAAAAACTCACGAGAACATATTCTTAATTAAAACTCTTCATGCGTCCACTATCAGTCCCAAAAACTGGTGTCCGATTCTTCTTTCTCTATTTCTTCTTCTGACTTATCTGGGGAGGATAGAGTAAGGGGTGAGTATTTTGGGAAATACTCAGCAAGCAGGGGCCGTTCGAGTACAATATAACAACATGCATAAAATTTTGAAATCACATGACTTGCATAACATCATTCATAACACATGCTTAACATTGACCAGCACTGAGATTCATCTACTTTCTATGGTTTACTGATATCAGTCCCTAATTTTTACTCCTCTAAGGGGGCGAGGCCGTATAGCGGTTATGTCCCCCACCGCGTAAGGGTACGTCATGGTTGGGATTCCCACCCATATACAGTCGAATCCTCACAGTGCTCAAAACCGTATGACAACCAACACAAGAACGGAGTAGAAGAAGAACGTACTCGACCGTATTTTCAAAAAACGAAATAAATATGCATAAACGAAAGTTTAATCTTTAAAACAAGCCCACTTACCTTAGACTGGAAGAAAACGTGAAGAACTTGGAAAACATAGTAGAATCATGCAACCAGCACTTTGAAAACGCAGCAGCACAATCGTCGAAAAATCAGCCGTCTTGAAAAATTCATTGCGCCTTATTGAACCGTTGGATTTTGCTGAAATTTGGATATGTTATTCGGAACATATCGAAGGATATATTGAACGGTGGAGATCGGATTCTGAGCAACCAAACGTGAGAAACGAATTTCTAAACTAGACAGAATTTTGATGACTCGTGCAGAATTTTTGGGAGAAAAATTTCGAAAATTTCAGCAGCATGCGGAGAGCAAATTTTCGAAATTTAGGGTGTAGGGAATGCTAGGCTTGATGTGGTATTTATAGGAGAGGAGAAATGAGCTAAACTTGGTATTCAAATCTTACCAAAAACCGATTGATTTTCCTTCCAAAATTGCGAGATAATTATTCCTTAATTATCGAGATGCTCCTTCCATACATATTGATATGCTTCCTTGTTGAGAAAATTTGCCTTGTTTGTAATATTTCCTTCCAAATTTGATTGATATCCAGCCTTATTTCGAAATTAATACATGATTTGTACTGAAATTGAATTTCATGTATTTATTGGCTTGAAATTTCCAATACCATGTATTATTTAATATTTTCGAATTTATTATAACTCGAAAATAAATTCTTATACATGTCTATATTTAATTAATTACATGCCCAAAATTTTGGGTTCTCACAGCGCTAAAAACATACTCAAAACGATCATCGGATTCTAGCGAAGGGTTCTCAGTCAAAATGTAGTTCATCGCAGCAACATTCCTCTCCATGTTGAGCTTGTCCACGAGTTCGGACTCATGAACTAGAAGGGCCCACAAGGGGTCTTTCTCAGCTTCCTCGGCTCCTATCTTAAGTTTAGAAGCATTCACGAGCTTTTTGGCAAAGACAGCACTAACATAAGTGCGGGTCTTTTCAACTGCATCCAGAAACGTTTCCCCCATGTGGAAAGGGCCGTCGCTAAACCCAACTCTAACTGCAAATGTGTTGGTTTTTTCTAGTGTTTTAGTTAGGGTTTGAGTTGGTGCAGTACTCTTGAAGGGGGAGACACCGAAACGACATTGGCTCCGAACAGGGAAGACGGGGAGATGGACGATGCCGGGGGGACGAATGTGGACGGGGATTGGGAGAGATAGGGAGTTCATATTTTTATGCGGACGGGGATTGGGAGAGATAGGGAGTTCGTATTTTTATGCTGGGTAGTGACTAGTGAAAGCTTTTCGGCCAGTATATGTATAGGAGTGAGAGAAGAAAGGTGCCCTGCAAAATCATTCACATGCACTAAAAGTTGCATGGTATGATCACATGTACATACACCATACCATACACATTAAATAGGACACATGGATGAATGAATCACGTGGCTCATGCACACATGCTTGGTAATTAATTTCCACTTAATTACAAGTGTTTTCCACTACCTAGCTACATGATGAGAATAAGATTAATGTTGAGCTCGATCCAATATTTATTGGTTTATGTTCAAAAAAATTTATTTATTGGTTTTTAATCATCAAAGATGAAATTTATTCCATTTATGTTAAAGCATTAGTGTATGTTACAAACCACATACCTATATGAATGCATGAGAAAATACAATATATATATATATATATATATATATATATATATATATATTTTGATTTTGTGAATTAATTGTAAATATATATTAATTAAAGATACAGTAAAGGGTATGTAAATATTTTACATCAGTCTGGGTAATGACCTAAAATCTATGGGTAAAAACAGAAAATCATACTCCAAAGTGTGTAATCATCCACATACTTTAGTGCATGATCTTTCTGGAAAATGACACGTTCAAAATTCAAATAAAGAGGGCTCATAAATGTTGCATTGCGTTTGGGAAAGTGTATTAAATGATTATAATTTGTGTTTTTTTTAAGTAAATGATTAGAATATTTAATGCAATGCTATGCATGAGGAGATTTAAAACTGTTTGTAAATCATTAAATGCGGATAAAGACACAAAGGGTAAAAAGATTTCCATTTCTTCGTTTTTTTTTTTTTTGGGAACAATGGAACAGTATGTCAACTTCCAAGACCATAAAAAGGCATCTCAAAAATGACATAAAGACTGTGAGTTTGGAAAACAAACTGACATATTTGACGAGAACATCAAGTATATAGTATAAGTATAATTAAAATGTTTATTACATCTTATAAGATGTGGACAACACGGAGCTAAAGGGTGTTTTTTATTGTCTTCTGAACTGGCCCCTCCCCCCTAGCTAACTTGTCTAATAATTTTAAAATTTATTTACTTACAAATTGCACCAAAATGCTAAGAAAAGTACTGTTTATGATTTAAACTGTCTAGCTATTCCAATATAAAGGAAGGCTCGTGTTCCAATTTTTTTGCTCCGTCCATGCTTATAAATCATACAAATAATGAATCACTTACACATGCGATATTATATTATACATAAAATACATGCACTAATTTTATGTCGAAATCGAAATCAAATCAAATCAAGCCAAAGACTGGTTCCCGACAAGGAGATGGACAGGCGGCGGGCCATAGTGCGAATTAATTAATTAAAGGCGTATTTATAGGTTAGATTGGAGTCACATCACTGAATATGGTCAAACAATCTTTTATAATGAAAATAAATCAATTGGTTGCCCTTTATTAAAAAAAAACACACACACATGAATATTGATATACATATATATATATATATATATATATATATATATATATATATATATATATATATATATATATATTGCTCCCAAATTAATAATGTCCCCGATACTTGGAATTTGCAAGGGAGCCCCATTAATACGATCAAATTTCTCCGGCTTCTTGCAATCTGTTTTCACAATCTCAACAATGAATGAATGGTAGGTTGGACAAAATCTTTTTTCAACATGAAATATAAATGTAGGAATTAAGTAGTAATCAGTTTTCTATATATAATACAAATTTTTAAGTAAATATAAGAAATTGGAAAAAAGTGACTCCAACTCACAAAAAGACCTTAGATAATTAGGTAACATTTAAACTTACTTTGACTTGAGATTTTACCGGGTACACTTCCATACATATATAGGCCAAATTCATCGACAACTTATAAAATGATCTCTTACTTTTGCAATTTGCTTGGTTTATCATCAATCAAATGGCATTATATATACTGATGAATTTCATCCCATATTTAATAAAATTTAATATATATAAACAGGAAAAAAAAGGAGGAAACGAATACAAAAATATCAATACCGCATAAATAGCCTGACTCTTAAAAAACAGTTTGTTTCGAGCCATATGCTCTAGCATATGAGCACAACATTGATGGAAAACGGTCATACTTTCTTTCTTCATTAAACTGCAACCACGATATTTATTGTTTCGAATTTCTAAAACTAATCTATCTCCTTAATATGTTATAAAAATATAAAACAGATTTACTTCTACTTGGAAGTCCGCTCCCAAACGTGTCTCTTCAGAACTCAATATATATCATAACTCTACTCTGTAAATTTTTTAAAATCTTATACCTTAACATTAAACAAGCTTCCCTCAAACAATCAAATCAAATTATCAGATTATATCAACAAATGTGATTATTTTTTAATTTAACAGAAATTTAACCACGAATATTTTGCAAAGAACTAACTACAACATGTTATGTCTCAATTTTTTTTAAAAAAAAGAACCAAATCGTAATAGTTAGAAGCAAGAAAGAAGACGAAAAATATATAGTTTCTACGATCCATTGATAAACAATGCATGCAATGTATTTGTTCAGTTGATGACCACTTGTATAATTATTTACTATATAAATTCAGTTTATTGATTTAATCTAGTTAAATTTTGGGTTTGATTCATTAAATTTTTTAAAATTAAATTTTGATCCATAGATAAACAATACACACAACCTAATTGGTCAGTTGCTGATGTGGAGCAACTTTTTTTTATTTGACATAAATGATTAATTAGATTTGAATTTATAGCACAATGATAATTTGTTTAGATCGAAGACGCACTGCACCTTGCATTAGATTGCAAGGGAAGAAAGGGTATAAACGGGGGCAATTTTTCCTTTAATTAATTATAGTGTGAACCTAGATTATAAACAAAATTATCAACCCGCAATTTCATGTTTCAATTCTAGTTTTTCCTATAAAAGTTTAAATTTTGTCTTTTTTTTTTTCACACACCATTCATTTTTGACAAAAAAAGGCAACTTAGTCATCAAGTTTTTTTTTTTTTAAATGAACTTAGTCATCAAGTTTTTGAGGGTTTTTTTTTTTTTGGTCTTCTAACTTATCAAAATTGTATTTTAATCATGTAATTTTGTTTTCTGTTGATTTTTTTCGCCAAATTACTGACGCGACACCGGACACATCATCAATTTTCCAGTGTCATATCAGCGCTCCGGTGAAATAGAACTAAAAAAAAACAATAAAACGAAAAATTACATGACTAAAACACAGCTTTAACAAGTAATTAGAAGAGCAAAAAATGCAAACATAACAAATTAAAAAACAAGTTTAGAGTTAAGGTAATAATATCATTTCTTATTTATGACCAAAAATAAATCGTACGTATTATATAATATCATATAAAATTTAAGTTTATTCGGTATAACTATTTAAAAGGAAAAATAAAAACCAAAACGAATAAACAGTTCATTGTTTTTCAAAGTAAAAAATAAAACCTTATTTCTAATATTTTTACATTTAATAATTTTAAAATTATCATTCATTCATATGAAAATAATAATATAATTAATTGTGTTTTTATAAAGCTAAATGACATTTTCATAAATAAAAAACACAAAACGGCAAAAAGTGACCGTCATTTTGGTAAATAAGAAAACATCTAATGGAAAAAAAAAAAGAGGCAACCATATAAAATGTGAGCACCTACCGTGCACACCTATGTGAGCACCGATGATGTGTCACTCACCCATTGGATGTGGGTGAGTGACACATCATCGGTGCTCACATAGGTGTGCACGGTAGGTGTGCAGTATATCAAAACTCATTATATATATATATATATATATATATATATATATATATATATATATATTATTGTTATTAATAATTAATTGTTAACGTGGATTGTTAATCAATTAGCATTTGAAAACGGAAATGTTACACCATTAAGTAAAATAAGATTCCTGATAGGCCGATTTGAGAAAAGATGCGTGTTTGAAAATCTATACTTGCCAATTCTAAAAAACAATCTATACTCTCTCTTTAAACTTAGAGTTTCATTCTCAAAACGCTGGTATTTTTTTTTATAAAATAGATTATTGATATATATGATTATATATAGATTGTGATCAAGATAGATATGGAAAAATAATATTTATAAAAATTTGTATTATCTTATTTTATGATGATTGAGTTCAATGAAAATTGCACCTTAGTATGAACTCATTCTCTCTTCTCAAATGAATTCTCTCTTCTAATCGCTCTATTCTTTTATGACTATCTTATGATTTATAATACGTTATCAGTCGATTCTATAATCAATCGAGAATGAAAATAATTCTCGTTCATTAAATGCCTTCGAAATATCACAACTTATTGTCAATACTCAATTTTATGAGATATTTATTAGTTATATAGAAATAGCATAATTATAAATTGGTGTTCATGAAATATTATGAAAGATATAAATCTATGTCAAAGTTTATTAATATTTATGTTATTTGATTAAAATTCGCATTTAATTTAAAATGATATTATCTTTAAATGAGTATTTCATTAAATGTTTTTGTCTTATATGTTTTGCGAATGTAGGAACAAAATTCAATGTGAAATGACATTTATGATATATTAAGTGATATTGTTGAAGGTAAAAAAATCTACTTAATATACGTAAGAATTTGAAAAAGTACGTCCAATTTCTCAATCTCAGTTCTTTCAAAATAATGATTAAATTCTTTAGTTAATTATAATATTTTCTTATTCAAACCAAAAGAAAAGAGAAAATATTGAAAGTTGCCAATCAATGTGATCCATTCTCTAATGTGAATGTGACGGCGTCAATAAACACAAATGATATCGTGGTTGATTAATTTTCCAAATAAGAAGAATATATTATCTCATATGGAGTGAGATATTGAATTATAAGATTGAGACAAAATATCAAGATATGCGTCTTAATCATGTATTGCATCACTGTTTATATAATATCATACATGAAATACGTAAATAGATTTTATTTATATTTATCAAACACAATATAAAGTTTGTGGAGGTCGCTGATGTCTGCCCAAATTATACTTTCATCGCATGTTGATGTCTGCCCAAATATTGTCATTTCTCATAACATCTTGTCCTACATCATAAAAATTAAAGATTCAAAATGAGTTTATAATGAGCTTCAATGGACTTCTATAGCAACTTGAGTTAATCATTTTCGTAAAGCGAAGACGAATACGAAATAGTTGCTATAGGGGTCTTTTGTGCAGTCACGCAGGCGCGATCGAGACGTGACAGTCCCATTAACACAAGACCTCGTGAAATGTATCTCCATTCTGCAATGAAGTTGGCAAAATTCTTTGACAAGATCATGCATGTCATCAAAATATATAATGAGCTGTCTATGGGTTTTGACAACATTTTGTAATTTGATGTTAAATAATAAATATTTGTTATAAGTAACTTGTAGTTTGATTTCATCAAATTTAAATATTTTATAATATGTCTTAAGAAATTGACTTATGATATGATCAACATTAAATACACTCTAAAGGCAGCATCAACCTTCGCCTTTACACGGCTTGGAGAGGGTGATCTCCAAATATACGACATAGATACGCGGTTTTAGCAATAAACATGGATGGTTTTATCAAGAGTGGTCTGGCTCTCAAAAAATGATTTGTTTCGAGCCAGATGAGTACAACATTAATAACAAACGGTCATACTTTTTTTTTTGGTAAACTTCAACCACGAGATTTATCGATTCGAATTTAATTTAAAATTAATCTATCCATTATAAAAATATACTATCTTGTTTTACAGATGTACTTTTTAGTTGAAATCAAACATCAAACAATCTGTCTGACCGGTTATTTGGGTTGAGAATAAATCTAGCAAACGGACTATGTCAAATTATAATAAATGGACTACAAGTTCAAGTATCTATCCCTCATAGACTATTATTTAAGTACTAAGATTTAAATTATTCGATTTAATCTAGGCAAGCAATAACAAGTGATTTGATGATAATTTAAACTAGTTAAATTAAATTAAATTATGCTAAATTAATTAACTAAAAATTGAATTTGCATAACAGGTTGAAACTTGGGGAATTTTCAAATTCTACAAAATGACCGGGAACACACAACGGTCCAATTAAACTTTAATTATTGTCACATATTGGAATTAATTAACCACAGATTATTTGATGTCACGATGAAATTCCCTGAATTAACTATAAATCTATTTCTAGAATTTATAATCTTATTTTCATTTAACAGTCCAATTATTTCTAATTGAATTTAATCAAAACAAAAACGCGTTATTCAACGGTGGAATTACAGCTGTCGCCTAAGATCGCACATTGAAACCGAATACTATTTCTAGTCGGTTTAACCATGTGTTGATTAATATTTTTGAAACTAAATTCAATCTATTCTCTTTCGAGTCAAGATCAAACAACAAATATGCAAATAATTGGCCAAATTAAAAGCACAAAAATTACGCAAACATTAATCAACAACATAAAAGTAATTCATAAATCAAATAATCCAATGAATGAACAAAATCAAAAATTTGTCCATATCGTGGTCCCGATCACAAGAAAAACTACTCCATAAATTCAAAACTAGAATGAAATCTAATATTCGAATTCATGAATAAACATAAGAAAATATGAGAGGAGAAAATCTCAGCGATGATGCGCGAATCTTGTGTGTGAAGATCGGTTTTTTCTCTCTTTTCTCCCAAGCCGTCGCCTTCTTCAAACGTCTCAAAAGCGTGCAAAGTAAAGTCCCTCTAAATCTTAAGTTTTCCTTTTTTATATTTTTCTCCCAAAAATCCTTCCAAAATTGTTATTTTTCGAGTCCAAATTAATATCCTCCCAAAAATCTCCAAAAACCTTCGCCAAATCTGATGTTGATATCAAGTACACGGACCCCGTGTAGTCATCAGGGTAAGGGTCCGTGTACATTCTGTGCAAAATTCTTTCCGGAAAATCATAGGCACGGACCCCGTGTAGGCATCCGTATACGGGTCCGTGTATACTCTGTAAAAAGTTCTTTCCCTGAAACACTGAACACGGACCCCGTGTAGGGGTCCGGATAGAGGTCCGTGTAGCCACTGTAAATCTCATTCTCGGAGGGTAATTGACACGGACCCTATGTACAGGTCCGTCATGGGGTCCGTGTAGGCTCTGTCAAAATCTTCCTTCGGCTTCTAAGGCACGGACCCTTACACGGGGTCCGTGTAGGGGTCCGAATACTCTCCTTGTTCTATTTTTCTATTTTTCCGGGCATTTCTGACATGTCATTGCGAAGCTTGACTTTCTTTCCCTTCCATTGGCTTTTATCATCTTTTGGTCAAACCTGCAAATGGCAATAATAAAATAAATTAAGCTCGAAACTCGGAATAAAAATGTCAGATGAGCACGAATACGACAAAATAAAGTCCCTAAAACACTATATAATTCGTGCTAATCAACTCCCTCACACTTAACCTTTGTTCGTCCTCGAACAAATCAGACATGAAATAAAGATGAGAAATATCTTAGATTCAGAACTCAAGCAATACAATCAAAACTTCTCAATTTGTCAAACTCATTCACCCCCGGTCAAAAGATCATGCTTCGAATATCACAAGATTCGTTTTCGTCGCAATTTAAGATTCAAACATTTCCCAATAAAGATCAACAGAATGAGATATGTGTAGTGTGCATGTCAGAACTCATACTCATCACCAGCTACTTGGTTTCAGGATCACTTGTTTTCATTTATTTTCGAAACGCCCATATGCTTGACTTTCATACCCCTCTCTACTAAATGTTGAACGACGATGACTTGGTTAATAGGTCTTTTCAAGTTTATAACGTAAGGCCAAGGTTCACGGCTACAATAGAAGACATTAGAATCAAAAGTGAGAGAAAATAAAAATATTCCTGCAGCACATTCATTCAACTTTTGAATCTTCACCAATTACTGTATTTTTATCATCTTTAGAGCTCTATCATCTCCTTTCTTTCTCGTTGTCCTCCAACTTTTACCCACAGATTTTTCGGGTATCTTTAATACCATACACTTTTCTCGCTTTTCTCTTCTTCCTTTATTTCTCTTCATTTTTTTTCAATAACATATCATGATTCATCGACTCACGTATTTCTTCAACTCATTGGAGTATCTTGAAAATTTCAACGTGTACAACATGTTTATTTCTTTCAATCGTAGGTAGGAAAAAAGTGTATAGGCAAAAATTCAGGTAGTTGATGTGGGACATTGAATAAATTACGAATGAGGTTTAATTGTATGTCATTGTCACACACCATTCGATTTTTTTACAGGCTCAAAAAGGGTTACTAGAGACAATAAATGATGTATCAGGTAGGCTTGAAAGGCTCAAACGGTCCAAAGATCGTCTATATCATCCCTAAGTAATCATCGTTCGTATTTTTGCTTCGAGGGCTAATCAGACGAGTTCTAGGTTGTTTCTTTTTTTTTTTTCCTTTTTTCATAATTTTTTTTATAGTTCACCTTGCACAAATTTACCATTAATGAGCAGAAGTCTGACCACGTGCATGAAATGAAATGTCAATAAAAAAATGGTTTATGTCTGACTCTCTCCTTGAAACTACGACTCCTCTCATTCAATACTAGTCATGAAACGATTTCCCGGGTGATCCAAAATCTAACAAATTAATCCGATTATCAAGTAAAGCAAGAGTTCTTTATCTAGATATAGTCCCATCCTACGTGAAAAGTGTTTGTTAAGTGTTATGCAACGATGTGTAACAAAACTGGCCCACCCCCACACATTGAAATCGACACTGCCCTCAGTGTAAAACGATGAATAATGAAGTAGCAAGGCAGTTAAAGCAAAAACACTTCCCTGAAAAAATGTTGAGTAAGTGGTGAAAATGAGGTAGAACTCATCAACTCTTGAGAAAAACGACATCGAATACATAAAGAAACGTAAAAAGGAATAGGAAAAACACTCAAGCACACAACTAAATCCAAAAGAGATTAATCATAAAGATTAAGTGCCATAAATGAACATCAACATCCGAACGAAATGAACAAAATACGAAAACTGATAAACTCCTCCAAAAGTCCTAAAATAACAAAGCAAACTACTCGTCGTCGGATTCGACGTCCAAATCCTCTAGGCCATCGAGTGTGGATCTGTCGCAGGTGGCGCATATATATCATCTGAATACGACTGCGTCTTGGCATGGTGCTCTAGTCGAGCCAATCGTGTGCGCAAGTCATCCATGCAGTCGAATATGGCCGAGAAGACCTGACGAGTACCTCTCGTGGCACGCTGTCTCGATGGCAAATCAACCTGAGGTCATTCTGGGGCATCCAATGCTGCCTCTTCCTCCACTCGATCTTCCCAGGCTCGCTCATCAGCTGTAGGGGGAGGCACTGGTGGGTCAAGGGGATGTGGACTGATATGGCGACTCCTGGGATTTCGGTACCAAGCACCCTGCCTGAAAATGAATACATGCCCTGCATGGCCTGGGGTGATAGCATCTGAGTAGAGGTTGGGAGGAAAGAGGTCTCACTCGTGAGATCTACACTGTGGGCCGCCAAAATCCGAGATATGATGATAGGGAAGGGGGCATATGGCGTCTTATTCTTCGTGAGATCGATGTGGGCGACTGAACGTATAGGAGAAATAATGATTGAAGCCACCGGGATGGCAGGAATGTCCGCCAAGCCATTCAGCATTTGTCTATGATATATAGATCCATATGTCTGACCTCATTGTTCTCGGCCTTCGTCGAAATGATATTCGCCCCCGTGAAGTAACAGATGAGGCGATCTAGTAACGAGAGAGACGTCGGGAGGACGCTAGAGCGAGAGCCGGTTGGGGATGTGAAATAATGTAGACGGCTCCGAGCTTGAGGGATCCAGAAAGTGATATCCGACAAGAAAAGGTCCAACTGATTGAAGACTACCGGAGGCCCGTCATTGGGGACATTCAATATAGGGGCCAGATAATCGCTGGTTAACTCAATAGTAATCCCCTTGACGTAAGTACGGATGTGTTGCATTCTGGTTTTGTCTTTTTCCTCAAAGTTTGCGTAGAATTGCCAAACCAATTCAGGGTAATAAGGGCCGGTGATATCCAGGAGAGGTCCGCATCCAAATTTATCAAATTCTGCCATGAGTGGCACTTCGTGGTCAACCCGTGAATGAATAGAATGTTCCACAATGACTGAGTTCTCATGAAGCACCGAGTACCACTCGAAATTTTCTCGGCTGGTGAACCTAGAGGAATCAATTGCTAATTTGGCGGACACAGAGGAAGAGGAGGCAGCGCCTCGGGCGCGCTTACCAGTCTGTTTGCAAGGAGGGATTCCAATTCAAGCAAATCACCTCAACAATTCAATCACAAAAATCCAATAAATATATCACAAATAGTCCGAACCACTTCACGAGCCTATTCAAACGGCACGATAATCAACCAAAACTCCAATGCTAATCAATCCACAATCGATATGTTCAACAAAATATTATCCCGAAGACTGGACTCAATTGATAACAATGCAATCCTTGGCACAATAAAATTCCAACAGTCCACTACTCGAAGAATAGCACCCAACAATCGAAAACTAATACTCAATCAATAACTGAACGAACAGGCAATAAACCTATGGGAGTGAAGGTGAAGCCACTCTTATCGGATAGAAAATGGGAGGTTATTGCACCGTGGTTGAGGGCGGTCCGACGGTTAATGGTGGAGGGTGCGCTGTGTGGATTGTGGTGGAAGTGGAGTGGTGTGAGAGTTGATTATTGGTGGTACACGGTGGTGAGAAGTGGTGGTAGTGGCGGCGACGAGAGCTGGCGTGAGGCGGCGGAAGAGTGGTGGCTGTAGCGGCGTCGGGACGAGGATAATCGAATGAGGGTTTTAGGGATTTAAGAAGAGGAAGTCGTGATTTTATTCTGGAAACAAGAAAAATTCGAAGGCACAGACCCCGTGTAGGGGTCTGTGTACAGGTCCGTGTATGCTCGGGAAGTTGGCATTTGTGAAAGTTATCGACACACGGGGTCCGGATACTGGTCCGTGCATGCACGGGATAACGGCAGGTTTGAAATTCATGGACACGGACCCCGTGTAGGGGTCCGGGCATGGGTCCATGTCGACTCTGGAATTCCTTTGTTTTTTTTAATAATACCCTACACACACTACAAACCAAACACATATGCGAAGCCAGGAATGTACAATTCTATAAATCTACGCATCAAAATTGAAACTCGATGAAGCACACAAGATGCAAGAATTGTACAGAAACTTCCCTGGCCTATTTGACGTTCTCAGTCCGCTGGTCCTAATAAAATCCCCCACATTCTAGAAATCCCACCGCTAGTGAATAAACTACCTGCACCACCATTCACTGAGATTAGCTCACGAGATATGCATAAAACAAAAAGAACGAAAACTAAAATAAAATATGAAAGAAAAATAAAACTAAACATTGGGTTGCCTTCCAGTAAGCGCTAAATTTATAGTCGATAGCCTGACTGTACTTCCTTTATTCAGTTTGGATCCGGCAGATCCACAGCGGTCGGTTCATCGGGCATAGTACCACCATGATAAACCTTCAGCCTGTGCCCATTTTTTCACGCCCCGAGACCGGGGTTAGTCGACATCAGAGTTGTTTAACAATCACATAATCGCCAAACAACAAACACCGTAACAAATAGCCATAAACAAGTCTTCTTTCATAAGAAATATTGTTTTTACAAGACAAAAAAATGAACATTACATCAGTAGAGTTGCGGAAGCGAAATACGAAATATACCAAATATTGATCCTGGATTTCTTGATGCAATCACCAGCCCCAGAATGTTTCATGTTCTTCATCATTCCCTTGTTCCTCAGTCTTATTGGAGAGATGTAAGGGGTGAGTGCTTTCGGAAACACTCAGCAAGTGGGGGCCGATCGATTACCACAAATACATATAAAGGTAATTTAAAAACATCTTTTTAACAGACTTCCAAAACTTATCATATCATACATTAACCGAATCAGACTCAAGAGGTGAAAAAAACTTATCAGAACAATTCAAAACAGAACATATCGAAACAAACGGAACACGGTTATTCATCTCGTCACCCATGGTTAAATTATTCCCCATATGTTAGTCCTCTGAGGGGTGATAACACAATTTTACACCCACTGATGGGGGCCATAACAGAATTTACAATCGTCGTTCCATATCCAACTAGAATCATAACAGTGTATTACAAAATCAGATTCATCAAACAGTACTTATCAGAATTATGAGAGGACTCAGCAGATTCAAAGAACGTCGAGACCAAAAGAACATATCGTACATCGATCAAGATTTTTATAATACATAATATAGCATTTTTCGAAAATGGTTTGACACACATACAAGCATGTCATAGTTATATAAATTTTAAATTACAAAAAATACATAGCAAAAACTCACTTACCTGATTATTATCTTCGGGATATATAAATTTTAAATTACAAAAAATACATAGCAAAAACTCACTTACCTGATTATTATCTTCGGGATAAAACGTGAGGAACTTGTAGGAGGAATTCTGCTCGAATTCTTCCGAATAGTGGCAGCACTTTGAGCAGTAACCTTAGCACAAAACTTGGGATAAAATGTGGGTAGGACGGAGGTAAACCGATGCTTGCGAATAACCGCTATGGAGCTCAAAAATATGGCAAATTTTCTGCCGAAACTTTTAGAATGTTGGTGGATGTTTTGTGACTTCTTTTTTTATCATCATGCAAGGTATTTATAGGATCATTGAGAGGAGATGAAAAGGTTTCCATTCAATGCCATTACCACCATGTTTATGGCCTCTTTAAGGGCTTTAAACACCATTAAAAATGTTGTTATGGCTCTTCAAATTCCTCTTTGAATAATGGATTGAATGTGTTTTAATTCATGGCTTTGTGTAGCTTGGCTTTGGGTCTTTACACATTCACCTTGAATGCTCCAGTTGCTTCACTCCACTGTCCCATAAGGGAAAAGTTGCATGATGGTGTATGGTCCTGACTACCGTGAACGCAACTTACCTGGCATCAACTTCAGTCGGGAATTGTATAACAGTACCAGTTGTCCCACTACAAATTCTCGATGGACGATGTTCTGATCATGCCAACGTTTGGTTTTCTCCTTGTAAAGCTTGGCGTTCTCATAAGCATCCAACCTAAACTAATTCAATTCATTCAGTTGCAGCACTCTCTCGTCACCTGTGGCTTTAGCATCAAAGTTCAAAAATTGAAATTTCTAAAGAAAAATATTTTTAACAGGTTTGGGACACCACGAGCAATCATTAGTGATGGTGGCACCCATTTTTGCAATAAACTCTTTGAAATTTTTTTGAGCAAATACGGTGTCACACATAAAATCTCTACCCCATATCACCCCCAAACGAGTGGTCAAGTGGAAGTGTCGAACCGAGAGATCAAGCGGATTCTGGAGAAAGTTGTAGGTGTCAGTCGGAAAGACTGGTCAATGAGGTTAGATGATGCTCTTTGGGCATATAGGACTGCGTTCAAAACACCTATAGGCACTACACCATATAGGTTATTGTTTGGTAAAGCGTGTCATCTACCTGTAGAGTTAGAGCATCGGGCATATTGGCCTACAAAAGCACTAAACGTTAACTTTACTGATGCAGGTGAACGACGTCTGCTTCAACTGGATCAGTTGGAGGAATTCCGGAATCTGGCATATGATCTTGCATTGTCATACAAGGAGAAAACAAAGAGGGCTCATGAAAAGCGGATCCTCGAAAGGGAATTCAAAAAAGGTGAAAATGTCCTACTCTACAACTCCCGTTTGCGACTGTTTCCTGGAAAATTGAAGTCACGATGGTCTGGTCCATTCGTGATTTCTAAAGTATTCCCATCGGGAGCCGTGGAACTGCAAGATGGAAAGGATTAGACATTCACGGTCAATGCACAACGGCTAAAGCACTACATGAGTGGCACAATTGAGCCACAACTTGGAATTGCCCGGTTCCAAGACAATCCGAACTAAGACTGATCGACAGTCAAGCTCTTGACTATAAATTGAGAACTACATCTCTTTCTCTTATCTTGCATTTAATTCGATTTTTTTTAATATTAGTTATGTTTTATTTATTTTTATTGTTTTGTTTTCTTTTTAAAAAAGGGACAAATTTCCAGAGAGCTCGGCGCTCGAGCGGTAATTTTCTACCGCTCGAGCACGAACACTTTATTCGGAAACAAATTCCAGAGAGCTCGGCGCTCGAGCGGTAATTTTTACCGCTCGAGCGCGCCTGCAATTAAAATCGCGAATTCCCTTTCCCCTTTCTCATTCTGAAATTTCCCCAAATCCCTCACAAACCTTCTCGCCCCCTTTTCGGTTTTCTTGTGCAGGAACTTCGATCCCTACTCAAATTTCTGGCAACGCGGCACAATCTTCATTAGCAAGCAAGAACAATCTCTCTCCGGTCATCCAACATCTCCCTCACCACCACCATGGAACCCAAGAAATTGAAAGGTACTCCTGGTTCCTCTTCATCTTCATCTTTTGATAGAACACGTTTTGTGAATGAGTCGGCACGAGGTCGTTATGAGCATGATAAGGTGCATCGAAACCCCATTTCCGAAAGGGGATTTCGCCGTCAACCTTGTGAAATTGGATAGACGAGGTTGGGTAAAATTTGGTGAGAAACCTCAGGCGGCAGTGGTGTCTGTGGTTAGGGAATTTTGTACTAATGCCGGTGAAACAACTTATGGTAAGGCGTTTGTTGGAGATCGGCTTGTGCCGTTTGATTTTGTCACGATTAACTCTCTATTAGAAACGACCAAGGTTGATGACTCCAAATTTGAGGTGTTGGTGGCTAACCCCAATGACACTATGATAATCGAGACTCTGTGTCTCCCAGGGGCGGCCTTAAAACTATTAAGGGGACTCCCGAGTTGTTTTGACGAGAGATATTTGCTGGCCGATATTGCCCTCTAGTACTTATTTTTGGCAATGAGGATGATGTCAGTCTCCCACAAGAGTGAGGTGCAGAAAGAGCGGGCGGTGGTGCTCTATGCGATATCTCAAGACTACGCCATCAATGTGGAAAAACTTCTAAATTCTCAGATTATGATGAGCATTAATAATAGCTACATCGGTCTTTTCTTTCCTACCATCATATCTGAGTTGTGTGCACAGGCGAGGGTTGTTTTCCGGGACGACGAGGAGTGGTTACACCCAATGAAGCCCATTTGTGTGGAGAACTGGCGGCGGAAGAGGGCAAAATGACAGGTAGACTTCCCCACTCAGGAGGAGGAGGCAGGTGGATCAAGCACCATCGTCCCTCGTCGCCCACTGCCCCGCAGGCCCACTCAAAACGAAAAAATGGATGAGGGTCTTGCCTTCATGGCTCACCAGGCACAGGTCAACACCAACTTTGAGGCACATTTTGCCCATCTTGACTCCATGATGCGCACTATGCTCATCCACGGGGGCGTAGACCCAGGGACCATACCACAACTTCCGCCGCTCATTCCCCCTACCAGTTTCAATACGACTATCTTCAGCAGGGGGTTGCATCAGGAGTGCCACCACCCGATCATGACGAGGAGGAGCCTTGATCAGGGGAGTTCATTATTTCCCCTTCTTTGCATTTTTATATTTTTTATTGCTTTATGTAATATTTCTTACCGTTGTTTCAGTTTGGCATGCATTTATTTTGCATTTTTTTCTGTGTCTGCATTCGTGTTTGCACTTATGTGTTTTGGTCTTTTTTGCAATGGGGACATTGCACACACTTAGTATGAGGGGGGTCGTTTCGTATGTGTCTCTTTCGTATTTGTCTTGCATGTGTGTCAGTTGATGGTGAAACAAGTAAATTGGTATCCAATGATGATTTTGGGCTAAATGAACTGCATGTTGCTTAGTCTTATCACTCGTTATGAATCCCTCAGTGAATTGAAATTTCTTATAGGCACATATAGTGGATTTTGATAGTGGTGTGAATGACAGCTAAGTTCAAAATAATCTGTGAGGAAAACTGAAAAAACATGAGATTCGAGTAGAGCTTGAATGAATTTCTGTGGAAATAAGCGACTGACCAGTAGCATGAACTCGAGTATAAAATCAAAAGTATACCTCTAATAACCTTCATTCCAATCGTGCATAGGACCTAAAAATTCTTCTCTAGGCCAGATAAATAAACATATCCTTTATTCCAATCCTTGGGAGTACGCACGAGAAAACTATGCATAAAAAAAAGATGAAATCAAAAGGGGATGTATGGTGTGGGGGAGCCAAAAAAAGATGAAATCCTATCCCAAGGCTAAAAAGATGGAGATGTAAGGCGTTGAGGAATGTCAGATAAAATTTCTGACAAGTGCATAGTGAAAATGATCTACGTACTCCCAATATTTCTAAACCACTTAAGCACTTATGGCTATTGACTCCCTAAATTTTGATGTTCTACTATGAAACTCTACCGCTTTATGTGTTTACTGGTTGATCCCGAATAGAAATAGAACTCTGGAGAGAGAAACTTGCGTAGAATTTTTGATTCGGCGACCCACGTGATTTGCGAAGAAAACTATCTGAAGCACAAGCTAGAAAAATCCACGACACACGACCACACCTTTTGGGAAAATAAAAATATGTTGGGGTGTTTTTAAAGGGGTATTAATAAGTGCTGTGATGGACTAATTGGATGTAGTTCAAAAACCAGCTGAGGCATAAAATGTCAGTTTGCTGTTTCGCAAGCAGTTTAATTGTTTTTAATACTTTCACTTTGTGTTTGTTTCATGTCTTGGATGTGGTCTGTAACCTAATTTGCTTGAGGGCAAGAAAAAGTTTAGTATGAGGGGGTTCATAGGTATGATTTTTACATGTTTTACTGCATAGTTTTGTGTGTGTTTGCATTGTGCATGCGTACATTTCATTTACATTTTGTTCGTTTTAGTGTAAACATTTTCATGTTATCATGTCTCACTTGGGTGTGGCGAATTTGTAGGAAAAATGACCGGAAAACTGATATCGGACCAAAATGTGAAAAATTGGGCAGAAAGACTGGCACCCGAGTGGTAGAAATTTACCGCTCGGGCGCGAGAAGTGATTCACGCAGCCAAAGTATAGAAGATTTGGCGCTCGGGCGGTAATATTTTACCGCCCGAGCGCGAGTGATGCTTCCGAGAAGAAAACATACAGAAGACTCGGCGCTCAGGTGGTAAAATTCTACCGCCCGAGCGCGACTGCCGCATTCCCCAAGCAATTTACAGAAGGTGTGGCGCTCGAGCGGTAACATTCTATCACCCGAGCGCCACCTATTTTTGGAAAAAGTTCTTGGCCGATTCCTTACCTTATTTTCTGGATGTGGATGATATGGAAAGGGATTCTGGGACATTTTTGAGGGTATTCAGACATATTTCAGCAGCCACCACAAGCTTTAGAGAGGATTTTGCTCTTGGAGATAGAGATTCGAAGATTTTCGGGCATCGTTCCTCGCACTTTCGTCACGAATAGAATTTCTACTCTAATTTTTGTCATTCAAACATTGTTTTGTTTATTTAAAATATGAGTTCAAGTAGCTAACTTTAAATATTTGTTGGGATTTAAGGGGATCCTACCCCAAACTTTGATTTAATTACTTTATATTTCGATTGTTGCGTTATTCTTGAATGTGCTACTGTTTTTCATCGTGTTTGTTAGAGCGTAGCTAACTTTAACAACATTTTTATATTACGAGTGAGTTCGAGAGAATAACTTGTGATAGGGAACGAGTAGTATAATCCGTGGATCTACAATTTACATAGATATATGAAATTAGATACGCGCTGATAGTCATAGTCCGGTAGGACGAAAACTAGAGGATTTCATAGATCGACATGCAATTCACTTTTGATAAATAATTAAAGACATTTAATTACTTCACTGAGTAGAATTGGTTTGGCATAGCTCGAGAGAATGTGTTCAATTAAATAGGAAATCATGTCGGAAACATACAATCACTATCGAATGAATGAATTAATTAACGAGAGATAGGTGAACCTATATTCCCAACAAATGTATTTCTCATTGAATTTTAATCAACCATTTTAGATATTATATTTCATTATTCAATTCTTGAATCATTTTATTTGCATGTTTATTTAAGTATAGTAGTAATAAACAATCAATCAATTTTCGTTGTTAAATATTTAATAACTGAAATAATAATGGTCAAACACAGTCTCCAGTGGAACGATACTCGTACTCACGTACATTATACTATTACTTGACATCGTGCACTTGCGATTAATTTTTGAGCATACAAAATCATATTTTTATTAAGAATTCCACAGTGCAAGTTTTGCTCGATCATGTAACATTTTTTGGTACCCAAATTTTCTTAGTCAAGGAACTTTTTACTGCGGTGTTGGACGTGGTGTTGGGCAACACCATATGCAACACCCGTTTTGTATGCCACCTGAGGTAGTCATTTCTGAGTTTATAGCAGAAGGGTTTGATATGCTCAGGCTTATTGCAGTAGTGACACATGAAATGACGCTTTCTTGGCTTGGAATTTGGGGTTGAAGCAGGTTTCTTGACTTGTGACACCTTTGCTGAAGAGTGAGCTTTTGAAGGTGAGGGAGATGAACTGGATGATTTCAGCTTTTTTTCAGTGACCAACCTTGAACTTTGCGTCGTCTTTATCGGTGGATTTTCTGGTAATGGTTCAATACAGTCTTCAACACCCTTCAAAAAAACTGTGGTCCTTGAACGGGAGTTAGACGAATCACCATGTTCATACATAATTTCCACATACCCAAGCCCAGATCGGTTGTCCTTTCCCATGGTCAGCATTGTGTCAAGTTTTGAGGAGCTTGAATTGAATTTTGCAAGTGTTTTTGATGCTTTTTCAAGATCATCCTTGACCTTACACAGTTCAAGGTCCTTCCTAGTCAGTAAGACTTCAAGACGTGACAAGTTACTCTTCAACTCAGTGTTTTCTTTTGACAGTTTGAAGTTTGTCTCATTTCGTTTGAGCCAATCATTCTAGAGTTCTTCATACATCATCTGGATGGTTTCCACAGTTAGTTCTTCTTGGTCAGATTCCTGGATATTATCGAGATCTGAGTTATCCAACGATTTATCATTAAAACATTGTGATATTGAAGTAGTGTTTCAGCCTAGTGTTGCAACACAATTAGCAACACCAAAGGGATTGACCTGCAGTTTCTTCATATCTATCTGGATGGCAGTAAGGGAGGTACAATCGTCTCCTTCCTTAGAATCACGGTCTTCATCAATGTCCTCGTCACTCAAGGTGACTACCATGTTTTTATTTCTTCGAAGTCGGTTGGCACACTCATTTGCATAATGGCAAAATCCAGAGCATTCTCAACACTTGACTGAGTCACGTTTCTTTCCCTCTGGACGCCCAAAAATTTCATTCTTTGATCTACAATTCCCTTGAATAGATGCAGGCATTTTATTCCTTTCAAAAGGAACAAAAGAAGATTTTGGTGTTGACATAGTTTTCTTTTTGTCTCTCATTCGTTTCAAGTAGTCAACAAACTTCTTAATAATCAGGGAGATTGACTCCTCGCCAAGATCAGATTCATTTGCCTCTTGAATTAGACTGTTCATGGAGTCATGTGTGGTTTGTAAAGCAACAGCCTTCCCTTTATTTCTTTTCTGTAGGTCCAGATTCATTTCAAATGTTCGAAGTGAACTGATCAGGTCTTCCCGGTTAAGTGTAGAGGTGTCCTTGGACTCGTCAATGACACATATTTTGATATTGAAGCGTTCAGGGAGGGATCTCGGGACCTTGCTAACCAGCTTTTCGTTTGACATAGGACCACCGAGACTAAAAGCCTCATTTGCAATGTCACGTAATCTTCGATCATATTCTACAATAGTCTCATTTTCCTCCATTCTCAGGCTTTTAAATTTGGAGGTTAACATCTGCGAACACTTTCAGACCCTTCGTAGTGTTTTTGAAGAATATCCCATGCTTCTTTGGCAGAGATGCAGTTAGTGATGAGGCTAAACATATTGGCATCAACATAGATGAATATAGCATTGAGTGCCTTTGAGTTAAAGTTCGAGGTTTGAACTTCATCATTGGACCATGAATTCTCTGATTTACTTCTATTATCTCCATCATCATCAAGTATCCTAGGCGGAGACCAGCCGTCTAAGACTCGTTGCCATGCTCTTTCTTCAATGATTTGATGAACATCCTCATCTTAACTTTCCAGAGTACATAGTTTGAACCATCCAAAACCGGTGGTCTAAAATAAGTGCTAGATGCTAGCGGATCCATCAAATTATTAGTGTATTTCCTGTAAAGACAGCAAATGACCAGAATCAATCACTTAGTGTATCAAGCGTTGGGTCTGATACCACTTGAAAGTGTTGTTGCTAATAAACTTACAGAAAATATTCAGTAATTGATATATCAGAATTTTTGTGTTGTGCTAAGGTGTTGTCAACACCAGTACACAACACTGCAGCGGAAACTATTTGTTACTTAAACAGGTATAATTGCAATAAATAAGCAGAGACCAAACTTTCAATCATGCACAAGTACGAATACTTGTGCGATGTCTCATGGCAAAAATTTCACTAGTAAAATATGTAAAAACGTTGACACCAAAACAATCCTAGTGAGAATAACAAAACCAGATTCCTTGAGACTCCAAAGAACTAAAGATGCATCAAAACTAATCACATAAAAACCAGATGCATAAAGTAACAATGTATTGCTTGAAACTAATCGAAACCAATCTTCGATCAACACTCTGCGTTAATGTTGTTCTTGAGTGTTCGAAACACCGATCAGCAACACGGTTGTGACGTGAGTCAATCACACAAACGAATTTTTGCCGAAATCTTCTACTCCGAGGAAGGTCCTACAACAATGTTGTTTAACTCAGTTGTGATCGTCTCAAATCTTATTCTCTCCTTATTCCCTTTTTATATATCTATTTTCCTATTTTTCAATCTCTTTCCATGGATGCTCAAGATCTTATAAACAAGGAAAATAAACAATTTATTAGGAATTGATCTATATGTCAGGCTAAGATATCAAATCTTAGAGATAAGTCTTCAATTCAAATACATGGAATATATCTTATCATATAATCACTTTAGATTAGTCTAGAAATGCAAAATCATAATATCTCATTTAAATGGAGTATAGATTAAATAGGAATAAAATATTCCTTTCAAAGTCCATACATGAATCATGGCGGTTTATTTCATCCTATCCATATGGGCATTGCCCCAATGATAGGATGGATGGTCAAAATTTGCCCATGCATATATAGGACCATCTTTTTTTTTGAAATTTTATGTGTGACAAGATCTCACCCGTTGAAATGAAGTGAGGGTAGTGCCCACATAGGTACAGTGAGGACAGTCGTCAAATCTGGGGCGTTACAAGTGGTATCAGAGCCAACCTCTCTTAGTACGGTGTGGTTCGGGGACGAACCAAGCGGAAGCTGGTGGGCATGTGAGGCCCGGGGCCGAAGAGGGCGGGGGGTGATCGCCGGTACCATCACTTGCACGGACAATGAGCGGCTCCTGGCAGGCTTCTAGGTGGAGGGAACATGAATGAACCGACCCACACGGGAATGAGAGGGATTCCGAGACTGTTCAATGTAATGGACTGTACAGTTGAAGAAGGCTTAAAAGATTTGATTGGTACTACTCACATCACGAAGGTGCATCTTCTTTTCGGTAGCTCATCACATAAGAACTCCAAAGTTAAGCGTGCTTGACTTGGGGCAATTTTGGGATGGGTGACCTCCTGGGAAGTTTCCTAGGGTGCGTGTGAGTGAGGACATAAGCACGCTGGAAAGACTCGTCTTGGTACAGTGAGGACAGTCGTCAAATCTGGGGCGTTACAAGTGGTATCAGAGCCAACCTCTCTTAGTACGGTGTGGTTCGGGGACGAACCAAGCGGAAGCTGGTGGGCATGTGAGGCCCGGGGCCGAAGAGGGCGGGGGGTGATCGCCGGTACCATCAGTTGCACGGACAATGAGCGGCTCTTGGCAGGCTTCTAGGTGGAGAGAACATGAATGAACCGACCCACACGGGAATGAGAGGGATTCCGAGACTGTTCAATGTAATGGACTGTACAGTTGAAGAGGGCTTAAAAGATTTGATTGGTACTACTCATATCACGAAAGTGCATCTTCTTTTCGGTAGCTCATCACATAAGAACTCCAAAGTTAAGCGTGCTTGACTTGGGGCAATTTTGGGATGGGTGACCTCCTGGGAAGTTTCCTAGGGTGCGTGTGAGTGAGGACATAAGCACGCTGGAAAGACTCGTCTTGATACAGTGAGGACAGTCGTCAAATCTGGGGCGTTACATCTCCTTTTCACTAGACTTCTCCTTTCTATCATCCTCTTGACCAGTTTTTATTTCTTCAAGCTAAAGTTATCATGTAACACCCCGAAATTTAAAAGTTCACGAAAATAACATGCATGCAATTATTAAATTCTCCTGTATTTTAATTACTTGTTTTAATTGCATGAATTAATTATGTTGTGCATATTTACATGTTTTAAATATACTGTCTGCATGGTTGCATAAAAATGTATTTTTAAAGATTATTCAAGTTGCGATCGAGGAACGGAGACTGATGACTGAAAAATAGAAAATGATTTTTATTAAATAGTAGTTTTTAATTGTTTAAAATTTGGGAGATGCTTTTTATTATTTTTGAAAAATAAGGGGTTTTGAGGTGATTTTATACGCCGAGACGTAATTTTTATCGGTGTTGGTTTTTCAACAAAAATGCGAACGTTTTGACAACCCGACTAATAAATTCACAAAATTTATTAAACAAAAACTATTATAATATTTTAATTAATTCCTAATCATACACTAATGGGCCTAATTGCATTCTTAATGGGCCTAAGCTTGTTTAAGGGATTAATTAAGTATTTAAAATAACAAAAAAACCTACCTAGCATCACAAGTGATCGGCCACCCACTTTTAAAAATCGAAAACTCTCCCCACCCCTCTCTTATCTCACGGCATACACAACTCACAATTTTAGAAAGGAAATTCGAAGGGTGCTAAGGAAACAAAGCCAAGGTTGCGTCCCGTTCTTCGTCGTCAACGTTTATTCGAGCGTATATAACGCAAAGGCACGCCATAATTCTTTGTTTTCTCATCAATCACACCCTATTATGTATTTAATTATGATTGGCATGAAAATCAAGTATCTCTTTTGTTATTTTCGTTTTTATGCATATACATGGGTTTAAAGCATGTTTGTGTGATCCAAAACTTGTGATAACTTTGCACAAAGGGGCTGCCATGATAGGGGCATCAATGGGGACGTTTTCCAGAAGATTTAGGGACCCATAGATGAAGGTTTAAGGGCTGGACAGTAGGTTGAAGGAGTTTGAACGAAAACTGCATATTATGGGGGGTTGCGCATGGTTATGGTGACGGGTTGCAAGGCTGGGCTCTTTTGGGACGTGGGGCCTGGTCCAGATGCTTGCTGAGGAGTCGGTCTAAGTCCTAGGAGGGTCGACCAGGTCCTGGACCAAGCGGTTAGGGGCTGGAACCAAAATAGGAGGAGTTAGAGTCCTATTAGGACTAGAACACCCATGCAGAAACACCAGCAGCAGTAGGGGCGGGCTCCAGGGATTTTGTGGGCTTGAATTGAGTTAAATAATGCTTAGTTATGTGTTAGGAAGCTTTGGTTAAAGTTTGGTAAGGTTTGGAGAAGTTTCGAGTCCATACGAGTCAAAACCGAGAAGTACGTTTAAGTTTAAAAACGAATCGGGAAAAGTCTAGTTTTAAGTTTTATAAAATTATGAAAATTTAGGTTTAGGCTTAAATAATTATTATAAGTCTAAGTTTTTAATTTAGGAATTTTATATGAAATTTTGGTTTAATTCGGGATTAAAACGCATTAATATGTCACATTTAAAGAATAATTTAAAAGTCATCGAATTAGGCTAAATAAAAATATGAGAAAATTCATGTAAGCTTAAATAATTATTTGGGACATGTTAGAGTCAATGGAATTAAGAAAATGTCAAAAATGTGGAATTTTACGTCTAGGGGTAAAACGGTCTTTTTACACCTAAAAAATTAGTAAACGTCATGGCAGTGCCCGTAATACTGTTTTATGTGCTAATATGATTATTTTCAATGGCTATGGATGTTTATGGGATTTTATATGTTGAAATGAATATTTTAAATTTTGTTGGAATTTTATATGTTTAGGGATTTTTACGACGAAAGATTTATTTTAAATGTTTATGACTTAAAATGCTAAAATGTTATGTTTATGATGTTGAAATGTTTATTTAAAAAGTTTATGAATTTTTATATATTAATATGTCAATTTTAAATGTTTATGAATTTTTATATGTTAATATGTTTATTTTAAATGTTTACGGATTTTTAATATGTTAAAATAGTTATTTTAAAATATTCATGGATGTTTATGATTTTTAATATGTTAAGTTATGATTTTTAAATGTCTATGATTTTTATGATGTAAATATGGACATTTAAAAGACATGTTGCATGCTTGGTTTCAAAATAAAAATGATATTATATGCATGTTTTATTAAGTGATGGAAATACGACATGTTGAAGGATGTGAAGGATTGTGACTACAATATGTTGGAGATATCGTGAGGGTTATGGTCCCAGTGGGAGCCCGACGACCGTGTTTCCTTGGATACGGATACGAATACGAATACGAATACGTGATACGAATACGAATATGTTAATACGTAGGCCAAGGCCCAGTTGACCGGTGAGAGTGTTGCTGGTGTCCGCGCCGCCCAGTACTGTGGTTTTTATAGATGGATCCATCGCCCAATACGTTTAAGAATACGAGTCACAATCACGATCTGAATTCAACAAACACAAACATGAACATGAATACGAATATGAATATGGATACGAATATGGACATGAATATGAATATGTTTAAGTCATATGTTTATGTCTTTTGAAAATGTTTTTATGCATAATGAAAATGTTTACGAAAACGTTTATGTTTAAAGTTTATGCATCTTCATGAAAACGATATTTTAAGTACAAGTATTTTTCACTGTTATATGTTAACTGTATTACGTATTACTCGTTATCAAGAATATGACGTGTTGAGTCTTTAGACTCACTAGGTGTGATTGATGCAGGTGATTATGATGATTGTGTTTATGGAGGTCTTGATGGTTGATCTGACTGGACTGAAGGTGCACATAACCCGATGACCGACGTTAGTTTTCCGCACTAGTTATGATTTATGATTTTAAGATTTTGTTAAAGATATTTTATGACTTTTAATTATTTATGAGTGGTTTTTGAGAGGTTATAGTATGGGCTATTTCCTTTGGTTTTCAAATACTATTTGGTTGATGTTTTATTTTAAAATGGAGCAAAATATTTTATAAAAATATTTTCATGTGGTAAATGTACATGGCCGAAAATTGAGTGTTTTTTTTAAAAAAAAAATATTTCTAGTACTTTTTAAGCAAAACGAATAAAAAAGGGAAGACGTTTCATATCAACCAAATTCTTAGCATCATGCTAATTACATACAAAAGAAAGGAAAAGCACGGAAACTAGCAACTCCGCAGAGGAAAAAAAGTGGATGGACAATCCTAGGAAAAGAGTGCGCAAAACTTTCAACCATTTTATCTATGATTTATTGTGAGGGTTAATTTCATGATATGATACGAAAATGAGAAACTTCCTTGAAGCAAACTTACTGGGAATGCATATCCGCACAGACATACAAATAATTCTACATGAGAAAGATTCATATTAAACGAAATCTTAGGTGGAAACACAATAAGGAAATGGGACGACACGTGGGTTTAAAGAAAATATGGATTTACGAAGGAACATAATGACAACCGAAAAAAATTGAAACTCTTAAATTGCACACGCTACCAGATCTTTTAACCGAATAACTTTTGCTTCTCGGTTTTTTCGTGCCCAAAACGCAGCGGAAGTTTTAAAAATATTATTTTTATTTTGACAATCAAAATATTTGTTGAGCACTCGTATGGTTTTATATATTCAAACATTCATAGGGCGTTAGAATATTATACCTTTCGTGAACTAAATCACTTGACTCCAACTAATCCGGTATAGGCAGATATAGGTCTTGATGAATCCCTACGAACGTTCTTCAGAAACTCATTTCTTTATTCTTCTGATCATGTCCACGAGTAGACGATTTGTTCCTCTTCTAATTTTCACTAGAAAAGTTAGAAGAGATTTTACGTTGGAGATCAAAGTTTGAGAGACGGCTCAAACTTTTTTCAAAAAGAAGTGACCGAAATTTGGAGAGGAGGAGGAGAGTGATTTTTCGAAAATCACTATGATGGAGGCTAGGGTGATGGCTTGATTATTATCTTTTATAACTAAACCATGACCTAATTCACATAATTAACATTAATGGACTTGATTAATTAATTGAGCTAGTCCAACTAGTTTAATTAATTAATCAAAGTCTATTAAGAACTTTAATAATTTAGCTTGTTGGGCTTGTACTCTTACAAGTCCATTAAACACACTTCCCACTAATTTTAATTTAATATTTAATAAACTCAACTTTTGAGCTTAATAAATTAAATCGATTATAAATTCAACATTTTAATTTATTATTTAAATTATAAATTCAACTCCTTGAATTTTATCACTTTCAAAATACAATATTGAATAAATCCAACTTTTGAGTTTAATAAATTAAATTCTCAGATTTTTTAAATTCAACTCCTTGAATTTATTCTCCCAAATTTTATAAATTCATAAATTCAACTTCTTGAATTTCCTATCTCATAAATTCAACTCCTTCAATTTATTTTTTCAAAATTTAATTATCATAAATTCAACTCCTTGAATTTACTATATCATAATATAAATTCAACTCCTTGAATTTATTCTCTCAACGGAAACAAACTATCCAGTGCTTGTGTGACCTTCAATGGTTCAGGGATACAGCTAGTCGTGGGCTCACAACTCTTTGTGATTCAGGATATAATCCTTTATTCGGACTTACCCTTATTTGCCACATTTTATATATCAACAATTGATCATGAGAATGTCAGAAATCATATTTCTGATTAAACCCATCGCATCATGGTAAGAGAGTCTAGTAGCATCGCTCCATGATTCCCTAGGTATCACTGATAGCGCTTGCAAGAACAAGTCGATTATTATTAGCGTACAGTACGGTCCCTTCATCTCATATATCCCGATCGGATTTGTAACCATTGGTTCATCGAGGGTTGCATAATAATTCGATAACTATGTGAACGTACATCTCATACTCTGGCCAGAGATTCCACGCACTATTATTTCATCAGATCACATAGGATATCCACACCCATAGGTGAGCGGTGAATCCCCGACAACAATGCACTGGCTCCTATATGTGTCGTAACTGTACCCAACCTCGCCACCTGATGACTCTCCTGGAGCCGGTAAACGAGTCAAAGCACAACCCTAGCATATAGATCCTCAGTGTTGTCCCGGGTCGTAAGGACTAATCGTGTATAATCATAACCAAAGACTTATCCTCTCGATGAATGATAACCACTTGGAAAGTCCGAGGGACGGTTGTTCGTTATAATCATCATATAAATACACATCTGTATGTTTGGACATCTATATGCCCTTACCAAGAAACGCAGTACACAACATCACAGATGCTAGTCTCAAGCTCAAGCGGCCTTTATCCTTATTTTAGGCGGCTGAATCGACTAGGAACGAATTTAGAATATGCAGTGTGTATAAATGAGTTTCAACATCGAATTACGATTCATTTGTATTAAAGCATAATCAAGGGCTTTATAAATGCTGATTGAATGGGTATAAAGATAAAGTAAAACGAAACCATTAAAAAGTAAATTATATTAAAATAAAGATTGTTTATTACACTTGAGTCCATAAATTCCCCAGCCAACAGTTGGCTTACAAGGCATCTACTCTAACAATCTCCCACTTGCCCTAGAGCGAACTACCCATAAACTTTAATCACATTGCTTCGCGATGCTTTTCAAACAATGGTCTTGGCAAGGGCTCTGTAAGTTGATCAGCAACATTATCTGCAAAGGGGACTCTTTCGACTGATATATCTCCTCTTCCCACAATATCCCGGATGATGTGGAACTTCCTCAGTACATGTTTGGATCTTTGATGAGACCTTGGTTCCTTTGCTTGCGCAACGGCACCAGTGTTGTCGTAGTAAACCGGGACTGGATCAACTCCATTAGGAATAACACCCAACTCTTAGACAAAATTTCTCATCCAAACTGCCTCTTTGGCTGCAACAGATGCAACAATGTATTCAGCTTCAGTGGTGGAATCCGCAATGGTGTCTTGCTTGGAACTTTTCCAAGAGACAGTCGCACCATTAAGCATGAATACAAAGCCAGAGGTCGATTTCGAATCATCTACGTCACATTGGAAGCTAGAATCAGTGTAACCTTCCAATTTCAATTCTCCACCCCCATAGACCATGAACAAGTTCTTAGTCCGTCTCAAGTACTTAAGAATATCTTTCACATCCTTCCAATGCATTGGACCAGGATTCTCCTGATATCTACTTCTAACTCTCAGAGCATAAGCAACATCAGGACGTGTCGATATTATACCATACATGATACTACAAATAGCTGACGCATATGAAATACTTGTCATCATCTCAATCTCTTCATCAGTTTTGGGACACATAGCTTTAGATAGAGTAATACCATGACACATTGGTAAGTATCCTCTCTAGGACTCTTCCATAGAGAATCACTTCAGAATGATATCGATATAAGTGGCTTTGGTGAGTCCTAGCATCCTTTTTTATCTAACTATATAGATTTGTAGTCCCAATACATATGATGCTTCACCATGTCTTTCATGGAGAATTTACTTGCTAACCATACTTTAGTCGATTGCAGTAATCCTACATCATTTCAAATGAGTAGGATGTCATCAACATAAAGTATAAGGAATGTCACTGCACTCCCAGTAACTTTTTTGTACACACATGGTTCCTCAGGATTCTTAGCAAAACCAAACTCTTTGATAGTGCTATCAAATCTGATGTTCCAACTCCTTGACGCCTACTTGAGACCATATATTGATCTCTGAAGTTTGCATACCTTATGCTTACTTCCTACTGGCGTGTATCCCTCAGATTGAGACATATAAATTTCTTCTTTGATGTCTCCATTGAGGAATGCAGTCTTTACATCCATTTGTCATATCTCATAGTCATACCATGCTGATATGGCTAGTAGTATTCTAATGGACTTAAACATAGCAATCGGTGAAAAAGTTTTCTTATAGTCAACTCCTTGCCTTTGAGTATAAACTTTTGCAACCAGTCTTACTTTGAAGGTCAATACCTTCCAATCTGCCCCAAGATTTCTTTTGTAGATCCATTTGCATCATAAGAGAACGATTCCCTCAGGTGGATCCACCAATGTCCAGACTTGGTTTGAATACATAGAGTCCATCTCAGACTGCATGGCTTCAAGCCATTTGGATGAATCAGTATCAGATATTGCTTCTTTAAAGTTCATTGGATCACATCCAACACAAGACTCATCATGGTCTTGCTCATGAAGAAGTGTATATCTAGCAGGTGGTCTAATAACCCTATCAGACCTTCTAGGAGCTTGTACTTCAACTACTGGTTGTTGGAGATTGGGTTCAACTACTATAGTTGAGGGAGTATCTTGAATTTCTTCAATTTCTATCATCTTGCATTTTCTATCTAATAGAAATACCTTTTCCAAAAAGTGGCATTTCTTGAAACAAACACTTTTGCTTCATTGGGGTGATAGAAATAATATCCAACAGAATTCTTTGGATATCCTACAAAGTAGCACAAAGTGGATCTACTATCCAATTTATCTCTCACTGTCTGCTTCACGTAAGAAGGACATCCACATATTCTCATGTAAGAATATTTGGGAGTTTTTCTCATCCATATCTCATATGGTGTTTTATCCACTGCTTTAGTATATACATTATTCAACAACATTTCCGTAGTTTCAAGAGCAAAGCCCTAAAACTTTGTAGGCAATTCAGTGCATCTCATCATAGATCGAACCATGTCTATCAAGGTTCGATTACGACGTCCATAAACACCATTCAATTGTGTGTTGCTGGTGGAGTCCACTGTGAGAGAATCTCATTCTCTTTTAGATAACCCAAAAATTCAGCACTCAAGTATTCTCCATCTCGATCAGATCGAAGTGTCTTAATACTCATTTCTAGTTGTTTTCCTACTTAAGATCTGAATTTTTTGAACCTTTCAGATGCTTCAGATTTGTGTTTTATCAAATGAACATACTCATACCTCGAATGGTCATCAGTAAAGGTAATGAAGTAGGATTGCCCATATTTTGTGCTAACAATTAGCGGGCCACAAATGTCTGTGTGGATCAAATCCAATAGACCATGCGCACGTTCCACGTTTTCACTGCTGTAATCTTTGTCATTTTTCCTTTTATACAGGATTTACAAGTAGGTAGGGAATTTATGTCTGACAAGTCAAACATGCCTTTTCTCCCACTAGTTTGTGCATCTTTCTTTGGAAAATGTGACATAGTATAGCGTGCCATATTTGTGTGGGATATGGATCTAACTTTCTTTTGTTTGTTGTGTGGGAAAATGCGCTAGGATATTATTAAACGGAATCTTTTAATTTTAAGTTATAAAGATCGTTTGTTAATTCTCCAGTTCCAATCAAACATTCATTCTTGTATAAATTGCAAACACCTTTAGTAAAAACACAAGAATAACCATCCTTATCAAGCATAGAAATAGAAATAATATTTTTAACCAATTCAGGAATAAATAAAACGTCTCTCAAAAACAAATTAAAATTATTGTCCAAAATTAAGGTAACGTCTCCAATGGTAGTGGCAGCAACTCTTGCTCCATTTCCTAGTCTTAGAAAGGTCTCGCCATCTCTAATGTAACGTCTCGAGAATTTGAAAGTCCACGTGAACCACATACATGCAAGTTATTAAAGTAATTTGGTATTTTATTTAATTCCTTTAAAGCATTAAATGCATGTTTATTTCATTATTTTGTTTTTAATTATTTTGTGCATTTTATGCATAATTCATGCATGATAGGATTTAATTCACGATATTTTAAAAGTTCATGCATTAGGGTTTCTAGATGCATTTCACGCTCGAACGAGGAACGGAGCCATTTCTGCATCGATCTCTCGTGTGCTTATGTTGTCCATCAAAAATTTGACATGAAACTTGCATGGTTTGATTAAATGCTCACGCTTCTGAATATTTGTGCAAGGGGCTGCTGATCTAAGGTCTTAAGGGGCTATTTATGTCAAGTTCTTGAAGTTCACAGACTGTTCTCGTGGCTTAGTGCAGTAGGTATCCAAGTAGATGCTAGGGCCGAGAGATTGGTTGAGAGATTGGCTTGTTTTGCTTGTGGTTCGGTGACAGGATGGGGCCGGTAGTGCAAGGGCCACTCCAAGGTTTCCGATCCAAAGAAGGAGCTAAAACATGAAGTTCAATTGCTGGCTGATATAGTAGCCAAGGGACTTTTGGCGAAGGCAGGATCTTTTGATGCTCTTACTTTGGAGAAATTTCAAGCCATCACTGTTATCACGGCTGGACAAAGACTTAATTGGAAGCACTTATCGTCAGCATTCTGAAAAACATTCTTCAATCCTCCAAGCAATCCAAGGGATTTTCTGTTCAACTGAGCTACTTGCTGAAATTCAAAGGGTTGGTGGCTGATCTTTCAGAGAGACCATCAAAGTTCAAAGTTTTCAATGCCAAAAATGTTCAGCCCCCGAAAACCAAACTGGACATCTCTCCTGATCAGTTTGTGAAGATCAAGAAGGAGATTGGGACTCAACAGGCTACTCCCAAGTCAGTTAAAAAAGCCATGACTCTGGCACAACTGAAGACTACAAAAAGGAAACTGATCGTCAGTGGATTAGATTCTGAGGAAACACCATTTCAGCTGATTACTAAGAAGCAAAGGACTCAGAAGACAAAGCCAGTGGCTAAGTTGGCATCTATCCCAACTGAGAGACTGAAGCCATCAGATTCTAAACAGCCTATTCAGGATATTATTTTGAAAGCTATTCCAGCTGATCAGAATAAGGAGTCAGTAAAAGCTTCAGCTTCTTTGATCCAAATCAAACGAACTTCAATTTTTGCTCCTGCTCGACCCAAGGGAATCGTAATTCAGGAAAGAGTGGACGCTACTCACTCTGGATTGAACATTCCACACATTTTTTCTGATGAGAAAGGAAAAGGCAAGTTGATTGAAGAACCAAGGCCATCAAATGCCATTCAAACTCATATCGACCTCATATGGGAACAGGTCAATGCCTTTGCTGAATCAAAGCTGAAAGTTTTTTATGCGTGGACTAGGTTCAAAACGCACACATTTGCCAAACAGCTGAAAAAGAAGTCGAAGTTGAATACATTCATCAAGCTGGAGGCAACTGTTCTCAGAATGGTCAAGGCTGCTACAATAATTCAGGCTTTGGGAAGAAAGAATTATTTCTTTGATCAAATCAGAGCCAAGAAGTTGGGCCAACTGATTGAGAAATTGAAAACCAACTATATTCCCACAAGTCCAACTGCCTACAATGATCGAGTTGTGCTCACGCAGCTGGAAAATGATCTTATGGCTATGCAATCACTGATAAAATTTTGGGAGATGGATCAGGAACTGATCAATCATGAAGGCACTTCAGAAGATGAAGAAGATGATTCGCATTCTCAGCACAGAGAGCCATCCCCTGTACAGACTGCTGCTACAACTGAAGAGCCAGTTCAGGATGTGCCTCAATCTACTGCTGCTGATCATCAAATATATTCAGAAGCTGACTTGACACTTGAAAATATTGATGAAATCATTCAGTCAGTGGTAGAATAATTTCAAGCAAATGCGCTTCCACATAATCAGTTGATCGCCCAACTGATCAAGCGGCTACAGAAACTCTTTTCCCTGTCTCTACTGATCAAGAGGTTGATCAAGAGGTTCAAACTGATGTGCCTATTCAATCAAACGTTGATCCAACTGAAGTAAATGTTGTCACTCAGGAAGCTCAGTTGCATATTGAAGAACCGCAGCAGGATTCAGTTGACCAACAGTCGAACCATCAGTCACTGACCCAACAACTTAAACTACCGCAGATACGCAACTGAATCAGCAGGGCAGTCCATCTACTGCTCCTAATCAATCTTCTTCCCTTCCAGTTCAACAAGAAGTCAATGTGGAAGACGTGCCAAAGATGACACAAGAGGTAACAGAGGTTTCTGACCGAACTTTGGTGATATTTGATCGATCTACCAAGGAACAGGAACAAGGGCCGTTTGGACCAGTATCTCCTCATCCTTCATCAGACATGGATTTGGTCCTTGAAGAAATTCAGGACATTCAACTCAACATGTCCAAAATAATGCAAGAAATAAAGGAGATTCAAAGCACTCAGCTTTCTCATTCTCTGAAGTTGAACTCCTCCAGTGAATTTAATTCAGGCAAACTGAAATCCATTCAAACAGCTGTGACTTCCATATCCTTTGCAATCGACGAGCTCAAGAAGAACAGAGGCCTAGCTGAAAGTCTTTCTGTTACTCAAGACTCAATCAGCAAGAGAGTTGAATCCATGGAACTATCTGTTTCAAAGAAAATTGATTTGCTGCAGACTACGGTATTGACTGCTGTCAAAGACATTGCAACTGATGTTAGGATTCTTTCTCTCAAGGTCGATGTGCTTGACAAAAAGGGGGAAACAGCTAGGTTAATGAAAGAATAAGAGAGGATACAGCTGAAGAGACATTCTTTTGTCAGTTATTACTTGAAGATTATTTGTTTTCTTTGTACGAATCTGTACATTAGAAATTATTTTATCTACAATGATTCTTAATTCAAAAGATCAGTTTATTATATTATGAGTTTTGTCAATCACCAAAAAGGGAGAAATTGTTGGAAACTAAATTTTAGTGATTTGACAAACTAAGCTTCTAAACATATTTGAATAACCGATCAAAGGCAACGAGATTAACTGACTGAAATAATTACAACTGTTAGTTGTCACTAGCTAAATATTAATGCGTACCAGCTAAATATTATCCACGTCATCAGTTTAAGCAGTAATATAACTGACTGATCAGTTGGGAATTGATCGGTTGAAACAAATCAGTTATGAACTTTCCAGCAAAGTATCTTTCAGCTGATCCCTCAGCTGTATACGTCATCAGTTGAGAACAACAACTGACAAATAGTACAACAGACTGCAACTAGTAGTGGAACGCCGCATTTCAGAGATTCTAGTGTACGAATGTCATAGAATATCGACGTGGCAATCAACAGATATAAAGTTTCAAATGATATTTAATATTACCGTTGAGAGGGAAGCCTATAAATAGGTGAAGAGAGCAACCGAGAATAATAACACGCGAACTACTATTCTATTCAAGCTTGCTGTTATTCTGCTAAAATCACAACTCGCATTCAGATATCAAAGCTCACTCTTATCATATTTATCAGTAGCAATCAAGGTTACATTTACGAGCTTGCTAGCACCTTGAAATATTTGTTAGATTTATTCAGTTGTGTTGTATTCAGTCACGCATTGTAAAAGCTTTTGTGAACTAAGAGTTTTAGTTTGGCAGTGTTAAGACCAAACTGAAGTGGGTCAGTACAGCGTTTGTGGGGACCCGGACGCTAATTCATTTCTTAATCATCTTTGGGAATAATTAGCTCAATTAAATAAACAGGGTCTAATTTTTTTTTAAAATACAAGAGTACGCAACATATGAAATAAATCTTATTTCATTTAGAAGATCAATATCCAGATCTAAGTACAAGTCCTGTACAAAAGTAAATCATAACAGCTATTGTTCATTCACTACATGTCAGGTGATGAAACAGATCTAATTCTGGGTCCGAATCTCCACGCTAAAATATAATCTCTCATCCTCGTCTTGACCCTGATCCTGTCCCATTTGTCATGCACACATACAAACAAGACAACAACTGGATAACTCCGGTGAGAAATACATTCTCAGTATCAATCATGTATACATGCAATCATATAAACAGATATAAAAGCATGAAACAAATATCAATAACATGTATCAACTCTGAAATATGTGTATCGATATAAAGCTGTAAATAAAACTCTGGACTAGTCATTTCAAACTCGACTCATCTCTAATCTAGGGATCCCAGTTGAATAAGAACGCAACGTTCTCCCACCTACTTTCCCCAACCAGATAGTGGTACGTTGTTATTCTCAGACTTTGGCTATCTATATCGAATATCTGCAATAGAAGTCGATCTACTCCTAAGCACATTGATATATTTCCAAAAGTCCAGTGACTTAGCGGTTCAACCAAAGACTACGCATATCTGCCCAAGACTCTAACTCATGCTTTTCTATAAATCAATAGAATAAGCATATCAGTCTCAAACATTGCAACATATCGAGGCAATGACAATTCAGTATGTGATATTGGGAAACTCAAGTTAAATCTTACTCAAGTTGTGCAATCCCGAATCAACATTGATTTATACCTTTCTTTCTGTCACTCTGACTCTGTCGAAGTCTCGGACTCTAATCTGTCAATACTCAATGTCCAGTTGAATCCGATGTCGATAAGAACACGATACTGAAGTCGGATTGAAAATCGGACGAGGGGATTTTGCGTAAATCACAAATATAAAATGTGAAAAGGCGTAAGGATTTCTCCTCTACTTCCTGAAGCTCTTTTCCGTTTCTTTTATTGAAGGAAATGAATGATATACATATATATACCTCCACTTGCATGCTAAAGAAATGTGGCTCATTTTCACACATTTCAGTCGGCGCTCGGGCGATCGAAAAGTATCGCTCGGGCGCGGAACTTGCTGTCCGGATACTTAGCTTATTATCCATTGGCGCTCGGGCGGTTACAAACTACAGCTCGGGTGCCGAACCTTCTGTCCGAGACAAATATTTGTTGAACACTGGCGCTCGGGCGGTCAAAAACTACTGCTCGAGCGCCAAACGTTATGTCCATGGAATGTCCTTGTTGAACATTGGCGCTCGGGCGGTCATTTTCCACCACTCGGGCGCCAATAGTTCTGTCCAAAAATTGCATAATTCATATGCTTTGCCCAATCTGATCTCGGAATGGTCCGTCTATAATCACATCAATTCAAAATCGATAATCTCAACTTAACATGATATAAAATCTCGGGCATTACAACGTTTGTATTCGATCAAAGTCTTTTAGTGAAAATCCTATCTTCGTGATAGAAGGGGTGACATAGGATTTATTATATTCTCCGAACATCCAGAAACAAATCGTGTGTTTTTCATTTCAGTTATTCTATCTTTCAGTCAGTTTATTTCCGCAACTGTTTTTCAGTTAAATTGATTGTTATCGACTGACGAGATACCGAGTGTCAGTTTGTAGAATACATAATCAGTGAGTGTTTATTCAATCCCCCCTTCTAAACACTTATCACCTTTGTAACCAATCCTTTCATCTTGAATCTGAGCATCAGTCTGTTCACTATACTGACTATGCTGGTGCACGAGTTGGTGATTTAGATCCTTAAGTACTTGGATCTTCTCTACCAAAGTATCACGTAACCCGATGAACTCTGCAACAGTCTCTTTGGAGGTCTCAAACTCTTCTTGGGCCTTCCTATTCCTCTCTTCTGCTTCATGCAGATACTGAGCATAACGTTGAACATCACTTCTCAAGTGTTCTGCTCTACGCTGTAACTCATCTTTGTCTAACTCTAAGCAGTAGTTATGCTCCTTGAGTTTCTCTAGCTTCCTCTCTAAGCTCTTAATGTAGCTACTCTGGTCAGCCATATCCTACATCCAAATCATGAGGGTAAAGGTTCAGAAATGATCTTCAAGAATACAAATCGAGTTATAGATAATTACTGGAATGAACAGAATCAGTAAGCCTATAACATTTAGTAGAAGAAAATAGTTCAAAAATTTTCGGTTATAGAATTGCGTGAAAATTTTACTTAAACTCCTTCACATCAAGAACATGAATGGTACCAAATTTGGTGGAAAATTACTAAGCCGTTTGGAAATGAAAATTCCTCAAGGTTTCGAAAAATTGGAAAATTTCACGGACATGATGATATCACTATCCAAACAAAGGATTTTTGGGTTCGTCGGTGGTGCTAGAATAGAAGTTTGGTTCTAGGTTAGGTTCTCCTCGTCTAGAGCTTTCCAACGCATAAAAACACGTCAACTTCCATGTCATTTGCAAGGTCTGCTGCATGCGCTTGCTGGAATTCGCGGTCTACTGCAATTTTGATGCTACTGCAATAAGTTTTCTGCTTTTCCAGCACTGTCTACTGCTTTCCAGCACTGTTAGAACCAGTCTGCTGCATTCCGAATCTACTGACTCAGTCTTCTGCATTCCGATCTACTAGTTCTTGTTTCAGACTACTGGTCTGATACTACTGTTTTTCGATCTACTGGTTATGGTCTGCTGGTTTTTTTTCTACTGTTTTCAGACATATGTACTGACTTCCATCTGTACGTCTATCGTTTCAGTAGTCTATTACAGTATTTTAATTTCAGTAGTCTATTTCAGTCACCTTCAGAACTTATTTTCAGAAGTCTGTTAGAACTTATTATTTCTAGTTCCTCCTCCCCAGATTACGAAACATGGTTTGCTCTGATACCACTTCAATGTCACGCCCCGGGACGGGGGTTGGTTGACACAGGCATTGCTCTCAAATTTACATTCGAAAACAACAAGTCTCAGAAGTATATAATTCAGAAACCAGTTTTTTTATTCATAAATACTGAATAATTCAATGTCTGATACAAACTCAATGCCAAATATTTTACAGCGGAAATGTAAAACCAAATAAAACAACGACTTGACAAATGCAGCGGAATAAACATAAACTAGAACTGATAAACAACGGTCTTCTTCACCAGCCCTAGAATTGAATCTTCTCTTTTTCTTCTAACTTTTCTTCCTCGTTCTTATCTGAGATGGGTTTGGTGGGTGGGTGATATGGTTGTCACTCAGTAAATAGGGGCGAGAATAACTCCCAGTTTTCAAAATCGTTTTCAACGGAAACAGTAATACAGAAAACTCTTATTTTCATAACAGAATTCAGAAATCACATGTTTCAGAACAAAAATCAGAATTAGTAAGCACTGAGCACGTTAGTGAATTTCATTGCTAAACTGATATCAGTCCCCTATATGTTCTCTCCTCTAAGAGGTGAGGCCAGAATTCAGAGATGTTCAGAATATATATTCTTACCATTAGTTCACTAGGGGGTTTCAGTGCTTCAAAAATCAGATAGCAAAAATCGAACATACAAAAACTGTGCTTTAAAACAGAATTATCAAACTGATTTCAAGATATTTATATATAAGACCACTTACAGTAATTTGCTAAAAAGTGTTTCGGTTGAAGTCTGAAAATCTGGTTGCCTCGCTACTGGATTTTACAGCTCGAAAATTGGCACTCTCTTAGCTCTAATTTCAAGTGATAACTCAAGACTTGTGTAACCACAATTTCAGAGATCTGATGGTGATATTTATAAGCCAAATTATGATTGTTAGACTCCCTATTAATGGTCATAATCTGTCATTAACAACCTTTACTCCGTGTTAAATGTTTTAGTTACAAGTCATAAACAGAATCAGTAGCTATCTGTTGAAATCTCGCTACTGAATTCTTTTGCTGTTGGATTCAGTCTGCTGGAAAATATCATATTCTGAAATATTAGTTGTTGCTGGAATTGTTAGCTTCTGCTGAAATTTTCTTTTGCTACTGAATATTGATAGCTGCTGCTGAAAATTCATGTTCTCACACCTAGTTCTAACACTATATATATCTATCTATCTATATATATATATATATATATATATATATATATATATATATATATATATATATATATATATATATTGTTGTGAAAAAGTAAAAATTTACGGTAAAAAGTAAAAATCTCAAACTCTCAAAATTATCAAACTACACACTTTATAATATTTTTCTCTCAACTCAATTGTTATTTCATTCACAAATGAGTGCTCTATTTATAGAGTTTCATATACAAATATTCCAAAATAAATTACCTCATTACATACATCATCACACACTAATTTTCAATATTCAACACCTAATTTTACCTAATTTTCAACATTCAACATTCAACATACATATTTTAATATTATATTTTCAACACTCCCCCTTGTGATGATGATCATAATGATTGTCTTCATTACGTGTTTTTATACTGCCTCGTTAAAAACCTTACTTGGAAAAACCCATTGGGATAAAAACCATAGTAAGGGAAAAAGAGTGCAGTCACGTAAACTCCCCCTGATGTTGACATGAACAGTTCATCACAAATTTCATATATTGCGCATCCCAATATTATATATGTGCTTTCTGAATATTGACGTAGGAAGTGCCTTTGTGAAGAGATCTGATGAGTTTTCACTTGATCGAATGTGACGAACATCAATACATTTATTCTTCTCAAGCTCCTTGGTGAATGCGAAGAACTTAGGAGGAATATGTTTAGTTCTGTCGCTTTTTATGTATCCTTCTTTCATTTGAGCAACACATGCAGCATTATCTTCATATAGTATCACAGGTTTCTCGTCGAATGATAATCCGCATGAGATTTGGATATGTTGGGTCATTGATTTTAACCACACACATTCACGGCTTGCTTCATGTAGTGCAATAATCTCGGCATGATTTGATGAAGTTGTTACTAGTGTTTGTTTCTGTGAACGCCAAGAAATTGCAGTGCCTCCACGAGTAAATACATATCCAGTTTGGGAACGTGCCTTGTGTGGATCAGATAAGTATCCAGCATCAGCATAACCAATTATACTTGGATTAGCATCTTTTGAATACAAAAGTCCCAAGTCTGTCGTTCCTCGTAGATAACGGAATATATGTTTAATTCCATTCCAGTGTCTCTTTGTTGGATATGTGCTAAATCTTGCCAACAGATTCACGGCAAAAGATATATCAGGCCTTGTACAATTTTTAAGGTACATAAGGGCACCGATGGCACTTAGATATGGTACTTCTGGACCAAGAATATCTTCATCATCTTCACATGGACGGAATGGATCCTTTTCTATGTTTAATGATCTAACAACCATTGGAATACTTAAAGGATTTGATTTATCCATATTAAAACGTTTAAGGATCTTTTCTGTATAATTTGTCTGGTGAACAAACATTCCACATTCTTTTTGTTCAATTTGCAAACCCAGACAATACTTGGTTTTTCCAAGATCCTTCATTTCAAATTCTTCCTTCAAGTACGACACAACTTCTTGAATTTCCTTACTCGTTCCAATGATGTTTAAATCGTCAACATATACAGCAATAATTACGCATCCGGATGTTGTTTTCTTAATGAAAACACAAGGGCATATTGAATTATTTACATATCCCTTCTTCATCAAGTGATCACTTAGCCGATTATACCACATTCGGCCGGATTGCTTTAACCCATATAATAATCTTTGTAATTTCACAGAATAACATTATCTGGGTTTTGAACTTTGTGCTTCAGGCATCTTAAATCCTTCAGGGATTTTCATATATATATTACTATCAAGTGATCCATATAAGTAAGCTGTAACAACATCCATAAGATGCATTTCTAAATTTTCAGATACCGCCAAGCTAATCAAATACCGAAACGTAATTGCATCCATCACAGGAGAATACGTTTCTTCATAATCAATTCCAGGCCTTTGAGAAAAACCTTGTGCAACAAGTCGAGCTTTATATCTTACTATTTCATTTTTCTCATTTCGCTTTCGAATAAAAACCCATTTGTATCCAACAGGTTTTACACCTTCAGGTGTAAGGACTATAGGTCCAAAAACATTACGTTTATTTAGCGAATCCAATTCAACCTGGATGGCATCTTTCCATTTTATCCAATCCTGCCGATTTTTACATTCACCAAAAGATTTTGGTTCATGATCTTCGTTATCATTTATGATGTCGATTGCCACATTATAAGAAAATATATCATCAATTTCTTCTATATCTTTTCGGTTCCATATTTTTCCAGTATTAATGTAATTGATAGAGATTTCATGATTCTCGTCAGTTTGTGGTTCTGACAGAACATTTTCATCATCATGTGTTTCTTCAGGAACATCATTCTCTATTTTGTGATCATCATGTGTTTCTTCAGAAACATCATTCTTTATTTTGTGATCATCGTGTTTCTCTATGAATTTTCTTTTACGAGGATTTTTATCCTTGGAACCGACTGGCCTTCCACGCTTCAGGCGTTTAATGACATCATGAGTATCTTCCATTTGTTTCTTTGGAATTTCAATTCGAGCAGGGGCATTTGCAGCATGTATATATGATTTAGTTACCCCTTTTGTGTCTGCAAATGCATCTGGTATTTGATTTGCTATTCTTTGCAAGTGCACAATCTGCTGTACATCCTTTTCACATTGTTTTGTTCTTGGATCCATATGTAACAATGATGATACATACCACGTAATTTCCTTTTCGGTATGTTTCTGTTCTCCCCCTAACATTGGGAAGATTTCCTCATTAAAATGACAATCAGCAAAATGTGCTGTGAACACGTCTCCTGTCTGAGGTTCAAGATATCGAATGATTGATGGACTATCATAACCGATATAAATTCCAACCTTTCTTTGAGGTCCCATTTTCTTTCGTTGCGATGGTGCAATAGGCACATACACCATACATCCAAAAATTCTCAGATGAGAAATGTCTGGTTCTTTACCAAATGCAAGCTGTATTGGGGAGTATTTATGATATGCACTTGGTCTGAGGCGAATTAATGCAGCGGCATGTAAAATTGCATGTCCCCATATAGAAATAGGGAGTTTTGTTTTCATAATCATTGGTCTAGCAATCATTTGCAGACGTTTAATCAATGATTCAGCCAATCCATTCTGTGTATGTACATGAGCAACAGGATGCTCAACAATGATTCCCATAGACATACAATAATCATTGAAAGTCTGGGAAGTAAATTCACCAGCATTATCAAGTCTAATTTTCTTGATTGTATAATCGGGAAATTGATTTCTCAATTTTATTATTTGAGCAAGTAATCTTGCAAATGCAACATTTCGAGTTGATAATAAACATACATGTGACCATCTGCTGGAGGCATCAATCAATACCATAAAGTATCTGAATGGTCCACATGGTGGATGGATTGGTCCACAAATATCACCCTGAATACGTTCAAGAAACATTGGTGATTCAATTTGGATTTTGCCTGGTGATGGTCTTATAATAAGTTTTCCGAGAGAACAAGCTTTACATTGAAACTTATTATTCTGAAAGATCTTCTGGTCTTTCAACGGATGACCATGTGTATTTTCTATAATTCTTCGCATCATTGTTGAACCAGGATGTCCCAATCGATCATGCCAATTGGTTAATATCGAAGAATTATCAACTACCATGTTTGATTCAATGGGACTTATATGTGTATAATGCAATCCAGTAGGGAGCATTGGTAATTTTTCAATCACATATTTCTTTCCTGATTTATATGTGATAAGACACATATATTTCTCATTCCCTTCATTCATTGTTTGAGTATCATACCCATGGGAATATATATCATTAAAACTCAACAAATTTCTTTTCGATTGTGGTGAATATAAAGCATCATTGATCAAAAATTTTGTACCATTAGGTAACAAAAATTGTGCTTTACCACGTCCTTTAATCAAGTCTACAGGACCTGATATTGTATTCACCGTTGTTTTTGTTGGTTTTAGTTCCAAGAAATATCTTTTATCTCGGAGGATAGTGTGCGTTGTACCACTATCGGGTATGCAAACTTCAGTTTTGCTCATTGTATTTTCCATATTTGAACTTCAAAAAAAATATGCAATGAAATAAATTACTGGCAATATATATTTAAATATAACACATATCATAATTATACAATAAAACATTATTCTATGAATACATGAAAAACAAATTATTGTACATTTATATTCTACCACTATATTGTTCATTTTCAGAAAAATCATTTAGAAAATCTGCAGCATCAAAATTGTTCATTTCTATCCCACCAACATGTTGATCATTTCCAGAGAAATCATTCATAAAATCACCAGCATCAAGATGAGTTGAATCACTCAAACGGTCACTGCGTTCAGTGAAGTTGGTCTCCTTTTCTTTCCCCTTTAATGATTCTTTATAAAGTTTACAAAGGTGCTCAGGGGCTCGACAAACTTTGGACCAATGTCCTGGAGTACCACATCTGTAACAAGAACTTTCATATCTTTTTGAGTGATTCTCATTAACACTTGTATTCTCATGATGTCTTTTCTGTGGATGGTTTGGGACGCTCTTTTGAGATGAGTTATAAAAATAACTATCTCTATTATTTTCAAAACCACGGCCTCGACCACGACCACGACCAAATCCACGTCCACGTCCACGTCCACGTCCACGTCCACGACCTCGACCTCGACCTCGACCAAAATCTTGTCTTTGAATTTGATTTTGGTTTCGAGGTTTAAATTCATTTTTATTTACAGCATTTACTTCGGGAAATGCTGTTGATCCAGTGGGTCGGGACTGATGATTTCTCACTAGAAGCTCGTTGTTCTTTTCCGCCACAAGAAGACAGGCGATGAGTTCAGAATATCTGGCAAATCCACGTACTCTATATTGTTGCTGTAGAGTAATATTTGATGCATGAAATGTGGAAAATGTTTTTTCAAGCATCTCAGATTCAGTAATCTCATTGCCACAAAATTTCAATTGCGAGATTATTCTATACATCGCCGAATTGTAATCACTGACTTTTTTAAAGTCTTGGAATCTTAATGTATTCCATTCATCCCGGGCGGTCGGAAGTATAACTTCTCTTATATGTTCAAATCTTTCTTTTAATCCCTTCCACAAAGCCATGGGATTTTTTTCAGTCAGATATTCACATTTCAATCCATCGTCGAGATGTCGACGTAAAAATATTATGGCTCTTGCCTTTTCTTGTGACGTGCATATGCCATTTTCTTTAATGGTCTCGCTTAGACCCAATGACTCAAGATGCATTTCTAGATCTAGAGTCCATGGCATATAATTTTTCCCAGTAATGTCAAGAGCGATGAATTCGAGCTTTGTCAAGTTTGCCATGGTGGTACTAAAAATCACGATGCATTTTATTAGTTAATGAATATTGCAATACAAAGTAATGGATAAACAACAAGTACAAGTATTCGTAAAAATAAAGAAAACACACGAGGAGGATATTCTCCGATAAATACAAGACTCGTGAGTATGATAACTAAAATAATTAAAAATAACCTTGCGAAAGCCATCTTCTTTTTTCTCCGAAAATTTGATGAAGAATAATTTTTAGAGAAGAAGAGAAAGTTGGGGTGATTGAATGAGTTTGAGAGATCATATTTATAGGGCAAAAACTAGCCGTTTTGTTACCGTTTATGACCGTTGGTGAATAAAAGAATAAATGTATGTATTTGTATAATTTTATGGTAATAATATGGTATATATAATATTAGACATGTTTAAATAATTATATATATCATATCATAATATTATAACGACTGTCATAATTTATTTTGTTTAAAAACCTTATAGGCTTTTATACTTGTCGTATCCTTTGCCGGGAGTGTGGGATGTCGTCTTAACATCCTCCCAGGATTTATAACAAGTTTATGAAAAATTTATTTTTATTATTTCTAATAATAACATTATATTGTATATTAAATAAATACACAATAAACAAATAACAGTAAAATAAATATAATTACTTTTGTTACCTTTTTCTTCTGTTTGGAGCTTGGAAAAATATGTAGGACTTTTAGAGCTTCGTGCTGATAACGTGTTGTGAAAAAGTAAAAATTTACGGTAAAAAGTAAAAATCTCAAACTCTCAAAATTATCAAACTACACACTTTATAATATTTTTCTCTCAACTCAATTGTTATTTCATTCACAAATGAGTGCTCTATTTATAGAGTTTCATATACAAATATTCCAAAATAAATTACCTCATTACATACATCATCACACACTAATTTTCAATATTCAACACCTAATTTTACCTAATTTTCAACATTCAACATTCAACATACACATTTTAATATTATATTTTCAACATATATATATATATTAAAGAGATATATCTTTAAAAAATAAAGAGGGATACGGCTGATGCAAGATGGGCCAGGAGGCACAACTATATATTATGACATGCAACACGGCCGTACGTGATGCATATCCATTCGCAATTATTTACTCGTAAACCATAGAAAAAAATTACATATCATCGAAATAAAAAGAAAATCATAATTATAGCAAATGTACAAAGTATACGTACGTGAAAGTTTGATTCATTTTCTCCTTATACGAGACTTGATATTTTAGGTTCTATTTATTTATTGTATATAGAGGATATTTTCATTGTACTATTGAAATTTCACGTGCAAATTATAACTAATACATGCGAAATAACTACCCAAAAACTGTGGAGCCAAGAGTCCCAAACAATATGTGATTCAAGACAAGATTGTTTAATCAATTAATCTTTCGAGATCAAAATGCATAATATATTTGAAAAGCTCATATCGAATCAGATTGAATGAATATTCCCTCAGGTTAGTCTGTTCTGGTAGGGCTCTAAATGAATCGAGCCGGTTCACGAATGTTTCGAGCTGAGTACATAAATATTCGATTTATATTTAAATTTATCGATTTCGATTTTCAAACTTTTTTCGAGGCAGACTCAAGTCAAAATTAATTTATTTAATAGTTCGTGAGACGCTCACGAGACATAAAATTTAATAATTATATATTAAATATATATTTCGAGATTTAGGATGTTTCGAGCTTTCAAATCTTCATTCTCAAAAATTACTATTTGAACAATAGTTCAAATAACTCGAGAATATGTTCAAAGATTTCAACAAATTAACAAACTCGAATATATTTAATTCGATATAAATTCGAGCTTCAAATCGAGATCAAACTCGAATATATTTAATTCGATCTAAATTCGAGCTTTTAAATTTTGTTAGTATTTGACTCGATTTGGTTTATTTAAACCCATATGTTTGAGTAATTTTAATCGGGTATCTGACATGTCAGGTAGGGAAAACACATACCCGATTGTGACCAGACAAAACTGGGTACCCTAAATTATGCGGGCACCCGATTCTGGCTACCAAATAAAATTATATATATATATATATTATAATAATAATAATAATAATTGTATAGTATATAAGCCAGTGATATTAAACAGGAATTTTTTGATTGCATGAATAACGGGCGGGAAAATTATTTTTTTAAAAAAAAGAACAGTAATCAATATATTAGAAAACAGTTACATAAGCTTGTACACAAGGGCTAATAAAACGAGGGAGATTAAACCAATTCCATTAGCACTTGTTGCTTTGAGATTAGTGATAGAGACGATGTCCAGTAAGTCAACTTGTTTCTTGAGTTTTATTAATTCTTATGTGAAAACAATATTTACTTTAATAATATTTTACGATTTTATTCAATTTTCGTATTTACTTTATTTGTATACTAATGCAAGCTACATATATAAAGTCCTTGAATATATAATAGGTATCATTAGGTCTGCCTCTTGACGTAAGATCCTGAAATTCATCAATAAATATATCATATATTCTAAACAAGTTCTTAGTCAAATCAGCTGCCTTAAATAAGGATAAATATCACTTGAATCTGAGACTAGCATATGTGATGTGACATAATGTTTCATTGGTGAAGGTACAGAGATGTTCGTTCATACATATGAGTAATCATTTGATGATATACTGAACAATCCTCCCTCGAACTTTTCAAGTTATCACTTATCGAGTGAAAAATTATGTGGTTATGGTTGTACATCATTTGACATTTGATCCAAGACAACATGGAGGATCTGCGTACTAGAACCGAACTTGAACTCGTTTACCAACTCCATTGAGAGTCATCAAGTGGTGAGGTTGAGTGTAATTTCAAAATGTGTAGGAGCAAATGGATTGTAGTCGATGATTCACCGCTCACCTACGGGTGAAGATATCCTATGTGATCTGATGAGTTAATGGTACAAGGAATCTTTGGCCCGAGTAAGACATGTGGATTTTGTAAAGACATTTCTCAGTTGCATATATCGTGTCACTATTATTACTCAAAGATGCATCACATCGTTATTAAGTTAATTTGCGACTCTAGATATATCAATGATTGCAGATTCGATCGAGATATATGAGTTGAAGAGACCATACTGTACTCTAACCATAACTTAAGGTTCTTGCAAGCACCATCAGTGATACCCAGAGGATCATGTGGTGATGTTATTAGACGCTCTTATCATGATCTGATGGATGCAATCAGATTTGAGTTCTGACGTTCTTGATCAAATGGTTGATGAAAGAATGATGCTAATTAAGGTAAGCATAAATATGAATAAAATTTATTCTAAATCACATGAAGTTTTGAAATCACTGCCAGTTATATCACTAAAACACTGAGACACACAATTATTGGATTCAGTGTTCCCGTTGAGATAGTCAAGTTCAAGGATTTGAATTTGATGACTATAGTTTGATGAAAATCAAACATATGACTTATAAAAGGAGTTTATAATTTGATTACATATAATTGAATATATGAAAGTTAGCTTGATTGTAAATTATATGAGAAGAATTGAACTGTCTGTTTTAGTGAAAAAGTTCACGAAACTGGTAGTTGCCAAAAACGGATCAATGGAAAAATTTGTTTTTCAAAATTTTTAGTTTTCATTATATGAACGGGATTTGTGCCCTCGATACATCGATGCTTTATGAGTTCATGATTATTTATTTAGCAAATTTAGAATCTACTAATCAAATAATAATTTAGTTATATTGACTACTATGTACAAGATTCTAATGGAATATTATAGAGGAGTATAGAACTAGGGATGACAACTTTCCCCACGGGTTTGGGGCCCCGCGGGGAAAACCCGAAACGGGGATGTGGATCCCCGATTTTTTTGGGTTTGGGTACGGGGATGGGGAATTTTTTAAATCCCCGATGTATTTTGGGGCGGGTATGGGATTACTATCCCCATCCCCGAAATCTCCAAACCCGCCCCGAAAATAATATCAATAATAAAATAATAGTATTATTAACATTAATAATATAATAATATTACTATTTTTTAAAATATTAATAATCTTATTATTATTAATATTGATATTAATATTAATATTATCTCTAATAATAATAGATAATAATAACTTTTGGTTTGAGAAAATCTCCGAATTCGTCATCGTCTTGCCAGATTAATATTTTTGAAACGAGGATGGGGACGGGGATGGGAAGTTGATCCCCGAAGTTTCGGGTTTGGGGATTCCCCGAACCCGAAAAAGCGGGGATCGGGGCGGGGATGGGGGTGGGGATGTAATTCGGGGATGGGGATGGTAATGACAAACCCGTCTCCGCCCCAGCCCATTGCCATCCCTATATAGAACTGATCAACTAATTAATAGTTAATTAAGAAATTAAATAATAGTTATTTGATTATATATATATATACCGTCATAACACCGCCGAATTTCTAAAATTCCGGTGATCTAATCTCGACGTGAATTTCGTTTAGATCTCTAGTGCAATCCATACGAAGAATCTAGTCTCTAATCGTATACCTGATTAGATTATCGAAGAAATGAAGAGATCCGTTCATAGAAATTTAAAAACAATACTATATCCACTTAAAACTCGGAATAGTTAAGCCGACGTTATATACACAAAAATTAATTAATTAAACTAAATACCCTATGAATGTTTATTTAAATCATACGATGCTTAATAATGTTTTGAACGTCAAAACAAAATTTTTAAAATTCTGCTGCATCTTGGATGTGAAAAAAATGGTATTCCAATAATTAGATATCTTGAACAGAATATGACGATATTAATCCCGTCGAAACATGCACGAATTCTAGTCTCCAAGGGTATAAATTGAGATATTATCATAAAATGACCTGTGAGTTGAGTATAAAATTTGGAATCAATCCCTCATTTTATCATTGTGCACTTTGATTTCTCTTTTCTCTAATACACACAATTATTTAAACATCGATGATGTATCATTCATTTGTTGGATGTATAATATTTTTATGTTTAATCACATTCAATATGTGAGTAATTGAGAGAAATGGAGAGAGCAGAATTGAATTGATTTATTCCATCTCATACGTACACTATATAGATGTACTACAAGGATAAGAAATACATAAAAGGAGGAACAGAAAGTTGTTGCAACAAATTAATCTAATCTAGTTGATAAGTTAAAACTAAATTTCAAATATGAAAATAACAAACTAATTAAAAACACTCTTATTATCCAACACCCCCCCCCCCCCCCCCCTCTAGTTGGAGTCGGGATAGAAATGTCGAGAACGCCCAACTTGGGAAGTAGCCGGCGAAGCGCATCACCACCGAGAGGTTTGGTAAAGATGTCTGCTAATTGATATCACTAGAACGTAGGTAGACAGGAGCAATAAGACCTGCCTGAATTTTTTCCCGTACAAAATGGCAATCAATCTCAATATGTTTTGTGCGCTCGTGAAATACAAGGTTCTCGGCAATGTGAATTGCAACTTGACTATCACAGTGAACAGAAAATGGTGTTGCATGATGGATGCCCAGATCTGAAAAGATATATGTTAACCATTGTAATTCAGAAGTGAGTGCAGCTAGAGAACGATATTCAGCTTCTACAGAGGAACGAGAAATTGTGGATTGTTTCTTGGTTTTCCAAGAAATGGGGCAAGAACCAAGCATGGTGAAATAACCAGTGGTGGATCGACGAGTAGTTGGACAACCAGCCCAATCAGAATCAGCGTATCCTACCAAAGTAAGAGAACTAGAAGCAGGAAGAAATAAACCCTTACTCACAGTCCCTTTTAGATAACGAAGAATTCGATATGCAGAATCGAGATGACTAGAGTAAGGGCATTGCATGAATTGACTAAGTACATTTACGGCAAATTGAATATCGGGTCGAGTTACAGTGAGGTATAGAAGTCTCCCCACGAGTCGACGATAAACTGTTGGATCAGAAAGAAGAGTGCCATCATTTGATCTCAAACGAAGGTGTTGTTCCATAGGAAAATCAGATGGCCGAGATCCGGTCATTCCATAATCAGATAAGATATCAAGAGTATATTTTCGTTGACATAAAAAAATCCCTTGTTTAGAACGGGACACTTCAATACATAAAAAATACTTAAGATTACTAAGGTCTTTAATGGAGAAATATTGAGCAAGAAAATTCTTGATATCAGAAATTGCATCATCATTGTTTCCAGCGATAATAATGTCATTGACATATACGAGAATGAAAATAGAAATCTGATCACGTATATATGTAAAAAGACTATAATGTGAAATAGATTGATGAAAACCGCGTTCAATAAGAGTGCCTGAGAATTTAGAAAACCATTGACGAGAAGCTTGTTTAAGACCATTTATAGATTTGTTTAATTTGCATATGCGAGTCTCACCCTTATGAGAGAATCCTGGAGGAAGTTTCATATAGACCTCTTCATTGAGATCACCTTGTAGGAATGCATTGTTGACATCAAGTTGGTGTAAAGACCAACTTTTTATTGCAGCAATGGAAAAGAGAAGACGAACAGTGACTAGTTTGGCTACTGGTGCGAAAGTATCGTGATTATCGATACCTTCTACTTGAGTGTAGCCTTTGGCAACTAGACGAGCTTTATATCTTTCAACAGAACAATCTGATCGATATTTTATTTTGTAAACCCATTTACAACCAATAGGTGATTTATTATTCGGAAGTGAACATAAAGACCAAGTATTGTTGGATTCAAGAGCTTGAATTTCTTTGGCCATGGCATCACGCCATTCGACAGATTTCATGGCTTCAGAAAAAGATTTTGGTTCATTGTTTTGAATAAGATTATTGAGAAATACACGATGAGAATGATTCATATGAGTTAAGGAAAAATAATTTGCAAGCGGAAAATCTGTCGAGAGAGAAATATGATTGCAAATGTAATCTTTCAAATGGGTGGGTGGACGTCGGGTTCTATGATGATGATTATTGGTTATAGGAGAAGAATCCGGAGGAAGGGAATTGGTTGAGTTATCAACCGGAGAAGATGTTGGAATGTCCACTGAAGAATCATTGGAGTGATCAACTACATTATGTTGAATTGGATTGCTAGAAGAAATATTAGGAGATGTATTAATCGACTGTATGTTATAATCAAAAAATTCATTATCATCGATTGGGGTGATGGAGATTGAATTTTTTGATGAATGAGAAGGGAGATCATGATACGGGAAAGTTGATTCATGGAATACGACATCGAGAGAAACGTATATTTGACGAGTCTGGAAATCATATATACGATACCCAGTTTGACCATATGGATATCCAACAAAAATTCCAGGCCTGGCCCGCTCATCAAATTTATGGCGAATATTCATATTTTTTGCAAAACATAAACATCCAAAAACACGAAGAAATGAGTATGATGGAACATTCTCAAGTAAGACTTGATGAGGTGATTTATAGTGAAGGACTGGAGTTGGAAGTTTGTTAATGATGAAAGCAGCTATGAGAATACAGTCACCCCAAAAAGAAATAGGCAAGTTTGCTTGAAATCGTAAGGCGCGGGCGACATCAAGTAAATGTCGATGCTTACGTTCGACAATGCCATTTTGTTGGGGGGTTCCAACACAACTACGTTGGTGAATAATACCATTATCATGAAACCAAGTGCGCATTTGGACGGAAAGAAATTCAGAACCATTTTCTGAGTGAATAGTTTGAAGTTGAGGAAGGAAAATTCCCCCATTGCCAGAATTGATGCGAGAAAATTTCTTATTGAATTGACGATTAATTTGATTAAAAAAATGAATCAACATATTAAATGTTTCAGATTTATGTTTTAATAAGTAAATCCAAGTGCATCGTGAATAATCATCAACGATAGTAAGAAAAAAACGAAATCCATTATGAGAAGGTATAGAAAGAGGTCCCCAAATGTCAACATGAATTAATTCAAAACAATGAGAAGAACAAGACGTACTTCGAGGAAAAAGGAGTCGTGACTGTTTAGCACGCGGGCAAACGTCACAAATAAATTCTTTATTGGAAAAAATATTTGGAGAATTCTTAACAATAAAATCAAAACGAGACCTAGATGGATGACCCAGGCGAGAATGCCATAGGTCAAATTTATTACATTGCTTGAAAGAAAATGCAGAATTTAAATTTAAGTCTGCATCTAAATAGAAGAGGCCATTTCAGCACTACCCCGACCAATCATCTTCTTCGTTGCTCGGTCCTGAAATATACATGAAGAAGGAAAAAAATTGCATCACAATTTGTGGACTTGGTTAATTGTGAGATAGAGAGTAAGTTGAATTTAAATGATGGAATGTGAAAAACATTCGTGAGAGTTAGTGATGACGAACAAGTAACAATGCCTATGTGTGTCACAGGTGCTTGAGAACCATCAGGTAATTGAACCGATAAAATGTTATTGACTTTACGATATGAAGAAAAAAAAGAAAGAGATGTACATATATGATTAGAGGCACCCGAATCAATAATCCAACAAGAGGGTAAACAAGTAAGAGCTGTACCTGCCAAGTGGACCGATCAACCTCCAGATTCGTCCTTGGCGAGAAGTGCAAAGGAGTTTGTTGTATTGTTCAGACGTTAATTGGCTAGCAAAAGTAGCGGAAGGCGGCTCTGTCTTCTTCATCTGCATTTCTGCAAATCCGGATGAGGTTGCTGATTTCTTGACTTGCGTATCGGGAAAGCCATGAATCTGATAGCATGTGGCAAGAGTATGACCATGCTTGTTGCAATGCTCACAGAAAGGGCGTTGGCGTTTTCTCAAAAAACGAGAAGGCGGCTTATACGCTTGAAGTGCTGCTGAATCAACATTAGTAGTAGTTCGGATATTAATCTCTTGTTGTTTTTCTTCTTGACGGACCAAATTATAGATGCGTTGAATTGAAGGAAAAGGCTCCATTAGAAGAATCTGGCTGCGAATAGCTGAAAAACGATCATGCAGGCCTTGAAGGAACTCCATGGCACGATCTTGATTTTGTTGATCAAGGATATTTTTAGCATTGCCGCAAATACATGGAGTAATAGAAATAATGGAGCTGAGTTCATCCCACAGAGATTTGAGTTGTGTGAAACAGAGAGAAACAGATATACCATCTTGTCTGAGAGTGGAGATTGATTGTTTCAATTGATAGATCTTAGGAGCATTTGATTGAGAAAAACGATCCTTAAGATCCGTCCAGATTTGAGCTGCAGTTTCAGCATACAAGATACTTGGACGTATTTCTGGTGAAACGGAGTTAAGAATCCAACTCCCAACTAAATCGTTACACCGTTCCTAGTTGGAAAAATCATCCTTTTCTTGTGGCCTTTGAAGAGATCAATCAACAAAGCCAAACTTGTTTTTAGCACGGAGTGCCATTGTTACCGCAGGACTCCATGAACCATAATTGTCTCCGGTCAATAAAAGAGTAACAAGCACTGTTGAAGGGCTATCAGAATGATGAATAGCGTAAAGATCGATTTTGATAAGAGTTGAAGAGTTTGGAGATGTTTCTTTGTCAGCCATATTGAAGAAACAAGTGGAAAGATGTGGAATTAAATAAGGGAATTATATGTGATATAACTAACATGCTCTGATATCATGAGAGAAATGAAGAGAGCAGAATTGAATTCATTTATTCCATCTCATACGTATACTATATAGATGTACTACAAGGATAAGAAATACATAAAAGGAGGAACAGAAAGTTGTTACAACAAATTAATCTAATCTAGTTGATAAGTTAAAACTAAATTTCAAATATGAAAATAACAAACTAAATTAAAAACACTCATATTATCCAACAGTAATATCTTCACATAAATATGTATGGTAGATAAATCGAATTGTTTGTATATAAGGTATTTATTATTTAATATCAAAAAGAGTGGACCCAATTTTTTAATTTTTTTATTAGCCATACCTATACAATAAACGCGCCCCATGCAAGGTGTCCCAATGAACGTACAATAATTTAACTGGTGAAAAGAATAATAGTTTTCGTGTAAAAAATAAACTTTTACATATCATGATTAATTTTTCTAGTGTTATTTAAGCACGCAATTTCTCCAGTGCTTCTACTATACCGGCATTTAATTTCACGGTGGCTCAAAAAAGGAGACAAGAAAAAGAAAGCAAACAAAACAATAATAATTCCACAACGTAAAAGTATCCAAGACAATATGTCATAATCATGATTTTCAAGAAAGGTCTCGTAGTAGTCCAAATGGTTATGTTATCACCTCCTAATTTGATATCAAAATTTCGATACGATATCAATTCGAGTTAAATAAATCGACATTCATTATGAAAATATATAATTTGCACAATAACTAATATATAATGTGATATATCATTGTCACAATTGTTTGGTACTCTTTCATGTCGATGTAATGATGAATTCTCCGCATAGAGACTCAATTGGTTCTTGATTTCCAGAGACATCTTATTCCAAACTTATTCAAAATGGATTTGGATCGCGTTAACACATTGTTTAATGCCAAAGATAGAGACATTAGTTGACTGCACAATAAGCTTCTACAACTATTTTGTATCCGTACTCGTTTAATCTAAGTTGCTATAAAAATATATTGTAAGTTATTATAAACTGTCAATTTTTATCTATATGGAAAGAGATATCATGATTATGTTATTTTTTATATCAAACATTCATCGTAATCTTATCTCACGAGCTAAAACGATGCTTAACAAAGAACGATTAATTCCTATTTTCTCACGTTTGGTTCGATCTGCTCCATACATGCCAAAAAATCAATCTCATCCCATGTAAACAAATCTCCTCCCCCCTTTCTTGGTGAAAAGTGAAAAAGAAAAGCTCAACCTATATTTAATGCCAAGAAAAGCCATAGCAAGTTAGCAACAAGAATGTTGCCGAAGATGCGCGCAATACCATTTCTAGCTCTTTCTTTTTTGAGTGGGTCTCATGTGAGACCGTCTCACGGATCTTAATTTGTGAGATCGGTCAATCCTATGGATATTCACAATAAAAAGTAATATTCTTAGCATAAAAAGTAATATTTTTTCATGGATGACCCAAATAAGAGATCTGTCTCACAAATATGACCCGTGAGACCGTCTCACACAAGTTTTTGCCTTCTTCCTTTCATTTATTATGAGAAAACAGCTAACAAAATTACTTTTGTGATCTTGAATGTACATTTTCGGGGAAAATCGTGAAGTTAAATTAAAAAATATTATTTTAAATCTTATTTTATTTAATGTTAAGCATGTAAAATATATGCCTGATTATATATAATATATAATTATGCACGGAAAAATGGATAAATTAATTTAAAAATCAAGAGATTATTTAGTTAGATGAAGATACGATCATATATATTAATAGAGTTTCATTCAACAAATTTAATTTTTTTTAAGAAATAATATATAATTTGATATTTAGTAAACGATGTACGGTACAATAAATATAATTTGAAATTAAATTAATATGTAAAAAAATATTATTGAGTGTATATTCGATGAATTAAAGCACGCACGTAAAATTATTCAATGAAAGGTAAAAAAAAGTACAAAATAATTTTATGTACAATAAAAGTGATCGAGTAATTAAATTCAAAGTACAAGCATTCAAGCAAAAGGCACACCTAAATCTCAGTTTCTCAAAGCTGCATGGAATTAAGTAAAGCACTCTGTCCATCTTCCATTTGATCGTAGAAATACTCGGAGCAGTACTCATCCAACGCCCACCACGGCCGATGCAGCCAATCCTCCGCCGAGTCAACCACCGATAACTCGTAACTCCCCTCCAAGCTCGGCAGCTCGATTAACTCCCCCAATTCATCAGACCCTTCAGCATTGGCATCCGAAGTAGAACACAACGGGCTGAGCACCTCCATCGCCGCAGCTTTAGCGGCCGCCTCTTGCACATCCATCGGCGATTGTGAAGCTGGTCGAGGAAGAAACTCCCTGATCTCAGGGAAGTTGAGAACCGCCGAATTCCCCTTTATGCTCAACGCCGCAACGTCATGTGCTCTGGCCGCCATTTCCGCCGTTGGGTAAGTTCCGAGCCAAATCCGCGACTTCTTACGCGGCTGCCGGATTTCCGAAACCCATTTCCCCCAGCTTCGCATTCTCACACCCCTGTAAATTGGATGCTTTGTCCCGCTGCTAGTTCCTTCTCTTTTCTTGCATTTCTTTTCATCATTCTCAAAAGGGTTCTTGCTTTTGTTTTTTTCGATTTTGTTTTGAATAGGAGTTGAAGCTCCGGTATATTCAGCAGTGTCGCACGGCGGCTCTGCCATCAGAAAGAGGTGGCTCAGCCTTGCCCGTAAATTTATAGTGTGTGTGGAAGTTGAATATTCTTCTCCCGGGATATATATACATATATATATAGGGGTTGGGGGGGGGGGGGGGGGGGGGGGGGGGGTGGTTTAGTGGAGGATATGAAGAGAATTTAATGCATTTAGTTGATTTATGCAGGAAGGGAAAATCGAGTTGGTTGAGGTTTTTGGTGCAATAATTATTTACACACAAAGAAATATATATACTAGTCACGATATTTTCCCAATTTATTATATAATATAAATTATTAATATTCTATAACATAATATATTAAAATTCTACATATCATATCGTTGATAAGTCAACTCACACCTAGTGAAAAAAAAAATGAAAAAGTTTAAAAAACATACAATTATTTCATAGTTGATAGAAAAAAATCATTAAAAAAGACCATCATGTTCCTCTTTTTTTAAATTTTTTTATGATAAAAAAATTTGTTTAATTCCTTTAGAAATTATTTACTACCTTATATTTGATAATTATAATATAATATATATATAATTATTATGTGTGTTATAAATTATTCTAATTGAAGCCCATCACGTTTAATGAATTGAGAATTTAGTGCTAAGAAACTTGTAACCTTTACCAAAAATAATTGTCCACAAGAATAAACTTGATCACCTTTTTCAAGAATTTGGGAAACTTTGCAGGGAATATTCTTATTTTTATTTTTATATTTCCTGTAAATTAAAATTTCTTAATCCAAATCTTATATACATTTTGTTTGATGCTATTTAATAATATATACCTGAATATGTCGTTTCCACGAGATTCCCGCTAACAAAAAAATTCGGAAAACTTGCTCGCAACTACTCTCCAGGTCTTGTGTCGTTCACTGTGATTTAGTCTGTGGAGATATAAATTTTCATGTAACACGTATTGTTAGATGTATACAAAATAGGAAAATTATAATTTTGGTTATGTGTATTTGTTTTGTTTTGTTTTTGTTGCGATTTTAATATTTTATGTCTTCAAATTTAAGTCTTAGTTCAATATGTTTCAATTTTTGTTGATTTTATTTAATTTTCACGATGAGTGCAGTAGGGACATTACATACAAATATATAGCTTCGTGTCGAGGGCATATCAGGGCATCATCGACGCCACATCAGTATCCTTCAGGAAAATAAGTAGTCCTGAATGATATCTCGGGGGTATATCAGGGCCTCATCGGTGTCATATGGTCGTTGGAAATGCTAAAATTGAAAAAAAAAATAGCGAACTATGGTTGAAATTTGACAATATAGAAGATCAATTATATATATTTAATAGTAAATGTCACGTCCCGAGCTCGGGCCCGCGACTGCGTGACTGCACAATGAGCTCCTATAGCAACTACTTCGTATTCGTATTCGTTTTACGAAAATGATTAACCCAAGTTGCTATAGAAGTCCATTGTAGCTCGTTATAAACTCATTTTAAATCTTTAATTTTTAAGATGTGGGACAAAGGTATCACAGTAAATGTTAGTTGTACTCGATTTTTAATTTGTTGCCTATTCTCCGTTTTAAGGGGAAAAAATTATTCATAAAGTAGGGTTTGTGGAACAATGAATGAAGTGTAAATAACATTACTCATGTTTAATATGAGATGAATGGATCCAGTTATAAACGACATACAATAAGTAATTCTTCAAAAATATTATGAATTAAACCTATAATATATAAATAAAAAAATCTGATCAACAATATATTATTTGGAAAAAAAATATACTTTCTGGATTCCTTTTTTTAATCCCTTTATTTTTCAATCGTTTAATTTTGTTTATGCAATAGGGTGAAACATATTATAATCTGCTCCCCTTAATTTTTTAGAGAGCCTATACTGCCAATCTGCCATGTTCCCACACACCATATCGACTTTGCTGTATCTTACAAGGTATTGTTTAATTTTATATTCGACGTTTTAGTGTTTTGTTTGCTATATTATTTGGTTAGATGAGTGAGCCATTAAAGAGAGAAACCGTATTTTAAAATATAAGACTGGTCTCAAGCGGAGACAACACCGACATCAAGAAATGATAAGATCGACACTTATAAGGTGATATGAGATAACATCAATCGTAATGAACGTCTCTCTTTGGACTCATGAGACTAATAACCCAACTTATTGGCATATAAGTAGGTGTAGCCCCTTGTGTTCACCCGTGGCTTGGTATGGGGCTTTCACTGCCACAAAAAAGGAAACAAAGTTGTTTCTCTGCTAGCAACTATAGTTTTTTTTATCTAGTGGTAAGCTTTTAATCTCAATTCTTTGTAACCGAGCTCGATTTCGGATTCAAATCTTTTAAGAAGCATATATCTATAATTCTTAGGGGGATTTCTTGGGTTGAGCTTATTTGGGTGAAAAAGAATTGAAATAAGTGAACTCTTGTAAAACTCTTACTCGTCAAGCTGCTGAAACTAAAGTATATATGATGTGGATGGCTGAGTGAGCTGATAAGAAATGTCATGTCTTAATGGGTAACATTGATATATGGTGGAAATAACATTGATACGAATAAATGATAAAAGTGAATGAGACAATACCGACATGAAGACACTCTCATCTTAGGTGTCAGCCACGCCTCTTCTCCCATCGCTTGGTTAGGGTTTTGCATTGTCACGATATAATGAAATAAAGTTCTGGTTTTACTAATATTTATAATTTTTTATTTAGTAGTAAACATTTCATCCTGATAGATAGTCAATTCGATTACTGTTTGTCATTTGATTGATGTGAAATCTATTATCTATTTTTTTAAATTAAAACTGGGGAATCGAACCCTAGACCTATGGATCGGAGACGGGGGACAGGGTGGGACTTGGGCTAAAGCTCGGTCTCTCTCTGTTTTCTAATTACGATCGCAGTTGCAAGCGTATCCATTTAAAATGGTTTTATTTTATTTTTACAAATGAAATGACCAATTATGAAAGTATTGATCAGCCATAACGTTACCAGTCATTAAATAAATCTACTTTGCAGTAGGGGTTTTCTAATTTATTTGCAATGTTTATAATTTTAATTTTAATTTTTTCCTATAAACTCATGGAAGGCTATTACGTGAATTTTAAAGATTTGAGTCATGGTAACCAAAAAAAATAAAATAAAATCAACGTCGTTTGATTCCAAAAAATCATTAGATATTGCTCTAATTTACCTTTCTAATATGACAAAAACTTGTGTGAGACGGTCTCATGGATCGTATTTGTGAGACGTATATTTTATTTGGGTCATCCATGAAAAAGTATTATATTTTTTTATGCTAAGAGTATTATTTTTTATTGTGAATATCGGTAGGGTTGACCCGTCTCACATATTAGGATCTGTGAGACGGTCTCACATGAGACCCACTCTTCTAATAATATAATTTTTAATTTAGAATTTTAATCAATTTGTTGTTTCAAAAAAAAAAAAAACGTATGTTTATATGTTATTTATTCTATTAATCAACTTAATATAATTAAAAACTATAATTTGTGAAACTTGAAACTTGATTGTGATGTTTCGTCACATTTCACGTTTTTTAAAACCTTATTTTTTAAAAGACTAAGAACAAAACACACGCATTATATGTATAAAAAAATGTTATATAGTTTACGTAGACAATATTAAAATTACATAATTAAATTATTTTAAAATAGAAATAAACGACATCCTATGTTTATAGGTAAAAATGATTGCAACAAATTTAAAATTCTTTTGTATTTGTGGAATACATGTTTACATACTAATAATAAATTAAATTTATTATTAGCTCAGCAAATCATGTTAATCATCGTCTAGCTCGTGAAGTTTCTTTTATCATGATCAAATTTGGAGCTTATTAACTGTAATCTACCATCTTGGCTTAGCGCTCGTGACTCATGTATTTGATTTTCAAGATAGTTTTATTTCCACAAAAAAAAAAAAAAGAATTTTCTCTTTCACAATAAAGTTTTCCAACTGGCATACTTAAACTTTATTAATTAATTTCTGACTCTCCAAAACTAGTTTCGGAAAAGTGAATATATTAATTGAACTAATTTTCTCTTGATATACATTTCATTTAATAAATCTATCTATTTTTTTTTTATAACAGAAGACGCCTGAATAGTTTATCAAAATTCGATCAAGGGAAATAATTAAAATTTTACACGCGTAATTTTGATGGAGAGATCATCCGACTTGGGCTAAAGCCATGGAGAATCTCCGTCGGACAAATAAAGCACTGAGAATGTCTCTTTCAAGCGACTCATATTTCTTCAAGTGCCATCACTTTTGAGAATGATTGATTTAAAGTTGCGTAAAAGAAGAGCCCCGCATTATGATTATCACCCACTTGGGCTAAAAATTATTAATTAAGACTGTCTTAATTGCATTGAAAATAAACTAATTATTATGTTTAATTATTGTTTAGTTATTTATCACATGTTTTCCTACTTTTTTTTATATAAGTTAAACTAAAATCTGTCAATTAATCATAATAACGATTTTAAAAAAATTTGGAGACTAGCATTAGTCTTGGTATATTAAAATAAAATTTCATTTACCATGTTTATCATTTGGATAATTTTTTTAAAAAAATATTCTTTGAAATAGGAACTTACGTTTCTTCGTTTTTAATATTTTGTGTATATCAACATAAAACAATTAGAGTCAAATAATAACTTTATTTATTAAAAAAAAAATTATGAATTTAATCATTAGAGAATATATTGGATATTTTGTTAAAATATTATAAAATAATAGAATATCTTAATTTTAATTTGTTTCACATCGGTTTTTAAATTTAATATTTTGGCATCCCATGATCTCAAAAGGAATATTTTTTTGTATGCATCTCGATTTTTACGTGTAATTTAGTTGTTTTGTATTTTATTTATATACAATAAAAACTTTTTAAATATCAATTTTTTTGCTAACACAAAAAATATTACACTAGAGTTTTTTTTTTTTTTTCCCGGTAAATCAACATTTTATAATAGAGGAAGTAATTAATGAATGGATAAAAAAAATAAAAGTAATTGGTGAAGATTGTTGGGATCAGTACAAAGTTTAGAGGATGTTGATTAAACTCTTTTAAAATGTTTTCTTAAAACCTAGTTGTCTTAACAGTTTTTAGGTTGTTAAAACAAATAATAGCTAACTTAACTGGACCACTAAAATAAACAAGTGCAAAAAAAGGTCTGATTTGATTAGTGATAAGTTATATTCAATGCAAATAACTATCAACAAGAAATTAAACTATTGGATAATAAATAAGACATATTTTATGGATGTACGGAGATAAATACTCATACGTCACCATTTCTTCTACTCAGATTTGAATCTACTAAAAGACTTTTGTTTTATAATTTTTTGTAATAGTCCACTTCAACTGAGACTTATCTAGCTAAGATAAAACTCGTAGCGATCACTTTAAAAGTTTTGGATATTTAAGAACTCTCGGTTCACCAGACAAAAACACAATAACAAACATTTATCTTGAACGGCTTGAGTTGATAGAGAGTAACACAAAGTGAGCCTTGAAGATCTGATGTATTCTGATAAGTGTGTACTAAGTTGATTAGCTTGAAGTTCGATCGCAAGTGTGCTAAAAAATCTTGAAAGAATGCATATTTGAAAGATTTAAGCTTGTATTTTTTTATTCTACTTTCATGTTCTTCAATTTAGAATCTGCATATTTATAGTTAAAAAATTTCAACGGTCGAAAATGATTTTCAACGATCAATACTTGTTACTCGACTAAATGAACTTCTCGCTTTCAGTCACTATACATATCATTTAATACTTCTTTGCTTTTGCGACTTTTAACTTCTAGTTTATGAAAAGTTGATTGAATTTGGACACTTTGGGAAACATTCTGTCATTTGGAGTTGGTAGGATATTATGTCATAGTGCTTTATCAGAAGTAGCTTGATTTCAACTTATCCATCTTGAATTTCTCATATTTGACATGTGCGATTGGACTATAACGGTTATGTTTGTACAATTTTTTGATGTGGTCTGGTCAGAAAATATATGATCTGCAGCTAGAGCTCTTTGAAAATATGTTGAGCGACTAGACTTGATACATCGGTCGAAAAATATGTAATTACAAAAAATAAGCGGCGGAATCATGTAACAGCTTGATGATGTTATTTTGTCAATCATCGAAACTTAAGGTGATAGAAATATTCTAACAATTTTCCTTTTTTATGGTTACAAAACCAGACTGCAGATGTATACAACAATTACAGAAAGAACGATTAAGTATCATAGATGAAAGAAAGCAAATGAATTTCAACGATTAAATGAAATATCATTAGATACAAGTGTATAAAAAAAACAACTTTCAGTTGAGAAACTTCAATTTGTGTTTATTCCAATTCTCGCTGCTGACCAGCCTGACTCACCTAAATAAAAAAAAACAATGAAGATTTGTTCTTCTTCAACATCAAGAAGTTCATACTCCTTCCTTTTCACCTTTGCCAACATGGGCAAAGATAAAGCGTCCATTTCCAACTGACTGATAACCGCTGCATCATCTATGGCAGTATAACATAATTTAATCTTGCTAAACATATTTTTATCAAGAGTTTTATAAATAATATTTGGCCACATTGTCGAAATTGGTATTCTTCTTATCTTTTGCGGTCCATTGTGACTGGTGCTTCTCAGCCATTTGTGGTGCTCCCTCAGAAACTGCTATAGTCATATTGGCTTTAAGGATCTTTATTCGACTATCAGTGATGACATACTACATGGCATCATCATGTTCAACCAACTGTGCCTGCATATGAATCTTCCAATCATCATATTATTTTTTTTGAACAAATCGGAACTTGTTAAATGATGTCATTTCAAATTTATAGTTTTCAGAGTTCAAGAAAAACCCCGTTCTGATATCGCTTGTTGGGATCGGTGCAGAGTTTAGAGAGGGTGCTAAATAAACTCTTTTAAAATCTTTTCTTAAAATCAAATTGTCTTAATAGTTTTTAGGTTGTTAAAACAATATTTTTTTGAACGAATAGCTTCACTAGACCACTAAAATAAACAAGTCCGAAAACGGTTTAATTTTGACTAGTGATATTTATATTCAATGCAAACAACTATAAACAAGAAATGACTCAATAACAAACAAACAAGTGTGTAAGGTGCGCATAAACAATATAAGACAAATATTTTATGGATGTTCGAAAATAAATACTCTCATAGTCACCACTATTTTCACTCAAGAAAAAATCCATTAAAAGACTTTGGTTTTACAACTTCTTGTAACAACCCAATTCAACTAAGACTTATCAATGTTTAAGCTGAAATTCTTAGAAATCACTTTACAAGTTCTGGATGTTTAACAACCTTCGGTTCCCAATACATGTAATCTATGTTGTGCCAAAATTTCAAATTTTAAATAAGATATTGAGTTCGAGACCCAGTTTTAATGCTATATTCCTCGTGTGTGTGTGTCTATATATAATTATATATATAATATCTTTAAAAAATAAAGAGGGATACGGCTGTCAAGATTAAATGCAAGATGGGCCAGGAGGCACAACTATATATTATGACATGCAACACGGCCGTACGTGATGCATATCCATTCGCAATTATTTATTTGTAAACCATAAAAAAAAATACATATAATATGATGCTGTCTCACGGATCCTAATCTGTGAGACGGATCAATCATACCGATGTTCACAATAAAAAATAATACTTTTAGCGTAAAAGGTAATACCTTTCATTGGATGACCCAAATAAGATATCCGTCTCAGAAATACGATCCATGAGACCGTCTTAACTCTCACGCAAATTTTTGTCTGGAAAATAAAAAGAATATCATAATTATAACAACTGTACAAAGTATACGTACGTGAAAGTTTGATTCATTTTCTCCTTAATTATACGAGACTTGATATTTTAGGTACATGGCTGGCATTTAAAGATTATATATATATATATATATATATATATATATATATATATATATATATACGAAAATGTTACGCTGCTCACCCTTTGGTGAGCGTTCCGTGGGCGACAGCTGAGCTGGCGCCCACGTGTTCATTTTCTTTTTTAAAAATAAAAATAAAAAAACGTTTAGCGACGGTTTTTAAGAATCCGTCGCCAAGAGTTGGCGACGGATTCTTAAAAACCGTCGCTAAACGTTTTTTTAATTTTTTTTTAAAAAAAGAGAACCGGACAGAGTGCGACAGAGGGGCGTTCACAAAATCGATTCTCCCGTCCAACCTACCGCCCCACAACACAGAAAAGTTTGAGAGAAACACAACACAGAAAAGTGATGTTCAACTGAAGGCAAATCTGGAGATCTCGTGCAAGGTTTTTCCGTGCGCCTCAAATCCGAAGGTAACTCGATGTTGTCGGAAAATTTCTCACTCCCGGTAGAATTTGTGTGTGAATGTGTTAGAAAACCTCGGGTATAAAAATATGTGCGTGAATGTAAATCGAAGTTGTTAGAAATAAAAATTTGGTTCGCTGTATGTGTGAATGTAAGTGCGGCTCAAATAAAAAAAATTTCTGTGCGCCTCAAAAGTCACAGTTTGCTTGAAACCTCACAATTTTAATGAATAAAAAGGAATTTAAATATTTAACCAAAATTAATTTTGTTCATTTCATCTTGTAGAATAGAAGAAAACAGCGGCGATGAACTGTCATACATCGATTTACCTTCGGATTTGAGGCGCACGGAAAAACCTTGCACGAGATCTCCAGATTTGCCTTCAGTGGAACCTCACTTTTCTGTGTTGTGTTTCTCTCAAACTTTTCTGTGTTGTTGGGCGGTTGTTTGGACGGAAGAATCGATTTTGTGAACGCCCCTCTGTCCCCCTCTGTCCGGTTTTTTCTTTAAAAAATTAGACATTTAGCGACGGTTTTTTTAATCCGTCACTACAAGCGACGGAATCGTAAAATCCGTCGCTATTAGCGACGGATTCCTAAAAACCGTCGCTAAACGTTGTTTCGTTGCAACAACATGGGCGCCAGCACAGCGCGCCAGCACAGCGCCAGCTGTGCAGGCGCCCATGTTACCCTGCACCCAAGTATATATATATATATATATATATATATATATATATATATATATATATATATATATATATATATATATATATATATATATATATATAAAGACTACCCAGTGATACTTAGGGGGATAATTGAACACCAATAGAAATATTCATAAACAATAATAATAAAAGCAATTAATAAAAAGAAAATGCAATAACAAATAAATAAAGTAGGCGGTTTAACCAGCCATATAATATGTATAATAATATATATATATATATATATGCGGAATTTAAAGACAGGAATTTAAATACAAGAATTTAAATGCAGGAATTTAAAGATCTTTAAAGATTTGAGGTTCCTCCAGTTTCTGATTGCATATAATCTTTAAAGGATTATATGTAGAGCATACTTTTGCAAAGAACACCACAAAATCTTCAAGATATATATATATAATATATATAGGTATTTATATATATTTAGGCGGTTTAACCGGCCATATAATATATAATATATATATACAAGTATTTAACACATAAATAAAACACACCTTGGAATCAAAATAAGAACTTCAATATATCTTCAAAGGATTTACAAATTCTTCAAGAACATAAAGCTTGTAAGGTAAGAACACCTTGAATTTGAGTGGAGAAAGTAGGAAAAGTAAGAAAGAGAAGAGAGAAGAAAGGAAGTGAAAGTGGGAATCAAAACTTGGTATCAAAAAACTTGCATTTCCTTGGAGGCCTTGTCTTCTTTATATAGATATCTTCAAGGGTATTTTCGGAATCTTGAATAGTATTTGTCCTTGTCATGTTTGCATCATTTTGATGTCATTTTCCATATATATATATTTATATATGTATATATATATATATATATATATATATATATGTATATATATATATTTTTATTACAAATTTTACAATACAAAATTTACAATTCAATAAAAATCATGTGTCTAAATTGTGCATTCCTTCTTCATCGAGTAAATCTTCAAGGATAATATCTTCTTCTGAGGAGTAGAAGATTTCTTCTATCTTTTGGTCTTCTAATTCTTCCAAGAATCTGTTGTACATTCTAGTATAAAAATAAAAAGTTTTTGGAGCATCTGTATGAAAATCTGGAAAATGATCAACGCATGGTGATGAGCTCAATATGTAGATTTTGTAAATCTGATTCATAAAATACAGTCTGTAGTCTTCGTTTCTCTTTTCGATGAATTTATGCTTGAAGGCTAATGTCTGTAATCTCTGATGTTTTATTTGTTTTTGGATTGTAGCACTGCAAATGGTTGGATGATGGACTTTGGGTTCCGCTTCTTGTTTTTGCCATTTAAAAAAGGGACTGACCCAAATTCTGTGAACTGCTGGTTCTAAATCTGTTCTAATCCATTCTGGACATGTTGATCTTATTTCTAATTTTACTTCATTATTGCCGATATCAAAGATATATTGGATTGCACTTTTAAGGGCAACACTGTTGAGACTGTCTATGTTATCTTTATCTGTAATGATGATTTCGGAAACTAATCCTAAATCTAATAAGGAATTTATACTTATTCTTTCTTCCTTATTATTAAACTGAAAGAAAAAATCTCTAAATGATGAAAAATGTATTTGGGTAGAAAGGATGTAGAATTGAAGTTGACAAGAACAATTGTCTATGTCTAAAGTTTCTTTTTCACAATCAATTTTATGTTTGGCATATTCATTTATTCCTTTTAAAGGAATAATTTTTATTCCATTAGGTTTTAAGAAAAGAATTTCTTGGATCATTTGGAATTTTTTGTAGAAATTTTCTTTGGCTTTTGAGAAAATAATGTCATTTATTTGGGTAGGTAATATGCTTAATTCTGTAAGTGGTCTAAAGAAAAATCTTGTTGGGCTCAGTTTTTGGCTAGAATTAAATAGACTAGGTCTGTCTAATAGACTGGATTTGTCTATTTCAAAATCTTGAATCTTTTTAAGAAGGTCCAAGTTTATAAGGTTTGTCTTAAGGGCTGCTTCTGTTTTTTGTAATTTTTCCGTCAATTCCTTTATTTTATCAGACATTAATGATTTCGAATCATTTAGTCTTTTAAAATTTTTTACCATCGTCTCGCAATGATCACAAAATTTAAAATCAGTTTTTAAAACTTTTTTAGGAATTTCATAAACACTCTTTTTTGGAAAATATCATGGGCTATTTGTTTACCATAACTCTTTTGTGTATTTATATCTTTTAGGATTGGATAATCAATAAAGTAATTTGGACCAATAAAACGGTTGGCTGATTCTAGAGCTTCAGGAAGGGTTTTAAAACTTTTATAAAAAGAATTTTGATCATTTTTAATAACTTCAACCACTCGGGTCCAATGGTTGTAGACTCCTGTCACCTTCCCTTGGTAAACAACATAATATAATATGGTTTCTGAATCAGCTTCATGTGATGATTGGGAAGAAAGATTTATTTGATTGAAATAATAGGCCAAGGCATTTAAGACTATGACTTTTTGATTGGAATCGTTTGGTTGGACGTTCCATATTGAATTTAATAAAGTTTTTTGGGATTTTTCTAGATGAAAAGGTTTTGAAGTCCTGAAACATTTTTGTGAGTTTTGAGGATAAACAGGGAGATTGATATCTCCAAAAGAAATTAATTCTGTGGGGGATTTCTGTTGGGAATAATTAACTTTGCTTGATGACGCCATTTTCCTGCATGGATCAAATAAATTTGTTAGAGTTCTTTCATAATTCCCATAAGTTTTTATTCTTTTTAGAGAAATATTATTTTGAAAATTTTTTCCTTGAATTAGTGCATTAATACTATTTTCATATATAGAATATGTTTTTATTAAATTGAGGTTTTTTGTACGAGGTTTTTCTAAGAATTCAAAATCTAATTTTTTATAATTAAATTTAAAAGAGATGGAATTATTATTTACTTTATATGGAGTAATTAATTCTATAAAGGGTGTTCCTAGAATTATAGTATGATGTATGTCATTAACTAAAATAAATGTAGTTCTAATAAAAACTCCATTGTTTAATATTGTTGCTTCTGTTTTTGAACTAACATTTAATTTAGAATTGTTAGCAGCCGAAAGCTTTTCATTAGTTTTTTCTTGAAATTTTTTAGGTACTATCCCTGATTTTATACAATTTAAATCAGCACCAGTATCAAAAAGTGCTATTGTACTAATTTTAAAATTTTCTGAAAATACCAGATTTATTTTTAGTATGTATTTTCTAGAGGTTATTTCTCTTAATACAAAAAGAAAGTCTTCTGGAATTTTTTCAAGGTTTTGAATGTTTTTAATTTCATTATCTTCAGATTCTTCGGAATTTTCAATATTAATATTATCTAATATTCCTTTGATTATTTCAGAATCTTGTTTTTGTTTTTCTTTTATTTCTTTTAGTTCTATTTTTATTTCTTTTATATCTTTTTGTAAATCTTGGATTGTTATCTCTTTATTTTTTGTTTTCTTCCTTTTTTCTAAAATATTGGTTAGGTCGTAAGTATTTTTAGAAGTATTTGGTAAAGTAGTATATTTTATTTCTGTTTTTTCTTCTTTATTTTCTTTGAGAGATTTTAAAATTTTATCAAGATATTCTTTTTGAATATTGGGATCATTTATGTCTTTTAGAATATCAAGAAGGAATTGTTGATCTTTTGAAAGCATGTTAATTTGTTTTTCAGATTCATTACTAGATGTAATTAATTCATCTATTTGTAAAGATTCATTTTCATCTTTAGAAGAAAAATTTTCTAATTCTGACTCAGAAGAATCAATTAAAAGATTAGAAATTTTATTTAATATTTCTTCATTTAATTCTAATTCATTTAACTGTTTATTCAATCTACAATAATTAGCAGTATGTCCTTTTTTATGACATTTATAACATTCAATATCTTTAAATGATTTTTTAGGATATTGTTTGAAATTTTTAAATTTCTTATAAGGTTTCTTATAAAAATCTTCTTTTGGTTTAAAATTTCTCTTATTGTATTTAAAATTCTTTCTATATGGCTTTTCATTAGATTCACTACAGTTTCCTAAGCATTTAGAAGGAGAAGGTTTATTAGGATTTATATCAAATTGTTGACAGAAAGTTCCTAATTCTTGTTTCGTTCTTTTCATTTCCCATTTTAAATGTTTTTGTAATTTTAGATCTTGACATATTTTTAAACCTTCTTGTTGAGTTAGACTAATTAATTGACCATAAGTAAATTCATTATAAGGAATTATTTGTTTTCCACATGATTCCCTAATTTTATTTCTAACCTTTTCTCCTAAAAGAGTTGGTAATCCTGCTAGAAATTTTCTTTCCAAAATGGTTGATTAGAGTCTTCCCTAAGCATGACTCTGGTTAGAAAAGTATTTTTATACCATTGAAAATCACTTAATTTTTTACATTTAAGATTTGATAATAATTCAGCATTTTTATCTTTTAAATGTGAAGGATCACCTATAAAATGTAAAGAGATTGTTAGGATTAAAGTAGCTACAGCATCTTGTTGGGGATTTTCATCTTGATCTAAAATTGGTATCCCGTCTTCATCAGTTTTTATAGAATTTAAAATATCTTCTTGTTGTTGATTTGTAAGATAATAGTCCCACCAACCCTTAATTTGACCAGAAAAACCAGCTATAAGGAGTTCGGCTATGGTTCTATCTTGTGTATTTGTTTGAGTTTTATAGGCATTTGCTGCCATAGTCATTTGTTGTAAAATACTAAGAATATTATATTCACTCATTCCATCTATGTTCCAATCATAAACGGAAGAAGCATTAAAACGCGATTGTGTCATGGGTTTTATTATTCCTAAGTCTGGAGCAGGAATAATTTGTAACTTTTGTGAAGATTGATTCCAATCAATTTTATTGATTTTATTTGTAGGATTTTGGAATTGTTCTAAAGCTTCACTAATATCTGAATCATGATTTAAGGTATTTATTCTAAGATTAGAGTTTGGTGTTTCAGGAATAGTTTGATCTATGGGTTGATTTGAGCTACTGGCTGTTGTATCCATTTTATTTAATTTATCTTGTATTAATTTTATAAATTCAAAATTATTCTCTTTGATATTTTTAACACTATTTTCAGTTATTTGGTATGGTTTAAAAATTGGGTTTTTGAGTTTACTATTCGAAGTTTCTATTTTAGTTGTTGGTTGTTTTTGTATTTGTTTTTCTATCCGATCTAGTTGTTTTCCTATGGTATTTAAATTTGTATTTGTGAAATTATTTTGTATTATGATGTTTTTTATATTAATTTTTTCATTATCTCCTGGATTTTTTATAGGAATTGCTTCAATTTGTTGATTTTGTACTAGTATTTTAATTCCTTGTAAAGGAGGATGATTAGATTGAATTTTTCTAGAATCAGTAATGGTTTCCCATTCTGGTGATTTATTTCTCATTGTAATAGGATTAACATAGTTTGAAAATGGGTATTCTAAGGAATTTTGAGAGGAGTATATTTCAAACCAATCGAAGAATAAAATGTTAATTTTATATTTATTTATAAATTCATAGAATTTTTCTTGAATATCTTTTCTGGTATTCATAAAATTCTCAAAAAACCATAATCTTTTCGCTTTATTATGTATATCATAAAAATCTTTATGTAGAAAGTTTTTATCTATTTGGAATTCTTTTTCTATAACATTTAGTTCATTAATTATATTTTCTGTTATTGAGGAAAAAGTTGGACTTGTTGGATCTTGTTCTGATTCAAATTGTTGTTCTGGAATATTCAATTGTCTTCCTATCTTATTTTTGGTATATATAGGTCTAGGTATTTCTGAGGTATAATCTACATTTTTTATTATAGAATTGGGTATATCTGATGTAGAATATCTAGGTTGGGTTTTATAAGGAGAGTTTATTTGTGATATTCTTCCTAAATCTATAGTATCTGAAGTTGAAGAATCATCAGATCTACTGTTATGACTACTTGTTCTATCAAAAGAAAGTTTAACTCTTCCATCTAAATATTGAGTTATTTCTTTTAATTGGGTGTTGGGTTCTTCTTGTTCTATAAATTCTGTTTTGGCAATACCTTCTAAAATTCATTCTTCTGGAAGTGTTATATCTTTCCATTGAATCGGTTTAGGAATTACTGTATTAGATTTTCTTAAATCTGTTTGTAATAAAAGAGTTTCTCCTTTTTTACTATGAAATTTTACTTTTGTCGCAAAAGCAGAAATCATGGCTTTATAATGTACTTTAAAAATTAAGGCTACGGGAATTGAACCTTGAAGCATATTATAATTATGAGTTTTAACTTGTAGAACTAAAGATTTTAAAATATTTTTATCATTTAAGGAGACTGAAAAATTTGGATAGCAATCAAAAGAAATTGGTCCCGTACACAGACTAGATTCAACGGAACTTAACAAGGAGTCTTCAAAGTTTGTGAATCTGGCATCTCTTAAAATAGCAAGAATAGAGGCATTTAATCCTTCTTTTGTTAAAGGTTTTATTCCAACTTGGACTAATCCAATATGAAGGTATTTATAATTTTTATCTCTATGTTTTTGTAAAGAATTTTGAGAAAATAAATTTATTGTTTCAAAAGGTTTTGTAAGTTGAATATCTCTTTCTTCTGTTTTAATTGTAAAATCAGTTTTGAAAAATTGATATCTAGAAGTTTTATAGATTTGATCTTTGGTATCAGAGCCTGGGGGGGGGGGGGGGGGGGGTAGTCTTTGGTATCAGAGCCTGGGGGGGGTAGAGTTATAAGAATTGTTTTTACGATATTTTAATTTGAGTTTTAGAAATTTAATTTCTCTTGAGTGTTTTTGCCTAAGAAGGTCTGGGTAGTAAGTCCTAACGTTAAGGCTGTAAAACCATAGAATTGCTTAGGATTGTAGAGAGAAATTAAAAATCGAAACACAAATTTTAATAAAATGAATTCAATTTTCTGTAGATCTACTTCTCTTAACTCCGCTACTTCAACTTCTTATGAGAATAGAAGGATAATAAATACCGAAGAAATAGTCATAGAAGATTTTGATAAATCAATTGATAATTGGGAAATTCCTAAAGTAAATAAAGATCAAATTTATAAAAATTCAAATTATCAATTCTTCAAAACAAATTGTACAATCAAAACAGAATTCCAAGTAGATAAAAACTTTCTACATAAAGACTTTTATGCTACACATAATAAAGAAAAAAGATTATGGTTTTTTGAAAAATTTATGGATACAAGAAAAGATATTCAACAAAAATTCTATGAATTTACAAATAAATATAAAATTCATATTTTATTTTTTGATTGGTTTGAAATATATTCCTTTCAAAATTCTTTATATTATCCATTTTCAAATTCTGTTAATCCTATTAAAAATAATATAGAAACCGCAGTTATAGATAGTAAACTCAAAAACCCAATTTTTAAACCATACCAAATAACTGAAAATAGTGTTAAAAATATCAAAGAGAATAATTTTGAATTTATAAAATTAATACAAGATAAATTAAGTAAAATGGATACAATAGCCAATAGCTCAAATCAACCCATAGATCAAATTGCTCCTAAAACACCAATATCTAATCTCAGAATAAATACCTTAAATCATGATTCAGATATTAATGAAGCTTTAGAACAATTCCAAAATCCTACAAATAAAATCAATAAAATAGATTGGAATCAATCTTCACAAAAGTTACAAATTATTCCTGCTCCAGATTTAGGAATAATAAAACCCATAACACAATCTCGTTTTAATGCTTCTTCCGTTTATGATTGGAACATAGATGGAATGACTGAATATAATATTCTTAGTATTTTACAACAAATGACTATGGCAGCAAATGCCTATAAAACTCAAACAAATACACAAGATAGAACCATAGCCGAACTCCTTATAGCTGGTTTTTCTGGCCAAATTAAGGGTTGGTGGGACTATTATCTTACAAATCAACAACAAGAAGATATTTTAAATTCTATAAAAACTGATGAAGACGGAATACCAATTTTAGATCAAGATGAAAATCCCCAACAAGATGCTGTAGCTACTTTAATCCTAACAATCTCTTTACACTTTATAGGTGATCCTTCACATTTAAAAGATAAAAATGCTGAATTATTATCAAATCTTAAATGTAAAAAATTAAGTGATTTTCAATGGTATAAAAATACTTTTCTAACCAGAGTCATGCTTAGGGAAGACTCTAATCAACCATTTTGGAAAGAAAAATTCCTAGCAGGATTACCAACTCTTTTAGGAGAAAAGGTTAGAAATAAAATTAGAGAATCATGTGGAAAACAAATAATTCCTTATAATGAATTTACTTATGGTCAATTAATTAGTTTAACTCAACAAGAAGGTTTAAAAATATGTCAAGATCTAAAATTACAAAAACATTTAAAATGGGAAATGAAAAGAACGAAACAAGAATTAGGAACTTTCTGTCAACAATTCGATATAAATCCTAATAAACCTTCTCCTTCTAAATGCTTAGGAAACTGTAATGAATCTACTGAAAAGCCATATAGAAAAAATTTTAAATACAATAAGAAAAATTTTAAACCAAAAGAAGATTTTTATAAGAAATCGTATAAGAAATTTAAAAATTTCAAACAATATCTTAAAAAATCATTTAAAGATATTAAATGTTATAAATGTCATAAAAAAGGACATACTGCCAATTATTGTAGATTGAATAAACAGTTAAATGAATTAGAATTAAATGAAGAAATATTAAATAAAATTTCTAATCTTTTAATTGATTCTTCTGAGTCAGAATTAGAAAATTTTTCTTCTAAAGATGAAAATGAATCTTTACAAATAGATGAATTAATTACATCTAGTAATGAATCTGAAAAACAAATTAACATGCTTTCAAAAGATCAACAATTCTTTCTTGATATTCTAAAAGACATAAATGATCCTAATATTCAAAAAGAATATCTTGAAAAAATTTTAAAATCTCTCAAAGAAAATAAAGAAGAAAAAACAGAAATAAAATTTACTACTTTACCAAATACTTCTAAAAATACTTACGACCTAACCAATATTTTAGAAAAAAGAAATAAAAGAAAAAATAAAGAGATAACAATCCCAGACTTACAAAAAGATATAAAAGAAATAAAACTAGAACTAAAAGAATTAAAAGAAAAACAAAAAGAAAATTCTGAAATAATCAAAAGAATATTAGATAATATTAACACTGAAAATTCTGAAGAATCTGAAGATAATGAAATAAAAAATATTCAAAACCTTGAGAAAATTCCAGAAGACTTTCTTTTTGTATTAAGAGAAATAACCTCTAGAAAATACATACTAAAAATAAATTTGGTATTTTCAAAAAATTTTAAAATTAGTACAATAGCGCTTTTTGATACTGGTGCTGATTTAAATTGTATAAAATCAGGAATAGTACCTAAAAATTTTCAAGAGAAAACTAATGAAAAACTTTCAGCTGCTAACAATTCTAAATTAAATGTCAATTCAAAAACAGAAGCATCAATATTAAACAATGGAGTTTTTATTAAAACTACATTTATTCTTGTTAATGATATACATCATACTGTAATTCTAGGAACACCTTTTATAGGATTAATTACTCCATATAAAGTAAATAATAATTCTATTTCTTTTAAATTTAATTACAAAAAACTAGAATTTGAATTCTTAGAAAAACCCCGTACAAGAAATCTCAATTTAATAAAAGCATATTCTATATATGAAAATAGTATTAATGTACTAATCCAAGGAAAAAATTTTCAATTAGAAAATCTTAAAAAAGATATTTCCCAAAAAAGGATAATAAAACAACTAGAAACACAAGAACTTCAAAATAAAATTTCAAAATTTCAAAAGCTATTAGAAACAGAAATTTGTTCAGAAATTCCAAATGCTTTCTGGAATAGAAAACAACATATTGTAGATCTCCCTTATGAACAAGATTTTAATGATAAACAAATCCCAACCAAAGCTAGACCAATACAAATGAATTCTGATCTAGAAGAACATTGTAAAAAGGAAATACAAGATTTGGAAAAGAAAGGTCTAATTTCCAAATCTAGATCTCCTTGGAGTTGCGCTGCTTTTTATGTTAATAAAAATTCTGAAATTGAAAGAGGGACTCCCAGATTAGTAATAAATTATAAACCATTAAATAAAGCATTAAAATGGATCAGATATCCTATACCAAATAAAAAAGATCTATTACAAAAACTGCATAATGCTTCTATATTTTCTAAATTTGATATGAAATCAGGATTTTGGCAAATACAAATTTCTCAAAAAGACAGGTATAAAACTGCTTTTACAGTCCCTTTTGGACAATATGAATGGAATGTAATGCCTTTTGGGTTAAAAAATGCCCCGTCTGAATTCCAAAGAATTATGAATGAAATCTTCAATGATTATTCAAAATATTGTATAGTTTATATTGATGATGTCTTAGTCTTTTCAAACAACATAGATGAGCATATAAAACACCTAAAAACATTCCTTTATATTACAAAACAAAATGGTTTAGTAGTATCCAAATCAAAAATAAGCCTATTCCAGATTAAAATCAGATTTTTAGGACACTACATATCACAAGGAACTATTACACCTATTGAAAGATCTTTGCAATTTGCAAATAAATTCCCTGATAAAATACTTGATAAAAATCAATTACAAAGATTTTTAGGAAGTTTAAATTATGTTCTAGATTTCTGTCCTAACATTAATAGAATAGCAAAACCTTTACATGATAGGCTTAAGAAAAACCCAGTTCCATGGACAGAAAAACACACAGAGTTAGTACAGATAATCAAAAAACAAGTATTAGAAATTCCATGTTTACATATTGCAGATCCTAGCCTACCGAAAATAGTTGAGACAGATGCCTCAGATCTAGGATATGGAGGTATTTTAAAGCAAAAACAAGGAGACAAAGAGTATATAGTTCAGTATACATCAGCCCATTGGAACGACACCCAAAAGAATTATTCTACTATAAAAAAGGAAATTTTGGGCATTGTTTTATGCATACAAAAATTTCAAAGTGACTTATTAAATCAAAATTTTTTACTAAGGATAGACTGTAAAAGTGCGAAAGAAATTTTACAAAAAGATGTTCAAAATCTTGCATCAAAACAAATTTTTGCACGATGGCAGGCTATATTAAGTATTTTTGATTTTAATATTGAATTTATCAAAGGAGATACAAATTCTCTACCAGACTTCCTTACCCGAGAATTTCTTCAAGACAGAATCAATGCCGCCGAAAAAAGATAAAGACAAAAGGCCTATCCAAACCTCTGTTGATCCAGTAAAACCAAAAAGTTGGTATGAAATTGTTACAAAAGAAGAAGAGCTCGATACTGCCCAATCCAAACTCCAAATTCCAAAGAAAGAAAACTGTGATATTGAAACCAGACTTCAAATTCTTGAAGCTCTTCTTGAAGCATCAAAGGACAAAAAATCTCTAGAAAAAGAAAATTCCGAAGAAAAATCCTCAAAAATCCAAGTTTCAAATACTTTCCAGGTATTGTCAAATTCAGATGATTCCCCTACAACATCCTCACAAAAACAATCTTTAAATCCTCAGGTTTCTTTGACCCAACCCTATTTAAAAGCCTCTTCAGAATTTTTTGAAAAACCTATATGGCAAAATATTATTAATACTGAAAGAGGATTCGATAGTTCTGAACCATTCCAGATTCTTCAAAAATATTTTGGAAAAGGAAGATATTATAAACCATATGATATTAATAAAACCCCTTATTTCTATCAAGCCATTCTTGAAATTACAGAATCCGTAATATTTAAAAATTTCTTCCTAGAAGAGAAACATGAAGATCCGGCATATTCTACTTGTAAGATTCTCAAAGTCATTGCTCCAGCTGATTGGGGATATGACTTAACCAAATCCCTATTCTTTCCAGAAAAACTTAAAGAAACACATTTCTTCGAAATACCTTTTAATTATTGGGATTATCATCAAGCATGGTACAATTCCTTTTTGATCCAAAACCAAAAACATAAACACACATGGCTTTTCTATTTTGACACAAAAATATGTGATCCCAAACAATTTCCATTTTGGTGGAATTCATGGTGGGAATTTTTCGGTTCATCATATGAAATTCTAAAACCCCCAATCCAAAGTTCGTTCAATTTATTCAAAGCTCAGTATAAACCCACAGATGAAGAAAAATCATTACAACCCTTAGCCCTTTTTTGTACAAAATTCTATGTTCCATGGGTTCTTGCATGGACAGTAGAACTTTCTAATCAAAAACTTCCAGTACTTGTAAGAAGATTCAAAGTTAAATGGTGGGATAAATTTAAAAGTCCTCCAAGCCTTTCAATTATGAATATTCAAAAATGGATTAAAGACTGTAACGTCAAGACTCCAGAAACATTCCAAACACCACAGCAGACAGACTTTTTGGTACAAAAATCTCAAATGGCAGCTATGCTTGCAACAGCAAAAACTCCTGAAGAAATGCAGGCAATATTGATGAAATTTACACCAGCCTTATCAAACAGATCAGAATCTCCAGAGCCCTCTATCCATTTAGATGATGATGATGATGGACCTATTTTTGGAAACAGTGGAATGTAAATATGAATTGTAAATTTTAATTTTTGTATTGATTGTAATATTCGTGTATTTAAAAAAAAAAAAAATGACGACGAAATGATGCAAGCATGACAACGACAAATACTATTCAAGATTCCGAAAATGCCCTTGAAGATATCTATAAATAGAAGACAAGTCTCCCAAGGAAAGGCAAGTTTTTGATACCAAGTTTTGATTCCCACTTTCACTTCCTTTCTTCTCTCTTCTCTTTCTTACTTTTCCTACTTTCTCCACTCACATTCAAGGTGTTCTTACCTTACAAGCTTTATGTTCTTGAAGAATTTGTAAATCCTTTGAAGATATATTGAAGTTCTTATTTTGATTCCAAGGTGTGTTTTATTTATGTGTTAAATACTTGTATATATATATTATATATTATATGGCCGGTTAAACCGCCTAAATATATATAAATACCTATATATATTATATATATATCTTGCACCATTTTCATCTCATCCCATGTAACTATAGGGTCATGCCCATATCGTCTCCTACCTAGTACTAACTTATCCCACCAAGTACTAGCATAGTCGGTAAACTCACGGCAAGCTCGTCTTACCTCATTGCTTCGGTATAATCCTCCCGTCTCTCAAATACACACTCCATTCTCTCTTCCCACTCAAGGTACACCTTTGGATCGGCTTCCCCACTGAAAAATGGAATTGTCATCTTCGTACCACTCAGTCTATACCCTTCCCGGCTTCTATACCCCTTATCCTCATCAAATCTCCTATAACGATCCATGTTCAACAACGTATCTCCTCCAACTCTACACCTCGCCATTCTCATCAATATGCATATCATACATCTCCTCTTCTTCACACCTCCGAATTTTTTTTCGTTGAGGCTTAAACTCCTTCTCCCACCTTCTATCCAACCCCCTAACATTCGTTTAAATTGACGTCCGTCAATCATTATCATCAAGAAAAAGGTTAGTATAAAACAATAAAGAATCAAGTTTCCTCACACAAATTCTCACTAGTCCCCAAGAAAATTCACTCGCACTCGTCTTTTTCCCTCACCACAAAACCTCACAAATCACTCCAATGAAAATTCACTCCACTCAATATTTTCACTCAAGTGAGAATTCTCAAGGGGGCGCTTAAGTCTCGTGGCTTCCAGTATCAAACTATGAGATCAATCCTGTGACGTCTAAATTCGACTCACTTAGACACACAAAGACAAGCAACTTTGAAAAATTGACTAGAATGCGACTAAACGATAAGGACAAACTTAACGCTGAAATAAGCGCTAAAATTCCAACAAACACCCGATTCCAAAATTAATATTTTTTTTTCTCCTTTTTTTTTTCGGGTGAACAGTACTGTAAACAGTAATTCCGGTATGAATAGTGATTCCGGAGTGAATAGTAACTCCGGCTTGAATAGTAAATCCGGCGATGACATTTAACCTGTCGGATGAATAGTGCCGGCGATGGAACAGTAAGGACGGCGGATGTACAGTACCCGATCGGTGACAGTAAATTTTGTCGTTAACAGTACCCGACGTGAACAGTAACTTCGGCGACGATGAATAGTAACCGGCATAACAATAATCGCGATTTTTTTTTTTTCCTGATTCAACAACAACGTAGAAATCGCTACACGAAAAATCGGTATTGAAAATCCTACGAAGAATTGAACGGATACGCTTACTTGAGTCAAAAACCTTGAGCTCTGATACCACTTGATGTGAATCTCGATACGAATAAATAGCAAAAACGATTAAACAATCACACCCTCTATCATTTACGATAACAAGACTCGTGTGTTTTCCCGATCTTTGAAACAAGTAATGGATAGGTGTGATATTCACCCTAAATAGCAAGAGTTTAGCAACAAATAAACACGAGAGAAACAATCGCGTTTCAAGAGAACCTCCAAAGAACCCGCCCTTGGCAACCCTCGTGATACCGATTGACAAACGCCACAAAAGATAAATCTTTGATAATTTTGATTGATACAACGCAAAAGTTATAACGAAACTTAGCTAGTGTTGAGAGAATCTCATATCATAAAAGATGAATAATAATCAATTGTTGTTTACAATGATGAAATTTTTGAGTATAATTGTCTCAAAATCAAAAGATATCAAATCTACTTGCCAAAAAAAATAAACTCTAAATTAGGAAAAAATCTGCTCTCCCATTCGTAAAGGACACGGACCCCGTGTAGAGGTCCGGAAGGGGGTCCGTGTAGGCACTGTAATTTTCATGGCTCGAAAGTAGTAGACACGGACCCCGTGTACAGGTCCGTGCTCGGGTCCGTGTAGGCTCGGGATTTCTCTTCCTCAAGTGTAATGGACACGGACCCCGTGTGCAGGTCCGTGTGTAGGTCCGTGTAGGCTCGGCCTCTCCACACATGCATGAATGATATTCCTTTGGCCTCCCGAGTTACTCCCATGCATCACGACCCCTTCATGCTTGCTCATGAGCCCGTGCAATGCAGCCTTGACTCTTCTTCCAACCATTAGCACGTCATGCCCGATCAGATTCACATCACAATCCAAGTTCTTTTAAGAATAGCACGCAAAGTGTTCCCAAAGTTCATTAAAACTTCAGTTTGTCCATCCGTTTGAGGAGGACAAGTAGTAGTTACAACAATATGGAGCAAAGTTTAGCCCAAAGTAATCCAAAATAGAATCCCTCCCCTTCTTAGTCCTAGGCAACCCCAAAATAAAGTCCATAGAAATGTCATCCAAGTTCTTTTAAGAATAGCACGCAAGTGTTCCAAAGTTCTATTTACAATTCAGTTTGTCCATCCGTTTGAGGATGACAAGTAGTAGATAACAACAATTGAGCAAAGTTTAGCCCATAAAGTAACCAAAAATAGAATCCCTCCCCTTCTTAGTCCTAGGAAACCCCAAAATAAAGTGCATAGAAATGTCAATCCAAGTTCTTTTCAAGAATAGCACGCAAAAGTGTCTCAAAGTTCTATTTACAACTCAATTTGTCCATCCGTTTGAGGATGACAAGTAGTAGATTACAACTTTATTTGCAAAGTTTAGCCCATAAAGTAATCCAAAAATAGAATCCCTCCCTTCTAGTCCTAGGCAACCCCAAAATAAAGTCCACAGAAATGTCAATCCAAGTTCTTTTTAAGAATAGCACGCAAAAGTGTCCCAAAGTCTATTGACAACTTCAGTTTGTCATCCGTTTGAGGATGACAAGTAGTAGATTACAACAATATGGAGCAAAGTTTAGCCCAAAAGTAATCCAAAAGATTCCCTCCCCTTCTTAGTCCTAGGCAACCCCAAAATAAAGTGCATAGAAATGTCAATCCAAGTTCTTTTAAGAATAGCACGCACAAGTGTTCCCAAGTTCTATTTACAACTTCAGTTTGTCCATCCGTTAGAGGATGACAAGTAGTAGATTACAACAATATGTGAGCAAAGTTTAGCCATAAAGTAATCCAAAAATAGAATCCCTCCCCTTCTTTTAAGAATAGCACGCAAAAGTGTCCAAAGTTCTATTGACAACTTCAGTTTGTCCATCTGTTGAGGAGTCAAGTAGTAGATTACAACAAATTAGCAAAGTTTAGCCCATAAAGTAATCCAAAAGAATTCTCCCCTTCTAAGTCCTAGGCAACCCCAAAATAAAGTGCATAGAAATGTCACCAAGTTCTTTTTAAGAATAGCACGCAAAAGTGTTCCCAAAGTTCTATTTACAACTCAGTTTGTCCATACGTTTGAGGAAACAAGAGTAGATTACAACAATATTGAGCAAAGTTTAGCCCAATAAGTTCTATTTACAACTTCAGTTTGTCCATCCGTTTGAGGATGACAAGTAGTAGATTACAACAAATGAGCAAAGTTTAGCCCATAAAGTAATCCAAAAATAGAATCCCTCACCTTCTAGTCCTAGGCAACCCCAAAATAAAGTCTATGAAATGTCAGTCCAAGTTCTTTTAAGAAAGCACGAAAAGTGTTCCCAAAGTTCTATTTACAACTTCATTTGTCCATCAGTTTGAGGATGACAAGTAGTAGATTACAACAATATGGAGCAAAGTTTAGCCCATAAAGTAATCCAAAAATAGAACCCCCCCTTCTTAGTCCTACGCAACCGCAAAATAAAGTGCATAGAAATGTCAACCAAGTCTTTTAAAAATAGCACGCAAAAGTGTTCTCAAAGTTCTATTTACAACTTCAGTTTGTCCATCCGTTTGAGGATGACAAGTAGTAGATTACAACAATATTGAGCAAAGTTTAGCCCAAAAGTATCCAAAAATAGAATCCTCCCCTTTTAGTCCTAGGCAACCCCAAATAAAGTCCATAGAAATGTCAATCCAAGTTTTTTTAAAATAGCACGCAAAAGTGTTCCCAAAGTTCTATTTACAACTTCAGCTTGTCCATCCGTTTGAGGATGACAAGTAGTAGATTACAACAATATTG